>NC_060149.1:99850423-101173678 GCF_021461385.2 Schistocerca piceifrons
TTCTGTGGAAAGCATCGTCACAGCATGCTTTTATGATCCAATACAAGCGCAATCAGAATTGTTTAGTAAAGGTTGCTATGCACTTATAATTGCAATAGTGTTGTAACGTTTTAAGCTTATAGAAATAAGTACTAATAAATTCATGCTTTTGCCTCAGTCAGTGAGTCAGCCTAGAAACAAAAATTTAATTTTATAGGGGGATGAAAAGAAAAATATAGTTCCTGACTATTCTTTCACTTATACTAAAGAGCGCATTTGTATGTTAAATTAAGTACCATTAAGGGAAAACGCGCTTCAGTTCTCGCAGAGATTTATCTGTGTTGTTCGATAGTAATATGATGAATGTACTACTTTTCGATCGTTATACTCAAATGTTTCGTCTGTAATCGCCACCACGGTCTACGAGGACAGAAACCGTTTATACAAAAATCAGTTACGTCAGTTCCAAGACTTGTACGTTTACAATTACTATGAAGATGCTTAAAGGGCAGCTCCTACAGCGTGGGTATATACACCAAAATTAGTTCGTATTTTTTCAGGTCGAGATACGAGAGATAAATAGATGTTCAGCTATCCCAGATTTTCGACGTTGTGTCATTAAATGTCTGAAAAAATCTGTTTTGCCAACGAATGTTTGTTTCTTGGTCGTCTGGACTTAATATGCAGGGCTATCAAAGCTCTGTATTTTCCAAAGTATTAAATGAAAAAAATGGCTCAAATGACTCTGAGCACTATGGGACTTAACTTGTGAGGTCATCTGTTCCCTAGAACTTAGAAGTACTTAAACCTAACTAACCTAAGGACATCACACACATCTGTGCCCGAGGCAGGATTCGAACCTGCGACCGTAGCGGTCGCGCGGTTCCAGACTGTAGCGCCTAGAACCGCTCGGCCTCCCCGGCCGGCTTATTAAATGAAAAAAAAATTATTGATACATGAATGGAACCATAAACTCATCATGTTTGCATTTAACACTCTACAAATCTTCTATGAGGGTCTCTCTAGTGACACGACATACGTCTAAGCGATGTCGGTTTCATTCCGAATCTTACGTAGCAACATCTATTCAATGGTCATTACAACAGTAGTGATGCGTTCTCTGAGGTGTTTCAGGGTTCTTTGCAATGGGGCTACATTAACACGATAATTAATGTACCGCCCAAAGGAAAAAGTTACAAGGCGTTTGGTCAGGTGACCTGGGGGTCCAAGAGAACAGAACCACATCATTTTCACCACTACTCTGAATCCAGAGATGCAGGAGTGCGTCGTTTACGTAGCGACATGAAGATTGATGCTCCAGTGAGGAGGTGCCTCATCTTGTTAGAAGATGATATACTCGGAGTCAACAGTCAATTTTGGCACCATATCATGGAAAAAGGGGCCAAACTTAGTCTTTTCACAGAAGAAAAACTGTCCATAGAGCTTTGTCTGTGATATTCCATAGAAAATCTTAGCCAAAACTGGTTCAGTAGCTCAATTTTATGAGAATGTTCTGGGCACCACACTCTAATCTTTCCTGATAAGTGACGGTTCCCCCGTCGCTGAATATCAGCTTGGAGGCGAAACGTTCATACCCAAGTGCTGCCTGGATTATGATGTCAAATTGAACGCTCCGGCCATAATCTTACGATTTTAATTGTTGCACGGACTGGAGACGGAGGGGTTTCAAATACTCTACTGGCTATTAAAATTGCTACACCAAGAAGAAATACAGACTATAAACGGGTATTCATTGGACAAGTATATTATACTAGAACTGACATGTGATTACATTTTCGCGCAGTTTCGGTGCATAGGTCCTGAGAAGTCAGTACCCAGAACAACCACCTCTGGCCGTAATAACAGCCTTGATACACCTGGGCATTGAGTCAAACAGACCTTCGATGGCGTGTACAGGTACAGCTTCACATGCAGCTTCAACATGATACCACAGTTCATCAAGGGTAGTGACGGGCGTATTGTGACGAGCCAGTTGCTCGGCCACCATTGACCAGACGTTTTCAATTGGTGAGAGATCTGGATAACGTGCAGTCGAACATTTTATGTATCCAGAAAGGCCCGTACAGGACCTGCAACATGCAGTCCTGCATTATCCTGCTGAAATGTAGGGTTTCGCAGGGATCGAATGAAGGGTAGAGCCACGGGTCGCAACACATATGAAATGTAACGCCCACTGTTCAAAGTGCCGTCAATGCGAACAAGAGGTGACTGAGACGTGTAACCAATGGCACCTCATACCATCATGCCGGGTGATACGCCAGTATGGCGATGACGAATACACGCTTACAATGTGCGTTCACCGCGATGTTGCCAAACACGGATGCGACCACCATGATGCTGTAAACAGAACCTGGATTCATCGGAAAAAATGACGTTTTGCCATTCGTGAACCCAGGTTCGTCGTTGAGTACACCATCGCAGGCGCTCCTGTCTGTGATGCAGCGTCAAGGGTAACCGCAGCCATGGTCTCCGAGCTGATAGTCCATGCTGCTGCAAATGTAGTCGAATTGTTCGTGCAGATGGTTGTTGTCTTGCAAACGTCCCGACCTGTTGACTCAGCGATCCATGCTGATAAGATGCCTGTCATCTCGACTGCTAGTGATACGAGGCTGTTGGGATCCAGCACGGCGTTCCGTATTACCCTCCTGAACTCACGGATTCCATATTCTGCTAACAGTCATTGGATCTCGACCAACGCGAGCAGCAATGTCGCCATACGATAAACCGCAGTCGCGATAGGCTGCAATTCGACCTTCATCAAACTCAGAAACGTGATGGTGCGCCTTCCTCCTCCTTACACGAGACATCACAACAACGTTTCACCAGGCAACGCCGGTCAACTGCTGTTTGTGTATGAGAAATCGATTGGAAACTTTCCTCATGTCAGCACGTTGTAGGTGCCACCACCGGCGCCATCCCTGTGTGAATGCTCTGAAAAGCTAATCATTTGCATATCACAGCATCTTCTTCCTGTCGGTTAAATTTCGCGTCTGTAGCACGTCATCTTCGTGGTGCAGCAATTTTAATGGCCAGTAGTGTATGTAACCAGCGTCGCAATAAATGGCTCTCACTTTGCTGCGGTATTACAAGTTCGTGTATTGCCCGGACCGCTCACTTTTCTTTGTCAACTGCTTTTGGAACTTTCCGTTACCCTCTCCACGGTTGCATCTGGCACGCTTGATCGACTATTTACAGAGACAATTGAGGTCCCTAAATTGTCGGTACCAACGCAGAATCCTCTGTTTTCACTGCGGTTCTTGTACATAATTTCTTCTGAATCCACCACTGCACTAAACATTTAGCATATTCCAAAAAAAAAAGAACTTTTCTTGCTTTGTCGCAATTTTGTCAAGGCGCTGCACCCGTGTACACATTGTAAACTTGGCGGTTCTCTTCATCCATCACTCATATTTCTACATATAATGCTCTTGCAAATATAGAATTTTGAAACTGCATAAATCATTTATAGTAGCTCCGTACAGTGTGTTCCAGTAAATATGTAGACCATTTGAACTGACAGAAAAATTTCCTTCCTACAATATTACATTTCTGAGAAAAAGAGAATTTTTATTTCGTCTACATGTGACAGTAGATTGATTAATTTAGCTGTGAAACCCAGTCCACATACGGAGACGAGTTTTAGTTTTGAAGAGTAGAAAGAGGGTATTAAGTATTACTGAAAGGCTCAAAGTGTTACTGATGTCAAGAGAAACTGCAGACATTATTATAGGACAGATTCACCTTCGTTGTTAATAATTGCAGGTCTGCGAGACAAACTTGAGTTTCATGGAACAGTGCGTGACGTACGGACAGCTGATCAGATGCAAATGCTGCTGGAACTGTATCGGCATTCACAAAATTTTTGAGGCAAGAGGTAGGGAGTTTTGTGTAAGTACGCCAGAGTGGGGCAATTAACAACAATTATGGGAGAAATGAAATAAAACACAATCAGATAAAGTTACGAATGCTATTTACTACTGAAACTTTGCTTAAACGAATCAAATATTAGCAAAAAGATAAAACTATGGTGTCCGGGATTACTCAACAAAGTGGGTGGGTAATTACAGATTGGGGCATAGCCTAATCTTCACATAAGTTACAGATAAATCTTCTTGATGTAATTTCACCACTTGTGCAGTTTTCATGGGCCCATAAATTATACATTGATCCAATCTCCAGAGCGAGGATCTTCATATTCTTCTTCACAAATTATGCAATGATACTCATTCTCCATTGCAGCTCCTTCACTGACCTTTTTCTTCTTGCATCGTATGTTGTTTTCTTGAACCTTCAGCTTCATGTTATTATCTACAAATGCTTGAAAGTTCTTCACACCTTTCTTACCTGTAATGGAACGTACAGTCTTTTCACTTCCTTTCATTGGTCCTCATTTTTTCTTTCTTCTTTTATTCTAAAACATATTTCACAGGAGAAATGGTTATTATAGCTGAATGTCGTTTTCCGACTTTTTTTTACACTTAGATGTGGCAGTTGAGAATATTGCGCCTAACCATACTTTAAGTGGAACTGATTTGTCCAAAACAAGTACAGGGGTTACTACTGCCCTCTGCTACACAATTAATTTAGATACTAGACTATCTCCATATCAAGTGTCAGTGTTCTTTGCGAATTTAATGTCAATGCTACCTGTGTATCCTGTGTCACTGATGTCACATCTACGAAGTGTTCATCAAATTTAGTTGTATCTATTGGCCACGTAAGAGCTGTCTGGAAAACGTTTGCAGCTTTCTATATTGCTGTTGCGATTCAAGAGTTTTGTGAAACGTCCAGCAACTTTACACTGTGTCATTTGTCACCCTACATTGGAAGCCATGTACCAGTCGCATTCTCTGTTGTATGAAGCCTTGAGAGGTACGAGGTATGCCAGGTCGAGTGGTTGCTACGATGTGATATATACGATGGCAGGGATAACGGTATTACTCCATTCTGGCGATGAATCAGATAGCAAGGAAGGCTAAATGGCCTTTCATGATTGTCTAAAATAAGTGCAATTAGTTCTGCAACAGTTCGCTTACCATAGAAGATGAAGTGTTGTAGCCAACCTGCGAATAGGTTCTCGTTGATCCAACACGAAACGCTAACTGCTGCTATAGTATCAGCATTTCCTCTATGCAATAACAATAACTGAGCATTCATTCGATTCCTCTTAAAAATAAAGAACGGAGGAACATACTTTCCTGAAGCGCGAAATGCGTGCTGCTATAGTATCAGCATTTCCTCTATGCAATAGCAATAACTGAGCATTCATTCGATTCCTCTTAAAAATAAAGAACGTAGGAACATACTTTCCTGAAGCGCTAAATGCTCAAACAACTGTTGCGGTGTCTATTTCACCACTTGTTGCCATGCACAATTGCTTCTGGCCCTTTGGTGATTAAATCCTTGAATTTCTTCGAACATTAGAAATGCCTGTCTCGGCAACACTCTACGTACGATTAGCATCAAAGTGGTATTTTGTTTGCAAAACTTGCAAGTTATTGAATAACATTCTAATTTCCCTTTCATTAAAACCCGAAATTCTATTGATGGAAGTGGACTCAGGTTTCTGTAGCGGAATATTAGGAGACCTTCTTTTAAAATCCGTGTAACCAGTGTTTTCCTGGCATTTGGGATGTTTTGTCAAAATTCTGCTTCAAGTTATTTACTTCAGCAAATTTTATAGCTATTTTCCGCGCCATCTCTATGGTTAACCTGTAAAATAGTTTACTATATTTTAAGATATATTCTTCTATTTTCCTTTCTTCTTCTCTGGAAAATGTAGTCTTACCTCCAAGTTTTGGTTGCTGTATAACTTCTTTCTTAGGATGATCGTTTTAAGTACGTTTTGAAACAGAGTAAGCAGCAGCTGCTTCTCCTAAGGAACGTGTTTTGTTTTTGGCATCCTTAATGGCTCACTGTAAGTGGTCTAATTTGTATTTGGTCTCCGTCTTCCTATACTAGGGTTAATTAGGGACGGTCGGGATTACCCCATTCAAAACGTCCGTCATAACCCAAAACTTATGGTAACGCAACAGAATGTTTTTATTTGAGGTTAGAATCGTATGATGCATGCGGCGGGTAAGTAAAAAGTTTGTTTAATTGGAAGCTAATTCTCAAGAACGATACCGCGTTTCTATATTGTACCTAAAATATTATACACCTATTCTAATTTACTCATACGACATATGAAATTGGAAATTTGTGGTAAGTTCTATGGGACCAAACTGCTGACGTCTTCGGTCCCTAAGCTTACACACTGCTTAATCTAACTTAAATTAACTTATGCTAAGGACAACACACACACTCATGCCCGAGGGAGAACTCGAACCTCCGACGCAGGGAGCCGCGCGAACCGTGGCAAGGCGCCTAAGAACGAGAGGCTACTCAGCGTGGCGTTATATGAAAGTGTTGAAAAAATACGAAGTAAATATACCTTGTACGGCGAATGCGGCGTCAGTTGTTCGTTCGTGACTAGGTTGAGGCCCATCTCAAGAATGTGTCATTGGAAATATCTTCAATTCTTCTCTAACATAGTCAAACATACGTGTCCCTCATTACAGCACGTCCGTGACTCCTCCACTGTACTCTATCAGTCGTGTGCAGTGTAGTCTGAAGAACAAGCAAGTTGCGATATTTCGTTCCTGGGCTGGAGCAACAGCTAGGTGAGGTCGACACATATCACAGGCATCAATTTTGTGATTACGTTCAAGGGATCGTGAACCGGGATTTATAGATAGTAATGTTTGGTCGGATAAAGCACAATTCTGACTTAATGGAGCTATCAGTCGACTTAATATCTTGTGTACTGGACTGAATGCGAGGATAGTCCTCACATTACTGGTGAAAAGTGTTTGAATTTTCATGGAGAGAATGTTGAACATTATTATTGCAGGCCATGTAACTTTTGTTGAATACTGAACTGCTCTTCAAAATGACACAGATATGTGGCACTAATTTCAACATTGTTACAAAGTCTCGGTGAACAACGGTCTAAAGTTCTACCAGCTGTCAATTTCTCGGTGATAGAAATCTGCTCCTTGGTCACAGAACCATTCTAGACCCGCTGTGCGAAAGTGCGCATCTTTGGAAAATGTATTTTCTTTGTACTTCGTCGTCTGTGGTCGACATCGGTGACCTTCCTTCCATGCACAAGTGTGTTTGCAGGAAACGCGAGACATATACTCCTTTCTGATAATTCTCACTGTTGTTGCGCAATAGTGTTGCGTGGTACTAAATGTAAACTTACTTTGTGGCGTACCTTCTTGGCTAAACCTGAAAGTACACTTGCAGGATAGAAAACCAATTTTATATTACAGTTCAAAATGTGTAAACACTTTTGGAGCATCGTGCACTTTCTGCAAGACTTTCGAAAACCACCTAGACGAATTCCGGACTGGATGGGAAACTCTAACTCAACCACATCACTTGAAACAATGGTTTTCAGAGCCGGCCGCGGTGGTCTCGCGGTTCTAGACGCTCAGTCAGGAGCCGCGCAACTGCTACTGTCGCAGGTTCGAATCCTGCCTCGGGCATGGATGTTTGTGATGTCCTTAGGTTAGTTAGGTTTAAGTAGTTCTAAGTTCTAGGGGACTGATGACCACAGATGTTAAGTCCCATAGTGCTCAGAGCCATTTGAACCATGGTTTTCAGACTGTGACATTGTTGTACACGAGTACTAGGGTAATTCCTTGTTATGTGTAAAGTTTCGTCAGCCCCATTATCAGAGACAAATCTTACGCTTAGTTAGATTATGAATACAAAATGAATCGCTAGTACTGTTTTTAACTCACATCACACATTCCCATTTAAGTCAACATCCATCATCTGCGAATTACAATAACGATGATAACAGAGGATAAATATAAAAATCACGTATAATACGTTTACTTTGCTGGACAGTACGAACCACTACAGAGATAATTGTCGAGGCTCTCATGGCCACTTGTTGACCTATTACCAGTTGACGTTCGTCTCTGGATCTTCGGGTAACAGTTTTATAATCCAGTAAACTTTTGCCAAAGACCCTGACATAAAAACCAACAAGCAATACACAGTAGGGATATCTACACCTATTCTGTGCCAGACACCCCACAGTTCATAGAGAATGGTATTTGTATAGTGCCACTATTCTTTTCCAGCTTTCCAATCAATTTCCGAACCTCGCGCTCCAAGAACGGCGGTCAGACCTTGTATGAGACTGAAATTTTTCGGTGATGATCAATTCACAGTATATATTTTCCTTGACAAAAAGTGAAGCAGCCTGAAGGGGAGGAGGAAACGAAATAAACATCAGGGGTTGAGAGGAATTTACAGTTATTTCAGCGATTGCAAAATCGAATCGAATTTCCAAACAACTTGGCAATATGAGCCCACGTAAAAGTATGACATTGCAGCGCCCTCGAGCCTTAATGCAGGCACTGATTGAACTGTGAAAGACGCCGTAAACTCATTGTCAACTCATCTGAGGTAAGTTGGCCAATAACTGCTGCAACGTGTCCTCGCTGTCCTGTATCGTGGAATTAGAAAAGACTTGGCGTTCGAGTTGGTGTTAGCAGCACACTACACTTCGGACAGTAATTCCTATTCTGTCAGCTGATAGTCTCTGGCTAATGATGCGGGATGACACAGAATTTTGCAGGCAGTCCATTATTGGTTCTCAGATGATAGGCGCCAATGTGAAGGGGTTCCAATATGCTTGGAGCACAATGGGGCGATCCACCTTTTTTGTGTCAAGAAGCTGTCGATCGAAAACTTCACGATGAGCATGCCTACCCTCATATTTCCATGCAATTCAGAATCAGGTAACTGTCACTTAAGAATATTGCACAACTCATTCTTCCGGCCAAATGTATACCCACATGAGGCCTCTGTCACATTCTGTCAAGTGCTAATAATTCATCTTCGCGTGCTTCACGGTCATCACACACATGAGACGCTGTTCACACACATTATATGCCCTACTAGGCCTGGAATCAATACTAAACAAGAAGAATCACTAATGCACACTGGTGTAAGCTATACGTGTCACAGAGGATTGCAACTCTAATAATTTAGACACCCATCGATGGTGTGTACGTGTACGAAATTACATGGATATCCGAACATGTCACCTGGGTGCTTGACACTTTTTTCAGGCAGTGTAAACAGCATGAAGTAATATTTTGTGTGAGTTTTCTGTTAACATACCCACTTTGATGTAAACAGTAACCTCTGCGTGGTACAAAAAGCATTTCTTGTATCATGATCACAAGAGTTTAATAGGAATCTCCGTGATACTCCCGTGTTTACTAAGCGACCGTATGTGTAAACGCGATGCTCTTCGTTGGATCTTATCCGTTTCCTCTGTTAATCTTGTGTGGTGATAGTAGGTATTACTTTAGTACTTGGTAGTTGAACGTTACTGCCCAAATCACGGGGACATTCAATACATATCTGTGAGATATAATGAAAGTGAAAAAAGGAAAAGTATGTACCTCACAGTCTATTTAAGATATTGTGTAGACAGCGGAAAATGAGATGACATTTCAAAGCGGTTAGAAAGAACTTGTACAGATTTCACTCTGCGCTGTCTAAATTTGTTTCCTCTTAGTACATTTAAATCATTATTTTAGTGTACACTGTTTGATCCACTACCATATGTAGCTTTGACCTTTGCTAGACTTTAACCCCTCATAAAATCGCTGTCAAGGAACAGGTTCGACCTTTCTCAATTTATCTTTTCTCTTTCTCTCATCCTCTTTGTTTCTGGAAAGTGGAACGCTGTGGAGCTGCCGTATTCGAATTTCCTTGAGTCAATAGCAACGCTCGGCTGGAGGGTAAACGCTGCGGGGGAAGAATCAACCGTGTAAATTAACATACAGAGATTGATTCAGCAGGGTGGGGAAACGTGCCGTTTGATTTAATTCTAGGTTACGACTGTTAGACAGGAGCATATTTTCAAGAAGATTTTTTCATGAACTGTTATATTATACTGTGACCTATTATACGAGGCCGTGCTGAAAAGTGATGCCTTCCGATTTATTTATGTGAAAACTTTTAAAGCTTTTTAAATAAAACAAACTCCATTGGCATTCTACATTTTTATTCTTCGTCGTGTCCACGTATTTATTTCTCAACATAGTCACCCTGGTGACCAACACATTCCTCCCAACGCGAGACCAGTTTCTTGTTAGCACCTGGAAAGTTAGAATTTATTGACGAAGCCACAACCACACCCCTGCTTTCACCGTTTCATCACTTCCAAAGTGAAGTCTTCGACGGTTTTCTTTAAGTTTTGGAAACAGATGAAAATTGAGTAGGGCCAAGCCGGTACTGTGTGGAGGACGGTGAACCCAAGACGTCGGAATGTTGCAAATGTCGCAGCACCCGTATGTGGTGTGGTATTCTCATGCTGAAGGAGAGACTTCCTTCACATATAGAGCACCCTCTCTATATGTGAATAAAGTCTTCGAATTCTAAACTCGATAAGACCACGCTGTTTCTGAAGCACCTAAACTGTTACGTTACACTTCAACATGTTACACGCTACAATTCGGAGCCCTCAAGTGGCATACGATTGCAGATATGTTGACATGAAGATTAAAGATGTAGAATGTTAATAACGTTTGTTTTACTTTAAAAAAATTTCAGGAGTTTTCATATTAAAAACTCTGAGGCCCTACTTTCTGCACGCCTTCGTATTGCTACCTATTGTGCTTTCCGAAAAGATTTGTCATGATCTGTTACGATATAATGTTCTAAATGTGTAAAGAGTAATACACATGACAAATAGCTTGGTCTAATGAAAAATGTTCTAATTGCTTATAATACAAAATATACTTAATTTTTTTATCAGTCTGTAAGAAGGTTGTAGATAGAAAAATTGTAGGGAATGAGTTCTGAAAACTCAGCAGTAAGATCTTTTAAGTGTCGCTAGAAGATCTGGAGAAATTTATTAATCTTCTTCATGGTGAAAGACTGCTGTGATTCTTTAATTTGTGTTGACAATGTGTTCTTCTAGACACAAGCCGTTCAGCCTATGGCAATGCAGCTCCGACTAACGTTCACTCAGCAGAATTTCAGTTCTCCATCTGCATCTATACTATGCAAGCCATCTTGCGGTGTGTGGTCGAGGATACTTTGTTTACCTCTATCGCTTTTCCCATTTCCTGTTTCAGTCGCGATTGATTGGCGATAGGAACGATTGCCGGGAAGCCTCCATGTGGGCTTGAATTTCTAAAATTTTACCTTCATGGCTCTTCGCGAGATATGCCTAGCAGGAAGCTATGTAACTCTTCTAGGAACGTACAATCTTCGAACTTCAGTAATAAAGCACAGCGTGATGCAGCACCCCTCTCTTGCGCCGGCTGCCATTGGAGATGATTTCCCATCTCCGTGACACATTCGTGCTTACTAAATGAATCTGTAACGAAACGTGTTGTTCTGCTTCGTATATTTTCCACTTCCTCTGTGAAACCTATCCGGTACGTCTCCCATACTGACGAGCAGTACTCAAATTTTGGTTTTATACGCTACTCCTTTTGTTGAAGAGACACATAGCCCGAAGGTTTTTCCACTGAATCTCCATCTGGCGTCCGTCTTTCATGTGATTAGTTTTATATGGTCGTTGTACTTTAGATCGCCCCGTGCGCATCCTCCTAGATAAATCGTGGAAGTATCAGCTTTCAGCGATTGTTCTGCAATCTGTAATAATTCAATAATTGTTCTTTCTATATATATATAAGCAGTACATTACATCTGCGTATGTCGAGGGTCAATTGTCACTCACTACACGAAACATCGATACTCTGCTGTCTTCCTGCGTTTCGCTAACTTTTTTTAGCGTAACTGCTTTTCTATGTGAAACAACAGCAGCTGCTAAAAGCGTCATGGAATTTCCGACTAATGTGTCCTTTATATGATGATGATGATGAGTCCCATACTTCTTTACAGAGCGTAGGGGAGCGACGCGGGAGACCCGCGCCGCCTTACTAGGCAAGGTCCTAGTGGAAGTGGTTTGCCATTGCCTTCCTCCGACATGTCCTTTATATATAATGTGAAAAGTAGAGAACGTATAACACTCCATTTCATTTGGGTGCGCCCGAAGTTACTTTTACGTCTGAACACTTCTCTCCACTGAGAATCAGATGCTGTGTTCTGTGTTCTAGAAACTCTTCATTCCAGTCACACAGTTGGTTTGATATTCCGTACACTCATATTTTGTTCAATAGGCTGCAGTGCGGAACTGTATCGAATGCCTTATAGAACTAAATGAACACATCATCTACGTGGATGCCCGTGTATAGCGTCTTCTAGGACTCGTGGACAAAGACAGCGAGCTTGATTTCACAGGACCATTGTTTTCGGAACCCATGTCGATTTCTTCAAAGAAAATTTTCTGTCTCTAGAACTGTTATTGTACCTGTAGACAAAGGAAGCCATAGAATCTCTTGGGTTTTATCTTGCACATCTCGAGTGAAATGACGCCAAAAATTGTTTTGTTGTAATATTCCCTCAAATATTTGCTGTTCAAAATGGTTCAATGGCTCTGAGCACTATGGGACTTAACATCTGTGGTCATCAGTCCCCTAGAACTTAGAACTACTTAAACCTAACTAACCTAAGGACATCACACACATCCATGCCCGAGGCAGGATTCGAACCTGCGACCGTAGCGGTCACGCGGTTCCAGGCTGAAGCGCCTAGAACCGCACGGCCTCACCGGCCGGCAAATATGTCCTGTATAATGGGCGTTGTTGGAAAGGCATAACAATTCAATGTTTTCATTTAATCGGTGAAAAATGACAGATCCATAAATATTTATTAAGCGATAACGCGAATGGTACACATATTGGCACTTGCGCCACAACAATGAGCTTCGTTGTTATGGTATAGCCGAGTGCTCACTCATCTGTAATGACACCACCACGAAGGCATCCAATGCGTCTGTGACTACAGAAGTTCGCCGCAATGAAAAGTAATTCCTTTCATAGGCGATGATCAGTGACCGTTAAGAATTTTTGTAGCTCACACGTTGCCTAAAAGTATGTATCTTACCTATCATTTATAGGTTGCATTTAATTTCAAAATGATGTTCACGTGTGTGTGATTTTTTTTTTGTTAATTTGGCACATTGTAGTATTCAGTCTTCATTATGAGGCAGGGATCTAATGCAGATTGATAACAATTTCTTGACATACAGCTGAGTGAATAAAGCGTGACCTTCACAGAAAAGGAATTCGCCTGAAGAGACGTACTTCGATCCATTTTGTGACCACAGGGCATTATGAGTCATCTATTATCAACAGCCTATTATCGTGGGATCATTAGAGAGCAGTAAACAGGCATGCTTCTTCCGAAGTAATGGGTGCTAACGCAGCTAATGAATGTTCTGTTGCTTATAGCTGTATTCACTACTGCGCTACAGCAGTGATTATAGCTCAGTTAGTGGTCATGGATATCCGTAAATTAAAAATCGTTGTCTGATACTAAACTAAGCAAGCCACTGACACGAACAACACAGCGTGTAGAAATACAAACCGACGCTAGAGCGATAGCCGAAAATGCAGAAGAGAGCCCACGGTAAAACTGCAAGTACAAGTATATAGAGCCCTAATCAGTACCGATGAAGGAATCCAATTTCGTATCACAAAACAACAATCACTTCAACTGAGTTTTCTTATCAAAATCCAGTCCGAAACCGCGGGATTAATTATATTCGAAAGACGGCGTAACTATGTCTTTAATAAGGAAGTAAAAACTGCTCTATACGCTCTCCGGATACTTACTTCCGATAGAACACTGGCAGCTGTATCTACATGACATATATGCTGCGTGGTCTGCAGGAGTATCCGATTAGCACGTTTGACTCAGCTTTGATGCCTACCTTCACTCAGATTATTTCATATTAAATTTCTGTAAAACCCCACTACACGTTATAGAGTTCTTTTCGGCAATAAACACCGCCACCATTGATGTGGAGCCTAGCTTTGTGATATAAGGGGCTGACGCACCTAAGACATGTCACCTCTGGTGTATCCAGACTGAATAAAAGCATCGAGATGCGGTCTTCGCCAAGCTATAGCTGACAATGCGGTAGATTTTCAGAAGTTCGCAAGTAGTTTTTGACGTTTAGTGTCATTTTAAAGGATCCTATACGAGAGCTTCTACGACGTAAGAAGTGGGTCTCGATGAAAAAGCATCGAGATAACAGCGCCGCAAATCACAATTCCGCCGTGAAGAGTAAAGGTTTCACAAATGTCTGCCCTTTTATACCAAATGTAAGCAAACACGTAACTCATGTATGGTTCATGTGTTTACCTATGCGCTTGAAGCCCATCAGTCTGTATTCAGCTGTTCTAGCAGTCAGGGATCTTAATCTTAAAGACATTCGCAATGTATATTACAGTCGAAAAATTGAATATCGTTTATGGCGAATGTCGCCAAACTATACGAGCAGTGATGCGGTTGTATGCTGATGAGGGGCAACATCGTGCCAAGCACTCGCGATCTGTCTTTGCAAACATTATTTAAAAAATCGAGAAACTGGAAATGAGAAGAATAAAATACACCAAGGGAAATGAAGAGCAATTGATGAAAGAAACAAAACTGACATTTTGGCAGCAGTAACACACAATGCAAATGTCACTAAGAATCAACTCGAAAGTACGAAAGCGATCAATCAAATGAGTGTTCTGCGAACACTACATTCCGTCGCATTTCATCCTGTTCATATTTCACTGCATGTACAGCTTCATCGCAATAACTTCCAAACTCGGTTACAATTCTCCGAACGTTATCTACGAAAAGTGCTAAGGGATGCGGCATATCTATCCATAATTAGGTTTGAGGAAGAAACATCGTTTACACGCCATCGGTAAGCCAATCTTCGCAACACGTGCTAATCCTCAGTTGAAAATCCACGCTCACTCAAAGAAGTGGATAAAAACAACGACCTTGGTCTATCAACGTTTGATGCATGTTTTTCAAGACCCGAATCATTGGTCCCTGTTTTATTGAAGGGAATCTAAATACACTCAAGTTTTAGAGTTCCTAAGATAAGATGCTGCCGCAGTTATTGATGGATGTCCTACTGGACATAAGACGCTCATAGTGGTACCAACATGACGGATGTCTTTCCCATTCCGCACATGGAAGAACAGGCACTCCTAAGACATTTGGAGAACAGTGGAACGGTCGTTCAGGAAATACAAAATAATCTGCACATTCACTAAACATAACACTTGTATACTTTTATCTGTGGCAAAATTTAAAACAAGGGGCCTCTTGAGAAACACCGATGAATCCCAAGTGTATGAAACGCCTTGTAACACTTGCTTGTGATGCCGTTAACTCCTGATGAAATTCAATGTGCGGTATTGTTCATCCAGAATAACTTTATAGTGTGCAACAATGCTCAAGCTGAACATTTTGAGCACTTGGTATGACAGGCGTGGTAATAAACACACGAGTCTTATATGAGTTACGTTTTTGCTTACATTTAGTAAACAAGGTAGACGTTTGTGGAACGGTATAGTGATTTGCGGCGCTGTTATCAAGTCCCATACACGTAATGTCGTGGAAGTTCTCTTAGATGCTGGTTTCAAATGCCACAGAAAGAAGTATGTAGTTCCTTCTGAATCTGCTTTGTGTATTCACCCCTTGGACTCCCTCTACGATTTTTAGCCTCCACGCTGCCCTCCAATACTAAATTGGTGATCCCTTGATGCCTCAGAACATGTCCTACCAACCGATCCCTTCTTCTAGTCAAGTTGTGCCACAAACTTCTCTTCTCCCCAATCTTATTCAACACCTTCTCATTAGTTATGTGATCTACCCATCTAATTTTCAGCATTATTCTGTAGCACCACATTTCGAAAGCTTCTATTCTCTTCTTGTCCAAACTATTTATCGTCCATGTTTCACTTCCATACAAGGTTACACTCCATAACACTTAAATCAATACTCGATGTTAACAAATTTCTCTTCTTCAGAAACGCTTTCCTTCCCATTGCCAGTCTACATTTTACTTCGACCATCATCAGTTATTTTGCTCCCCAAATAGCAAAACTCCTTTACTACTTTGAGTGTCTCATTTCCTAATCTAATACCCTCAACATCACCCGACTTAATTCGACTACATTCCATTATCCTCGTTTTGTTTATGTTGATGTTCATCTTATATCCTCCCTTCAAGACACTGTCCATTCCGTTCAACTGCTCTTCCAAGTCCTTTGCTGTCTCTGACAGAATTACAATGTCATCGGCGAACCTCAAAGTTTTTATTTCTTCTCCATGGATTTTAATAGCTACTCCGAATTTTTCTTTTGTTTCCTTCACTGCTTGCTCAATATAGAGATTGAATAACATCGGGGAGAGGCTACAACCCTGTCTCACTCCCTTCCCAACCACTGCTTCCCTTTCATGCCCCTCAATTCTTATAACTGCCATTTGGTTTCTATACAAATTGTAAATAGTCTTTCGCTCCCTATATTTTACCCCTGCCACCTTCAGAATTTGAAAGAGAGTATTCCAGTCAACATTGTCAAAAGCTTTCTCTAAGTCTACAAATGCTAGAAACGTAGGTTTGACTTTCCTTAATCTAGCTTCTAAGATAACCCGTAGGGTCAGTATTGCCTCACGTGTTCCAATATTTCTACGGAATCCAAACTGATCTTCCCCATGGTAGGCTTCTACTAGTTTTTCCATTCGTCTGTAATGAATTCGCGTTAGTATTTTGCAGCCAGGACTTATTAAACTGATTATGTATCTGCACAAATTAAGAAAGAGCCTCTATTCAGAAAATGACGTTGAAACTGCTACAAACACTATTAAGAATTTCTTACGCTGCTTCTCCTGTAAAAGGTTTAATTAAAGTGATAGTGTCTTCTGCAGAAAGTGCTAAGTACGTCAACTGTAAGGTCATACACATACGTAAGGAATAGAAAAAGGCCCAATTTTGAGCCCTGTGGGTCTGGTTACGTGGCGCAGTGCTGGACGCAGCCTGTGCTCTCGGGTGGCGACAGGAAGCAGAGCTGGCGCGCAGACAAGGCGCTGCCGCAGCTGCCGACTCAGCTGGTGCCGGCTCCGACAGGGCGCGCGTCCTCTGCCCGGGACGAGGCATTCTCTGCCCGGCCACGTCGCTGCCAGGTATGTACACTCCGTTCCTGTCCTCCTTGATAACTTCGCAGTGAGATTATTGGCGGGAAGATTACGTTGTTTTGCTAAACGGAAATCTAGGCTACGTTCTAATGTGCTAGGAACATGAAATTTCACTCGGTGTATAGCTATCCAGTCACAGATTATGAAGGAAAAACAGAAACGCGATCCGCATCACGGTGTGCTTTTTGTTAGGGTTCAAGGAGCGTCCGGTAATAGATGAGTCAACCAATATATTGATTCCTCCTATGTATACTTCGCGAAAGGACCACGAAAGTATAATTAGACTCTAGCTCATACTGGGGCTTACTAGCAATCGCTCTTCCAGCAAATTCTCCGCGACTACTGGAAAAGGAAAAGAGAGAAGTAACAGTATTACACAAAATACCCTCTGCTGCATACTGTAACGTGCCTTGCGTAGTATAGACGTAGATGTAGAAACTATGCCCAATTACACGATTATTTCGAACATCACAAAGAAGCCGGCCGGAGTGGCCGTGCGGTTCTAGGAGCTACAGTCTGGAGCCGAGTGACTGCTACGGTCGCAGGTTCGAATCCTGCGTCGGGCATGGATGTGTGTGGTGTTCTTACGTTAGTTAGGTTTAATTAGTTCTAAGTTCTAGGCGACTGATGACCTCAGAAGTTAAGTCGCATAGTGCTCAGAGCCATTTGAACCGTTTTTGAACCACAAAGAAATGTAAGTCACACTCTGCTCAGTATTCGTTTAAATTAGAAACTTTCTAACTTCTTGTGTAGATTACGGCGTGACTCTCATTAATTTTTCCACAGTGCCCAAGTTTAAACAATAATGCACGAACAAAAGGAGGTATCGCTGACTTGCAACTGTATTTCAGAATATTTCAATCACGCTATCAGCGTTTATACAGGGTCGTCAGAAACAGTCTGCAAACTTGTAAGTGGGTTGCAAAGTACGTTTCGCCATGAAATGACTGAAAAGAAAAAAATTCGATGCGTTGCGCCGTTTCCGAGTTAATTAGTATTAAATTTAGCCAATCAGGCCGTTGCGCGTGCAGATTCAAGCGGTCTGCCAGAGATGGTGTCGCCGAATGTGTGCTGTGTTTGCTTTCCTAAAACCGAAAAAGGGAGCATTACAAAAATTTAACATGAGATGGTGGTGAGGACCTAACCCGAGCCAGTGTCTGGGCAGTTTCGTGCGCTATCATCTACGCTTTGAGATTAATTGACACTAATTATATCTGGCACGCCGCTTGAATTTGCACGCACAATGTTCTGATTGACTACCATCAATGCTAATTAACTCGGAAAGGACCCAACGCAATGATTTTTGGTCTTAACAGTCATTTCACCCCACAACCTATCCTGCAACACCCTTACAAGCTATTCTGTTGCTTCTGACCACCCTGTACAGGTATATCGTTTTGTGATAGAAATTTTGTGTCCTCCCGTTTGTGTAATGGTTTCCAAAGGATATATCAAAAATTATAGCGCATAATAAAAATATGGTGTAACACTTCATCACACTCGCTCTTGATTTAAATGTTACCTCTTTAGAAAACTTGTGCAGACGACATTATATATAGTTTTACTTTTCACTTTTTTGTTCGAAGTATTGCTTTTGAATCGTACAATTTATATTATAAGTATACAAATGCAGAGATAAATCGGACATTTATGGAAACTATGGACGAACGTGTCTGGCGAAAACATAATAGGAAACACAGGAAATACTGTCATAACAATACTACTGAAATGAAATTTTAATGAATAAAGAATAATATCAGTAGCTTAACGTCCATTGGGCGTGACACTCGATGGGTGTATGTTACTTGCAGCATTAGAGGGGCAATACAACAAGACTTTTTTAATTTGAAGCATCCCGGCAATCCGATTATCTGCCACAAAAAAGTATATTATGATGTCCAGACGTATACTTGAACACTGCATCAGTCCAATACGAATCGGGTATCTGAAGCTCTGTGCTATGTCAACAGCACACGACTGATGGTATCGTCTGTGCTTAGAATCTAGGTCTAAATTCAGTCCGTGTTCGTTACTCTAACATATCTTGTGAATGATTTTAACAGCATATATATTTAGATATTTGTCAACACCAAACGAAAAATATTGTAATTAATATCCAGAGAAGTAACGGCATTTCCGAAATCTGAGTATTTCAAGAGGCCTGAAGTGATTCCAGTGTTAACATTAGCAGCCAACCAGTCGCGTTTCCATTTTTGCCAGTCAGTCAGACGACCATTTGTGCAAGTGTAGGCAGGTTGTGGTTCAGATATGTGTGATTAGCACATACAACGTCAGCGATATCTTTAAAAATCTTCATCCTTGCACCAAACAATTAACAGTACCGATATTCAAACAAAATTTTACTTATAATCTAACACTACTAGTAAAACATAGTGTGAAGGAAAGTGTGTTAGCGTTACGCCTGTTCATACATTCTTCTCTGGATGTGATTTATTTCGTTGCCTTTGGCATAATTGCGTCTTGCGTAACTATACTGAAATGAAATAAACTATGCTTCGGCTGTATGAATATGGGTAACGTAAATGTGGTATCAGCCAAATTTAGATTAAAAGCGATTAACATATAACTGAGCGTTAAAAGACAGTGGGTCACAGCATTAGGTAATTGATAATGGTTTAAAGTAATTATTTGCTCAATACAATAGTTATGATAATGATATTCCGTTCATGGAAATTTAGGTTTTCCATGGGTCCCCTATCAATATTTCGCGAATACTCAGATAACTCCAACTCCGTCTGGAGAGGCTTCGGAAGGCCCAAAGGCATCGATCGATCGCCGTGTCACCCTCAGCCACAGGCGTTACTGGATGCCACACCTCTCTCTTGGCCGTTGTCAGTTTTCGTGACCAGAGACCCTACTTGTCAGTTGAGTATCCCCTCAACTGTCCTCACAAAGGCTGAGTGAAGCCTGCTTGCCAACATCACCCAGAACACCCGGACGGTCACCCATCCCAGTTCTAGCCAACCCGACAGCGCTTAATTTCGGTGTCTGACGGGAACTGGCGTTACCACTGCGGCACGGCCGTTGGCGAATGGTCAGATGGTTAATTATAAATAATACTACACTCAGCCTCACCCATCTGAGGCTGTACTCGTCATTTATGACTCCATATTTAGTGAGCTGTTAAACTCCAACCTCCCTTTCTACACTGTGTAGTTACAGCGGGAACATGCCGCCAAGTTTATCTAAAAATATAAATTAAAAATTTGTCTCATTAAGTGGACGAAACGGTGTTGCTTCATTGGTGTTTCGGCTATGAATATTGAACTTTAAAATACCATTATCGTTAGTAATGGCTCCAGGCCTCATTTTGCCGACAATGTGCAATGATCAACGCAAGCATGTGCACACATTTCAGGAGACGCATTGCAGAGCTGCTATAGAAAAAGCACACTTCCACAGTTTCCAGGCGCTACAGTCTGGAGCCGAGCGACCGCTACGGTCGCAGGTTCGAATCCTGCCTCGGGCATGGATGTGTGTGATGTTCTTAGGTTAGTTAGGTTTAATTAGTTCTAAGTTCTAGGTGACTGACAACCTCAAAAGTTAACTCGCATAGTGCTCAGAGCCATTTGAGCCACAGTTTCTATGTTTCGACGTATGTTATAAATTATCTATTCGGTTACGTTGCATGTTTACAAATGATGCTTTTTTCAGGTGAGTACGTAAACTTGACTTGAGTATTAACTAATTATATTCTTGTCGTGAGTACAGCTGGATCTCGCAGTCGTCTTGAAATATCAGTTGTCCATCTGCCCGCCATATTTTGTGAGAAAGGTTAGTTGTGTTTTGTTTTTTGC
This sequence comes from Schistocerca piceifrons, assembly GCF_021461385.2. Lineage (NCBI taxonomy): Eukaryota > Metazoa > Arthropoda > Insecta > Orthoptera > Acrididae > Schistocerca > Schistocerca piceifrons. Next base: position 99,871,381 of record NC_060149.1, read on the forward strand.
GCACATCTACACCATCCATTGGAGCCAACTGAATCCAGCAATCATGACAACGCAGCAATTAGGGCACAAGACTCTCATTCGAGCGGCCCTGTACATTTTTCTTTCTTTTCCTTTTCCCCGTCAATTTCATGGTACAGAATATAATTATGCATTACATGTCATGCAAATTTATTTAAAAATAAGATAGTCATTTTCGTTTACTATAGTCGACAGAGACAGAGCGAGCGTAGCGCATAGGCTAGGTTCACGGTTACCACGCTTGCGGTATGATTTCAGTCACTGCAAGACTGTTTTCGTTCTTTTTTTTTCAGTTTCATCGTAGTCATTTTTGCTGTAGTAATTTCATTAATAAATCAATAATTATAGCAAGATTACTTCTAAGGTGTACTTCGTGCCCGCATCTCGTGGTCGTGCGGTAGCGTTCTCGCTTCCCACGCCCGGGTTCCCGGGTTCGATTCCCGGCGGGGTCAGGGATTTTCTCTGCCTCGTGATGGCTGGGTGTTGTGTGCTGTCCTTAGGTTAGATAGGTTTAAGTAGTTCTAAGTTCTAGGTGACTGATGACCATAGATGTTAAGTCCCATAGTGCTCAGAGCCATTTGAACCATTTTTTGTGTACTTCGTTTGTTACACAATAGATTACAAAATAGTCTTATTCGCTATCGCTTGCATCGCTTGCTGTACTAGAACAGAATTCCGGATAGTATTAGTCGTAGAAGTAACCGAAACCACATATTCATAGAGCACCACGCACATTATCGAAAGCACTGCCTTACAGGCACACGTAATTTTTTTTTAGAACTGGTGCCGGAAAAAAACATTCCTTTTATATTTTAAATGATAGCTCTTCCTTCAATCAACTTCGACGCGAACCACGCGTATTTGATCATTCCTGTGAAAGCAGATGCACTAAACTGAAGCAGAATTAAAAATGTATTTTGATGGAATCTCCCCTCAAGGCGGTCTCGCTATTAGTCTTTAGCAATTCGGGGGCATTTTGAATTTTTTCTGTGAAAATTTTAACTTTCCATTAAAAACAACAATAAGAGCGTTGTCAAAGTGGAGTACATTGGGTGGGATAATATTTACAGTGGAGGTGCATATTTTTCTTTCACATACATACATTTACTCTTAAAGTGTGTGATCAGTCTGCCCTCTGTATCAATACTTTTATCAAATTTTTCTTTTCTTTTCTTTTAAAAACTCTTCGTACAGTACATTCATTAACCTCCCTGATTTCGTGAAGGTCACAATCACATTTTTCAATTTATAAGTAAACACTTTTTTGGACAATCCTACCAAGTATCCCAGATGCTTCCTGCACACATAGAGAAACGTAAGGGAATATCTTTTCTGATGCTGTTAGAGTATACTGTGCTGTTAAGGAATGATTGAACTAAAATCGGTTTCCGCTCCTTGTTCCGCAAGGTATCCATTTACGTCGATTGGTACTGGTAGCAGATATAATCACATAATCGAGGTCAAAATTTGCGATGAGTACCTTCGTCTGTATCTGGAATCCTTCTGCAGCTGTTTATACTTTGTCCATCGTTACGAACTCTTTAGAGCTGTACAAATATTTGCAATTTTAACTACGAAGCACAGAGGGAATACACATTTAAAGACAATGTGCTGTATTATTGATTTAGTAATGAAATTAGCACGGCGATAATGACATATACTATTTAATGATATTCAGTACTATCAAACCGAAAAAAGAAAGAAGACAGTCGTGCAGTGTTTGAAATCATACCGCAAGCGTTGTAGCCGTAATCCTTAACCCCCGCGCTACGCTCGCTCTGAAAACCACAGTAAACTTTACGAATGCATGTGCAACGTATAAAACTAGAAGCTCGATTTTCTCGGTAACTAGCCACTAGTCATGAACTCAGGACATGTCCCTGTACAATATACCTAAGACAGGCCTCATGGTCTCCTTGTCAGACTGAGGTTTCCCGTGGTGTTCCTATATCGAGCAAAGCCGATGCTAAGAATTTTGCGCAAACATTGCCCCATAGCTCGACAGTATTAATACGACAATCATTTTTATATAAAAATGACATTCCTTGCACCACAAAAATGTACATTTCAAGAGAAACGGCCGGTTTTCTCCCTCATGCTTGTCCTTTCAAAGCTAGTGTGCCATCTGTGATAAACTCTTTGTCGGCTTGGCGTTACCATTTAACTTTAGTTGGTTTAACATCAATAGCACGTATCTTTGTTCGTATATCGCTTTCCCACTAATTTTTACGCAGTGCTTCTAGGTATACATCACAAAAGGTATATTCAAATTACTCATACTACAATATAAAACGAAAATGAGCAAAACCATGCCTCAGTACTAAATCTTTATTTGGTCTCTCAAACTCACACTAATACACTGAAGAGCCAAAGAAACTGTTACACCTGTCTAATTTAGTGTAGGGCCGCCGCGAGCTCGCTGAAGCGCTGCAACACGACGTGGCATAGACTCGACTAATGTCTGATGTAGTGCGGGAAGGAATAGACTCTATGAATCTGGCAGGGCTGTTCATAAATCCGTATAAGAGTACGAAGGGTGGAAATCTCTTCTGGACAACACGTTGCAAGGCATCCCAGATATGCTCAATAATGTTCATGTTTGGGGAGTTTGGTGACCAGAGGAAGTGTTTGAACTCAGAAGAGTGTTCCTGGAGAGACTCTGTAGAAATTCTGGACGTGTGGGGTGTCGCATTGTCCTGCTGGAATTGCCCATATCCGTCGGGATGTACAATGGACATTAATAGATGCAGTGATCAGACAGGACGCTCACGTATGTGTCACGTGTCAGAGTACTATCTATCTGTATCAGGGGTCCCATATCACTCCAACTGCACACGCCCCACACCATTACAACCATTACAAGGCCTCCACCAGCTTGAACAGTCCACTCCTGACACGCAGGGTCCATGGATTCACCGAGCGAAGTGGCGCAGTGGTTAGCACACTGGACTCGCATTCGGGAGGACGACGGTTCAATCCCGTCTCCGGCCATCCTGATTTAGGTTTTCCGTGATTTCCCTAAATCGCTTCAGGCAAATGCCGGGATGGTTCCTTTGAAAGGGCACGGCCGATTTCCTTCCCCATCCTTCCCTCACCCGAGCTTGCGCTCCGTCTCTAATGACCTCGTTGTCGACGGGACGTTAAACACCAATATTCTCCTCCTCCATGGATTCATGAGGTTGTCTCCATACCCGTACAATTCCATCCGCTCGATACAATTTGAAGCGACACTCGTCCGACCAGGCAACATGTTTCCAGACGTCAACAGTGCAATGTCGGTGTTGACGGGCCCAGGTGAGGACTAAAGCTTTGTGTCGTGCAGTCATCAAGGGTACGCGAGTGGGCCTTCGGCTCCAAAAGCCCATATCGATGATGCTTCGTTCATTGGTTTGCACGCTGACACTTACTGATGGCCCAGCATTGAAAGCTGCAGCAATATGCTGAAAGGTTGCACTTCCGTCGCGTTGAACGATTCTCTTCAGTCGTCGTTGGTCCCGTTCTTGCAGGATCTTTCCCAGCCGCAGCGATGTCAGAATTTTCATGTTTTACCGATTCAGGATATTCACGGTACAGTCGTAAAATGGTCGTACGGGAAAATCAATACTTCATCGCTACCTCAGAGATGCTGCGTCCCATCGATCGTTCGCCGACTATAACACCACGTTCAAACTCACTTCAATCTTGATAACCTACCGTCGTAGCAGTAGTAACCGATTTATCAATTGCGCCAGACTCTTGTTGTCTTATATAGGCGTTACCGACTGCAGCGCCACAGTGTGCCTGTTTACATATCTCTGTATTTGAATACGCATGCCCATATTAGTTTCTTTGTCGCTTCAGTGTAATATTATTGATATTTTTATAAAACTGTGTCCACAACCTGGAGATATCAGGTAACACAGACTACAAGAAAGCTCTCACAAGGGAACCTCCCCATCGCACCCCCCTCAGATTTAGTTATAAGTTGGCACAGTGGATAGACCTTGAATAACTGAACACAGATCAATCGAGAAAACAGGAAGAAGTTGTGTGGAACTATGAAAAAAAAATCAAAATATACAAACTGAGTAGACCATGCGCAAGATAGGCAACATCAAGGACCAACTGAACGCTGGAGTGCCGTGGTTCCGTGGTTAGCGTCAGCAGCTGCGGAATTAGAGGTCCTTGGTTCAAGTTTTCCTTCCAGCAAAAACTTTAATTTTTTATTTTCAGACAATTATCAAAGTTCAGGCACTCACACATAATCAACTTCGCTCTCCAAAATTCCAGGACATGTTCAGATTTGCTTGAACATATGCAGGATTTGACGGTCTACACACGAAAATTTGAAAACGTAAAAATCATATGTTTTGACAGAGCACAGGGAAAAGTGTGCGAGTGTGAGACTTTTGGATTCATTTGTTGCAGTTTATGTGACAAACTCTTATGCTTTCATCACTTTTTTGGGGGTAATTATCATATCCACAAGAAAACCTAAATCGGGCAACGTAGAAGAATCTTTTTACCCATTCGCCAAGTGTACAAGCTAGGTGGGTCGACAACATATTCCTGTCATGTGACGCACATGCCGTTACCAGTGTCGTATAGAATATATCAGACGTGTTTTCCTGTGGAGGATTCGGTTGACCTATGATCTTGCGATCAAAAGTTTTCGGTTCCCATTGGAGAGGCACGTCCTTTCGTCTACTAATCGCACGGTTTTGCGGTGCGGCCGCAAAACACAGACACTAAACTTATTACAGTGAACAGAGACGTCAATGAACGAATGGATAGATCATAACTTTGCTAAAATAAAGAAAAATTTTTCGCTTGAGTGGAGACTTGAACCACGCCAACCACGGGACCACGGCACTCCTCGTCTCGAAATGTCCATGATGTTGCCTATCTTCGCGTGGACTACTCAGTTTGTATATTTTACTTATTTTTTTATAGTTCCATACAACTTCTTCCTGTTTTCTCGATTGATCTGTGTTCGGTTTTTCAAGGCCTATCCACTGTGCGAACTTACAACTAAATCTGAGGGGGGTGCGATGGGGAGGCTCCCTTGTCAGAGCCGGCGACGCTGCTGCCGCCTGGACGGGTTTAAATCGATAGCACGTCGATGGTGATAATGTTCTGGCTGATCAGTGTACAGATGGCGGTAATACTGTGTACACGTGGTATAAATCCGCAGTGCATTGGCGGAGATGCCATTTGTACTCAGGTGATTTATGTAAAAAGGTTTCCGACTTGACTATGGCCTCACGACGGGAATTAAGAGACTTCGCACGCGGAATGTTAGTTGAAGCCAGATGCATGAGACATTCCAGTTCGGAAATCGTCAGAGAATTCGATATTTCCAGATACAAGGTTTCAAGAGTGTGCCGAGAATACCAAATTTCTGACATTGCCTCTCAACACGGACAACGCAGTGGCCGACGGTCTTCAATTAACCACCGAGAACAGCGGCGTTTGCGTACAATTCGCAGTGCTAAAAGACAAATAATACTGCTCGAAATAACAGCTGAAATCAATGTGGGACGTACGACGAGCGTATCCGTTAGTACAGTACGGTGAAATTTGGCGTTATGTGGTAATGGCAACGGACGAACTACGCGAGTACCGTTGCTAACAGCGCGTCATCGCCTGCAGCGGCTCTCCTCGGCTCTTGACCATAACAGTCTGACCTTTGACGACTGGAAAGCCGTGGGTTGGTCAGATGAGTCCCGATTTCATTTTGGAAGAGTTGATGGTAGGAGTGGAGTGTGGAGCAGACCCCACGAAGCCATGGACCCAAGTTGTGAACAACACAGAGTGAAGGTGCTGGTTCCATTACAGTATGGGCTACGTTTACATGGATCATTGACTGGAAATGGGCGAATGATTTGGCTGCACAGTTCGTCCGACATGAATCGCATCTAACGTCTACGGGACATAATCGAGAGGTCAGTTCGTGCACAAAATCCTGCGTCGGCAACACTTCCGCAATTATGGACGGCTATAGAGAAAGCATGCCTCAATATTTCCGAAGGGGATTTTTATCGACTTGTTGAATACATGCCACGTCGGGTTGCTGCACTACACCGGGCAAAAGGAGGCCCGATACGATATAGGAGGTATCCCATGACTTCTATCATCTCAATATATTTCCATGATCTCTATGTAATACTTGATAGAAATGTGTTATACAAGGAGAGAAACGTGTTGTTGGCTATGGAAAACAAGTGACTCTACGCTAATTTCCCCCGGTGCTCTTCAGATTGTGGTCTGGTGATTAATTTATAACAATTTTTGAACCAGTCAGATACCATCCTTAAGGTTATGTAGTTTACAACAGAAATCGATAAAGAGAGAGGTCTTTTTCGTTTCCTCGTGCTCTGTTACGTTTCAAACTTGATGTCACATTTTGGCGTGCAGTGGAACTCAAGCACACTCCCGAGATTTCAAATTTACAATCTGATAGTTGCATGTGTTCTTACGAGACAGACGAAACCCTTAAAAATCCAGCACCTAGGAGTCACAGGCGTGTCGAAAAGAATACCCTTCAGAATGAATTACCGCTTCTGGATCTGAATAACCTCCGCAACAAACTCGTGAGGCATTGCTCATATGCGGATACCTAAGACAAAATTGCGGATTTATAGAAATAGAGTGTAATTATATTACCTCGAGATGTAAGTGTTCTCAGAATGCCAGTCATTCACGCTAAAGAGCCGTTAGATTATGTATCGATCGAAGAACAAGAAACAGAGGTCTCCACGCAATATGTCAAAAATAAGGCACGAAATTTTCTATAAGGATTAAGCTTTCAATCTACAGTTTCATTTTCTCAAAATATACGGGGATACTCAATAGCTTACGGCGCATTATGTGTGCTTTTCCTGTCAAGGACGCCGCCCGCGGTGGCCGTGCGGTTCTGGCGCTGCAGTCCGGAACCGCGGGGCTGCTGCGGTCGCAGGTTCGAATCCTGCCTCGGGCATGGATGTGTGTGATGTCCTTAGGTTAGTTAGGTTTAAGTAGTTCTAAGTTCTAGGGGACTGATGACGTAAGACGTTAAGTCCCATAGTGCTCAGAACCATTTGAACCTGTCAAGGACGAGACCGGGCAAGAAAGTACTACCAATGCAGCATTTATGGAGGACGAATTAATCCGAGTTACATTTATTTTTTCTTAGAAAATTTACTGCTCACCAACAAAAGTTGTCGTCAAAACATGACCACATTTACATAACAATCTACTACGTATTCTGTGACTACAATCCCACGCTACTAGACAGTTATGGGGACCAAACAGTTGGACTGCTACCTGTTAATGAACTGTGTAAAACTAGATGAGATGTAAGATGCTAGCAGTTGATGCAAGTTTCCGAAACTGGTATCCATGTCAGGATCTGATAACAAAAATGCACAGAAATAGTGTATAAAATTACGCATGGTCGCTATGAAAATTGCTCTTACGTCGCTTGTAAACCTGATGATGTGGTTTAATGCATTGGGCGCACTGGAAAAAAATGAACTAGATCTTAGCGCCTTCTCAGCAGAGAGATCTGTTGAAATGGTGCAATAGATCAGAAATAGCGAGTTTCAGAGCTCAAGTTCTCGTGCGGTGATCTAATTTTTTTTTCCCTTGGTTTCCTTAAGTCACTCGTGATGAATTGCAGAATGGGTCTCGCTAACATACACAACCCATTTCCTTTTCCGTCCTAGTCAAACCAAGCTCGCGCTCAGTTTAAATGACCATGTCGCCAACGTGAAGTCAAACACCAGTTGTCTCCCGGCCAGGGTGGCCGAGCGGTTCTAGGCGCTACAGTCTGGAACCGCACGACCGCTACGGTCGCAGGTTCGAATCCTGTCTCGGGCATGGATGTGTGTGCTGTCCTTAGGTTAGTTAGGTTTAAGTAGTTCTAAGTTCTAGGGGACTGATGACCTCAGAAGTTAAGTCCCATAGTGCTGAGAGCCATTTGAACCATTTTTTGAACCAGTTCTCTTCTACAGTGAGATGATTAAAGACAGATAAGAATATAAAAAATGCCCGCCTACTTTCTTAGGGAAGGAATCATTTTGACAATCATTTACGTGTTCTGAGGTAACCACACAAAAAAAGAAATCTCGTTCAATTAGAAGACTGAAATTACTAAAGACTTGGACTGTAGGTGTCAGCCCCGATAGCTGAGTGGTGGCGGCACGGTAGTTCAGCGTGTCCCGTCAGAGAGATACCTACCCTCTGTAATAAAAAAAACTGAGTTAATGGATAAACGATAAATTTGAACAAGCGTCATGGTACGTCCGCCCCGAACAAATACAGCGAACAATAGTGAACAAAATGAGGAACAAAGAAAGGAAAAAAAGGGGTTAGTGTGACGGATTGCCGTCTACGGGCCCGGGTTCGATTCCTGGCTGGGTCGTAGATTTTCTCCGCTCAGGGACTGGGTATTGTGTTGTCTTCATCATCATTTCATCCCCATCCGGTGCGCAGGTCGCCCAATGTGGCGTCGAATGTAATAAGACCTGCACCAAGGCGGCCGGACTTGCCCCGCAAGGGGGCTCCCGCCCAATGACGCCAAACGTTCATTTCCATTTCCATTACCATTACCTTTTGCTGTTCTCAATAATTAGAGTACCATCCATGGAACAATAAATGTGGTGAAGTGGTAGAAGACTACACAGTAAATATTTTTCATCAGCGTCACACATGGAAAATCCTTTCTAACAAAATACTTGTGGTATAATTGACTAAGAAACTGAGCTTCGTTCTTGATCTACTATGTCCACTTATGGAAATTACTATCCGAATTCCGTACTGTATAACTATTCCTTCCCTGTTTATAATGCAAATGAAATATTCGATAACTGTAACGTAGCCTACTTTCTAATTAGTGGAGCCTTCTCTTGCATTTTCGCTTAAAACTAAAAATTAAGCTCGCGAAAATTTGGTAATATTTGATATCCCCATATCATTGTAATTGCTTAACATGTGACAAAATTCGCTTTACAGTAAGTTGTCTTAAACTCAGACTGACAGGAGATCTAAAAGGCAGATATCTTACTTTTTCTTCTCAAACTCCCGGATCTACACACAGTTTTTTTCAGATCTAGAGAAACATAGAAGCATTTAAGTATCATTCACGAAGGCTTTACTGGCCCTCCTTGTTACGTACACAGTATGACATACTTGTGAATGTATTTGGAAGCATTATTCCCTACTATATATTCGAGGTAAAGCAACATAAAATCATATTCAGCCGCATTTCACGTTCCTCGCACACGATCGTTGCTGGGAAATCACTCGGATACATCAGTGTGATAAAATACAGTTTTCAGTTGCTCTATAATGCCTTACAAGAAATACTGTATTAACATTTCGTAACTTTGTAAGTTCAGTAAACGATTCACGGTTCGTCGTAATTTTTGTATTTCAATATTTAGAATCCACACTTTCTTGTGGACATAACAATTTTTTCCACTACCTAGACTTTGGCAGCTGAATTTTGCTTACTTTATTTTTTTCCTTATGAAGCCACTACCAGCTTCCACATTGCCTTGTTGACAACTTGGGTTCATGGTTTAGTGGAGTCTGCGCTACACTTAAACCCTATCATCAGCTGTTACTAACTGAAATCGGGACTCATCTGACCAGGCCACGGTTTTCCAGTCGTCTAGGGTCTAACCGTTATGGTTAGAGGGCGCAGCAGGCGATCTCGTGCTCCTAGGAAAGGCACACGCGACGGTCAACTGCTGTCATACCCCGTTAATGCCACATTTCGCCGCAGTGTCCTAACGGATACGTTCGTCGTACGTCCCACATTCATTTCTGCGGTTATTTCACGCAGTGTTGCTTGCCTGTTCGCATTGATAACTCTGCTCTCGGCGGTTAACTGAAGGTCATCTTCCAAGGCGTTGTCCGTGCTGAGAGGTAATGTGTGTTCTCGACACACTCCTGACATTATGATCTTGGAATATTTAATCCGCTAATGATTTACTAAATGGAACGTCCCATGCGTCTAGCTGCAACTCCCATTTCGCGTTCCAAGTATGTCGATACCCTTAATGCGGCCATAGTCACAACGGAAAAATTTTCACATGAACTACGCGAGTGCAAATGACAGCTCCGCGAATGAATTCCCTTTTATGCACTGCGTACGCATTACTACCGCCATCTCTATTTGTGAATATCGCTACCCCATGACTTTTGTCACCTGAGTGCACATTTCATTCGAGTGAAAAACAAACCAGAAAAAATAGTTCAAATGGCTCTGAGCACTATGGGACTCAACATCGGAGGTCGTCAGTCCCCTAGAACTTAGAACTACTTAAACCTAACTAACCTAAGGACATCACACACATCCATGCCCGAGGCAGGATTCGAACCTGCGACCGTAGCAGCAGCGCGTTTCCGGACTGAAGCGCCTAGAACCGCTCGGCCACAGCGGCCGGCAAAAGCACCAGTTAACACAGTAAAAGCACAGAGATCATTGATCAAACAGACTATCGGCACGAATGACGATTTCATCCTTCTTACGTTTGTCGATCATATAGTATACACAAGCAGGGTTGTCATAAAGTTCAACATAGTTTTATCACTGGTTTAACAAATTATCTATATACATCGTGGAAATGCATCACTGATAGCAGACACTCGGAAAATATTAGTATAAGCTTGTATTAAACGGATAGGAAAATATTTTCCAAGTCCGATAATAGAGTATCTTTAAGGAAAAGGGGCTCGTTGGATATTTTTAAGTTAATATCATTACTTACTAAATTGTTTCAAAGTTCCTCGAAAGTCTGTTAATGAATAAAGACCATGAATGTTTTTCTTACTAGACACAGTAAAACTCCTCTGGCGTAGTAATATGGAACAAGAAATAATAAAGACGTCCTCGGAGTATAGGCACCTCATTTAGTTTCCAAATGCGCCGTTGTCCTTGAAGGTAAACAATTTTCCTGATCAGCCACGCTCTGAACAGCAGACGGTCCCTCCTGAGATGTAAAGTCGTGTACCTCCTCCAATTAGCGCCGATCACAGTAGCCCAACGAGTCTTCGCTAAGTCACGTGTCAGCTTGTATGGTCATGCCTCTCCAGAGAAAATAATAAATACAGAAAAATTAGGCGCATTTATTTTCAGTTGTTCGGCCTTAAGATACATCACCGACTAAATGTAAATCGGTTATGATCAGTCAATGACTGTGTGATAATAACATGATTATGTAGATCTAAAACTACTCTTATAATTACTTATTTATCACTCTTATTAAATGTAGTGTACAAGTAAAGGTTTGGAGAGTAAGGGCTTTTGACGTGTAGACTATTTTACACAAATACATATTTTTCAATATGACGTCGTTCATGTGGTCAGTTGTGTCACTTGATAACTATACCGTGTTTCATTGTAACACGCTGTCCAGCCGGAGGGTCAACCAAAGTAATACAGACACTTATATATAATTTAGAATCTGAAGCGATATTTCAGGAAGCTAGGCACCACAGAAGTGGCTAACATCCAATGTGTTGTCAGTGATGAACCGGATATCGCAGTCAACAAAGCTCCAGTGATTGGTACGCAGGCACGTTGTTATAAAACGCAGTGTTATAGAGACACCCACCCTTTTTGCATTAAACAGGACTTACACAATGAAAATGCTTAAAATTCGGTGCACCTCTACCGGAAGAAAGTTACGCGACATGTTAAGAAGCGGCATAAAAAACTGTGGGATTATTAGTCGACTCAGATTCGTACCATTGACGGTTTAGTCCAAGTTCTGGTACTCAATTTCTTGTTACATGGTAGGAATGTGAATTGAACAAAAAGAAAGATAAGAATTTTCCAATACCATTGCTTTATTTATATTGCTTTTAATGCACATGATTACATTATGTATGACACGTCTGAAATTGCCGTCTCCATAGAAGCACCAACACAAAACCGAACTGACTGGTGCACACACTGTAGCACACTCGAATTTGCAAGACTACGGTAAGTATCAAAAACATACCACCACAGACACTCTAGATGTAGACTATTGACTATAGCTCTATAGACATGTGCCGTCAAGTGGCCCCAATGTGTAGATGACAACTGGGTTTACGTCACGTGATCTTCATGGACAATCTATTGTCTGATCGCCACCAAATCATCGCCCTGGGTACCGCGCATTGCTCTCCTGGCTTGCTGTGGACCTCAAGTACATGTTTGCGCAATTGTGCGTGTCCCACAGATCATTGTGTAAATCCAACGACAATTCTTCTGCTGCATGGGTGTTCCAACACGGATCCATAGAAAGGTCCAGATACGCCATCATGAAGTATGTGTGGTTCAGTTAGCAATACGCCAATAGTGTCTGCCAAACCGTTCAGGGAAAACGAGTTTTTTCAAATTTAAGTCCCATACTGCATGTGAGTTAAGGTGTCTCTATACAGAATTAGTAATGTGCTGCTTGATACAGTAACGTCGATTAAATATGTAGGCGTAACGTTGTAAAGCAGTATGAAATGGAGTAAACATACAAGGATTGTAGTAAGGAAGCGAATGGTCGAATCCAGGTTATTGGGAGAATTTTAGGAAAGTGAGGTTCATCTATGAAGGAGATCGCATATGGGACAATAGTGCGAGCCATTTTTGACTACTGTTCGAGTGTCTGGGATCCATACAAGATTAGATTAAATGAAGACATCAAAGAAATTTAGAGGAGGTGTGCTAGATTTGTCACCGACAGCCGGCCGTTGTGGCCGAGCGGTTCTAGGCGCTTCAGTCTGGAACCGATCGACCGCTACGGTCGCAGGTTCGAATCCTGCCTCGGGCATGGATGTGTGTGACGTCCTTGCGTTAGGTAGGTTTACGTAGTTCTAAGTTCTAGGGGACTGATGACCTCTAATGTTAAGTCCCATAGTGCTCAGACCCATTTGGACAACTTGTTACCGATAGGTTCGCAAAACACGCAAGTCTTACGGAGGTAATTCGGGAACTCAAATGGGAAACACTGGAGGGAGAGCGCCAGCGTACATTTCGAGTCATAACCCACAATGTTTTGCTCGACGGCGAGTGTTCTTCAGAGACAAGGTATCGTTAGGAGCACCCCAGGGAAATGTGATAGGACCGCTGTTGTTCTATATATACATAAATGATTTGGCGGACTGGTTAGGCAGCAGTCTTCTCTTTTTTTTATGCTGATGTTGATGTGGTGTGCGGTAAGGTGTCGACGTTGAGTGACTTTAGGAAAATAGAAGACGACAAAATGTCCAGTTGGTGTGATGAATGACAGCTATCCCTAAATGTGGAAAAATGTAAGTTACTGCGAAGGAGTAGGAAGATCAAACCTGTAATGTTCGGATACAGTATTACCAGTGTCCTGCTTGACACAGTCAAGTCGTTTAAATATTTGGGCATAACACTGTAGAGCGGCATGAGGTGAAACGAACATACGATAGCTGTGGTAGCAAGGCGGAGTGGTCAGCTTGCGGAGTATCTGTGTAGATGTAGATGTAGATAGAACATATTAGGGCTCGTACGGAGGCTTATAAATAGGCCCTTCCCCTCGCTATATTTGCCAGTGGAACAGAAAATGAGTAGTAGAGGTACAGGGTACCAAATTGTTCAAATGGCTCTGAGCACTATGGGACTTATCACATCAATCCCCTACAACTTAGAACTACTTAAACCTATCTAACCTAAGGACATCACACACATCCCTGCCACATCGGCCGTCTACAGGGTACCCTCCGCCGCGCACTATTCGGTGGCTTGCATAGCATGTATGCTCGTTTTATACGGTTGAAGACCCCTTATCAGATGGAGGACGGTTCTTCTGTGAACAGTACAGACTCGCATAAACCTGCGGGTTGGAACCGCCATAAAGACCTGACACAGGAGGGTCAGACAAGAGAAAGATTAGCTGCACTGGGTGGTAGTGCTATGCATAGAAACTGTCTCATCGTGAATTTCTCCTCACTGTAGTGTGTGATGCGTACAGTATATAAACTTTTCCTAGTGTGCTGGCACTTTGGTTACCGCCAACGTAATCCAATATGTTGTACTCGATGTTTAGCGTCAGACAGTCAACGTCTCAGTAACCTGTGCGTACTTAAGTGTTTAACGGAAGCGGCTATGAACGGCAGTGACTGCATTGCGTCCAGTAAATGTCTGGTTGTAAAACTTTGGCACATCAATAACGACAGCTGATGTGTTACGTAACTGTTCGTCATACCGTCAGTTTCTTATTGCTCTAATCAGTGCTACTCCTACTGACCCTCTACTGTATAAACTGCCACTACAACGTCAACCTCGGCGCCACTTGCAAAAGTAACAACAACCACTCAAATGGCGTAAACGTCCGTAGTAACTTCTCAGCTTTCCAAATTTGTTGCCTTAGGACAGGGCTCTATCAGGGAAATCTGGTGTCGTGAGATAACAACAGTAGTGTGACCTGCTTAACTTCGAGCCAACAATCTATTGGCTTTCCACCTGCTAAGTATAAGTAATGGCCGTCATTGTGTTACGAAGGTAACTTTGTATTGCTTTTTGCATAGTGACCAATATCGTGGGAAACTGCTTCAGGTTGATAGTTACAAAATTCTAAGCAATTTTGAGAGTGAGATATCAGATTTTAAACATGAAGGATTGTAGGCTCAACAACTTTATGCTGTTAGATTTTTTTAAATAAATTGTCAATTGCAGATCCCATAATAGAGTTATACGGTGGTCAGAAACAGACTAAAGAGCTTGTAAGTTGTGTTGCACCGTAGGTAGAGCTAGACATATTCGTTAAGAAACAAATTCTATACGCTGCAACGTTGCAATGTTTCTGAGTTAATTAGCATTGAAGTTAGCCAATCAGACAATTGCACGCGCAAATTCTAGCAGCCTACCACATGCAGTGTCAATTGTTCCTGTAGCGTAAGTGATAGCCGTCGAGACTACTCAGCCTTCGGCTTACTACTGTCGCATGACCAATTTTTGTATCGCTTTCTTGTTCAGTTTTAGGAAACAAAATGAAGAAAGCTTTTGGCATCACCGTCTCTGTAGTGTAACACTTCCGGCCCTCACCAAATTGGCAGTCGCCGATAATGTTAACCTTCTGTGAAGGGTTTAGCCTACCGTGACTGTACCTAATGACAAGAAACCGGACTATAATATCGTACTCACGAAGTAAGTGTAACAGTAACAGCAAAGTAAACGGGTTTCAAACTTACGTTCTACTAATACGAAAGTAAACAGTAATTATATATACATGCTGTCTCTAGCTTAATTATACAATGCGGTATCAAGTTTTATGGCAAAGCGGAAACATATTTCACCTAAGAAGACTAATCTCTCTTGATACCCTAACTAATCTTCTGTAACACCGTTACTGTCAATATTACACAATAATTTGCTCTAGCAAACAACACAACAGCTAAGCCTTCTGCAGACCATAGAAGGGCCAATAAATGCAGCAATACACACTGCCTCACAATGACACTTGGTATTGACAAAAACTACTATTCAGTCCAAAAAAAAAAAACTCAGAAGGGCATATGAAGTTACTAGCAAACCCAGACTGGCAGTAGAATGAACTACTATTGTTTTACATGTGCATCTACATCTACGTGATAACTCTGCTACTCACAATAAAGTGCCTGGCACAGGGTTCAATGAACAACGTTCAAGGTGTCTCTCCACCGTTCCACTCTCGAACGGCGCGCGGGAGAAACGAGCACTTTAAATTTTCTGTGCGAGCCCTAATTTCTCTTATGTTATGGTGATAATCATTTCTCCCTATGCAGGTGGGTGCCAACAAAATGTTTTCGCAATCAGAGGAGAAAACTGGTGATTTAAATTTCATGAGAAGATCCCGTCGCAACGGAAAACGCCTTTGCTTTAATGATTGCCACTCCAATTCACGTATCATGTCTGTGGCACAATCTCCCCTGTTGTTGTTGTTGTTGTGGTCTTCAGTCCTGAGACTGGATTGATGCAGCTCTCCATGCTACTCTATCCTGTGCAAGCTTCTTCATCTCCCAGTACCTACTGCAATCTACATCCTTCTGAATCTGCTTAGTGTATTCATCTCTTGGTCTCCCTCTACGATTTTTACCCTCCACGCTGCCCTCCAATACTAAATTGGTGATCCCTTAATGTCTCAGAACATGTCCTACCAACCGATCTCGTCTTTTGGTCAAGTTGTGCCACAAACTTCTCTTCTCCCCAGTCCTATTCAATACTTCCTCATTAGTTATGTGATCTACCCATCTAATCTTCAGCATTCTTCTGTAGCACCACATTTCGAATGCTTCTATTCTCTTCTTGCCCAAACTATTTATCGTCCATGTTTCACTTCCATACATGGCTACACTCCATACAAATACTTTCAGAAATGGCTTCCTGACACTTAAATCTATACTCGCTGTTAACAAATTTCTCTTCTTCAGAAACGCTTTCCTTGCCATTGCCAGTCTACATTTTATATCCTCTCTACTTCGAGCATCATCAGTTATTTTGCTCCCCAAATAGCAAAACTCCTTTACTACTTTAAGTGTCTCATTTCCTAATCTAATTCCCTCAGCATCACCAGACTTAATTCGACTACATTCCATTATCCTCGTTTTGCTTTTGTTGATGTTCATCTTTATCCTCCTTTCAAGACACTGTCCATTCCATTCAACTGCTCTTCCAAGTCCTTTGCTGTCTCCCCTGTTTCGCGATAATACGAAACGAGCCGCCCTTCTTTGTACTTTTCGATGTCTTTCGTCAGTCCCATCCAATGCGCATCCCACACCGCACAGCAATACTCCAGAATATGGCGGACAACCGTGGTGTAAGCAGCTTTAGTAGACGTGTTGCATCTTTTAAGTGTTCTGCCAATGAATCGCTGTCTTTGGTTTGCTCTACCCACAACATTACCTATGTGGTCGTTCCAGTTTTAAAAAAAAATGGCTCTGAGCACTATGGGACTTAACATCTGAGGTCATCAGTCCCCTAGAACATAGAACTACTTAAACCTAACCAACCTAAGGCTATCACACACATCCATGCCCGAAGCAAGATTCGAACTTGCGACCGTAGCGGTCGCGCGGTTCCAGACTGTAGCGCCTAGAACCGCTCAGCCACTACGGCCGGTGTTCCTATTTAGGTTATTTGTAATTGTAATCGTTAACTATTTAGTTGAATTTACAACCTTCAGATTTGGGTGACTTATCGTGTAATCGAAATTTAGCGGATTTCATTTAGTATTCATGTGAATAACTTCACCCTTTTCTTTATTCAGGGTAAAATTTTGGAAATATGTAGTAAGGTCTTATGGGACCAAACTGCTGAGGTCTTCGGTCCCTAAGCTTACACGCTATTTAATCTTACTGAAACTAACTTACGCTAAGGACGACACACACACCCATGCCCCCGACGGAGGACTCGAACCTCCGACGGGGGGAGCAGCGTGGACCGTGACAATACGCCCCAGACTTATTCCGGGGTAATTGCCAATTTTCGCTCCATATGGATATCTTATCTAAATAATTTTGCAATTCGTTTTGGTCACCTGATGACTTTACAAAACGGTAAATGACAGCATCATCTGCAAATAATCTAAGGGTCAGATACTACGCTGAACTTGTGTAACGGATGTTGCGAGAAAATTGGACTGGCCTCTCGCCAATTGGAACATGACGAGTTGACTCACGAGTTTGCAAAAATGAGTACTTTGCTGTACGCATCATAGACTCTCATGCTTGTCTGATGCAAATGATCACTGAAGTGAAAGAACTTCCCAAGAGAGGCAAACACATGCTTTGCCCTCTTGAGAGCCTAAAACCGATTACATCTTCGCTCTAATTCTGTCGGATTACCAACAGATTAAACACAATAAAAGAATATCATAAATTAATTGCCTATATTTCATACGAACCAAACAAAACAATGTGCGACCACATTTACACAGCTGGCCATTCCACTGTTATACTATTGAATTCCACTATTCTTCCTATGATGTCACAGGCCCTCGTTTATTTTTTCCCATCACATCAAGTGGTCTTCGGGTCTGTAAACGTAACAACTAGACGACAGAGGTTTTAGTGTGACTTCTTAGACGGCGCACTTATTTTGAATTTCCAGCAAGTGTAACTACTTTATTCATCTTCACAATTGCAAATCTTCCTTCCTTTTATATTTAGTACTGCACAGTTTTCAGTTTTGTAGGCTCCGGCGTAACACAGCTCTTGGCAAAGTTTAAGCTACAGACATGTATTATGCTGGCAAATGAACAGATGCGTCATGTCACATGGCGCAGGGTGACACAATACCTGAAAATCACTTCCTGTATCAAATTATTTGCGAAATTGGCTACTGATTATTTGTTTTGATTTCCTGAATGTGATTCGTTACGACAATTATATTTAGTTAAGCCCAACGTTGCACGGTTGTCAAACTGGGGATCGAACTTACTTCCCCTAAGCAGCTAATCAAGTCAGCGTTGCACAATGTACCTCATTGATGACAGACTCCCAACTGAAACACGTCATATGTCACCGTAATTTTTGTCGTCGATCCCCGCTGCAGTAACATGGCGTTGTCTGTCTCTAATGAGTATTCGCTCAGCGCCTGTTTTTTTTTATTTTTTTATCGCGTTTGAATGAATGCTGTTTATATAACGGCGGCGATTTTGCAGTCTGGCACTTCGAAAAGCTAGAATTGGTCTCATATTCTGCCCACTCTCAAGATGTTTCCAAACCTAGATTATCCTAGAACTTCATTTGTCTCACCTTCACAATTAAAAATATTCCTTGCTCTTATATTTAGTACTAAACAGTCTTCAGTTTTGTATGCTTCGGCGTAACACAGCGCTTGGATATAAAAACTGATCATTATCAGTTTTGATCAGTTTTTATATCCATATCAAGTCTCCTTCGCCATTCCTATTTTTCCGCCATTACTGTCTTCTGCCATCATTTTCTTTTTTTTTAGGATTTATCCAATTTTTAAAACAGGTTTCCCTTCTTCTATTTGTTTCCTTCTCGCTTCTTATTCCACTATCGGTCTTGTTTCCTTCCTGTCCCGCATTTCGTTCTGAACACATTTCATCTCGATTTGTGTTATGCAGTTTAAATTATTTTTCTCTTGTAAAGGTAGGCTTCCACAGCCGTTGCCACAGTCGATTAAATTCATCTGTATTTGAGGCCGCATTGTCAACTCTAAAATTCTGACGTTCGGCGACTATTGCAAGACACCTTCCTCAGGGCTTAGTGCTAACTGCAAGACGCCTTCCTCAGGGTGTACTGCTAACTGCAGTTACTACTAACTGTAGTACACCCTGAGGAAGGCGTCTTGCAGTAGTCACCGAAACGTCGGAATTTTACAGTTGACAATGCGGCCTCAAACCCAGAAGAATTTTATTGGCTGTATTTTTCCATTTATAGCGCTTTTATGTAACAAGGACTCTTCACTAAACATTTTTCTAATTTTTCTGCGTTACCTTTCTTTCTGTTACCTCCCTCACCGCTGAAGTTATGTGTCTGTGTATGTCTCGTCTGTTTCGTGTCTGCTTAAACTGTGTTATGCCCCTTTCCTGAGTACTTAGGGCTGTACAGAGTTTTCTCGTCCCAACTTGACTTCCACTTGATTTTTAAACGTTTATTGGGAAGATGTCACTGGTTTATCTTTTACTGTCGCTCTGGAGGGATTGTCGTTATTACCTCTTCAAATGCAGGATTGTTGTCTGCAACCTAGTTAAATGTATTGAATTGCTTTCGAATTTCATTTCACCGTTACGGCAATAGCACTGAAGTCGTGTTACAGACAGAGTACGTCTGGAATTTCGACTTGATCTTATTGTACAACTAGTCAACTATTCCTGCAACATACAAAACTTCCTAATGGGTGTATCGGTATGCAAACGACAGCACGCGTACCTATCATATTCCAAAACGCCGCGCATAAAAATGGGATTTTCCGATGCTCATGTCTCGGGTCCTATTGGTGATAAAAAGGTAGGGCCAAGTGTTTCCAACAGCCGTTGGGTTAGGGCCCGTTTGTATACCAACAGTGGGATCGTCTTAGTGTCACTATCCTACAGTATTGAGGAGGAGGAGGAGGAAGTTAATGTTTAACGTCCCGTCGACAACGAGGTCATTAGAGACGGAGCGCAAGCTCGGATTAGGGAAGGATGGGGAAGGAGATCGGCCGTGCCCTTTCAAAGGAATCATCCCGGCATTTGCCTGAAACGATTTAGGGAAATCACGGAAAACCTAAATCAGGATGGCTGGAGACGGGATTGAACCGTCGTCCTCCCGAATTACAGTATTGAGTCAAAGTACGAATATAACACACTTCCTCCTGCTTAGGCAAAACAGCAAATCGGTTTTCCTTTTCGCATTTAATGTGGTCTACAGTGGAAAAGATGAGATTTATGGAGGCACCGTTAATTCATGGGCGATTTCTCGGAAATCTGCCAAAAGAGTGTTTTTGTACTATATTTTTGCCGTCACAATCCGACCAAAACCCAGTCGAGGATTTCAAGACGGCTATGCACAGCAAGTGGCTGAATTTGTTGTGGACTGGCAAGACAGCCAATCCACAGTGACGGGTAACCGAAAGGCACGCGTTTAACTCACGCAGGCTGGCGTGAGGTCTGAAACAGGATACGTAATGAATGCTATAAAGAAAAGTACGTAGCTGCTGGAATACTTAACTTTAATCCATCATTTGTATACATCGTTCTTGATGAGCCATGCTTCATACGATAACTATCAATTGCTATGGCGCCTTGCTAGGTCGTAGCCATTAACTTAGCTGAAGGCTATTCTAACTATCTTCTCTGCAAATAAGCAAGGCTTCGTCAGTGTTGCATCGCTAGCTAAGTCGTCCGTACAACTGGGGCGAGTGCTAGTACGTATCTCTAGACCTTCCGTGTGGCAGCGCTCGGTCTGCAATTACTGACAGTGGCGACACGCGGGTCCGTCGTATACTAGCGGACCGCGGCCGATTTAAAAGGCTACCACCTAGCAAGAATTAATAAAATTTTCTCGGGCTTCCAGCAGCGTCATGTGGTTAAAATCCCACGGGCTTTCGACCGAACTCTCCTCAGTCATTGTCAAGTGGTAAGAATGACTGCTGTGTCGCCGTGGCCGCGTCGAAAGATCGTGGGATTTTAACCACCTGACGCTGCTGCAAGCCCGAGAAAATTTTATTAATTCATATCGCCGCGAAACCATACATTCATACAAGTGGCTGAAATTTTTACGATATGTCTCCTAAGATCCCGATCTCGATCAAATCTGAAACATTTCTTGATATCTTTACCCGGTTCCAAGATACAGAGATCAAATTTAACCTACTTCTGCATGTAAAGTACAGATTGAGGCGATATCTTAAAAGCAAATAATCTCAGCAAGTTGCTCAAATTGTAACGGTATATTCTCTAGGCTTTTACCTAGAAGAAACCTCTCCCGTTTTCAAAAAAAAAAAAAAAAAATTCTTCCATTAACGAGAAACACACCAAAAACTGTTTTTCTTTTGGGTACAAAAATTCAGCTGCCAATTCCGAGACAGCTATCCAAGACAAATGGCTTTAATTTTTACGATTTATTCCAAAGACACCGGTTTTCATACCTGTATTCGTTTCCGAGATACTGAGGCTCAGAGTTACCCTATTTGTACACATAAAATACGCACGTTAACATCCGGTGTAAGACGAAACGTAATTTACAATCTGACGTAGTACGGAGAAATATACCGTAAAGTGCCTCCGTTATCATCTGAGAACCCCATTATGTAGAACTGAAGCACATGGAATTTTTTCCACGTTTATCCACATCCACGTGATTACTCTGTTATTCATAATTAAGTGACTGGCAGAGGGTTCAATGAACCTCCTTCAAGCTGTCTCTCTATTGTTCCACTCTCGAACGGCGCGCAGGAAAAACGAGCACTTAAATTTTTCGGTGCGAGCCCTGATTTCTCTTATTTTATCGTGATGATCTTTTCTCCCTATGTAGGTGGGTGCCAACAGAATGTTTTCGCAATCGGCGGAGAAAACTGCTGGTTGAAATTTCATGAGAAGATCCCTTCGCAACGAAAAACGCCTTTGTTTTAATGATTGCCACTCCAATTCACGAATCATGCCTGTGGCACCATCTCGCCTACTTTGCGATAATACAAAACGAGCCGCCCTCCTTTGAACTTTTCCAATATCATCCGTCAGTCCCAGCTGATACGGACAGCAATACTCCAGAATAGGGCGTACAAGTGTAGTGTAAGCAGTCTCTTTAGTAGATCTGTTGCACCTTTTAAGTGTTCGGCCAATGAATCAAAGTCTTTGGTTTGCTCTATCCACAACATTATCTGTGTGATCGTTCCAACTTAGGTTATTTGTAATTGTAATCCCTAAGTGTTTAGTTGAATTATGAGCTTTCAGATTTGTGTGACTTATCGCGTAATCGAAATTTAGCGGATCTCTTTTAGTACTCATGTGAATAACTTCACACTGTTCTTTATTCAGGGTCAACTGCCACTTTTCGCACCACACAGACATCTTATCTAAATCATTTTGCAATTCATTTTGGTCACCTGATAACTTAACAAAACGGTAAATGACAGCATCATCTGCAAATAATCTAAGAGAGCTGATCACATTGTCTCCTATGTCGTTAATATAGATCATGAACAACAGAGGGCCTATAACACTTCCTTGGGGAACGCCGGGTATTACTTCTGTTTTCCAGTCTTTAAGTACGGAACTTTCTGTGAGCGGGCGGTTGTATATAATTGCTAAATGTGGAGCTATTGCATCTGCATACTCTGAGAGAAACCTGACTGGTATACACTCTGGGCCGGAAGCCTTGCCTTTATTAAGTGATTTAAGCTGCTTTGCTACACCTAGGATATCTACTTCTATGTTTCTCATCTTCGCAGTTGTTCTTGAATGGAATTCGGGAATATTTACTTCGTTTTCTTTGGTGAAGGAGTTTCGGAAAACTGTGTTTCATAACTGTGCTTTGGTGGCACTGTCATCATTGACTTCACCGTTGTTATCGCGCAGTGAAGCTATTGACTGCGTCTTACCACTGGTGTGCTTTATATGACCAGAATCTCTTTGGGTTTTGTACCAGATTCCGAGACAGTGTTTCGTTGTGGAAAGTATTAAAAGCATATCGCATTGAAGCGCGCGCTATATTTCGAACTTCTACAGAACTTCTGCAAACGTTCTTTCAAATTCGCCGTACTTTTTTCGTTGCTTCTGCAACAGCGATCTGACCTGTTTTGTGTACCATGGGGGATCAGTACCATCACTTATTAATTTATGTGGTATATATCTCTCAACTGCCGTCGATACCATCTCTTTGAAATCACTCCACATCTTTTCTACGCTTACGTGATTAGATCGGAAGGAGTGGAGACTGTCTCTCGAAAAGGCGTTATGAGCATTTTATCAGCTTTTTTTAAATAGATGTACTTTGCGTTTCTTGTTGATGATTGTGGGCGTTTAGGTATTCAGCCTAGCAGCAACTGCCTTGTGGTCGCTAATCCATATATTCGTCATGATACGTATAATATGATGTGAGTTGTAAAATTAGTTTTGTGTTATTTGAATTTCAAAAAAGTAAATTATCTAAATTCTACTGTCCAACACATTTATTTTCGTGTGAGTTACATGCCGTCCTGCAGCAGGCGAGAAAAGGGAACTAGAAGGAAAATGCTCCTAACAGAGCGTCCTATGGACTAGTGGCTGTGGGAGAATTACAGTTAGGGGAGCTTGTGGGAGTTTGAGGTGAGTAGCATGTTAAACAAGAGCGAATATGTTCGCAAGCCAAAATTTTTGGGAAAATTTTTTAAAGTGCTTAGGAAGGTAGAATCAGGCAGCTTTAACCCCACTTTTCAGTCAGAGTGTTTTAAATAAACAGGCACAATTCCGAATTTCTTGTACTTCGATAGGAACATTTTTACGTTGGTCTGTCTGTACTCAAGCAAATCCCCTTTTCGCAGTCCACCGTGATTACAACTGCCTAGGAAAACGTTTCCACGCCACAAAGTAGACCAACTCTGTTTGAAGTGCGCCACGGCAGCTGTGCGGTTAGCGTGGCGGAGTGCCACCCGAAAGGCCCTGGGTTCGATTCCCGGCCGGGTCGGAGCTACTCTCCGCTAGGGGACTGTGTGTTGTGTTGTCCTTACGTTCAACATGTCGTAACTGACACTCCACAGTTGAGATGGCTGTATGGGCTGCTAAATTATAAAAAAAAGAAAGCTTTAAAACCTGGCCAGAACAGAAATAAAATAACGTGCGTGTTTCGACCCAGTTCAACGAATTCTTGAGTACATTGCACTTGCGCATACTTGTCCAATGCTGCAGTAGCATTTAGTATATAGCCAGGGCCTCCCGTCGGGTAGACCGGTCGCCTGGTGCAACTCTTTTTATTTGACGCCAAGTCGGTGACCTGTGTGTCGATGAGGATTAAATGATGACGACAACCCAACACTTAGTCTCCAAGAGGAGAAAATCTCGAACCCAGTCGGAGTCGGACCGGGTCCCCTCGCATGGCATTCTGCCGCCCTGACGAGTCAGCTATGGAGGCGGACTGCATGCCGATATGAAACGTGCCTTGACAGTTGACGGAAAACAGTGAGTCGGACAACGACACATTTTTCAGATATTGTTTGTGTGGCCTGTGTAATAAATGACAGCTATCCTTCCCAGGTGTCACCATAAAATAGCATGTGTAGCCGTCCAGAAGTTATGTTTCTGAGATTTTGAAACAATTTAATGACGTATATCGACTGCAGAATAAACTAATACCAATTTTATCCGAAATCTTTGCCTAAAAATTTCCTCTGTGTGACTTAACTTCTGTAAATGGCTCTCCTACTATCTAAATAGTACAGTTAACGAGTTCAAATGTATTTGCGTGCGCTTAGTTGAACGTTTTTAGTGGACAGCCATCTTTCTACAGTGCGGCTGTACCATGCAGTAGACAATTTTTGTGCAATAATGCACAATATTCTGCAGTAATAGTCGATGCCAGCATCAATCTACACAGTATTGGTACAAGGACACGCCAGAATAAAAGCTGCTCCGTTGCCAGTTCGTCTCGTATCTGATGATGCGCAGGAAGCTCTTAATAAGGATAACCGTCACACAGAAGACTTCACACGCGAATATTCCCCCGAGGAAATGATGCATGATACTCCATCGGCTTTGGCATATTCGAATTCACTCGTCGCGATATTCTAGAAAATGACAAGTGAGGAAGACAAACAGACTCAATCTGAGGTGAAAGATCTACTTTTCGAATCTTCTTCCAGTTCACAACCCGAAAGGACGGTGAATCACTCGGCTCGTGGGTCGATGAAGAACGCAGCAAATTGCGCGTCGACATGTGAACTGCAGGACACATGAACATCGACGTTTCGAACGCACATTGCGGTCCATGGATTCCGTTCCCGGGCCATGTCTGGCTCAGGGTCGGCAAATAATTCACAATATACATAAATGACCTTGTGTATAACATAGGAAGTTCACTGAGGCTTTTTGCGGATGATGCTGTGGTATATCGATAGGTTGTAACAACGGAAAATTGTACTGAAATGCAGGAGCATCTGCAACGAATTGATGCATGGTGCAGGGAATGGCAATTGAATCTTATTGTAGACAAGTGTAATGTGCTGCGAATACATAGAAAGAAAGATCGCTTATCATTTAGCTACAATATAGCAGGTCAGCAATTGAAAGCAGTTAATTCCATAAATTATCTGGGAGTACGCATTAGGAGTGATTTAAAATGGAATGATCATATAAAATTGATCGTCGGTAAAACAGATGCCAGACTGAGATTCATTGGAAGAATCCCAAGGAAATGCAATCCGAAAACAAAGAAAGTAGGTTACAGTACCCTTGTTCGCCCACTGCTTGAATACTACTCAGCAGTGTGGGATCCGTACCAGATAGGGTTGATAGAAGAGATAGAGAAGATCCAACGGAGAGCAGCGCGCTTCGTTACAGGATCATTTAGTAATCGCGAAAGCGTTGCGGAGATGATAGATAAACTCCAGTGGAAGACTATGCAGGAGAGACGCTCAGTAGCTCGGTACGGGCTTTTGTTGAAGTTTCGAGAACATACCTTCACCGAGGAGTCAAGCAGTATATTGCTCCCTCCTACGTATATCTCGCGAAGAGACCATGAGGATAAAATCAGAGAGATTAGAACCCACACAGAGACATACCGACAATCCTTCTTTCCACGAACTATACGAGACTGGAATAGAAGAGAGAACCGATAGAGGTACTCAAGGTACCCTCCGCCACACACCGTCAGATGGCTTGCGTTGTATGGATGTAGATGTAGAATCCTTCTGATAAAGATAATGATGCAAGCGTCGAATGTGACTGCGATTTCGACCGCAAAATATAAAATACCGAATGAAACACTCTAATACGGCAATTTAGAATTCTAATATGTTATTAGCGACTTCAAAATACTTTATACGAGAAGCTCTACTCGGAACCGCTAAATTTATAATTTTTGATCCACTAAACTGGATCCGCCATTATGAATTTGGTAATTTCGACATCATGTTTGTAATCAGCTATTCCAAAAATCTAAAAAGAACACTTTTTGTAGTATTTTATATCCATTTTCCTATCACGTCTAGGATCTGAAGCGAGCTGGGCCTCTGTGCACCAATCTGTGCTCAGTCTTGGTCGTGATCCCATTTTGTCAGCGACACACTAGAACAGCTCGAATTTATATTTCTTGTATGTATTAATTTTTAAAAATATTGAACAACTGGCCTTTCTGTGTCATACACATTTCATCTTTCATGATTTGCATAGCTATATCGAAGTACCGTTATCGTCATCGATGGAGAAACTGGATCTAATATACTAGAAGCATACAAAGAGCAAATGCGGATGTGTATAGTTAAGTATTTTGTGACCGCGTACCAAAGCGAACATGAACTTTCCTGTACATTTTATGGGTGTGATAAGTAGTATTCATCTCTTTGCTGCAGCATATTATATCAATGATGTTCCTGTATCCTGTAGGAGCCGGTAGTGTGTCCATCTCAAATACAATGTAATGTTGTCACACTCCGTTATAAAAACAAAATGAAGAGGGCGTATTAAGCCCAGTAATAGTGCGGAGCCTATTCTGTATATATAATACCATTTGAAGGAAAGGAAATGAGATCTAATGCATCACTGACATCGCAAATTGGAGGCCGAGTCTGAAGTTCGTTGGATATGGATTGGAAGGATGTCATCCATGGTCGTGCTTAACGAATTATCATGACATTTACTGACGTGAATTCTGGAAGCCTCTGAAAATATTATCTGCGTGTGTGGATAGGGAACTGAACATCAAGCCTGTCCAGTATTATTCCAGTATTTTAACTCCTTGTTCGGCAGCAACGAATAGTCCGTTAAGTTTGTCAACAGCCGTCAGGCGGTCCCTGTCACCATAGCTCCACTTTCTTTCGTCACCAGAATTCGAACAAGCCATAGGCGTGAGGAATGCTGCAGTACAGGCGTTACAGTTGTCCGTGCAATAATATCAGAATCGTTCACTAGTGATTCGGGAACGCACTGAGAAATTCATTTTAACGCATCGATGTACTGATTGGGCTTATCTCAGACCTACAGACTGTATGGCCTTTCATTTATCGCCATTCCGTAGTTTATTAACTACCTCGACATCATCTTTGGGAACTGCATGATACAATTTCATACAGAGAACGTATAGAGGCATGCCACGACGAACCACAGCTATACAATCATATCTTCACCAGTACTCTATTAACAGCTGTAAGGTTCTTGCTGACCAGTGTACACGCCAACTTCTGTTACTGTTTACGTCTGCTGGGGAAGGCTATTTCCGAAACGTTAGGTCCTATCTGATCGTTAGGATGAATATGTTAAATCCCATCAGTGCTGTTATACAAGTGTGACGCTACGCTTCATATATGGGAGCCATATTATGAAAGACAAGTTGCAATCGCTACATCGTTATTATAGCAGCTGATGGTATTGTCTCGGTATTGTTTTTCAGACAGATTGCGGGTAACGTATGTATGAAGGACTCTGCCAAGTCATTCATTACATTTTTTGAAGCTAAGTGGGAGACCTGTTTATAGAATAAACATAGGCTACATTATGTTAGTTCGTAATAATAACAGAAATAGTATAAATATCGCCGGCCGAGGTGGCTGAGCGGTTCTAGGCGCTACAGTCTGGAACCGCGCGACCGCTACGGTCGTAGGTTCGAATCCTGCCTCGGGCATGGATGTGTGTGATGTCCTTAGGTTAGTTAGGTTTAAGTAGTTCTAAGTTCTAGGGGACTGATGACCTTAGCAGTTAAGTCCCATAGTGCTCAGAGCCTTTTGAACCATTTTTGTAAATATCAGTACCCGCTTTGTCCAACAAATGAACAACAATTACTCTTTTCAATCAATATTCAGATAGACATTATCTTTGTTTGAATATAAACAAATTCGAAGCATAATAGTTGCTGATAACTATCATGATAACAAATATAGCACTCTCTCAAACTCGGTCGAATTACTTTAGTATCTTTAAATATACGTGGAATAAACAGCAAAACCTCAATTAACGAACAAACTTGTTGTACTCATCCTCGCGTCCACATAGATTACAACCTATGAGTTCTCAGATACCAACTATTTTCTTCACTGTACGCTATTAACGGACAAAAATTATACCGGTATGCTATCAAATTCTTAATATTAAAAACTGAAGTTCACTGATTTGGGCAGTGTAATGCTCATTGATGTGAACTAGAGAAATTATCTTTATCAAGACCAAATTCATGTCAATGACTATCGAATGTAAGAGTAAAAGAAGAGGCAGTTTGGCTGTGAATTTAGCCCGTATCAGCGTTTGTTCCTGCAAGTACCGAAATGTTTTCTTTGCCACAGGTAGCAGAACGCAAAGCGTTAACAAAAACACGAAACAGTAATCACATTTTTCACGAAGAGATACCATCTATGAAACTGTCCTCATTTCCAAGCTTAGTTATTTTACGGTGGCAAGAATGGCTTCCATTTACAGGAAGAAAAGTTATAACCGTCGTATAAGTCAACATCTACCTCGTGTAAACCACACGTAAACGAGAACAATGAGAACATATAAAGACGGTGAATTGAATACTTGCGAGGATGTGATGGATTTTGTTTATAGGTAGTAATTTGATCCAAAAAGTTAATGCAATTGCTTTTTATGTTCTGATGAATGACACTGAGGAATGTGGAATGGTTCTACCTTTACGTATCCACTGCGTGGGCCTTTGCCTAAATCTACTTTTCGACGAAATAATTATTTTGCGTGCGGTATTCCTCGCGCATTAATTTGAATATTAACCAATAGCTTGACTTGCCAATGAATATTCAGCGCTCGTAAATAGCGCGTCAGAATTTTAAGGAGGCGTGCTGCGGAACGGTGAATGTTGACCCTAGTTTCTTGCGAATAGGATGGATGCGTGTCATCGATCGGGCTGCGGTGCCGCCCCGAGCAGCTCGCGTGTCAGGCACTGCGATGCGCTCGCACCCTCGTCGCACGCCTCCGCCTTCTCCGTCACCGACACTGCGTGTGCTGAGATACGGCGCAAAACTGACAGTCGGAAAAATAAAGCTGGCCCGGAAAATATTTATAAGACTGACGCGGAACTGACAGTTGTTAATGAACACGAAATCTGCCCTTCACAGAAAATTCTGGAAACCGTGATTTCAGTCCACCAGTCGCTTACTGTCACGTGTCCGAGCATAAGCATCGCTCTCACTCACTCATTGCGTTTGAATGGGTGAGAGGAGCAGACGTTTATAGGGACCAGTTGAATTTAACACAAAATTAGCTCACGATAAATTCTTTGTAGAGTGTTATGCGGTGCACAGTTCGTATAAAACGTGTGCATAAGTGGTTGTGCAAGAGTTTAATTGGATATGTTTTGGAAGTACTTCTAAAAGTGAGCAATAAAAATCTTACAGGCAAAATTAAGCGAAACGTGCTCTGTAGCGAATAAAATCTGTGATGTTCATTAATACATGTCAATCCCGCGTCAGTCATTTTGTAAATATACTCCGGGCCACTTTATTTTGCACACCCTGTATAAGCCAACGATTAATGTTTTGTCAAGAAAGATAAATTTATTCAGGCAATTTTTGTTTGATGTATCCAAACACCACTGCAACAAGTATCGAGATATTCAGTTCACTTAATACAATAAATCTCTTTTTTAGCTGTTGTACGTATCTTCAGTGCACATTCACAAGAATTAAAAGTTATTGTTTTGTTTCACAAATCACTGGTTCCAGATTTACCACGATTCCGTTCTTCATTTTTGGGTAAGACGAAATGACAACTCCAGATCATTTTTCTATCACGTTTCCTGTCATATTTCCTAATTTTACCCACCTGAGCACAGGTGAAGAACCGTATTTGCTCTCCACTCCATTTTATAGCGATTCCCGAAAATCCACGTTGAAATATTTTATCCTCATTTCATTCCATGTTAACTTATCCAGGCCGGCCGGAGTGGCCGAGCGGTTCTAGGCGCTACAGTCTGGAACCGCGCGACCGCTACGGTCGCAGGTTCGAATCCTGCCTCGGACATGGATGTGTGTGATGTCCTTAGGTTAGTTAGGTTTAGGTAGTTCTAAGTTCTAGGCGACTGATGACCACAGCAGTTAAGTCCCATAGTGCTCAGAGCCTTTTTTTTTAACTTATCCCGCACGAGACTTTCGGTGTTGTGCAAGATACCACGTCCCATGGTGTGTCAGTAATACTCGTACCGTATTATCTGCACGTACCCGCCCTCTGCTACGTTCCGAGAATCCAGTGCTGCTGTGTGAGACTACGGTTGAGCTTTAAGCTAACCCGTGTGATACTATAAAGATCTGAACCCAGTGACCTATGCAGGGAACAGACCGCTCCCTATAAGATTTTGTGAAATGTTAAGACAAAATCATGGAATAAATTATTATATGAGGCATCTGAATTTAAAGAGGGGTGTCCCAATTAAACTTCACATATCGGAACTTTAACTTGTATACATATAATGATGTTTATTTCTAAGACGCATGGACTCCACTACAGACAATGAATAGGTAATGGAAATAAATATTATAAGCACAATTGTTCAAAAAATGTTCAAATGTGTGTGAAATCCCATGGGACTTAATTGCTAAGGTCATCAGTCACTAAGCTCACACGCCACTTAATCTAAATTATTCTAAGGACAAACACACACACCCATGCCCAAGGGAGGACTCGAACCTCCGTCGGGACCAGCCGCACAGTCCATGACTGCAGCGCCTTAGACCGCTCGGCTCACAATTGTTCAAATGGATTATTAAACATATACGGTAAAACCTTGTCACAAGTGAGTGGACCAAGAAAGGAACTGATAATAATGATGTACAATTAATTACGCTTGCGTAAATTGCCAACGAAAACTGAATTAGCTAACAGATTAAAGGAAAGACTCAGAAAAGTACATATGAGGGTCAGTTCCGTTGCCTAAGCACATGTTGAGTTCACTAGCGGAGTGTGTGAATTGATCCAGAAATGGCTCTGAGCACTATGGGACTTAACTTCTGAGGTCATCAGTCCCCTAGAATTTAGAACTACTTAAACCTAACTAACCTAAAGACACCAAACACATCCATGCCCGAGGCAGGATTCGAACCTGAAACCGTAGCGGTCGCGCGGTTCCAGACTGAAGCGCCTAGAACCTCTCGACCACAACGGCTGGCCCAACAGTAATTCTTTGAGTTATTATTTTGTTTGCAGATAATTGGAATAGCTAGTAATTACGTGGTTCACACTTATCGCTCTATTACTGGGGAAGGCTGCGTTACATGCTCTTATGAAACTTTCGTGTTTTTAGTATGATAATTAAGATAGTTCACTGGTAGGTTATGTCGTTGCTTTTTGTGTGGAGTTTCCTGTTATTTCATTGTATTTGTTCAGGGATATTGTAAACTCTGGACATGATTGTAAACTACACGAATTGTTGGGTTGGGTTGTTTGGGGGAAGAGAACAAACAGCGAGGTCATCGATCTCATTGGATTAGGGAAGAATGGGGAAGGAAGTCAGCCGTGGCCTGTTAAAGGAAACACGAATTGTCTAAGGTTAGTTAGTTGTGGGGTGATTGATGACAAGTGTAGCAAGTGGTTTCGTGGGGATAAAGGTAGCGGGAAAGCTGATGGGGAATATAGCAGGGACCTTTCCTGCGGCTTCCCGTGTGTAGTAGAGATACATAAATAGTGGAGCAAAGTGGAGAAGCTACAGCGGGATATGATAGCAAAGTGGAGTATGGCAGTTAGCAGTAAAGCCATTAAGAAGAGAACGGGCTCGGGTAGTTTGATTTTCAATACTGGTAATAGGCTTACCCAGCTAACAAACTAATGTAGAAAGGAGCCTCCAGCAGTTTTAGGAGCACGTAATATGCAACAGACTTCCAAAGTTGTTAGGTAACAGAAAATAGTTACGAAAATTGAGAAGAGTACCCTGATGCAAAGCAGCAGTGATGTGCGCAATGTAGGCCTTCAGTTGCACGAAACAACAGATAAAAAGTTTCAAGTCACCAGCATTTTAAACCAGGAGCTTGGCTCAATAAGGTGACATAGACATAGGGGATTTGTGTAAGGATTTTACAAAAGAGGACCGAGTAGTGATTGAGGGAGGAGCTGGGAAGAGTCTTGGTAGGGACTGGGATTATGATAAAGGCGATTGTGTGGACGAGATTTCTACTCAAACCCGGACCACTAATATTCGCTTTGTACAGTTTTTCCGATTTTTAGATCAACCCCATATCGACAGAGCAGTGAAGCGAGTTATTGTGGGACTTGAGAGGCCGATGATCACTGTTGACAAGGTACACGTTTCGATGGTAACAGCTGAGTGTGTCCATAGGTCCAGCTCCACTAGACACGGCCTACACCCAGAATGGGAAGGAATGTGTGGTGAAGCACATACTTGGCAACACAGTAGCTGAATCTGGGCTCATTCAGGTTCAAACACAAGGCCAAATTTTTCTGATAACGTTTAGATGGGAAAGATGATTTTCTTATAAACAAGTCGGGTAGGAAGCATCCCAGTTTGAGGAAAGTTCCTTTAAGGGGGGGTAGGACGTCAAACGGGCCGACTTGGAGTAGGTGAGGCACCACAGAACATTTTAATTTCCACTGTCTATACTTTTACAAGTAAATTCATAAAACTTTGTCAGCATGACCAGGAAGGATTCAGGATTCACACTCGTAGCAGCGGAAGTTCAAAAACATAACAAAATAATTTTTTTTTACATGTGAAGTTTCATCATTTTTTCACTTACTATTGGCTGCATTTGTTGCTATAGGTACACTTTTCTTCATAAGTAAGAGACATTGTTCGATGAATTTTGCACAGCATACAAACCATACTTACAGGTGTCTGAAACTCTAGAATCTATTTAATTTATGAAAAAATGAATGAGCTGTTACGTTTTAAAATTTATGTTTAGAAAAAAATCAAATTTTGTAGTTAATTGTCTCAATTTTTACCACAGTTTTTAATAGATCTGGAAAATATTCTAGAGTTTCATACACCTGTAAGTATGGTTTGTATGCTGTGCAAAATTCATCAAAGAATCTCTCTTACTTGTGAAGAAAAATGTACCTATAGCAACAAATGCAGCCAACAGTAAGTGAAAAAATGATGAAATTTCATATCTAAAAAAAAATTATTTTGTTATGTTTTTGCACTTCCACCTCTATGAGTGTGAATCCTGAATCCTTCCTAGTCATGCTGACAGAGTTTTATGAATTTATTTGTAAAAGTATAGACAGTAGAAAATAAAATGTCCTGTGGTGCCTCTCCTGCTCCAAGTCGGCCCGTTTGACGTCCTACCCCCTTAACATTAGAAGATCCTCTCATCGAAGTATTATGAGGATGAGTTGCGAAGTGGATGAACTGCAAATAGTCTTGACACTGATATTGCTTGTTCCTCAGATCACATTGTAGCGACAAAATACTGAAGCTTCGTTTGAAGGAGTTCATTTCATCTGATATCTGTGCGAGGGCTTCATTTCAGATGGTATGAGTGGCCATTATGCCAAACTAAATGTTGCGGCGGCGCGGTTTCTTTTGTCATTTTACCTGCACGTACCCGTGAACTCGTTGCAGCAGATCGCCGGTAGGAAAGCCGATCAGAAACCTGCAGTACTGCAACTCGCAACAGGCTGCATACAACGTAACTACTCTGAAGATCAGGAAAAGGTCTGAATTTTGAATTAAAGGTGAAAATACTGGCAAAACTTCGATATATTCTGAAGTCGATAATTACACGTTCACTGCCAAGCCCGTGCTAATCCTAACATAGTCATGCACAAACCCTTTCATTCACGTTAGCAAGTTTATGGTAACACATTTCCCGAAAACTGAACAGCTACTAAGCACGGATTGTTCTTAAAAGAAAATTTTCACCACACTATTAAGTTTGTCGGTGTCTAATGCACTCAAGTTCTTAGTCACCGATCTGTTCAATATGCCACGCGGAATTAAGGTCTTTTCTCTAACACAAAATTACTTAAAAAATTTGTACTTTCTAAGAAACACGCCGGAATAAATATGTCTTCGCTTTAAAGCACTTTTTAAACATGCAGCACAACTAAATCCGGCAAATTGTAACTTTCTTCGGAGCCCATACTGCAGGCGACGGTACCATTGAAAGGCTAGACTCCGATTACTTAGACTGCTGTAAGCATTCTCTGTCTCCAAAAGAAAAGACACGCGAAGAATACTCCATTCTGATTGGTCAGATTTCGTTAAGGCCAATAGAAGAATATTATTCTCCAGCGTTAGTCCACGTTTTTCATGACTAACCAATCAACAAATAACACACTTACGAACTGTACTTTTTCCCGAAATAACTATTTAATATTCTGATATTTTGTTTATACTTTACGTTATTAACTACTTTCATTTTCACACGAATTAGCTTTCCTTTTACCATAAACTTACTTAACATATTATGATACAAAATTCCCTATCGCCTGTATTCACACTGTCTTAAAAATTTCCCACGCTAGTTCGTACAGCGTTTATCAGTAGAACAATGATCTACATGTTTGCTTCAGACCACATTCATGCATCATTCACACTACTAAAAGCATATACAAAGCTATAGAAACATAAATAAACAAAAAGACTTCAAGAAATAAACAGAACTGTTCACAAAACATTCTCTTGACCTGTCTCTTGAATGTCACTGTGCACTACTGGACTCTGGTGGATGAAAATTAGAACTACGTACTCGACTGAACCCGCTTCAGACCATATGTCACTGTGCACTCATGAGTCATTTTCCCGATACACAGGCTCTAGACAGGAGCGATGTAAGGCACCACGCCTCAGTGTCTTATTCAAAAGAGTTGACATGTAAAATCGTTATAGATACTTAACATCTGAAGGCTTGGCGCGAGAGAGTGAGTATTGTAGGAAAAAGCTTTAATTAATAGGTCTCTGAAGATCCATCAGTACAGAGTACAGAGTTTTTCTCTCCAGACCTGACACCATGCTAGGCTCGGGTCTTCAAATAGACGTGAGGTTGGTTCTGTTTGATGATTACTATATTAACTTTCTGACTTTTCCCAGATAAAAGAATGTAAATGGAATTACTTGGATCCAGCAGCGTCGTACAGACAATATACTTTCCAACTAAAGTTCAGGGAAACTGCAGCACGATCACTGACAATATTTTCATCGATTGCTCTCTAGTGGATGGACACAGTGTGAGAAAACGTAGTAACAGCCTGCAACATAGTTATGTTCATACGGCAATACTGAAATCAAGGCTGAGTAAATTCCCTAAGTTGCAAGAAAAAGATTCAGAGATATGAGTCCACTTCCAGTACACACATTTAAAGTCAGTCTCAAAGTGCTAACTTGGTCAGAAGACTGCAGTGCAGACTACGTGATCGACAAATATAGTACATTTCTTAAAACGTTTACCACTTTCTTTAACAGCTCTCCCCAACTGAAAATTACAGGTAAATAGGTAATAATCATGAGTAAGCAGTTTGTGTAACTAATAACAGGAGAACGTCATGTAGAAGGAAACAGGAGCTGTATAGTAATTTGAAGGACAGTCAGAGCCCAGTTACAAAACTTCACCACAGATAATACTGAAGAGTGCCGAAGAATGTCACCACATAAGTTAAAACAAAGTATTAGAATAGAAAACTCTCAGAATACAGCTAAAACTACGTTGTTAATTGTGTAAAAGTTACTGGTGCATCTTGAAGGTGCTCATCATACCACATTGCTCTTGTGTGAGAATAAAACTGTTAGTGATACACCAGATTTGTGCAAAAATATTTAATAATTACTTACTGTCAATGGTCAGCAAGGCACATCAAAATTTTATTGGAACAGGTAAATACACAGTATTCTTAAAACATGATGTTTGGAGACAACTGCATCACACACTGGACCAGAAAACACGAAAAGACGTCATTTAACCAATTATTATAGAATTCAGATTAAAGGCTCCCAGAGGTTTGATGAAATTTCAAG
Organism: Schistocerca piceifrons; assembly: GCF_021461385.2. Lineage (NCBI taxonomy): Eukaryota > Metazoa > Arthropoda > Insecta > Orthoptera > Acrididae > Schistocerca > Schistocerca piceifrons. The sequence continues at coordinate 99,907,903 of NC_060149.1, forward strand.
TAGGATTGTGAAGATCAGTGCACCATACATTAATTCTGTACTCAGACACCTGTGTAATTTATGACTGATGTGTGGTCAGTTTCCTGAGAGATTGATATACTCGTCAGTAAAAGCACTTTTTTTAAATGCTGAAAGAAATAACATAGACTTTTATCAGCTAGTTTTTATGGTACCAAAATTTTCAAAATTTTTATGAGAAAACTATGTATAGAAGAGTAGTGGGATATCCCAGTGCTCGTAATTTGCTGTCACAGTCTCAGTTTGGAAACCAATATACACAAGAAATTTAGTTTATTAATCGTGCGAGAAGTACTACCAGGACTAAATGATGGGTTAAGGATAGTCGGTATTTTCTTTTATTTAACAAAAACACTTGACTGTGTGGATCATGGAACATTTTTCCTTAAGTAGGAACATTATATGATTAGGAAAAAATCCAAATAATGGTTCTCTTCATATCCGGATATTAGGAAGCAGAAAGTTATCCTACAGTATCAACAAACAGGGAAGACTTTTGAATCTGACTGGTCATGTGTAAAGTGGGAGATGCCACTAAATACAACAGATAACTCAAAAATTATTGTCTTTGCAGATGTTGCAAGTGTTATTGTGAAAGAATAGAATCTCATATAAATTATGTAGATAACTTTTATTTCTTAGGCAACTACGAAGTAAAACAGGTACTGTACGTGTTAAATCGTGGTCCGTTTTCAGAGAAATGACCCTAATCAGATCAAGTTACATGAATAAATACGGCAGTCAGTAACATCAGCTCTTGGGTTTCAGAGAAAACATTAACGTTTAACTACAACAAAACGCCATGCTTGCGGTTTCTACGATGCACCTTTTTTAAAGGTGAAATTTTACTATCTGAAAGCGAGACTCGGGGTAGATGAAAGGATTTTTTTGAAGTATCACATTCTGAAGCTTGTGCAGAAACTGAATTCTGCTATATTCTCTACAAGACTGAACTTCACTACCTCTGACAGTGAAAGAAGAAGGTCTGTTTGCTTTGCTTACGTTCACTCTATTATCTTGTTCGGTTCTATGTTTAGGGACATCTTTGTGCACTCAGAAAGAGTATTCTTATAGAAACAGGCGGCCAGAATTATATGCGGTGTCAGGTTGCGAACTTCGTGTCTGCCGTTGTTCAGGGGTCTCGGAATTCTAACTGGAATTCCCTGTACATATATTTCATAAAGCGGTTTGTTGTTGACAGTATTGACGCATCCTGAAGCAACTGGAAAAATTATTTGTTGAATACTGCATGAAAAGACGGTATACACATGGATCACACTTCCTTAATCATTGCACAGAAAGGTGTGCACTTTTCCCAAGGTATCATTTTCCAGCATACCGGGAAAATGGAGTCATAAACCTCATTAATTCGAATTCACGGTGAAAGGTTTTCCTTCGGCTCACTTCTCATATTCCGTGGAGGAGTTCCTTGAACTAGTTGAGAACTGTCCTTTGTAATGTTTACTTATTCATATGCTATTTTTAATGTTTTATTTAGTCTTTAATTCTCTGTTTATAATTTTCCTAATGAGTACTCTGTATGCTTCTCCCGATAACACTTGTTTCAGAAAACATTTTGTGAGGCTTCCTCAATAATTTTAGTAACACTACTGTTATCTAACAGGTTTCATCACTAATTAAATTATTAATATCATTCTGTGACGAAATATCTGCATGTTTTAAGGTTACTTCATTACTTTATTCACGTCACGAACACTATTATCTTTCCAACCAATCGGTTGATTCACGTACTTCTCGTCTTTGTTACCAGCATTTGCCAACATTTGGTTGCTACTTCCCTCAGTTCAACAATTAAATTCATTTTTCTATATTTCAGAATTAACATTAATCTATTTCCCTTTTTGAACACATTTTTCTACATATATCGCTCTGTTTGTCCTTTAAAAAGCTTTACTCACACACTTTCATTTACGACATTTATGTATGGCAGTAATTCATAATCCCAACCTCATTTTTTCCATTTTATTGTCATATTTCCTTATTTTATTTTCATTACAAATAATATGCCTAATATCGTAATACCTCCTTTTCATTATTTATCTCTTCTTTTTCAGTTTCTAATTTCCTAGCCGTTAACATATTTTTCATATCTGTCAATTGAGCTTTAACCTACATATGCCCAGTGGCTCGATAACGACCCTACTGCGAGAAGACGAAGTCAACATATTATTCTCATTGGTCAGGTCACATGAACACGTGCGCTTTGTAAAAATCAAAATATGCCGCAAATGTAACGTATATTTGCAAGACAAATACTTTGCAGAGTTTCATGCATAATGATACAATGTTTTACGCTTGTTACCTGCCTAACATGATTACTTAATTGTACATAATTTATAACAATAATAATAATAATAATAACTGATTATCAAATTCCTAATAATTAACGCTAATTAGAGTACAATGTGTTTTATTTTGATGATTCCTGTTCTACAGTAGTTTATGGCCTTATGTGCCCATGGGGACATTGTCGAGCCACTAAAAAAATCCTTTCATAACTCACAACTGCAAATTAATGTAGCCGCTGGTGCCAATAATAAATGACATATGTCGAAAACCTAGAACTACGTTTAAAAATATCAGGACGTTCATGGGTTAATTTCTTTACTTGAATCTTCAGAAACTTGGTTCAATTGATAGGGTCACGAAATAGCTGCATTTGTTTTTTTTTTCAGACTTCCTACCTCTGCGCCGTCCGGGGTGGCCGAGCGGCTCTAGGCGCTACAGTCTGGAACCGCGCGACCGCTACTGTGGCAGGTTAGAATCCTGCCTCGGGCACGGATATGCGTGATGTCCTTAGGTTGGTTAGGTTTAAGTAGTTCTAAGTTCTAGGGGACTGATGACCTCAAAAGTTAAGTCCCATAGTGCTCAGAGCCATTTGAACCTACCTAAACCCTCAACTGGTTTATAAACCTTATTATTATTTTTTTCAGTCTGCTTGCTAGTTTGCTTCAACTTCATCTTCCACTTTAGTGTTATTTCTATGAACTCCTTTTACAGATTTATAGTTGCTTGCTCTGAATCCCTACGTTCACTTTCCTACGGAGACCAAACACTAATCTCATCCTCACTGGTTTAGTTCTATCGCATTAACGAGCCCTCACTGTGTCATTAACTTCTTGTTTCCCATGTACCTCAAGTGTCGCCATATGCTACGTTATGAGATTCTCTTAAAGTAAATGTTGTTGTTGTTGTTGTGGTCTTCAGTCCTGAGACTGGTTTGATGCAGCTCTCCATGCTACTCTATCCTGTGCAAGCTTTTTCATCTCCCAGTACCTACTGCAACCTACATCCTTCTGAATCTGCTTAGTGTATTCATCTCTTGGTCTCCCTCTACGATTTTTACCCTCCACGCTGCCCTCCAATACTAAATTGGTGATCCCTTGATGCCTCAGAACATGTCCTACCAACCGATCCCTTCTTCTGGTCAAGTTGTGCCACAAACTTCTCTTCTCCCCAATCCTATTCAATACTTCCTCATTAGTTATGTGATCTACCCATCTAATCTTCAGCATTCTTCTGTAGCACCACATTTCGAAAGCTTCTATTCTCTTCTTGTCCAAACTATTTATCGTCCATGTTTCACTTCCATACATGGCTACACTCCATACGAATACTTTCAGAAATGACTTCCTGACACTTAAATCAATACCGGATGTTAAAGTAAATAAAGTAAATAAAGAACCATTATCATAATTAGTTAACTCATGAATAATGTCCTCATTATTAACAAAACTTCCTTTCATGACGATCTCATCACCTGGATTTTAAATAACTGAACTTATCTTGCCTGATTTGCAATAGCAATTATTTAGAAAACTAAATTTATAATTCCTAAAGCCCGCCGGAGTGGCAAAGCGGTTCTAGGCGCTACGGTCGCAGGTTCGAATCCTGCCTCGGGCATGGATGTGTGTGATGTCCTTTGCTTAGTTAGGTTTAAGTAGTTCTACGTTCTAGGAGACTGATGACCTCAGAAGTTAAGTCCCATAGTGCTCAGAGACATTTTTGAATTTCTAAAGTTGTAAAATTAAATCCCTTAAAACCAGAAAAAAGTTCATTCTTTTAATAATTTTGTAGGTACTACTTATAATGATCACTGCGAAGCCAGCCGCTAACCCCGACTGTCACGAAGCTGAAGCTGCGCGCGTCAAGCTACTAACTCGCCGCATCTCCGGCAGTCGCCTACAGCAGCTGTCGCCTGACGCACTCGAAGCTGCAGCCACCGTGCGCCGCGAACCGTCGATGCCAGCATGTTGGCACAGCGGCGCCGATTTGATTTGTCGGCCGGATCACCGTCAGTCGCCGGTAAAGCGCCTCTGCCGTCGCTTCTTAATCGTGCTTGCCGCCTGATGAGCACGTCAGCTCCACTCGCCCAGCTCCACTTGCAGTTCACACACTGTCGGTAGATTAATATCGTGGCAACAAACATAAACTCACAGTTTCTAATACTCCTCAATGTTTCACAACTACAGTCAAAAATCAACGTCCCTTACTAACGTTCACTGTCTAACATTGCCACATGTCATACGCAGGAATATTAGGTGCCACTGGCCATAACAATGTAACCTTCAAAAGCAGTTTAAAATCAAAAGCTGCTCCAAATATTATACACTACTGGCCATTAAAATTGCTACACCACGAAGATGACGCGCTACAGACGCGAAATGTGACCGACAGGAAGAAGATGCTGTGATATACAAATAATTAGCTTTTCAGAGCATTCACACAAGGTTGGCGCCGGTCGCGACACCTACAACGTGCTGACATGAGGAAAGTTTCCAACCAATTTCCCATACACAAACAGCAGTTGACCGGCATTGCCTGGTGAAACGTTGTTGTGATGCCTCGTGTAAGGAGGAGAAATGTGTACCATCACGTTTCCAACTTTGATAAAGGTCAGATTGTAGCCTATCGCGATTGCGGTTTATTGTATCGCGACATTGCTGCTCGAGTTGATCGAGACTCAATGACTGTTAGCAGAATATGGAATCGATGGGATCAGGAGGGTAATACGGAACGCCGTGCTGGATCCCAACAGCCTCCAATCACTACCAGTCGAGATGACAGACATCATATCGGCATGGCTGTAACGGATCGTGCAGCCACGTCTCGATCTCTGCGTCAACAGATGGGGACGATTGCAAGACAACAACCATCTGCACGAACAGTTCGACGACGTTTGCAGCAGCATGGTCTATCACCTCGGAGACCATGGCTGTGGTTACCCTTGACGCTGCGTCACAGGCAGGAGCGCCTGCGATGGTGTACTCAACGACGAAACTGGGTGCACGAATGGCAGAACGTCATTTTCTCCGATGAATCCAGGTTCTGTTTACAGCATCATGATGGTTGCATCCGTGTTTGGCGACATCGCGGTGAACGCACATTGGAAGCGTGTATTCATCTTCGCCATACTGGCGTATCACCCGGCGTGATGGTATGGGGTGCCATTGGTTACACGTCTCGGTCACCTCTTGTTCGCATTGACGGCACTTTGAACAGTGGACGTTGCATTTCAGATGTGTTTCGACCCGTGGATCTACCCTTTATTCGACCCCTGTGAAACCCTACATTTCAGCTGGATAATGCACGACCGCATGTTGCAAGTTCTGTACGGGCCTTTCTGGATACAGAAAACGTTCGACTGCTGCCCTGGCCAGCACATTCTCCAGATCTCTCACCAACTGAAAACGTCTGGTCAATAGTGGCCGAGCAACTGGCTCCTCACAATACGCCTGTCACTACCCTTGATGAACTGTGGTATCGTGTTGAAGCTACATGGGCAGCTGTACCTGTACACGCCATCCAAGCTCTGTTTGACTCAATGCCCAAGCGTATAAAGGCCGTTATTACGGCCAGAGGGGGTTGTTCTGGGTACTGGTTTATCAGGATCTATGCACCCCCATTGCGTGAAAATGTAATCACATGTCAGTTTTAGTATAATATATTTGTCCAATGAATACCCGTTTATCATCTGCATTTCTTCTTGGTGTAGCAGTTTTAATGGCCAGTGTTGTATGTTCAACAGAATAAAGTTTGTCTTATGTAATGTGAATCTCTCAGAACAATTCCTACCGTACTAGTTATTCATTGTCCAATGGAAATTGACAAAGTACAGACGTGATATTCATTGTTCAGAATTCTTATTTCCATATTAACCATTCACTGTTTACTAGCTATTTTTAAAGTTCATATGTAATATTCACTGTTCAAGCACTTCTTGCCATGCCAACTGCACACTGTGCAATGACTAATCCCAAAATTCACTTTTAAAAACCACTGTTCAAAATGTATTCTGCTATCTACAGTTTCCTAATAGGGCACATAATATTCACCGCTGAGAATATTTCCTATCACAACAATCACTGACACTTCATTGGCTGTTTTCCGCCGAAAGCTGTGCCTAATGTGGCGACCACTTTTGCGTAACCCACTACCTAACTAACTAACGAATTAGGATAAGATATAAGGAATTTTCCTGTCGTGACACTTTACTGCGTCAGACATGCGAAAATTGCAAGTTGTTCCTCGCAAATTGTTGCATGTGGAGGTATATGTTAACCATCTCGTAACGGGAAGGTCCTGAAATCATCTTTCAGTTTCCTAACTCAGCATGAGAAGGTTTGCTTACTTTGTGTCTTGTAAAGCTTTCTAGATGTCCCCACTGGTTCTCTTTTCCGCTGGTAGCAGATTGTAACATGCGTAATGGAATGGCCACTGGAAAAGTCTCAAAGCTACTTTACTGGAAGTCTCGACATAAAAGGGTGCCACCTTACTTTTTATTAAAAATAGTGAAGGAACAGTCCTTACAGCCAGACTAACAGCAATACTTGAATCTAAGTTCGTGCAGTGAAATCTTCACTTATCGAGCACTGTTGCAAGTACATAAAATTATCTCCACACGACTGTAATGATCACTCGAAGCCACACACAAGCGTGATGACATGTAAGCGTTCTCCGACGCGCTTTTGTTCATTAATCGCTTTTACTTGAAAATTCAATTCTTCTGTAGTACATAAATGTTGCCTCTCCAATATCTAGGCCAAGATTGCTTTATAAACGTTTCCCGAGGATGACTATACAACACAATACATCCAGTCGCTTTAAGTACATGATGTCATCGTGGAAATTCGTTATTGACCGCCCCGTGAGTTAGCTTCTTTGTGTCGCACCTGCCTGCACAGGGCGCATTTTTGATTGGTCGGTTTAGTCGGTCAGTGACTGACAAGATTATAGAAAATTGTGTCTAACGTTTGAGCTTCACTTTTGGGCTTATTGAAATTACGGTTAGGTAGCTGTCAGTGTAGATAAAGTCATCAGTCTAGTTGGATGTATATATAAATGTTTACATAGTTAATATTAACATATAAAGTTACGTATTTGCTCACAGTGTGAATACCACATCCCCTATCCATTCCAGTACATACGGCACTTACTCGCACCACCGTTCTCATGCTTCGTGACCATCTATCGCTTTCTGGATTGGCGTGTGCTGCCACTCTTAACTGCTTTCTCTCTCACAGCACGGTGGATCTTACTGTACTGTATGATGAAATCTAATAAAACGTGGACTGAAATCGGACATAAATTGCACAATAACAGCTGTGTTCCTGCCCAACGATTCCACTCAGTTGTTAGCATGGTACAGAAATCGTTTTTGCTTGCATGCAGGTAAATAAAGGGATGAGCAAGTCTGTCTTAGAAGTCACAGACACTCTCATTATTGTTGGAAACACCGTAATCTCTGCTTTTATACCTGTAGACAGTAGTGATAAATCTATATATCAAATAATTCTGTAATAAAAATGATATCCATATGAGAATGTTGAAAGGTAACTCTGGTGGTTCTGTTTAATTGATTGAGAATATTGGCTCAATTTAGTGTATTAACAACATTTATATTTTCAAACAAGACATAAATTATACTTAAAAAGTTATAGATTGAATACCCTAAACAACTAACGGGTTATTTACTACTCCACTGGGTGGATCCTGGTTGGCAAAGTATTACAGACTGAATTTCTAGCTAAATTGCTTATCACAGAGCACTGTTCAGTCTTCTATTATATGGGTACTACTAACTCATTACAATGACCACTACAAAATTCATATTCTTGTTCCGTGTTACAGACAGAAAGCTGTTCACATCTAACTCCATACAAAGATCATGGCAGAATTAATGCTACTGACCAAGCGTTCAGCCTCCATAGACCGACGACGACTTCCCCTACACGATCAATCTGGCGCGCGTATTACCCTACCATGCCCTGTAGGTCATAAGTGCTTTCTCACTTCGCAGACACATAAATATCCATATTAACCAGGGTGCAAGTCTTCGTAATGTTCTGCAGTAACAATTTCTTTGACATATTTAAATACATTTCAACTGCTACAAATATACGAAAAAAAGCCCCCAATAAGAGGAGAACTTTACAGTTTTATATGACATGAAAATTACATCCAATATTTTGCGCAAAAATATTATGAAAATACTTAGGAAAAAATAAATATATATATATAGTTTTTATGTCTGTATGTATTTAGTGTGGAAATATTATAAACTGGTAATTGTTTGTTAATAGGTATGATATCCTGACACCCCTTTTTAATATCATTATTGTGAATTATCTGTAAAACGGATATGAAGCAAATATTTTGTTCTCAGAAGATCTATTTCACTTCTATATAATACTAATATAGATTTACTATAATTAGCCAGTTCTATAAATTTTCTTTATGTTTAAATTCGTAAAATGGTTGAAAGGTACTTTGCAGAAACCTAGCATAGTTCTCTATAAATACTGTGTGTCAGTCATCAGTGACAGACCTCTCATACAACAAATTTAAACATTAAGAGCTTCATGATTCAAAGCTGACAACCTTTTTTTCAAGCAAGCACTACACGTTTTATATATCGAAAATCCGAGATTGCCTCCGAGATTTTGCCTCCAAAGTGTCGTAAGCATCGGTATTACTCAGTCGAGTTATCAAAAACTCGAATGTCGGTATTTTAAGAAATTGCCAACTACACTTGTTCCGTGTTGTGATACAAATGAATGCAAAACTCTGTAACGTTTAAGATGTTTTTGTAGCATCTGGGTATATTACAAAATGCCATCAATAGTGAAAAACTGGTCATATGTTTGTATCAAGTCTGTTACTTATAGGTAACATGTAAACATAACATTTTTCGCAAACATAATTCGGCATCACACATTTGAAATTCTCACTTACAGAACCACTATCATTTTATTTGGTGATTTAGTGTAATTTAAAACTTACGCAGACTATAAGTTAGCATTTCGTTAGAAATAGAACCCTCATTATACTCATCTGCCTCTGTTCTCAAATGTGTTGTGGGTTGTCAGAATTTTAAGTATTTTTCTGTAAATATTCGCCCGCATATACCTACATATTAAATTTCAATACGCAGCATACATTCATGAAATGTTTGTTTGTTCACAGATCCATTACCACACACTACGCCGTCTCCGGAAATGAACCTACGTGAGTCATTAGATTATATTTTTGTCTCAATGTTCGTGTGCGTGAATGTGACCCTTTCAGTTCATCGCATTGTGTTGTGAATATATTTTTTGAAGGTTTCTTGTTACAGAGATATTGATTTTACGCATCCAACGCAAACGACGCCACTGCCTAACGAAGCTATCATTGATAATGATGCACAGAACTGTCTTCTGACATAACGACCGAGTCACCATAATATCGTGCGATTGATCTCTCACCCATACAGACATCAGAGTGTGAACAGGTACGTTCCCTATGGCAGTAATTTTTAAATCCTTGCCAGAGAACTGATAAATCTCGCTTTGCGGCGTAATATTCTAACAAATCTTATGGACTTCCATCGTCCACCTGTCATTTTCATGTGTTCAGTTTGTTTCATTCCCGTATTCATAACTTCATGAACTGAACTGCTATTGATAATATTGTCCTAAAAGGTTTCTACGTTTCTGGATAGTTTGCACACCGCAGCGCTTTAACATATATTGTAGTATTAAAGTTCGTCTAACTTTTATCCGCAGCTCATGGTCTAGTGGCTAGCACCGCTGCCTCTAGATCACGGGCTCCCGGGTTTGATTCCCGGCCGGGTTGGGGATTTTCTCTGCCCGGGGACTGGGTGTTTGTGTTGTCTTCATCATTTCATCATCATGATCATTCGTGCTAGTGGTTAGACTTTACTGTGTTTTCTTTATTTCAGTATTTATTCTGTTGGAGTTGTCTTTGGTCTTTACCTTAACTAAGTGTCACACTCCAAAGTTGATAAATCTTTTCTGCATAACCGAAGACTGCAAGATCAGGGAGGTCTTAAAACATAAATAAATTTACTTCCTGAAAATGGATGTATCAATAGTTAGTACTTACTAGAAACTCTGCTGACACAAAAACTGCTGCAGGAAATAAATACGCAAACTCTAAAGCATTGATCTGAACAACATCCTGTGTACTAACACGAAATTTAAACGGAGTCAGGTGAGGTGCGCTTCTGGTGGCAGAGAGCTACCCGAGAAAGTTGCCTCACAACAAGATACGCACTAAAATATGTGCAAGAATTTAGAGTAAGTTATTGTTCACTAGTTTTCTCATACAACCGATAAGCTGCTACTGCTGCTGCTGCTCCTCTCCGCTCTTCTAGGAGGTGGAGATCGACTGATTATTTGCTGTTTGCAACAGACACAGAATCAAGTAAATAAAGTGACACTGGCGACTTCTGCGGTGGAAAACTGCACTACAGAGTAAACTCGCTCAACACAAACAATAGAAAAATACGCTAACTCTTACAACAAGAATAAGTAGCACTACTAAAGACAGCTAAATATTCAGCTATTGTTCACCTCTATCCAAAAAACAATGAAACTAAACGATGTATGCGCACTGTGTGCTGCACTACGAAATAAACTCATTCAACACATCGGTCGTAAAATACGTTAACAAGAATAAATAGCACTATCAAAAACATATAAATAATCAGCTAGTGTTTATTTCCACTCTTAAGTGAGTTAGGATAGTATGATGTATGCAAACTGTGTAATACACTCCAAAGTAAACTCACTAAACACAAACGATCGAAAATACGCTAACTCTTAAATAAGAATAAATAGCGCTACTAAAAACAGCTAAATAATCAGCTACTTATACCTACGATTATGGCCTGCAGGGGGACAGGGTGGGTAGAGGGGATGTGGAGTTCCTCCAAGATGGTACTGATGAAGGAGGATTAGAACACTGAACATGCTTGTAGGTCACTGACAGCCTGCGAAATAATTACAGTATTTCTGGTTTGGAAGCATTGGCCACTATGTGGAGCGCGGAGCTTCCTGAAATTTGTTTACTACTATTTCGGTCTTTATGATTCTCGTGTGTAGTGTTCATAAGGCAAACATCTTCCTGAAAGGGTGAAGGTTGAGGCATAGGTTACTGACACGGTCAGCTATGTATTTAGAAAAAAATGCATCACTATGATATTTGTAAGACGGAATGAGAATGTACTGGCAAATGTTATGTCCAGAATGCCTGAGGTCAAAGAAAATGGTGAACAAAGCAACGGGACAGACGAGGAGAAGCTTTTGACAAAAATTGTAGGAATATCAGAAGGGAGGTGAATTTTGATTATAATTCAGAGATTATGAAGCAGTACTTCAGCTCTGGTGACGATCCCAAGGTTTAAAAAATATTACAATCTCCACAACGAAATATTGTTTGGTCACAGCTGAAAGGACATGATGGAGACAGGTGAAGACCCGTTTAAGTACACGTGACAGATGCCAGTAAGTAAAAATATCAACCATGCCAATACAAGATCTACTGCAGAAATTTATTTGCTACTGTTATTTCAGTGATGTTATTAATATTTTATTGATGTCGTTGGAGAACTACTCAAAATATTTTCTTTTGTGATTTTACAGAAACCGAATCAGTTCTTCCCATTTGGTCCTAAATACTGGCTTTCCCTATCACAAAAATCGAATGCTACGATTGGTTTATTATGTTGTTACATTCCTATCAACAATTTACCACCATTTTATGCTTCGTTAAGAGTTACAGCAATCCCTATCTCACCGGTAACTAAGCCTTCGTATGCCAATAAAACAGGGGATGTTGGAGTCAAAATCAATATTCCCCGGATTTGGGAAACTGTTTTACCAGCTCTTCTTGGTCGTTGAGCCATTTTCCTATTGCATATTTCAAAGCTATCTTTGAAAGAATTTCTAGAGCTGCTTTCACCTTTACCATTAAATTACTTCATGGCTTTTTGTACTTAAGATCATGCGAGACGCCGCGGTGGCCAGACACTGGAATCCCACTGGGAAAGGCGGCAGTTTAAATTCGGTTAAGTGATTCATACTTAGTTTTCCTTGGCTTCCATACTAATATTAAAGGAAATACCGGAATAGTTCCTTTGAAACTGATGTTACCGATTGCCTATCCTATCTCTCACAAACGCGAGCTTGCGATCTATCTCAAATGACGTCGTCAGAGGATGCTATCTTCCTTATTTGTCTCGTACTTAAGGACATCTATAAATTTTGTAATTACTTCATTGAAGTCACTCCAGACCTTATTTCTCTAATTCTGTTTCTTAGTGTCCTCTACGTACTTTTTCAGAGTCCTGGTCACTTTTAGATCAAGTTTTTGCTGAGCATGGGGTCGTTTTTTAAAATCCGTCTTCTCGTTTTGTCATCTAAAACTTGTTCATCTCAATGTTACTGAAACAAACAGTGTTGTTTATGCACTGTACAAGCTATGTAGTGTTCTGTACGAACTTTGTTAAGTTCGTTCCTTGTCTGCTGAATGAATTGCCATTTAGATACAGACCGATGTATCGTTTATTGATATCGTAATGTAGAAAAAAATCCAACTATCATTTTATTGTTCATTGTCTCCTCTATTTCTTGCTTGCTAACTGACGGCTGATGGTTTTATATTATCTACAGGCTGGGCCATTGATAGTGACCGGGCCAAATATCTCACGAAATAAGCGTCAAACGAAAAAACTACAAAGAACGAAACTCGTCTAGCTTGAAGGGGGAACCAGATGGCGCTATGGTTGGCCCGCTAGATGGCGCTGCCATAAGTCAAACGGATTTCAATAGCGTTTTTTTTAATAGGAACCCCCATTTTTATTACATATTCGTGTAGTACGTAAAGAAATATGAATGTTTTAGTTGGACCATTTTTTCTATTTGTGATAGATGGCGCTGTAATAGTCACAAACGTATAAGTACGTGGTATCACGTAACATTCCGCCAGTGCGGACGGTATTTGCTTCGTGATTCAGTACCCGTGTTAAAATGGACCGTTTACCAATCGTGGAAAAGGTCGATATCGTGTTGATGTATGGCTATTGTGATCAAAATGCCCAACGGGCGTGTGCTATGTATGCTGCTCGGTATCCTGGACGATATCACCCAAGTGTCCGGACCGTTCAAGGGATAGTTACGTTATGTAAGGGAACAGGAAGTGTTCAGCCACATGTGAAACGTCAGCCACGACCAGTAAGAAATGATGATGCCCAAGTAGGTGTTTTAGCTGCTGTCGCGGCTAATCCGCACATCAGTAGGAGACAAATTGCGCGAGAATCGAGAATCTCAAAAACTTCGGTGTTGAGAATGCTACATCAACATCGATTGCACCAGGACCATATTTCTATGCACCAGGAATTGCATGGCGACGACTTTGAACGTCGTGTACAGTTCTGCCACACACAAGAGAAATTACGGGACGAAGCGTCATTGACCAACAGCGGTAACGTAAACCGGCGTAATATGCACTATTACGCAACGGAAAATCCACGATGGCTGCGACAAGTGGAACATCAGCGACCTTGGCGGGTTAATATATGGTGCGGCATTGTGGGAGGAAGGATAATTGGCCCCCATTTTATCGATGGCAATCTAAATGGTGCGATGTATGCCGATTTCCTACGTAATGTTCTACCGATGTTACTACAAGATGTTTCACTGCTTGACAGAATGGCGATGTACTTCCAACTTGATGGAGGTCCGATCCATAGGTCGCGTGCGGTTGAAGCGGTACTGAATAGCATATTTCATGACAGGTGGATTGGTCGTCGAAGCACCATGGCCCGCACGTTCATCGGATCTGACGTCCCCGGATTTCTTTCTGTGGGGAAAGTTGAAAGATATTTGCTATCGTGAACCACTGACAACGCCTGGCAACATGACTCAGCGCATTGTCAATGCATGTGTGAACATTATGGAAGGCGAACTACTCTCAGTTGAGAGGAATGTCGTTAGACGTATTGCCAAATGCATTGAGGTTGACGGACATCATTTTGAGCATTTATTGCATTAATGTGGTATTTACAGGTAATCACGCTGTAACAGCATGCGTTCTCAGAAATGATAAGTTGACAAATGTGCATGTATCACATTGGAACAACCGAAATAAAATGTTCAAACGTGCCTACGTTCTGTATTTTAATTTAAAAAACGTACCTGTTCCCAACTGTTCGTCTAAAATTGTGAGCCATATGTTTGTGACTATTAAAGCGCCATCTGTCACAAAGCGAAAAATGTGGTCCAACTGAAACATTGATATTTCTTTACGTACTACACGAATATGTGATAAAAATGGGTGTTCCTATTTAAAATAATGCAGTTGATATCCGTTTGACCTGTGGCAGCGCCATCTAGCGGGCCAACCATAGCACCAACTGGTATTCTCCTTCAAGCTAGACGAGTTTCGTTCTCTGTAGTTTTTTTCGTTTGACACTTATTGCGTGAGATATTAGGTCCGGCCACGATCAATGAACCACCCTGTATAGTCACAGGAAAATGTTGTTAGAACATTAAATTCGAAAGCCGTCGAATGCAACCCAAGGCGGTAGAACTATTTACAGTCAAAGTTAAATATGTGTTATCTGAAGCATACCACTGCGAAAAAAACAGAATATTATTTTTAACTATTCTGATTGGTTCAAAAATGGTTCGAACCTGCGATCGTAGCGGTCGCGCGGCTTCAGACTGTAGCGCCTAGAACCTCTCGGCCACCCCGGCCGGCCCGAAACGTTTAACAATCGTATATATTAATGTAGCTGATCTTCTCAAACCTGATAATCGAAATTTCAATAAGGTACTCAACAACCACTTTAACCCTGACATGACATTAAATGCATTCCTAAAAATATGAAAATAAGCATAGAGTGTGAATGCACATAATGTTTTTGTTAGAATCAAAGATGTTTAGTTACATACATTTGGTAACTACGTTTGCATTTATTACTTCACTTTGCAGTTCAATGCGGATTAACACTTTTTATACAAACCGTTAATATAACTTAAGGTAATTTCTTATATTTTTCGGATTTTGACAGGGGAGCCAACAAGGATCTGCGAAATGTCGTAGCAACAAACATTATTTTGAAGGAAATCACGAGTCTATTCTCGTAACTGAGGTGATACTCTGTAGACCTGCAATTTCATTAGAAGGCTCTTATGAGGAAGGGTGTCAAAAGCCTCCTGGAAACAAAAAAAATATGGAATTAATTTGACATTCCCTGTCGATGGACTAATTTATTTGAGAGAATAAAGAGGTAGTTGTATTTGACAGGTACGATATTTTCTGAATCCATGTTGTCTATTTCGCATACATATATAACATATATGGATGCCTTGTCTTTATTAAGTGATTTGAGCTGATTCGCTACACCGAGTATATCAACGTCCAAGTTACTCATGTAGACGATTGTTCTTGATTTGAATTCTGGAATATTTATTTAATCATCTTTAGTGAATGAATTTCGGAAAACCCTGTTTAGTAACTCTGCTTTAGTGATACTGCCATCAGTAACATAAGCATTGGTTTCACGAACTGATAATATTGACTGCCTCTTGCTGCTAGTGTGTTAATTGACCACAATATCATTGTGAGGCCGTTTCGATCGGCTTATCGTGAGGCAGCGCGCAATCGTGTTTGGTAGTATGGGCACAACTAACCCGAAAGCATTGACAGTGCGATGCGTTTTCCTTCGTCACTCTGAACTTATTTACAACAGCCGGCCGCGGTGGTCTAGCGGTTCTGGCGCTGCAGTCCGGAACCGCGGGACTGCTACGGTCGCAGGTTCGAATCCTGCCTCGGGCATGGGTGTGTGTGATGTTCTTAGGTTAGTTAGGTTTAAGTAGTTCTAAGTTGTAGGGGACTTATGACCTAAGATGTTGAGTCCCATAGTGCTCAGAGCCATCTGAACCATTATTTACAACAGCGTCACCGCGTGTTTCAAAAAAATGGTTCAAATGGCTCTGAGCACTATGGGACTTAACTTCTGAGGTCATCAGTCCCCTAGAACTTAGAACTACTTAAACCTAACTAACCTAAGGACATCACACACATCCATGCCCAAGGTTGGATTCGAACCTGCGACCGTAGCGGTCGCGCAGTTCCAGACTGTAGCGCCTAGAACCGCTCGGCCACCCCGGCCGGCCACCGCGTGTTTCAGATAACAGCCAAGTGCAATAATAGCGTGGTTGAGTAATACTTAACATGCGACCAGAATCTCTTTAGGTTTTCTCCCAGATTTCGAGACATGGTTTCTTTTCGGAAATAATTAAAAGCATCTTACATTGCCGTCCGCCCAGAATTTTCAGCTTCTGTGAAACTTCGCCAGTCAAGGCGATTTTGCGTTCTTTTTGGAGTTTCGGGTTCTGTCCTGTAGAGCCCTGTCCTCCAAATCTGATGTCCGCTCAGTCCGCCGCCTCCTGCACTTTCGTCCCTCTGAAATGACTCATGATCACACAAACGCACTAAAAGCGCTTGAAATGTTGTGTGATGTGGGTGGTGTCTGTGAGGATGCTTGTTGTGGTATAGGTGTGCTGCCTCTCGACCACTTCCATTTGCTTGCCGGCACAAACATCACCTCGGCTTGTTCCCGACATGAATACCGGACCATTCTGCAGCTTACAGTACGCTGCGTCAATCACACTGCCTGCAGCACACAATGAACACACGGCAGATGGTCAGAAGAACTTTCACTCGTAAGCGCCGTCTACCGTGACAACGTCGCTTTTCCGGGCACTTTTTATAAGATCTCATTTTCCTGCGTTTCCAGTCAGGAATTAATCCCCGCAGTCAGTTGATTTTATTAATGCTCACACGATATACGAGTATATCGCCTTCCTTCCATTTTTGTCGCCGAGGCTTGCAATTAACCTGATCTTAGGAGTGCAGAAAACGACCAGCCTCTATTCACCATCGTGTTCTATGCAGCGTATTCTTCTCTGTGCTAATATAGCGTTCATCTGTCAGAGTGGCGTATAACCTTATGGACTCACTAATGCCTCATCAAGTACTTCTGCATGCATAAAATTCAAAAACAAACGTTGGAAGGAGTAAGTTTTGGCGTTGTTTGAGGAACCTTCCTATAATTGATCAACTGTGAACTATAAAAATGGTAGAGCCTAAATGAGAATGGCAGGATTTGGATTAATACAGAAGTCCTTTTGCGTACGAAGCTACTGTGCTGCGTGTACATGTCGCATGGAACACTGGATGGGTACCAATCGCTGTTTCATTGACTTCCTAAATCTCATTGGATGACAGATTTGTAGCGCGTGGCCGTCAGACATCTGAACATTCGTCGGGCAAACGTCTACATTGCAAACGCAAAAAATAACAACGAAAAAGCCTCTGAATGAAACTGTGAGATTTATGAGTTATATATTATTGATTGTCAAAGTATGAAAATAATGAAGCGAGTGAAACCTGCTCTTGACACAACGCATTTCATTTCTCCTTCACTATTCATGTGAAATTTTGTTTTACTATAATTAGCTGGTGTCAGTGGAATTTCTATGCAAACTACAATAGTTTCATGCGGGACAGGATGGAATGTAAAAGGCGTAAGGCAGACCCCAATAATCCTACAATGCCAGCCCACTGCACACTGCCAGACACTCTCTGTTGTCCAATCTTAAGTTCCTCGGAGCTACCATGTTTAGCTTATGTTCAATAGATAACACGTAGGATGAATGTGAACGTCGAAGGAAGGATTGTACGTGAAGTTGTAGCACCTGAAGGACACTGGAAGCGTAAAAAATTGAGCATTACCTTAGTGATATCGTGGCATGACAGTGGTGCGAACTGTTCTTCTGATGGCTCTATGTCTCCAAAAAGAAAGAATAAATCCTTCAGATACTCGCCAGAAAACAAGTAATGAAATCTTGAAGTATGTTTCAATACTTCCACACGGCAAATTGGACCCTTCTTCTCCGTAACTGTTTTAACCACTAGCTACCTTGCTCGAGACGTTGTAAGCTATACTTAGGTATTGAAAAATCCACAAATTCGTAACAGGCAAGTTACCAGAGGTACTTAATGGAGTGCCGTACAGTGACTTTTGGATCCAAATGACATTTCAGAATGCATCCCTTTCTCTCAACATATTTTGATCAACCACGACTGAAAATGTGTTACAATTCTCGTTGGGAACGACGTTGTCCATTAACACATCACTGTCGATGTTCGCATATCAGCTGGATTCAGAAGTGGTGATGATCAGTGGTCAGTAATAAATTCAATTGAGCGGCAGTCTGGCATACAGCGGCTTGTAATTATCAGTGAGCTACATGATTTCATACTGATATAGCTTCCTCCCTCTGGCGTGTGAGTCGTCTGTTCGCCAACAGCAGGATATAGTATCAAAGCTTTGGATTTTGAGAATTATTTGTTTCATCCAAGCATTTTTTTTTTCCTAGAATATTCAAGAAATGTGAATTGTGAAACGTGACCCTGAATATGTGTGCCTCCTAAGTTTACACAGTACATAGATTGTTATTATTATTATTATTATTATTATTATTATTATTGTCTCTCATAAGAGGGACTACATTGCTGGATACATGTTGTGTACATAGTTCCACCGCTACGGTCGCAGGTTCGAATCCTGCCTCGGGCATGGATATGTGTGATGTCCTTAGGTTAGTTAGGTTTAAGTAGCTCTAAGTTCTAGGGGACTGATGACCTCAGATGTTAAGTCCCATAGTGCTCAGAGCCTTTGAACCTTTGAACATAGTTCCGCGTAGTCAGCGCGTACACAACTTTCCCACTAGAGCGCGCCCCGCTAAGCACAACAGCGCAGGCGCAGCGCTCGTCCGTCTCCGCACTACGAGATGGCGCTGCCTTAGACGGACCAAATTCTGCTTCCGCCGATCCGCGTGTTATTATGTAACGCAGCCAATGAGATTGCTGCTAACGTAGAACCTTTTCTCCTCGCGGATCACACTCGCGCAGTGATACCTGAACGCGCGAGGTATTGTCTGCATTAGTCTGCATCAGTCTGCGCCTAATAAGATTATCATATTCCTGTACATAGCCTTGAAGAGAAATGTATAGACACTTTGTCAAGTATCAGAGATATGTGAGAATAAAATTAACGTACCAAGACCAAAGGAACTGCAGATTGTCAATTGCAAACAGCATCCAGAATCAAGTTACTTAATGTCTATGTTATTTATTATTTTAATAAATGTGTGTGAAAATTAATCAAGTTCTGTTTAAAGTTGGTCACCGTCAATCTGCTACTCTAAGCGTACAAGTGGCATTTCTATCGTCTGACCTAACGGCAGAAGATAAACAAGCCACGATAAGACCACGAGACATATTGCTGACACTCGCCTACTTCGTTAGAGCGACAAGTCAAATAATCTGATAGTGTGTGTGCCGAAGGTCTTACAGTACGCACACCACAATACAACCAAGTCTACTCTACATTTCCCCCAGCATTCTCAAAGGTAGGTCTGGTGACTTAAGAGATGTTACATTATTTTACGCAAGATATTGGTGATCTTTCCAATTACTGTCTTCACTGAATTCTAGTATTCTTGGCACAGGGCTGTTCATTTTATGTGCTATTGCTCCCAGGACACCACTGATGTGGGGAACGTATCAGTTTTTAACATTCTACAATTTCTACATCTACATCTACGTGATTACTCTGCTATTCACAATAAAGTGCCTGGTAGAGGGTTATTTGAACCACCTTCAAGCAGCCGGCCGGGGTGGCCGAGCGTTTCTAGGCGCTACTGTCTGGAACCGCGCGACCGCTACGGTCGCAGGTTCGAATCCTGCCTCGGGCATGGTTGTGTGTGATGTCCTTAGGTTAGTTAGGTTTAAGTAGTTCTAAGTTCTAGGGGACTGATGACCTAAGATGTTAAGTCCCATAGTGCTCAAAGCCATTTTGAACCACCTTCAAGTTGTCTCTCTACCGTTACACTCTCGAACGGCAGGCGGGAAAAACGAGCACTTAAATTTTTCTGAGCGAGCCCTGATTTCTCTTATTTTATCGTGATGATCATTTCTCCCTATGTAGGTGGGTGCCAACAGAACGTTTTCGCAATCGGAGGAGAAAACTGGTGATTGAAATTTCATGAGA
Organism: Schistocerca piceifrons; assembly: GCF_021461385.2. NCBI lineage: Eukaryota > Metazoa > Arthropoda > Insecta > Orthoptera > Acrididae > Schistocerca > Schistocerca piceifrons. The sequence goes on from NC_060149.1 coordinate 99,928,352, forward strand.
AGATCCCGTCGCATCGAAAAACGCCTTTGTTTTAATGATTGCCACTCCAATTCATGTATCATGTCTGTGACACTATCTCCCCTATTTCGCGATAATACATAACGAGCTGCCCTTCTTTGTACTTTTTCGACGTCATCCGTCAGTCCCACCTGATGCGAATCCCACACCGCACAGCAATACTCCAGAATAGGGCGGACAAGCGTGGTGTAAGCAGTCTCTTTAGTAGACCTGTTACACCTTCTAAGTGTTCTGCCAATGAATCGCAGTCTTTGGTTTGCTCTACCCTCGATATTAGCTATGTGATCGTTCCAGTTTAGGTTATTTGTAATTGTGATACCTAAGTATTTAGTTGAATTTACAGCCTTCAGATTTGTGTGACTTATCACGTAATCGAAATTTAGCTGATTTCTTTTAGTACTCATGTGAATAACTGCACACTTTTCCTTATTCAGGGTCAACTGCCAATTTTCGCACCATACAGATACCTTATCTAAATCATTTTGCAAGTCGTTTTGATCATCTGATGACTTTACAAGACGGTAAATGACAGCATCATCTGCAAACAATCTAAGACGGCTGCTCAGAATGTCTCCTATGTGGTTAATATACACTCCTGGAAATTGAAATAAGAACACCGTGAATTCATTGTCCCAGGAAGGGGAAACTTTATTGACACATTCCTGGGGTCAGATACATCACATGATCACACTTACAGAACCACAGGCACATAGACACAGGCAACAGAGCATGCACAATGTCGGCACTAGTACAGTGTATATCCACCTTTCGCAGCAATGCAGGCTGCTATTCTCCCATGGAGACGATCGTAGAGATGCTGGATGTAGTCCTGTGGAACGGCTTGCCATGCCATTTCCACCTGGCGCCTCAGTTGGACCAGCGTTCGTGCTGGACGTGCAGACCGCGTGAGACGACGCTTCATCCAGTCCCAAACATGCTCAATGGGGGACAGATCCGGAGATCTTGCTGGCCAGGGTAGTTGACTTACACCTTCTAGAGCACGTTGGGTGGCACGGGATACATGCGGACGTGCATTGTCCTGTTGGAAGAGCAAGTTCCCTTGCCGGTCTAGGAATGGTAGAAAGATGGGTTCGATGACGGTTTGGATGTACCGTGCACTATTCAGTGTCCCCTCGACGATCACCAGTGGTGTACGGCCAGTGTAGGAGATCGCTCCCCACACCATGATGCCGAGTGTTGGCCCTGTGTGCCTCGGTCGTATGCAGTCCTGATTGTGGCGCTCACCTGCACGGCGCCAAACACGCATACGACCATCATTGGCACCAAGGCAGAAGCGACTCTCATCGCTGAAGACGACACGTCTCCATTCGTCCCTCCATTCACGCCTGTCGCGACACCACTGGAGGCGGGCTGCACGATGTTGGGGCGTGAGCGAAAGACGGCCTAACTGTGTGCGGGACCGTAGCCCAGCTTCATGGAGACGGTTGCGAATGGTCCTCGCCGATACCCCAGGAGCAACAGTGTCCCTAATTTGCTGGGAAGTGGCGGTGCGGTCCCCTACGGCACTGCGTAGGATCCTACGGTCTTGGCGTGCATCCGTGCGTCGCTGCGGTCCGGTCCCAGGTCGACGGGCACGTGCACCTTCCGCCGACCACTGGCGACAACATCGATGTACTGTGGAGACCTCACGCCCCACGTGTTGAGCAATTCGGCGGTACGTCCACCCGGCCTCCCGCATGCCCACTATACGCCCTCGCTCAAAGTCCGTCAACTGCACGCACATACGGTTCACGTCCACGCTGTCGCGGCATGCTACCAGTGTTAAAGACTGCGATGGAGCTCCGTATGCCACGGCAAACTGGCTGACACTGACGGCGGCGGTGCACAAATGCTGCGCAGCCAGCGCCATTCGACGGCCAACACCGCGGTTCCTGGTGTGTCCGCTGTGCCGTGCGTGTGATCATTGCTTGTACAGCCCTCTCGCAGTGTCCGGAGCAAGTATGGTGGGTCTGACACACCGGTGTCAATGTGTTCTTTTTTCCATTTCCAGGAGTGTAGATCAGTAACAACAGAGGGCACATCCTTGGAGAACGCCTGATTTTGCTTCTATTTTATTCGATGACTTTCTGTCTATTATTACGAACTGTGACCTTTCTGACAGGAAATCACGAATCCAGTCGGACAACTGAGGCGATACTCCGTAGGCACGCAGTTTGGTTAGAAGACGCTTGTGAGGAACGGTGTCGAAAGCCTTCTGGGCATCTAAAAACATGGAATCAGTTTGACATCCCCTGTCGATAGCACTCGTTACTTCATGAGTATAAGGAGCTAGTTACGTTTCACAAGAACGATATTTTCTGAATCCGTGCTGACTGTGTGTCAATAAATCGTTTCCTTCGAGGTACTTCATAGATTCGGGTCATATGTTCGAGAGATCTTGTTCTGAAATTTGTGTATCCTTATTGTGTCTTTGTGGTATTTATTCTTCGCCAAGATAGGACATCTGATATTATGTGGGCCACAGGACATGTACCACCAAGTCAACATCAATCAACTTGAACGGTTTTCATGATAACTTTCTCATAATTCTTCGTCGTCATGGTTTAATTGTACGAAGCTATTGTTATAACCCAAAACTGTCCTCATAAATCCTATTTAAGCTACATATGGGTCTGATCTCTGTCAATATTTTAGTTCTCCAGGTGGTTTCACCAAGCAGAGACTTCTGTCTCAAGGTTTATTGTAGCATTTCTTAGTTCCCATTCTGATGTTAATTTGCACAAGCAATTCAATAACTATACCTTCTGCATTTTGTGACTACTTTCTTGCAGACTTCTTATCTCTGTTATTGTTATTAGTATTATTGTATTTAAACTTCATTCAAGTTTGTATTAGAGAGTCCATACAAGAAGACGGTTGGGAAGATATTGCGAGAATTCTGCTGTCTAGGGATGATCACGAATCCTCTCTGACAATGTCTCCAATGTTTTTTCGCGGTCTATAATACAGTGCACGTGAACAGTTACAGATGATCGCAGTTACCTAACATGGACAAAAGAAAGTTCCCGAGTTAAAACAACTGTTCATTCAGTTCTAAACCGATGACAGTTGGAATATCAACCAGAGCGTTCCAGTTTCGACAACAACAATGTTTAAATCCTCGAATAAGTCTTTGAATAACACTTTCTTCACTGAAACTGTCAGCAGTTCGCCCCTTTTATAGGACGCTTATCTCCCTGTCGCAATTCCGCTCGCACGCTCACCGGAAGACCTTGCATTATGTAATTGTATTCACCTACCGGTAAGCTCGGCTGTACCACACGTTCCAGCCACCAACCACATATAGAGCAGAATATTTAGTCGGAGAAACAATAGTACACCCTTGAAATTAACCTCACCAGTAGTTTCTGTCCTACTGTCCAATTAATTTAATATGCAACATCTCAAAAAGTCAAAAGACGGCTCATTAATAATTAGTTAACATTTTGACGAAAATCAACAGAAATTGGCATAAATAAAATCGTAACTATATCTGAATAAGTCTTAGCGGCTCTAATGTCATAATCTGCAAGTACACAAAATGAAGATAAAATAACAAAAATTATGTGCATCACGAGAACTAGCAAAATCATTACACCTACTTGTTTCCAATTCCCGATCATTCTACATCTGAAACTAACACTGCCGATTTTCGGGTTCCTATCCCATGGTATACAGCATGTGCTACTGAAACTCCTACCTCCTTCAATCAGGAAACGTTACGGACACTTTACACATAAGAAAAGTGCCCGGCATGATAATGTATTTACCAAACTATCGCTAAAGTCAGTTTCTGTGCTCGCACAATACACAACACATTCAACATGTCCACAAAAATAGAATGAAGCTTTTGTTATTAAAGGCTGTCAGAAATCAAATTCAGATTTAATGAATTATTCTCGGATGGTACGACGAGATTTTACACACCTAAACAAGTTATACTTTTATTTTAAGACTACATATGATGTATGCTAAGCAATGTACCTGGGAGTCGCTTAGTTTTCTATCGCATTGTTAGACCGATGAAAATTTGAATGCAAGCCTTCTAACTTGTAGTCTTGTAGCGTCTCTCTACCTGTGATAATGATAGGAAAATGGTAATACATAGTTTTCGTATGGAAAGTAATACCTAAAGTTAGTTTTAGAAGTGTGACACGGCGTAATCTTAAAATCGGAACGGTAGGTCAATCCAAATTTCGTCGGGTCTCCGACTTTATAAAACCATTTATTAAGGAATGGCAGTTCTTACATTAGCAAGCGTTATACACACCTTGAATTGCCTTATTTCGCATCTTGAAATCGCTAGCTCCGTTTACTATCAAACACGCTTTAGTAACTAGGAATTTAAGATGCATTGTTAGGTACCGAAGGAGTCCTTTCATTAAAATGCCATTCTGAATCTTCGAATTCACCCTGTACCGCCCCAACGACCTAGTTTCAATGTCTCTACGAGTCTCTATGGTAATGTGCCTTAAGTTACAAATTATTCAAAATACGAACTAAATTATAACTGAATCATCTCCAGTCACAAGTATGTATCAACTGTTACGCAAGCCCTCTCCCAACAAAGGTAATTCAGAGAAGTTTTGACCAGGCTTGCCTGCCGCCTGAGAGGTCATAGTCCGCCACAGGCGCCTGCAGCTACGTGCAGTTATTTGCAGAATCAGTGCCTGTTGGCATTCCTCCAGGGCTCTGCAGTGTCGGCATGCGCACTTCTGTACCTTACTTCCTGGTGGCACCATTGACAGCCTGCAGAATCCACATGTCCGTAGCTCACTCCATTCACTCACTTAAGTCTTTGTAGACGATCTCGCATTTTTATAACAAGCGTGGCGTAGGTAAGCATATAGTAATAAACGATGTTGGTGGTTGTAATGTTAGCAGTGACAATAGTAACAATATTTTGTTTGTAATTTAGCCTTGTGGGCGATATTATTTAACCTGTAGTGAATGTAGCAATATAACTGTAACCAGAAGATACGGTCTATTGTACAATACTAGGTGATGGCCTCAGATGTACTGTAAATAAATAAATAAATATATGTAACAGTCTTTGAAGGGCAGGAATTAAAATAAATTAGTTACCCCATTACGTTCAGTTTTATTACACACTTTGATAAATTAAAATCAACCACATCCGTCTCTCTCAATATATTCTCTTCTGACAGTTCTCTGTCCTAGCCACAAAAACTTTAAATATTCGTAAGTTGTTAGTCATTTGTGAAAGGTTTCTTGGGAGCTAGAGGCAATATGCTCGACTTGCGTATATAAACATACAGTACCACGCCGCAACACACATGTTCTTCTAAGGAATGAAATGCGAAGAGGTTTCGGGAAGGCATCGGAATGTGACACAGTTAATTTAGGCGTGAAGTACAAGATGCTGACAAAATTTCAAATTCTCAGTAGCGACTATATCAGTTGTCTGATAAAATCGGTATTACAGTCAAATCTAGAGAAAGCCTGTTAATTAACAACAAGGATCTTCTGAGAATAGAGAAAGACAGCATTGTGTCGAAAGGAGAAAAAGAGAGCTCTTGTTTTATAATATTATGAAAAGAGACAGTCTAGATGACGTACATTTTATTGTAATGCTTAGATATGATATCGCGTCAGCTGGTGTCCATCATCAAAACTGTCTTTTAGATCGGAAGATGGCGTATTTCGGCCGAAACCGCTAGTTACAATCCAGAATAAATTTTTAAACTCACGCGCCGCAACAGTGATTGTAATCGTACTTTGTCTTTATTTTGGGCCATTCTTCTTCTTTCCGGTTACAGCACCTCATTAAAGGCGCTCTATAAGGGACTTATTTCGCTCTTCGTCCGATCGTTACGCATAATTTCAAGTATAATTCCACATTTATTACGGAGGTAAGGCATTATGTCATTAATGACATGATAATAAAAGAATGTAAATCAATACAAAAGAAACGAAGGATGATTAGGGATTAAAATCCTGTCGTTGCCGAGGTCATTAAATTTGGAAGGAAATAAGATGAGCGTTTAACATCACGACGACAGCGAGCTCGTTACAGTTGGAGCACAAGCTCGGACGGGGAAAGATGGAATGGAAAGTAGGCTGCACACTTTCGGAAGACTCTTCCTGGTATTGTTGTCAATGAATTACGGAAACTACTGAAAACTTAATTTGGATAACCAGAGGGTTTTGGATCATTCTCGTTTCCGACCGCTTGTCTTGTTACCACAGCGCCACCGCGCTCGGTTAACCTTTATGCAATATCAGTAATTGGTTACGCTTTGTTTGCTCCTAATTTCTGTTGGATTTTGTAACGAATGAGGATGGTGAAGAAAGATATCGAGAGAAGTGAGTAACGTGATGTTGCCTATACTTATTCCGCAATGATAGTCAATTAAAGAAGTAGATCGGCTATCAACGGCAATGTTACGTAGAATAAAAGACCTCGGTGGAAGGTGCGGGGGCAGATTAAGGTAGGGGCTGAGCTTTATAAGACCAGGACGTGAAACTAGTAGCAGTACGTCAGACAAGTGTCTTAATACAGTATTCTTCATTTACGACCTTCCTTGTAACCTCAAACATTACATTCACTAGAAGTGTGGGTAGTAATATACACCTAAGGCATCGGCATTAAACACGTCCATTTCCACTCCGACTTCTTAAGTCTAGATCAATCGAGGAGGAGGAGGAGGAGGAGATAATTGTTTAACGTCCTATCGACATCAAGGTCATTAGAGACGGAGTTCTTGCTCAGATTTGTGAAGGGTGGGAAGGAAATCGGCCGTGTCCTTGCAAAGAAACTATCCCGGCATTTGCCTGAAGCGATTTAGGGAATCACGGAAAAGAAGATTAAACGGGGTAGGAAGTTTATTTTACTTCTCGCGGCTATAGCACGGATATTAGGCTTAATTTCACGCGCGCGTATGGTAAGTAAACAGTGACTTAAACTTATATGTAATCACCAGTTTTTTTATTCAGTACTCTTTCAATTTATTTACGACTGCCTGAATAGTTTCTAGGGTCCTTTGTTTACGTTTTAGTCAGTACTTAAATCAGTTTATACGATTTCTGTTTCTACGATGAGTGAGAAGTGTGTGACATGCCGTAGGATCGTTAGTTTCGGGGTATGGTGTGATGGGTGCTGTAGTTTCTTTCATTGGGGCGAATGTAGTGACGTGGGAAATAGGGACATAAATGAGGCTCACCAGTGGTATTGTAGGATCTGCAGTAGAGATAGGAATATACTGGAACAGGAAGGGAAAAATGCAGCTCTTCGAGCTGACCTAGACAAGGCAAGGGAGGATCTGGACAGGTTAAAGAGGGAGAAGGGTGAACATAGGTGGGAAGTGGCAACAGGTAATAGAGGGAACAGGCAAAGGAGAGCATCAGACAGCTATGTCATAAATCTTGAAAATAGATTTGACCTGTTGCCTCAGTCAGAATTGGATGAGCCTCATGTAGCTGAAGCTGTAGAAAGAGCACAACAAGCTTTCAAAGACTTGAAAAAGGTAGGCAAATTTGTAAAGAGAAAGGAAGTTCTGTTGTTAGGTAGTTCCCATGGTAGATGTGTTGGCCAACTACTGCAGGAAAATCTAGGTCCAGAGTACCAGGTCACAAACTTTTTCAGATCTGGGTCAGGTAACAGAGGATGTAGGTTCTTTATGTAAAGATTTCACAACGGAGGATGCCGTGATTATAGTGGGTGGTCCGGGAAATAGCACTGACAGAGACTCTGAATATTCCATGGAGAGTGACCTGATGAAGATAGCATCAGCAACGAAGCACACGAGTGTGGGATTTGTGTCTGTGTTGAGACGCCATCATCGGCCTCATTTGAACTCTTCCTTAGGGAGGGTGAACTTGGAGTTGGAGTGGCTGCTTAGGACGGATATAGGGTCACATATTGGTTTGATTCCTGTGGATGCTAGCTATAGGTGGGTCTACACTACGCATGGCCTTCACCTCAATAGCAAAGGGAAGGGAAAACTGTCTGGGTTGATTGCAGAAAACTTAAGCGCGGACACTGTCACAAGTGGTAAAATACCAGTGGTCACAGGTGTCAGAGGGATGCCTTTTTAGGATAGGGAAGGAGGAAAGAAAATGAGTTTTTGGAGAGATTGGCAGACACACTCAGTTTGAGAAAACAGATGAACAGGAGTCAGATTTTAGCATACAGCCTCCATTAAAACAATGTTTAACAGAAAGTAGTCAGAAACTGCCAGTTCATTTTCGCCAAAGCAGCTATAATCCCATTAGTATTCAGTATCTGTTATCTTTATTACATCAGAACATTCCGGGACTCAGAAATAAAGTTGATGAACTACTCATTTGTATCGATGAAATGAATTCATCTAACCAAATTGACATAATCTGCCTCTCTGATCATCAGGTGACCACTGGTATAGATATGTTAGACATTTCAGGATTTAAGCTAGCTTCCTATTTCTGCAGAGTAGATATGGATGGAGGAGGAGTTGCCACATTTATTAAAAACTGCCATAAATTCAGGAACATTGACATTAATGAATTCTGTTTAGACCAGCATCTAGAAGCATGTGCAACAGAAGTAGAGTTCCATAACAGATCCTATATCATAGTAACTATTTACCGAGCACCTGCAGGAAATTATAATCTGTTCATAAATCATCTAGAAGCTCTTTTGGGTTATTTAACAGGAAGAAACAAAGAAATTTTGATTGCTGGTGACTTTAATACCGATTTTCTTATTGCAATCTTCCAGTAAACATTTACTGCAGTTAGTAATGTTGTCTTTCAATCTAACTCACACTGTAAACTTTCCAACTAGGATCACTAAATCCTCAAGGACAGCCATTGATAACATTTTCATAGACAAATCAAAGGAACAAAATCATATCATAAAACCTGTTATAAATGGACTATCAGATCATGACCTGCAGCTCCTTGTTTTAGATGTAAATTCTAAGCAGATTATCAAGACTGCTAAATCTGAGTACAGGAGAGTAGTCAGTCAACCAAAAATTGAGTGTTTTAGAAAACTGCTCAAAGAGATGAACTGGAAAGATGTTATTGTTCTCATGACATGAATGAAAAATATAACACATTCATGAACAATGTCAGTACCATGTTTGAAAACTGTTTTCCTCTAAACGTTACTCAAATTAAACAGAAGTCTATAATAAAACCATGGATTACACAAGGAATAAAGATTTCCTGTAAGACAAAAAAGGAATACTGTAAAATATTAAAAAAAGTAATTCAGACATCTAAACAAATGCGCTACGAGAAGAAGATAGCAATGTCAGGGAACAAAATAAAAACCATGTGGGATATAGTCAAAGAGGAGACTGGTAGAGACAGAAAGCAACAGGAGCAAATAGCACTAAGGGTAGATGACACATTAGTAACCGATGAGCATAGTGTGGAAAATCTATTTAGCAAGTAGTTTATATCCGTTACTGATAGAATGGGCTTGTCAGTATCAGTAAATAATGTCCTTGAATATCTGAAACTAGCTTTTATAAATAGCTTCAGGTACATGAATATGTCACTCACTTCACCAAAAGAAATAACTTCCATAATATAATCTTTAAAAACAAAGCATTCTAGTGGTTACGATGAAATATCAACAAAGTTAATTAAGGCATCTTCTTGTGAGTTTAGTACTATTCTAAGTTACTTGTGTAACCAGTCAACTGCAACTGGGACGTTTTCTGACTGGCTAAAATATGCGGATGTTAAGCCTCTATTCAAGAAAGGGGATAAAGAAATACCATCAAACTACAGACCGATTTCACTTTTGCCAGCATTCTCAAAAATTTTAGAAAAAGTAATCTACAGGCAGCTTCTCAAACATCTAACCACAAATAACATATTATCTAGAACACAGTTTGGATTTCTGAAGGGTTTTGATATCGAGAAGGCTATTTACACCTACAGTGAAAATGTACTTAATTCATTAAATAACAAGTTACAAGCAGCAGGTATTTTCTGTGATTTGTCAAAGGCATTCGATTGTGTGAACCACAACATCCTTTCAAATAAATTAGAATTCTATGGTGCCATGGGCAGTGCTGCAAAATGGTTCAAGTCATACCTCGCTAACAGGAAACAAAGGGTGTCAGTGCAAGGGACTAGTGAATTAAGTCATCAGTCATCATCAGAATGGGAAGAAATTACATTTGGTGTCCCACAAGGATCCGTTTTAGGGCCATTGCTTTTTCTTGTGTACATTAATGATCTCTCATCAGTTACAGTGCCAGAAGCAGAGTTCATTGTGTTTGCAGATGACACAAGTATTGCAATAGAAAGTATGCCGAGTGTAATTCTAGAAAGATCTGCTAATGATATTTTCATGGGTATTAATAAACGGTTTAAAGCCAACTCACTGACATTAAACTTCGCAAAGACTCACCATATGCAATTCAGAATCTGTAAGAGGTTTCCACCCAGAATATGAAGAAGAGCAGATAGCAGAGGTTGACAGTCTTAAATTCCTGGGATTACAACATGATAATAATTTCAGTCGGGAGGAGCACACCACAGAACTGCAGAAACGCCTTAACAAATCTGTATTTGCAATTCGAGTGTTAGCAAACATAGGCGACAAAAAAATGAAAAAGCTTGCATACTTTGCCTACTTTCATTCCATAATGTCATATGGTATAATATTTTGGGGTAACTCTTCAAGTCAAACAAAAGTTTTCAGAGTCCAAAAGCGTGTAATTCGTATTATTTGTGGAGTAAATTCACCGACGTCCTGTAGAAACCTCTTCAAAGACCTGGGTATACTAACTACTGCATCTCAGTATATTTACTCCTTAATGAAGTTTATCCTAAATAATATATCTCTTTTTCCAACAAACAGCTCAGTTCATAGATACAATACCAGGAACAAAAATGATCTGCACAAGGACTTAAAAGCACTTACTTTAGTTCAAAAAGGAGTCCATTACTCAGGAACACTCATCTTCAATAATTTGCCAGCAAACACAAAAAATTTAGTTACAAATAAATATCAGTTTAAAAGGAGCCTGATTGACTTACTAGTGGCCAACTCCTTCTATTCCATTGACGAATTATTTAATAAAAACAAATGATGTATATATTCATACTATTAGTATTGTTATTTCAGCTTAATAAAAAAATTGACATGTTCCACATCCACGAGGACCTCCTCAGCACGGATCTATGGAACGAAAAGCTAATCTAATCTAATCCTAAATCAGGATGGCCGGACTTGGCTTCGAACCGTCATCCTCCCGAATGCGAGTCCACTGTGCTAACCACGGCGCACACCTCGCTCGGTCTAAATCATTCGAACCAAATAGAACAGACATGAACTGATTCTCTTTGAATATCTTTTATAACCCGAGAATGACATTTCTCTGGACAAGGTAAAGGGAGAAACAGAATTTTCTCCGCATCTTCTGGTCGTAAAAAAAACAATAACACATTTTCGCGAATGCCACATGGATTTGATGATGCACCTCATCTCTTTGTCACGTACAGCACCGTCGTACTTTTCAGAGAAATGAGTTATATACAGCTCATTACGTTTGTACTATCCAAGTGCCCAGATTAGGATGTTACCGAGTTAACTCTAGTGTTGCTTTGCATAAATCTCTGGTCGGACCTAGGTGATTTCGATGTTCATGTACTATGGAAGTGGATTCCACGGCACAGTGTCCATCCATATCTTACATTACAGCACTAAATAGGGTGAACTGTTCGCGTATGCACTTCTAATATCTCTGTTTTGTAGTTTCGTATTTGATTTACATTACATATTGTATCTTATAAATGGAGAGTTATGTCAGCATTCATCCAGATAGGTCCAGAACAGCACACACAAACATATATATACAGGGTGGTCCATTGATCGTGACCGAGCCAAATATCTCATGAAATAAGCGACAAGCGAAAAAACTGCAAAGAACGAAACTTGTCTACCTTGAAGGGGGAAACCAGATGGCGCTATGGTTGGCCCGCTACCCGCTGCCATAGATCAAACGGATATCAACTGCGATTTTTTTAAAATAGGAACCCCCATTTTTTATTACATATTCGTGTAGTACGTAAAGAAATATCAATGTTTTAGTTGGACCACATTTTTCCCTTTGTGATAGATGGCGCTGTAATAGTCACAAACATATGGCTAATAATTTTAGACGGACAGTTAGTAACAGGTACGTTTTTTAAATTAAAATACAGAACGTACGTACGTTTGAACATTTGATTTCGGTTGTTCTAATGTGATACATGTACCTTTGTGAATTTATCTTTTCTGAGAACGCGTGCTGTTACAGCGTGATTACCTGTAAATACCACATTAATGCAATAAATGCTCAAAATGATGTCCGTCAACCTCAATGCATTTGGCAATACGCGTAACGACATTCCTCTCAACAGCGAGTAATTCGCCTTCCGTAATGTTCGCACATGCATTGACAATGCGCTGATTCACGTTGTCAGGCGTTGTCGGTGGATCAAGATAGCAAAAATCCTTGAACTTTCCCCACAGAAAGAAATCCGGGGAGTCAGATCCGGTGAACGTGCGGGCCATGGTATGGTGCTTCGACGACCAATCCACCTGTCATGAAATATGCTATTCAATACCGCTTCAACCGCACGCGAGCTATGTATCGGACATTCATCATGTTGGAAGTACATCGCCATTCTGTCAAGCAGTGAAACATCTTGTAGTAACATCGGTAGAACATTACGTAGGAAATCAACATATATTGCACCATTTGGATTGTCATCGATAAAATGGGGGCCAATTATCCTTCCTCCCACAATGACGCACCATACATTAACCCGCCAAGGTCGCTGATGCTCCACTTGTCGCAGCCATCGTGAATTTTCCGTTGTCCAATAGTGCATAAAATGCTGGTTTACGTTACCAAAATGGTTCAAATGGCTCTGAGCATTATGCGACTTAACTTCTAAGGTCATCAGTCGCCTAGAACTTAGAAGTAATTAAACCTAAGTAACCTAAGGACACCACACACATCCATGCCCGAGGCAGGATTCGAACCTGCGACCGTAGCGGTCTCTCGGTTCCAGACAGTAGCGCCCAGAACAGCACGGCCACTCCGGCCGGCTTTACGTTACCACTGTTGGTGAATGACGCTTCGTCGCTAAATAGAACGTGTGCAAAAAATCTGTCATCGTCCCGTAATTTCTCTCGTCTTTTTTTTGTTTTGTTTAGGGCGCTCAATAATTTCCCTTGCGCCGAGTGGCAGAACTGTACACGGCGTTCAAAGTCGTCGCCATGCAATTCCTGGTGCATAGAAATATGGTACGGGTGCAGTCGATGTTGATGTAGCATTCTCAACACCGACGTTTTTGAGATTCCCGACTCTCGCACAATTTGTCTTTACTGATGTGCGGATTAGCAGCGACAGCAGCTAAAACACCTACTTGAGCATCATCATTTGCTGTAGGTCGTGGTTGACGTTTCACATGTGGCTGAACATTTCCTGTTTCCTTAAATAACGTAACTATCCGGCGAACGGTACGGACACTTGGATGATGTCGTCCAGGATACCGAGCAGCATACATAGCACATGCTCGTTGGTCATTTTGATCACAATTAGAGGACCTATAAATAACAACAATTACAAATTTAGTTTACTAAATTCAACTGCCCCTGCACAACATTCAAGTATCTGTTCAGTGCAGTGCTGTGATACGTCTATGGACTCAAACGGAATATTGTTTTTTACGTACACGGCCACTCCCCCATTTCGCAAGGAACTCCTTGAAAAACAGCCAGCTAAACTGTATCCTGCTAAAGGAAGCCTTTGAATTTTCAAATTATTTATCTGGTGCTCCGATATACCAGTAATGCTAGAGTAAATATCTATACGCAGATCACTAACTTCATCGCTGATACCTCTTATATTTTGATGAAATATGCTAATTCCTTCTCTATTTGGATACCTGACCTCCTCTGCAGGTGATTTCATAGTTAGAGGGACTTACTTTAAGCAGGTATATCTGTCATCTGACTTCAGTCTAAAAAAGGAGCTGCTCTAATACCAACTACTACAGGAATTTTTCCATGAGTGATCCTACCCCCACCTACTACACTGTCACCTAAGGTGATTCCTTAGCTAGAGGGACTTCCTTTAAGCAAGTATACCCATCAGCTGACTTCAATCTAAAAAAGGTGCTGCTCTAACAGCAATTATTACAGGAATTTTTCCATGAGTGCTCCTTACACCACCCACTACACTGTCACCTGCAAGCTTTGCCAGCCTCCCTTTCCCATACCTATTGAGGTGCAAGCCATGCCTAGTGAAACCTGATCAACTGACTGAGTTGGCACCACTGAAATGTGACTCATGCCTTCTGCCATCAGCGCCCTCTCCAGCCCCACATTGACACTCCTAACAGCCACATTAAGATGAGGCCGATCATGGCGCAGAAACAGTTGCACGAAATGCGCGTTTGTGCCACCAGTTTGAGAAGCTATCTTTACCAGGTCACAACCTACATAATGTTCCCCATCCCTATCAACACTATTGCCTGACCCACCCACAATCACTACCTGATCCTCTTTCGTAAAAAAAATGGTTCAAATGGCTCTGAGCACTATGGGACTTAACAGCTGAGGTCATCAGTCCCCTAGAACTTAGAACTACTTAAACCTAACTAACCTAACAACATCACACACATCCATGCCCGAGGCAGGATTCGAACCTGTGACCGTAGCAATCTCGCGGTTCCGGACTGAAGTGCCTAGAACCGCACGGCCACCGCGGCCGGCATCTTTCGTAAAATTTCTACTAAACTCCCCTATGCTGTCAGTCACCTGAGCCAACGCAGCCCTAGGCTTCACAATGCTGGTGACCTGGTACTCACTCCACAACACTTTCTACAACTGCCGGCCCATACTTGTGTCGTGCGAACTACCTAGCAGCAGAAACTTCTTCTTTCTGTTAGACTTAGGCCTCCTGACTGCTGAGGACTGCTGCATGTTTCCTACTTCTACAGCTACAAGAGGCTCCTCTCCATTCAATTCTGACCCTTGGTCAAATCTATTGCATATACACAAAGTAAAATTGTCTGAATACGTCCTCCTCCTAGCTGCTTTTTTGTCAACTGCCATTTCCCATTCCCTAGTACCCTTCACCCTCCTCAACCTACCTAGTTCCTCTTGTGAGTATTGTAACTGCGCCTAAAGGGCACAGGTCTTACGCCTTTGCTCCTCCATCAACTTATTTCTACTGCAGATTCAGCATTTCCAGGAGAGGATCCCGCTAGAATGCCCACTGGCTTCCCCACTGCATTAGCCCAATGAAAATACTTTAAACAAATCCCACACCGTAACCCACTACTCACAAACCTACTACAAAGCCCACACATCTCACTCATGGTAAAATTGTACAGTTACTGCCCGCATCTCGTGGTCGTGCGCTAGCGTTCTCGCTTCCCACGCCCGGGTTCCCGGGTTCGATTCCCGGCGGGGT
This sequence comes from Schistocerca piceifrons, assembly GCF_021461385.2. NCBI lineage: Eukaryota > Metazoa > Arthropoda > Insecta > Orthoptera > Acrididae > Schistocerca > Schistocerca piceifrons. Next base: position 99,943,807 of record NC_060149.1, read on the forward strand.
CAGGGATTTTCTCTGCCTCGTGATTGCTGGGTGTTGTGTTCTGTCCTTAGGTTAGTTAGGTTTAAGTAGTTCTAAGTTCTAGGGGACTCATGACCATAGATGTTAAGTCTCGTAGTGCTCAGAGCCATTTGAACCATTTTTTTTTTTTTGTACAGTTACTGAAAAAGAAACTAAACGTCTACGTTAGCTAAGTTTAATTATACCAGTACGAATATTTGTAGCACTAACAATAGTGGTCTCGAAATTCTCTCTCTACTAAGAAAGTAACAAGTTTTATTAATATTACTAAACAACTAATACCAATATCAACAAACTTCACACGATTTATTAGCTAAAACCTAGAATTCAAGCGGCAGTGGTTTTAAGTGGCATTTCTCGAGATTGTGTAGTTACCTTCTCGTTTGTACGCATGGTTTTGTGGCATCCTCTACATTCTCTGGTGAAGGCCTGTTGAAAGTGCAACATAAACAGTGGCCAACATTAAAACAAGACGACGTGGTTGCATATCCAGGCCGGCCGAAGTGGCTTTGCGGTTCTAGGCGCTGCAGTCTGGAACAGCGAGACCGCTACGGTCGCAGGTTCGAATCCTGGATGTGTGTGATGTCCTTAGGTTAGTTAGGTTTAACTAGTTCTAAGTTCTAGGGGACTAATGACCTCAGCAGTTGAGTCCCATAGTGCTCAGAGCCATTTGAACCATTTTTGCATATCCAGAAAAAATTAACAGAGACAAATAGGTTGATTTAAAGGCTAGTGTTGAATTACTTCTATCCGGACTAATGTACGTGCAACGAAACCGTCATAGAAATGATATGACTCCTTATAAACCTTTCCTTGAATACTTTTCAGCTTACTTAGCGATGTAAGGTAACTTGGGTGGAGAAATGTAGGGTCCCCCTGAATAGGTCAGGCGTGCACTACACGCCGGAAGCGGCTACAAGGGTAGCGGAGTACGTGTGGAGTGCACATGGGGGTTTTTTAGGTTAGAGAATCCCCTCCCTAGGCCCGACAAGACGCCTCCTGAGACGCGGCAAGGTAGGAGTAGGCAAAATGCAACAGGGAATAACAATATTAATGTGCTAATAGTAAACTGCAGGAGCGTCTATAGAAAGGTCCCAGAACTGCTCTCGTTAATAAACGGTCACAATGCCCATATAGTACTAGGGACAGAAAGTTGGCTGAAACCTGACGTAAACAGTAATGAAATCCTAAACTCAGATTGGAATGTATACCGTAGAGACAGGCTGAACAGTGAAGGGGGAGGCGTGTTTATAGCGATAAGAAGTGCAATAGTATCGAAGGAAATTGACGGAGATCCGAAATGTGAAATGATTTGGGTGAAGGTCACGGTTAAAGCAGGCTCAGACATGGTAATTGGATGTCTCTATAGGCCCCCTGGCTCAACAGCTGTTGTGGCTGAGCACCTGAAGGATAATTTGGAAAATATTTCGAGTAGATTTCCCCACCATGTTATAGTTCTGGGTGGAGATTTTAATTTGCCAGATATAGACTGGGAGACTCAAACGTTCATAACGGGTGGCAGGGACAAAGAATCCTGTGAAATTTTTTTAAGTGCTTTATCTGAAAACTACCTTGAGCAGTTAAACAGAGAACCGACTCGTGGGGATAACATATTAGACCTTCTGGTGACAAACAGACCCGAACTATTTGAAAAAGTCAACGCAGAACAGGGAATCAGCGATCATAAAGCGGTTACGGCATCGATGATTTCAGCCGTAAATAGGAATGTTAAAAAGGGTAGGAAGATTTTTCTGTTTAGAAAAAGTGACAAAAAGCAGATTTCAGAGTACCTGTTGGCTCAACACAAAAGTTTTGTCTCAAGTACAGATAGTGTTGAGGATCAGTGGACGAAGTTCAAAACCGTCGTACATTATGCGTTAGATGAGTATGTGCCAAGCAAGATCGTAAGAGATGGGAAAGAGCCACCGTGGTACAACAACCGAGTTAGAAAACTGCTGCGGAAGCAAAGGGAACTTCACAGCAAACATAAACATAGCCAAAGCCTTGCAGACAAACAAAAATTACGCGAAGCGAAATGTAGTGTGAGGAGGGCTATGCGAGAGGCGTTCAATGAATTCGAAAGTAAAGTTCTATGTACTGACTTGGCAGAAAATCCTAAGAAATTTTGGTCTTATGTCAAAGCGGTAGGTGGATCAAAACAAAATGTCCAGACACTCTGTGACCAAAATGGTACTGAAACAGAGGATGACAGACTAAAGGCCGAAATACTAAATGTCTTTTTCCAAAGTTGTTTCACAGAGGAAGATTGCACTGTAGTTCCTTCTCTAGATTGTCGCACAGATGACAAAATGGTAGATATCGAAATAGACGACAGAGGGATAGAGAAACAATTAAAATCGCTCAAAAGAGGAAAGGCCTCTGGACCTGATGGGATACCAGTTCAATTTTACACAGAGTACGCGAAGGAACTTGCCCCCCTTCTTGCAGCGGTGTACCGTAGGTCTCTAGAAGAGCGTAGCGTTCCAAAGGATTGGAAAAGGGCACAGGTCATCCCCGTTTTCAAGAAGGGACGTCGAACAGATGTGCAGAACTATAGACCTATATCTCTAACGTCGATCAGTTGCAGAATTTTGGAACACGTATTGTGTTCGAGTATAATGACTTTTCTGGAGACTAGAAATCTACTCTGTAGGAATCAGCATGGGTTTCGAAAAAGACGGTCATGTGAAACCCAGCTCGCGCTATTCGTCCACGAGACTCAGAGGGCCATAGACACGGGTTCACAGGTAGATGCCGTGTTTCTTGACTTCCGCAAGGCGTTCGATACAGTTCCCCACAGTCGTTTAATGAACAAAGTAAGAGCATATGGACTATCAGACCAATTGTGTGATTGGATTGAGGAGTTCCTAGATAACAGGACGCAGCATGTTATTCTCAATGGAGAGAAGTCTTCCGAAGTAAGAGTGATTTCAGGTGTGCCGCAGGGGAGTGTCATAGGACCGTTGCTATTCACAATATACATAAATGACCTGGTGGATGACATCGGAAGTTCACTGAGGCTTTTTGCAGATGATGCTGTGGTGTACCGAGAGGTTGTAACAATGGAAAATTGTATTGAAATGCAGGAGGATCTGCAGCGAATTGGCGCATGGTGCAGGGAATGGCAATTGAATCTCAATGTAGACAAGTGTAATGTGCTGCGAATATACAGAAAGATAGATCCTTTATCATTTAGCTACAAAATAGCAGGTCAGCAACTGGAAGCAGTTAATACCATAAATTATCTGGGAGTACGCATTAGGAGTGATTTAAAATGGAATGATCATATAATGTTGATCGTCGGTAAAGCAGATGCCAGACTGAGATTCATTGGAAGAACCCTAAGGAAATGCAATCCGAAAACAAAGGAAGTAGGTTACAGTACGCTTGTTCGCCCACTGCTTGAATACTGCTCAGCAGTGTGGGATCCGTACCAGATAGGGTTGATAGAAGAGATAGAGAAGATCCAACGGAGAGCAGCGCGCTTCGTTACAGGATCATTTAGTAATCGCGAAAGCGTTACGGAGATGATAGATAAACTCCAGTGGAAGACTCTGCAGGAGAGACGCTCAGTAGCTCGGTACGGGCTTTTATTGAAGTTTCGAGAACATACCTTCACCGAAGAGTCAAGCAGTATATTGCTCCCTCCTACGTATATCTCGCGAAGAGACCATGAGGATAAAACCAGAGAGATTAGAGCCCACACAGAGGCATACCGACAGTCCTTCTTTCCACGAACAATACGAGACTGGAATAGAAGGGAGAACCGATAGAGGTACTGAAGGTACCCTCCGCCACACACCGTCAGGTGGCTTGCGGAGTATGGACGTAGATGTAGATGTAGATGTCTATCAACAGTCATGAAAGTTAACGTTCTCACTGTAATCACTCCACTATGGATGCCATATTATACTTTTAAATGTCTATTCATCTATTATGTAACAAATATTGTAATTTTCGGCTGTTAGCCGAAGTTGATTTTAACTCAACACGCTGTTTGAGACCATTGCGATGAAAAAAATTTCGTCGCAAGTATTTTGTCACTCAGATATGGAAACGGATGGTGTTAGGCTTCTGGTCGGCAGGCTGTGCCTCAGTATCAAGGACTAACTAACATACGCCTTTGAATATCCGTGCCGGCCGCGGTGGCCGAGCGGTTCTAGGCGCTACAGTCTGGAACCGCGCGACCGCTACGGTCGCAGGTTCGAATCCTGCCTCGGGCATGGGTGTTTGTGATGTCCTTAGGTTAGTTAGGTTTGAGTAGTTCTAAGTTCTAGGGGACTGATGACCTCAGAAGTTAAGTCCCTTAGTGTTCAGAGCCATTTGAACCACTTTTTTTTTTTTTTTTTAATATCCGTGTCGATGGCCCCTTATGATTGATAGCCCATTTTTTAAGTGTTTGTCCTGCTTGTGGTAGAGGCGGGCAATAATGTATAATTTTTTCTAAACGTACACTGTCAGTAAACACAACTATCAATTTAAGAGATTATTTTAATTTTTACCAGATTCTTGTGAATCGTGTAAAAATTTTTCCTGAATTTGTTCGAGATTTAATTGTTTTTGAATTGTGTTCTGGAGGAAGAGATGAGAACCTCCACACTCGGGTGGCCAACATTAACGGAGGACATTTTTAATTTCATATGTGTTTACGCATCTCTCTCCATATTTTAGTTTCGTTGTGGTCATTGCACCAACGAAAAGGGGCTGATGGGATCAAGAGTATATTTTGTAATTTATTAATTAAGGTTTCTATCAGAGTTGCAGATAATATCTTTATTAGTGACTAGTTCGAACATTTTCGTTCATTCAGAAACCATTATCTATATTAGAATGTACAATGTCATTAACAAAACATGAAATTCAACGCTTTCAGACATTTTGTGTACGAGCATTAAAGCAATGCAATAAATCTTTTATGACATTTGTTTATACAGCAGGTAAATATAACTCACGTTATTTGACTGAATTACGATTGTTTCGATACATTCAAAATTGGAAAGTCTTCTTTAGATGTTTATACGCCAAAATTTGACAGGGGCCTTTAGTTGTTCATTATTTGTCCATATCCTCTGCTTCTCAGCGATCATAATGTTACATCTAAATATAGATGCTGTACTGATAAAGATCTCAGATAATCTAACTGATTACTAAATCACGAATTCTTTTTAAAAAATATCAAAAGAACTAGTGCATTTTAATTCGGACTGAACACGCCTTTCAAATTTTTATGCATAAACAATTAAAGACACCTATCGTATTTTGAATTGTTCAACACGATCCTAATATAGCCCAGTAACATATGTTCTATTGATATAATGTGAGAACAAATGTGCACGCATATTCAGAACAAGCCGAACACCTTGAAAGAGGAGATATAGGACGTTCATATTCACAGGAAATGTACATTAGTGTGTTCTGCAGAAATGATTAGCATTTCAGTCTCCTCGGTTCAGTATGGGTCCTGTTCCCTAGTAGGCACAGGGCTCGTCGTGGGTCCTGACAACTTGTTACATGCGTGATGGCATCGATGCGTATAAGGTGTGAATGGCGTCCCGTGGTACAGCCATCCATGCTGATTTCATCTGGTTCCAAAGTTCATCTGTGGTGACTGGCATTAGGTCACAACACTGCACCCGTCATTTTACCATATCCAACACTTTGATTGGCGACAAGTCTGGTGATATGGCGGGCCAGGGCAAGAGACTGACATACTGTGACACCAAGAAGGCACGGGTTCGTGCAGTAACATGTGGTCGTGCATTGTCTTGCTGAAAAATGGCGTCTGGATTGTTGTGCAGGAAGGATATGGCTATGGGTCGCATTGGTCACAGTGCACTGGACAAGCACCAACTGTGATTTGTGGTTGTACCTAATAGCACCCCACACCATAAGGCCTTGAGTTGACATTGTATGTCTTGTGCGAATGCAGTCACTATGATACCCCTTCCTCTGTCTGCAGCGAACCAAAATCGGACCACCACTTTCAAACAAACAGAACCTGTATTCGTCAAAAAACACTATCTTATGCCATTACTGCCCCCAGTGACGTGGTTCCATACACCTTTGTCGTCTAGCATATTTCTGCATATTCGTCGAAGATAGGCGGAGAAGTTACGATGCGCACGTAGCCCATGCCGTAATAAGCGGCGACGAACTGTCACCCCTGATAGTGTACGATGTGTTACACTGTCCTACTGTTGCGCCAAGGCCGAGGATAATGCAGATTTGTCCTGCAAATGCCACATTCGTATGAGCAGTCGAGCTTCTCGCTGGGGGGAGATCTGGTTCAAATGGCTCTGAGCACTATGGGACTTAACCTCTGAGGTCATCAGTCCCGTAGAACTTAGAACTACTTAAACCTAACTAACCTAAGGACATCACACACAGCCATGCCCGAGGGAGGATTGGAATCTGCGACCGTAGCGGCGGTCGCGCGGTTCCAGACTGTAGCGCCTAGAACCGCTCGGCCACTCCGGCCGGCGGTGGATCTGGGTGAACTATTCTGCACATATGTGTTGCACTGCCGAAACACTTCGTACCACACGAGCAGTAATTTCCCGGGCATATGCATTAGTTTCTATCATGCTAATAATGCGCCCCCTTTCAAACTCGCGGACCGACATGGTTAAAATACTAATCATTTCTGCAGAACGTACCAATGAACATGTCCCATGAATATGAAAGTTGTATCTTTAGTCGTTCAAGATGTTATGTTTTTTTCTAAAAAGGAGTGTATTATGTACAGCGGCAGATTACAGATGCAGGTACTTCATAAAAGATTTATTGCACTGCTATAATCTGTGCGCACAAAATATTTGTAAAAGCTATATTTCATTTTTGTTAATAACATTGTGCCTTCTAATATGGGTAATGTTTTGAGAATGATCGAAAATGTTCGAAATCAGTCACTTGTAAAAATATTATTCGCACCTCTGGCGGAGATCTCAATTAATAAATTACAAACTTATTTAGTTGCTGAACCTGACACCAACACACTGTTGGAATTACGTAATGGAGAGTACACGCTGTTATACTACTGTCTTACTTTTTTGTCTTTCTTATTGGGAGAGCGTGCATATTGTTATACAGAAATATTCGTTTTTATTTCTGAATGGAAGCTATTAGTTGACTAGTGTCTATAATCTAAGAAAGGTTTTCTCAGGAATTAGGTGATTTTCTTTTACTTCCTTTTATGGCTAATTGCCCTATTATATGTTTGTGTGAAGTACTTGTGCTCATTTTTAAATACTACCTAACATAACAGTATAGTTTGGTTGCAATTTTTATTGGTTCTCGTGAAAAAATTAAAACTAAAGCCTTCACTGTGACTGAGAAGTGAGTTGCAGTGCAGTAAAGACATCTGTCGGAGTGAAGTTGAAGGATCAGTTTTTCAGTTTTCAGGTTTCTGTGAGTCGTCTGCCTGTCCGCGGTGGCTGGCTGTCAGCGGCGGTGGTTGCAAGGAGGAGGCTGGGCGTTGTGATGTGCATGTGGGCTTCCCGTGCGCTCGACCGGTGGCCCACACTCACATTACTAACGACCAGCCCTCCACAGCGGCGTCTGCACGTGCCTCTGCTTGTGTCCCGTGGTAACACCAGCATGTCGAACCTAATTTTAAGTTTTCAGTTGCTGCTCCTACTTCTCTGTGATACCAAAATCTGAGCATAAGAGATGGTGATTGTGTGGAAATACTGGTAGTTTCTTATGAAAATGAAGATAGGCTTCATTCATACATTATTTATTTAATTAAAACGCTAGTCAGAGGCTTACCCTCTGATCCCAGTACACGTTTTATGTAACTTCCTATACAAACAATTTTTTCACTGGGTTGGTGGTTTATGCAGAAATAAACTATAGTGCCTAAAAAACACGCCAGGTCAGCCGACAGCGCTAATGCGCTGCTTCCTGGACCCGGGTAGGCGCGCCGGCCCCGGATAGAATCCGCCCGCCGGATTAACGACGAGGGCCGGTGTGCTGGCCAGCCTGGATGTGGTTTTTAGGCGGTTTTCCACATCCTACTAGGTGAATACCGGGCTGGTCCCAGCGTCCCGCCTGAGGTACACGACTCACAGACATTTGACACACATCCGCACTTTTCCATGATTTACACTCGACGCAGACAAATGGGGTACTCTGATTCCGTCCCGGGGGTATGGGGTGGCGGCAGGAAGGGCATCCGGCCTCCCCTTCAAGTTAACATGCCAAATCCGATTTAACCACGCCAACCCCGCGCACACTGCGGGACAAAGGCGCAAGCGATAGATAGAATAGATCGAAACTATAATGCCTCAAAAATAGAAAGTTAAGCACCGGGAAAGCATGTTCGAAACTGAACGTAACTTCGTACACGTAAATATCATTGGCGGGTACGCAAAATTTAAGATCACTATTTTCTGTGGAAAGAAAAGGGAAGGAACTAATGATACAAGCTGCAACTTGATCTTATGCAAAACAGCGATGGAGAGCCAAAATGCTTGCTGGAGTGGGACTCGAATCCAAGATTTCCTGCTTGCGAGGTAGTTGCGTTAACCACTGCGCCATCCAGATACACTGTTTATCGCAAATGTGTGACCTATGCCGACACGGTCCCAGTCTGATCCACACTCCCGCAGTCTCCGGCCACGTACTCCATGCTCGCTAATTTTAGATTCCCGCTCGAGGTCGAACGTAAATGTGCATCCACACTGAAAGTTGTGGATTCATTGCTCATCGAGGCAATCAGTTATATGAATGCGTGGTGTCTCTTCTTTCAGATATGTCCGAAAGAACAGACACCACGAGGGCCCAGGTGCTTGCAGACCCGTAACCCCTTTGACACTCTACAATTCTAGATGCTCTACTATCAGGCGCAAGAGAAGCATTGTAGCGGCGAAAGAGCGGTAGCATAGCCCATCTTCAGGCACCTGTTACTCTCATCACGGATTCTGTATATACATGTACATTTTCAAAAGTCTCAATAAAGGTGGGCGGGTGCAACCGAGGGCTTTCCCGTACTAGAAGGTCTTAGATGCACCCTTTGCCGTTTCATTTACTCATGTGTCAATGTCACGCTCCCTCATTATCACGCCCCAAGAGGGCAAAAATAGGAGCTCTGCAAAGGAATAAGCACCCGTAGTTGCTTCACACCACTTTCAGATTTCGTCTAATCGTCATGACTTGTCCCTAGTGGTTCAAATGTGTGCACTAGACCAAAAACTGCGGTAGCGCTGCGCTCCAAGCGGGTTCGATCACGTTCGAATCAGCCCCACAATGTCCCCAGAGAACGGTACAAACGCACGAGGGTGTCAGCAGCGTGAAAAGTTTGATGAACGTCATCCTGTCCCTCATTGCGCTACGAACTGTCAATGGGGATCAACGCCCCAGAGGAAAGGGTGGTTTCAATGACACCTTTATGCCACGGGACGCCACGCATTTGTCTAACTTAAGCGCCGCAATGCGTGGGAATTACGAGATCTCGAAATAATTATTCTATAATTCTGTTAACCTGTGTAATGACAGTATTGTTACGTAGTGTGTAGTAAGTGAATATTTTGTGTTTAAATAATTTTTGGAACCAAAACGCGCGGAGTGGTTGTGTGTGTTGTCCTTAGCGTTAAGTTAGTTTAAGTAGTGTGTAAGTCTAGGGACCGATAACCTCAGCGCTTTTGGTCCCTTAGGAATTCATACACATTTGAACATTTGCAACCAAAAAATAACAGACACTACATGTCAACTCACTTTTAACACGTAGTAAGTACATAATTACAACTTATACGTAACTTAACTACAACATGAAACGATGGAAGAGTAATTTTAACAATTTGCACGGGTCTCACAATAAGTCATTATTAATTCAGTGGAAATATTTTACATTTTATCGCCGTACAGTTGCTAGAATTACTCTGTGGTCAGACAGGCTCCATACATATATGTTTTCCCAGAGCTGAAACGCGGCGAGACTTCAAATGGTTCAAATGGCTCTGAGCACTATGGGACTTAACATCTGAGGTCATCAGTCCGCGCCGGCCGCGGTGGTCTAGCGGTTCTAGGCGCTCAGTCCGGAATCGCGCGACTGCTACGGTCGCAGGTTCGAATCCTGCCTCGGGCATGGATGTGTGTGGTGTCCTTAGGTTAGTTAGGTTTAAGTAGTTCTAAGTTATAGGGGACTGATGACCACAGGTGTTAAGTCCCATAGTGCTCAGAGCCATTTGAACCATCATCAGTCCCCTAGACTTAGAACTAGTTAAACCTAACTAACCTAAGGACATCACACACATCCATGCCCGAGGCAGGATTCGAACCTGCGACCGTAGCAGTCGCGCGGTTCCGGACTGAAGCGCCTAGAACCGCTCGGCCACCGTGGCCGGCTGTGAGACTTCATTATGTATATAATTACATCTGTGGGTCTTGATGACCGTGTTTGCGGTTACCAAAATATGTCACATAAATGGCTGCATCTCTGCGTTATTGCCCTAATTGGATATAATTAAGAGTTGATTCTGCTGTTACAGTTAAGAGTCTTATGTTTGCATCCCGAAAATTACCGGATTTCATCATAGAGATGTATGCCTCGCTGTGCTGTTATTTTAACTGCGTTACAACAATAGCACATACACACCGAGTTTCATGGCGACCTTCTCATCTGTGCTTGAAATTAGTAGGTAACGGCATAAGGTGTTTATATTACATGATTAATGACACTATTTGTTATTTTACAGCTCATCATGATGAGTCCGATGATAATGGTGACGGGGATATCGCGCCAGTCAGAGATGATGAAGCTGCGATGGAGCAACCGGGAGAATGTGAGTAAATTAAAACAAAAGTATTTTTGTATTCCTGTCATCCTCAGTTGCGTATAATATTACGATTGTTGATACTGTTAACTTTTGGACTATCTACTTACAGCTGAATGAAGCACAATTTTCGTGCCATATGCGTTCACCTTTATTCCTTGCAAGACATCTTCAGTGACCTGGAATATTTACATGAAATTTTCTTCAAAAAATGGCTCTGAGCACTATGGGTTCAACTGCTGAGGTCATTAGTCCCCTAGAACTTAGAACTAGTTAAACCTAACTAACCTAAGAACATCACAAACATCCATGCCCGAGGCAGGATTCGAACCTGCGACCGTAGCGGTCCTGCGGTTCCAGACTGCAGCGCCTTTAACCGCGCGGCCATGAAATTTTCTTTTTTACACTTCACAGCACTAGGAGCTGAGCACTTGTTTTGACGTCATGTTTTGGTTGGTGTTGCCAACTGTCGAATGTTATTTCCAAAGATCGATTGTTACTACCAACTATTCAGTGTATTTTTGTTGTATCACTGAAGATGCCTTGCAAAGCATAAACACGAAACTGTATGGCACGAAAATGGTGTTTCATTCAGTTGTAGATAGTCCAAAAGTAAAGACGATCAGCATACCGTAATATTATACCCAACTGAGGACAACTGGGCTACATAAGTTGAAGACGTTACTACCTCTATATCAATCATTGCCTGTCAACGTGTAAAAGTTCAGGAAAATACGTCTGAGGCTCCATAAGACGATACAGCCCACAAAATTAAACAAAACTGGCAAAAAGAACAACTCAGTTCCAAGTTACATCTATGGAAAGGTTAAAAAATACAGTTCTGCAATAGCACAGAAGTCGAAATCATATGGAGAACGGTATTTGTTACTAAATGAAATTATGTACTATATTCGAAAAAACAGCATCCAAACATGATACTGTGAGAGACTCATTCAGAGTAGCACATAGGAAGCTGCACAGTCCTCATGACACTGATGAAAAAGAACGAAACACATAGAAAGCGGTGTAACAGCTACAAAACAGGCGGCCGGCTGCTGTGGCCGAGCGGACCTAGGCGCTTCAGTCCGGAACCACGCTGCTGCTACGGTCGCAGGTTCCAATCCTACCTCGGTCATGGATGAGTGTGAGGTCCTTAGTTTAGTTATGTTTAAGTAGTTCTAAGTCTAGGGGACTGATGATCTCAGATGTCAGTCCCATAGTGCTTAGAGCCATTTGAATCATTTTTGAACAAAACAGGCATAAAGTGAAAGTAATAAAACTAACAATAAAAAAAACATATTGTACATGTCAGGATGAGTTAACGAGAGTAAGTAGGCATCCAGGACTGATCCTGTTCACTCTAGCGTATGGAATGAAAAACAGAGTTGCTAGCAATGGAGATCTATTCTACTTCTCCTACAGTACGGGGTACATTTGGTCTATCGTCTGCTATGACCAGAGAAGGCACCGCGCATAGTGGTGGGGAGGATTTCACTCTCGAATGGAGAAACAGGCCGACACGTGTGCAGGGTAGGAGGGCTGGTAGACAAGACAGCGATCCGCTGCTGCAGCCACTGTCTCGCCGGCCAACCCACACACTCCGGTGACCAACCTCTGCTATCCCACTGATTGGTTTTGAACCTCCTGAAAGCCTTGCTTGCCCAGCAACCCCGTGGATAGCGTCCCTAGCTCAGTGAAACCGAGGGTAGGATCCATCCTCGGTGCTTCAGAGCTGCTTATATGACCTACATCAGCCATTGCGGTGCAATGGTAGGCACACGAAAAATACTGCAAAATTTCAAAATGAAAATAATACTCTTTTCTACCCTTAACACTACTTTGGCTGCACAATTCCCATCCACGCTCCGTGAGAGCCGATAGTGGGTCGTTAATTGATTTACATCAGTTTTGATGATCAAGAAATCTATAACTGTTGAAGTGGCTTCCCAGGAATTTGTCAACATTTAATGTTTTAAGAAAAGGTGACTTACACTAGTGGAGGTGTAAATCGAATGTTAAAAACTTACTAAGGGCTGGGGGTACAAAATTTCGGCATTGCAACAAATCATTTTCACAAGTATTAGTTCTTGAAGCGTCCTGCACAACAGTTTTATTTCAAATGTTACTTCCCAGATTTGCGACGCTGTCGGAGTTGGTACGGTTGCCGGTTGTCAACCAGACGTGGCTGTGAGCATGGTAGCGGCAGTCATCTGGTCTGTAGTTGAGCCGGCGCATTGTCACACGGGCTCCGTGATAAAGTTACGGTGTCAAGGCTGACGTGCAGCAAGTGGGTCTGCTACCAGAGACTGCAACACTCGCGGACAGGAGTTACATGAGTGGGGGTTCGAGTAGAAACGAATTAAAGAAACTTTACATAACTCATAATAGTTATGAAACACTTGATATTTGAAGTTAACAAATAAGTGTGGACTTTCCGTTTACAAATCTGGACTCATTAGACCTCCAGAAGAACTGGGCTCATTATTAGAAATAGAATTCGTATCTTAACCTAAAAGAGGGCCATGCCTATGAAGTGACATTTTTAATCCCGGTATTCACCAGCTGGCTGGGGATCTGGTTGAACCTGCGGTGCTGGCAAACGTAATTTACCGTACCCATACCTATATAAAATCCATACAATATAGCCAATGACGAGTAGAGTTAAAGGTACAGATGTAACGTTGTGAATGACCACTCGATTGGAATAATTTTGAGTGTGCCATTCGGCAAGGTATGCAGTAGCACGATCAAGAGAAATTTGTCCATGTCCCTTGGCTAAGAGTTTATTAATGGATTCAAAGAGGTGATTCTGAGACGTGTTCGATAAAGTCTTAGACGTAATAGTTGTGGTAAGGGGACTGGCACTTCAGGTAGGTTCAGCAGGAAATGCCTAAGGCTAACTTTATGGGTATAAACTAAATGTGCTGGGAGAATAACAGTAGGAGCGGTTGTGTCACACGAAGAAACATTGAACAAAGGACCACTGTCCACTAAAGCGATCTGAAAGGTCCTGGACATGGAAATGGGTTAATAACAAATCAAAAATACAGTAGTGGGCTGGTGTACGGGATACAATAAGCTGACAGCCACGAGGCGAACCACGTTTCGTACACTCTAAGAACAATACGAGGGCAAGGTGGAATAGGGGTTTTTTCTGGGAATAATGAAAGTCCACAGTACCTCACCCCAGTGTTGAGTGAAAATGTAGGACACATGCAGTAAAACAGGACTGAAATTCAGTAAAATGAATAGTCGTGTGCGTTTGACAATATCAGAATATCACTAGTTTGCCAGAGAACGCATTTCTCGCAGTTGGCGCAGGTAATTGGTAATGATATCTGTGCATGGAGTATGCTAGTGGAACGAGACAAATGTATTTGAGCATCTGAATGATATTGAGATAAAGTGGATTCCCAAATGGGGTAAATGGACTAAATCATTTGCATGGGTAATATCAAGTGGAACGAGATATCATTCAGTGTGAGCAAAAACATCTTTGCGGGTAGTAAGTATGGACTGAGTTTTTGTTGTAGGCCGAACTGAATAATAGCGTGTAGAGTACTGATATTCGGTTGAAGAGCATCTTTATTGTATGGTAAGATTTGCACAGTTCTAGTCACTTCTAAAGAAGATATTACATACATTAAGTTATGGTGTACAGCGGCTTGTATTGAACTCCGAAGTTCTTCATATTGTTGTAATACATCGGTGACAACGTTACAAATCTGTGGTGTGGTGGGTAGGAGATTATCTTCAACGTGTTCAATAAGGACCTGTTGGCGTACAAAAATCTCGTAATTTTGCTTCAAAAGAGACCTGGATTGGTTTGAAGTGTTCTCCCAACGATCAGCATCAGTCTGGTCAGGGGTACCGAATACTGTTTTCATTCTGGTGCCGCCTGCATTAAAATCAGGCTCGTTCTGGGCAACCGAGTGGTGCACCATCTACCACCTTCTTATTTGTTCGTGTCATATAGTAAGTATCCGTATCATATCCCTTAGGGTACGAAAGGTTTCGGTATGGCCTAGGCTGCATAGCGTGTAATCATGAGTGATTAAGCAGTCAGTAATTTGTTGCAAAGCTGTTTCTTCCTCGTGTAAAACCATTAGATTGAGATCGGCTGCTATGGACACCTGATGCCGAGAATACAATAGGCATTCGAACATTATTCCTGAAGATGAGGGATGGTTCTGAATGTGTGGGACACACTTATAATTAATTTACAGTACGGATACGATGCAGTATCTCACGATTAAGAGGGTGTAGCGATTAAAAGTCTCTTGGAAAACACGGTAATTCTAGTTGAGTTTATAAAACAGCGGTATTGGCTGGACAATCGGGTACCTAAAACGCATCAATGCACTGATTGCTACGAAAATGAAACGGCCCTTAATTATACAGATATATTCAACATAAGCAAACTAGCAGCTGAGCATAATGCTGGTATGTAGTTACCATGCTGTTACGGCAAGTAAGTAGAGTCTAGATAATGACGGATATCATCGATGCAACTGTTGTCAATGGTAGAAGGAGTGTTTCAAATCCCAGACTGCAATGAAACAAAGTGCTTGTCACAAGACGGTAGTTTCACAAAGTACGGAGTTGTTGTTGTTGTTGTGGTCTTCAGTCCTGAGACTGGTTTGAGCAGCTCTCCATGCTACTCTATCCTGTGCAAGCTTATTCATCTCCCAGTACCTACTGCAGCCTACATCCTACAGAATCTGCTTAGTGTATTCATCTCTTGGTCTCCCTCTAAGATTTTTACCCTCCACGCTGCCCTCCAGTACTAAATTGGTGATCCCTTGATGCCTCAGAACATGTCCTACCAATCGATCCCTTCTTCTAGTCGAGTTGTGCCACAAACTCCTCTTCTCGTCAATTCTATTCAATACCTCCTCATTAGTTATGTGATCTACCCATCTAATCTTCAGCATTCTTCTGTAGCACCACATTTCGAAAGCTTCTATTCTCTTCTTGTGTAAACTATTTATCGTCCATGTTTCACATCCATATATGGCTACACTCCATACAAATACTTTCATAAACGACTTCCTGACACTTAAATCTATACTCGATGTTAACAAATTTCTCTTCTTCAGAAACACTTTCCTTGCCATTGCCAGTCTACATTTTATATCCTCTCTACTTCGACCATCATCAGTTATTTTGCTCCCAAAATACCAAAACTCTATTACTATTTTAAGTGTCTCATTTCCTAATCTAATTCCCTCAGCGTCACCCGACTTAATTTGACTACATTCCATTATCCTCGTTTTGCTTTTGTTGATGTTCATCTTATATCCTCCTTTCAAGACACTGTCCATTCCGTTCAACTGCTTTTCCAAGTCCTTTGCTGTCTCTGACAGAATTACAATGTCATCGGCGGACCTCAAAGTTTTTATTTCTTCTCCATGGATATTAATACCTACTCTGAACTTTTCCTTTACTTTTCCTTTACTGCTTGCTCAATATACAGATTGAATAGCATTGGGGAGAGGTTGCAACCCTCTCTCACTCACTTCCCAACCACTGCTTCCCTTTCATGTCCCTCGACTCTTATAACTAACATCTGCTTTCTGTACAATTTGTAAATAGCCTTCCGCTCCCTGTATTTTACCCCTGCCACCTTCAGAATTTGAAAGAGAGTATTCCAGTCAACATTGTCAAAAGCTTTCTCTAAGTCTACAAATGCTAGAAACGTAGGTTTGCCTTCCTTTAATCTTTCTTCTAACGTAAGTCGTGTGGTCAGTATTGCCTCACGTGTTCCAACATTTCTACGGAATCCAAACTGATATTCCTCGAGGTCGGCTTCTACCAGTTTTTCCATTCGTCTGTAAAGAATTCGCGTTAGTATTCTGCACCTGTGACTTATTAAACTGATAATTCGGTAATTTTCACATCTGTCAACACCTGCTTTCTTTGGGACTGGAATTATTATATTCTTCTTGAAGTCTGAATGAATTTCGCCTGTCTCATACATCTTGCTCACCAGATGGTAGAGTTTTGTCAGGACTGGCTCTCCCAAGGTAGTCAGTAGTTCTAATGGAAAGTTGTCTACTCCCGGGGCCTTGTTTCGACTCAGGTCTTTCAGCGCAGCGTTCACTATGCTGTTTTTAGTAGCTTACCCGCACTCCTATTTTTTATTCGTTATTAAACCTACTCCTACATTACCCCTACTTGATTTTGTATTTATAACCCTGTATTCACCTGACCACAAGTCTTGTTCCTCCTGCCACCGAACTTCATTAATTCCTACTATATCTAACTTTAACCTATCCATTTCGCTTTTTAAATTTTCTAACCTACCTGTCCGATTAAGTGATCTGACATTCCACGCTCCGATCTGTAGAACGCCAGTTTTCGCTCTCCTGATAACGACGTCCTCTTGAGTAGTCCCCGCCCGGAGATCCGAATGGGGGACTATTTTACCTCCGGAATAATTTACCTAAGAGGACGCCATCATCATTTAATCATACAGTAAAGCTGCATGCCCTCGTGAAAAATTACGTCTGTAGTTTCCCCTTGCTTTCAGCCGTTCGCAGTACCAGCACAGCAAGGTCGTTTTGGTTAGTGTTACAAGGCCAGGTCAGTCAATCATCCAGTCTGTTGCCCCTGCAACTACTGAAAAGGCTGCTGCCCCTCTTCAGGAACCACACGTTTGTCTGGCCTCTCAACAGATACCCCTGCGTTGTGGTTGCACCTACGGTACGGCTATCTGGATCGTTGAGGCACGCAAGCCTCCCCACCAACGGCAAGGTCCATGGTTCATGGGGAGGAAGTACGAAGTATGAGAGCATAATAGATGAAGTTTGTAGCGTCCTCGCGAATAAGTTCCGAAGATATGCTGATCACAGCGTCTGTGATTGATTGAAGATAAGTGTAAGTTTATGCCAGCAGGATGCTTGCTGGGGCTGGGTGGCTCCGACAGCAAACTAAGTGTGTGTATGTGTGTGTGTGTGTGTGTGTGTGTGTGTGTGTGTGTGTGTGTGTATTTGCCGTCACCGGTCTGCCACGGCGATGAACGATGATGAAGTTGCATATTGCGTAGATAAGATGTGACGAAGAAGCTACAATATGTCCGTTCACACCAAGAATAGTTAAACGTAAAGCGATTGTTGTTATAACAGTTGAGAGAATGTGTCTATGTTAATAAAGCAGCGTCTAATAGTAGAATGTGTAGATTGTCGTGATACGATGTGTAAGTATATTAGTGGATTATTTGAAATGTAAGTACACCATAATTCTATTATTAGCGACGAGGTATCGGTGCCTCAGTGATTAAGGTCAGCGAGGTTTGATCAAGCATATGTGTTTCCCTTAGTATTGTTCCTCATAGCAAAGTAGACAGTTTGTTACGGAAAATAGATGTTATTAGATTTTCTTTCGCTCTATATCGCATTTGTCTTTGAAGCAGTTACCACTCGACCAGTGGAAATGACTGCCAAATGCTGTCAGTTGCCTCTGTTAGCAACATAAAGCTAAGCGGGTATAAAAATTGTAATGTAAATTTTGAAAGTACGGTTATGGCTGTATGTATGTAGACCATAATGTACGGGCAGAACTGTGACCATCTCTGTTGTACTGCGGGCCGCATCTGTGTGCGCGTTAGGTGATGTTGCCAGCTCACCACTGAACGAAGCAGACGAAAGCTTGGGAGGGCTGTTGGGTAGACTCGAGATCACGGCTATGGAAAAAAAGGCGGAAGTTAGATAAGTATATTTTAGTGTACAAGTCACCCCTGACGAAGTCCATCCTCTGGTGCGCTCTTGGCAGGAGAACGAAACAGATAAGTATTTTGATCCGCTAAGGATCGAGGATGCATTTTGCATTCCAAGCTATGTGCTTATAACGCATATGGTTGGCAGTCACACTTAGCAATGGGTATACACAATAAGTTACAATGTAACCACAGATAATTACTACTTATCGATCCATTATGTCTGAATACAAAACTAAAGATGTTAGATAACTAACGTATGCGTCAGTGTTTCATGACTGAAGTTAACAGAGTAACAGCAGGATGTCAGAAAGTGATACAAGTCAGAAAAGAGTAGCGAATGAACCATGATGTTTGGGGGCATTAGCAAGGCAGAAACATTTGTCCACGCTGGATGCGCCATCCGGTGCACTAGTCGCAGGAGTTCGCGTGCGGAGCAAACCTAGCTACTAGTGTTATCAGCACAATGTCGCAGTAGGGGCATTCATTGGCTTCTATTCTCTAACCCGATATTGTTCGTTAAAGATAGGCGTGACTTATCCTCGTTCCCTTCCTTTAAGTGGAGCTAGTGCTGTTAGAGTGGCTGCTGCTATCTCGCGATTAGGTCTGAGTGAAATAATACGGGTACTGTGTGCAACGAGGGAGGAGCGATACATCGATATAAAATGGCGGGGAAAGAATACGTTGGTTTTGGTACTGTCGGAGAGCTTAGTTCCGATTAGTCCGGCTAGTTCTTCATCCACCGAAGAAAGAAATACGGAATAAAGCTGCTAACACGGCAATAGGATAAGCGATAAAAGCGAGAGGGTCAAAAAGTTAACTGCAGTGACAATGAGCTAGTGGGCCCCCACTGGTCAATCCCAGCAGAACGGACGAACACGTTCGGCGTCCCGCCAGTGGTATGAAGGAACCCGGTTATCACAGTTGTTCCAAACTTACTCAGTCAAACGCGGAAACCGTCCAGTGCGTAACTTGCATGGATTAACAGAACTACGGAGTGCTGAGTTCCCGTTTGCTTATGGGCGCGGAAGCGATGCTACTTGTGCGCGATATTTAGTATGCCTTAGTTCAAGTACGAGACATATCTTGTGGTATCGGGAAGGTGAACAAAATTTCTAGAGCTGTGTTACACAGGTAATACTGCCAGTTCTTAAGAGAGTCATCCACTGTAATACGTAAGACGGAGATTTTTACCGTAATCCAAATATAAATTAAATGCGTCTGAATGCGCATATTGTCCCTCAGATCAGGCACGAATAACGTACGCAATTTGCGGAACGAATAAGTGTAAGTCTGTTTATGAGAACAGTAATGCATTACAGTAGTAAATGCAAGAGGAGATATGTCCCTGAAGTTAGCCATTTCCTTTAGATATCACTAACAAATAGACGAAATTACTATCCCATGGACTAACTACATTTGTTAATTCCCAAAGGTTCGTGTTTAGCAATATCTATCTGCATTGAAATTATTCACATATATTGTCATGACAAAATTAAGAGACTTCTTCAAATGGCAGTCAAGCTCAGAGAGAAGGGGTAAACTATCACGTAATACAGCACTTTAAAGGCGGAGCACTGTGTGTCTAACAGCTTGTCTCATGGTCTGTTATGTTCGTGTACTTCAATGTTATTCTCATGGTATAGAAACAAGGCGTGATCTGGAATGAGATTTTCACTCTGCAGCGGAGTGTGCGCTGATATGAAACTTCCTGGCAGATTAAAACTGTGTGCCCGACCGAGACTCGAACTCGGGACCTTTGCCTTTCGCGGGCAAGTGCTCTACCATCTGAGCTACCGAAGCACGATTCATACCCGGTATTCACAGCTTTACTTCTGCCAGTACCTCGTCTCCTACCTTCCAAACTCTCCTCGTCTCCTACTCCAAACGAGGTACTGGCAGAAGTAAAGCTGTGAGTACCGGGCGTGAGTCGTGCTTCAGTAGCTCAGATCGCCGGCACGGTAGCTCAGCGTGTTCGGACAGAGGGTTAGCTGCCCTCTGTAATAAAAAAACTGAGTTAATCGATCAACAACGAACTTAAACGGACGTCTTACGAGGTCCGCCCCGAGCGGATGCAACGATCAAAAGCGAACAAAATGAGATTAAAAAAAAAAAAAGACGGTAGAGCACTTGCCCGCGAAAGGCAAAGGTCCCGAGTTCGAGTCTCGGTCGGGCACACAGTTTTAATCTGCCAGGAAGTTTCAAGGCGTGATCTTTTTAGGTATTCGTAGCAATTTCCGAATCTCTGAAATGCGTTAATAACTGTGTGGTATACTCATCAGTGTTTGTCGCCTGTGCATATTTTTATTCCCGCGTCTGCTTTCTTCATTATGTGGCCTTTGCTGCCAATTTATCCTTGATTTATTACTCGTCAGTGGTGTTTGCGGTGGTTTTTGTCTTACCTCCAGTGTCCAATCAGTTACTGAGGTAAGTCGAAGATTCTCGCAGACGGCGGCTGCAGATTCTCGAGTAATGAACTTACCTTGATGCGTGTAGGTTGATCGTTTGCGCAGTATATTGTAAATAAACTGCTTACAGCGTAATTTATTTGTTTCAGAACATCGTGTAGCATCTAATATATAAAATAAAATTAATTGAGATTAACTTTGATGTTTGTATCAAATTTATTGTTCACGTTTGTGTAGATAGTTACGTATGATGATGTTACCGCGGTTTGAATGTAGACAGACGAAATGTCATTTTCACTTAAAAGTTTTTAAATGCGTTGTGTGCGTTGTTGAGGACTGCAGCGAAGCTACGCTCGGGACGGCTGGTCTGCTGCTCAGTGCCTGTCAGCAGCGCTAAGCGACACTCAGCAGGTCGTGTGTCTTTCCCATGGCTTTAGCGTACCTTCTGGAGTGCAGGCACCTAGTGGCGAAAATCGTGTGAGGAAAATACATTCAGTGGTCTGTTATTTATTTACGCGGTAGCAAGATTAGTATTAAACAATGGTACGCACAGATTTATTTCAATTCTGCGTGCAAAGAACGTGCAATTACCTTAACGTAAGTTCCCCAAGGGAAACGAAATGCAAGTAAAAATGACGTTTCAGTAGACTGGTTACGCATGGTTGCTTCAGAGGATCAAGCTGTCCCATTTCAATTACAGCTATTAACGAACGACAAATGTTGTCTTGACTGAGTGAAACGTTGTTGCATGTTGTTAACATCAAGTATCACATCGTGTGCACAGCAAGATTCACGATTTTGCATTTCCATTAGAAATCATTGTTTGACCTAAAGTCTGTTTTAGACATCGATCTACCTGGCAAAATCTGACTACACTGTAGTGCATTCTATTGCCTCTCTCTCACGTGGCGAGAACTTTTCGAAAATGCGTGCTGTAGCGGGCGTGCTAAAACATGAATCTCTGTAAATCCCCTCGGCTGTGGTTACAAATAGGATGGTCAAATCTGTCGGCAATAAGTAAATGAACACAGCTGGAATAATTCCATTTATTCAAGGTTGTTGGCATTAATATCGTGAGTTTCCAATGACACAGGGCAGTTAAGGTCAGTGAGAGGTCTCTGAGAGCAGAGATCGGCCACGTGGGGTGTGTGGGTTGGCTGGTGAGACAGTGCCCGCAGCAGCAGACCGCTCTCTTGTCTACGATCCTTCCAGCCCTACGGATGTGTCCGCCTGCTCCTCCTATTGAGGGTGAAATGCTCTCCACCACTATGTACGGCTCCCTCCGCGGTCACAGCAGACGATAGACCAAATGTATCCCGTACAGTAGGAGAAGCAGAATAGATCTTCGTTGCTTGGCAATTCTCTTCTTCATTCCATAAGCTAGAGTGAACAGGATCAGTCCTGGATGCCGACTTACGCTTCTTAGCCCATCCTGACACGTACAAGTGGTGTACTGAAGTGGGATCACCACCGTTAGTTCGCCCTGTCCTCTCACATGAGCTTTGCCGGCCGGAGTGGCCGAGCGGTTCTATGCGCTTCAGTCTGGAACCGCACGACCGCTACGGTCGCAGGTTCGAATCCTGCCTCGGGCATGGATGTGTGTGATGTCCTTACGTTAGTTAAGTTTAAGTAGTTCTAAGTTCTAGGGGACTGAAGACGTCAGATGTTAAGTCCCATAGTAATCAGAGCCATTTGGACCATTTTTTTCACATGAGCTGGTAGACGCAGACGTACCACGTGATACCTTGCCGCAGGTTACACGTCCGCCTGCGCCGGACGCTTGCCCGGAGTGCTCATGCGTAAGTTTGCGTGCTGAGCGCACCTGCCACAGCAGTGAGCCGGGACGGCTAAGTAACACCGCCGAGCGCGCTACCAGCCGAGCTCCACCGCCGCCCGATCCAAGCAGAGGCATCTGCCGACCACTTCGGCTGACGCAGCGCGCCGCCCCGGCCCGCCGCCAATGCGTTCATCGCATTCGTAGCCGCCTACGACGCCGCCGTGTCGCTGCTGACGCCGACTTCGCCTCCGCCGCAACAGATACCGACGCCGACGCCGCTCCCACCGTCGCGTGGCGTGAGTGTCACTGCAATGCAGTCTGCTAGCTAACAACTTCGGCGAATACCGCCTAGGGATCTTTAATCACCTAAAATACAGCGAGACCTCTTTTTGTTTACACCTGTTGGGTCTCAGTCCGCCGTCAGCTGTGGACGAGCGGTTCTAGGCGCTTCAGTTCCTGTTACGGTCGCAGATACGAACCCTGCCTCGGGCATGGATATGAGTGATGTCATTAGGTCATTTAGGTTTAAGTACACTACTGGCCATTAAAATTGCTACACCAAGAAGAAATGCAGATGATATTCATTGGACAAATATATTATACTACAAGTGACATGTCATTACATTTTCAGGCAATTTGGGTGCATAGATCCTGATAAATCAGTACCCAGAACAACCACCTTTGGCCGTAATAACGGCCTTGATACGCCTGGCCATTGAGTCAAACAGAGCTTGGATGGCGTGTACAGGTACAGCTGCCCATGCAGCTTCAGCACGATACCACAGATCATCAGGAGTAGTGGCTGGCGTATTGTGACGAGCCAGTTGCTCGGCCACCATTGACCAGACGTTTGCAGTTGGTGAGAGATCTGGAGAATGCGCTGGCCAGGGCAGCAGTCGAACATCTTCTGTATCCAGAAAGGCCCGTACAGGACCTGCAACATGCGGTCGTGCATTATCCTGCTGAAATTTAGGGTTTCACAGAGATCGAATGAAGGGTAGAGCCACGGGCCGTAACACATCTGAAATGTAACGTCCACTGTTCAGAGTGTCGTCAATGCGAACAAGAGGTGACTGAGACGTGTAACCAATGGCACCCCATACCATCACGCCAGGTGATACGCCAGTATGGCGATGACGAATACACGCTTCCAATGTGCGTTCACCGCGATGTCGCCAAACACGGCTGCGACCATCATGATGCTGTAAACAGAACCTGGATTCATCCGAAAAAAATGACGTTTTGCCATTCGTGCACCCAGGTTCGTCATTGAGTACACCATCGCCGGCGCTCCTGTCTGTGATGTAGCGTCAAGGGTAACCGCTGCCACGGTCTCCGAGCTGATAATCCATGCTGCTGCAAACATCGTCGAACTTTTCGTGCAGATGGTTGTTGTCTTACACGCGTCCCCATCTGTTGACTCAGGGATCGAGACGTGGCTGCACGATCCGTTACAGCCATGCCGATAAGATGCCTGTCATCGCGACTGCTAGTGATACGGGGCCGTTGGGATCCAGTATGGCGTTCCGTATTACCCTCCTGAACCCACCGATTCCATATTCTGCTAACAGTTATTGGATCTCGACCAACGAGAGCAGCAATGACGCGATACGATAAACCGCAATCACGATAGGCTACAATCCGACCTTTATCAAATTCGGAAACGTGATGGTACGCATTTCTCCTCCATACACGAGGCATCACAGCAACGTTCCACCAGGCAACGCCAGGCAACTGCTGTTTGTGTATGAGAAATCGGTTGGAAACTTTCCGCATATCAGCACGTTGTAGGTGTCGCCACCGGCGCCAACCTTGTCTGAATGCTCTGAAAAGCTAATCATTTGCATATCACAGCATGTACTTCCTGTCGGTTAAATTTCGCCTCTGTAGCACGTCATCTTTGTGGTGTAGCAATTTTAATGGTCAGTAGTGTAGTTCGAAGTATAGGGGTCTGATGACCTCAGATGTTAAGTCCCATAGTGATTGGAGCCATTTGAACCATTTTTTGGTCTCAGTCCCAGTTTTGTAACCATGCCTGAATTACGTCCTTGTCAACCAGTGGAGAGGACTGAATCGGCACCCGATGCAGCAACTGCGGCCACGGACGAGCCTGATACCGTTTCTTTATTGCAACAGCAAGTTAGCAATATGGCACTTGACAAAATAGGGCTACAAGAACAGCTTAACGTGAGACCTGCTAAACGTGAAACAAGAGCTGCAGAAAATGCGGCGACTCGCTGCCCTTCAAAAGCCCAAAAGGTTGAACCTGAAAAACTAGTACCAGATATAGCCAGTACGCTTCCAGCTGTCACTTTTGTAGCTTCTTTTGCTCGACAGTGAGGCGAGAATGTAACAATATTTGAAACATGTATGTTTGTAATACGAATTAAATTACGTAACTGACAGTAGCCTGAAACACAACTGTTAAAGTGGGAAAGGCATGTGAACGCGTGTTTTATCTCGTCGTTTATGTGCTTTGCCCTGTACTGAACGTTTCTGAATGCAAGAATGAAAATTTTATTTAGCTGCCAGAATGCGAACTGTCAATAACTTTAAATCAAACCAAAATTGCAGGAATTTACGTAACACATAAATGGTTCAAATGGCTCTGAGCACTATGGGGCGTAACTTCTGAGGTCATCAGTTCCCTAGAACTTACAACTACTTAAACCTAACTAACCTAATGACATCACACACATCCATGCCCGGGGCAGGATTCGAACCTGCGACCGTAGCGTTCGCGCGGTTCCAGACTGAAGCGCCTAGAACCGCTCGGCCACTCTGGCCTGCCCTAACACAAAAACTGAATCTGATACAACACTTTTGATTTGTAATTGTCTCTGGTAATAAAACAAAATTTGATCAATTTGAAAATAATGGTCCCTGTGCTTAATGAAAGTTATCTTTGAAATAATAAAATCTCTTACCTCTATTTGTGCAGTGCTAACGCTCTTCCCACTGCTCTCTGTTAAGTACTTCAAATTGTATAGTTGGCAAACAGCTGTTGTCCAAGGCTGTTGCTTAGCATACATTTTAATTAAATCGAATATGGCTGAGACAATTTCTTGAGAAAAATAGTGAATCAAAAATGATATGGATCTGGGAACTGGTATTGACTTGGGGTAAGTAACAACTTGGCACTAACTTTAAAACTTGTATTTTGACTCTTTGAAAATTAGTATTACTCACAATTAACACACTCAATGAGCTGCTTTTACATTAACAATCAGCTTTAAAAATCATCGGATGTGAGTGCTACACATTGTCTCAAACACCACCTATGAATACGAGCACTGCATTCGTAACAAAACAACTTTCTTTACCTTAATTATTTCCAACTTCTGTTGACATTCATTTTACAGTTAGTAAACATCATAGTATCTTGCAAATAAAAAAAAAATCCTTACTGCCCACAGCGAGTAAGTATATGTCCAGCGCACATCAAATACAACACGTCCTTAGACTTGAGAGATCTCTCGATCTAAAGTTACTCTAACACATTACCCATAACACCTTGAATCAGCTATCGCTGTAAAGCAGCGACGCTACTGCACGATCGATTCATCTTTGGTTCAATATAATATTTTCTTACAAAAATTAATTTACCCTGTTTATTTACCTCTCAAGTTCTTTTTTGCAAAACTTTAGGGACGTGGAATGTACATGCGCATGGCCAGACCATTTTTTGTTAAATGTCACAAAGCTAAAGCTTTCGGGCGATGTGCGAACTTAATGATGACTCAGTAATCGCCTTGTGGGAAGCACCCACTTTCGAATTCTCAGCAAAGGGGTTAGCAGAGCGCTTCTCCGACAAGTGTGGGCTTGGCTATTACCATGATCGGTTGTCCACTCTTAGACAGAAAAGCGGAGAGGTCTTTGAACCATTTGTCACACATACACCATAGGAAGAGACAATACATGAAACGAAGTGTTAATTCAAGAAGTTGAAGCGCGAGTAATCGATGTATTCATACGTGGGATCAATTAAAAAATAGGGACGAGGTAAAGGTAGCCTCCCCCACATCCTTGCATGATGCTCTCAGACTTGCTCTATTACGCGAGGAAGCCGGAAGATTTGTATCTGCCCCGCGGGCGCCAGCAAAGGGCAACATGTGTTCACTAATGATACGAATTGCCAAAGACGGGAGATGTCCAACCATAAGATTGAGCAGTGTTGTTTTTCCTGTTGTAGGAAAGCCATACCGCGGGACACGAATAGGATCGTTGTCCGCAAACCAGAAGTACTAATAAACGGGGAAACGAGCGTGGGGCACGTTCTGCCAGCCACCTTCGCCTCCAGTGAAATACACACATCAAAAAAAGTTTTACATCACCTCGGTTCCTAGAGTTCCGGAACCTGCACAAAAAACTGGAATAGAGACCAACAAAAACATCATTTCCGTCCTTTTTGCTGGCCGGAGTGGCCGAGCGGTTCTAGGCGCTACAGTCTGGAACCGCGCGACCGATATGGTCACAGGTTCGAATCTTGCCTCGGGCATAGATGTGTGTGATGTCCTTAGGTTAGTTAGGTTTAAGTAGTTCTAAGCTCTAGGGGACTGATGACCTCAGAAGTTAAGTCCCATAGTGCTCAGAGCCATTTGAACCGCCCTTTTTATTGCTCATGAAAACCACACATTGCATGTTGTACCACCATACAGCGAGACCTTCAGAGGTGGTTGCCCACATTGCTATACACACCGATACCTATAATACCCAGCAGCGCGTCCTCTTGCATTGATATATGCCTGTATTCGTCGTGGCATACTATGCACAAGTTTATCAAGGCACTGTTGGTCCAGATTGTCCGACTCCCACGGCGATTCGGCGTAGATCCCTCAGAGTGGTTGGTGGATCACGTCGTCCATAAATAACCCTTTTCAATCTATCCCAGACATGTTCGATGGGGTTCATGTCTGGAGAACATGCTGGCCACTCTAGTCGAGCGGAGTCGTTATCCTGAAGGAAGTCATTCACAAGACGTGCACTATGGGGGCGCGAACTGTCGTCGATGAAGACGAATGCCTCGCCAATATGCTGCCGATATGGTTGCACTATCAGTCGGATGATGGCATTCACGTATCGTACAGCCGTTACGGGGCCTTCCATGACCACCTCCGACAATATCAGCACTATCGCATCGTTTCCCAGCAATTTAATATCGATGTATCACTCCTCGCTTGTTGAAGACAGTATCCATATTATCAATCATTCAAAATGACAGTCACAATCGCATTATTTATTTTGTCGCCAACCAGTTTCATCCCGCGATGGGGTCATCTTCAAGGCAATTTACACCATGCACACCCGTGCACACCAACCATGCACAGGCAGGGTGACGACTCCAGCGATCGGCCAAATGGTGTGAATTGCCCTGAAGATGACCCCATCACGGGTTGGAACCGGTTGGCGACTAAATAAATAATGCGATTGTGACTGTCATTTTGAATAATTGATTATAAGTAGACCAATCGCAATTATCTCCACGCAACTATGTTGTCTAAAAACAGTATCCATATTATTTCACTCAGACCTAATGGCGATATACCAGCAACCACTCTAACAGCCAGTCAGGCACACCAGCTCCTCTTAAAGGAAGAGAAACCGGATAACTCACACGTGTCTCGAGCGACCAATATCGGATTAGAGAAGCCAATGTATGCCTCCTACTCTGACACTATGCTGATAACACTAGTGGTTAGGTGTTCTAGGCACGCGAAGTTCTGCGACGTGCAGACCGGATGGCGTTTCTAGCGGGGACACATATTTTTGTCTTGCTGATGTCCCCAAATATCTTTGTTCTTTCACTACTCTTTTCTGACATGTTCCACTTCCTGGCATCCTACTATTACTCTGGTAACTTCAGTCGCGAAACATAGAAGCATACGTTAGTTACCTAATATATCCAGTTTTGTATTCACATATAATGGATCGATAAGTAATAATGAACTATGGTTTCGTTGTAACTTGTTGTGTATGCACGTAGCTCATTGTTATTACCAACCATATGTGTTATAAACATATAGCTTAGAATACAAAATGTTTCCTCCATCCTTACAGGACCAAAATACTTATCTGTTTTGTTGTCGTGCCAACGTCGCACTAATTGACGGACTTCGTCAGGGGTAACATGACACTAAAATCTATTTGTCTAGCTTTCGCCTGTTTTCCTTAGCCGTGTTCTCGTTTCTACCCAGCAGCTAACCTACGCTTGTCCTCTTTTTCGTAGTAATAACACTAGAGGTGTCACTCTGTTATTCAGTTAGGATCTTTGAACTGGGCGCATATTATCGGTATACTCATTATCATGTTGATTATACAATCACTCTGCCCCCCTGCGGGATCAGAGCCGGTACACTTCGCAAATACAAACAAATAACGGAATCACAAATCATTTCACACCGTCTATTACACCGTGTATCACTTCTTTCTACTTGCCGATTGTGTTGTTACCATTCCATGAGCAAATGTAAGTGCACCATAACAACTTAGTTCCGACACTAAAATGAACCTCTTACTGATATAACAAAATCGAAACACATTTCGAAATAATGGTCATGTAGAAACACTTAGCAGTAATACGTTCTGTACGCCTTTATGGATCCACTTTACATGATTGCCACTGCTCGATCGATAACAAGTCCTCAATCTCCATGTTCAAGCAAATACTGAATGATCACTAATTTTAACGAATCCCCTCACATCTGCAACTACACCTAACTTCTTATGAGTAATCTGGTCAACCCAGTTTCCCAAATTATTGCAGTCTCATTGTCTTTGTCACTCTTCACTATCATGAAAACTTTTCCTCGGACGCTGACGAAAACTTGTGTAGAAATACCATTTGCTTAGCCTTCATCAGGCTCTTAATGTTGCAAACAGAAGTAACTAGTAGCATCTGGCAGTCATTTCCACTGTTCGAGTGGTAACTGCTTCAAAGACAAACTCTATATGGAGCGAAAAAAAAATCTAATAACATCTGTTATCTGTGACAAACTGTCTAAGTTGCCTTGAGGAACAATACTAAAGGAAACACACATCCTTGATGAGGCGACGCTGACCTTAATGACTGAGGCACCGATAATTTGTTGCTCATACCAGAATGACGATGTGTATACACTTAAAATGATCCACTAATAAACTTACACATCGTATCATGACAACTTACACACTCATTTACTACACATTGTCTTATAAACATAAACACAACTAGTGTCAACTATTATAACAACAATCTCCATACATTTAACCATTATTGGTGAGAAAGAACATAATGTAGCTTCTTGGTCACAAAAAATATCTATTCAAGGTGCAAGTTCATCTTCGTTCATCGTCATCGCAGACCGCTAACGGCACACACACTGCTTTGCTGACGGAGCTACCCAGCCCAGAGACCATTCTTCTGGCATCAACTTACACGTGTCTTGGTTCGATGGCTGACGCTGTGATCATCATATCTTCGGTACCAAGGAAAGCCTGGGTTCCTTCACCTCTCTAGCCGAATCACTTATTTGCGAGGACGCTACGAACTTCATCTAGTACGCTCTCATGCTTGGAACTTTGTGAAATTACTGTCTTGTGAGAAGCACTTTATTTCATTGCCGTTCGGGACTTGAAACATTCTTTTCGTCGGTTACAACAGTCGCATCGACGACATGGGTAATTATTTAGACACTACTCACTTGCCATTACTACAAGGTAACTACGAGTACATACCAGCATTGTTCTCACTTATATTGAATATATCTGTATAATAAAAGGACCGTTTCTACTTTGTGATAATGTATTTATTGATGCGTTTTACGTACCTAGTTGTCCGGCCAGTACCGCTGTTTTATAAAACCGGCCCGGATTACATTATTTGCCGAGAGATTTTTGATCACTACACCCTCTTAATCGTGAGGTGCTGTATTGTATTCATGGTGCTTATTAATACTATGGTAATGCCATGGGTAGCCCACTCTTTCGGTATCATCCATCATCCTTCATCGTGAGGCATGACGTTCAAACGAGTAGACAATTAATTGTATACTCCTCATCAGATGTCCATAGTGGCCTGTCTGAATCTAATGGTGTTAAAGGAAGAAGAAACAGCTTTGCAACAAATTACTAACTGCTTAATCTCTTATGAATCAACGTTTTCAAGAAGGGACGTCGAACAGATGTGCAGAACTATAGACCTGTATCTCTAACGTCGATCAGTTGTAGAATTTTGGAACACCCATTATGTTCGAGTATAATGACTTTTATGGAGACTAGAAATCTACTCTGTAGGAATCAGTATGGGTTTCGAAAAAGACGATCGTGTAATACCCAGCTCGCGCTATTCGTCCACGAGACTCAGAGGGCCATAGACAAACGGGTTCCCAGGTACGTGCCGTGTTTCTTGACTTCCGCAAGGCGTTCGATACAGTTCCCCACAGTCGTTTAATGAACAAAGTAAGAGCAGATGGACTATCAGACCAATTGTGTGATTGGATTGAAGAGTTCCTAGATAACAGAACGCAGCATGTCATTCTCATTGGAGAGAAGTCTTCCGAAGTAAGAGTGATTTCAGGTGTGCCGCAGGGGAGTGTCGTAGGACCGTTGCTATTCACAATATACATAAATGACCTTGTGGATGACATCGGAAGTTCACTGAGGCTTTTTGCGGATGATGCTGTGGTATATCGAGAGGTTGTAACAATGGAAAATTGTACTGAAATGCAGGAGGATCTGCAGCGAATTGACGCATGGTGCAGGTAATGGCAATTGAATCTCAATGTAGACAAGTGTAATGTGCTGCGAATACATAGAAAGAAAGATCCCTTATCATTTAGCCACAATATAGCAGGTCAGCAACTGGAAGCAGTTAATTCCATAACTTATCTGGGAGTACGCATTAGGAGTGATTTAAAGTGAAATGATCATATAAAGTTGATTGTCGGTAAATCAGGTGCCAGACTGAGATTCATTGGAAGAATCCTAAGGAAATTCAATCCGAAAACAAAGGAAGTAGGTTATAGTACGCTTGTTCGCCCACTGCTTGAGTAGTGCTCAGTAGTGTGGGATCCGTTCCAGATAGGGTTGATAGAAGAGATAGAGAAGATCCAACGGAGAGCAGCGCGCTTCGTTACAGGATCATTTAGTAATCGCGAAAGCGTTACGGAGATGATAGATAAACTCCAGTGGAAGACTCTGCAGGAGAGACGCTCAGTAGCTCGGTATGGGATTTTGTTGAAGTTTTGAGAACATACCTTCACAGAGGAGTCAAGCAGTATATTGCTCCGTCCTACGTATATCTCGCGAAGAGACCATGAGCATAAAATCAGAGAGATTAGGGCCCACACAGAGGCATACCGACAATCCTTCTTTCCACGAACAATACGAGACTGGAATAGAAGGGTACCCTCAGCCACACACCGTCAGGTGGCTTGCGGAGTATGGCTATAGATGTAGATGTAAGCAGCCTAGGCAATAACAAAACCATTCGCACCAGTGGGACGCGAAACAGATACCTACTGCATCACACGATCAATTAAGAAGCTTCGCAGATGCCGTGCCACTCGGTCGCGCAAAACGAACCTGGTATGAAGAAGATGGCACCGTAATGAAAATAATGTTCGGTACCCCTGACCGACTGATGCTGATCGTTGGGTCAACAGAAGCCACGTCTCTTTCGAAGCAAAACCACGAGATTCTTGTACGCCAACAGGTCCGTCTTGAAGGCGCTGCAGATACTCTCTTACACACCACTCAAAAGATTCGTAACGTAGCCATTGAACTGTTACAACAATATGAAAAAATTGAGAATCCAGTACTATATTAATTAGTCACTGTACACCAAGACTTAATGAATATAAAATCATCTTTGGAAATTACCGAAACTATGCAAATCTTACTATGCAATATACATGCACTTGAACTGCATATCAGTACTCAACATACTACTATTGAGTTAGGCCTACAGCAAAAACTCTGTCCTAACTTACTACCTGCAAAGATGTTTTTGCAAATTCTCAATAATATCTCGTTCCACTTGATACCGCCAATACCATTGATTTACCCCATTTGGAAATCCAATTTATCTCACTATTATTCAGCTGCTCAAGTGCATCTACATCTACATCATACTCCGCAAGCTACCTAATGGTGTGTGGCGGAAGGTACCGTCTGTACCACCAACTGAGGTCTCCAACCCTGTTCCAGTCGCGAATAGCGCGTGGGAAGAATGACTGTTGGTAAGCCTCTGTATTGGCTCTAATTTCTCCAGTTTTCTCCTCATGGTCTTTTCGCGATGTGTATGTAGGGGGAAGCAATATATTGTTCGACTCTTCCCCGAAAGTGCTCTCTCGCATTTTCAAAAGCAAATCTCTCGGTGATGCACAACGCCGCTCTTGTAACGTCTGCCAGTGGAGTTTGTAGAGCATATCTGTAACGCTCTCGTGCCGACTAAACGATCCCATAACGAAACATGCCGATCTTCGTTGGATCTTTTCTATCTCTTCTATCAATCTGGTAGGGATCACAGATAGCCGGCCGGAGTGGCCGTGCGGTTCTAGGCGCTACAGTCTGGAACCGAGCGACCGCTGTGGTCGCAGGTTCGAATCCTGAGTCAGGCATGGATGTGTGTGATGTCCTTAGGTTAGTTTGGTTTAATTAGTTCTAAGTTCTAGGCGACTGATGACCTCAGAAGTTAAGCCGCATAGTGCTCAGAGCCATTTGATCACAGATAAATGAACGATACTGAAGAATGTGTCGAACAAGCGCCTTATAAGCCACTTTCTTCGTGGATGAGTTACATTTCCTTAAGATACTTCCTGTGAATTTGAGTCTGGCATCTGCTTTCTCCACTACTTGTTTCATATTGTGATTCCTAGGTCCCTCCAGATGGTTACTACTAGACATTTTACAGAAAATACTGTTTCCTGTGGTTTGTCATCAGTAGTGTAAATATACGGTATTGGATTTCTTTTCCTATGTACAAGCAATATGTTACACTTATTTACGTTCAGGGTCAACTCAAATGGTTCAAATGGCTCTGAGCACTATGGGATTTAACATCTGAGATCATCAGTCCCCTAGAACTTAGAACTACTCAAACCTAACTAACCTAAGGACAGCACACACATCCATGCCTGAGGTAGGATTCGAACCTGCGACCGTAGCGGTCGCGCGGTTCCAGATTGAAGCGCCTAGAGCCTGTAACGGAACTGAAATGATGGTGGGCTGACAGCAATTTGGAGCCCGCGCGTCGGAAATGGGCGCGCTGGTGTGAGACTGCCAGGGAGTGCACCCTGATGCCATCTATTGGCGAAACTGGGAATTAGCGCTGCCTCTCAGACAATGCACTAAGCTCTCGGAGTCAAATGTATTCTTTTTCTTGGTAATTATAAGTTATTACTGTATGATTTAATGTTATAAAGCGCTAGTAGTAAATTATTATGACTGGTATGAACTCCAGGGTAATAAATATAAATATTCTTAAATACTAAATGATTTCGGTGAAAAGGTGGTAGGGGAACGCCCCCACTCTTGGTGATACCAGCGTAGGTAGAGGTAGCTGGAGACACAGGGACTGAACAATGGAATGGCCTGGGGAGTGTTGACGTGACCGGACGTGCGTAACTGTGCTCACGCAAAAGTGATTGTGCAACAGCGAAGAGGCGAATATCGTCGCCGTTTGTGGAGTAGAACGCGACGAATGGTTGTCGAAGCCATCTCTATGCCACTGGGGCTGATTGTAAGAGTTCCTGCGCCCAGATTTTATGGCGGACGTGCAGTAGCTTATACGAGTGCTACAGCTCGTAGTTCCAACTGCCATTGAGGGCATGAGGCGTGAAGAGCTGCGTTAGCCACATGCATCTCACCACCAGCACCGACACGTCTACCCAAGGCAAGACTGCTTGCAATTGTTAAGTCGAACTTTGTATACATGTAAAAGGAGAATACCAGTTTTCTTTGTGCAAGTGCAGAAGACAGAATATAGTAATGAGTAAAATTACGACGCATGTTGTTCATTGTAAAGTGTAGTAACCTGAAACATAGTGTAGTGAAATCAGACTGAGACCACCATCGCCTCTTTCATTTACAATTCTTTTGGTTGTAGAATACTTTAGCGTATAAGAATGTTGAAAAGAGCAATGGTCACACCAGAATGAGTCGCCTATTTATAGTTACTTAAATTTTTCTGAGTAACCTTTCAAGTAAAGTCACTTACCTAATTCTATATCAATTGTCCAAAGAGTAATATCCAAAATCATTAAATAAGTTGAAGGATAGAATTTTGTTAACCTAAGTTGCATAAGTTGTCTTGGTGGTAATTACTAAGCCAACTCACAGAAATTGAGAGAGTATTTGCTTTGTAGAATCACCTAGAATGATCAGAAATAGTAATATTCAGAATTAAGTTTAAATTCAACTCAAGCCGTTTCACTTTGAAACGAGCCAAAAAACTGATTTATTCTTTTGCTCCTTCAGAGCTGGCGACCGTAGTTATAAGTATTTTCAGGAGGATTCGACGGTAAGTCTGCTGCTCTCGTCGTGCTGATAGGATTACGCACTGCTGCTAGCAGTGGTGATTGGATACATAAGCTCACTACCAAGTTAAGTGGGTCAGGTAGGCAGTGTTACCGTGTGAACTGTAGGGCACTGTAGGCCGTGGATCGAACCCGTTCAATCATCACAGCTCTTTGGGAAATAGTCCGGTTAGGAGTGTACTAATCATTAGGTAAATACTGGCGAGTAACGGTCAAAAATGTATACGCAAGTGAATTTAGCAAGGTCCATGTAGCACCTAATTAATGTGGTGCAATGGCAAGGGTGGGAGTGGAGTAAAAGTGAGCTGAGCTTGTGGCAGCTGTGCTGTCTTCAAAGATTAATAACGTGAATTCACTACTACCTCTTACCATTAGGGTTGAGCTATTTACGGTTAAAATACGTAGCAGTAAGCGCAAAGGCGTGACAGCTACAAGTCCGTATTGGCTTTATACATACGGAAGTAGGAAGCGGGTCATTCCGTCAGTGGAGGGGTTAAAACAACCGAGTCAGTTGAGAACATACCCCATTTACTGATGGAAAGATTCGGCAGTTCGGTCGCATGTGGCGACCGTGACAGGACTTACCAAGTTTGTAGAATAATGGCTGCAATAAAAGTGTTTTATATAAACTTGTAGTTTCAAGAAAATTTTAAATTTAAAATTCTGTTGTAGACAAATATACCACAATTGGTAAGTTCAAGACGACAACCTGCAAAGCAGCAAAAGAAAGTCCAATAGTAGGAGTTAAACAAGTAATACTTGGTTTAATAAACATTTCTATTAGGCACGAAATATAGCAGCACAAGATGGAGTCGAATAGTAACAAGCAAGACGAAAACATTACAAGGTTAGAGCCTGAATTAGGGACCATAGATACTGTTGTAGGGTTGGAAAATCTTATAGATGAATCCACACCCACAAGACAGGAGGAACGGGAAGTGAAACCAAAGGTAGTGAAAAGTGAACCCAATGTATCTGTGGATGCAAGTCACAAGGGAGAGGATATGGAATTAACAAGTTTGTTAAATAGCATGATGGCGCAAATTCGAGAAGGGAATGCTAGTTTGAAAGCAGAAATGGCTAGTCATGTATCCCAATTGGAGGAAAACCTATCTGGTAAAATAAAAGCCAATTTAGATATTTTGAATACGCAAAGCCAACGTATCACAGAGGTAAACAAATCAGTAAATAGCATTAGGGCTGAAATAACAAATGTTCAGAGAAAAGTCACAGAAATAGAGAAAAGATTTGATACCGAAATTCAGAGAATAGAGATATCAGTGGAACCTTTGGTTAGTGAAAAATTAGAACCGATAATTGAAAGTAAATTACAGGTGATAGTACCAGTTGTAAAGAAAGAGATTGTTAAAGAAACGGCAGCTGATATTGAAACACTGCGCAATACCATGTTGAGTTTTGATGCATGTGTGCAGGAGCAGGAAAATACACTGCGTAATGAGATAAAATTGTTAAGTCAGCAAGTTCAGAATCAGACGTTTCTTAACTGTAGTGGTATCCCATTGGTAATGCAAAAATCGGAAATACTGAGTAGGGAGGAAAAATACGATCCTCAAAAGAAACAAGGTGGATGGCATCCAATGGATTTTATAAAAAATTGTGAACGTGTCTTACCAACAGACATGTCGGATAAACAAAAAATTAATTTAGTAATAGACGCTTTAGCAGGTCATGCTAAACGTTGGGGATTGAATTTGGATATCGACAATTTGAAGTTTACAGACTTCAAAGAAAAGTTCCTTGAGGAATTCTGGAGCACACAACAGAGCGATAGGTTGTGGAGAGAATTCGTTGTCGCCAGAATGCCAGAACATGGGCATGGGCTCATGAAAGAATACTGTGAAGGATGGTTCAAGCATTTGGAGTATCTTAAAGATCGTAGATCAGAATCGGAGATAGTGTGGGAGTTGTGGAAAAAGCTACCTGACGATTCAAAGCGTTATGTAGGAGGCACTCATCGAACATTCGATGAATTTTTAGAAAAAATCGGGAATGAAGATAGGTGGCGTGAAACTAGAGAGTTTCGAGGTTTCAGAAATCAGAATGGAATAGTAAAAGGTGGTAGGAATGAACCGCAAATTAACATGATGAGAGGAAGAGGTCGAGGAGGTAACTCTCAGCGAGGGAGAGGACACTATCAGGGAAACGGGATGCATTATCAAAATCAGGAAAACTAAATACCGCGCAGGTCAAGGGCCTAATGCGCGCGGAAAGAAAGAAATGGCCCAAATATAGGGAAGATCGGAGTAGTCAGTACTATAGTAGGATAGTGCGTCGTTCGCCTGGAGAGCAGTTACATAAACGAAACTTTGCGAAGTATAATGCAGGGATACAAACAGAGGAGAGAGAGCAGGGAGGAATTATTAAGGGAAATGAAGTAGGAAAAGAATATCGGTCGGATGTGAAGGCTCACGTGAATGAAATAAGTACAATTCGAGGTCAGAGTGACGAATTGATGAAGGAAGAGTCAGAGGAGGCGTTGTTTGTCGGTAGGGATGGCAACTGTGCAGAGAGGCAGGGGCAAGGTAGGAGTGATGTGACTTATGGTAAAAGGTTCGTACGAATAGTCGACGAATCGCATCGAGAAGTAATTAAAGAGGAAAGGGTGGATAAGAAAAAGGGGCATAGTGCAGAGACGCATGCCGATTCAGAAATTACCTCGTATGCAGAATATGTACATCAGCTCAAAAGCCAGCCAGCACAATTAGAAAGATCTTCCACTCAAGTGATTGATTTGGACCCGAATATGACAGTGTTAGAGAGCCATACCGATTATGATGTGTACCTAGTGACAGCAAGAGTACATGACTGTGATGAACATTCTTTTAAAGAAATTAGAGAAAGTGTATCTAACCAAGAGAAAGAGTGTTGTGATCCCTGTAGTACTGAAGCAGATGAGTTGAGTGAGACTGGAATTCCATTAGTAGGGGAAAATAATGAAAGTAAGAGTGGCGAATGCACTATCCAACAAAGGGAAAGTAGAGAAATGGATTATAATTTGCAAGAATTATTTGAATCCGAAGAAGGTCATATTTCTAAGGAGGAGGAATTATCGTCAGAATCATCAGAAAGCATCCAGGGAGAAAAAGAAGTAGAGGAAGTTTCCGATTCCGCAACCGAGAGTTCAGGCATGACAGATTCGAATGAGAACGAGATGACATTAAAGAGCCTAGACGAAGGACTATTGGAAAAAGCGGTGAAAGAATTTAGGATGAAAAGGAGAAAGAAACCTCCAGATAGAATGGTCAGTATAAAAACCGGAAAAATAATATGGCAAGACTTGGCAGTGGAAAAGGATTTATTATGGGAAGATGAAGAAAGTATGAAAGAGGACAATAGGATGCAAACAGTCCTGCCCATTAATGTATGTGGGTACGATTTATATGTATTGTTGGATATGGGTGCTCAAATAAGTGCTATTTCGCACGCGTTTTTTGAGATGATCAAAGAGCAACGAGGAGTAGTCATGATGCCAGTAACTGGTGTTAAAGTGATAGGGGCGACAGGGAAATGTAGTAAACCTGTTAAACATCAAGTGATGGTGGAATTTAAGATAAAAAACAAGCAATTTTCGAATGCATTTTTAGTAGTTCCAGAGCTCAGTGCCGAGATCATTTTAGGCATTGACTGGTTAATAAAACAGAA
Source organism: Schistocerca piceifrons (assembly GCF_021461385.2). Taxonomy (NCBI): domain Eukaryota; kingdom Metazoa; phylum Arthropoda; class Insecta; order Orthoptera; family Acrididae; genus Schistocerca; species Schistocerca piceifrons. Next base: position 99,982,677 of record NC_060149.1, read on the forward strand.
AGTAATTATAGATTGTGACAAAGGGATAATAGTTTGTAAAGTTGATAGTGCGGTATTAGAAATACCATTTGAATCATCTAGAGTAATGGAAGAGAACCAGCTGAGATGGATAGAATTTAGAGATGATCATGATTCAGGAATAGGTCAAAAATTCGATTGGTTTCTGGTGAGGCAGATAGTTGAAGATGGAAATAAGGAAACACTCCTTCGAAATGTAGTGGATAAAACGGAAGGATTATCTGATGCCCAAAGGGAGGATCTATGGCAAATTCTGAAAGAAAATCAGGAGGTATTTTCGGACAGACCGGGACGAGTGATAAATTATGAGTACTGCATGGTGGTGCATCGGAAGTGTACCGATAAGTTAGATGAATGCATTACCTTTAACAACATGGCACGAAGGGTAGCACAGAGGATAAGATCTTGTGATCTATGCCAAAAGGCGAAAGTAACAAATGCAACTAATCAAGAGCCCATGCAATCAATAAAACCTGATGAAGTATTAGAAATAGTAGCAGTAGATATCTTTGGACCATTACCGAAAACCATGGGGGGTTTTGTGTACATATTTGTAGCAGTTGAACTTTTCTCAAAGTATATAAAGCTATATCCCTTGAGAAAAGCTACTGCCAGAGCTGTGTATGATAAAATGGTGTGTGATTATTTTGTGAAAGTAGGGAAGCCAAAGAGAATACTATCAGATAATGGTGTTCAGTTTTGCTCAAAAATGTGGAAGGATGGGATAACTGAGAAACAGGTAGAAGTGGTACATATCTCAGCTTATCACCCATCAAGCAATCCGGCAGTAAGATATATGCGTGAGATAGGTCGGTTATTTAGGACGTACTGCCATAGTAACCACAAGAAGTGGGGCATGTATGTGAGTGAATTCGAAGAAATCATGAATTCATTAACAAACGAGAGCACTGGATTTACTCCAGAAGAAATCCTGAAAAAGACGAGAAGTAAAAGTCTAGTAGAAGACCTACTATAATTTCCAGATAGAGTTGAATTAGATTATGATAGTAAAAAGAATTTAGTAAAAGACAAGATGAGAAAACAAGCAGATGCGAGAATTCGTCATCATGACGAAAAAGTAAGGAATCCTAAATTCAAAATAGGTGATCTCGTTCTTGTAAAAACACATGAAAAGTCAAGTGAAATTAATAACGAGATCAGCAAATTTAAATATATATATATATATAATGGACCATTTAAAATAGTGTCCATACCCAATGTGAATGCTGATTATTTAGAGTACCCATTAACAGGCAAACGCCTGGGAGTAAGAAACATAGTGGATCTCAAAAGGTATGAACCACGAATTCTACCAGATTGAAAATAAATATATAAATAAATATTAAAGTAAACCAATATGTAAATAGTTTTGTTTCTTTTGTTCTATGTGAAAGGTAAATGTTCACTAAAATATGTTGCAGTATTCTAATGAAACTTCTAGTTTAAGTAGAGACTAAACAGACTGGGAAAGACTGAGCTTCTAAGAAAGCCTTAATAGATGTGTAAATAAGTGTTGTGGAAGAGGTAGAAAAGTGAGGAGGTAAAGTGAAAAGGACGGGCTCTAAAGTAATAGGCGCATAACGTGTGTTTTACTTGCCTGAGATAAAAGAAGTGTATTTAAAATTTTTGTAAAAAAAAGATGTTTAAAGTGTACTGTGTTTAGAAGTAAGAAAATTGGAAAGAATAAATGTAAATCATTTATGTAATGTTTAGCAGGAAAGATAGAAAGAATTGGTGTTTAATTTTAAATCAGTAGTATAAGTACCGAGGTGTATCAGTAAGAAAGGGAAAACCCTTGGTAAAAAGCTTAACGAAAATTTCAGATTCATTATAGGAGAGACTTCTTATTGAATTATCACTGTTAGATACTTCAATAAGAAGTAGGGCATGTGTAACGGAACTGAAATGATGGTGGGCTGACAGCAATTTGGAGCCCGCGCGTCGGAAACGGGCGCTCTGGTGTGAGACTGCCAGGGAGTGCACCCTGATGCCATCTATTGGCGAAACTGGGAATTAGCGCTGCCTCTCAGACAATGCACTAAGCTCTCGGAGTCAAATGTATTCTTTTTCTTGGTAATTATAAGTTATTACTGTATGATTTAATGTTATAAAGCGCTAGTAGTAAATTATGATGACTGGTATGAACTCCAGGGTAATAAATATAAATATTCTTAAATACTAAATGATTTCGGTGAAAAGGTGGTAGGGGAACGCCCCCACTCTTGGTGATACCAGCGTAGGTAGAGGTAGCTGGAGACACAGGGACTGAACAATGGAATGGCCTGGGGAGTGTTGACGTGACCGGACGTGCGTAACTGTGCTCACGCAAAAGTGATTGTGCAACAGCGAAGAGGCGAATATCGTCGCCGTTTGTGGAGTAGAACGCGACGAATGGTTGTCGAAGCCGTCTCTATGCCACTGGGGCTGATTGTAAGAGTTCCTGCGCCCAGATTTTATGGCGGACGTGCAGTAGCTTATACGAGTGCTACAGCTCGTAGTTCCAACTGCCATTGAGGGCATGAGGCGTGAAGAGCTGCGTTAGCCACATGCATCTCACCACCAGCACCGACACGTCTACCCAAGGCAAGACTGCTTGCAATTGTTAAGTCGAACTTTGTATACATGTAAAAGGAGAATACCAGTTTTCTTTGTGCAAGTGCAGAAGACAGAATATAGTAATGAGTAAAATTACGACGCATGTTGTTCATTGTAAAGAGTAGTAACCTGAAACATAGTGTAGTGAAATCAGACTGAGGCCACCATCGCCTCTTTCATTTACAATTCTTTTGGTTGTAGAATACTTTAGCGTATAAGAATGTTGAAAAGAGCAATGGTCACACCAGAATGAGTCGCCTATTTATAGTTACTTAAATTTTTCTGAGTAACCTTTCAAGTAAAGTCACTTACCTAATTCTATATCAATTGTCCAAAGAGTAATATCCAAAATCATTAAATAAGTTGAAGGATAGAATTTTGTTAACCTAAGTTGCATAAGTTGTCTTGGTGGTAATTACTAAGCCAACTCACAGAAATTGAGAGAGTATTTGCTTTGTAGAATCACCTAGAATGATCAGAAATAGTAATATTCAGAATTAAGCTTAAATTCAACTCAAGCCGTTTCACTTTGAAACGAGCCAAAAAACTGATTTATTCTTTTGCTCCTTCAGAGCTGGCGACCGTAGTTATAAGTATTTTCAGGAGGATTCGACGGTAAGTCTGCTGCTCTCGTCGTGCTGATAGGATTACGCACTGCTGCTAGCAGTGGTGATTGGATACATAAGCTCACTACCAAGTTAAGTGGGTCAGGTAGGCAGTGTTACCGTGTGAACTGTAGGGCACTGTAGGCCGTGGATCGAACCCGTTCAATCATCACAGCTCTTTGGGAAATAGTCCGGTTAGGAGTGTACTAATCATTAGGTAAATACTGGCGAGTAACGGTCAAAAATGTATACGCAAGTGAATTTAGCAAGGTCCATGTAGCACCTAATTAATGTGGTGCAATGGCAAGGGTGGGAGTGGAGTAAAAGTGAGCTGAGCTTGTGGCAGCTGTGCTGTCTTCAAAGATTAATAACGTGAATTCACTACTACCTCTTACCATTAGGGTTGAGCTATTTACGGTTAAAATACGTAGCAGTAAGCGCAAAGGCGTGACAGCTACAAGTCCGTATTGGCTTTATACATACGGAAGTAGGAAGCGGGTCATTCCGTCAGTGGAGGGGTTAAAACAACCGAGTCAGTTGAGAACATACCCCATTTACTGATGGAAAGATTCGGCTGTTCGGTCGCATGTGGCGACCGTGACAGGACTTACCAAGTTTGTAGAATAATGGCTGCAATAAAAGTGTTTTATATAAACTTGTAGTTTCAAGAAAATTTTAAATTTAAAATTCTGTTGTAGACAAATATACCACAATTGGTAAGTTCAAGACGACAACCTGCAAAGCAGCAAAAGAAAGTCCAATAGTAGGAGTTAAACAAGTAATACTTGGTTTAATAAACATTTCTATTAGGCACGAAATACAGCAGCATAAGATGGAGTCGAATAGTAACAAGCAAGACGAAAACATTACAAGGTTAGAGCCTGAATTAGGGACCATAGATACTGTTGTAGGGTTGGAAAATCTTATAGATGAATCCACACCCACAAGACAGGAGGAACGGGAAGTGAAACCAAAGGTAGTGAAAAGTGAACCCAATGTATCTGTGGATGCAAGTCACAAGGGAGAGGATATGGAATTAACAAGTTTGTTAAATAGCATGATGGCGCAAATTCGAGAAGGGAATGCTAGTTTGAAAGCAGAAATGGCTAGTCATGTATCCCAATTGGAGGAAAACCTATCTGGTAAAATAAAAGCCAATTTAGATATTTTGAATACGCAAAGCCAACGTATCACAGAGGTAAACCAATCGGTAAATAGCATTAGGGCTGAAATAACAAATGTTCAGAGAAAAGTCACAGAAATAGAGAAAAGATTTGATACCGAAATTCAGAGAATAGAGATATCAGTGGAACCTTTGGTTAGTGAAAAATTAGAACCGATAATTGAAAGTAAATTACAGGTGATAGTACCAGTTGTAAAGAAAGAGATTGTTAAAGAAACGGCAGCTGATATTGAAACACTGCGCAATACCATGTTGAGTTTTGATGCATGTGTGCAGGAGCAGGAAAATACACTGCGTAATGAGATAAAATTGTTAAGTCAGCAAGTTCAGAATCAGACGTTTCTTAACTGTAGTGGTATCCCATTGGTAATGCAAAAATCGGAAATACTGAGTAGGGAGGAAAAATACGATCCTCAAAAGAAACAAGGTGGATGGCATCCAATGGATTTTATAAAAAATTGTGAACGTGTCTTACCAACAGACATGTCGGATAAACAAAAAATTAATTTAGTAATAGACGCTTTAGCAGGTCATGCTAAACGTTGGGGATTGAATTTGGATATCGACAATTTGAAGTTTACAGACTTCAAAGAAAAGTTCCTTGAGGAATTCTGGAGCACACAACAGAGCGATAGGTTGTGGAGAGAATTCGTTGTCGCCAGAATGCCAGAACATGGGCATGGGCTCATGAAAGAATACTGTGAAGGATGGTTCAAGCATTTGGAGTATCTTAAAGATCGTAGATCAGAATCGGAGATAGTGTGGGAGTTGTGGAAAAAGCTACCTGACGATTCAAAGCGTTATGTAGGAGGCACTCATCGAACATTCGATGAATTTTTAGAAAAAATCGGGAATGAAGATAGGTGGCGTGAAACTAGAGAGTTTCGAGGTTTCAGAAATCAGAATGGAATAGTAAAAGGTGGTAGGAATGAACCGCAAATTAACATGATGAGAGGAAGAGGTCGAGGAGGTAACTCTCAGCGAGGGAGAGGACACTATCAGGGAAACGGGATGCATTATCAAAATCAGGAAAACTAAATACCGCGCAGGTCAAGGGCCTAATGCGCGCGGAAAGAAAGAAATGGCCCAAATATAGGGAAGATCGGAGTAGTCAGTACTATAGTAGGATAGTGCGTCGTTCGCCTGGAGAGCAGTTACATAAACGAAACTTTGCGAAGTATAATGCAGGGATACAAACAGAGGAGAGAGAGCAGGGAGGAATTATTAAGGGAAATGAAGTAGGAAAAGAATATCGGTCGGATGTGAAGGCTCACGTGAATGAAATAAGTACAATTCGAGGTCAGAGTGACGAATTGATGAAGGAAGAGTCAGAGGAGGCGTTGTTTGTCGGTAGGGATGGCAACTGTGCAGAGAGGCAGGGGCAAGGTAGGAGTGATGTGACTTATGGTAAAAGGTTCGTACGAATAGTCGACGAATCGCATCGAGAAGTAATTAAAGAGGAAAGGGTGGATAAGAAAAAGGGGCATAGTGCAGAGACGCATGCCGATTCAGAAATTACCTCGTATGCAGAATATGTACATCAGCTCAAAAGCCAGCCAGCACAATTAGAAAGATCTTCCACTCAAGTGATTGATTTGGACCCGAATATGACAGTGTTAGAGAGCCATACCGATTATGATGTGTACCTAGTGACAGCAAGAGTACATGACTGTGATGAAGATTCTTTTAAAGAAATTAGAGAAAGTGTATCTAACCAAGAGAAAGAGTGTTGTGATCCCTGTAGTACTGAAGCAGATGAGTTGAGTGAGACTGGAATTCCATTAGTAGGGGAAAATAATGAAAGTAAGAGTGGCGAATGCACTATCCAACAAAAGGAAAGTAGAGAAATGGATTATAATTTGCAAGAATTATTTGAATCCGAAGAAGGTCATATTTCTAAGGAGGAGGAATTATCGTCAGAATCATCAGAAAGCATCCAGGGAGAAAAAGAAGTAGAGGAAGTTTCCGATTCCGCAACCGAGAGTTCAGGCATGACAGATTCGAATGAGAACGAGATGACATTAAAGAGCCTAGACGAAGGACTATTGGAAAAAGCGGTGAAAGAATTTAGGATGAAAAGGAGAAAGAAACCTCCAGATGGAATGGTCAGTATAAAAACCGGAAAAATAATATGGCAAGACTTGGCAGTGGAAAAGGATTTATTATGGGAAGATGAAGAAAGTATGAAAGAGGACAATAGGATGCAAACAGTCCTGCCCATTAATGTATGTGGGTACGATTTATATGTATTGTTGGATATGGATGCTCAAATAAGTGCTATTTCGCACGCGTTTTTTGAGATGATCAAAGAGCAACGAGGAGTAGTCATGATGCCAGTAACTGGTGTTAAAGTGATAGGGGCGACAGGGAAATGTAGTAAACCTGTTAAACATCAAGTGATGATGGAATTTAAGATAAAAAACAAGCAATTTTCGAATGCATTTTTAGTAGTTCCAGAGCTCAGTGCCGAGATCATTTTAGGCATTGACTGGTTAATAAAACAGAAAGTAATTATAGATTGTGACAAAGGGATAATAGTTTGTAAAGTTGATAGTGCGGTATTAGAAATACCATTTGAATCATCTAGAGTAACGGAAGAGAACCAGCTGAGATGGATAGAATTTAGAGATGATCATGATTCAGGAATAGGTCAAAAATTCGATTGGTTTCTGGTGAGGCAGATAGTTGAAGATGGAAATAAGGAAACACTCCTTCGAAATGTAGTGGATAAAACGGAAGGATTATCTGATGCCCAAAGGGAGGATCTATGGCAAATTCTGAAAGAAAATCAGGAGGTATTTTCGGACAGACCGGGACGAGTGATAAATTATGAGTACTGCATGGTGGTGCATCGGAAGTGTACCGATAAGTTAGATGAATGCATTACCTTTAACAACATGGCACGAAGGGTAGCACAGAGGATAAGATCTTGTGATCTATGCCAAAAGGCGAAAGTAACAAATGCAACTAATCAAGAGCCCATGCAATCAATAAAACCTGATGAAGTATTAGAAATAGTAGCAGTAGATATCTTTGGACCATTACCGAAAACCATGGGGGGTTTTGTGTACATATTTGTAGCAGTTGAACTTTTCTCAAAGTATATAAAGCTATATCCCTTGAGAAAAGCTACTGCCAGAGCTGTGTATGATAAAATGGTGTGTGATTATTTTGTGAAAGTAGGGAAGCCAAAGAGAATACTATCAGATAATGGTGTTCAGTTTTGCTCAAAAATGTGGAAGGATGGGATAACTGAGAAACAGGTAGAAGTGGTACATATCTCAGCTTATCACCCATCAAGCAATCCGGCAGTAAGATATATGCGTGAGATAGGTCGGTTATTTAGGACGTACTGCCATAGTAACCACAAGAAGTGGGGCATGTATGTGAGTGAATTCGAAGAAATCATGAATTCATTAACAAACGAGAGCACTGGATTTACTCCAGAAGAAATCCTGAAAAAGACGAGAAGTAAAAGTCTAGTAGAAGACCTACTATAATTTCCAGATAGAGTTGAATTAGATTATGATAGTAAAAAGAATTTAGTAAAAGACAAGATGAGAAAACAAGCAGATGCGAGAATTCGTCATCATGACGAAAAAGTAAGGAATCCTAAATTCAAAATAGGTGATCTCGTTCTTGTAAAAACACATGAAAAGTCAAGTGAAATTAATAACGAGATCAGCAAATTTAAATATATATATATATAATGGACCATTTAAAATAGTGTCCATACCCAATGTGAATGCTGATTATTTAGAGTACCCATTAACAGGCAAACGCCTGGGAGTAAGAAACATAGTGGATCTCAAAAGGTATGAACCACGAATTCTACCAGATTGAAAATAAATATATAAATAAATATTAAAGTAAACCAATATGTAAATAGTTTTGTTTCTTTTGTTCTATGTGAAAGGTAAATGTTCACTAAAATATGTTGCAGTATTCTAATGAAACTTCTAGTTTAAGTAGAGACTAAACAGACTGGGAAAGACTGAGCTTCTAAGAAAGCCTTAATAGATGTGTAAATAAGTGTTGTGGAAGAGGTAGAAAAGTGAGGAGGTAAAGTGAAAAGGACGGGCTCTAAAGTAATAGGCGCATAACGTGTGTTTTACTTGCCTGAGATAAAAGAAGTGTATTTAAAATTTTTGTAAAAAAAAGATGTTTAAAGTGTACTGTGTTTAGAAGTAAGAAAATTGGAAAGAATAAATGTAAATCATTTATGTAATGTTTAGCAGGAAAGATAGAAAGAATTGGTGTTTAATTTTAAATCAGTAGTATAAGTACCGAGGTGTATCAGTAAGAAAGGGAAAACCCTTGGTAAAAAGCTTAACGAAAATTTCAGATTCATTATAGGAGAGACTTCTTATTGAATTATCACTGTTAGATACTTCAATAAGAAGTAGGGCATGTGTAACGGAACTGAAATGATGGTGGGCTGACAGCAATTTGGAGCCCGCGCGTCGGAAACGGGCGCTCTGGTGTGAGACTGCCAGGGAGTGCACCCTGATGCCATCTATTGGCGAAACTGGGAATTAGCGCTGCCTCTCAGACAATGCACTAAGCTCTCGGAGTCAAATGTATTCTTTTTCTTGGTAATTATAAGTTATTACTGTATGATTTAATGTTATAAAGCGCTAGTAGTAAATTATGATGACTGGTATGAACTCCAGGGTAATAAATATAAATATTCTTAAATACTAAATGAATTCGGTGAAAAGGTGGTAGGGGAACGCCCCCACTCTTGGTGATACCAGCGTAGCTAGAGGTAGCTGGAGACACAGGGACTGAACAATGGAATGGCCTGGGGAGTGTTGACGTGACCGGACGTGCGTAACTGTGCTCACGCAAAAGTGATTGTGCAACAGCGAAGAGGCGAATATCGTCGCCGTTTGTGGAGTAGAACGCGACGAATGGTTGTCGAAGCCGTCTCTATGCCACTGGGGCTGATTGTAAGAGTTCCTGCGCCCAGATTTTATGGCGGACGTGCAGTAGCTTATACGAGTGCTACAGCTCGTAGTTCCAACTGCCATTGAGGGCATGAGGTGTGAAGAGCTGCGTTAGCCACATGCATCTCACCACCAGCACCGACACGTCTACCCAAGGCAAGACTGCTTGCAATTGTTAAGTTGAACTTTGTATACATGTAAAAGGAGAATACCAGTTTTCTTTGTGCAAGTGCAGAAGACAGAATATAGTAATGAGTAAAATTACGACGCATGTTGTTCATTGTAAAGAGTAGTAACCTGAAACATAGTGTAGTGAAATCAGACTGAGGCCACCATCGCCTCTTTCATTTACAATTCTTTTGGTTGTAGAATACTTTAGCGTATAAGAATGTTGAAAAGAGCAATGGTCACACCAGAATGAGTCGCCTATTTATAGTTACTTAAATTTTTCTGAGTAACCTTTCAAGTAAAGTCACTTACCTAATTCTATATCAATTGTCCAAAGAGTAATATCCAAAATCATTAAATAAGTTGAAGGATAGAATTTTGTTAACCTAAGTTGCATAAGTTGTCTTGGTGGTAATTACTAAGCCATCTCACAGAAATTGAGAGAGTATTTGCTTTGTAGAATCACCTAGAATGATCAGAAATAGTAATATTCAGAATTAAGCTTAAATTCAACTCAAGCCGTTTCACTTTGAAACGAGCCAAAAAACTGATTTATTCTTTTGCTCCTTCAGAGCTGGCGACCGTAGTTATAAGTATTTTCAGGAGGATTCGACGGTAAGTCTGCTGCTCTCGTCGTGCTGATAGGATTACGCACTGCTGCTAGCAGTGGTGATTGGATACATAAGCTCACTACCAAGTTAAGTGGGTCAGGTAGGCAGTGTTACCGTGTGAACTGTAGGGCACTGTAGGCCGTGGATCGAACCCGTTCAATCATCACAGCTCTTTGGGAAATAGTCCGGTTAGGAGTGTACTAATCATTAGGTAAATACTGGCGAGTAACGGTCAAAAATGTATACGCAAGTGAATTTAGCAAGGTCCATGTAGCACCTAATTAATGTGGTGCAATGGCAAGGGTGGGAGTGGAGTAAAAGTGAGCTGAGCTTGTGGCAGCTGTGCTGTCTTCAAAGATTAATAACGTGAATTCACTACTACCTCTTACCATTAGGGTTGAGCTATTTACGGTTAAAATACGTAGCAGTAAGCGCAAAGGCGTGACAGCTACAAGTCCGTATTGGCTTTATACATACGGAAGTAGGAAGCGGGTCATTCCGTCAGTGGAGGGGTTAAAACAACCGAGTCAGTTGAGAACATACCCCATTTACTGATGGAAAGATTCGGCGGTTCGGTCGCAAGCCGCTCGGCCACACCGGCCAGCCAGGGTCAACTCCAGAACCTGTACCATTCATCAATTGTCTGGAGGTCATTCTGAAAATCGTTACTATATCTGGTGTTGCTAGTTTATTATTGACAACCGCATTATCTGCGATGAGCCTTACTTGTTAGTATGCATCTTATGATTTCTACTAGATCATTTATACGTTTTGTAAGTAGTAACGGTCTTATCACACTTACTTGGAAAAAATTGGAAATTTGTGGTAAGGTCTTATGGGACCAAACTGCTGATGTCATCAGTCCCTGAGCTTACGCACTATTTAATCTAACTTAAACTAACTTACACTAGTGACAATACACACACCCACGCCCGAGGGAGGAGGCTACCCCGCACGGCACACTTCCTTGGGGTATATCGGAAATTACCTTTTCATCTGTCGATTTTGTTCCGTTAAGAGCGACGTGCTGAGTTCTGTCTGCAAGGAAGTCTTGAATCCAGTCACAAATCTGCACCGATACCCGGGACGTTCGTGCTTTTTCTCACTAAACGGCAGTGCGGGACGGTGTCAAATGCCTTCCTGAAGTCAAAGAACACGGCATCAACCTGAGCGCCATTGTCTACGGCACTGTGGATCTCACCGAGGAACAGAGCGAGCTGAGTTTCGCAGGTCTCTGTTTGCGGAATCCATGTTGATTTTTATAGAAGAGATTATCCTTCTCCAAGAACGTCATAATTCTTGATCATAAAACATGTTCCATAATTCTACAACAAATTGACATCAATGACATAGGTCTATAATTGTGTGCACCTGTCCCACGGCCCTTCTTAAAAACGGGAATAACCTGCGCTTTCTTCCTATCTCTAGGTACCCTTCGTTGCTCAAGCGGTCTACGATAAATTACTGCCAGAAGCAAAGCAAGTTCTTTCGCATAATCTTCGCATAATCTTCGCATAATCTTTGTAGGATCTTATAGGTATTTCATCCTTTCCTGACTCCTTTCCACTACTAAGCGATTGTAGTTCTTTTACTATTCCGCAATCGGTTATCTCAATACCTGCTATTTTGACGTTCTTACGACGATTGAAAGGTGGGACTGTCTTACGATCTTCCGGTGAAACAATTTTGGAAGACCGAATTCAGTATTTCGGCCTTCTCTGTGTCATCTTCCGTTTCGGTGCCAGTGTGGTCACTGAGTGAATTAATAGATGATTTTGACCCACTAACTGATTTTACATACGACCATAACCTCTTAGGGTTTTTACTCGAATCGGTTGACAAATTTTTACTTTCGAAGTCATTGAACGCTTCTCTCACTGCTCTGCTTACGCTCGTTTTCCCTTCGTTCAGCTGTTGTCTGTCAGCTAGGTTTTTACTTCTCTTGAGTCTGAGGTGAAGTTCTCTTTGTTTACGTAGCAGTTTTCTAACACGGCTATTACACCATGGTGGGTCTATCCCATCCCTTAAGACCTTGCTCGTAACATATTTGTCTAGGGCGTACTGAACGATTCCTTTGAATTTTTCCTATTTGTTTTCCACATTTTTGTCCTCATCACCGAATATTTGATCTGACTGCTAACATACTCTGAAGTTTGTATCCTGCCACTCTTGCTAATCAAAAATATCTTCCTACCTTTCTTAACATTGTTTGTCAGACTCGTTGTCATAGATGCTATCACAGCCTTATGATCATTGATACCTTCCTCTACGTTAACTGATTCAGTAAGTTCAGGTCTGTTTGCTGGCAGAATGTCTAAGACGTTACCCTCACAAGTTGGTTCTCTAACTATCTGCTCAAAGTAATTTTCAAGCAAGACATCGAGAACAATGTCACACGAATCTCTGTCTCTGGCACCAGTTTTGGTAGCTTGATACTCCCAGTCTGTATCTGGCAAGTTGAAGTCACCCCCTATTAAAACGGGATGATCATGAAAATTACTAATAACACTCTGAAAGTTATGTCTGATGTGCTCTATCACTATAGCCCCTGACCCAGATGGCCTATAAAAGCATCAGATTACCATTTTTTACTGATCTTTGATTCTTAACTTCACCCAGATTAATTCTTAATTGGAATCCGTGATAACCTCTTTAGAATTTATAGAATTCTTTACTGCAATAATCACGCCGACACCATTTGCGACTAACTTATACTTACAATAACTATTCCAATTCGAACTTAGGATTTCGTTGTCATTAACGTCCTTTTTCAACCAACTTTCTGTTCCTAATACTAGCTGTACGTTGTAACATTCAGTAAGGGTTACTACGAGGGTGAGTCAAATGAAAACCTTAAATTTATAATTACAAATCGAAATTTTGTGCCTTATCCTGTAAGTTGGTAAGCGTGCTACAAACAGCATGCAGAATGGCCTGTAGGTGGCAGCATAGTGCAGATGCACACATACCGTCACAGTATCAGTATAATGATGGCCGCCCCACTTGCGACTTGCACCAGGGAAGAACAGCGTTCTGTTATTCGGTTTTTGCGTAGTGAAGGTGTGAAACCTATTGAAATTCATCAACAAATGAAGGTTCAGTACGGTGGTGCATGTTTTTCACAGCAGCAAGTCTACGAATGAAGTAGGAAGTTCGCAAATGGTGTGACTTCAGTCGAAGATGCATCTCGTCCAAGTCAGGCACAACGAGTTGTGACTCCACAGAACACTGCAGCAGTTGAAGTCATAGTGAAGGAAAAACGCCGAGTGACATTGAATGACATTGCAGCATCTTTACAGATAAGTCATGGGTCATCACACTACATTGTGCATGATGTGCTCCAGTTTCACAAAGTGTCTGCAAGATGGGTGCCACGGCAGGTGATTCCTGAAATGAGAGAACGACGTGTTGATGCTTGTGAAGAGCTTCTTCGGCGATTTGAACGAGAAGGTGATGGCTTACTTGAAAGAATCGTTACTGGGGACGAAACCTGGGTTCACTTTCACCAACCGGAAGAAGAGAGCGACCAAGGAATGGCGCCATTACTCATCACTAAAACCAAAGAAGTTTCTAACAGAACCATCAGCAGGGAAAGTTATGCTGACTCTCTTTTGGGACGAAAAAGGCGTCATTTTGGAGCATTACATGCCTAGAGGGACCACTGTCACCAGTGCATCATACACAGATCCCCAAAAAAAATCATCTGCGCCCTGCAATCAAATCAAAGCGACGTGGATCCCTGTCAGTAGGTGTCCTTTTGCAACATGACAATGCAAGGCCCCACATTGCCCGTACAACAGTTGCAACAATAACAGACCTGCATTTTGAGTGTCTTCCTCATCCACCATACTCAGCAGACCTGGCCCCAAGCGATTTCCAAATGTTTGGACCACTCAAAGACGCAATGGGAGTAAGAAGTTCCGTTCTGATAAAGAGGTACGCCACGCGGTGCATGAGTGGTTGCGCGGACTACCAAAACAATTTTTTTTCTAAAGGAGTTTATGCATTTTGTGAGAGCTAGGGAACTTGCATTGAGCGTGGGGGAGATTATGTTGAAAAGTGATACAGCTTTGCAACACAAGACGTCGCCGCATCAGCGGCCACTGGAACTTGCACCGCTGACGCGAGGAATTGAGCGAGTTAATGCACAATATATTTCTCAGTTTGTTTAAAGGGCCGAAGTGGCCGTGCGGTTAAAGGCACTGCAGTCTGGAACCGCAAGACCGCTACGGTCGCAGGTTCGAATCCTGCCTCGGGCATGGCTGTTTGTGATGTCCTTAGGTTAGTTAGGTTTAACTAGTTCTAAGTTCTAGGGGACTAATGACCTCAGCAGTTGATTCCCATAGTGCTCAGAGCCATTTGATACAGCTTTGTACCACTTCTGCACAATAAATAATATTTAAGTTTTTCATTTGACTCGCCCTCGTAAATCTGTGTAGCAGGTCTGGGTTTTATGAAACTAGATATGTAGAGTCAGTGACAGAGGGGAGCGAATATCATTATTTTGTCAGGGATGGCGAGAGAGAAAGCGACACTTTGCGGGCTGAAGAATGGATTCTTTCCTTGGCTCATTGGGTGAGGTGTGATTAAAACATTGGTGGTTCCACTATCAGTCATTTACTGACGCATAAGACCCTTTAAACAAACTGAGAAATATATTGTGCATTATCTCGCTCAATTCCTCGCGTCAGCGGTGCAAGTTCCAGTGGCCGCTGATGCGGCGACGTCTTGTGTTGCAGTGGAGTGCCAGGCTTCTTCCATTAATTACCGTACCTGTGACCCACTTCGGCCGCAGCACGGTCTTCGAATTGTGAATTCGCTAGTAGCATTATTATCAAGCGGTTACAGCGTGTCGCGGAGTGCTCCGTCTCGGAATCGGACCAGCGACCCTCAGGTTCGGCATCTTCTGGCGGAGTTCATCAACCTCTAGGCTCACGGGTGACCCATTTCATGAGGCCGCAGTCCCTTCGACCTCACCAGCCACCTAGGTAAGTACCGCACGAACGTCTTTTGGTAACATCTGGGATGGCATCTTCTGAATTGACCTATTGGCGCGGTAGCAACATCCTCTTCTGTCGAGCAGCGTAGTGGATAAGTCGTTGCAGCAGAGTATGACGTTCGCTGGCTAAGAATCAGCCCATCTGCCCAGGCGACGTTTCTTCGTCTCTTTTTCCTCCCCTTAAATGACCCTCATGACTGTTTGTCGGAGGTATTTTTCTAGTGTTTTAGCCAACGTTGCCAAGTTTCTATGGTGGTGACTGATTCTACAGTCATTGATCTATGCTTCTCAGGTTGCGCACAAACATGACCAATGTCGACATGCATGCTGGCTTCCCACGTCTTACATCTACGCTGGTGTGCTCGGGCATTGCCTTGTCGTCCTCCTCCGCATCGCCAGATACATCACGCACCTGAGTTCAGTATGATGAAAGTTCCTGGAGCATTGACAGCTGATACGCAAACTGCGCTGGTCGTTGTTCTCCTTGGAAGCACTGCCCACCTGCTCGGCCGTTGATCTGTCGAAGTGATGACTCCTGCTGCGCGAACTCCGCTGGTCATCGGCCTACTCGTTCGACTTGTGGGGCGGCGAGTAAAAATTATTAATTAATGCCGTCTTATTCACGCGAGCCTGGCAATTAATTTTGTGGTCAGTCAGAAAGCGAAGGGAAACGTGCTGACCTTAGTTTCTAGTCTACACGGCCAAAAATGGTTCAAATGGCTCTGAGCACTATGGGACTTAACATCTGTGGTCATCAGTCCCCTAGAACTTAGAACTACTTAAACCTAACTAACCTAAGGACATCACAAAACACCCAGTCATCACGAGGCAGAGAAAATCCCTGACCCCGCCGGGAATCGAACCCGGGACTGCACGGCCACATTCTGGTGCAGCTCACTGAAATAAAGGTTTCTATTCTCCTATTTCTTTGTGGGATCAGGACAATGATTTTAAATAAAAGTATAAAGTTCCACTCAAAATTTATATTTCGTAAAGTTCCTACAGACAACACTTATTAATTCACTATTGGCAATTGAAAGCAAGTCTTTCTATTCCAATAGCACATTTAGCAGTTCAGAGTCGACCTCTACGGTACGTTTCTACCCGATTGTCTTTCGCCCTAAAATTACTCAGTGAAAGTTTGCAATAAATGTTCCAAATTAATGCTCGCCATAAAAGTGGAAGTAAAGTCACCACTTGGCACGCGGATTTGTAATTCACACGAACAGTACGCTAACAGTTACTCTAGCGAATTCTAAGCGAGCCAGGAAGGTGTGCAGTCCTCACGAGTTCACTATCCGCTTTTACCGCAAAATACGCGCTTTGACACAGTTCGGCTATGACGTCATCCGGGGCAGAGCGCGATCCGACGTTTGGCTGAGTGCGAAATGAACTTTCCTACTGTTACGCCACGCAAATTCACGGAGCTTCGTACTCCGGTGTGTTGTAGGGTGAGGGGATCACGTCTTTCCTACTTCTGCCTGGGTGTGTTGGAAGTTGTCCTCTCGTCGGAATCTTCCTCGCGGTTGCGTTTCTTCTTTTACTTCATCTGGCTCATGTTGCGGCGTGCCTTCACTCCAGCAACAGGTCTGGCCATCTTGTGGTCGGGCGCCAGTGCACTTGGTTTCCCAAGTTGCGTATAAGGTCGTTCTCCGACATCCGAGCGGTTGCGTAAAAACGATGCGCCGCCTGCCGGAATCGGTGTTTGAGCAGCGGGACTCCCGCTACTCTGTGGAGTTCTCCGGTGCTGAAGTCTCGTCGCAGGTGAAGCGCTAACCTAACCGCCTTGTTCTGGACCGTCTGCAGCTTTCGATGGTCGAGTCGGCCGCATTGCCCCGCACCACAGCAGCGTACTCTAAGACGGGCCTGATGAGTGTCAGGTACAGGGTTATACCACAGTGTGGGGGCAGGGTCGTAGCTGGGTTGAGTAAGGGGTACAACAAGCGCAACCTGCCAAGCGCTTTACCCCTTACTTCCCTGATGTGCGCCTTCCACGTCAGGCGCAGGGCCAGAGTGACTCCTAGGTAGCGTCCGGTGTTCGACCGTGGGATGGAGCCTCCCATGATGCTGAGTGGCTGGAGGTCGGCATGATTCTTCTTTCTGGTGAAGATCACCGCCTGACTTTTGGCTGCGTTGAACTTGAGCCGCCATTTGGTGGCCCAAGCTCCGACGACGTCGCAAGCCGATTGCAGGTGGTGACGGATCAGCCTGGTGTTGATGTTTCTGCCGTAGAGCGCCGGATCGTCCGCGTCGAGCGCAACGTGCACGCCCCGCCTCCTCGGAACATCTGCGGTGTATAGTGAGTAGAGCAAGGGGCCGATGACGGACCCTCGCGGTACTCCAGCTGCTATGGGGCGCGCTGTCGAGGTCCCATCGTCGGCGCGCACGTGGAAGGTGCGCCCAGTCAAGTAGGATTTGAGCAGGCGGGCGGGCAACACCGGTATGCCTTGTGTAAGTAGTTTGTACACAAGGCCGCCATGCCACACGCTGTCGAAGGCTCTGGAAACGTCCAGGAGTACCCCCCCCCCCCCCCCCCAAGATACTCGCGACGTTCCAGCGCTCCCATCGCCTGCTCTACCAGTCGAAGCAGTTGCTGTTGCGTCGAGTGGCCCCTCCTGAAGCCGAACTGTTCGTCAGGGAGCAGGCCTTCCTCCCCGACGTGTCGCCACAGCCTCCTGACATACAGCCTCTCGAAGACCTTCGAAACTGCGGGCGACAGGCTGATGGACCTGTGGTTTTGCGGCAGCCGCAGGTCTTTCCCGGCCTTGGGGACAGCTACAACTTCCGCAAGTTTCCACGCAGATGGGAAGCTGCAAGACCCGAGCACGGAGTTGAAGATCTTTGTAAGTCGGCACACGGCGCTCGACGGTAGCACCTTCAGCAGCTCGCTGCTGATGTTATCGCACCCTCCTGCCTTCCTTGTCTGCAGGCGAGCGAGCTGTTGCGCGACCTCATCCTCCGTCACTTCCTGCTGCCTCTCGGGCTGTATTTATATAGGTCCGGAGCGGACGGTCGAGAGAACATCTGTTGTCTACAGCTATCTGCATACTGCAGCAGCCTCCGAACGACCACTTTCTCGGGCACATTAACTTTAATAATATAGTTACAAATTACTTAAGAAACCTCTTAATTTTTATTTGTATTCAGTTAAGTTGTTTGAAATCACTGAAAAAGTTTCAGCTCGCTAGAATGAAGACTTTGCCTTCTAGAATTTTTATAATGGAACTATCTTCACTAGAACTTGTCTCAGCAGTTATTAATACTACAACTCTCTATCACTTGGTATGTTTTATCGTCCCCTTTAACCAAAATTCTCTATCGTTAAACTCACAGGTACTTAATCAACAACAATTGGGTATACTTCAGTTAGAAAATTGATTATTACTCAAGTACTCAAAACCTGTAAGAGGTAGTTTAACGTGGTCTCTCAGTTGTTATTTTTAGGGGTGAAATGAAGCATAAAACAAATTTTCATGTTTCTATGTCCATTATTTATCGCGTCTGATTTTTCCTAAGAATGTGGATTCCGGCGTTAATTGTTGTTTCATGGTTTTGGAAACCTGCACCACTCATTTATGAGCTCTAAAAAAATTGGTCTGAGCACTAAGGGACTTAACTGCTGAGTTCATCAGTCCCATAGAACTTAGAACTACTTAAACCTAACTAACCTAAGGACATCACACACATCCATGCCCGAGGCAGAATTCGAACCTGCGACTGTAGCGGTCGCGCGGCTCCAGACTGTAGCGCCTAGAACCGCTCGTCCACTCCGGCCGGCTATGAGCTCTACCTGGATCTTCTGACCAAATTATGGCTTTCTAGCTGCATTATTTAGCGCCACTTATTTTTCTCATAAAACGGCACTTCTACGTAAACTATTAAGTTTAGAACATAAAGACTTGGTATTTGGAACATTATAACACTAAACTAAATTTTAACAAAGTCTTAAACGTAAATTTCGATTTTTAATTTCATACTCAATTCTGCTTCAATACTTGCGCGCTACGCGCAGACGCGTTAAGTGACGTGGCGCTACTAGCAGTGAACTGGGGAAGTCCTGGTACACTCGGTCGCCTCTGTATCTCACACATGATACAGCGCTTACTTTGCTTCAGACTGATGCCACTTCCGAATATTGTGGTTTAACGTGTCAATCTCTCTAAAATATTCACTTAACGTACAATAAGTCTTTAGTTATCTTTCTGCTGGAACTCGCTATGAACAATCCTAAATAACACATAATTATTATACACAACCATAAATAACACGTAATTATTATACATAATTATTATACACCCTACATTCCTTCCCTGCATGGAAAAATTCTTCCTCGAATTTTTCCCTGTATCCATCGACAAATGACTAACAAACAAGAAACGAAAATAAAGTGGAAACCTCAGTCTCTCAGGAAAATTATATAATAAATTCATTCCCTAACTGCTTGAAATACATCAGCATTAACAAAAATTCTAAAAGTAATATTACAAATATTGTTGAATGACGATCAGTAACAACACAATGAAGTGGCAAGCCAAAATGATCTCTATGTAGATTTCAGCAGTACACGTGTATGCTCAGGACTTTTATAGCCATTCACCCTGAATTTGATGTAATGATACACTATCGGTTGTCTTGGGCTTTCGTCTGGTGCACAGGAAAGCAGTACAATGTATAATTCTGAACAAAAAGGTTCCAGAAATACCTGTGCCCAGTATCATAATTCACGTTTTGTGTTCCTGTTCCAGCTGTACAGTATGCTGCATCAGAGCGTTGACATGAATCTTGTCTTCTTGTGCAGTGGTAAGAGCATCTAATGACCGCAGGGTGGAGGAACCAAGGGAGTTGTTTAGGTAAGACAAATTTTGAGGAGCTGATAGGTGCATAGGGGTTTCTGGCCAGTAAATTAATGGGTACGATAATGTGACAATGGTCGAACCAATTATGGCTGCGGGTAAGTGAAATTTCACGCCTGAGAGAGAACACACTGTGCCATTAACTACCAGTCCACTACCACGGAGTTCAACACATTCGTTTGTAGTAGCGGCACGGTTGTCGAAACAGTGTACAAAGATATCGGGCGGCTGGTTAACTGTGTAAATCCAGTGTCCTACTTGCTCGAAAATATATGGTGTAGCAGTTAGTATGCCACGCGGGATATTTGAGACTTTGTTTTGCTCAAAAAATAGCTAGGATTCACATTTATCGGTGCTCACTTCAGTGACACATGATGGACAAGTGGTAAGTCGGAATTACTTATTTCCGGAGCTGTTATTACTGCAGTATCATTCGATGTTTTGGAGCTTAGGAATACTTGACGTTTTCGACATTGTACAAATTCGTTAAGTTGGCCCCATTTCAATGGGTGGGAGTGCAGTGTATTACAATCACAGACGTGGGGTTATCCAGTCACCAGGAACGAAATAAGAATTCGTATTATTGAGACATCTGCGTCCACTAGTACCTTAGCTAACTGGCAGTATTGCGGCAAGTGTTCCTTATCTGGAGAGAAGATTAATTATAGTGACTTCAGTAACTGTTTACGGATCCGAATTAGCACGAATATAAAGTTTGTTGGCGACAGTAAAATTGGCTACAAATACTTCATGATGGATGGCTTCCTTGAGATCCTCTGCTGTCAGCCGTGCATCCACTAATATCTGCATACGATTAATCGAAGTAAACTCGCTACTCGACCCGGTAAGCCGTGCGGTCTAACGGACTGCTTTATGGGCGGGAAGTCATGCCGGTCCCCGGCACGAATCCGCACAATAACCCTTGGTTCGGTGTGGGGCCGCGGTGGGGTGAGTGGACTGCTGAAACCTGTTGTGGGATTGTGTACCACTGACGGCTGCGGTGGGGACGAAGCCTCTCCGTCGTTTCTAGGTCCCCGGTTCCATACAATACAATAGAACCTCGCTACTGAGATCTTCTTATCCTCTATATCTAGCCTAGTTTGCATTTTTTTTAATGGTATTCCATGTCACAGTAGTACCTTAGAGATACTTTTCAATTCTTGCATTATGTACGCGTCAGGATGGGAGCAGCTGGTCTTCCGGGGTGTTTTCTTTTTTTTTCTTTTAACACCTAAAATGATAAATGCCAAGATTCATGGAAAAGATGGGTTTTATTCCCAGCAACTACCACTAGGCTAAGTCCAAACGATGTAAGTAGAATAACATGAAAATTTTTAGCATTATTACCTGTTACTATGTACAATTCCTTCCCCCTTCCATGAGAGCCTGTTACGGGTCTGTGACTGTTACACTGGTAGTCACTTATCACTCCTAACGACCAACTCAAAACACAAAAAGTTTTTTCTTTTTATGTACATGGAAGACGACCAACATTTTGTGTCTTTTATTTAAAAAGGGGTCTTAAAACTAATGGGCGTTCGAATTCTCATTTTAAAAAATTGACCATAAAATATTCAATAGGCGCAGCGGGTTCAAAGTTTATGTTTTTACATTACAATACCATTATCCATTGCTGTCACTTGAGTCGTTCATAACTGGAAGTATCTGGTAATATAATACCTTTTTCTACAGACTTTGCAAAGCCGTCGGTGTTGGTGTAGCAGCCAGTAGTCGACTGCATGCGTGGAGCCAGGGCGATGGTGGGTGCAGTGGCGGCGACCACCTGGGCTGCAGCTGAGACGAAGTGCACTGTCACCTGGACGCCGTAATAAGGATCGAGTTGAGATGGTTAAAAGACCACCTGGCTGAAGGAGAGCGTGTCAAGTACCAGTGACTACAACACTCGCAGGCGGGAATCGCTTCAATGGAGGCTCAAGTGACTCACAATAAACAGGAGGTAAACTAACATTAAGTGATAGATACGAATACAGAATGAGCCTGTCAGAGGTGTAATTGGCACTTGAAGAAACCGTGTATCAAATATTTTCATTACAAATAGTCAGTTTACTTTAAGTCCTGGCATCTGGAAACTACTTTTCCGTAAATTTTTTGTTACAAATTTGCATAAAACGTGAATAGACATTTCTATAAAACTTTGTGGCCTCAACGGAGGCTCAAGTGACTCACAATAAACAAGAGGTAAACTAACAATAAGTGATAGATATGAATACAGAATGAGCCTGTAAGAGGCGTAAATGGCACTTGAAGAAACCAGGAGGCAAAGGTTTTCATTACAAATAGTCCGTTTGCTTTTACTCCTGGCATCTGGAAACAACTTTTCCATAAATTTTTTGTAAAAAATGTGTATAAAACTTGAATAGATATTTATATGAAACTCTGTAGCTTATTTTATTGGGAGGGCCATGCCTGTGACGTAGTGCTATTCATCAGACATCACCCACGGCATTCACCGTTTGGCTGGACGTCTGGTACAACCTGTGGTGGTGGCTCGCGGGATTTACACTAACCATATTTATACACAACCCATATACTGATACCAGTGACAATTGGAGCTACAGGCGCAGAATGGACGATTGGAATGATCACTCTAGTGGAATAAATCTGAATGTGCCATTCAGCAATGTGTGCTGTAGTGCGGTCAAGAGTAATTTGTCCAAGTTCCTTGACCAGGAGTTCGTTTATGGACTCTAAAAGGTGGCTCCGAGATGTGTTGGTAATGACAGATAGTCATTCAATTGTAGTAAGGGTTCTGGTACTTCATGCAGGTACAGCAGGAATGGCCTATGACTAACGTTATATGTATAAAGCAAATGAGATGAAAATTCAATAGTAGGAGCGATTGTATGAAATAAAAAATATTAAGTAAAGGACCGCTGTCTGCTAAGGTGATATGATATGTCTGAGACATGGCCACGGGCTAGTAACAAATTAAAAATATTGTAGTAGGTTGATGCATGGAAAATATATATTGGCAACAGGGGCGAACCAAGGTCCATGCATTGTCAGAACAACACGAGGGCAAGAAGGGGTGGTAGTTTCTTCTAGAAATAGTGTACGTTCACAGCCCTTTACTCTAGCGTTGAGTGATAAACTAGCATACATGTAGTAATTAGTATGTGGACAAGACTTAAGGTCATTGAGCTGCGTTATAACGTGTGTTTGAGGACCTTCAATAATTACCAGGATGTCATCTATTTGCCGGAGTATGTGTTTCTCAATTGCAGACCACATAACTGGGAATGGGTGTAAGAGGTAATATTCAAATTCGTAGTTGGTACATGTAATGGGTACAGGTATCTGAGCACGTAGCGCACTCGATGATCACGACAAGCTTAATAACACTGAATGCCAATGGCATCATCCTCCCATAAATAACTTCATAATGCGACATCCCCGTTCCTTTGTGTGTTTTGGCATTGTAAGCATTTACACAGTATTAAATGACACTATCCCAATTGTTGTACAGGTCGTTGATAACTAAGCATCTTCCTACAGTGAGGTGGCCAATTTCTGTCTGTTCATTTGGCTGAGGATGTAATGGAATGGTGCCCAATTTATGTACTTTCAGCAAATGGAAAATTTGTTTTATGAGGTGAGGCATGAAGTTACTACCTTGGTCGGTTGTAAGTGCTTGTGATACGCCGAATTTCAAAATCTAGTTATTGACCACAGCCCCTGCAATGGTGCTTGCTTGTTGATCAGGGAGACTCACCATGGTTAGATATCGTCGGAAATGATCTACGAGGGTTATTCCAAAAGTAAGGTCCGATCGGTCGCGAAATGGAAACGACTATGAAAATCCGATAAAGCTTTGCACAGATGTGTTGGGTAGTGTCTCTAGTATAACCCCAGTTAGCATCACGTCGCTCTTCTCATTTCTGAGCTCGCAGTGAGTGCGTAAAGATGTCTAGAAAATAGTGTCTGCCGCCAAGTACGAGGGCCTGGTGAGAAATTTCGCCTGAAGCTATGCAGCCAACATTACATAACTGTCGTGCTGTTTCGTCTTCACGACAATTCTCAGCCGCATTCTGCAGGGGCAATGAAGATGCTCCTGCATCGTTTTCAAATGGAAATGTTAGATTACCCACAATACAGTCCGCAATTGTCTCCCCCTGAGTTTCATCTCTGGTCACATGAACCGCTGTCTTTGACGACAACATTTTGACATAGACAACGAGGTGTAGGGCAGCGTGGAGAATTGGCGGAAAGCACTGGCGGCTGCCTTCTATGATGAGGCTATTGAAAAGTTGGTACAACGCTATGACAAAAGTCTAAGTCAGAACGGCGACTACGTAGAGAAGTAGCTGAAAGGTGTAGCTAATTGTTACAAGTAAAACATTTCTGATGTTCACTGTGGTTTCAATTTGGCAATCAATCGGACCTTACTTTTGGAATAACCCTCGTATAATCGTTAGTATTCAAATTTTCCAAATCGGCGTTTTATTAACGGATCCATAAAAGTTCATTCCTACTATTTAAAATGGGTGTGATTCCTCTGGGAGTCTGTGTAACAATATAAGTTGATGGCAATAGTCTCTGCTCACTGGGTGCATGTTATGCAATTTGCATGTATTTTGCTAAATCATGTTTTCGTGTCTTCCACCAGAAACGTTTGGTAACAGTTTCTTCTGTCCACAGTTATTTGACCACCATGATGCGCTAGAATGTGAACATGGGCCTCTTGCATGACTTTCACGATACTCGGTCCAAGTCTAGTTGTTCAACACAGGACCTCATCCTGTAGGCGCAACCGCCATTGTGTCCCATATCTTTTTCAATCTGCATATGAAGCCTGTGATTTTTGCCATTCTTCTGCATCGCAATCTACTGCTTCAATTACCTCTAAATTCCTACTAATACTATCTGCGATGGAATGTTTCTTTCACAGCTTATGAATGACTTCGAAGTCCATTTCGGAAACGCATAGGGACCAACTGATCAATCGATTTGATGGGGCTTTTAGGCCAAGTAACCACTTTAAAGCATCATGGTCCTCGATTGTCTTGAATTTATTCCCAGATAGATAGCACCTGAAATATTTTATACCGTAGTTGATACTCAGTAACTCCTTTTCCGTTGTTGAGTAATTCTTTTTGTCATATTTAATTGTCTGAACGTATAGGCAACTGGATGTTCTCCATCATTAATGTTTTGACCCAAAACTGCTCTGATAGCATGTCCAGATGCATCACAGTATGGGATGAATTCTTTGCCGACATTTGGAATAGATTAATACAGGACTATGTGTTCATTTGTATTACAATGATTGAAATGCTGTGTCGCATACTGTTGTCCAGTGAAATTTAGTACCTTTTTTCAATAACTGTGTGTGAGGTCATGCTGTTTCTGCATAGTCTTCCACAAATTTTCAATAATAATTTGAGAGAACTAGAAATTGCTGTGCTTCCTTGATAGATTGTGGTGTTGGAAAACCTTAAACTGCAGTTATTAGCCATGGACCGGTATTGATTCCGCGTACGCTGATAACATGGCTTTATGTTACATCCTTTAGTGCAAAGTGACAGTTTTCTAAATTTCATGTTAATTTAGCATCCCTGAGACGTTGAAAAACCTCTCGGAAGCGAATCACATGCTCCTTGATGTCTTTTCAGAATAGGGTTATATCATCAAGGTATATCATGCATTGTCAAGGTTTTACCCAAAGTAATACAATATCTAGCAATCTTCGGAATGTTGTTGGCGCAATTTTTAATCCGAAAGGCATCCTTAAGAACTGCTAATGACCTGAAGGGGTAGATACTGCAGTTTTATGTCTGTCCTCTGGTGCAACTTCTATTTGATGGTACCTGTTCCTCAAGTAAATTGTGAAGAAATATTTGCTGTTGCGGACATGGACAATGGTATCTGAGATATTCGGTAATGGATACACATCCTAAAGTGTTTTGCTACTTAAATTCATGTAATCACAACAGAGTCTATAACGTTTTGCACCGTCAGCAGATTTCTTTGGCACAGTTACGACATTTGTGCTGTATGGCGAGTCAGAACACTCTATTATAACATGCTTTGATTGCTGATTTACGAACTCATCAAGTAATGGTTGTAACTGGTGGGGAACTCTGCATGGACTCCTATAAATTGCCGTGTTATGTCTTGCTGGAATCGTATTTTGTGTGGTGTCCCCGTGTAGTAAACCGATCCTGAAACTGGTCCCACACTACTTCTATCAAGTCCCGTTAGTTGTCTTTTAAGTGTGATATCCGCTGGGGCATTGCAGTTTTGTAGGCAGCCGATTTGTCGCAATTGTCTACTTCTGACCAATCAGAATCATCTTCCTCTTAGACACTTATGTTAGCTGTTAACATTCCCGTTCACAAATCCTTGTCC
The DNA here is from genome assembly GCF_021461385.2 of Schistocerca piceifrons. Classification (NCBI taxonomy): domain Eukaryota; kingdom Metazoa; phylum Arthropoda; class Insecta; order Orthoptera; family Acrididae; genus Schistocerca; species Schistocerca piceifrons. The sequence continues at coordinate 100,009,027 of NC_060149.1, forward strand.
TCTGTCCCAGAATTATCTGTGTTCAACGGTACCTTCTGTACTCCATCATGTTTTGTGGCACGAACTATACTCCTGTGCACAAACTAATGTGCTGTGCCTAATTCATCGTTTTCCTCTAACAGTTCCACTAGGCATAGTGTGTTTGCGGGTAAAGCAGAATAAAGGACCACCAAAAGCAGCTTTTCTGTACCGAATGGTATTTTATCCGGTGAATATACCATCGAGGACACTGTTCCCTCTATTTGGGGAGAGGGATATTGTTTCAGAGCGTCCTTGGCAGCTGTATCACGTCATGGAAACAATGTCCCGGTAAGCACCACTGTCTGCTGCCTGAGGTTGATTATGGCATGGCGTTAACTCAGGAAATCATAATCGTCGCTTATTCTTGCGAGCTAACATCCCCAAGATGTTCGGACTCACATGTGGTTCCTCTTTCGTCGAAATGTCTAGGCTCAAACTCGTGTAGGGGCTGAACAGCACGTGTCACATTACACGCCCAAAATTAAACTTCTGACCTTTTGGTTAAATTGTCTGGCTGATGGCAAGTTTGCAAAGGTGTATGAACTATTCAAAGTTAATATAACATACAACAACAGTAGTAATAATATCGAGAGCTAAATTAACCACACATAAATGATGTTGGCCACACACACACGATTTGGTTAGAATAATGTTTATTCAGAAAGCAAACTAATATCGAAAGTGGACGTATTTAGAGTTACTGTTACACTCTAGCAGCTATCCATTTGACACAGTTCGATGGTCCACATTTCATCGCGAGTTCAAACCAGGCGAGCGGCTGCTCACCGCTCAGAGACAAAGTACCGCGATACCATACAACGCGAAATTTTCTAAGTCGTTTCTCTTCCTGGCAAGCTAAAGACCCACCGTCCGCCTTCGCGTCTCCACTAGCACTCTACCCTTTGGTGTCTAGACCAGAACTGTCTCTCCGCACTTCTCCGGCCGCGTCCCCCGCATGCTGAACATCGTCGCTCAACTGACTAGGGCAGTTTCCTTTCCTGAAGCCGACCATCTGATTGGCTACAGCTTATTCTACATTATTTTGCATTTTAACATATTTAAACAATCAAAGCTTGACCACTTTCACATTCTAAATAGAGTAACAATAATATCCACTACATAATAAGTACTAAATTCTTTTAAATAAAACCAATACAATTTCCTTCCTAACTTTGAAAGTCACGGCCAGCAGCCTTGCACCAATGTGCTTTCTGATAAATAAATAAAGAACTACAAGGTATTTGACTGGTCAGGATGATGGCAGGTGGGCGTGAGGGTCTTAGGGCGAGCCGGTGATCAGCATTTGAACACGGTCGAATAATTTACTTTAACTTTTATTAAAAACTCGTTACATACATACTGAGAAGCGGTCAGTGTCCTCGCAGCCTACCGACCCGAACGCGACGCGGAAGCCCAGTGTCTGACGACGCAGCAGGGTGTCTGATGACAACAGCCACCCGGCCGACAGAAAGACCCACTTTTATTCTGCGTTGCTAACTGACTCGCGCAGGCAGCGACCCGGCAATGCGGAATCAGCGGTGACGGAAATACGTGTACCGCGCTGGAGGGTGAACGATCACTTGCCTACTTCACCCGTTCCCTTACAGAACAAAAGTAACTATTATGCACTAAACTTTATAACAAATATTCTATTACCTAATGATTCAATAAGGTGTCATGCTGTCATCGTTCAATGTGTTTTTTGTGGAGGAAATGATGATCTGATGCTTAACTGAAAATACTGATAATTTAAATTTACTATATTTTTTAAACAAATAACGTTAGAGAGTTGATATTTTCAACATTTGTCATTTTAATGACGCACTTCTATACAAAATGTCGATCGTTAAGATCGACCAAAGCGTTCAGATTTTAGTATTCAGGTCTTTGTTAAAAAACTTGTTAATTTCACTTGAACAACGAATCCTAAATTGTTATAACTATGATCAATATCCACCATGAAAATTTATGGAGGATGGCAGATTAAAATTACTGTGGCTTAATTCCCTGAACTACTACAGAATTAAATAGTTTTCATAAATATTTCCTTTTATGGCTGATTTTAGGTCCACCACATTTAACACTGCTGCATCTACCTGGCCACAAACGGCTTGTACTCGGTTTCCCTATGATGTAGAGTCTCGTCTGTCTCACTCGCACACTACAGTACTTAGGCCTCATTCAGCACAATAGACATCTGTGAATTTCCCAATCTCGTGGCGAATCTGCACCCTTTGTGGCACGTGGTCCTGGACAACAGTGTTCGTTTCACAATTCCTGAGGGTTCACTCTTTCGGCCATATACTTAAGTGAAAGCGAAATACTCATTAACTCACACCCTTGATACGACTTCCACAGCATCCGGGAATCTTACACGCTCAGTGTGAAATCTCCCTGACGTACAGCCTACTTAACGTATGTCATCTCCGACTATAGAATTTAACTAACATCTTGGAGGATCATATCTCCTAACCTCATTGCACTGTTTACTTATGACTGACATATGAGCCCCATTGGCAACCAATAGTCTACGTGTTATACCACTAAAAGTGCATGGTAACCGGCACTCCACCTTTGCATGCACTCTGATAGCATAGAGGCAACAGCCTTGCCACAGTGGATACACCGGTTCCCATGCGATCACCGAAAATAAGCGCTGTTGGGCGTGGCCGGCACTTGGATGGGTGACCATCCAGCCGCCATGCACTGTTGCCATTTTTCGGGGTGCACTCAGCCTCGTGATGCCAATTGAGGAGCTACTCGACCGAATAATAGCGGCTTCGGTCAAGAATACCATCATAACGACCGGGAGACCCCCTGCCCCTCCTATCCGCATCCTCCTCTGAGGATGACACGGCGGTCGGATGGTCCCGGTAGGCCACTCGTGGCCTGAAGGCGGAGTGCTTCCTTTTTTTTAATAGCATAGAAGTTTCATGGGAATGCCTGGTGGTGGTTCCAGGGTTCCCGCTCCTGTTTAACGGACCCCTGTTTGCAAAATTCCCTGTTCTACTACTCTCGTGATATGTATGGTCCATCCTTTGACAATTTGTACACTGTGGTTGGCGACAGTTTTTCGCAATGTGTCCCTGCCGATCGCATCTGATATATTGAACCCCTGTGGATAATACATTTTTTTTCCTTGTGTGCGGAAATGGCTCTGTTAGGAGTGGGTAAGGTGGTGGGCGAATGTGTTGAAAGAAACTGTTCTGACACCTTTTCTTGAGATGAGGCCATTTAGTGGCAAAAAAACCAACAGACGTGAATTCAAATGGGCACCGTAAGTCAGGCCCGGGGAGGCGAGGGTGAACCAAGAGCTAGTGGTGGGCGAAACATAGTTCGCAGCAAACTTAGGGGAAGTTAAAGAAAAGTGGTGGCTGCCATTTGGACAAGTCCGAATGGCGTGGCATCTACAGAAACAAAGTCCTCGGCGCCGCAGCACCGGGAAGAGAAGATGATGTTCACAGCCACTGGGCGAGCGGCAGAGAGAGCGTTTTCGGCCGACGGACGGCAGGGTACCTCCAGCACGGCCACGCGATTTCCTCTGCCCTGATTGGGCAGGAGCCGAGAAAACTGCGGGGGTGGTATGGAAAGTTCTGAAGCGTGACCCGGTCAGCTTCGCCTAAGTGGCATTACCTCATCAGCACACGAGGGAGGCGCGTGATCGAAATTGCCCACCTGGTGCTGACTTGGTGCTGCAAGACCATGGAATGAAAAAATTACAGGCAGCTGAAGCTACTGGCTATTGCTTGACCATAACAATAAAATGAAATAAACCTTTTGAAAGAAAATAAAGATAGAGTCCCCTACTAGCTGGCTCAACCTTACACTCCTCCCCCTTCCGTGTAAGTGGAAAGCGTATGTGATTTCGCTCATAGTGATACTTATTTAAAAGTTGACAATTTTAGATGGCAGAAGGGGGCGTGGCGGTGGCCAGGCGCGTCCACTGTAGCACAGCGCAGTGCAATATGACGGGAGGTTCACACATTGCACACACATTTAAAAGGGGATTAACACTAGGGGAGCACTTCACTATGCTGCAGCAGTTTTCACGTTAGTTAATAACACAGATGAACTCTTAAAACAAAAGGAGGGCACATGCCTTGCTAGGCTTTTCTTTCGAATCATGGGCGATATTCGCCTTGAGGCTGGGGTACTGGAACTATTGGAGGGGATGGTCGTAACTGTTTGCAAGACAGGCGGTTGCACTTCTTTCTTTCTTTCTTGTCTTCTTGGCTGGGGCTACTTGTGTAGCAGGCTCTGCTTCACTGTCAAGTGGAGGTGTCAATTCGAGTGTTACAAGATACATGGGTTCCCTGTTGCGTGGTCAGCAACCAGACAGTACATACACTGGACATTCTCGTCATTAGTCCGGATCGCCAAAAGTATACTACAATGTCCCAAAATCAGTTGCATGAATGCATACATGTTCATAATTTCATGTGCCGTGAGATCGCCCTTCGAAACCATCCTACAGGATATGAGATTGACCTTTTCTTGGGAAAGCGTTAATCGCCACCCTGTTCACGAGCCGTCATTCGCCTAGCGGAACCCTGGTTTAAGACCGTTAGCACAAACCTCCCTACATAAAACTATTATACCCAGTGTCACAGTAACCCCGATCACTGCTATTTTTATTATTGTACTTACATGGATATTGCATAAAAAGGGATTTTGCTATCTATTACGACCATCCCCTCCAATAGCTCAGCCTCATCGCAAATATCGCCCGTGTGTCAAAAGAAAAGCCTGTCAGGGCATGTGCCCTCCTTTCCATTGAAGTAGAAATTTGTACTCTGTCAATCCTTAACATTTTGCACACTCTCTTTAGCGTGTCACTCAAGAAATTGCTGCCGTTAGCACTGAGTATTACCGAAGATTTTCCAAACTTCAAAATTATTTTTTCCACTAGGATGCGAGCCACAGTGTCAGTCCTGTTTTTCTATGGCTTCGGCCACAATGAACTCCGTTAGCGCGTCTTGAAATGTCAGTATATACGTGCTGTTTTTCTCGGTTACCGTTAATGGGCCGACAATGTCAATACCACACCGATCAAATACGCCTTGCGGCGTTGGTGTTATATCTAAAGGCATTTTTGTCTTATTCTGTGTTATTTTCTTTTTCTGGCAATTAGGGCATTTTCTAATATAGTTCTCAATGTCCTTCTTCATACCAGGCCACGTTCGGTATTTTCGTATACGATCGTAGGTTCGCACGATCCCTTGATGACCACCTATGGGTGCATCATGGAATTGTCGCAAAATTTTCGCCTCTTCTGCATCAGTTATTTCCTGTTGTTCGTCTACCTGTCCTCCCGGTGTTCCTCACTTTTGTTTATGCCTTCCGCCGTAATTGGCTCCGCTGATGCACGGTCTCCTTGTGAGTCCGGGACCTGCTCTATGGCTGCCTCTTCGGCCTTGCCCTGACCTAGGCTACTGTCGCCATCCGTGCTGTTATCAGATGCCCTGAGCTCTGTCACTCTCGAGACTGCGTCAGCAACCTGATTATTTTTCTCTTTTTTATACACTATTTCGTAATTGTATTCTTCTAATTTCAACCTCATTTTCATTAAACGTGAGGACGGATCGCTAATATTTCCAATCCACTACAATGACTTATGATCAGTACAGATGGTGAACTTGCGACCAAACACATACGATCTGAAATGTTTGACAGCCCAAACCACGGCCAATAATTCCTGTTCAATTGTACTGTAATTTTGCTCTGCGTTGTGTAGGGTTCTGGATGCAAAGGCCAAGGGGAGGTCTTTGCCTATTTCTCCATCTGATAGAACAGACGCTATCGCAAATGAACTCATCTCAGTTGTAATGATAAGCTTTTTTGAAAAATCTGGATACTGTAATATCAGGGGGTTAAGTAGCTTCTCTTTTAGCATTCGAAACGCATTTTCTTGCTCTGCACCCCATTCATACTTAACACCCTTTTTTAATAATTCATGGAGTGGTTTAGCCTCTTTGCTGAAGTCACAAAAGAAATGCCAATAATACCCTATTAATCCAATAAAAGATTTCAATTCTTTTGTTGTTTGTGGCTGCGGAAACTCCGCCCGTGCTTTCAACTTGTTTGGATCCGATTTAACCCATCTGCAGTCAAAACGCCCCAAACAGGTGACTTCCTTCCTTAAGAATGCACATTTATTAACCTGCAACTTCAAACTATGTTATCTAAATAAATAAACATCTCGACACCCTGCAACCCTGTTAATGTGGCATTCATCAATTTTTGGAAGGTGGAAGGTGCTGAACGAAGTCTCATGGGCATTCTTTTATACATATAATGAGCATATGGTGTACTAAAAGCTGTAAGTTCTCTATATTTTTCTTTACCTGATAATATCCTTTTCCCAAATCAAGTGTTGAAAAATATTTTGCTTTGCCTAAGCCATCCAGAATTTCATCGATACGCAGAAGTGGGAAGATTGTATTGACAGTAATGTCATTTAGCTTCCTGAAGTCCGCGACTACTCGCCATTTCTTTTTACCTGATGCATCCATCTTTTTTGGAATGCTGAAAGGACTGGTGGGAGGAACGATTGTATTGTCCTCTAAAATTTGATTTATCTCTTGTTGCAAAGCTTCTTTCTGTACTTCTAGGATTCGGTATGGATGGGAACAAATAATTGGCCCCTGTGCCTAAGGAATCAATTGTATCCTATGTCGAAGCGTCTCTGTATATATCATCTTGTCTCTTGGCGGATAGAAAATATCATTATACACAGAACACACTTCTATTATGGACTGTTTTTCTACATCATTTAAATGATCCAATCGTAAATTCTCCTTCAGCAAACTGACTCTTGATTTTTTTCTTGCTCAAGACTTCTACATTACGCACGGTCCACTGCGCACTAGCGCTGAACTGTGAAACTCCCTCCACTTTAATCCGAGGCATCTCAAGAGAAACCGCCTCCTCTTGTGTATTCAGCACACTAATTAAACAATAGCCTTTTCTTATTCTCAACAACGCTTCTGGGAGGTACACTCCTTCTTGCAATTCTTGCTTTTCCACAATGCCTTCCACTAAGCTAGTCTCTGCAACATCTATCCTCAAAATTCTCTCCTCGCAAGGACCTATCTCTATTTTTGCCACCTGGCCTATCCTAGGCTTGGTAGTGTAACTGAGTAACCTCTTTTAAGGCTAGTCAATTGTCAGGATGAGCATTACTGCAAAGGGAATTTGATTCCAAAGCATTATGTCAGGGTGAAAAACACTAAATAAATTACTTTTTCTCTCTTAACAACATGTGGGCAGGATGGGTTCTTCTTTGGATCAGGTATGAGGTAGAATGAAACAGCATTGTTACATAAGATAACTTTTATTGAAAGATTTGTACAATGGTTTCCTTACTGGATTGTTCTGGCTGGGAGAGTGGCAGCTGTGTCGTTTGCGAAGCCTCCTACTGCATGAGCAGAGGCATCTGGTTACACCTGGCGGTGTGTATCTCGTGTCGCTGTTTCGCCCAGTTGATTGGAGATGCGCATCATGAGGTGGCCCGTTTAATTATTGAGAACGAAGTCGTCAATCGGATCGTGATACCTTGGGTGTGGCGTCCCAGTGTTTCTCTTCTCTATGCTGCCGCCTGTGTCAATGTCGTGCGTCGGCCAGCGGACCAGCACGACAGGGGAAGGCCAGTGTCCGGGACTCGAACAACGGACTCCAGCTTGTCAGTCTTTGGCTGTCAGATCTTCATCACCAGCTCACAGGTGACTGCTGATGTGAGGCCGCCTCCTTCCCGTCCTCACGAGTCACCTGGGTACATAAAAGTCAGTCTTCAAATACCTTCTAACGTCTGTCTTCTGGCAGCGAGGCTGCTACTTGCTATTCCATTACAGCAGCGGACTTGGTGCTTATGTGTACGATGTAGTCTCTTCCTGCATGATGGTTTTCAGCACTGACTGAACTGTACTGGAACTGAACTCGAACCGAAACTGACCTGAAAACTACTGTCGGGCCCACAGCGTCTCGCGTATTTATTTACTTCAGTTTACTGGAGGTGAACGACTTCACGGTCATTGCCTCTTCTGTCAGTTGAAAAGCTTCTCGAAAAATCTTCTTAACGTCGGTCATTGGCTCTTGGAATGAAGGCGAGGGTATTTGCTCACATGTGACAATTGAGACACACCACACGTGAGCCGGTCGGAGGATACCCTGGCAGCTGAATCGACAGCTTCCGCTTATGTTGGGAGGGCGATGGCTTCTCCTGAATGTGCTGACATGCAAGCGCCGGCCGTTGCCACTACTGCTCTGCCTGCTGTTTGCCAGTGTGTAACTCTTCTAAACTATCTACGTTTTTATTCTGATTTCTACTTCACATTGATTTCACTAATTTATTTACCTATCTTAAGTATCACTCAACATTCCTCCACTCTTCGGAGAAATTCGAACTCAAACTTACCACCCGACATTCCTCCACTCTTCAAACAGCAAAATCACTAACACAAGCAATGAAAACTCTCGGCTTAGATGATTACACACGCTTCACATTAAGTATGTGGAAAATACTTTATCACTTTACTAAAGCACTGTACGCTCGTGAATCACATAGTTCACACATAAATCTTTATAATAAGTGTAATAAATCTTGATGACAATGAATAAACAAAAATAGATTTTTCACTTAGAAAATTACATAGCAACACCTGTTTAATCTACACAATATTAATGCAAGAATATCTATTCTACAGTATTTTTTTTTAACATGAGACTGTTTAATAAAGACTGAAGTACAATAAACTAAATTAATACACTAATGCTCAAAAGAAACCACTGAAGTACTCCAGTTAAGAGTGTGGTATTCAGTTAACAGGGATTTGATGAAGTGATATATTATTATTTGGCTTATTTTTTCGTCTTACATAAAACAAAACTGTACAAAGCAGAAACACCAACACAAAGGTTCCAGATATACCCGTTCGTTTTGTGTTCAGTTTTTAACTTTGTTGTTGTAATGTTGCAGCTACACCGTTCTCGTAACATTGCGCAAAAATATCAGTCGGTTTACTGACTGCATATAACCAGTGATTTTCTACTTGTTCGAAAAAACATGACGTAGTAGTTAATATATAGGGTGAGCAATTGGTGGCGTCAGATTGTTCGAAAAATAATTGAGATTTACAACCATTGGTATGTAATTCGATTGTGCGAGATGGACATATAATGTGTTCGGATAGGCAACTATTTAATTCCGAATTTGTCATTACCAGGCTCGTATTGGTTGTTTGGGAGGTTAAAAATACTTGGTGTGTTCGGATCTGTACAAATTTATTTAGATTGCCCCATTTTACCGGAAATGAGTGTACTCTGTAACAGTCATACATACTCATTTTATCTGTAACAGGGAAAGGTATACGAACTCGTATTCTTGCATTATCTGTGTCCACTAGTACTGTAGCTAAGTGGTAATACTGCGGCAAATGTTTCTTATCTGCAGAAAATATTAAATTTAGGGGTTCTGGCAATTGTTTTCCAGTTTTACTAATAATGAGATAAATGTAACTGGCGATAGTAACGTGGGTGACAAATGTCCCTGTACTGCATAATGGATGGCTTCCTTTAATTCCTCCGCTGCCAGCCATGCATCTATCACTTGATCAGTGAGTAGCCTAAGCGATCTTGCTACTGCAAGTTTCTTATCCACAATGTCGAGCCTTGTTTGTATGACTTAAGTCTTCATTCAGCGTAGCAGTAGTAGCTAGAAGATAATCGTTCAATTCTTGGGTGAGGTTCCTGATGACCTTGGTATTAGTAAAATCTGTTTGCTCCAATCAATGTCGTGTGCCGCTCTATAGTGCCTTTATTTAATTCCGCGGTACTCTCTATGTTCTGTAATGAATTATTTAACTGATTAATATCTTCGTTATCCGCTGTACCGAAAATGGTCTTTAGTACTTTACCTCCTGCGTGCACTCATCCACGCTTAGCTCGTTTAACGGTTTGCAGAAGTATATCTTGTAACTGACGCAACTGTCCTCTCAACTGTTCGTATGAGTAGTGTAATGTTTTAAATTCACTGGCTATTTCCTCAAATATCTCTGGTGAACTTGTCCTTTCGTGTAGTGTATCAAATTCTAATTCAAGGTTCCTAAGTTCATTACGTAAGGCCCATAAATTATATTCTAATGAAATAGTCCACTTGTGATTGGTCAGAATTACAGTACCCTGTTTTACAAAAATTACACCACTCATCAACTGGTTGATCTGTAGTCCGTTGTTCGTATTAGTCAATAATGCAATTATGATAAACAGTACAGTCACAATGTAGTTGTCCATTATGCTAGAGGCGTTACCTGAAAAAAGCAAACAACATGGTTATAGACCTACCAACCTAGTAAAAACAAAAACAAAGAAAAGAAGGAATACATTGTTAACTACAAGATCTACATGTTTCTAGGTTCAACTTTTTTTTTCTTAAAAAATAAACCATTATCATTTATTAATTATTTACGTTTGTATACTATCCACAGTCTACTATGATTCAATTAGGACATTCGTACCCTAGGTCGAAGATTGTATGGTGCCATGCCTGTATGTTATGCTGGCGTGGCCACTCTTTTTCCTTTTCGGGCACTTCCTCCACCCTTCGGAAAAGCAGACACTATTGTTGAAGGAATCACGTCTGGAGCGCCCTTATAAGGTTTTAAACGACTTGCATGGACGATAGTAGTTCGGGTGGGCAGTTGCAGTTTAACGTTGACTGGTAACGTGATCTCAATAATTTGATAAGGATCTCTGTAGTTTGTTACTAATTTTGTTTTTGCTTTCGCAATGTATGGGGTTGACAGCATCACCCACTGACCGATTTTGTAATTTGGATATTTAGCTTGGGGATTATCTAATCTTTCCTGTCGTTCCAAAGCCTTTGTATTAGATTTTTGAACCTTTTTCCATACATCCTTCATCATTCGACAGAAATATTTTTCTCTTTCTCCGACTTTTCCGTTTTTCTGCTTGATTACATCAAAAGGGGACGGCATTTTTCTCCCATAGACCACTTCATAAGGTGACTTGCCAGTTGCTTCATGCGTTTTGGCGTTGTACCGACACGATTATTGGTAAATACGCATCCCAATGAGAATGTTGTTCGTTAATATAATAACCACGCATCTTGCCAATTGTCCGATGAACTCTTTCTGTGCATCCGTTGCACTGAGGGTGTAACAGAGTTGTGCGTAATTTACGTATTTTTAGTAAGTGGCATAGCTGTTTCATTAATGAAGACATAAAGTTAGATCCCTGATCTGTGATACTAGCTTTAGGTACGCCAAATTTAAGTATCCAGTTGTTAACTAAAGCTTGGGCAACTGTATTTGCTTGCTGATCTGAGAGACTCGCCATAGCTAGATAGCGTGAAATGTGATCTATAATCGTAAGAACATGCTTATTACCAGCAGGTGATTTATTGAATGATCCGTTAAATATCTAATCCACAGATTTGAAATGGGCATGAAGCCTCGGGGAGCCTCCGTAAGGGTATTTTTAAACGAGAAAGTTCAGCTCGTTGTGCTCACACAATGCAATTACGAACGTACTGCCAACATCCTGCTTTCTGGTTTGCCACCAAAATCGCTCTACTACGCGTCTTTCGGTTGTCCGCTGTCCACCGTGTCCTGCAAGGATACGATCGTGGGCCTCTGCCATTATTTCTTGTCTAATGTGTTGGGGAACAACAATTCACGGTCCAAGTTTTGTTTTACGGCATAATACACCATCTTCAAAGCAAAATTGTTTTTGGGTTGCGTATTTTTTGCATTCTGTATCTTCATCTTCTGCCTTTCTCCAGTCCTCAGTATCTCGGCCTGTTGCTTCCAAAAGTGCTATTTTCCGACTTAGGCAATCTGCATTCGTGTTTTCGCCTGGTTTATGGATAATTTCGAAATCCGTTTCGGAAAGACATAGGGCCCAACGGGTGAGACGACTAGATGGATCCTTTAACCCAAGCAAACATTTTAAAGCTGTGTGGTCTGTGATAACCTTGAATTTCCTACCATACAAGTAGCATTTAAAGTATTTGATGCCATAAATAACACTTAATAATTCTTTCTCCGTTGTGGAATAATTTGTTTCTGCCGTTGTTAGTTGTCTTGAAGGGTAGGCTACGGGGTGTTCCGCGCCATTAATATTCTGACGCAAAACAACTCCTACTGAATGACCACTTGCGTCACAGGATAAAATAAATTCTTTGTTATAATCTGGGTAGGCTAATACTGGACTGTGTGTTAACTTATCTTTAAGGGTTTGAAATGCTGATTTACAATCTTCAGGCCAATGAAATTTTGCACCCTTTTTCAATAATTGGGTTAAGAGTGGGGCAATTTCAGCAAAATTTTGAACATATTTTCGGTAATACGATGCGATACCAATGACATTTTGTACTTCCTTAACGCGTTGTGGTGTTGGGAAGTCCTTAACTGCCAAAATTAATCGAGGATCTGTTTTAATTCCTTTTTCACTAATGACATGCCCTACGTATGTAACCTCTGTCAATGCAAAACTACATTTTTCCATATTTAATGTTAATTTAGCTTTTCTAAGTCTCTGAAAAACGTTACGCAGAGGCACAGCATGTTCATTAATGTCTTTGGAGAATACAATAATATCGTCTAGATATACACAACATTACTGAGTTTTGAGTCCTCGCAATACTCCATCGAGTAGTCTTTGAAAAGTTGCTGGTGCGTTTTGCAAACCGAAAGGCATTCCTTTAAATTTCCAGCGGCCTCCAGGGGTAGAAATGCTGTTTTATGCCTATCTTCAGGTGACACTTCCAATTGATGATATCCGCTACGTAAATCGATTGTTGAAAAGTATTTACGGTTACCCAAACTGTGAATGATATCTGTAATGTTTGGAAGAGGAAAAACATCTGAGATAGTTTGTTTGTTAAGGTGTCTGTAGTCACAACAAAATCTATAATGTTTCGTACCGTCGGGAGACTTCTTTGGAATAATTGCAATATTTGAATTATAAAGCGAATCAGAATATTCTATAATTCCATCTTTTAGAAGCTGTTCTAAAAATTCATCCAGTACTGGTTGTAAGTGATGCGGAACTCTATAAGGCTTCCTATAAACTGGGGGGCTATTTCCTGTTGGGATCCTATGCTGTGTGATATCTGTTGCTGGCAGTGGACCTTCTGCATTAAGTAAATCTTGGAACTCAACTAAAACTGCTTCTATCGTGTCTGTATCATTTCCTTTCAAATGCTCAATCTTCTGGCGTAATGCGATTTTATAGGCGTCTGGTTTCTGACCATCAGTAATATCTGACCAAACGAAATCTTCTTCTTCAAAAGTACTGACTGTAGCTACTAATATTCCCTTATGCAACTCTGTCCTCCACTCCGAAATTGTCAATATGTACGGATACTTTCCTTTCTCCCTCAATGTCTTGAACCCGTACAACACTTCTACGTACAAAACAATGTGATACATCTAATTCCTCATTTTCCTCTAATGGCTCTATTAGACACATTGTATCTGTAGGTACCTCGGGGTCAACGGTCATCCAGAAAAGTTTTCCTGAGCCAAATGGTATCTTATCCCGCGAATCAACCTTCAAGGACGTTGCACGTAGTGTAGTTGATTTCGCCTTCCTTCTTCCTTCTTCTTTCTTTTGTTCTTCTCGCTCCGTCTGCTCTCACTGGAGTGCAATGCTGCGTCTAACAGAGTCTCAGAGCCGTCACTCCAGTCAAGACCTCGGGCTGAGCAGGAACGAAGTGTCTACCTATCTGAGAAATCAGTTCCACCGAAGAAAACCCCACACCTGGCACCACAATATTGTTCCTATGTCGTGTCCTGACATAGCTGCGAGAGGGATAAAAGGGTTTACTGGTCAGTCTGTGCTGAGTGGTACAGGGCAGAAGGACAATTCACAGTGAAGGCATTTGATTGTTTTCTTCTGTCTGAACCAACAGTGGTACAAGCATTTACTAGAAATGCAGGTGGTTAGGCTTCGTAGGGAACTCGTTGTGGAGACTCTCGGACAAACAGGGTTTTGAAATAGTTGTTTATTCCACACAGGACTAACTAATACACCGGAGGCTAGTTCTAGAGTTAGAAAGAGCATGAATAACACTGTTACAACAGAAGCCAGTGCAGAAGGCCCAGGAGTGGATGCTAACCACAGTAGCAAACACTAACAGCATATTAAGGCAACAGCTTAATAGCAAAACAAAACAACATACTGAATGTGACACTCTTCACTGAGGCACTCCAAGTGAGAGAGCAGGCGTTCGCGGAGCTGGACCGAGGCTGGAGTCGACGGACGCGGATTCGGCGCCCAAATCATCTGACTGAGAACTCCGCCAAAATGCGGAATCTGGGGGTTTTAAGGAGTCGCGCGGGGGCACTGTTTTTCCCACTTAAAGTCATCCAGCCAATCCCACAGGTCTCTTGTAGGCACCTGCCAATCACGATTTAGTTCGGTCCCCTCTACTGCTCCTAAGCGGTGATGTTAATGCAGCTGCACTAAGTCCGTAAAAAACATTGTTCAGCTGAAAGCTAAACGTAACTGCTCTGCCAAATAAGGCTTGCAACATTATTGTTATACGTCATTTAGCCCCATCCTCAGGCTCCCCGGAGTAGGGACTGCTACGTCAACAGTTTCTGGCGTTTTCGCAGTCTTTCTAACCCTTGTGAGCCTACTGACGTTGCTGTTCTCAGAGCTGGTATCAAGCTGGCTTTATACGCTAAAACGTGGCTGTGGGTTACAAAGTTCTACTGTGGCAACCTACCACAGCGTGTAGACCACATATGAAGTTGCATGTTAATTGCTTGAAGGGTAACTAGCACCCTGGGACCGCGTCTGGCAGCGTCTCCATTTTAGCAAGGCTCTCCCCTTACGGTTTACTTCATGTAACAATATCTCTCCTAGTTTCGTCTGCCCTCAGCATCGTCTCTGCTTCCGCGCTTTAGAGCGCCTGTCTTCCTTTCTCACAGCTTCAAGATAATACTACAGTTGCAAGGAATAATCAATATATTACAATCCGGGTATGAGACGGAAGGATGGAAAAAATCACATTTGAAATAGTTATTACATAAGAGACTGGTACCTTCCTGTATTAAGTTGCTATACATTGATTGAGATGTGTGAGGTCATTTTAACAGCGGCAGCAGTCAGGCACATGGATGGCGCACGGAGGGGGGGGGGGGGGGGGGGGGAAGGGGAATCAGGCGGCGACAGACGGCACGGACTAGTGGGACGGCGCAGGTTGGGCAGAGGCGGGGGAGGTAACAGCAGGGCCAGGTGTTTGAAGTGACACCACCCTTTGCAGTATGACCGCTGCACGTGAAACTTCTTGTTGACGGGTTCACCTGATTGGGACACGCGGAGCGCACATGTTTACAACTTCGCAGTACCGCTGAGTGGCTGTACTTACCTTCTGAGTTAATCCGAAAAAGAACAGGCGCCCGTTAGGGACGGTAGTAGACTGTTGTGTGTAGGCCACGCAGCCACGGTACAAGAGTAATCATTGAGTCATCTAACTTTTCTTTTTGTGTCAAAGCGACAATTATGTATCTTTGTATAGTTTATAGGCATGGAACGGGAGGGGGGGGGGGTGAGGTAGTTACATATGCCTCGTGACGACAGTTCACAGTGTGGTGGAGGTCGAGCGGTCAGGGCTTGAGAGTGGCCATCCAGGGCTGCCGTTTAATGACAGAACAGGAAATTAGGTACAATAAAGAGAATTTATCCTCCAGAGGCCCACGGTCCAGTATACTGGACTACGCACAAAAGTAATCCTTGAGACCCGAAGTTCAGTATATTGTACCAGCCATTCTGAAAAAAGTAAAATTGCAAAAAAAAGTCCTGTTTTAATATGTATTTTAGGCATATCTGGCTCCGAAAAGAGTATATTCTAAATGAAATTAAAGAAAAACCCCTTTGGGCCTCAGGAGGATATTTCATTGTATGGCACACAGGGGCGCGCCTAGGGTCTGAAGTTACTAGGTTTAGGCCAGTCTGGGAGGTCGAACAATTAACTGAAATGGGCAATGGAAGGGAAAGCGGTTCATGTTAACTTATGTTGGTAGCCTTCTGAAAAGACGACTGTTCTGCTCGAGGTCTGGATTAAAAGAGAGAGAGGTAACTGTGTCCTGCACCGCAGAACACTCCAGCGTCCACACACATGAACAGTATCCCACGCACGCTATTGACTAAAGCCAAAGGCGTAAATTCGCTAGCAGTTTCAGCAGAGATCTCAGGGTGTCTCTTGTCAGCAGCTTTAACTGGACAGAACTGCCTCGGTTTTGAAAGACAGGCAACTTATGTCACGTAGGCACAGCGTAAGTTGCTCTAGGAGTAAACTTGCAAAGATTTGATTGGGCCTTTGAAATAATTTTTTTAAACCAATTTCCTAAAATATTCCTTGACTGGTTGTCACCATGTACATTCCTTCCCCCTTTCAGAGAAGTGGTGACAAACATTGTTTACAAAATGACGTCAGTCAGCCCCCGGAAAGATGGGAGGGATCTGTTACAATATTCCATATAGTGTATGTAAGTGGGAGGGGACTTACATGCAGTCAAGTTTATCAAATTTCATGAGTTAAGAAAATAATAAAATATTAATTGTTCAAATTTAGTCAGAAATACAATGTCTTCTGTAGTAACGGAAATTATTAGTATAACAAACTACAACGGAAAATCCACGATTATAGCAAAATATTTAATTCTATCGTAATCGAAGTATTTGAGTAATAAATATAATAAATCGACTTACTGCAGAGCCTTGACACCTGGCTTGGTTAGAATTGGATTAAGTACATTTGAAAAAGTGTAATAACCTTAGAAAACCTTGCTATGTCATCTGACAACTTTTGAGGGTAGTAGCTGCACAAAGTTGCTCAGGCTATGAAATATTAACACATTTCAGTAAACTGGAGGATTCATGTACAAAGTCCAAGAGATGGTGTACCATAAAACACATATAATATAAACCTTATCTATATTAACCCATGTTAGAATACAGAGTAGAAAACCTTCTCTTATACTGACAAAACACTGGATTTAAGGATGAAATCAGGGGATAGCAAAGGCTACGCATTTAAATTACTTCATGGGGTAGTACTCCTTATGCACATCATTTAATTTGTCATTAGTTAAAAGTGGGGAAAATGTAAATTAACAAGGCTGAAATGTGACCAAGTTGTGGTCTGAATGGTTGAAAACTTCTCAGTCGTCACACAGTTTCAATATTTTTCCTAGTAGTATCTCTCACCCACAATGTTTTACAAACCTGTTACAGTAATTATTAACAAACTGTTGTCTATAGTAAAATTACAACTAGAAAAACTGAAGAACAAGACCAGAACAGCCTTTGTTTGATTGTCAATTGGAACTGAGGGTTGGTTACAACCTTATTTTTTCCTCTAAAACGTAAAAGTTAAAGAAAAATATATGCCCCGTCAACTGTTCTTAGAGTTTACAGTTTTCAGATTATCACGGAACTGCCATATGACATAAAATAAGCATGTAAAACACAGTTATAGGCATGGAGAAACACAAAGGCAAAACCATAGAAAAGATAATTGAAATGTGTGTCCACAGTGGCAAAACAGCTAACAATATCCTCGTCCTATTCATAAAACTTTACGTAAAAAAGGTAAAGAATGAAGTGAGTTTATAATCAGTTCATTAAATACGAGAAGATTCACATCTAGAATGTGGTTCTGTACGACAGAAGCGCAAGCACTCTTTGTAAACAAACTTTGACTGACGGGAGAAGAGCACGTGGCTTCCCGGCGCGGTGGGAGAGATATGCTTGTGTGACGTCGACAAACTTTAATGGCGCTTCTCTCTAGTAGGCTGATGGAGGGGGTATTATCTGTGGCGTCTTGCGGGAGGAGAAGGAGCGAAGAGGTAAGCGCAAGGGATGAGAAGGGGCGGAGGGGAAGTGGCAGTGGCACTTTCAGCACTCGGCACGGCACGGGTGTGCATGATAAGGCAATACTGAAGCAAACGTGTTTCGAAGCTCGGCTGGCGGCGTGTACCGGCAGTATAACGCCACAGAGCGGCACCAAATTTGTACATGAAGAAATCCTGACTTCTATAGGGCAAAACCAAATGCATGGAGGCGCAGTAAACAACGTTTAAGAAGGCTCAGTTAAGATCTTTAGTACTGTACTGACATTAATTTTTAAACACATATTGGTCGACAGAGTGCATCTCTGTGTTGATTTTCAGCAAACACAAAATTCATAAAACGCTGGCCATCTGAAATCGGACGGCAATGTGATATGCTGCAAAGCAGCTTCACACTCGGGAGTCCGTTGATAGGATACATCTTTTTTCAACAGGTAAGGGGTTTATGGAAGTCTGCAGGCTTTCGTGGCCGTTGTCACTGAAGTTAAAATCTTCTGGGTTACTAGGCCGCTTCATGTTTCTTCTAAAATGTTTCTTTTAGAAGAAACATGACGCTGCCTAATAACCCAGAAGATTTTAACTTCAGGTAAGGGGTTTGTCTATTGTGGCATATTCCTTTACAAAACGCCTATAATAATTTCTTTTACATTTTAGGGGAAGGGAATGTTCTAACAGCTTCAGTTAGGCGGGGATCTGGCTTTACTCCATCAGCACTAATAATATACCCTAGATACTGTACTTGACTCTCAGAAAAGGATCATTTTTATATTTTCAAGCTTAAATTGACTCTTCTTAATCTTGACAAAATATTTCTTAACCTGGTAACATGTTCATCTATGTTTCTGGAAAATACGAAGATATCTTCTAGATAAACTAGGTACATTCTAGATTTCAGTCGTCTTAAAAGTAAGTCAGCAAAGCGTTGGAAAGTAGCTGGCGCATTGCGTAGCCCAAATGGCATTCTCAAAAATTCATATAGACCGGAGGGAAATACAAACGCTATTTCTGGTCTGTCCTGTGGTGATACCTACTCTTCATATCAAGGGTAGTGAAGTATTTGCACTTTCCTTGCCTGTTCAGTGTTCCGTCGATACGTTGGAGAGGGTAAATATCAGGAGTGGTTACCTTATTTACTGCTCTCTTATTGACGCAAAGACGGTAGGTCTTCTCTTCATTGACTGATTTCTTTGGGACGATGACAATTGGAGACGAACAGGGGCTGGCGGAGGTTTGTACTGTCCCTGCCTCTAGCTGCTGTTGGATAGTTTCCTGCACAACGGGCTGGAAGTGACACGGTAGTCTATATGGTTTCTGCGCAACGGGCCTTGCATCTCCGGTGGGAATTTCATGGTAAAAAAGTCAGTAGCCGGCATATAACGCCTTTCCTCGATTAACCAGGAGTGTTCTTCCAAGACGGAGTACAATTTGTTTTGGTCAGTCGCAGGCAGATGTGCTAACTTATCTTTAAATTTGTCTCTGACCACGGGAGCAGTATGACACATGCTGCGTCCCGGAATCCGTTGTTTTCGGTTAGGTTTTAACTTCTTGTACAGGGTCGTTTTCTTCAATCTCGAGGCCGCTAGCTGTAATGGTGCCACTAGGAATTCCTACATCTTTCGTTCTGAAATTGTCCAAACAGACAGGAACATAAAATTTCTTTCCCTGCACTTCCGCTGTCGTTAAGCCACATTTAACTTTTACCAACATCCACCAATACGGTTGTTCTCGGCAGTTCGCAGGTTTTGACCCCAAGCCAGAGAATGCGTCCCGGCCACCACTGATTCTAACAAAGCTAGTTGTACGTAATGCCCACGATTGCGTGGAAGGAACTTGTGGAAGCGGAATGGCGTGGAGGCCGGCGAAACGGTGGGTTTCCTCACTGAGACAGACAGTTTGCGTCCTGTAATCTACTACACCCTGATAGTAGTGGAAGAAATCATTCTCGTCAAAATCTCGCCTTCGTTTTCGTATTACATTCATATCAAAAGTGTTGTGGTTGTCTCCGATTTTCAATTTAACTAGGCAATACCCAGCGGGCATGATTATTTCTTCGCTCAGACCGCTAATGTTGTAACGGGGTGGTTTTAACACTCGTCTATCCCCATGTTCTACGAATAGTACGCTGGTTTGCGCTCCAGTGTCGATAAGCATTCTTTTCTTTTTTTCTCGAACTTTGCCGTTGAGGAGGATATTCGCCACCTCATTTACGACACCGTGGCGGACTGGGTGTGTGAATTTTACAGGGTGCGCGGTCGGACTGCGTGACTTACCTCCGACCGTTTCCTGGGTGATTTTGGGGTCGTGGTGAATTGTTGTTGACTTGTTCCCTCTGCTAATTGTGCGAGGGGCTCCCGTTTCCCGGGTTCTGCGGGCAGTTTCTTCTTTTATGCCGTGTGGTTCCACACCGAGAACAATAAGCTGTGCGGCACTCCATGACAGCATGGCCTGCCTTTCGGCAGCGTTTCCATGCCTGCTCGTAATTAAAAACTCGATACGGTTGTTCGTTCGGACGCACCGAACTGGCAACAAAATGCCCTACCTCCTCTCGCATCATCGCGAGTCGTGTGGCATCATGCAACGAGGCGTGTGTGCTATTTTTACCTCTCCTCCAACATACGGGTCGATTCCATGTATAAATAAATCAATCGAGCAGGCTCCCGCCTGCTCAATTAACACCTCGTTATGGGCGGAATCCGAGCCCAGTGCGTAAGTGCGGCAAGCCACAGTGCGGAATCGGTCAGCAAATGTCTCTAAATCCTCCCCTTGATTCTGGCGGAGGGTAATAGCTGCAGTCATGCCTGTGTCCGAATACCTCTCTTTCAACCTAGCCTCTAACGTGGCAAAAGAGGTGGTGTCCTAAGGGTGTGAACTGATTAGATATATGTACGGGCGTCACCTAACAATTTAAGGCGGTTAATAGGAAATCGTTTGGCCAAGCGCAATCGCAGCTTACATCTCGGACAGCTTGTAGAAAGGAATTTGTTCATTAGGTTTCCCGGAAAACGTCGGAATGAAATTGACTGCAAGGCAACTATTATCCAAGGTTACAATGGATGGCTGGGGTACTGTGCTACTTACGGTGCTTGCAGCCGTCATTTGCGGAGCAGCAGGGCGTGTTTCTGACGCAGATTAGATCGGCAGACTGGGTTTGAGCCAATTTTTGGCATTCTTCCGTCAATTGTATCCTTCTCAACATTAACTTATCGACTTCTACTCGAAGAGCAGCTACTGGGTCTGGCTTTGCCGTAGGTGGGGAGTTCCCTTGGCCAGTGGCAGGGTTACAATATTAGGACACCTTGTGGTCACCGAAAACTTTACAGCTGTTGTTGTTGTTGTTGTTGTTTTTGTCTTCAGTCCTGAGACTGGTTTGATGCAGCTCTCCATGCTACTCTATCCTGTGCAAGCTTCTTCATCTCCCAGTACCTACTGCAACCTACATCCTTCTGAATCTGCTTAGTGTATTCATCTCTTGCTCTCCCTCTACGATTTTTACCCTCCATGCTGCCCTCCAGTACTAAAATGATGATTCCTTGATGCCTCAGAACATGTCCTACCAACCGATCCCTTCTTCTAGTCAAGTTGTGCCACAAGCTCCTCATCTCCCCAATTCTGTTCAATACCTCCTCATTAGTTATGTGATCTACCCGTCTAATCTTCAGCATTCTTCTGTAGCACCACATTTCGAAAGCTTCTATTCTCTTCTTGTCCAAACTATTTATCGTCCATTTTTCACTTCCATACATGGCTACACTCTATACAAATACTTTCAGAAATGACTTCCTGACACTTAAATCTATACTCGATGTTAGCAAATTTCTCTTCTTCAGAAACGCTTTCCTTGCCTTGCCAGTCTACAGTTTATATCGTCTCTACTTCGACCATCATCAGTTATTTTGCTCCCCAAATAGCAAAACTCCTTTCCTACTTTAAGTGTCTCACTTCCTAATCGAATTCCCTCAGCATCACCCGACTTAATTCGACTACATTCCATTATCCTTTACAATGAGAGCACACAAAAGTGCCTACACTCGACAAGATGACGGGCATAGCTGGCAGCAAGGAGACGGCGCTGAAGAATAATTGATCGATGAACTTACAGAAGCTGTAGTTGCAGCGGTGGTGGGTCGACGACGGCTGCATCCCGTTGGACGACGGCGGCAGGAAACAGCGGCGAGGATGATGTCGGCGGTGTCGACGGCTGTGCGACGTGCCTCAGCTCGTCGGCCGGAACATGCGCGTTTCCTGGATGGCGGTGCGCAGCCGGAACATGCCACCATGCCGCATCGGAGCTGCGTGGAAGACGGCTATCCGTGGCGTGGCGTACCACCAGGCTACCTGGGAACGGCAGCGGCTGTGGCTGGCTGTGTGGCCACGAAAGCGGCCTGGCGTTTGCTGCGGCAGCTGTTAGGAGAGAACGCCTAAACGGCGGAAGGCTGCGTGGCGAACCACGAACGCTTGCTCTTCTTATTGCGCATCGCGTCTGGAGCGCCAAGTGCGAAGTACTACTGGCTGCTTCATTGGGTACGGCATGTTGAAAGGTCGATAAGACGGGCCTAACGGTGAGCGATCTCACTTCTGACACCAGATATTAATGTTTCACGATTGGCGAGGAAGGAAAAGCAGTAGGCACCCATTGAGGTGATGAAGATAAACATTTTATGATAGACATGATGGTTTATTCCAATAAAAAGTGGTTGAAGGCAGGCCTAGAGAAGCCGCCGAAACGGAATGGGCTGCTGCCCAAAAGAGTGGGAGAGGAGAGAGTCTAACAGGGTCGGAAGCTGCCAGCAGAAGAGATTGAATGGCGTGTCCGCTCCCGGTGGCTGGCCGCGGCTCCACCACCACGTGACCACCTCCAAACCTCCCTATTGGACAGCCAAATTGTAGACGCGCGGTTCGGTAGCGTTACCTTGTCAGCACCACCTGAGTTTAGTTGCTGATGGTTCAACACGTGAGTTTAGAAGTGGTTCTGTCCCGTACAATGCAGCGTGACTTATGAGCCGAAACTAGCAGCCAGGCAGAAGGCGTTGGTGAACATCAATTGAAATATAAAAAATTAATTTTTTATAATATTACATCCATTCAGTAACGGCCCCCACTGTACACTTCTTTCTAGCAATACGTCGTTCCTCTTATGTCGATACGAATGCTTAGCCCAGCGTGGTACAGCATGGATAGCTGCTACCGGTTGATGGAGTGTACTCGATCCCACTTTGTGCCTCTTCTTCCCTGAACCACCCCATCCGTGGTGTGGTGTAGGCGGCAGGCATTGAACCCAGTACTGCCAGCGTGGTAGGCCCCCTACACGGATGCTCTTATGCGTGCTGGACGGTGGTCTGCCAGGAACCCTGATCGTCATCTTCCGTCCCACACTTAGAGAGAACAGCATCTGGTACTGCACTGCTGCTGGTAGTTCAACAGTAGTGGTTGGTGTGACACAGCATGAAGTTCGTCAGTGGAGTTCAGCTCTGCGGCACTCCACAGGTGGTTTGTACTGTGCTGGTTGATCTGAGACAAGACTTGCTAAAACAACATGGTCACGGAGCGAATGGCGTCGACACTTACTCCATCGTTCCCATTGACCTGACCCGTTCTCCTCAACTTGGAGCTGGGACTTCGGTATTTAAAGAGTTCTCCGTAATTCTGTGATGTGTGGTTTACTAGCAATGACCGCATGTGGCCTCTTTATTCTGCTACACTTGTTTCTGATGTGTCCACAGAAGTGCCGACACAGTGTGGTTAGAGGAGACCGAAATACACGCTATAAGCTCACGCAGGATGACGTGAGGTCTGAAACAGGATACGTAATGAATGCTATAAAGAAAAGTACGTAGCTTCTGGAATACTTAACTTTAATCCATCCTTGGTACATCGCTATTGACGATACAAGTGAGACTCTATAGTTTCAGACAATATACTGCTAATGGCGCCTTGCTAGGTCGTAGCCATTGACTTAGCTGAAGGCTATTCTGAGTATCTGCTCTGCAAATGAGCGAGGCTTCGTCAGTGTGCATCGCTAGCTACGTCGTCCGTGCAACTGGGGCGAGTGCTAGTACGTCTCTCTAGACCTGCCGTGTGGTGGCGCTCGGTCTGCTATCACTGAAAGTGGCGACACGCGGGTCCGACATGTACTAATGGACCGCGGCCGATTTAAAGCTACCACCTAGCAAGTGTGGTGTCTGGCGGTGACACCACAGTTTCAATTCTCTCTTAGCAGCTAGTTAAATTGGTGTATGAGTGTTTTCCATAGCCATCCCTATTACTTCTTGCAGCATCCCGTCGTGCGTGTTATTTTGCTTAGTCGCTGTCCTTTTCTGTTCTGCTACTGCATGTGCTCTCTCTCACTCCGCTACAGCAGAGTTGCAGACTGTGCTGCCCGTCTGTCTTGCATCACCGTGCTTCCTGGTCGGCGCTAATCGTTGCGTAACCAGCCTATCTTATGTCAAGGTGGTTGAAGTCCGTTAGAAGTTGTATGACTTCGAGCCCGTATTACTCTGCTCTGTAACACATCATCACCCTTTGTTAAAATTCTTCCCGTATTTTCAGCTTCTCTTGTTCTTAGTTAGCCTATACATACTTAAACATTAGTTTACATTTCTTCTTCTGCTAAGTTACAACTGAATATTTAATCTTAGTGATTCTGCTATGCTTGTCTAATTACAGTGTTGTTTTCTGCTTCCATCTTCTGACTAGGTTGTATCCATTTTACTGGCATTTGGTGGTTTGCTATTTCATATGAGTGTACAATCTCATATTTCAGACAGAAGTAGATTGCCACAAGTAAATATAAGAACCAAGATTACGATCATGGTTGATAAACTAAGTAATTTTATTCTGCCTGTGCTTTTCATGATAACGTTTCATATGCTGCAATATTTAGTTTACAAAGGTTTGCTGATTTTCGGAATTTACCTAGTTGTCTGTCAACTGTAATAAAATTGAAAACAACGAGTTGTTGATGAAAGATTTTGATGGGATAGAATGTGTGGGGGTTTCTCTAGCCAATACAACATTGGTCTGGATATGTTAATTAGTATTAATGCGTCAGGAATTCAGGAATGCCAGGAGGGGAAAGCAGTAGGCACCCGTTGAGGAGAAGAATAAAACATAGTTTAAACTGTATGAAGTTTTAATGCCGTAAAAAGGAAAGGCAGGCCTGGAGAAGCCGCCTAAGAGAGCAGGTGAGGAGGGCGTCTGATCGTTTGGAAGCTGCCAGCAGCAGAGGGCGAACGCTGTGTCCGCTCCCGGCAGCTAGCCGCGGTTCCACCCACACTTGGCCACCTCCAAGCCTCCCTACTGGTCGGCCAGATCGCAAGACGCGCAGTTCGGTAGCGTTACCTCGTCAGCAACACGTGAGTGTGGCTGCTGATGGCTCAACACGTGAGTTTGAGGATGGTTCTATCCGGTTTTGGGCAAAGTGACTGACAAGGGGAGTGCCAGGGTTGGGAAATGAAGTTCGGAGTGGGACGGCGCGTGTTTGCAGCACTACCCCATAGTGTTACACCGCCCCAGTCATGAGGCCAGATGGCCAGCCATTCACTAGAAAAACTCTCCGAAACTTTCCGTCCTACAGTATATAATACCCATGCGTCCGCTCACTGAACCGAATGGCGCGGTGGCCCGTGCAATATTGGTAACAATTTGTGCCTCGTATTTTGAAAGTATCTATTCAGTTTTCCGTATTGTAAAAAATACAATGACGTTCAAATTGAAAACTTTTGTTCTTTCAACATTTTCAACTTTTCCAACCAAATTATTTTCTTCAAATAATCGTTCGTATTGTATACTGACAATATTTCATTTCTATCATGTATATTATACATAACATCCGTCGAACAGGAGCGTACGGCTTCTATCCGACTAATTCAGTTACACGAAGCCCTATGTAGGGAACAAAAGGTTTCTCCTCATCGTCGACTCCTGGGGAGGGCAAACACAAACACAACCACAACTGTATGACGAGGTTTTCCAGGACGACGCACAACGTCCCATCTGTACCCTCAAAGTTATTCCACCGAAGTATACACCACTAGTGCAGCCCTGTGATGTTTATTTTCACAGAAAGGTGAAAAAATTTCATTAAATGCCTGCAAAATTGCGCCACGTTAATTTAACAGGAACGGGAGATTAATTCATGAGAAGATTGTATTAAGCCGGCCAGAGTGGCCGAGCGGTTCTAGGCGCTACAGTCTGGAACCGCGCGACCGCTGCGGTCGCAGGTTCGAATCCTGCCTCGGGCATGGATGTGTGTGATGTCCTTAGGTTAGTTAGGTTTAAGTAGTTCTAAGTTCTAGGGGACTGATGACCACAGAAGTTAAGTCCCATAGTGCTCAGAGCCATTTGAACCATTTGATTGTATTAAAATTAACTAGATCGTTCACCATCAGTTATCATCTCCTGTTTTTCACAATATGATCGAATACGCATGGTTCGCGTCGAAACTAACCGCAGAAAGACATGTTTCGAAATGTTAACGAGGTCTGCTTTTCGACAGATATTCTCAAAACTCGCTACTCGTGTAAAAAATCTTCATTTATTCGATGCGCAAATTGTTCAAACATCTTTTGTTTCGAGTGTTTTTATAACTAATATCATTCTGGCTCTTGTGTAATTTCAGAATCCAGCGAATAAACATATAGTTATTCATAGCCGTCACAATATGAATATTATTCCCCCATGCACACAGTTTTCAATATACAATACGAACGAATATTTGAAGGAAATAATTTGGTTGGAAAAGTTGAAAATGTTGAAAGAACAAAAGTTTTCAATTTGAACGTCATTGTATTTTTTTTCAATAAGGAAAAGCAAATAGATACTTTCAAAATACGAAGCACGAATTGTTACCAATATTGCATGGGCCTCCGCGCCATTCGGTTCAGTGAGCGGACGCATGGGTTAATATACTGTAGGACTGAAAGTTTCGGAGCGTTTTTCTCGTGAATGGCTGGCCATCTGGCCGTATGACTGGGGCATTGTAACGCTATGGGGTAGTGCTGCAAACACGCGCCGTCCCATTCCGAACTTCATTTCCCAACCCTGGCACTCCACTTGTGAGACGTTGCAACTTACCGCCGGGCAGAAGGCACTGACGAACATCAAGTGAAAAATAAGTCAAATTTTTGTACTAATAAATCCACTCAATATCGGCCCTCACTGTACAACTTTCTCCCCTCTGCAGGAGTGGAGCATGGGGGGATGGTAAGCTAACAGTTACTAAGGGGGGGGGGGGGGGGCTCCTGCGAAGGACGGCCGTACATAATAAATGACAATAATTAGGTCATGAATGCTTGCCTGACAAAATTTGGACGACGGCGGATGGTGTGGCGGTGATGTGAGACGCTGCGAGTTGCGCGCTGGTTGCAGCGATCAGCTGTAGGCGGTAGCAGCGGCGGAGGTCGCTGACCACAGCAGTCAGCAGCGCGCTGTGACGCACTGCAACTTCCGCCGAAACGTATAAGCAGCGGTTCTGCAAGGAGCGATGCACAAATCACAAGGGGGGTGGGGAAAGAAGGTTGGCCCTTTTGAATCACTTCACAGGCATATTTTGTTGCTTACATCTAAAGGAGGACTCTGTCTTTACTAACTACTACAGTATGGTGGCAGCAAGGAACACCCTTGCTCCCATTTCACAACCTAACATGGTATCCCCCAGGAGATACTGTTCAGGGACAGCAGAAGGGGGTGACCGAAGTCACACAAAAAGTCCTTTTCTAAACGCTACTCATAGTGATAAACCAATAAAGATAATTTATAAAGTGGCATATACAGAACTAGGACAAGCGTGCAAACACCTTCTCAGTGGGGGTAGTGATATCACATGGAGAACTATTAAATAGTAAACCGCTACTGTTACGTATCACACTGTAGGACTGCGTTGCTCGAAAGTATTCGTAACATGGGATAGTGGCTGTTACTTAAAACTTGTACAAAATATGTAGGATAAATCACGTGAGAATTAGAATTGATTACGACAGACAAGGCGAAGAATAGGGAAGAAGTGGTAGCCTTTGGGGCCGTGACTGGCTTATCGCAAGGCGACAGCTGTGCCAGTCCGCATGTCTGCACCATGCTCTGCTTGTAGTAAGCGTTCGCTGGTACCGTAACATGCAATTTAAACAACTCCAGAACTTTGTATCAACTGGAAACTCGCTGCATGGTAAAGTGAATCAAGGCTAACGGTTATGCTCTGACCTCGTGGTAACAGCATAAAACAGACCACTTAGCATCACCTACAGCAACACACACGGGAACTCTTACCTGTACACAAATCAACTTACAGGAGTAAAACAAATCAATTCTCTTTCATCATCAACAAAACCTCGCTCTCCTTTTGGGGTTAACAGCCGGAAGTCGTCATATCCTCTCTTATACACTTACAGGTTCTAACAAACCTACCACAACAAGGGTCAAAAATTAATTATGATTTGTAGTGTTGCTCACGTTGCTAAATATTGCATTTTCGGGCAACAACAAAGTTATATTATGTGGCAGGTGTCATTAGAGCACAGTTAATAAAGTCATTTCATGAAATAATGGATAAACTAGGCACTCATCTTTTCGTGTTTCCCACGCTGGTCTCGTTGTGAACTCATGGCTCAATCGTCGAAAATGTAGGTGGTGATGATTCCATGCTCGGATGCAAAGAGGCCTAGGTTTTATTCTGCGATATTCAAAAGTTTTATACATGTGTTTCATAAACTATTCTTGAAGATTAAACTTTTACAGGTTAGCACAATGGTGACGTAAAAAAGTAATCAGCACTTCGAATTTAAGTTACACTTATTTTTTATTATTTTGTTGCAATATCACGTATCTCACAAAACATCACTTCACAATATAAAATATACTTGAAAATATCTTCCTCACTGTTAAAGTTCACATTTTATAAACTGACTACTTTTTGCGTCTTTTCAACATGATGACCAAGACTTGACTCTCTAATAACCGCTTACGCGCCCAAAAATCAGAGTTACAAGTACGTCAAAGATCATAGTGACAAAAAAAAGAATACACATAAGAATAATATCATTGCAACATAAACATATCGATGTATCAAAGTGCCTCTACATTAATGAAATCAAATCTGAATGTTGTCACAGACATATGTTAACTACTTTACAGAAACACAGTAGAATATTGCTGGTATCGAGAGGTTGAGGTGAGGTGCCGTAATGGTTACATAATTCAAATACCATTACAAGGTGTAGAACAGATCAGTTCTGTTGTACAGCTTCATGCATTTAGTTAACCAATGAAGGAACTACCATTTACGAAAAACAGAAGTCATGGACAGAAAAATATAAATAGTCAGTGAGACGTGCTAACTCCCAACTATGCGTTTTCGTGAACTTCGCTGTCTATCTGTGTTTGGTTTCACGCCCTTGTTGCGGTTACGTCTTGGTTCTTCTTCCTTCTACGTGTGGAGGCAGTGATGGATATCGATATTTGCTCCGTGTACCATCTTTGGTTTGGTGCATATAGTTTCCGGCTAGGGGGGGTCTGGAAACAGTCGGTCGGTTGTTGCGGACGAGGGAAGTTACCTCCGCGCGGTGCAGTCGGCTGGGGCCGCTGGCAGCCTGTGCGCAGTGTCGGATCGTGTGTGGAGCTGTCCGATCGCTACGAGCTTCGTGGTTCACCGACCAAGGGCGTCAAAGTTGAGTAGTGGTTTCAACTACCCAAGCCATGTCCATTCATGTTGTGGTGATTCGTTTCGGTGGTTTGCTGTTGGGGAGGTTTTCCTGTGAGAAACGCCGAGTGTTTCTACTGCTGAAATTTTGCCGCCATTCGGTGCAATTAACTATTTTGGTCGGCTGCAATTTGAGTGCACCAGTGGAATATTCTGTCTTGTGGCCGTTAGTGTTCTCGTTACCTGCCCTGGTCGTGCGGTAGCGTTCTCGCTTCCTACGCCCGGGTTCCCGGGTTCGATTCCCGGCGGGGTCAGGGATTTTCCCTGCCTCGTGATGACTGGGTGTTGTGTGATGTCCTTAGGTTAGTTAGGTTTAAGTAGTTCTAAGTTCTAGGGGACTGATGACCATCGATGTTAAGTCCCATAGTGCTCAGAGCCATTTGAACCATTTTGAACCAACCTGCCCTGGGCACTGTCGTAAATTCAGACAGTGTTCTTTTGAATGAAGTTAACTATATTACCATGTTTCAAATTCAAGTGTACCAGCTGAATTTTCTGCCTAGTGGCCGTTAGTGTTCCGGTTACCTGTCCTGGCCACTAACGTAATTTCAGGCAGTGTCCTTTCCTCACCTGTTGTCGCTGTCCAACATGGTGTGTAATTTTGACAGCTAATGACACTCCGTTGTGAATTACCACGTTTGTAGTCTTTCCGGTTTGAGTTCTCATTTACTGATGACGGGAAGCAAGTCGTTCTGTCGCTTGGTTCGTGGCTGTCCCCTGTTTGGGTTCCG
This sequence comes from Schistocerca piceifrons, assembly GCF_021461385.2. Taxonomy (NCBI): domain Eukaryota; kingdom Metazoa; phylum Arthropoda; class Insecta; order Orthoptera; family Acrididae; genus Schistocerca; species Schistocerca piceifrons. The sequence goes on from NC_060149.1 coordinate 100,039,347, forward strand.
ACGGATCAAAAATAGTTGGGCTCACCACCTGTCTCGCCTAAGTGAACGAGGGCAGACCGACTTCCCTAGAGGCTTCTGAGTGCCACCGGTGTTTAATTATTTGTTGTCAGCTACTTTAAATTCAAGGCATATGGTTATTTTTTTCTTAAAATTTTGCAAAATTTATTTTTAAATTTATCTTTCAAGCTTAAACATTGTGGCTTTTTGCCTTCAAAAGATTATGGTAATATATTTTCAAATTTTGAAACTTAATTGTGGACTTCAGCCATTGGTATTGCACCTTGCGTATGTATGTTCTATCTGCTGAGCCTTAAGGCTTTCCACATAGCTGTGATACGTTTCTTTGTTTATTTAATTTGCCTCTTTAATTGCATTTTAATCTTGTTGATTTTAAAGATTTCTTGTTGTTAAACATTCTGGCCTTCTGCCTTTAATAGTCTATGCTAATATATTCTAATAAGTTGAAATTTGTGGTCCTCAGCCATTTGTATTGCACTTTGCGTATGTTTGCTGGTTTTTCTGAAATTACATTATTGCTATCTTAATTGGATTTTTATCTTGTTGATTTGTGAAGATTTCTTGTTTGGAGGCCTTCAGCCATAAAAGAGTTGCATTCGGTAATGGTCCGGCTATGTGCCGCTTTGGTTGTGAAGGTTATTAAATTACCGTAAATGACAAATAGGAGAAACTGACCTCAACCTTTAGCCCTTTCCATAATCCTATCACCTATTCTGCCCAGTGAGTTTAATGGGCGTATCAGTCGGGGAAGATTCCAAAGAACTACAGGGGTAGACGATAGTAACAACGGGGTAGTGAGGGGATGAGGGGTATGGTCGTGCTTACTTGTCATCTGGATCAGAAAGGGTGCAACAATGAGTGGTTGCATTAGTTCACGTTAAAGAGTAAGGAATGGAGTATAATCGGGAACAGGCTTAGGTAACAGGTTTCAGTATAAAAATTGATTCAGCGGTGATAACAGAGAAATTCCGACTGTATTAGTCGTATTGGAATACAAAAGGCTTCCTTCCCCTTCCCACTGGGGGGAGGCAATGACGCACAGATGAAAGAGATAGGGAGGCAATCGGTTTACGCAACCGAAACCTGAAAGAATAAACCGAACAGCTGGGCACTCTGCGGGCGCTAACCGCAACGTGTAAGGCATATGTAGGACAGAATATCAGACAGGAGCCGTCTGACAAACTGGCAGATTTTTCTGTTCTGGCACTTTAGATAAAGTGCTCGCTGGAAAATCAAATAACACAGGAGCTTCATATCAGCATTGAAGATATATTATGAGATGAATGACAAGGGCCCAAGAACGGGTGGATAGCCTAAGGACTATCCAGATTGAGCCTCTGATTTCAATGGCAAAATAGCCTGGGAGTAGGCTGGGAGCAGGGTGAACACTCCTAAACTATAGTAGTCGTATTGAGAGACAACAGCCACTGACGCATAGACAAAAAGAATAGGTAGGCGATCGATTTACGAAACCGAAAATTGAAAGAATAAATCGATCAGCTGGGCACTCTGGGCGCTAACCGCAACATGCAAGGTACACGGCCCTGGAGGCGGGAGGTAGAGAGTAATTGTTGAGGTGGGAACGAGCAACTCAAAGCAACGGCAGGAACCCGGTGGAATGCATGGGCGAGGAATACATGTCGGGGGGATAATTACTACAAAATTCCTAAAACCCCGAAGTAACAGGGTGAACTATGAAAAGTAAGGGCGCGAACTACCGTAATAAAGTATAATAAACTACTATAGAGTAGTAGTACAATCTTCAACAAGATAGCGCGTTACCACGCTTGGGCGATGACGTCTTGTCACGGGCGCTAATCATCCACAACCACACGCTTATTTCAGCGGGAGTTTCCATCTTGGAACATCATTGGTCTGTTTGTTTGAATAAAGAAACGGGTTTCTCTTACTTACAAAACGCACGGTAGGGAACTGTTCCTAAAAGGTAGCAATGTCGATTTTCGTGCTCGCTCGTAACAACTTCACTTCGTCAATCAATTACTTCGTAAGAAGTAGGGTGAGTAATAACGAAACCTAAATTCGTCTGGGTGAACTCTTAAATGTGCAACATGCACATGGGGCGCTAACTACTATTATTCATATACTTGGGTGAAACTTAATCACATCTCTCCGACCACAAAATCCGTCTCGCTTACCGCTCAGCAGCGAGGGGGCTACGTATTTCTTCTCTACTCCAAGGGCGCATTCAACTAATCTCTATTGGGTATTTCATGTAACTGGGGTGCTTCACTCACTTCTAAACATACCAGTCCAGCTCTGGGCACGAACATGGCGCATAATAGGATTCCGGAATCCCTAACTCACAAAGTCAGGTAACACGAGTGTAGGGGGAGTCTTACAAAATGGGAGGAATGGTGTAGTGCAATATATCTAAAATCCAGGGTTGTGATGGGCCTTTACATACTGGGGTTAGCAATATAAAATACAAGTACATAACATACAACACAAATGGCATAAATTATAAATACGCATGCATGAAATAACATATGGAAAATAGCAAGGGCGTTGCTACGCAGCAAGACGATGATGAAATGTTTGAACCTAACATAAAACCATAAGGGGAGAGAAAAAAAGAAAAATACAAGTTACTTTTACCAACTATTAACTGGCTATCAACTGACAAAACGCGTAGCGGGGTGGACATTGTTCAACATTGCTAAACATACAAAAGGCATATACTACACAGTGGTGAAACAATTTATCTGTACTGGGAAAGCAGGTAGCATTATGAAGCTGGCTGGAGGCAGTAACAGAACAGTTATCAAGTTAGAGCTGAGGAAGCAGCGAAGTCAGCGCGGGCGGCGCGCTGAGATAGCGAGACAGCCTCGAGGCACGTGTGATGCTGAGCTAGCAAGGAGCCGCGCGTCTTGAGTGAGCAACGCCTTGGGCGTTGTAACTAACCACAGGTAGATGTAGTCCATAAAAATTTGGGAGATTAAAGCGAAATTAGTGTTTGTAGCGAATAGCATTGTCCAATGAAACGGTAAAGAAGGGTTGAGTAAACTGTGAAGCCATGGTGAAGCCATTAACGAATTTGGAAAAAGAGTATGTAGTCGGTTATGAAGGCACATGAGACTAGACGGAGGGTGGGAGGGTGGTACTGTTCTTTGGGGGAGGTTCGGAACTGCAAAGCGCCACCAAACTAAATGTCAATGTGCTGGAAGACACCTGTTTAACACTTTCGCTGCGGCATCGGTGCAGGCGTGCAACTCTCCGGTGCGGCCCGGCAAGTGCGAGTGCGGGCCGGTAACACTCAAACGGCAGGTACCGCTCGGAGTCGACGCTTCTAAGCACACCTGAGCTACAAGGCTGACGTCAAGACCTTGTAAGATCTGTAGTATCATTTTCTATACTGACCTAATGATGACACCTTAGGAGCATTACTTCAAATAAGCTTCGACTGTATTGTGCTCATGTTTTAAAGTCTGTTTTCTATCTGACACCTGTAGGGGTCACAGGCGTCATTCAGATGTTCGTGATTTGTTGATAATGTAACAAACCATACAATTGGATTCCAAAACGCATATTCTTAAGAAGGAAAAGAGAGGAAAAAAGAAACTGGATTCATTTGAAATCATATTTACTTTAAATGCGCATTTTTTTAAATTGACTCTGATAGAGGTCGTCAATTTAGTAGCATGTTTGCTCCTGGTGTGGGAGAATTGGCCGTCTACATTTATCATAGACGCCCAGAGAACGCCCGGATGTGTAGAAATTAGTAAGCGAAACACTTTTCCTGCTCCTTTTCACATTGGAAGGTCCATTAACCACCATTACGAACAATATACGTTCTATAACTGACCACACAAAACAAAACTTTACACGCTTTGATGTTAGCTTAGACGCTGCAACTAGACAGTAATCCGACAGTGAGGGCGGACGCTTATAAGCGTCAGCCGCACTGGTTCGTAGTTTTTTTTCCTTTATTGTTATTTTAATACCTGAACAAACAGGTAGGCTGTCAGCGGCATGCTACGCCGCTCTTCAGCCATTGTTGTTGTTGTTGTTGTGGTCTTCAGTCCTGAGACTGGTTTGATGCACCTCTCCATGCTACTCTATCCTGTGTAAGCTTCATCTCCCAGTACATACTGCAACCTACATCCTTCTGAATCTGCTTAGTGTATTCATCTCTTGGTCTCCCTCTACGATTTTTACCCTCCACGGTGCCCTCCACTGCTAAATTTGTGATCCCTCGATGCCTCAAAACATGTCCTACCAACCGATCCCTTCTTCTAGTCAAGTTGTGCCACAAACCTCTCTTCTCCCCAATCCTATTCAATACCTCCTCATTAGTTACGTGATCTACCCACTTTACCTTCAGCATTCTTCTGTAGCACCACATTTCGAAAGCTTCTATTCTCTTCTTGTCCAAACTAGTTATCGTCCATGTTTCACTTCCATACATGGCTACACTCCATACAAATACTTTCAGAAACGACTTCCTGACACTTAAATCTATACTCGATGTTAACAAATTTCTCTTCTTCAGAAACGCTTTCCTTGCCATTGCCAGTCTACATTTTATATCCTCTCTACTTCGACCATCATCGGTTATTTTACTCCCTAAATAGCAAAACTCATTTACTACTTTAAGTGTCTCATTTCCTAATCTAATTCCCTCAGCATCACCCGACTTAATTTGACTACATTCCATTATCCTCGTTTTGCTTTTGTTGATGTTCATCTTATATCCTCCTTTCAAGACACTGTCCATTCCGTTCAACTGCTCTTCCAAGTCCTTTGCTGTCTCTGACAGAATTACAATGTCATCGACGAACCTCAAAGTTTTTAATTCTTCTCCATGAATTTTAATACCTACTCCGAATTTTGCTTTTGTTTCCTTTACTGCTTGCTCAATATACAGATTGAATAACATCGGGGAAAGGCTACAACCCTGCCTCACTCCTTTCCCAACCACTGCTTCCCTTTCATGCCCCTCGACTCTTATAACTGCCATCTGGTTTCTGTACAAATTGTAAATAGCCTTTCGCTCCCTGTATTTTACCCCTGCCACTTTCAGAATTTGAAAGAGAGTATTCCAGTTAACATTGTCAAAAGCTTTCTCTAAGTCTACAAATGCTAGAAACGTAGGTTTGCCTTTTCTTAATCTTTCTTCTAAGATAAGTCGTAAGGTTAGTATTGCCTCACGTGTTCCAACATTTCTACGGAATCCAAACTGATCTTCCCCGAGGTCGACTTCTACCAGTTTTTCCATTCGTCTGTAAAGAATTCGCGTTAGTATTTTGCAGCTGTGACTTGTTAAACTGATAGTTCGGTAATTTTCACATCTCTCAACATCTGCTTTCTTTGGGATTGGAATTACTATATTCTTCTTGAAGTCTGAGGGTATTTCGCCTGTCTCATACATCGTGCTCACCAGATGGTAGAGTTTTGTCATTACTGGCTCTCCCGAGGCCATCAGTAGTTCTAATGGAATGTTGTCTACTCCCGGGGTCTTGTTTCGACTCAGGTCTTTCAGTGCTCTGTCAAACTCTTCACGCAGTATCTTATCTCCCATTTCGTCTTCATCTACATCCTCTTACATTTCCATAATATTGTCCTCAAGTACATCGCCGTTGTATAAACCCTCTGTATACTCCTTCCACCTTTCTGCCTTCCCTTCTTTGCTTAGAACTGGGTTACCATCTGAGCTGTTTATATTCAGCCATAGTGGTAACAATAGCAGTACACAGAATGGAGAATTAGAAAAGACAAAGTGACGGGGGAAAAATAGTTGTCACAGATACACAAAAACACGGAGCCGTTCACACTCGACGATAACGCCACTGAAAACACGTTGACACGGCGCACATAACACTGATGAATCCGACGGGACAAGTGAACGTAGAAGCGTGACGGCGGACACTAAAAACACAAAACGACGTCACACACACGAGACACTGATGGCGATGATCTCCGGCGCGAAAGTCCACGTAGCGTGTGCGAGTCCTTGCTCGTAGCTTCTTGTGACGCTTATAAGCGTCAGCCGCAGCGAAAGTGTTAATGGCGCGCTTCGTTGTTGTGGTGTGTTTCCACTTCACCATCCATCAGCTGGAGGTCGCTTGCTTCTAAATCTCCCTCGGAGGTATAGCCTGATTAGTCTTAGGCAGTATGAAAGAAAACAGGGAAATAAATGCTTCTAAAACGACAGTAGACTTAGCACATCTGCAAAGCAGTGGAACAGTGGAGTATTATATTAAAAAACTAAAAACCCGCCTCGATTGCGAAACAAAGCACCTAGTGTTAAGTGTTAACCCAGGTTTCGGCGTAGATAACTACACCTTCTTCAGAAAGACAATAAAACCCACAAGTTCCTAAGAAGACCTTTGTCGATGATCAAAAGAACACCATAGCTATACATTTATAAACAAGAAAAAAAAGGAAAACACAAACAGTACATATGTACAAAGTCAAAACCACTACTTAACTTAATGGAGTACGCTCCACCTCACACCGGCCTATTTCGATGGGCCATGACCCGCCATAAACTGCAGCTACAAACGGTCGCTCACTTACAAGCCTGACCCACTAACTATGCATATGCGCAAGACAAGGGAAGTTACTTGAATGCGCATGCGCATACGAATACGAGAAAGTTTGTACATGGGTCGGGGCTAAATAGCCCATATATTCCCAACTGTGGATCAACGCATATCAAAAAATGAAATGGATAGAACAAGAGACAGGCTAAGTAGGAGATGAAACCTTAAAATAACCGCACACGGTTGCTTGTTAGTAAAGAAACTGATATATGAAGCTACGTATGACAACAGGAGGAACTCTTGAAAACGATACCTAAAGCCAGTAGTTAGCCTGGGGGGGGGGGGGGGGGGGGGGGCTGAGGGGACATAATCTAAAGACATCGCGGCTATAAAGATATTGGGATAAAACGTGAGGTGTTTAGCCCCGACCCATGTATAAACTTTCTTGTATTCGTATGCGCATGCGCATTCAAGTAACTTCCCTTGTCTTGCGCATGTGCATTGTTAGCGGGTCAGGCTTATAAGTGAGCGACCGTTTGTAGCTGCAGTTTATGGCGGGTCATGGCCCATCGAACATAGGCCGGTGTGAGGTGGAGCGTACTTCATTATGTTAAGTAGTGGTTTTGACTTTGTACATATGTACTGTTTGTGTTTTCCTTTTTTTTCTCGGTTATAAATGTATAGCTATGGTGTTCTTTTAATCATTGACAAAGATCTTCTTACGAACTTGTGGGTTTTATTGTCGTTCTGAAGAAGGTGTAGTTATCTACGCCGAAACCTGGGTTAACACTTAACACTAGGTGCTTTTTTTCGCAATCGAGGCGGGTTTTATGTTGTTTAATATATTAACCAACGATTGCAGACGCGCTGCGATCTTGAAGGTTCTTAAAAGTGGAGTATTAGTTACAAAAATTAGATGATAATTCAAAGTATCACAATCTGTTGAACAAGAAAAGACAAACAGAATGGACAACGCAAGGAGGGGCTCCACATCCTAGGTTTGACACCAAAACGAAACATTCAATGCCGTAGGATTGTAAAAACTAACATTGGAGAAAAAATTTTTGTAAGGTAAACTTGATGCATTCTTTCGAAAGGGAAAACAAATTCGTTGTCAATAAAGGATATCCAAAAGTGAAATACAGTATAATAAAAAATTCTGCAACAAAGATAAATATAAGGCTAATAGCTTAATATCGTCAAATAGGAAATACTTATGCAGTAGTTGGGAGAGGGTACCTTTAAACACTTAATACTCTCTGTGCATGTGGACATATTAAGGGCTTAGGAATGCAAATAAATTTACGAATTGAAGTTACTCGGCAGTGAGGCGGAAGGACGGACGAAATTATGTTTATAATAGGTATTGCATGGAAAATGTGGTGCCCTTCTGTGTTAAAGTGCTATGCATTGATAGCGAAGATTGTTTTAGTATGTGTATAGTAACTCCATGGCGGAAGACAGGCACGTAGACGGCGCGTGGAGAGAGGGGCAAGGGAGAGAGATAGGGAGAGGGAGGGTGAGCTCAGGCAGTGGCAGCTACCGCAGGGGAGGGGCAGGGAGGTACTGCAGTGTCGGATGAACGAACCCGCCGTTCTACATGACGGCCGCCGCACGTGCGGATCCCTGGCTGACACCAGCTGATTTTGTCAGGCGGAGCGCACGTGTTTACAACTTCGCAGTATTAGTGTTCAAACGGGAAAATTACATAATGCAATCACTTCTTCATACAATATTCTTATTCAGAATTAACTGTGTTGGTCCTATAGTTCAATTCTTTTATCTTGGCGGTTCGCGCATGCCCGCCCAGACGCGGGAGGTTGCTGCGTTGCCAGTTGTACGCGCCAAGAGAAGCAGCGCCATAGTATAGTTCCTAAACTTACGTTTAGGGGGGAGCGCGCAGTTTATGAAGTAAAGCCACCACGGCCGCATTAACCCTTTCGCTACTACAGAGACGTGCTCCCCGCATTCCGCGACGTGCGCGATTTTGTCAGCATTGCATTGCTCGCCTGTGCAAACACATGGTGTTTCGACTGCTTTGACACACTTTTATCATTCGATTTCATAAAAACTATTTGGCCCAAGAACTTTATTTTTACACATCTTCTTGACCCCCCATAAATGACTTAATTTGTTTCGATATTTAACGCAGTTATTGTGCAGCATTAAATGTAGTAAACCATTGCACGAAATTTTGAAGAGTTTGCAGAGATAAAAGTCCATAGCGTATACTTTCCATATGGTCGATTTTAGTTGCCAATAGAAATTTCAAAAAATTTCATTCAAACAAATAAAATTCATGAAGTAAGACACTTCGATATTGTTTTTAAATAAAGAAAATGTTGAGCACCAAACAAGGTTCGAACTCAGAACCTTTCGCTTAGCAGCCATACACTTTTTTTTTTAATGTCATTTTGTCGCCTATGTTCGTTGCATCTGCTCGAGGCAGACGTCGTAAGACATCCGTTTAAGTTCGTTGTTGATCGATTAAATCAGTTCTTTTATTATAGAGAGCAGCTAACCCTCTGACCGAACACGCTGAGCTACCGTGCCGGCTGACACTTTAACCATTACGCTAACGTAGCTCGTCATTCAATGCCTCTCGAGGAGGACTTTAAAATATCACACAAAATACCGACAAACACTGCTGGTATGACTATGAATTACCGTTTTGTCGAAGTACAATAGGAAATAACAATTACTGCTGTTCTTTATTGCGAAAAAGCGGTTAGTGAGAATGAGTCAAACACCTTTCCTTGCTATCGCCTGAATTAGGAGGCTTATTGCTTGTTTGGTTTAATTAATTAATAGAATATGAAACAATTGGTATAAAGAATGCTTTTTCCAAACTTTCTATAAAAGAAAGTCTGCTATCAAGACATTGCTTTTGTTCAATTACTTTATTTATGACTGAACGTTTGTAAAACTGAAGCCACTCGTCCGTGGTCTGCACAGCAGTCGAGCTCTGGCAACGTCGTTCTCTGTTCATTGGTTGACTGTGTTTTGTGACGTGAGATGCGCAGAACGAACCTAAACTCGGCCGCCGTCATAAATGAAGCCCACTTTAAACATAGAGCTACTGTCCGACCACTAGGGGTGTCATAACACATAAATAACATAAATAAAAATAACATAAATAAAGTACAGGTTAAAACTAGGGGTTAGGACTAGGCCAGCTTTGCAGAACAGGCTCTCTCAGAGGGGGATGCTGGGGTGACTCTTTAGTTATTATACTATGGGAGCATAAAATACAAAATGTAGGGGTACAATGTTCACTTGCAAAGAGGAAGAAGAAGAAGAAAAAAAATAATAAAGTGGTTGCCTGAATCTTGTTACTTTCTCCTTTGGTTGGTCAAACTGGGAATCTCTTAGGCACAAAATAGCATCTCGTTTTCTGGTCTCTGGATCTGAGAGCAAATGGATGCTTTGATCTGAGCTGCTGGGTCCTTGTCTGGTCCTTTCTTTATAATTACATTTGCCATTTTCCATCTCTTTGGGAATTTTCTCTGTCTGAGGCATTCGTTGTATAGATGCGTTAGTGGCACAGTCAGCTGAGGCGCCAGAAACTGCACCACCTCCGCCACAATGCCGTCCGGCCCAGGTGCTTTTCCTTTTTTCAATGATCTTATATAGGTTGCCACCTCCTCCTCTGAGAAGGGGTAGACAGCCGTCTCATTTACGTATACTACTTGGTCTTCCTCTCTGAGTTGCTTCTGCCCCTCTGTCTCCCCATCCGTATTGTCGTCAGGCAGCAGGGACCGGAGGAGGACCCCCGCAGTCTCCTGCCAGGACTCCGTCATCCTGTCCCCGTACCTGACTGTTGATAGTTCCAGAGGAGAGCGGATTTTTTCCCTCACCAACTTATATGGTAGGCCCCATGGGTCCGTGACTAGCTGATTGAGCACAAAGTTTTCCCAGCTTCTCATCCTAACTTCGTGCAGTTCCTTTTGGAACTTCCGCTTTTCCTCCCTATATAGCACCTGCCACCTTTACCGTTCCTGCCAGACGACACTGCGCTGGTAGTGCCTCCTCAGCCTTCTGACAGATTGACGCAGTTCTCCTAGTTCAGCAGACCATAGTGACGGAGAGGCCGCCATGGCCCTCCTCCTTGTAGGTACGGCTGCCTTCACCGCTCTTATCACTGCAATCACCAGTTCCTCTGCTCTCTGGTCCACGTCCATGTCCAGATGCATGTCACCTCCCGGTGATGGAGGAATGCCACACTCCCTAGCTAGGCGTTCCCAGTCAGCTCTTCTATAATTTAGTTGCACCTCCCACCCCGTGGCCCAGCGGCACTCTCTTTATCCCAAGGTGAAGGATATCAAATTGTGGTCGCTTGTGGTGGCATTCTCTGTGACCCTCCAATTTTGAATAATGTTAGCCGTATTTGGAGTTACAAGGGTGACGTCAATATTTGTGCCCTGTCCTCCTCCTGCAGCGTAGGTAGGAGGATTGCCAGACCTGTTTGCCACCACAAGTTGTGATGCCATTATAAGTTCCTCAACTTTTTCACCATTTGCATCTCTTGTGCCACTGTACCACAGGGGGGATTTGGCATTAATGTCAGCTGTTAATTACAACCTTTCTTCCCTGCAACGCCGTGGTAACTCTCGCTAGGTGGTCTATGTAGTGTTCTATATTGTCCCTATACTGAAAATACATATTTATGAGAGTTATTGTTCCCATAGGGGTTTGAAGCTCCACGACGTTACAGTGGCTAGTTGTGAATTGTGAGAGTGTGGTGACTCTCAAGAGTTTATTTGTGATTATAATCGCCGCCTTCGGGTCATCCCCTCTCCTGACTATTTGCCAGCTCGCGGCAGCAAAAGCTATTTTTCCAGCCAGGGAGTATGGCTCCTGTAGACAGAGTACATCAAGTCTCCTCTCCTCCACCCCCTTCGGAGCTCCTGCATCACGAGTCTGCTGTTATGAGTATTGAGCTGTCCAATAGTTATTTTTGTCCTTAGGGAAAGTACGTATGTATTCGGTCATGTGGCCAGGTCTTACTCCAGTCGAAAGCAATTCGTCCATGTGTTATTACTGATTGTGCGTAAATGTCGTTAAGGTCAAATTTCTCACCTCGTCTTTCGAACACTTTCTTGAGCAGACCTCGCAAGGCTCCGAAGTCGGTGGGGAGATTCACTGATTTTAGCTGGATTCTGTCGACAGCATCCATAACCGAGAAGGTTATCTTCCTGCCGTCTTCATGTCCTACACGGACCACATGTCGTAAGGCAGTTGTCAGGGTAGCCGGCTGCTCTAGTCTGGATAGTTGCATAGTGTACTCCAAGTTGGGGTACACCCTAACCGGACCGACCGGTGGCAGTCTGACTATTGGTGAACTCGTACATGAGCTTGTCACTGTATTTTCTTGAATGGGTTGTTTATTTGTTTGATTATCTTTAGGCGTTGCCACAGCCACAGGATGCCCTTGCCGTTGTTGGTGTAGTTCCGGCTTTGTTCCCCGGCTTCGAGGAGAGAGTTTCGGCCATGAGGGGGAGATTGGTTTGTATGCCAATGTCCATTGTTGGAAATTCAGTCTGTATAGCTTTATCTTTTGTTTCAGTTTTAGTGGCGCCCGAGAGCGACCTCAAAAACTCCTTGAATCTGTTTGCCCTCATGGCATCCCTCCTCCTTTTGCTCGGGGACTTTCGCTTTGGCATCCTGTTCGGTATGCCGGGCTCAACCATAGTCGGTTCTGGAGATTAATCTCTGCTCCAACATTCTGTATGTCGGGCAATTCCTACCTGTGGCTCCGCAAGACTTCTTCCCTCGATTCTTGCATGGTATGCAGACCGCCGCCGCCTTGCAGTCTTTGCGGCTGTGACCATGTTCCCCACACTTAGTGCACGCCGGCTCCCTGGTGCACAGCCTTAAGACGTGATCCAAGTCACCACAGTTGTGGCAACTAGGTACCACGACATAATCTCTTGTGTTTATGGCGTGAAAGCCAACATATATTCTGCCCATTGTTGTTATGTTCTTCCACATTTGCGCTGGCACCTCGGCGACGTGATGAACATCATCACGACCCCCTGGCCCAGTCTTAAATTTTAATTTAAAGCAGTTCTTAAATTCTTCTTCATTTATTTCCTCAAAGTTTTGCTGTCTAATTGTTTCTAGGAGTTCTTCGTTAGTCATTATTGTGGGAACGTCATATAGTATGACGAGAGGATTTCTTTTCCTCGGTGGTTCGCATTTGACCACCGAGTTCAGGTTTTGGTTATTCAGCAGTTTGTCTTTATCTTCCTCGGAGGCAACTTCAACTATAACGGAATTTCTGCTCGCTTTTACTTTTTTTAATTCGGATTTTATCTTTTACAGGGTCTACCGTTTTTGTAAATAGTTCTTGAATTTTCCTGACACTTGTATCCTGCCCAGGCAGTGTCCTAAGGAAAACTGCTGTATCTGTTCTTTCTGTAATTTTGTCGATAGTGTCTTTGGTCGTGTTTTGTGGGCGCTTAGTGGGCGCTTGCGCGGCCACTGCCGCCCACGTCTTTGCCGGTTGCCTCCTTAGTCTGTCGTTCTCCTTTTCAAGTTCTTCGACCCTACCTTCTAGTTTAGCGTGGGCAATAGCCCATGCTGCCAGCTCATTCTTAATGATGGCAAGTCCAGCTTGGCTTATCTTGCCATTTTTAATTTGTTGCTCCATGAGCGACGTGATTCTGGTATATCTTTGCATGACTGTCTCATTCTCTGCCTGTCCTTGCTCGTCCTGAAGAGAGGGATCTGGCGCAGCGGAAGCTCGTTGAGGCGCACACGAATCACTCTCCTCTGGCCTTGGGGGGGGGGGGGGGAGGGGAGGGGGGACGGACTTCTGCAGCTCACCCACCGACCTCGCCCCTAGGTCAAGGGCACTTCCGAACTGCCAGGTTCAGCGCACCGTCGCCAGTGCACTGGTCCTCCTCGGTGTCCCCGTCATCGACGATTTCACGCGACGCTCCTCGGCAACTGCACCCCGCACTCCAGAGAGGCGGATGCACCTCTCGCCCTTCGCCGCCTACTTGCCCGAGTTTCCACCTCCTGGCCAAGGATCCACTCCTACTCAGGTGGCGGGCCGGTCCCCCAGACGTTCGGCGGTCTGGACCCATCTAACGTGGCCCAGGCGATGTCACCACCTCCTGGGTTTGGCAGAACACGCCCCTGTTACCCAGGGGCGCGGCGAAGCGCCCTTGCCTTCTCGCGCCGCGGTCCCACGCCGACAAACGAGATCGCCGGCATGCAGAGCACGTGCTGGTTTGTACCCTGCGAACAGAAGGGACTGATGTTCGGTCCCTCGACACAGCTCCCCCTGTGCCACGCACCCTTCGCTTTCGCATCGGGTTGGGTCGCAGCTCTCCCTTTTGTCACAAGGCGAAATGCCGAGCTTAACGTCTGGCACCACGGGAAGGCGGAAAGAGCCACTTGGGAAGGAGAGGCTATGAGAGACGCTTCACTTCCCCGAGTGAGGACTGCCGCGGCACGCTCGACTAGAAGCGATACGCCCCAGTGCGAGCTTCCGTGCCTTACGGCGCGCCGGCAACGGGCGGGCCCGTGCTGAAACGCGCCGTCAAGCGACTGACCTCACGCCAGACTTTTCCTTGTATACTTCAAAAAAAAAAAAAAACTTTATTTCAAAAGCTTATTAATTATACAATGTAGCCCACTACCTTATGTGATTAGTGGGCCGTAATACTTCTACATTTATACATTTTATTGCAGCTATTCTAAGTATGATTTAGTAACTACGAGGGGCGTTCAGAAAGTAAGCTCCGATCGGTCGCGAAATGGAAACGACTATGAAAATCCGATAAAGCTTTGCACAGATGTGTTGGGTAGTGTCTCTAGTATAACCCCAGTTAGCATCATGTCGCTCTTCTCATTTCTGAGCTCGCAGTGAGTGCGTAAAGATGTCTAGAAAATAGTGTCTGCCGCCAAGTACGGAGGCCTGGTGAGAAATTTCGCCTGAAGCTATGCAGCTAACATTACATAACTGTCGTGCTGTTTCTTCTTCAAGACAATTCTCAGCCGCATTCTGCAGGGGCAATGAAGATGCTCCTGCATCGTTTTCAAATGGAAATGTGAGATTACCCACAATACAGTCCGCAATTGTCTCCCCCTGAGTTTCATCTCCGGTCACATGAACCGCTGTCTTTGAAGACAACATTTTGACACAGACAACGAGGTGTAGGCCAGCGTGGAGAATTGGCGGAAAGCACTGGCGGCTGCCTTCTATGATGAGGCTATTGAAAAGTTGGTACAACGCTATGACAAAAGTCTAAGTCAGAACGGCGACTACGTAGAGAAGTAGCTGAAAGGTGTAGCTAATTGTTACAAGTAAAACATTTCTGATGCTCACTGTGGTTTCAATTTGGCAATCAATCGGAGCTTACTTTCTGAACAGGCCTCGTAGTTAGTAAGAGCACTATATGGGAACTACAATGGGCAATGTAATATGTTATTTAAGTACTAAGTGGTAACCTAACTAACTATGGACTAGTCACTAAAGCCTGCAGCGTTACAAATGTGTCAGCTGAAAATATAAACCTACTATAAGGCCTTGCTCATTGAGCTAACCCCAATGAGTGTGCCCCTGACACTGGGCAGGCCATGGTGTTAGTCGCTGCAGGTTCCTATGAATAGTATCAATAAACTAGGTCCTACAACTAAACTTCTCCTAAGGTCCAAATTGGGTGCGTTGTCTGAATCGGTGTAAACTGCACCCCACTCCCCCTAATCCTGAGGCGTGGCGGATTCTAGACTGAAGGAGTCGGCCTTTCCGCGCTCAGGCGGTTTGGGAATAGGGTGCTAGACTTCATCGGTATTTAAAGGGTCTTTGTAAGGTGCTAGTTTGGTTCTCGCAGGTAGTCCTTTAAGACTTTCTGTGATACCGCGTTAGCCAGTTCGTTGATAATCTGAAAGGTGTCACGCTGTCTCAACAGTCTGAATGTGTCATTGTGGGGTAGTTGGTCTCATAGCACAGAGGCCACATCATTGAAAAGGGGGCACTCGTAGACTACATGGTCAGGGGTACCCTCCGGAACACCACAGTCACACGCGGGTGTCGCCTTTTTCCCGAATCGACATAAGTATGTCGAATAGGGTCCATGCCCAGAGAGAAAGTGAATCAGTCCCCTGGTTGGTTCAAAATATGACATTTCCATTCTTTCCTTGACATCTGGTAATAAGTCAAAAGTTCTTCGCCCTGTGTCTTCGCTTTCCCATGAAAGTTGCCACAGCTGATCCCCTCTTCACCTAATCTCAACTTTATTCTCAGTCCTGCTTCCCAGAATTTCCTCTATTTTCTCTAAGTTCCCCTTTTTTGCCCAGTACCAGGCAGCTTGTTCCCGAATTTTGATATCTAAGGGGCAGAGTCCCATTATGACTAACAGGGCTCCTCCTGGTGTAGTCCTGTATGCCCCCACTGATCTCATAATCATGTTTCGTTGCACTCTTCTCACTGTCATGGCGGGCACCACCCTCGTGAGCCTGTGTGCCCAGATTCCCGAGCCGTAACCGACTATGGAGGTGAGTATGCTATTATGATATAGTTTGATGAGATGTGGTTGGAGATGGAAGCGTTTATGTCCAATGGAGATGAGGTTGTTGAGTACTTGTAAAGCTCTTTGTGTTACGGTTTCAATGTGCCTGCCGAATGACCACCTTTCATCAATGATGATGCCGAGATATCGAGTCTCACGTCGCCTGAGAACTGGTGAGCCCTCTATCCTGACAGTTGGGTTTCTGACTAGTTGTCCCTTTAGAAGAAGGTATGTGGACTTGGCTGGTGAAATCTTCATCTTGGTGTTCCAGCACCACAGTTGAAGTATCTCAATTGCTCGCTCAATCTTGGGCTCTATGTCTTCTCGGCTTCGGCCGCCGACCAGTAGGAGGTCATCAGCATAGGCTATCGCCACCAGCACTTCGTCACTTTGCTGTAATTTGTCTATTAAAGGTTCCATGTGGATGTCCCAGAACAGGGGACCTAATACGGAGCCCTGGGGACATCCCTTAGTGATTGTTTTTCTTACCCTTGTGCTGGGGGACGATAGCCAGACCTCCCGATCCTCGCAATAGCTCCTCAGACACCCATATAGCGGCCCTGGACACTCCTTCTCCCGTAGACAGGAGAAGAGCGAAGGCCACCACAGGTTGTCGAAGGCACCACTTATGTCCACCATGATGCCAACCACGTACTTGTACGGGGTAGAGCCACAGACCTCGGCCGCCAGGGCGATTGCATCAGATGCCGATCGCCCAGGCCTGAAGCCGAACTGCCTGCTGCTCATCCCGCACAGCACTCGGTGCGCAGCCAGTCTGTCAGCCAGCAGTCTCTCCAGAACCTTCCCAAGCAGATCAAGCAGGCAGATTGGTCTGTAGGATTTTGTTTCTGCTGGGTCTTTGTCAGCACCTTTCTTAATGATTACTACATTTGCCCTCTTCCAAATTCGAGGGAACTTTTGCTGTCTGAGACACTCATTGTATAGGTGAGTTAGAGGGGCGACTGTCTGGGGGGCCAGAAATTGCACCACCTCCGCT
This sequence comes from Schistocerca piceifrons, assembly GCF_021461385.2. Taxonomy (NCBI): domain Eukaryota; kingdom Metazoa; phylum Arthropoda; class Insecta; order Orthoptera; family Acrididae; genus Schistocerca; species Schistocerca piceifrons. The sequence goes on from NC_060149.1 coordinate 100,056,386, forward strand.
ACAATGCCATCTGGCCCGGGAGCTTTCCCTCTCTTCAGGGATTTTATGTGGGCACCTACCTCCCCTTCAGAGAAGGGGTAGACTACCGTATCATTTCCATATGCATTGCTGCTGTAGGTTTCTCGCAGCTGTCGTTGTTCGTTTGTCTCTCCATCCGCTGTATCATCAGGCAACAGGGACTCGAGAAGGACTTCAGCAGTTTCCTACCAGGACTCCGTCATCCTGTCCCCACGCCTGACGGTTGAGAGCTCCATCGGAGAGCGGATTTTTTCCCGGACAAGCTTATAGGGAACTCCCCAAGGGTCTAGAGCAAGTTGGCTCAGAACGAAGTGTTCCCAGCATTTAGATCTTACTTCACGTAAGTGTTTATGGAAATTCTCTTTCACTTCCCGGTATAGCTGCAGCCATCGTTGTCTTTCTAGCCAGACGACACTGCGCTGGTAGTGCCTCCTGAGCCTTCTGACAGACCGGCGCATCTCCTCTAGTTCAGCTGACCATGGTGACGGAGAGGCCGCCATGGCCTTCCTCTTAGTTGGTACGGCAGCCTTCACCGCTTGAGTTCTTACTGTCATCAGTTCCTCAGCTCTATTGTCAACGTCAATGTCGAGGTGTCCGTCACCTTCTGGCAGTGCAGGAATGTCGCAGTCCCTAGCAAGTTTCTCCCAATTGGCTCTTTTGTAGTTAAATTGCACCTCCCACCCCATGGCCCAGCGGCTCTCCCTGTCTCCCATACTGAAAGTGATAAGATTATGGTCACTAGTGGTGGCGTTCTCTACAACTTTCCACTGCTGGATTAAGTGCGCAGCATTAGGTGTAGCCAAGGTCACGTCAATGTTTGTGCCGTGGCCACCTCCCGCCACGTAGGTCGGAGGGTTGCCAGGCTTATTTGCCACCACCAGCTGCAAGGCCATGATGGCCTCTTCTGCCCTCTCTCCGTTTGGGTCCCTGGTGCTGCTGTACCATAGGGGGATTTAGCATTTATGTCAGCAGTTATAATTACTTTCCGCCCCTGCAACGCCGTGATGACTGTGGTGAGATGTGCCAAGTGTCTCTCAATGTCATCACCATACTGAAAATACATGTTGATGAGGATAATGATTCCAGATGGAGACTGCAGCTCCACGACGTTGCAGTGGCTAGTTGTAAACTGTGTTAGAACTGTGGCTCTTAGGAGTTTGTTTGCTATAATTATTGCCGATCTTGGGTCTTCCCCTCGGCTTATTACTTGCCAGGTCGCAGCTGTGAATCCTAGTTTTCCATTTAGGGAGTACAGCTCTTGCAGACAGACCAGATCCAGTCTCCTCTCCTCCACTTCCTTACGTAGTTCCTGCATCACAAGTCTACTGTTATGGGTGTTAAGTTGGCCAATGGTGATTATCGTCATTTAGTTATGGAAAATATGTGTGAATTCTGTCGTTAGGCCAAGTCTTGTTCCAGTCAAACGTAATGCGTCCATTTGCCAGAACTGCTTGCTGGTAGATGTCATTCAAGTCGAATTTTTCGCCACGTCTTTCAAAGACTTTCTTTAGTAAGTCCCGCAGGGCTCCGAAGTCGGTGGGGAGATTCACTGACTTGAGTTGGATTCTGTCAACAGCCTCCATTACCGAGAAGGTGACTCTCCTGCCATATTCATGTCCCACCCGGACCACGTGTCTTAAGGCAGTGGTCAGGGTAGTCAGCTGCTCTAGTCTCGCCAGTTGCATCGTAAATTCGAGGTTTGGATAGGCTCTGACTGGGTCGATGGGTGGCAATCTCACGACCGGATCTATTGTGGCTGGTTCACTAGAGCTAGTTATTTTGTTGTCCTGGACTGGTTCATTTGTATTTCTGTTCCCTCTCGTAGAGATTGCCACAGTCTCTGTTACAGGATGCCATTGCCGTTGATCTTTAGTCGGCCTTTTTTCCCGGCTTTGGGAGGAGAGGAGCTTGACTGTAAGAGGCTCAGTTTGAGTTCCTCTGTCAGTTGTAGTAGAGTTCGTTTGAGTACTCGCCTCTTTGGTATTGATAGTGGCATCAGTAAGCGACCTCAAAAACAACTTAAAGGCACTTGCCCTCATGGCATCCCTCCTCCTTTTGCTCGGGGATTTTCTTTTGGGCATCCTGTTCGCTTTGGCTTGTTCAGCCATAGTCTATTCTCGAAATAAGTCTTTGTTCTAGCAGTCTGTAGGTGGGGCAGTTTCGCCCAGAGGCGCCACAAGGTTTCTTGCCCCGTCTCTTGCAAGGGATGAAGACCGCTGCAGCCCTACAATCTTTCCGTACGTGTCTGTCCTCATCACATTTTGAGCAGGCCGACCCCCTGGTACAGTGCCTCAGAACGTGGTCGAAGTCTCCACAGTTGCGGCAACGCGGTACCACAAGATAATCTCGTGTATTTATGGCATGAAAGCCTATATACAGTTTGCCCATTGAAGTTAATTTCCTCCACATTTGAGCGGAGACCTCAGTGACGTGGTGAACCACATCACGGTCCCGAGGCCCTGTTTTAAATCTCAGTTTAAAATTTTCCTTGAATTCATCCGCTGACATCTCCTCAAAATTTTGTGCCCTTACAGTTTCCTGTATTTCCTCATTCGTCATAACTGTTGGTACATCATTGAGGATGACCAACGGGTTTCTTTTCCTTGGTGGCTCGCATTTGACCACCGAGTTTAATTTAGCATTGTTTAATAATTTTGCTCTGTCCTCTTCGGAGGCAACGTCTACAATAACTGAATTTCTACTTGGTTTAACCTTACTGATTTTAATCTTATCTTTTACAGGGTTTATTGTGGTGGTGAGCAACTCTTGTATTTTTCTAACGCTAGTGTCTTGACCTGGCAGGGTCTTTAGGAACACCGTTGTGTCTGCTTTTTTGTAACTCTTGCGATGGTGTCCATTGTTGTCTGTGGTTTTGGTGGCGCTTGTGCAACCACTCCCGCCCAAGTCTTGGTAGGTTGTTTCCTCAATCTTTCATTCTCTTTCTCCAGCTCTTCTACTCGTCCCTCTAGCTTGGCGTTAGCGATAGCCCACGCCGCCAGCTCATTCTTGATTATTGTCAGTGCTGCCTGACTGATCTTTCCATTTTTAATATTTTGCTCAAGGAGCGACGTAGCCCTTGAGTGTCTTTGCAGCACATTTTCCTCGTTTGCCTGTCCCGACTCGTCCTGAGGAGCAGGTACAGGCATCAAAGAAGCTCGCGATAGCGCACTCGAATCACTCGTCTCTGGTGTCTCCATATTGAACGAGTGATAAAAAGGGGTTGGGAGCCCGTCTCTTGCCCCGGACCGGCTCCTCTGCCATGGGAGGGAGGGGACTTCTGCAGCTCGCCCACCGACCTTGCCCCTAGGTCAAGGGCACTCCAGAGCTGCCGGATTCAGCGCGCCGTTGCCAGCGCACTGGTCCCCGTCGAAGGCCTCGTCGTCGACGATTTCACACGACGCTCCTCGGCAAGTGCACCTCGCACTCTGGAGAGGCGGATTCACCCCTCGCCCTTCGCCGCCTACTAGCCCGAGCTTCCACCTGAAGGCCAAGGATCCACTCCTACTCAGGTGGTGGGTCGGTCCCCCAGTCGTTCGGCGGTCTGGACCCATCTAACCTAGCCCAGGCGATGTCACCACCTCATGGGTTTGGCAGAACACGCCCCGGTTTCCCAGGGGCGCGGCGAAGCACCCTTGCCGACTCGCGTCATGATCCCACGCCAGCAAACGAAGTCGCCGGCATGCAGAGCACCTTCTGGTCTGTGCCCTGCAAACAGAAAGGGACTGGTGTTCGGTCCCTAGACACAGCTCCCCCCTGTGCCACGCACCCTTCGCTTTCGCGTCGGGTTGGGTCACAGCTCTCCCTTTTGTCGCAAGGCATAATGCCGAGCTTAACATCTGGCACCACGGGAAGGCGGAAAGAGCTACTTGGGAAGGAGAGGCTATAAGAGACGCATCACTTCCCCTGTGAGGACTGCCGCGGCACACCTGACTGGAAAGCGATACGCCCCAGTGCGAGCTTCCATGCCTTATGGCGCGCCGACAACGGGCGGGCCCGTGCCGAACGCACCGTCAAGCGACTGACCTCACGCCAGACTTGTATACTTTTTTTTTTTTAAAAAAATTCTTTATTTCTTAACATAATAATAATTATACAAGATTGACCCACCACGTTATTGATTAGTGGGTCCTATGTTTCTACTTTATACAATAGCAGCTTCTACATTATACTTAATTACAGACAGTTATGCGATTAGTACTTAGGCAGACTACTTCTTATTTAAGTTGGCTTGATTTCTAGTTACTACAAAAGGTTAGTGCTAACTGCCTGCAGCGTTACAATTGTGCCAGTGTAATTATATAAACCTACTTGGAAGCCTTGCCCATAGAGCTAATCCCTATGGGCGTGACCCTGGCACAGGGCAGGCAAGGGTGGTTTATCGCTGCAGGTTCCTAATTTACTATCCTATTCTAATTGCCTAAATCTACTTGCTATTCTACGTCATGGTTGGTGCGTTGTCACTATTTTGGATCACGCCAGTCCCCCTAGTCCCGGTCGTGGCGGATTCCAACTGTGAAGTCGACCTATCCACGAACGGGCGGTATGGGACTGGAGCTATGGTCGCAATCGGTGTTTTCTATCTAACTAGGCTTGTAGGTCTCTCAAAAAAGTTTTTAATACTTTTTGTGATACCTCGTTTGCTAGCATGTTTAGTCTTTGAAAGGTCTCCTCTTGTCTCAAAAGGTCATAGGTATTTGTATTTGGTAGCTGTCGCCTCAGTGTCCCGGCTACATCATCGAAAAGGGGGCACTCGTAAACCACATGGTCAGGAGTACCCTCTGGTGCGCCACAGTCACACGCAGGCGTCGCCCTTTTCCCAAACCGACTTAGATAAGTCGGATATGGGCCATGACCGGTGAGAAAGTGCAACAAACCCCTTGTTGGCTCAAAATACTTCATTTTTAGTCTTTCCTTGACGTCTGGTAGGAACTGAAAGGTTCTTCTACCAGTTTCGTCTGATTCCCATATCTCCTGCCATAGATCTATCCCTCTTTCCCTTATCTCCCCTTTTTCCCTGACTATTACCCCCATAATTTCCTCTACCTTGGTGTTAATACCCTTTCTGGCCCAGTACCAAGCGGCCTGCTCCATTATCTTAATATCTAAGGGGCAGAGCCCCATTATGATTAGCAGTGCTCCACCCGGAGAATTTCTATATGCTCCCATGGACCTTAATATCATGTTCCTTTGTACTCTCCTCACCGTCACGGCAGGCACCACCCTCGTGAGCCTGTGAGCCCAGACTCCTGAGCCGTAACCCACTATTGATGTAAGTATACTGTTGTGGTAAAGCTTGATTAAATGAGGCAGGAGATGGAATCTCTTGCGTCCTATAGAAATCAGGTTATTTAATAATTGTAGGGCTTTCTGGGTTACGGTTTCTATGTGCCTTGCAAAGTTCCACCTTTCATCGATGATGATTCCTAGGTAGCGCGTTTCTCCTCTTCGTAGAACGGGCGTACCGTCAATTCTCACAGTCGGGTTTCTCGTTAATTGTCCTTTAAGTAGTAGGTAAGTCGACTTGGTTGGTGAGATCGTCATTTTGGTGTTTCGGCACCATAGTTGTAGTTTATTTAGTGCTCGCTCTATTTTAGGTTCTATATCCTCGCGACTTCGGCCGCCGACCAGCAGGAGGAGGTCGTCAGCGTAGGCTATCACCTCTAGCACTTCTTCGCTCTGTTGCAGGCTTTCCAGAAGAGGCTCCATGTGGATGTCCCAAAAAAGGGGACCCAACACGGAGCCCTGTGGGCAACCCTTGGTGATGGTTTTCCGGACTTTCCCGCTAGGGGATGATAGCCATACCTCCCGGTCTTCACAATAGCTCCTCAAACACCCATATAGCAGCCCTGGACACTCCTTCTCCCGAAGGCAGGAGAAGAGCGAAGGCCACCACAGGTTGTCGAAGGCACCACTGATATCCACCATGATGCCAACAACATATTTACACGGGGCTGTGCTGCAGACCTCGGCCGCCAGGGCGATTGCATCAGATGCTGATCGCCCCGGCCTAAAACCGAATTGCCTGTCGCTCATCCCCTGCAGCATGCGGTGAGCAGTCAGTCTGTTCGCTAACAACTTTTCAAGGAGTTTGCCGAAGCCGTCCAACAGGCAAATGGGCCTGTAGGACTTGGCCTCAGCAGGGTCCTTCTCGGGGCCTTTCTTGATGATTACCACGTCTGCGGTTTTCCATGTTTTAGGAAATTTGCCTTGTCTAAGGCATGCATTATAAAGATGTGTAATTGGGGCAGCTAGTTGTTGGGCCAAGAACTGCACCACCTCTGCCACAATGCCGTCTGGTCCGGGGGCTTTCCCTCTCTTTAAGGACTTGATAAGAGCAGCAACTTCCTCTTCCGTGAAGGGGAGGACCGCTTCGTCATTTACGTACCTATGAAGGTTTTCATTTCGTAATTGACGCTGCTCTTCGGTGTCATTATTCCTTCCATCGTCAGGCAGCAGCGACTGAAGGAGGACCTCAGCAGTTTCCTGCCAGGATTCCGTCACTCCCTCGCCGTGCCTGAGCATTGATATCATTGTTGGGGAGCGGATTTTCTCCCTCACCAGTCTATATGGTACACCCCAAGGATGAAGGGCCAGCTGATTAGTTACAAAACTTTCCCAGCTATTTATTCTGGTCTTCTGTAGCTCTCTTTGAAAGTTGTCCTTTGCCTCCCGGTATAACTGTTGCCATCTTTGCTTTTCCCACCAGACGACACTGCGCTGGTAGTGTTTCCTCAGTCTTCTAACAGACTGACGTAGTTCTTGCAGCTCGGCTGACCATGGTGCCGGTGTGGCCGCCACGGCCCTCCTCCTGGTTGGTACGGCCGCCTTAATCGCCCTCGTTACCGCTCGTACCAGCCCCTCGGCTCTGTCGTCCACGTTGAAGTCCTGTCGTGCGTCTCCTTCTGGTAACGGAGGAATGTCGCACTCTCTGGCTAGGCGTTCCCAATCTGTTTTTCTGAAATTTCTTTGCACCTCCCACCCCATGGCCCAGCGGCGCTCTCTGCCTCCTGCAGTGAAAGTGATTAAATTGTGATCACTGGTGGTGGCATTGTCTTCCACTCTCCACTCTTGTAACATAATCAATGCGTTCGGCGTGACCAGCGTCACGTCTATGTTGGTGCCCTGTCCTCCTCCAGACACGTAGGTGGGGGGATTACCTGGTCTGTTTGCCACCACCAGTTGAAGAGCCATTATCGTCTCCTCTGCTTTAGCACCATTTTCATCCCTTGTGCCACTGTACCATAGGGGGGATTTGGCGTTTATATCGGCAGTTATAATGATTTTGCGTCCCCGCAACGCCGTGGCCACACTCGCTAGGTGATCTAAGTGTTGTTCAATTCTATCACCGTACTGAAAGTACATATTGATGATGATGATAATTCCGGAAGGAGATTGTATCTCCACGACGTTGCAGTGACTATTGGAATATTGCGACAGAGGTGTTGCACGCAGTGCGGTGTTTGTTATCAAAATAGCCGCTCTGGGGTTGTCCCCGCTGCTGACAATTTGCCATGTTGCGGCAGTGAACGCAACTTTTCCAGCCAGAGAGTACGGCTCCTGTAAACAGAGTACATCTAGTCTCTTCTCCACCACTTCCCTTCGGAGCTCCTGCATTACTAGTCGACTGTTGTGAGTATTTAGTTGTCCAATTTTTATTCTAGTGGTCATGGAAAATAAGTATGTATGTGGTCATGTGGCCAGAGTTTGTTCCAGTCATATGCCAGTCGTCCGTTTGCCATCACTGATTGTTTGTAAAATTCATCTAAATCAAATTTTTCTCCTCGTCTGTCAAACTCTTTTTTGAGTAGGTCTCGCAGTGCTCCAAAGTCAGTGGGGACGTTCACCGACTTTAATTGTATTCTGTCCACAGCCTCCATCACCGAGAAGGTTACCCTTCGTCCGTACTCATGTCCTACTCGGACCACGTGACGCAATGCAGTGGTCAGGGTTGTCGGCTGCTCCAGTCTAGCTAGCTGCATGGTGTACTCAAGGTTTGGGTACACCCTCACCGGGTCCACAGGAGGCAACCTAACCACCGGGCTGTCTTTGGTGTTGGAGTTGGCGGTGGAACTCGTTATTGTGCTTTCTTGGACGGGTTTTACAACATTGTCTGTCACTACCACAGGATGCTCTTGCCGTTGTGGATTTTTAATCGGCAGCTTGTCCCGGCATTGGGAGGAGGGTGCTCTAACCTCTGAGGGGAGCTCAGTTTGTATTCCAATGTCCTTGATAGGGGACTCAGTTTGTATAGATTTGTCGACTGTTGGTACGTCGGCACTGATAAGCGACTTCAGGAAATTCCTGAATCTACTTGCTCTCATTGCATCCCTCCTCCTTTTGCTCGGGGATTTATGCTTTGGCATCCTGCATGGTATGCCGTTTTCAGCCATAATCGATGCGGGAAATCAACCTCTGTTCGAGCATCCTGTAGGTAGGGCAATTTCGTCCTGTGGCTCCACAAGACTTCTTGCCACGACTCTTGCATGGGATGCAGACACCTGTGGCCTTACAGTCTTTCTGGGTGTGTCCATTATCACCGCATTTGGAGCAAGCCGACCCCCTGGTGCAATGCCTCAGAATGTGGTCCAAGTCGCCGCAGTTGTGGCAACGAGGTACCACAATGTAATCTTTAGTATTTATAGCGTGGAATCCCACGTATAGTCTGCCCAGTACCGTAATTTTCCTCCACATTGTTGCGGAGACCTCAACGACGTGATGTACGACATCACGGTCCCGAGGACCCGTCTTAAATCTTAGTTTGAAACTGTTTTGAAATTCTTTTTCATTTATGTCCTCGAAATTTTGCTTTCTGATTGCCTCAGACAGCTCTTCATTGGTCATTACAGTAGGAACGTCATATAATATGACCAAGGGGTTCCTCTTTTTTGGGGGTTCACATTTCACTACTGCATTCAATTTAGGATTTTCAAGAAGTTTGTTCTTGTCCTCTTCAGACGCAACTTCCACAATCACCGAGTTGCAGCTTGGTTTGACTCGTTTTATCTTTGTCTTTTACTGGGTCTATTGTTGTGGTCAGAAGTTCCTGGATTCTCTTTACGCTTGTATCTTTTCCAGGTAGGGTCCTAAGGAAGACTGCCGTCTCCTGTTTCTTTGTCACCCTGTCTATTGCCTCTTTTGTGTTGTTTTGTCTGGGGGCTTGTGCTGCCACCGCCGCCCAGGTCTTGCTCGGTTGTTGTTGTTGTTGTCTCCTCATCCGTGTGTTTTCTCTCTCTAGCTCCTCTACTCTTCCTTCCAATTTAGCATGAGCAATTGCCCACGCAGCCAGTTCGTTTTTTATCTGCAAGATTGCTGCCTGACTTATCTTGCCATTTTTAATGCTTTGTTCCAGGAGCAGCGTAATTTTAGAATGCCTCTGCATTACTGTGTAATCCTCTACTGCCTGTCCCGCCTCGTCCTGTGGAGAGGGATCAGGCGCAAAAGAAGCTCTCGAAGGCGCACTAGTATCACTCGTCTCTGTTGTCGCCATTATGAACGAGTGATGAAAAGAAGTGGGAGCCCGTCTCTTGCCCTGGACCGGCTCCTCTGGCATGGGGGAGGACTTCTGCAGCTCGCCCACCGACCTCGCCCCTAGGTCAAGGGCACTCCAGAGCTGCCGGGTTCAGCGCGCCGTCACCAGCGCACTGGTCCCCATCGATGGCGATTTCACACGACGCTCCTCGGCAACTGCACCCTGCACTCCGGAGAGGCGGATGCACCCCTCGCCCTTCGCCGCCTGCTTGCCCGAGCTTCCTACTCAGGTGGTGGGTCGGCCCCCAGTCGTTCAGCGGTCTGGGCCCATCTAACCTAGCCCAGGCGATGTCACCATCTCCTGGGTTTGGCAGAACACGCCCCGGTTACCCAGGGGCGCGGCGAAGCACCCTTGCCGATTCGCGCCGTGATCCCACGCCGACAAACGAAGTCGCCGGCATGCAGAGCACCTGCTGGTCTGTGCCCTGCGAACAGAAAGGGACTGGTGTTCGGTCCCTCGACACAGCTCCCCGTGTGCCACGCACCCTTCGCTTTCGCATCGGGTTGGGTCGCAGCTCTCCCTTTTGTCGCAAGGCAGAATGCCAAGCTTAACATCTGGCACCACGGGAAGGCGGAAAGAGCCACTTGGGAAGGAGAGGCTATAAGAGACGCTTCACTTCCCCTGTGAGGACTGCCGCGGCACACCCGACTGGGAAGCGATACGCCCCAGTGCGAGCCTCCGTGCCTTACGGCGCGCCGGCAACGGGCGGGCCCGCGCCGAAACGCGCCGTCAAGCGACTGACCTCACGCCAGACAGACTTGTATACTTTTTTTTTAAAAAAAAAAAAAAAAAATTCTTTATTAACAACAATATTAATTATACATATTTAGCCCACCTCCTGATATGATTAGTGGGCCGTAATTGTTACATGAATCAGAAGAATATTTTTGCAGCTAATATTACAATTTGTGTTAGTGCGCTACATTTAAGTTCCTAAGCTAGTGTTGAATTTCTACAGCAACTATGGACACTATAATTTTCTACAATTTGTGTTAGTGAACTACTACTTGTTAAGTTCCTGATCTAGTGTTAATTTCCTATGGTAGCAATGGGCAGTTAATTTAACCTACTTCTAAACTAAGAATGACTACTAACTGCAGCGTCACAGGTGTGCCAGTAAGTACAAACCTACTTTGAAAGGCCTGGCTCCCCGAGCTAACCCCGAGGAGCGTGCCCCTGGCACTGGGCTGGCCAAGGTTAGTAATCGCTGCAGTTTCCTATGTTAGTATTCTAGTCTACGTCCTACTCTACTAACTTAACCTACGTCATAATTGGTGCATTGTCATAGTTGGTGTGATTGATCCCATCCCCCTAATCCCGTACGTGGCGGTTTCCAACTGATGCAGTCGGCCATTCCACGCACAGGCGGTATGGGATTGGGATCAGGTCTTAATCAGTTGGTTGGTTGAAAATTTGATATTTACTCTTGATCCCTAAGGTACTCTATTAGAACTTTCCGTGATACCTCTTCTGCCAGAGCATTCAAGGTCTGAAAAGTGTCTTCCTGTCTTAGAAGGTCGTATGTCACGTTGTGTGGAAGTCTATCTCTATATGTTGTCGCCACGTCGTTAAAGAGAGGGCACTCGAAAACCATATGTTCGGGAGTTCCTTCCGCTGCGCCACAGTCGCACTCGGGGGTTGCCCTTTTCCCAAACCGACATAAGTATGTCGGATAGGGTCCATGACCAGTGAGAAAGTGGATGAGTCCTCGTGTGGGTTCGAAATAATCCATGGTCCCGCGTTCTTTAACATTAGGTAGAAACTGGAATGTTCTTCTCCCCGTTTCATCTTCCTCCCAGTTCCTCTGCCACAGTTCCTCCCCTCTGTTTCTTATCTCCCTCTTATCCTCTACTCTCACACCCATAATATCTGTTATTTTTCCTCCATCTCCCTTTTTCGCCCAATACCATGCGGCTTGTTCTCTTATTTTGATATCTAACGGGCAGAGCCCCATTATAACTAACAGAGCTCCCCCTGGTGATGTCCTGTAGGCCCCTACTGATCTTAATATCATATTTCTCTGGACTCTTCTCACTATCATGGCGGGCACGACCCGCGTGAGCCTGTGCGCCCAGACTCCCGAGCCGTAACCCACTACTGATGTCAGGATGCTATTATGATAAAGTTTGATGAGGTGAGGGGGGAGATGAAATCGTTTATGACCAATGGAAATGAGATTGTTTAATAACTGTAAGGCTTTCTGTGTTACGGTTTCTATGTGTTTTCCAAAGTTCCATCTCTCGTCAATTATGACTCCCAAATATCGCGCCTCACGTCGCCGAAGAACTGGTGAGCCATCAATTCTCACTGTAGGATTTCTAATAAGCTGACCTTTTAGTAATAGATAAGTAGACTTAGTCGGAGAAACTTTCATTTTCGTTTTGAGGCACCATTGGTGCAGTCTGTCAATTGCCCTTTCAATTTTCGGTTCTATGTCCTCTCGGCTACGACCACCGACCAGCAGGAGGAGGTCATCTGCGTAGGCTATCACCTCTAGCACTTCTTCACTCTGTTGCAGTTCGTCTAGTAAGGGTTCCATATGCACGTCCCAGAACAGGGGCCCCAATACGGAACCTTGGGGACACCCCTTAGTGATTACTTTTCCGATCCTTCCGCTAGGGGATGATAGCCAAACCTCCCTATCCTTACAATAGCTCCTCAGACACCCATATAGCGGCCCTGGACACTCTTTCTCCCGTAAACAGGAGAAGAGCGAAGGCCACCACAGGTTGTCAAAGGCGCCACTGAAGTCCACCATGATGCCGACGACATACTTATGCGGGGTCGAACCGCAGACCTCGGCCGCCAGAGCGATGGCATCAGATGCCGACCGCCCCGGCCTGAAGCCGAACTGCCTGCTGCTCATCCCCCACAGTATCCGGTGAGCCGTCAATCTGTCAGCCAGCAGTTTCTCCAAGAGCTTCCCAAATAGGTCTAATAGACATATTGGTCTGTAGGATTTGACTTCAGTTGGATCTTTCTCTGGTCCTTTTTTAATTATAATTACATTAGCGGTTTTCCACTTCTTGGGAAACTTTCTTTGTTGGAGGCATTCATTGAAGAGGTGAGTTAGCGGTGCGACCAACTGGGGTGCCAGAAATTGCACCACCTCAGCCACAATGCCGTCTGGTCCTGGAGCTTTCCCTCTTTTGAGGGATTTTATTTGCGCAGCCACCTCCTCTTCCGAGAATGGGTAGACTGCCGTGTTGTTGTTGTAATCCATTAAATATGCATCACGCAGTTGCTTTTGGTCTTCAGTTTCCCCATCCGCATTGTCGTCAGGCAACAGGGACTGGAGAAGGACCTCAGCAGTTTCCTGCCAAGACTCCGTCATCCCGTCCCCTCGCCTGACGGTTGATAGCTCCAGGGGAGAGCGGATTTTTTCCCGTACCAATTTATAAGGGAGACCCCACGGATCTAAGGCTAACTGGTTCAGCACATAGCTTTCCCAGCTACGTAGTCTCACCTCGCGTAATTCCTTCTGGAAACTTTGCTTTGCCTCCCTGTATCGTAACTGCCATCTTTGTCTCTCCAGCCAGACGACACTGCGCTGGTAGTTTCTTCTTAGCCTTCTAACAGACTGACGTAACTCCTCTAGTTCGGGCGACCATGGTGCTGGCGAGGCCGCCACGGCCTTCCTCCTGGTTGGTACGGCAGCCCTCACTGCTCTATGTACTGCGGCCACCAGTTCCTCGGCTCTTTTGTCTATGTCTATGTCTTCATGTCCATCACCTTCTGGTAATGCAGGAATGTCGCACTCCCTCGCTAAAAGTTCCCAGTTTGCTTTATTATAATTATACTGCACCTCCCACCCCATGGCCCAGCGGCACTCTCTTTCACTTAAGGTAAAGGTTATTAAGTTGTGGTCGCTCGTGGTGGCATTACTTATAACTGTCCAATTCCTTATTAGATTGGCTGCATTGTGTGACGTAAGGGTAACGTCTATATTCGTGCCTTGTCCTCCCCCTGCTGTGTAGGTAGGAGGATTACCCGGCTTGTTTGCTACCACGAGCTGTGAGGCCATTAGAAAGTCCTCCACTTTATCACCATTCGCGTCTCTGGTGCCGCTGTACCATAGGGGGATTTTGCGTTGATGTCAGCTGTTATTATTATTTTTCGTCCCCGCAACGCCGTGGTGACTCTTGTCAGATGTTGCAGGTGTTCTTCTATTTCATCTCCATATTGAAAATACATGTTTATGAGTATAATTACTCCCATTGGTGATTGGAGCTCCACGACGTTGCAGTGACGAGTTGCGAATTGTGCAAGCGTAGTTGTCCTCAGGAGTTTATTTGTTATTACTATCGCTGCTCTGGGATCCTCATTTCCGCTGACAATCTGCCAAGTTGTAGCAGCAAAAGCTATTTTTCCAGCTTGGGAGTATGGCTCCTGTAGACAGAGCACGTCTAGTCTCCTCTCCTCCACCTCTTTACGGAGCTCCTGCATAACAAGTCGGCTGTTATGCGTGTTCAGTTGTCCAATTGTTATTTCTGTTGTCATGGAAAATATGTGTGCATATGGTCGTCCGGCCAGGTCCTACTCCAGTCGAAAGCAATTCGTCCATTTGCCAGTACGGCCTGTACGTAAATGTCCTGAAGGTCAAACTTTTCCCCACGTCGCTCAAAAACTTTTTTCAGTAAGTCCCGCAGGGCTCCGAAATCAGTGGGGAGATTCACTGACTTGAGCTGTATTCTATCTACAGCCTCCATTACTGAGAAGGTTACCTTTCTTCCCTCTTCGTGTCCTACGCGGACCACATGCCGTAAGGCAGTGGCCAGGATAATCGGCTCTTCCAATCTGGCCAGTTGCATCGTGTACTCGATATTGGGATATACCCTTACCGGGTCCACGGGTGGCAATCTGACCACAGGAGTGTCCTGCAATGTGGGCTTCGAGCTTGTGCTAGTGACAGCACTGTCTTGAACGGGTTTTTCTCTAGATTTTATGTCGGATATTTCTGTCCTAGGATGCTCTTGCCGCTTTGGATGGAATGTCGGCTTTGTTTCCCGTCGTCGAGGGGCGGGATCTATGTTCATTACTGGAGGATCTGTTTGTATATTTTTATCTATCATATAGGGCTCCGTTTGTATGGCCTTGTCTACTATTTCTATCTTAGTTGCACTTGAAAGCGCCACTAGGAAGTTCTTGAACTTAGATGCCCTCATAGCGTCCCGCCTCCTCTTACTTGGGGATTTATGTTTTGGCATCCTATTTGGTGGGCTTTGATCAGCCATAATCGATTTTCGAGATAAGTCGTTGTTCCAACATTCTGTATGTTGGGCAGCTTCGCCCCGAGGCTCCGCACGACTTCTTCCCTCGGTTTTTGCACGGGACGCAGACCGCAGCTGCTTTGCAGTCTTTGCGGTTGTGTCCACTTGCGCCACACTTAGTGCAAGCCGATTCCCTGGTGCACAGCCTTAGGATGTGATCCAGGTCACCACAGTTGTGGCATCGAGGTACCACGATATAATCTCTGACGTTGATGGAGTGGAAACCTATGTATAATCTGCCCATTGCCGTGATTTTTCTCCACATGGGTGCCGTGACCTCAGCTACGTGATGCACCACATCACGCCCCCGAGGCCCCGTCTTAAATCTCAATTTAAAACTTTTTCGGAATTCCTCCTCATTTATGTCGTCAAAATTCTGTTCTTTTATAGTGTTCGTCAGTTCGTCATCTGTCATGATAGTGGGTACATCATAGAGAATTACTAGGGGATTCCTTTTCTTAGGTGGTTCGCACTTGACTAGTGAGCTTAATTTTTGATTATTCAATATTTTATCTTTGTCCTCTTCTGATGCTACTTCTACTATTACTGAGTTTCTACTGGGTTTGATTCGTTTTATTTTGATTTTGTCTTTGGCCGGGTTTATAGTTTTAGTGAACAGCTCTTGTATTTTCTTCACACTGGTGTCTTGCCCAGGGAGTGACCTGAGAAAGACCGCAGTGTCTGTTCTTTTGGTTGCTTTGTCAATGCTTTCTTTTGTTGTGTGCGGCTTGGTTGGCGCCTGCGCCGCTACCGCCGCCCATGTCTTGGTTGGTTGGTTCCTTAATCTGCTATTTTCTTTTTCTAGTTCTTCCACTCTGCCCTCTAATTTTGCGTGGGCGATGGCCCATGCAGTAAGTTCGTTTTTAATGATTGTTAAGGCCGCTTGGCTTATTTTCCCATTTTTAACGTTCTGCTCTAAGAGCAGTGAGATTCTAGCATGTCTCTGTGTGACTGATTCACCTTCTACCTGTCCCATCTCGTCCTGGGGAGAGGGATCAGGCGGAGCTGAAGCGCGTTTGGTCGCACAAGAATCACTCGCTTCTATTGTCGCCATAGTGAGTAACGAGTGATAAAAAGATGGGAGCCCGTCTCTTACCCCGGACCGGCTCCTCTGGCATGGGGGGGGACTGTTGCAGCTCGCCCACCGACCTCGCCCCTAGGTCAAGGGCACTCCTGAGCTGCAGGGTTCAACGCGCCGTTGCCAGCGCACTGGTCCCCGTCGAAGGCCTCGTCATCGACGATTTCACTCGACGCTCCTCGGCAAGTGCACCCCGCACTCCGGAGAGGCGGATGCACCCCTCGCCCTTCGCCGCCTACTAGCCCGAGTTTCCACCTGAAGGCCAAAGACCCACTCCTACTCAGGTGGTGGGTCGGTCCCCCAGTCGTTCGGCGGTCTGGGCCCATCTAACCTAGCCCAGGCGATGTCACCACCTCCTGGGTTTGGCAGAACACGCCCCGGTTACCCAGGGGCGCGGCGAAGCACCCTTGCCGACTCGCGCCGCGATCCCACGCCGACAAACGAGGTCGCCGGCATGCAGAGCACCTGCTGGTCTGTGCCCTGCGAACAGAAAGGGACTGGTGTTCGGTCCCTCGACACAGCTCCCCCTGTGCCACGCACCCTTCGCTTTCGCATCGGGTTGGGTCGCAGCTCTCCCTTTTGACGCAAGGCAGAATGCCGAGCTTGACGTCTGGCACCACGGGAAGGCGGAAAGAGCCACTTGGGAAGGAGAGGCTGTAAGAGACGCTTCACTTCCCCGAGTGAGGACTGCCGCGGCACGCCCGACTGGAAAGCGATACGCCCCAGTGCGAGCCTCCGTGCCTTACGGCGCGCCGGCAACGGGCGGGCCCGCGCCGAAACGCGCCGTCAAGCGACTGACCTCACGCCAGACTTGTATACTTACTGGAAGTGGCCCGAACACGTCTAAAGCGACGAACTGAAAGGGTTTTGATGCCTTGGGAAGAGATTGTAAGGGAACTTTGATTCGCGGGGGTGGTGCTATTTGGGCACATGGTAGACAATTTTTTTATATACTTAGCAACATCTCGCCATCTGTTGTCCCTCCAATACTTCGTGGAAATGCGGGCGTTTGTTGCTCTTCGTCCATTATGGCAAGCTTGGATGTTGTTATGGCACTGAACAATAATTCTTGATTGCAAATCTTTTGGTATTACTATACATTTACCCAGGGGGGTCGTACTATATAGAATTCCATCCTCTGTAACAAAATCCGAATGGGAGTGATACTGGCAGCATTTTACATCATTTTCCTGGGAGTCTTTTAAATCATCAATTAGTACATCGCCTGTTTCAGCTACTCTTACCTATCTACTAAGTGCATCAGCATTGTGGTGCAATCTTCCAGCTTTGTGTTGCACTTGGTAATCACACTCACTCAATTTCAGGGCCCAGCGTGTAAGACAGATACTAGGGTCTTTTAAATTTAATAGCCACTGCAGTGCTGCATGATCTGTTACTATTGTAAATTTTCTCCCGTAAAAGCAGCATCTAAAGTAGTTAACTCTGAACATTTGTGCCACTAATTCTATCTCTGTTGTATTGTAGTTGATTTCCTCCTCGTTCAGCTGACACGACGCCGTAACCAATTGGTCTTTCCCCACCGTCAATAATTTGACTCAGAACACCACCTACGGCGAAGTCGGATGCATCACATGAGAATGGCTTTTCGAAAGTGGGATAGATCAACAAGGGGGAACTGGTTAGAACATCTCTGAGATGCTGCAGAGCAACTTCGCACTAGGTGGTCTATTGATAGGGTACATTTTTTTCAACAGGTGGCGAAGGGGTTTAGCTATTCTGGCATAGTCCTTTACAAAACGCCTATAATAATTGCTGAGTCCCATAAGACTTTGCAATTCTTTTACATTCTTAGGGGAAGGGAAGGTTCTAACTGCTACAATTAGACGGGGGTTGGTTTTACTCCATCAGTACTAATAATGCGCCCAAGATACTGCACTTGACTCTCAGCAAAGAAACATTTTTCTACTTTAATCTCAAATTAGCACTTCTTAGCCTAGACAAAACATTTCTTAACGAGCTAACATGCTCATCTATGGTGCTGGAAGAAACAATGATATCATCTAGATACACTAGGCACATTGTGGGTTTCAATCCTCTAAGTAACGTGCATGTCAGGACGTGGCTGAGGTGGAAGTGGGGTCTAAAAAAGAACAAGTGTTAATTTTTCAACTCCGGTCGGCAAACTGCCTCCCGTTTATTGAGAAAACATTCACTGATTGACCTAGCCGGGGTACATTATGTGAGTTTAGCGGCCCTAAGGCGCAAACAGATTGAGCCGGGGCTCGAAAAGTGCACGGGGCAACCGGCCAATGTGTCTGATCTCGTCGGGGGCCTGTCAGTAGAAAAGAGCGATCCACACGCCTCGTCCGCGCAGCTCGGCGCGGTGAGCGCTCACATGCGACCTCCTGGACCTTTCTGATTGGCTGCTGTAGGAGCTCTGCCTAGGAAAGTGACGCTTCCCTAAGCGTCACCCCATCAGCAGAAAGGATGTTTGTTCATCGAGCACGTGAACAAGCCGTGGGATAGCGGCACACACTGGAAAAATCTGATGTGTCGCCAACCCAGGGCCCGTGCACGGCTTTGTGAAGATCCATTGCCATCCATAGCTCAAGCATTTAAAAAAAAAATTCCCTTTTCTTTTATTGAAAATAAAGACTCCCATACTCAATCTGTCAGCACCTGTGCGTCTCCTTCCCCTTCTGCGGGAGCGAGGTTTTATGGTGAAAATTAGTTGTAGCTCGTTGATAAAAGAAAACAATTTGCTCCCTTGGTCGGGTGTGCAAATATTTGCAAAATTGGGGGTGGGGTGAATCTAAGTTTTACAAAAACATCTATGTATACTGGAGTGGTTCTACAACAACATAAAAAGTAAGTCCCTTTTTTAAAAAAAACGATATTATACAGGAAGATTGTTGTGAGTTTGGTGATCAAAATCATAAAACATTCAGAGACATTGATCTTATCACACACAATTCAATACGATGATTTCCCGTCATCATTTCTGTGTTGTTGTTGTGGTCTTCAGTCCTGAGACTGGTTTGATGCAGCTCTCCGTGCCACTCTATCCTGTGCAAGTTTCTTCATTTCCCAGTACCTACTGCAGCCTACATCCTTCTGAATCTGCTTAGTGTATTCATCTCTTGGTCTTCTTCTACGATTTTTACCCTCCTCGCTGCCCTCCAATACTAAATTGGTGATCCCTCGATGTCTCAGAACATGTCCTACCAACCGATCCCTTCTTCTAGTCAAGTTGTGCCACAAGCTCCTCTTCTTCCCAATTCTGTTCAATACCTCCTCATTAGTTATGTGATCTATCCATCTAATCTTCAGCATTCTTCTGTAGCACCACATTCCGAAAGCTTCTATTCTCTTCTTGACTAAACTATTCATCGTACACGTTCCACTTCCATACATGGCTACACTCCATACAAATACTTTCAGAAACGACTTCCTCGGTCTACCCAACGGGAGGCCCTAGCCACACGACGACACGACGACATTTAAATCTATACTCGATGTTAACAAATTTTTTTTCTTCAGAAACACTTTCCTTGCCATTGCCAGTCTACATTTTATATCCTCTCTACTTTGACCTTCATCAGTTATTTTGCTCCCCAAATAGCAAAACTCCTTTACTACATTAACTGTCTCATTTCCTAATCTAATTCCCTCAGCATCACCCAACTTAATTCGACTACATTCCATTATCCTCGTTTTTCTTTTGTTGATGTTCATCTGATACCATCCTTTCAAGACACTGTCCATTCCGTTCAACTGCTCTTCCAAGTCTTTTGCTGGCTCTGACAGAATTACAATGTCATCGGCGAACCTCAAAGTTTTTATTTCTTCTCCATGGATTTTTAATACCGACTCCGAACTTTTCTTTAGTTTCCTTTATTGCTTGCCCAATATACAGATTGAATAACATCGGGATAGGCTACAACCCTGTCTCACTCCCTTCCCAACCACTGCTTCCCTTTCATACCCCTCGACTCGTATGGCTGCCATCCGCTTTCTGTACAAATTGTAAATAGCCTTTCGCTCCCTGTATTTTACCCCTGTCACCTTTAGAATTTGAAAGAGAGTATTCCAATCAACATTGTCAAAAGCTTTCTCTTAGTCTACCAATGCTAGAAACGTAGGTTTGCCTCTCTTTAATCACTCTTCTAAGATAGGTCGTAGGTTCAGTATTGCCTCACGTGTCCCAACATTTCTACGGAATCCAAACTGATATTCCCCGAGGTCGGCTTTTATCAGTTTTTCCATTCGTCTGTAAAGAATTCGCGTTAGTCTTTTGCAGCTGTGACCTATTAAACTGATAGTTCACCTCTGCCAACACCTGCTTTCTTTGGGATAGGAATTATTATACTCTTCTTGAAGTCTAAGGGTATTTCGCCTGTCTCATACATTTTGCTCACCAGATGGTAGAGTTTTGTCAGGACTGGCTCTCCCAAGGCTGTCAGTAGTTCTAACGGAATGTTGTCTACTCCTGGGGCCTTGTTTCGAATCAGGTCTTTCAGTGCTCTGTCAAACTCTTCACGCAGTATCATATCTCCCGTTTCATCTTCATCTACATCCTCTTCCATTTCCATAATATTGTCCTCAAGCACATTGCCCTTATATAGAACCTCTATACACTCCTTCCACCTTTCTGCTTTCCCTTCTTTGCTTAGAACTGGGTTTCCATCAAAGCTCTTGATACTCATGCAAGTGGTTCTCCTTTCTCCAAAGGTTTCTTTAATTTTCTTGTAGACAGTATCTATCTTACCTCTCCTGAGATAAGCCTCTACATCCTTAAATTTGTCCTCTAGCCATCCCTGCTTAGCCATTTTGCACTTCCGTCGATATCATTTTTGAGACGTTTGTATTCCTTTTTGCCTGCTTCATTTACAGCATTTTTATTTTTTCTCCTTTCATCAATTAAATTCAATATTTCTTCTGTTACCCAAGGGTTTCTACTAGCCCCCGTCTTTTTACCTATTTGATCCTCTGCTGCTTTCACTATTTCATCCCTCAAAGCTTCCCATTCTTCTTCTCCTACTGTATTTCTTTCCCCCATTCCTGTCAATTGTTCCCTTATGCTCTCCCTGAGACTCTGTACAACCTCTGGTTCTTTCTGTTTATCTAGGTCCCATCTCCTTAAATTCCCACCTTTTTGCAGTTTCTTTAGTTTTAATCTACAGTTGATAACCAATAGATTGTGGCCACAGTCCACATCTGCCCCTGGAAATGTCTTACAATTTAGAACCTGGTTCCTAAATCTCTGTCTTACCATTATATAATCTATCTGATACCTTTTAGTATCTCCAGGGTTCTTCCATGTATACGACCTTCTTTCATGATTCTTGAACCAAGTGTTAGCTATGATTAAGTTATCATTACTGTATCAGAATGCAAATCTTAGCACAAAAATTTAAAAGTATGTCAAAAGTTTCATAACATTGGAATGAAGTAATACAGATTCTGTTAATCATTTATACTTGCAACGCTAAGCTCGGTGTAGCAGAAGTGTAGATGCTGGCCAAACTGAATCAGCACTGATCTTTTGAAGGTTACAGGCACCTCTAGAAATGTGCAGTTGTTTGTGTTGTTTGGCAAACGTTAAACTCGTTGCTACATAGTGGAATCAGTTTCAGAATATAAACTAAAATATGAAGGTAGTAATTGTAACAAATTAGTTAATTCCACAAAATCAAAGTATTCAATCGACAAACATAGTTAACATAAACAGAATATGAAGATAGTAAATAATTAAATAAAACATTGAAATTCTCAAACTGAGAGGTAGTTTCTATGGTCAATACCTCCAAAATAATAATTAAAGACTTATTGAAACACTAACAACCTAAAATTTGCTTCATATACAGATAATAGAAAGTTGAAACATGTTCATAATGTAACATAAAAGGCATTTGCTTCTGTGTAGGGACACTGATTGCAGTTGGTTAAACACAATAGAGTTAAAGTTCTAACTGTTGATGGTATATCTTCCACATATAATATAGACAATCATTGAAAAATAAACAGAGTGAGAATCTTTGGGTCAGAGGCGGCGCTGTGATGGGGTGGCCCATGTGCCACTGACGGAGAGCGAGGCAGCACAGGGCGCCGCGTAACTTTGGATACACTGTCGTTCCCTCAGGTGGGGACGGCGGGAAGGAGGGACATGGTGGCAGCTGCTTATTGTGTAGGCAAGCACTGAAACACTCCCCCAGGGAGTGTATCAGTAAAGTTTGCAGGGGTGGGCTTCAGTAGCAAATAAACTAAGGTTTCCTACATTCAGTGGTCATCTGTAGTATCTTTACCCAAAATATTAGAGCCCAAAAGATAATTACACTACTCCCTGATAACAATGCTAGAACAGTAGCTATCTTTCCCAATAGTTTACATGATTAGATACATTGATACAGGATAACAATAATAGTAAATGAACATTAGACAATACAAACTTTATTTCAGTTAAAGGGTGTATTTCACTATTGTAGACGATGCCTGACATTATCCTTGTCGAAAATCACCCTCGGGCTGTGCCTCGGGGACAGTTGGTTGTGTTGACTTAATGTATTTACAATATCCTTTCTTATACAGGCACCAGAGAACGGCTCCTGTGACAATCGGGGTTGGAACAGTCAGGGCATTAGGCAGAGTAACCGTATACAATTGTTTCTGCGTCCGCCAGGTAGCTGTGTGAGCAACAGCTCGATACAGGGCGATTTGGCCATTTTCGTGAGCTAGTAATTCGTCAGTTGACTGAAGTAATCGAACATCGGACTCGTTAGGTAGCCTGGGTACACTATCGGGTGATGGTGGTACCACGGGTACCTCAGGTAAATAAAGTAAAAGGGGTCCGAGGCTCAAATTTTTCACTCGTGTTAGGTGTGCTGACAGTTTGACAGTAGGTGTTATTAAATCACAGGTGGACATGTTGAACAGTAATCCACTGTTTTCTAGTGCGAAACGATACGTCCGAGACACGAAAACATGGACATAGCATATTAAAACAATTGTACATGTTCGAGGTACAAAATATAATAATCTATCCCCTACTGGTTTGAACCAAGGCTCACGCAAGGTCGATAACATACGAGGACAGGGGTTTTTTTTGTTTCCTCTAAAAACAAGGCCATCTCACAGTCCTTAGTTCCAGTATGAATGGATAAGTTTGAACACACATAGTAATTAGTGTGAAGGCACAGTCAGCTGCATGACAGAATGTCTTTGGCGATCTTTGCTAATAGCTAAGATATCATTAGTTTGCCAAGTCACTTGCTTTCGTGGGGCAACCCAAGTAACCAGAAAGGTGTGTAATCGGTAGCATTCAAACTCGCAGTTGGTGCATGTGATGGGTAGAGAAATTTGTGCGCACAGTCCTTGAGAAGTTCGCACAAGATGTACTGTAGCTGCCGCATAATAATGGGGTAGCGAAGATTCCCATACGGGGTAAAGCATTTGCATTGGCGATGCCAGATGAAACGAAACATTATCCAGAGTTTGCAGGAACATTTCTGCAGGCATTAACGTAGGGCTAAGCTTATACTGTAGTCCTAGCAGAGTAGTAGTATGGAAGGTGTTAATATGTAACTGAATTGTATGGGTGTTGTATAGTAAGATCTGTGGCGCTCTCGTTATCTCCAAAGTGTAGGTCACATTAGTTTTGGTATGATGTAAAAACTCAAGATCCCGTTGGACAACATTCCTGAATGTTTCGTACCGGTGTCCAAGGTCAGTTGCCACGACACGAATTTGCTAGTAGCAGCTAATAAACTGTCTTCAATGTGGGTGAGGCGTAATTGCTGGTGGACCAGTACGTCCCGATTCTGGTTAGTAGTGAAGGTTACTTGGCGAAGGGTTTGGTCCCAGCGGTTAGCGTCAGCGTGGTCGGGGGTACCAAAGATAGTTTCCAGTATAGCACCTCCGGCATTGAACCAGGCTCTCTTAACCCGAGTTAGGGGCACAGTGTCGATGATGCTTCGTAGTTGTTCTTGAGTGTTTAGCAGTGCTTGTTTTAAATCCCACAGAGTGCGTAAGGTGGAAGTGTGCCCTGATTGTTCAAGTAAAGGTTCACAGGCCAATAGGGGATTGATAACTTGTTGTAAAGCTAGCTCTTCTTCCTTAATGGAGGTTAGTTGTATATCGGCACGTATTACCGCTTGATGGGGGCTATATAGCAAGTTGTTCAAACTTTCAAACATGATGCCTGACGATGACGGATGATTACTAAAGACTGACAGCTCCAGTAAAAAGAATCAATAAAGCACAGCATCTCATGGTGTAATGTCTGTCGATATTCTCCTGGTAGTTGTTATTCACCAACTCCAATAGATTATGAGTGACACCGCCGAAGTGGCCGATGAAAGGACAGAGTGTAGTAGTGTCCTGCATTCAGAAGAGAGAGAGAGAAGGCGTGAGAATATCTCTATGTGACTGTATGTAGTAATGACGACAAAATATATCGCAGCAGTGCGTAATAGTGTTTGGTTAATATTTACCGTGCAACGGAGTCGGAGAGTAGTATGTTCCGATGAGGCGGATGCAACTTCACTGTTAACACTGAACTGGCCAGTTGGGTACTTTATTTGAAGCAACAAAATTGAAAAAATAGTATTGTCGATGCTATTGCATGGACAATAAAATATTTAATTGATTATTCATTTATCATTATATTTTTATTTCTCGTTAGAAGCGGAATAAATGAAAGTAAAAGTGAGCGGTCACGGGTCTTTATACAATAGCAAGTAGCCAGAAGAGGGTTGTCAGCATTGCTGACAAGTACCTATAGTCAGCGATCACGTGTAGAAGACTGACACGACCATTTTGACAATCTGACTGAGTGAATTAGTCAGCGGAATAACCCCGCGGCTATGTAAGAAGTGTGACTGAAAGGGGATCAGCAGCGCCTACGTGCTATTTGTGTGTGTTTTTGTTTTATATATAGATATTTATGGGTCTTCACCCAGAATATTGGTGCAATATCAGTGAGAGTCAATCTGTTGAGGTGGAGCCGCTAGATGCAGATAAACGGTTAAGGGTGTTGATGGAAGCACTTAACCATGCGATAAAGTACATGACTGCTTTTTTCCTTTGCAGAGAAGGTTACACACAGGTAGAAAATGGCGGTAATTACATTTTGTAAGTGATAACAATTTTCAGAAAATTCCGTAGGCCCTTTATCTACGGAGTTTTTATTTCCGGGGTGACTGTTCAGATCGCTGCAGCTACCCTAGACAACACATTGCGCACTATGTTGAAAAGCGTTTTCTGCGCGAACTGTAACAGGTTTTCCCGGTGAGAAGAATTTAACGAATAATTCTCTCCAAATAAAGTGAGTAGATGCAAAAGCGATAACCAGATAGAAGGTTTAACCGCCAGAAATGCAAACAAAACAAGTGCAGTTGAACCCTTTTAATACATCTCCTGTAGTAGAGTTTATACTCTCCCTTTCAGGGTGGGCTGAGTATGACTGTGTATACGTATCACGTGGATGAGGTGTCTGTGAATGTGTAAGGAACGTTGTGCGGGTGTTCATGAAGCGATAACATGTAGTTCATACACTATATCTGACAATATGTGGCTATATGGGTTGCCAAAGCGAGATGGGACTTCATCATCATAGAAGCACCAGAGGTAATGAGAGGAAAAACCGATGATAGCGGCCGTGAAGGAGATTCTGGTGTACAAGGTTGCGATTGCCAGATGGGCCGAATAGTAACTAACTTGATGAAGGACTTGCTACTGCGGTTATTGAGTGGTCGAGATTCGTGGATTAAGTAAACCAGAGCATATTTACGAGGATAACAAAATGTTTCCCGTCATCACGTAAAAGTAAGGCAGAGAATGGCAGAAAAGGATGAAATAGCAAGTATTTGCGGAGAGATGATTACGTGAGAAGCATTGGCAACAACCAAGGACCACACTCGTTATGATATCAAGGCATTAAGCAATTAACAGCGTGACTGAAGTGGTTGCTGCACCCCGATTGCTTCAGGCAAATTGGGAACAGCAACTTAACAAGACAGATACTTGGGCTCTTTACTCCTATGAAAACTCGAGATTCGCTGACGTGACTGTTGGAGAAGAAATGTGCCAACACCTGGCATAATACTCGGGTTCTAAGAAGGCAGCGAAATAATGCAGTATGTAATGACTGTAATACAAGAAAAGGCGGATCAACTTTGTAATAATGTATAGCATTTTAAAGCTCAGAGTGACTTACTGCCCATTCTGTGGATAAAGATTCAGAGAGGTGAAGCGTAGCTGAACAGTAAAGTTTACCGGTTACAATACGTAGGCGCGTGGCTGCGGGAAACCTCACCAGGCCCGGACACCGGAAGGGTTGACAGATTGATAGCTCTTTCTTGATTCGGTGGGTGGTGGTGCATGGCCGTTCTTAGCCTGCTAACTAGTCGCGTGACATCCTTCGTGCTGTACTTTTCTTCTTAGAGGGACAGTCGGCTTCTAGCCGCACGAGATTGAGCAGTAACAGGTCTGCGATGCCCTTAGATGTCCTGGGCCGCACGCGCGCTACACTGAAGGAATCAGCGTGTCTTCCTAGGCCGAAAGGTCGGGGTAACCCGCTGAACCTCCTTCGTGCTAGGGATTGGGGCTTGCAATTGTCCCCCATCAACGAGGAATTCCCAGTAAGCGCGAGTCATAAGCTCCCGTTGATTACGTCCCTGCCCTTTGCACACACACCGCCCGTTGTTACTACAACGTTATGTGATACGCGTGTATGCTGATCAGGCAGCTCGTGCCCCACGCACACGTGTGTTGCGCGCTGCACTGCTTCACAGTAGTACGCGCGGGGAATAAAACTTCCCTCTTACACGACCGAGTATTGGCGTACTTAGTTTAGCGAGTTACGCTGAGAGATAATTTATGTTGGCACTACGAACTGTGTGGTGGCTCTTCCATGTACGTATCGTATCGTTGCTACCACGCAAATTACGCGTTGCGCTTGTGTTTAGTGTCACGAAAAGTCACGAGCAGCAAGGAAAAGTGGAACACGATGATTGTATTTATGTACTTTAAGGGAGGGACAAAGCTCTCCTTAGGAACAACCAAGTAATGCCCATGGTTACGTCTTTATAAAAATTTCCAACGCAAGTTTTCGCCTACTGTTGAAGGACACAGATTCTTCGCTTAGCTAGATAGCAGTGACACGATTCTCACTTCACAATAGATCGTCGGAGAATAGCTTAAACATGGACACTGCAACAAGGGGGAACGATACCTCGATGAGAAAAATGGCTGGAAAGACGGATAGGACCGGTATTGTCGGAGTAATTTACAGAACCACTGCATACTCATCAACAAAAGAAGAAAGACAGGATAGATCCGAGGGCTCGACAGTAGAGTAAGTAATAAAAGGGGAGGGCTTCAAAAATTAACTGCAATCACAGGCGACCGCAGGCAACCCCCGATTCGGCAGCACGGATACCAGCATGTCGTGTGTTGTCAGTAGCGTGAAAAAACCGAGCCAACGAAATAGTTGTCCCTATTACTCGTTGTCCATTGTGAGTGCGAACCTGTCTCTCGCTGAACTAGCCAGTTGCGATTCAGGCCAACTCAGCAGGCGTTCCTTTACCCTTGGCCAATTACTACGTAGCGCTTGGGCCCATTCCTGAGTAGTTTCCATAATTTACTGAGTCTAACCTATCAATCTAACACGTCAGTGACTGTGTCAGATAGTCTTCCATCGCTGCGGTGGCAGCGAAACATTCCCACAGACAAACAGGTGTATTCGTTTTTATCGCGGAGCCGCTCCTTGTTATTCAAGGTAGCAGAATGACCGGCATGGCTTAGGTGCTACTTGAGTCATAAAGGAAAGATAATAGTAAGTAACTCTCCCTTAATACAGTGAGGGGAGGGGGAGGGTTGAGACATGGCCCCGTGTTCCCTGCGTATACAAACTGAAGGTATGCAAGATAAAATGACCAAAAAATGCACACATACAACATAATAAACTGACGTGAGGCATAATGCAATTAGCAGCACAATAAAATAATACAAAACAATAAAATGAAACACACAGCATAAATTAGCTTATGACTTAGATCAGAGAGCAAGCATTGCAAAGCGACCGGAAGGCAGTATAGTCGTCTCAGGACTAATAGATGTGCAATTTGCTACGAGTTGGCATTAAGACATTTAATTCCGGACGAATTACGTCACTTGAAAGGAGACTGTCATGATCCATGGCCATGAATACTAAGGACATCCATTACTGGGTGTGTCAAAACATTACTTGTAATGCAAGGTGGTGTGATCGGTACAAAGTGCGTAAATGACGATAATAGCAAATAGGAGCGAGTGGGACTGTGGTGATGTGAGTCAAATGTAATTCATTAAAGTGTTAAATTGTAATAAAATCGTGGCAGTGAAATGATGAGATTCTCTCACTTGTTTTGTACCACCTGATACCCCTGCCACACTCTCTAATAAATGGTTCTTTCTTTAAATCCACTTACTCTCCCCATGAACCATGGACTCAGCGATACAGATAGCCGTACCGTAGGTGCAACCACAACGGAGGGGTATCTGTTGAGAGGCCAAACAAACGTGTGGTTCCTGAAGAGGGGCAGCAGCCTTTTCAGTAGTTGCAAGGGCAACAGTCTGGATGATTCACTGATCTGGCCTTGTAACAATAACCAAAACGGCCTTGCTGTGCTGGTACTGCGAACGGCTGAAAGCAAGGGGAAACTACGGCCGTAATTTTTCCCGAGGGCATGCAGCTTTACTGTATGATTAAATGATGATGGCGTCCTCTTGGGTAAAATATTCCGGAGGTAAAATAGTCCCCCATTCGGATCTCCGGGCGGGGACTACTCAAGAGGATGTCGTTATCAGGAGAAAGAAAACTGGCGTTCTACGGATCGGAGCGTGGAATGTCAGGTCCCTTAATCGGGCAGGTAGGTTAGAAAATTTGAAAAGGGAAATGGTTAGGTTAAAGTTAGATATAGTGGGAATTAGTGAAGTTCGGTGGCAGGAGGAACAAGACTTCTGGTCAGGTGACTACAGGGTTATAAACACAAAGTCAAATAGGGGTAATGCTGGAGTAGGTTTAAAAATGAATAGGAAAATAGGTACGCCGGTAAGCCACTACAAACAGCTTAGTGAACGCATTATTGTGGCCAAGATAGATACGAAGCTCACACCTACTACAGTAGTACAAGTTTATATGCCAACTAGCTCTGCAGATGACCAAGAAATTGAAGAAATGTATGATGAGATAAAAGAAATTATTCAGGTAGTGAAGGGAGACGAAAATTTAATAGTCATGGGTGACTGGAATTCGAGTGTAGGAAAAGGGAGGGAAGGAAACGTAGTAGGTGAATATGGATTGGGGCTAAGAAATGTAAGAGGAAGCCGCCTGGTAGAATTTTGCACAGAGCATAACATAATCATAACTAACACTTGGTTTAAGAATCATGATAGAAGGTTGTATACATGGAAGAACCCTGGAGATACTAAAAGGTATCAGATAGATTATATAATGGTAAGACAGGTTTTAAATTGTAAGACATTTCCAGGGGCAGATGTGGACTCTGACCACAATCTATTGGTTATGACCTGTAGATTAAAACTGAAGAAACTGCAAAAAGGTAGGAATTTAAGGAGATGGGACCTGGATAAACTGAAAGAACCGGAGGTTGTACAGAGTTTCAGGGAGAGCATAAGGGAACAATTGACAGGAATGGGGGAAAGAAATACAGTAGTAGAAGAATGGGTAGCTTGGAGGGATGAAGTAGTGAAGGCAGCAGAGGATATAGTAGGTAAAAAGACGAGGGCTAGTAGAAATCCTTGGGTAACAGAAGAAATATTGAATTTAATTGATGAAAGGAGAAAATATAAAAATGCAGTAATTGAAGCAGGCAAAAAGGAATACAAACGTCTCAAAAATGAGATCGAAAGGAAGTGCAAAATGGCTAAGCAGGGATGGCTAGAGGACAAATGTAAGGATGTAGAGGCTTATCTCACTAGGGGTAAGATAGATACTGCCTACAGGAAAATTAAAGAGACCTTTGGAGATAAGAGAACCACTTGTGTGAACATAAAGAGCTCAGATGGAAACCCAGTTCTAAGCAAAGAAGGGAAAGCAGAAAGGTGGAAGCAGTATGTAGAGGGTCTATACAAGGGCGATGTACTTGAGGACAATATTATGAAAATGGAAGAGGATGTAGATGAAGATGAAATGGGAGATACGATACTGCGTGAAGAGTTTGACAGAGCACTGAAAGACCTGAGTCGAAACAAGGCCCCCGGAGTAGACAATATTCCATTGGAACTACTGATGGCCTTGGGAGAGCCAGTCCTGACAAAACTCTACCATCTGGTGAGCAAGATGTATGAAACAGGCGAAAGACCCTCAGACTTCAAGAAGAATATAATAATTCCAGTCCCAAAGAAAGCAGGTGTTGACAGATGTGAGAATTACCGAACAATCAGTTTAATAAGCCACAGCTGCAAAATACTAACACGAATTCTTTACAGACGAATGGAAAAACTAGTAGAAGCCGACCTCGGGGAAGATCAGTTTGGATTCCGTAGAATTACTGTAACACGTGAAGCAATACTGACCTTACGACTTATCTTAGAAGAAAGACTAAGGAAAGGCAAACCTACGTTTCTAGCATTTGTTGACTTAGAGAAAGCTTTTGACAGTGTTGACTGGAATACTCTCTTTCAAATTCTAAAGGTGGCAGGGGTAAAATACAGGGAGCGAAAGGCTATTTACAATTTGTACAGAAACCAGATGGCAGTTATAAGAGTCGAGGGACATGAAAGGGAAGCTGTGGTTGGGAAGGGAGTAAGACAGGGTTGTAGCCTCTCCCCGATGTTATTCAATCTGTATATTGAGCAAGCAGTAAAGGAAACAAAAGAAAAATTTGGAGTAGGTATTAAAATCCATGGAGAAGAAATAAAAACTTTGAGGTTCGCCGATGACTTTGTAATTCTGTCAGAGACAGCAAAGGACTTGGAAGAGCAGTTGAACGGAATGGATGGTGTCTTGAAGGAAGGATATAAGATGAACATCAACAAAAGCAAAACAAGGATAATGGAATGTAGTCGAATTAAGTCGGGTGATGTTGAGGGTATTAGATTAGGAAATGAGACACTTAAAGTAGTAAAGGAGTTTTGCTATTTGGGGAGCAAAATAACTGATGATGGTCGAAGTAGAGAGGATATAAAATGTAAGCTGGCAATGGCAAGGAAAGCGTTTCTGAAGAAGAGAAATTTGTTATCATCGAGTATAGATTTAAGTGTCAGGAAGTCATTTCTGAAAGTATTTGTATGGAGTGTAGCCATGTATGGAACTGAAACATGGACGGTAAATAGTTTGGACAAGAAGAAAATAGAAGCTTTCGAAATGTGGTGCTACAGAAGAATGCTGAAGATTAGATGGGTAGATCACATAACTAATGAGGAGGTACTGAATAGGATTGGGGAAAAGAGGAGTTTGTGGCACAACTTGACCAGAAGAAGGGATCGGTTGGTAGGACATGTTCTGAGGCATCAAGGGATCACCAACTTAGTATTGGAGGGCAGCGTGGAGGGTAAAAATCGTAGGGGGAGACCAAGAGATGAATACACTAAGCATATTCAGAAGGATGTAGGTTGTAGTAGGTACTGGGAGATGAAGAAGCTTGCACAAGATAGAGTAGCATGGAGAGCTGCATCAAACCAGTCTCAGGACTGAAGACCACAACAACAACAACAACTCTGTTATGGTAAAGTATGCATATTTTATCTATAGTTATGCTATTCCATGCTGAATCACGACGGCTGTGAGGATCCGTGAAGGTCTCGTCATTTAATTAGTGACGCGCATGAATGGATTGACGAGATTCTCGCTTCCTATCCACTATATAGCGGGGCCACTGCCAAAGGAAAAGACTGGAAAACGTTAGTGAAGAAAGAATACACTATTGAGCTTGACTCGAAGTATAGATTTGCATGAGTAATTATGCAGACCAGCTATCATTAACTCTGCCTCTATTTTGTCAGTAGGTGTGTGTCATGCCCTATCCTCTTTCTATCATGTATCTCCCTAATCCTGGGACTTACCTGAGCACGTACTGTAGCACCACGGCGACATCTCGACGATCCATGACTTACCTGTGGTGTCTGCTCGGTGAGCCGCTGTTGCGATCAGTGAGGCATAATTTTATAGGTGTGTCGTATGTAAACAGTGAATAATTCTCTGCGTTAGCCTTCTATAATGATCACTTGTATGAAAGCTAATAGTGTACTATTCTTCATTATCTAAGGAAAATGATTATCTGCATTGTAGAAGACAGCAAATGTGTATATGTCAGACGTATTTACACTAGTAGTGCAGAACCCGTTTCATGGGGTATCACGGCAGTTGTATATCCTGTAATTTTCATACGTGCTTGTTGAACGCCATAGGTTGCGTTTCAGACAGCATAAGAGTGTGAATTAGTTGCAAGGCTGTAGATAAGGTAGGAATAATTTCGTTTACTAGTGTGTTTTATGTAATTTGCGTTTGGTTAGGTATAAGATACTTCGTGTAGTGTAATTCATTAGCTAGGACGTGTGTGGTTCATTAGATGACGTAGCAAATGACAAAATGTGGCGCAGTGATTCATTCGACGTAGTGTGTACTGGTGTGTGGGTGTGCGTGCGGCTGCGTATCTAACGGAATGCGCTGCTCTGGCGCCTCCAACAAGGACGCTCTATCAGGCAGCTGTGCGCTCCTTCGTACGCTTAGTTATGTTTTGTGTTTGTCTGCGATGGCGTGGCCTGTTATTTGTCACTATGTGGGTGAATGACTTTAGTACACTAGTGTTTGACTATGCCGAACTAGTGAAGTTGCGATACTGAGTCTATTCTTCTTAAAGTAGTGCTCTCTATCGGACGATTCCGAGCCCAGCTCCCTTCCATACATATCCAGATTGGATACAGAAATCCACATCGTAGTGGAGGCTACACTAAGTTATGTATATCCGCCAATTCCTGAATGTGTATGGCGAAGGAGTACGCCCGAATACGCCCAAGGGTGGCACTACTTCCTTTAACTTGCAACCGCGAATACCAATAGTCTCTTTAACGGTGGAACACAAAAACTTTTAATCCCTGTTTTGCAAGACAGCGGAAAAATATTATTAGGCGCTATACAAACTGAGATGCATTACATTAGAAATGATTGTGTCCTCTACCAATTACGTAGTAGTGCCAGTATACGTCGGTGCATAGACAACGATCTTTCTATGTGAACTTTGACTAAATAAGTTACTTTTTCATCACATAGTATCGAAGAAATTACATTGAATATTCACTTGGTTTCTAACCTGGGAAAAGTTTTCACTAGCTTCTGCTAGGCTATCAATAAAAGTTCCTCTTAAAAGATAGCAATTTGTGTTGTGTACGTCGACAAACATCATTATGAGCATTAGACAAAATTATTTGTGGTTTATAGCTATTGCAGCGATATTCAAAAGGGAAGTTACCAGTACTGTCGTATGGAGGATGAATGGCATGAATACTAAAAGTGTAGTTGCCATAACCAGGTACCATAACACAAATCACTCCTCTTCACAGAACACTTACCTTTCAACGTTCTTTGTCATACTCTCCAGCATTTCAGTGTAGGCATATGACGCGCTAAAGCTTCGGTGCCGCTACCAGCTCTCTTTCATTACAGTGGCACTATTAGGTGTATTTTGTTACTGATAGTCATACGTACTTTGCATAGGTATGCTGTGTAGAGGGACAGTGCAACGTGTGAAGAGAAATATCATTAAAATTGCTGTGTCCATCCAGGCTGAATGTTAGGTTTGTATGTATTGTGTAATTATTTCTTTCCATAATAAATGATTCCAAAACCTCACTATTCTCGACCTGTTACCTTATTGATACATAGATTAAACTCTGGGGTAAACTCCGTAGTTCAAGCGTGGATTTGTGCTCTCAGGGTGGGAAACAGAGACAGAGATTTGGTGTGATATTTACAACTAGACAGATGAAGCTAGTATGAGAGTGACCCAGCGATTACAAGCATTGGGTCTGATATCCTCTAATGTGATACACAGGAACTGCAGAAAATATGGACAGCTGTAATCGTTCCGTTATCTTAAGCTCTGGAGAACTTAATTACATGGAAGATACAAACAGTGGCTATTACTGATCTAATATCCCAGGATTGAGATTTAAACTCGTGTTAGTGTAGGATCATGATAGTCTCGTATTATTTGTCAATTATTTTTCCATTCAGGAAGTGGTTAGGAGCCCTTGCAACAACTTATCGTACTATTTGAGCAGATATCTCCTCATCGAATATAATTATACTGCCGTTCCAACCCATACTTCCAGCACTTTGCTTGCTTGCTACTTACTCTACACTTTGTACTTACATATTAGTATGCTACACTTAAGGCTGCAGCAGTGCATGCAACTGAACAAGTATTACATGTAACTTCAAATCAATATGAGTTAACAGCTACGCTTGATACACTACAAAACAAGATACAAACTTAGTCTCTTGGCCCCAATGCATAAGGATGCTTGTTCCTTAAGGAATATCTAGGTCTGACAGGTAAAGGTTTTACCTTCTTTTTCTTTACTTTAGTCACTGTAGGTCCTGGCATAGTTGATACACTACTAGGCGATGGATTAGGGAAAACTGTCGGAATGGAAGGTGCTTTTCCATAAAAGGGTTTCAGACGATCAAAATGTATTATCACTAACCGATCTGGCAACTGGATTTCAGCATTTACTGGAGAGGTTAACCGAATGATAGGGTATGGTCCCTCATATTGAGGTGCAAACTTCTTTGTTCTTCCTCGTCTGATTGTTGGGTTATGCAAAAGGATTAAATCTCCAGGCTTGTAAAGGGGCATTACTGCATTCTTATTACTCCGCTGTAATTGTTTTTTGGTGGCTTTGGAATTATTGATTTGAACTTGTTTCCAAATTGACTTGAAACGGCGAGCTAACCTCTTGACTTCAGTTATGTCCACATCTGGGGCAATCTGTCCATTTCAAAAGGTGAGTTCATAGGTTTGCCAAAAACTATCTCATAAGGACTATAGCCTGTTGACTCATGGACACAGCTATTATAGGCTGAAGGGACTATATTGATATAACGGTCCCAATCTGAATGCGTTCTGTTTACATAGTAACTTAACATTTTCTTAATTGTCCTGTGGACACGTTCCAGGCGGCCATTTGCCTTTGGATGAAAGGCGGTGGTTCTCCGCTTTTTGATTCCTAGAAGCTTGCACACTTGAACGAATAAAGCCGACATAAAGTTCGTCCCTTAGTCTGTTAGAACAGCGTCAGGGCTGCCGAAAGGCAAAACTAAGTGATTGACAAATTCTCTAGCAACTGTCTCTGCTGTCATATCAGCGAGAGGTACCAAAACAAGGTATCGAGAAAAGTGGTCCATAATCGACAGGATATATTTATTGTTTTGATTGCTTTGTGGAAAAGGACCGACGATATCCAGGGCAATATTCTGCAATGTTCTCGACGCCTTTGGAAGGCTTTGTAAAGGTATTTTGGTCCTAGGAGGGGGTGCTCTTTGAGCGCAAGGTAAACAATTTTGCATATACTTTTGAACATCTTTCTTTATGTTTTTCCACCAGTACCGTGCAGCTATCCTTGCATTTGTTGCTCTTCGCCCATTATGGCATGCTTGGAAACTATCATGACATTGAGCTATTATTCTGGACTGCAATTCCTTAGGAATTACAACTCTATTACCACCCGGAGTCTTTCGGTATAAAATACCATCTTCAGTAATGAAATCTACACTGGTAACATTCCTATGACATTCAACGTCTCGGCTTTGCACCTCTTTCAGTTCCTCAATCAAAACATCATTTGTTTGAACTACCCTTACTTTACGACTCAGGGAGTCAGCATTAGAATGCAGTCTACCAGGTTTATGCTTAACCTCGTAGTCATATTCGGCAAGTTTTAAAGCCCATCTAGTTAAACGACTGCTAGGATCTTTCAGATTCAACATCCAAGTTAATGCAGCGTGATCTGTATTACGGTGAACTTTCTACCATACAAATAACATTTAAAATAGTTTACCCCTAACACAAGTGCAAGCAATTCCTTCTCAGTAATACTATAATTTATTTCAGCCTGATTCATTTGGCGGGAGGCATTCCCAACAGGTCTTTCCTCTCCATTATATTCTTGGCTAAGGACTGCACCTAGAGCAAAATCTGAGGCATCGGTTGCAAGAATAAAAGGTTTTTCAAAATTTGGATAGACTAACAGAGGTGAGCTTGTTAGTACTTCTTTAATCTTCTTTACAGCTACTTTATATTCTTCTGACCACTCGAAAACTTCACCTTTTTTCAACAACTTGGTTAATGGCTTAGTATGGTGGCATAATCTTTCACAAACCGGCGATAGTAATTAGATAGGCCAAGCAGTGACTGTAACTCTTTTACATTGGTTGGGGTGGGAAAATCTCTCTCAGCCTCAGTCAACCTAGGATCTGGTTTGACACCTTCAGCACTAATGACATGTCCCAAGAACTGGACTTGTGACTGTGCAAATGAACATTTTTCTATCTTCAGACTTAAATGAGCACTCTGCAAACGTGACAAAACACACCTCAACCTTTCTGCATGTTCTTCAATAGTTCTAGAAAATACAATAATATCGTCTAAATAAACTAAACATGTGGTGGGCTTTAAACCACGTAACAACAAATCAACAAATCTTTGAAAGGTTGCAGGAGCATTCCTGAGACCAAATGGCATAGGTAAAAACTCATACAAAACCGAAGGCACAATAAAGGCAGTTTTAGGCCTGTCCTTGGGAGCTATAGGAGTCTGATGATACCCTGATCGCATATCTAAAGTGGTGAAATACTTGCAGTTTCCTAATTGATCTAGGGTTTCGTCAATACAAGGAAAAGGATAAGTATCAGGTGTTGTTACTTTATTCACCGCTCTCGTATCAACACAGAGCCTATAACTCTTCTCGCCATTGATTGATTTCTTACGAACCAGAACGATTATGGACGACCAGGGGCTGGTAAAGGGTTGAATAATCCCTGCTGCTAGCTACTGTTGAACTGTGTCTTCCACTATTGGTTGTAAATGATAAGGGATCCTATATGCCTCTTGAGATATAGGTCTAGCATCCCCGGTGGGAATCTCGTGCTGTATGAGGTCAGTAGCAGGCAAATATTGCCTTTCCTCAAACAACCACGCAAATTCTTCCAATACAGGCCATATTAGCCTCTGCTCTGCTTTACTCAAATGCTCCAACTTTTCATTAAATTGCTTTTGCAAAGAGGGTATCAGGGTATGCACACTTCTAATAAGGAACTGCTTCCTATTTTGTCTCTTACATTCATTTATCACTGAAAAATCATCATCTCCTATTTCCTGACGACTTGCTAAAACTGTTCCACGTGGAATCTCTATATTTCTCAAACCAAAATTATCGACACATACAGGTACACAAAACTTCTTCCCTTTTCTCTCTACAGCACATAAACGTCTCATCACATGAACTTGTAACCTGTCCAACACATCGTTTTGACAGAGCCGCTCCACCAAAACGATTGAACTAGTAGGCAATGGAGCTTTGATGTCAATCCGTAGAACCTTGCCAGTCCCACTCTCAGTGGTAACTGGGCGTAACGATTTAATGGGCCATGTACGCGGTTCTGTCGGATCCTGTGAGAGCGGCCGTCCCTCACAATTTCCTCGTGCGCTTTCGGTCCGAACGCCGCCGAAAAAGTGAGTTTCCTCACCAAATCGGACGGTGTGCGTCCTATAATCGATTACCCCTTTGTACTCATTGAGGAAATCATTGCCTAGAATGATATCAATGTCCCTCCTACGTTTCCGTACAACCTCCATATTAAAACCATATGTTTTCTTACTTAACAGAAAACTAACGGAAGATGACCCGGCAGGAATGATCAGTCCCTCACCCAATCCAGCAATGTGATAGCGGGGCGGTTTCAACCTCCGCTTATCGTGATAGGGGACAAAGAGCACCCTAATTTGTGCTCCCGTATCTAATAGCACTCTAATTGTTCTACCCCTGAGTTTACCCTCTAGCAAAACATTTGCCACTTCATCTTTCTGCTGTTTTTTATACACCGGTTTCATTACTTTTATCAGGGGCGAGGGTCGGTGGCTGAGCCTGCCCCCCGACCATTTCCCTGTTGGTAACTACCCCGTTGCCTGTTTGTCCGTGCAACATTTTGCTGCCTTTGTCTGGTTACATTGTTTTGGGGGCTGTGGCGTTAGTATGCCCGATCTTGTGGCATCTGCCACGACACGGTGCACGGGAGCGCGCGGCAGTATTATTAAACTTCCCGCAGCGTTGACATTTTGCATCATTAAGAAACACGCGCTGCGACTCATTACTTCGCGATGTGTTAGAAACAAATCTCCCTGCTTCCTCACGTAGCAGTGCAATTCGCACAGCTTCGTGCAATGTAGTAGGAGAAGCCATTTTCACTTCTGTCCCGGTTTGCGGGTTAATCCCTCGAATGAACACGTCTATAGCCCTTGCTTCTGCTTCCTCTATTAAAACTTCATTACAGGCCTGGCAGTTGCTAGGCACATACGTGCGACACGATACCATGAGGATTCCGTCAGCAAATACTTCTAAATCTTCATTGGTTTTCTGTAGTAAGGTAGACAGCAAGTCTCGATAATAACTGACACCTCTCTTATCGGAATATCGCTCTGCTAACCCTTTAGCCAAGGCTTCAAAAGTGATAGCATCTCGCAGTGCGTCGACTGACTGAACATATGTTCGAGCGTGTCCTGCTAGTTGCAGCTTCAACACACTCAAAAGGATACTTTAAGGCCAGCCACAAGTCCTACCTACATCTTTGACAAACTGCAAAAATGTAGTTATATTTTCGTTAGTTTTACCCAAGAAAGTCGGGATGAAATTTACGGCAAGCAAACTGCCAACAAGAGTGGACATAGGCGGAACTGGGCTAACTGCAGGGGCGCGACTAGCGCTTGCAGCTGCTTGTTGAATTGTAACTTTTTTGTTGCTTTCCGCCGCAAGCGCATTGCACTGCTCTTGAAATTCCATCTTTTGCACAGTTAACATTCTTATCTGTTGTTCTAACATAGTGACAGGGTCTGTGCCAGGAATTTCGACATCAGCTCCTGCTTGCTTATTTGAACGGATTTCAGGCATGTTTACAAAATGACTTCACAAACAACTCCAGGAATTGCTACAAAGATAGCGAGGCCAGGCTACTGCAATTGCTCACGACTTACATTACTTCATTATGCTGGAGGCGGCGATGTTGGCGGCGGCGGCTGCAGGATACGAAGCGACGCTACAGTGGCGGTGAAAAGTGTTGCCCCGGCAACATCTGATACTATCTCATCTTTGTCAGTAGCTACTATCTCATCTTTAACTTATCGAAAGCTTCCTGACATTCCTCCGTCCATTCACATGTAACCCCTTTCTTTGAAAGTTTTGTTAATGGCTCGGCTATTTTAGCAAAATCTTTTACAAATTTACGTTAATATGAACATAACCCAATATACGATTGTAGTTGCTTCGTTGTACATGGTGCCGGAAAATTTTGAACTGCATCTGTTAACCGAAGATCGATTTGAACCACTTGAGCACTGATTACATGACCTAAATAACTGACCTGCATCTGCGCAAAATTACATTTTTCTAAACTTAGTGTTAACTGTGCCGACCGCAATCTTCTAAGGACTTCTCTTAAATGCAACACGTGTTCTGGTACATCCTTCTAAAATACTACAATGTCATCTAGGTAAACCATATATGTCTTTGGTTTCAATCCCCTTAAAATACCGTCTAATAATCGTTGAAAAGTTGCTGGTGCATTCTTCAACCAGAACGGTATGCCTTTATACAGATAGTGTCCCCCAGAAAGAGTAAAAGCTGTCTTTGCTCTGTCCACTGGCGCTTCTTACAACTGATGGTATCCACTCTGTAAATCCATCGTTGTAAGATACTTACATTGTCCCAGATTGTCCAATGTGTCCATGATATTCGGAATCGGATATGTGCCTGAAATGGTTTTCACATTCTAAAACGTATAATCACAACAAAATCTATATTTCCTTGTACCATCCACCGACTTCTTAGGTATGAGAACTACATTGCTTGAATATGGACTATTTCTATGCTCCATTATTCCATCCTGTAGTTGTTGTTCTATAAACTCTTCTAGTAGCAGTTGCACATAATGAGCTACCCTATATGGTTTCCTTAACAGTCGTGTATTATCCTCCATTGGTATGTGATGCTTCGTAATCGGTGTTGCCGGTAGCCTACCCTCCTTTCCAAATAAATCGCTAAATGTCAATAACAATTCCCCTAACGCGACACTGTCGTCTCCCTGCAAATGCTGTAATTTTCCCCTTAGTTGCACTGCATCGATGTTTTGCTTATGGCTCGCTTCTAAATCCTCCCTGTCGAGGTCATCTTCATCAAAATAGCCCAACGTGGCCAATAACAACCCTTCCGACAAGCTAAAATCCGCTTGCTGAAGTTATCTATACTTACGGGAACCCTATAATCTCCTCCCACATAACTTGTGTAAGGTAAACTACTCCGCACAAAACAGCAGGCATTATCCAACTCATTACTCGAGAGTGGCTCCACCATGTACAACGTATCCTTTGGTAAGTCCATACTTATCGAAACCCAAACTACCTTCCCTGTACCTGCCGGTATGTTATATTGCTGATCGACCTTTAATGAATTCTTTAGCAGTTTAGCTGGCGTCACCTTCAAGTTGAGTGCGCCTTGCGACATTCGTCCATTTGCAACAGTTTACCCCATGTGAAACATTCTTCCACCGAGTTCCACTGTTTGTTGCCAGATATCTGCACTTGCACGATGTTTGTCAAGGAAGTCCAGTCCGAGAATCACCGAATACCCCTCACCTACACATGGTAACACTTTTACCTGCTCACTAAACTTAGTTCCTGCGATCAAGAATTGAAGTACCGTCGTACCCAATGACTCCACTTTATTATCTCCCACCCACGTAACCTATAACGTGGTGGCTCAAGCCTTCTGCTAACCAGGTCTAGACAAATAACAGACACGTGTGCCCCCGTATCAACCAGAAACCTTTGTTCCCTTCCGTTCACCAAGCCTAATAAGCAGCTTTCTGTCTGTGCACCTACAAGCGCATTACCTAATTTCACTCAGACTGCTCTCAGACAGTTGAAGCAACCCCGTTCTCGTTTAACGGCTGCTGCCGCCGATATTCCCCCCTACTTTCACTCCTGCAGTTCACCGGCCGGTGACCAATTTTCCCACATGTGTAACACTGCACCTGACGTTGACATTGCCTCCTAATATGCCCTACCTGGCCACAACCCAAAAACTTAATTTCCGTTGCAAGGACTTTATGCTCCACCCTTTGCTTCGGCACATAATCTACCTTCCCTAAGTACGCGGCAGTCCTTAGAGCCACTGCAAGATCATTAGGATTTTCCATTCTCACCCGACGTAACATCTCCGGCGGTACTCCCCGCAAAAACACATCTAAAACCCGGTTCTCAGCCTCTTGTAACAGCACTCTATTAGTCTCCCCATTCTGTGACAGTTCGAATGTATGTACATTCAGTTTTCGAATCCTGTCTGAGAAAACCTCCACAGTCCCATTTCTCCTCATAACTAGTGCATTTAATTTTTCAAGAAAAAACCTGGCACTATTCTCTCTTTGGTACCTCTGGCATAGCCCAGCCTCAAGCTCTAAAAACTTCCCCATATAGTTCAACGTTTCATGGTACAGTATTGTAATAGGATGACCAGAGTGGGTGACGTGGTCGGGTTTCTAGGGCATGGCTGGGTAGAAGAATGTGGCTGTTTTTAACGATCTTCCTCTTTATTGTTGGTTCTTCCAATACATTTTCTTGTGGGTCAGCCCCACTGCTCGTGACACGGTGGAGACGTGCTGTTGCGCGCAGCCTGGGGAATGCGACGCCGTGGTCGGTCAGCAGCTGCGCAGGCGGTACGAGCTTAGCAGCACGAGGCCCGGCCTAGCTCGCCTCCTGCAGACGCTGCAGCTTGTACGACGCCGGGAGTCGCCGGTGCAGTAGCGGGTGTAACTGGCTAACCTCTTTTGATGCTAGTCAGTTGTCAGGATGAGCATTACTGCAAAGGGCATTTGAATCTAAAGCATTACGTCAGGGTGAAAAACACTAAATAAATTGCTTTTTCTCTCTTAACAACATGTGGGCAGGGTGGGTTCTTCCTTGGCTCGGGTATGAGGTAGAATGAAACAGCATTTTTACATAAGATAACTTTTATTGAAACATCTGTACAATGGTTTCCTTACTGCATTGTTCTGGCTGGGAGAGCGGCAGCTGTGTCGTTTGCGAAGCCTTCTGCTGCATGAGTGGCGGCGGCGTCTGATTACGCCTGGCGGTGTGTATCTCGTGTCGCTGTTTCGCCTAGTTGACTGGAGACGCGCATCGTGAGGTGGTCCGTTTAATTATTGAGAACAAAGTCGTGAATCGGATGGTGATACCTTGGATGTAGCGTCGCAGTGTTTCTCTTCTCGATGCGGCCGCATGTGTCAGTGTTGTACGTCGGCCAGTGGAGCGGCGCGGCGGGGAAAGGCCAGTGTCTTGGACTCGAACAACGGACTCGAGCTTGTCAGTCTTCGGCTGTCAGATCTTCATCACCAGCTCACAGGTGACTGCTGATGAGAGGCTGTCTCCTTCCCGTTCTCACGAGTCACCCGGGTACGTAAAAATCAGTCTTCAAATACCTTCTAACTTCTGTCTTCTGGCGGTGAGGCTGCTGCTTGCTATTCCATTACAGTGGCGGACTCGGTGCTTCTGTGTACGATGCAGTCTCTTCCTGCATGACGGTCTTCAGCACCAACTGAACTATACTGGAACTGAACTGAAAACTACTGTCAGGCCCACTGCGTCTCGCGTATTTATTTACTTCAATTAACTGGAGATGAACGACTTCACGGTCATTGCCTGTTCTGTCACGTTGAAATCTTCTCGAAGAATCTTCTTAACGTCCGTCATTGGCTCTTGAAATGTAGGTGAGGGCCTTTGATCACATGTGACAATTGAGAAACACGTGAGCTGGTCATGTGATGCCCTGTAGGCTGAATCGACAGCTTCCGCTTACGTGGGGAGGGCAATGGCCTCTTCTTAACATACTGACTTGCAAGCGCCCGTCGTTGCCACTGCTGCTCTGCCCGCTGTTTGCCAGTGCGTAACTCTTCTAAACTAACTAAGCTGTTCATTCTAATTTCTACTTCACTTCACATTGATTTCACTAATTTATTTACCTATCTTAAGAATCACTCAACATTCCTCCACTCTTCGGAGAAATTCGCACTCTAATTTACCACTCGACATTTCTCCACTCTTCACACAGCAAACGCACTAACACAAGCAATGAAAACTCTCGACTTAGACGATTACACATGCTTCACATTAAGTATGTTAAAATACTTCATCACTTTACTAAAGCTCTATACGCTCATGAATCACATAGTTGACATAAGTCGTTATAATAAGTGTAACAAATCTTGATGACAATGAATAAACATAAATGGATTTTTCACTTAGAAAATTACATAGCAACACCTGTTTAATCTACCCTATATTAATGCAAGAAATTCTATTCTACAGTATTGTTTATTTTAACATGAGATTGTTTAATAAAGACTGAAGTACAATAAACAAAATTAATACACTAATGGTCAAAAGTAACCAGTGAAGTACACCAGTTAAGAGTGTGTTATCCAGTTAACAGGGATTTGATAAAGTGGTATATTATTATTTGGCTTATTTTTTCGTCTTAAATAAAACAAAACTGTACAAAGCAGAAACACCAACACAAAGATTCCAGATATACCCGTTCCTAGCATTATAATTTTAGTTTTGTGTTCACTTTTTAACTTCAAGACATGTTGCATCATAACGTAAGGCATCAATTTTGCCGTGCTGTGAGTTTATGAACATATCTAATGACTTCAGAAGGGAACTGTCAAGGGAGTAATTGAGGTAGGATAGATTTTCTGTAGGAAATGCTTGCATGGCGTTTTCTGGCCAATAAATTAGAGGGAAGGATGCATTAACATTAATTGTACCAGTGATTGTTGTGGGAAAATGAAAATTACTCCTGAGATGGGACAAAACATGCCGTTAATTATTAGTCCGCTTCCATGAAGTTCAAAATGTTGGAATGTTGTAGCTACATCGTTCTCGTAACATTGCACAAAATATCAGTTGGTTTACTGACTGCATATAACAAGTGATTTTCTACTTGCTCGAAAAAACATGATGTAGAAGTTAATATATAGCGTGGCTAATTGGTGGCGTCAGATTGTTCAAAAAATAATTGAGATTCTTGTTGTGTGCCATTCTATTGTGCCTTTATTTAATTCCGCGGTACTCTCTACGTTCTGTAATGAATTATTTAACTGATTAATATCTTCGATATCCGCTGTACCAAAAATGGTCTTTAGTGGTTTACCTCCTGTGTCCACCCATCAACGTTTAGCTCGTTTAACGTTCTGCAGAAGTATATCTTGTAACTGTTGCAACTGTCTTCTCAACTGTTCGTATGAGTAGTGTAATGTTTTAAATTCACTGGGTATTTCCTCAAATATCTCTTGTGAACTTGCCCTTTCGTGTAGTGTATCAAATTCTAATTCTAGGTTCCTGAGTTCATTAGGGAAGGCCCATAAATTATACTCTAATGAAATAGTCCACTTGTGATTGGTCAGAATTACAGTACCCTGTGTTACAAAAATTACACCACTCATCGACTGGTTGATCTGTAGTCCGTTGTTGGTATTACTCAATAATGCAA
This sequence comes from Schistocerca piceifrons, assembly GCF_021461385.2. Lineage (NCBI taxonomy): Eukaryota > Metazoa > Arthropoda > Insecta > Orthoptera > Acrididae > Schistocerca > Schistocerca piceifrons. Next base: position 100,101,060 of record NC_060149.1, read on the forward strand.
TTACGATAAGCAGTACAGTCACAATGTAGTTGCCCATTATGCTAGAGGTGTGACCTGAGAAAAGCAACCAACGTGGTTATGGACCTACCAACCTAGTAAAAACAAAAAAAGGAAAGAATACATTGTTAACTACAAGATCTACATTTTTCTATGTTCAACTTCTTTTTCTAAAAATAAACCATTATCATTTATTAATTATTTACATTTGTATACTATCCACAGTCTACTATAATTCAACTAGGGCATTCGCACCCTTGATCGAAGATTGTATGGTGCCATGTCTGTATGTTGTGCTGGCGTGGCCACTCTTCTTCCTTTTCGGACACTTCCTCCACCCTTCGGAAAAGCAGACACTATTGTTGAAGGAATTACATCTGGAGCGCCCTGAAAAGGTTTTGAACGTCTTGCATGGACAATAGTAGTTCGGGTGGGCAGTTGCAGTTTAACATTGACTGGTAACGTGATCTCAATAATTTGATAAGGATCTCTGTAGTTTGTTACTAATTTTGTTTTTGCTTTCGCAATGTATGGGGTTGACAGCATCACCCACTGACCGGTTTTGTAATTTGAATATTTAGCTTTGGCATTACCTAATCTTTCCTGTCGTTCCAAAGCCTTTGTATTAGATTTTTGAACCTTTTTCCATACATCCTTCATCATTCGACAGAAATCTTTTACTGTTTCTCCGAGTTTTCCGTTTTTCTGCCTGATTACGTCAAAAGGGGACGGCAATTTTCTCCTATAGACCACTTCATAAGGCGACATGCCAGTTGCTTTATGCGTTTTGGCGATGTTTATCGACATGATCATTGGTAACTACGTATCCCAATTACAATGTTGTTTGTCAATATAATATCTAAGCATCTTGCCAATTGTCCGATGAACTCTTTCTGTGCATCCGTTACACTGAGGGTGTAACGGAGTTGTGCGTAATTTACGTATTTTTAGAATGTGGCATAGCTGCTTCATTAATTCAGACATAAAATTAGATCCCTGATCTGTGATTTGTGATTTGAAATGGGCATGAAGCCTTGGGGAGCCTCTGTAAGGGTATTTTTAAACGAGAAAGTTCAACTCGTTGCGCGCACGCAATGCAATTACGAACGTACTGCGCAACAACCAACTTTCTGGTTTGCCACCAAAATCGCTCTGCTACCCGTCTTTCGGTTGTCCACTGTCCACTGTGTCCTGCAAGGATACGATCGTGGGCCTCTGCCATTATTTCTTGTCTAAGGTGTTGCGGAACAACAATTCGCGGTCCAAGTTTTCTTTTATGGTATAATACACCATATCAAAGCAAAATTGCTTTTGAGTTGCGTATCTTTTGCATTCTGTATCCTCATCTTGTGCCTTTCTCCAGTCCTCAGTATCTCGGCCTGTTGCTTCCGAAAGTGCTGTTTTCCGACTTAGGCAATCTGCATTAGAGTGTTTTTTGCCTGGTTTGTGGATAATTTCGAAATCCATTTCGGAAAGACATAGGACCCAACGGGTGAGATGACTAGGTGGATCCTTTAATCCAAGCAACCATTTTAAAGCTGCGTGGTCTCTAATAACCTTGAATTTCCTACCTTACAAGTAGCATTTAAGTAACACTTAAGGATTCTCTCTCCGTTGTGGAATAATTTCTTTCTAGCGTTATTAGTTGTCTCGAAGCGTAGGCTATGGGGTGTTCCGCGCCATTAACATTGTGACTCAAAACAACTCCAACTGAATGACCACTTGCGTCACAGGATAAAATAAATTCTTTATTATAATTTTGGTAGGCTAATACTGTACTGTGTGTTAACTTATCTTTAAGGGTTTGATATGCTGTTTCACAACCTTCAGACCAATGAAATTTTGCACCCTTTTTCAATAATTGGGTTAAGGGTCGGGCAATTTCAGCAAAATTTTGAACATATTTTCGGTAAAACGATGCGAGACCAATGAAACTGTGTACTTCCATAATGCGTCGTGGTGTTGGGAAGTCCTTGACTGCCGAAATTAATCGACCATCTGTTTTAATTCCTTTTTCACTAATGACATGCCCTAGTTATGTAACCTCTGTCAATGCAAAACTACATTTTTCCATATTTAATGTTAATTAATCATTTCTTAGTCTCTGAAAAACGTTACACAGATGCACAGCATGTTCATTAATGTCTTTGGAGAATACAATAATATCGTCTACATATACACAACTTTGTTGAGTTTTGAGTCCTCGCAATACTCCATCGAGTAGTCTTCACAACTGATTGCTCGAATGCCTATCAGCTGTTTACAGTTGTTAGTTCAAGCTGTCACTATAGTGGGCAGTATGATGTCACTTATACGATGGGAATTAAATCAGCCCCAGAACTTTTTGGCTGGATGGTGTCCAAAAACACTGGCATTTCAACACTGTAAATCAATGAAATAACTCCCCTCAAGACAAAAATGAAACACATTTAATTTTTCGTCGGTTTCACATCCTTGCCTTGCTACTTCAGTATGGTACTATTGTTTGTGATGGTCGACAAAATGTTGAGTGGTACTTAAGATAGGTAAATAAATTAGTGAAATCAATGTGAAGTGAAGTAGAAATTAGAATTAAAAACTTAGTTAGTTTAGAAGAGTTGCACACTGGAAAACGGCAGGCAGAGCAGCAGTGGCAATGACCGGCGCTTGCAATTCAGCACGTTCAGAAGCCATCGCCCTCCCCACATAAGCAGAAGCTGTCGATTCAGCCGTCAGGGCATAGCATGACCGGCTCAAATGTGCCTCAATTGTAACATGTGATCAAAAGCCCTCACCTACATTCCAAGAGCCAGTGACCGACATTAAGAAGATTCTTCGAGAAGCTTTTCCACGTGACAACAGAAGAGGCAATGACCGTGAAGTCGTTCATCTCCAGTCAACTGAAATAAATAAATACGTGAGACGCAGTGGGCCCGACAGTAGTTTTCAGTTCAGTTTCGGTTCGAGTTCAGTTCCAGTACAGTTCAGTCGGTGCTGAAGACCGTCATGCAGGAAGAGTCTACATCGTACACAGAAGCACCAAGTCCGCCGCTGTAATGGAATAGCAAGCAGCAGCCTCTCCGCCAGAAGACAGAAGTTAGAAGGTATTTGAAGACTGATTTTTACGTACCTGGGTGACTCGTGAGAACGGGAAGGAGACAGCCTCTCATCAGCAGTCACCTGTGAGCTGGTGATGAAGATCTGACAGCCGAAGACTGGCAAGCTCGAGTCCGTTGTTCGAGTCCAGGACACTGGCCTTCCCCCGCCGCGCAGCTCCGCTGGCCGACGTACAACACTGACACATGCGGCCGCATCGAGAAGAGAAACACTGCGACGCAACATCCAAGGTATCACCATCCGATTCACGACTTTGTTCTCAATAATTAAACGGGCCACCTCACGATGCGCGTCTCCAGTCAACTAGGCGAAACAGCGACACGAGATACACAACGTCAGGCGTAATCAGACGCCACCGCCACTCACGCAGCAGAAGGCTTCGCAAACGACACAGCTGCCGCTCTCCCAGCCAGAACAATGCAGTAAGGAAACCATTGTACAAATGTTTCAGTAAAAGTTATATAAAAATGCTGTTTCATTCTACCTCATACTCGAGCCAAGGAAGAACCCACCCTGCCCACATGTTGTTAAGAGAGAAAAAGTAATTTATTTAGTGTTTTTCACCCTGACATAATACTTTAGAATCAAATGCCCTTTGCAGTAATGCTCATCCTGACAACTGACTAGCATCAAAAGAGGTTACCCAGTTACATTCAACCAAAAAGTCACAACTACTACAGCTCACTTCATAAACACCACAAAATGCGATTGATTCACTATTCACACTGTGTTCATTCACTTCTATCTTCAGTGTAATCGTTGTTCATAAACTTCACTCAGTGTTCTGCTGCAGTGCCTCATAACTGTTCAGTGATTTTGTCTGGACCCTCAGGTTAAAGGTTGGAAGGGGCGGGATTTGGGCTACCTTCCTCTTGAGCCGATAGTACACTGATCTTAAGACAAAAATAAAAATGAGTGTTGCTTGTGCTCATTACGGTACTCATGCACTGGTTAAAGAAGATGTTCCATAGATATACGTGCATCCTGAGCTGCTAGCATCCAGTCCAAAGAAGCGGGTCTTATGTGCTAATCAAAACAGTGAGATTTTCTTTCATGACGAATTGCACCGGTTGGTCGGATACATAGATCAATGTGCGTGTTATGTTCATGATTGTAGCTCCAGTAATCACGGCTGGTAAACGGAAAGTTGGGCCTGAAATGTCACACTGTGTGCCGTTAATAAACAGTCCCTGCCCCTACAATTTTATTCTTTGCGTACTCCCTTGCTTACCCTGCTCGTAACAAACGCAAATAACGACTGTGTTTTCCATTAATGAAAATACCCAATGTGTACCCACTTGCTGAAAGAAGTGGACCGTGCCTGCTATAATTTCCTTAGGGCATTCCGCGACTGGTTCTTAAGAGCGGAATAGAGGATACTCACAAGATTTGAGAAGTGTGTAACAATTTCGCGGGGAAGATGGTAACTCGATCTGTTTGACAACGCAGCAAGTCTTGTGCAGAGAGGAACGCATGAGCTTGTTGGTTACGCGCTACTAACAGTATTTCCTGTATGGTTAACTGTACGAATTTATGCAAAATTTCTCAATTCTCTGGATATGTATGCAATGCATAACATTCAAATTTACAATCCTTACATGTAAATGGTATTATGATACGAATTCTCAGCAGGGTACCCATCTGCGTACTGGTGACAGTGGCCATTTTGTAGTACAGAGATAAGTGTTCATCTGTAAATGTCATCAGTATCTCCAGGGATGCGGGCAATTCTGATTGAACTTTCCGTAATCCTTTTCCAAGTTGTTCGGAAGGTAACAGCACCGGGGTTAGGTGCCCGCGCGTTGCGTGCAACAAAGCCTCCTGTAGTTCTGTGGCTTCTATGAGTGCTTCCGTAATACTATCAGCAAGAAAATGGAGCAGCTTAGCTATTATCAGCTGTGAATCGATGTTATCCAACCGGTGGTTGTGTCGGCTGTGGCCTTAATGTGGAACATCAAAGTCGCGGCCAAAGCTCGCAATTGGCGCGTTTTATTAACTACATCTTTGTAGAAACTCTTTAATTGGGTTGTGTGAAGATCTAGCATTCCCTGGTTGCTATTCACATTATCCTGTACCTGCTGTAGCGGCCCATTAATACTTTTAATAATCTTCCGCAACAGCGGTCCCAAAAACAGTTTTTAGGATATGGCCACCTGCGACTAACCATCCTCTTTTCCTATGGACGTGCAGGATTAACCCTGCAGTTTGCCGCAACTGAGCTTGTAAGTGTGCAAAAGCTGATCATAGTAGCTGATATTCCCTTTGTGTATCATTAAACCTTGACTGATTAGCCACCATGGAATGAAGTTCATTAAATGTATCCTCTAATTTACAGATTTCGTCTTCAACCGCCCAGATATTACAGTCCACCCTTAAGGTCAATTGATATCCGGACATAACTACGTCCGCTTGTCGCAAGAACAAAACACCACTTGATGTAGGACTTACCTTCAAGACTTCAGCTAAGTTGCAACAGCAAAACAGAATAACTCTGCTGAGAGAGTGCACACCTTCCCTCTTCAGCTCAAACCATGACGCTGGAACTGCTGGTCTTATCAGAACGTCAGGCCTCCTGAGAACCAAAAGAAATACAACTCACATTAGCTCTTCCTTGTTACGCGTGGCCTAAGAGCATAAAAGCATGTCTGATCATCTCCAAAATTAACTTGGTTCTCTTGTTTATCTACTCCTTTCTTATTCTTTTTCTTAGATTCATCTTTCTCTTCGCTAGAAGTTACTGCAGACGATGAAGGAAGTTCCTCAAAATTCCCCTTGAAAGGCCTAATTTGGCTGACATGCACAATAATAGGGCCAGTTGGAAGCTGTAATTTGACATTCACCGGCGATGACATTTCGATCACCTGGAAAGGACCTTGATAACGGGATACAAATTTTTTCATTTTGCCTTTTGGCACATACGGATTAGTCATCATCACCCATTGTCCTATATGATGTTTGGGTAAAGCCACCTTTCTAATGTGAACTTTTTCGTGTTTCTCTGACGCTTTAGTGTTCATTTCTTTCACCTGCCGCCAGATTGTTTTCAACTTTGTGGATAAACCCTTAACAGCCGAAATATCGGTTCCTGGTGGGGCCTTGAGCAATGCAAACGGAGATGGCATCTTCTGACCGAACAGTACTTCATACGGAGACAATCCTGTACTTTCATGCACTTTTGAGTTATATGCCGCAGTTACAAACGCCAATAGGGTATCTCAACTGTTGTTTTGCGAATTTACATAATAACTTAACATCTTAGCTATTATACGATGAACTCTCTTGGTCCAACCATTAGTATGCAGGTGTAACGCGCTCGTTCTCAGTTTCTTTATATGCAACAACTTGTATTACTGTTTCATTAAATCGGACATAAAGTTTGTCCCTTGATCTATAATTATAGTTTCAGGTGTTCCGAATTTCAATATCCATTGATGTACCATGGCGTGAGCCACTGTTTCAGCTCGCTGCTTTGGAATAGCTGTCATAGACACATAGCGCGAAAAATGATCTATTATTGTTAAAACATAGCGATTACCCGCTGGTGTTTCCACAAACGGTCCCAAGACGTCTAAGCCAAGTAATTGAAAAAGTCTATCCACTTCTGGTAGTCATTGCAACACAATTTTCTGATGACTTAATTCCGCCCGTTGAGCACATGGAATGCAATTCTTTACGTACTGAACAACTTCTTGCCTGTGCGTTGACCACCAATAACTCTGTGCTACGCCCCTTTCCGTTGCTGTTCGACTCAAATGACCAGAAAACACTGAATCATGTATTGCCTTAAAATTTAGCTTCGCAATTTTTCTGGTACGACTACGCGTGGACCGTTCCAAGTTTTACAGTACAATATCCCGCCTTCGGCGACAAACTGTTGCTGCGAGGTAAATCTTTGACAATCTGTATCAGCAGTTTGTGCCTCCTCCCATTCGTTCTCATTTATTCCTGTGCATTCTATGGCGCATACTTTACGACTCAGACCATCCGCGCTTCTGTGCGATTTACCCAGTCAATGAATCACTTCAAAATCGTACTCACTAAGACGCAAAGCTCACATAGGCCTTAAAGATCCAACGAGTAGATTAACTAACAACCACTTAAGTGCTGCATGATCAGTAATCACCTTGAAACGTCATCCATACAAATAACACTGGAAATAGGTTATTCCGAAAATTAATGCCAATAACTCCTTCTCAGTTTTTGAGTAATTTTTTTCTGCATCATTCAGCTGTCTAGAAGCATATACTATTGGGTGTTCCTGCCCATCTGTTTCCTGAGATAATACAATACCCAAAGCAAATTTGCTAGAGTCACAAGATAATATAAACTGTTTACTAAAATATGGAAAAGCCAAAACCGGACTAGATGTTAACAAATTTCTTAACTTTTGAAAAGCATCTTCGCATCCTGCTGACCAGTGAAATTTTGCTCCCTTCTTCAACAGCTGTGTGAGGGGCCTAGCAATTTCCGCAAATTTTGGAATATACCTCCTGTAAAAATTTGCAAGACCTAAATAACACTGCAAATCTTTTACTTTTGTAGGTGTCGAAAAATTCATCACCGCCTCTATAAGTTTTGGAGCCATGCGGACACCCTCCTGTCCTATAATATGACCAATAACGGACTTCTTGCAACAAAAAATGACACTTTTCCATATGAAGAGTTAACCGCGCTGCTATCAGGCGATCGAAAACTTTGCGCAAACGGCACACATGTTCTTGCACGTCCTTTGAGAAATCAATTATGTCGTCCAAATATACGATACACTGATTAGGTTTCAGCCCTCATAACATGCTATCTAGTAACCGTTGGAAGGTTGCCTAAGCATTTTTGAGTCCGAAAGGCATTCACCGATACTGAAAATGACCTGTAAGTGTTGAAAGAGCTGTCTTCGGTCGGTCTTCTGGGGCGACCTCAAACTGGTGGTACCCCCTTCGAAGATCCAAGGTCGCGAAGTACCGACACTGACCCAAATTACCCAGTTTCAGTGATATTAGGCATTTGGTATGCATCCGATACAGTTTTTTGATTCAGGAAACGATAATCACAACAAAAACGATATGCCTTGCCCCCATCAGGTGATTTTTTACCCCTATTACAACAGGAGCGGACCAGGGACTACTGCTGGTTTCTATTATCCCATCCCTAAGCTGTTGATTAATAAATTCCTCCATGACAAGCTGTAAACTTTTTGGAACACGATATGGACGTTTATACACTGGTGCTTCATTCCCAGTGGGGATGTAATGCTGAAATAACTGTGTGGCAGGCGGTGGACCATGAGAATTATATAACTCTTTATATTCCGTCAAAAGGTTCTCCATGACTTCTCTGTCTTGCCCTTCTAAATGTGCTACTTTACCCCTCAGTGCGGACCAGCTGACAGACTCTCCCGCCATTGTGTAATCTTCTGTGAAATCCTTATCCAGTTCATCTTCCCCTATTATCTGCAGATTCGCTATTACAGTACCCCATGTTAACTGCACCTCTTCAAGGCCAAAATTATCAACACTGACAGGCACAACCGTTTTTCCTTCTATCTCCCGCATGTAGGACACGCTACGGTGCGTAAAACACTTCATTTTATCCAGCGGCTCATTCTCAGATAAAGGTTCAACGACACACAAGGTATTTAGCAGTACACTAGCTCCAACATCTGCCCACATTATTTTCCCTGTACCCTTTGGTATAGTACCCCGCGAGTTAACCCTAAGGGACCTTGTACGCAGTTTAGGTGGCCCACACGACATCTGAGCGGTTCCTTGCGACAGTAATGGTTTTTCGGCCACAGAACCTAGGTGAAATTTTATTCCGTCCAGTTCTACTGTAGGCCATTCCAGGTTAACTTTTGCGTGATGCGCAACCAGGGAATGCAATCAGAGTATGACATCATAGCTGCTGCCAACAACTGGAAGAACTTCTACCTTTACCTGGAAGTTCCTCATTTCCACTCGGAAGTTTAACACTGCTGATCCGAATGACTTCACCTGTCCCACACCCACACCACTTAACTCCCAGCGTGGTAGTTTTAATTCTACTTTACCGAGTACATTTCTACTCGCCATGGATACCTGAGACCCGGTATCCAATAAAAATTTGCACGGTCTGCCCCTCACCAAGCCGGTCCAAAAAAAGTCTGCCACTGATTCTGCACTAGCATTAATCCTTACCGGGGGTGTTGCACAGTGGAAACATCACCCCTCTGCCCCGTTTAACTGAGGGGGGTGAGGCCCACCTTGCTGTTTCCTATCATGTTTCAGCCAGGACCCATTGCAATTACGCTCCCGATGACCCCAACACCTGCATTTCGTGCACTGCACTTCCTTGCAATCGCGTCTAATGTGTCCCATCCCACCACATCTGAAACATTTTATTTCCACATTAAACACTGCATTCCTGTCCAACATCTTTGTTATTGCTTCAACTTCCTCTAACGCCACAGCGATTCTGACTGCCTCATTGGGAGTCTTAGGGAATTCCATCCTAATCTTGCGGGAGGGTTTGGGTTGTATTCGCTGCAAAAATGCGTCTAGTTCCCTCTGCTCAGCTTCCTGCAGAATGGCTTCATTAACCCTATTGGAATCCATTAGCTCATAGGTATCAAAATTAATTTTTCGAATTCGATCTACAAAAGCTTCTGTTGATTCCCCATTCCTTTGATATATTCTATTCAATTGTTCCCGATAATATCTAGATGTATTTTTCCTCTCATACCTTTCCAGCAACCCTTTTTTTAATACTTCATATGTCCGAGCATCCCTTAATTCTTCATGTCATGTAATGTATGCTCTGGCATCCCCAGTTACTTTCAACTTAGCCACAACCAAAAGTGTTTCAGCACCCCAATTTCACAATTTAGTGGCTATGCTAAGTTTCTCAAAAAGAAAAAAATCATAACATCCTCCCCAGCTTTTCCCGAGAAAGGGGTGTCCAAAGACACAGCGTTAATGCCAAGAATTACTGCATTAACAGGAAACCGTTCCTTGCTAGCTTCTTTAGACCGAGCAAGCTCTATCTCTAATTCCGATACTCACTTAAGTAGCTACTGAATAGCCACCTTGGCTGACACAGACTGCTCTATCACTACCAGCTGTCCAATCAAGACTACAGTAAGCCCAGAAAGAAGAACGGGAAGGGAAGATGGACTATGCTACACGCTCAGACAAACCACCAAACGAAAAATTGGCACTTACTCGTCATGTTGCAGGAATTGCTGATCCATTGTTGCCCTTCTCAGGTGCCACATATCCTCGTCGATAACCAGCTGCAATTTCCTCCAAATCCAGAGAGAAAACCACTACTGTCACCAATTATAACAGGAGTGTGTGATGCGCTGGTTGCCTGACTGACACCACTTGTAATAGGATGATCGAAGCGGGTGACATGGTCGGGGTTGTAGGGCGTGGCTGGGTAGAAGAAGGTGGCTGTTTTTAGCAATCTTCCTCTTTATTGTTGGTTCTTCCAATACTTTTCTGGTAGCTTAGCCCCACCGCTTGTGACATGGTGGAGACGTGCTGATGCGCGCAGCCCGGGGGACATGACGCCGTGCTCAGTCAGTGGCTGCGCAGGCGGTAAAAGGTTAGCAGCACGAGGCCCAGCCTAGCTCGCCTCCCGCAGATGCTGCAGCTCGTGACGACGCCGGGAGTCGCCGCTGCAGTAGCGAGCAACGCCCTCTGCCGGCCGGTCCTCGGGGACAGCATCACTGATGACGACGACGTAACAGCGACAGAACGCCAAAGCGTTCGACCCGATGCCAACGCCTACCTCTGATGCCCTTAAATAGTGCAGACCGCTGCTGAATCCTCCAGTTACGTGGCGCCATGTTTATTAGAATGTTCTCGATGAGTTTGCTAATGCAACCGCGCCACATGTGGCCCGCGCCTGCGTAATTCTGGTAATGCTGCATTCTGGCTGTCGATGGCTGCCGTGCACGTTCACACATACTGATGCTCGTTGCAAAACTGTGTCACCTGCATAACGCGCCGGCCAGCCTTCGTCCGCTGTCTGCCGTGAGGCTGGCGCATCACGCACTGAAACACACTAAATCACAATTTCACACCATATTTCTTAAAAATAACCCCTTGTCCTCTACAGTATGAACGACTTGGCATCCCCTATTGAAGCGTAACTTAGGTAACTTAGCCACTCTCAGCATTGCAACATCCGACCACCCATTCGCCTCAGCTATTGTGATAATGTCATTGAGGAATATTGACACATCCTCTGTTGCTTTACCCAAAAAGGGGATAGTCAGTGCTGTGATTGCCGGGTCAAACAGTCTATGACACTCCGCGACAAGTAATTTATTTTTGCCCAACGTCCCTTCCCCTCCTTGCAATGCCTCAAATATCCCTGCTAATTCTTCATATTTTCCCTTGTCCCTTATCCTTGCCTGTGATAATACCCAAATTTGCTCCGTTACAGAGGAAGCTGTAGCCACTGCCGCAGCCTCCACTGCTGTCTGAGTTTCCACCATTAATGCTTATAGCTCCACTGTTACCATTAATTCCACTCTGCTACTACTTAAACTTAGTTCTTGCAGCGAATCATGGCCCATCTACATTTTGAACAATTTCGTGCCAAACGACCAAATCTCTTACAAATAAAACACCTCTTTCGCAGCCACTTTGTACTCGGTAATCAGTGATCTGTCAGGCTACAATAATTACATCACTTAGGCGGTATGGTATCATTTCCCCTGAATCCAGATCAATCTACAGGCTCCTCCGGACTTACAAAAGACATCTTCAAAAAGCCTTTCCTAATTTAACTTAATGCTTCAAAACATAAAAGAATGACACATAAACAATAAAACTAACGTCACTCACCCATCCACATCCTGCCCGTGTGCAGTCCTGCTTTCCTCCCTATACTGGTATGGACGAACACCTCCCGAACGACAAGACGTAACAAGAAGTGCACGATCACCCGTCACAAATGCAACCAAACACCTCAACTACCCCGCTAAACAGGCACACCTCAACGCTACTTGCTCAACATAAGATGTGGGAGTGGAAATCCTGTACCAGTGTTGTAACCAGCACCACTTCTGACACCACTGTTGCGGGGTCAGTGTGTCGAACCCGGGACTCCAGATGGCAGAGCTGAAGCTGGGACCCACTGCACCATATTTTGTCAGGAGGCCAAGCAAGTTCAAGAGCGTCAAGGGGCAGTGCAGACTGATACAGCGGAATTCGGTAACATTCAGATAATTTGCGGTACTCGATGGGTGAAGTGTAGTGTTAATGGGCTGCCTGCGCACTGTCCTGTAAGTCCAGCCAGATCAGCAGACTCCTGGTATGCCGACGCCGCAGCTGCCGTCATCAGGGCCGCCCCTCTGGAAGTCGGCAGTGCTCTGCCTGTCCCCGCCTGCCGATGCGTTGCGATTTGCCCTGGCCTGCTGCCTGCAGTTCTGGAGACTGCTGTAGTCCCTTGTCCTCGACCCCTCCATCCTGTTTGGCTTGCTCTGTCTTACCATGGGACGAAGGTGAGTGTACAGGTCACCCGCGGCCCTCGAGCCGCCACTCTCCCAGGACAGGACTGGACTCGAACCCGCGCCCTCCTGGATGCTGTGCCGCAACTTGCCGCTAGTGGTACTTGCCAGATGGCAACACCCGCCGCTGTCTGTGGCGCTGTTGCAGCGCTGCTGCGCCTCCCGCAACGTACTCCTCACCCGGACCCTGGTACGCCAGGTGGGAAGTGAACATGGCCCGTAGACTCGAGTGGAACCGAGCCCCTCCTGGACCCGCTGCAGACCGCTGTCAGAGCCCACTTTCAGGCAGACTGTGTGATCTCCAAGTTCCAGGCTGCCATACAGTCCCACCCCGGTGTTGTGTCCCCGGAGGCCGAATATAGTCTGAACAAGTACACAGAAAGCAGGATACAAGTTTATGCAGAATGCTTAAAACATTTCTGCCTGCCAGACTGGCCCTTATAAGCATAGACCAGCACAGGTTCGTCCAGATGCTCGTCTAACCTGGCACACTCTACCCCAAGCTAAAATTCTCCATCTATTTATATCAGTTTTCCCTCACTTCTGACGTAGTTTCAGAGAGAGACAGAAACTATGGCAGGGATAAATTCCTACACGTCAGCTACTTACAAATCGCTATTCTTGGCTCTGGCCTAGTGCCCCCCCCCCCTCCCCACCTCATATATCACGATAACTTAAAGCAACACTGCAGTTTTCTGCCTCATTCTTGAGCCACTCAAAACAAATTACGCGTGCAATGCTGCCGTCGCAGCTCCTCACCCGCGAGTGTCACGTTTACCTTTGCTGGCCCAGTGTCTGTTGACTGTTACCACATACTGCCAGCGGCCCCAGATTTCATCGCCCAACCGCGCCTTCATTGAATTCTGACAAAATTTCCCTTTCCTTCGACTAGGACTAATACTTGAGCAACACTGCTCTAATTCCGCTGTTAAATTTGTTACTGTTCTAGTCACATTGAGTATTCCTTGCTCCATATTCCCTATTTGTGTCGTGTGCCATTCCACTTTTGTTCTCATATTCTCATCTAATTCATATACACTGTTAATGCATCAGGAGGGGAAAGCAGTAGGCACCCGTTGAACTGAAAAATCAAACATATTTTTAGCTGCATGAATGTTTAATGCCGTAAGAAGGAAAGGCAGGCCTAGAGTATCTGCCGAGACTGAATGGGCTGCTGCCCAAGAGAGTAGGAGAAGACAGTGTCTGGTCAGGTCGGAAGCTGCCAGCAGAAGAGAGCGGACGGCCTGTCAGGTCCTGGTCGCTGGCCACAGTTCCACCCCCACGCGACCACTTCCAAACCTCCCTATTGGTTGGCCAAATCGCAGACGCACAATTCGGTAGCGTTACCTCGTCAGCAATATGCGAGTTTAGCTGCTGATGGTGCAACACGTGAGATACAAAGTGGTTCTTTGCAGTTTTGCAACGTGACTGATCTGCTGCAACTAGCCACCAGGCAGAAGGCACTGACGGACATCAAGTGAAAAATAAAAATCATGTTTTATACTATTAAATCCATTCAGTAACGGCCCCCGCTGTACAACACTCTGAATCTTACTTGTGAAGTTGAGGCGACGGCAGTAGGGGCGGCGCCATGGTGTGTGTGTGTGTGTGTGTGTGTGTGTGTGTGTGTGTGTGTGTGTGTGTGTGTCGGCGGCATCAGTGGTGGTGGGTACCCAGGCGATGGTGAGGGACACCGGAGCACAGCACACTGAAACACTCCACCCTCGTGGGGGTGAGAGAATGCTCCCAGGCCTGACAGTCACAAGGGGGCTTTTGCCCCGTAATATTACTTTGAATTCTTAAATCTAGGGTTACAATGGTAATAACCCAAGTGGGTGAATGAGAACATTACAAAATGACAATAATTTAAAGAGAAAACAGAATGACTTACAGGAGTGTTAAGACTCGACAATTAATTTGGGATTCCATAGACACTACATAGAAATACAAATCCATTACAAAATTAGTTCATTGACCTGACACCTAGACTACAACTTAATTCTAAGGGGGGGGGGGGGTCATGCATGATCACATGCACCAAGATTGGCAGGTAGGTTCAGGTGTGATATTCACCTTCAGGTTGTGGGGGTGGTACTACTTCTCGGAAGGAAGTGAAACATTTGCAAAATCCTCTTTTACAGAGTATCCAGGATACTACAATCAGAATCATTACAATGATGATTACCGAACCAGCGCTGGCTAATACAACGGTGGTTAATCCCTTGGTTTGGTGCCAGTTAGCAATATGTGAGGCCACTCGGCCACGAGCAACTTGGTTTTGTTCCTGGGTAAGGAGATGATTGATCGATTGGAGTAGATCTGAATCATTGGTATTAGCTAAATTCTTTAGCTTCTCATGGTGATGGAGTTTCAAAGAGAGTTCAGGAAGGTATAAGGTAAATGTGGGAATGGTGACATGAAAGGTGGAGTGCAATTGAGCTGATATCCTCATAGAAGCAGCGTATGCGTCACATCTTGAGCTATTATACACTAGGCCACTATTATTCAGTGTTAACCGATACGATTCAGTTTCTGACATTGAACGGTAGCACACCAGGGTGGCGGTGACAGTCTGTGGAACAGCGAATAGAAAACTGTTGCCAACAGGTTGAATTATTGATTGACGAAGTGAGACTAGAACACGAGGATATGGAGGTGTAGTAGTTTCAGCTAAAAAGAGTGGCATCTCGCACTCAGTAGTGTTAGCGTGTAAAATTAGCGTGGAGCACAAGTAATGTGTTGTATGGGTGCAACTGGGTAGTTCAGCGCGAGAGAGAGTGGCGTGGATTTGCCGATCCCGACTAACTATTTAAAATTCTTGAGTGTGCCAAACAACATTGTGGTGAAGGGTGGCCCAAGAGACTGGAAAAGTGTATATTTGATAGCAAGCGTATTCTCAATTTGCACACGTGATTGGCAACCTCATTCGCATCCGAATACCATCCAAATTACGGGTAAGTCCGACCTCCAACGCAGCATAGAAAAAGGGGAGGTTGCTTTCCCGCACGGCATGAAGCATTTGTTTAGGGGCCAAAATTTGCGACAACACATTGTGTAGGATTTGCAAGAAGGGCTCTGAGGGTAACAAGTGTGGACTGAGTTTTTCTTGCAGTCCGAGTTGAATGGCTGAGTGTAACATCTGTTCTTCTAACTGTGCTGTGTGAGTATTAACTAAAAGAATCTGCGTGGTCTTCACAGTGTCCAATGTGATGGTCAGATTACGTAATCCCGAGCGAAGATGAGTCCATTCTCGGTTAAAGGATTGTTCAAGTGCACCGTAGTGCCGTGTTAATCTTTAATCTGTCGGCTACAACTTGTATTTGTCTAGTTGTGGCTAACAGGTTATTCTCAAGATGTGTCGGGCGCACCTGTTGATGTACAACACTTCGTGACTAACTTCTGTTTCCGAAAGCGCTTGCTGTGTGTCCAGATCCCAGCGTTTTGCGTCTGTTTCGTCAGGAGTTCCAAAGACAGTTTTTAATAATTGTAACTGGGTAAACTCTTTTGATGCTAGTCAATTGTCAGTATGAGCAATACTGCAAAGGGCATTTGATTCTGAAGCATTATATCAGGGTGAAAAACACTAAATAAATTACTTTTTCTCTCTTAACAACATGTGGGCAGGGTGGGTTCTTCCTTCGCTCAGGTATGAGGTAGAATGAAACAGCATTTTTACATAAGATAACGTATTAAAAGATTTGTACAATGGTTTCCTTACTGGATTGTTCTGGCTGGGAGAGCGGCAGCTGTGTCGTTTGCGAAGCCTTCTGCTGTATGAGCGGCAACGTCAGACTACGCCTGGCAGTGTGTATCTCGTGTCGCTGTTTCGCCCAGTTGACTAGAGACGCGCATCGTGAGGTGGCCCGTTTAATTATGGAGAACGAAGTCGTGAATCGGATGCGGCGTCCAAGTGTTTGTCTTCTCTATGCGGCCGCGTGTGTCAGTGTTGTGCGTCGGCCAGAGGGAGAGGCGTGGCGGGGGAAGGCCAGTGTCCCAGACTCGAACAACAGACTCCAGCTTGCCAGTCTTCGGCTGTCAGATCTTCATCACCAGCTCACAGGTGACTGCTGATGTGAGGCCGTCTCCTTCCCATCCTCATGAGTCACCCAGGTACGTAAAAATCAGTCTTCAAATACCTTCTAACTTCTGTCTTCTGGCGGCGAGGCTGCTGCTTGCTATTCCATTACAGTGGCGGACTTGGTGCTTCTGTGTACGACTGAACTGTACTGGAACCGAACTCGAACCGAAACTGAACTGAAAACTACTGTCGTGCCCACTGCGTCTCGCGTATTTATTTACTTCAGTTCACTGGAGGTGAACGACTTTCCAGTCATTGCCTCTTCTGTCACGTTGAAAAGCTTCTCGAAGAATCTTCTTAACATCGGTCATTGGCTCTTGGAATGTAGGTGAGGGCCTTTGATCACATGTGACAATTGAGAAACACGTGAGCCAGTCAGGCGATGCCCTGACGGCTGAAACGACAGCTTCCGCTTATGTGGGAAGGGCAATGGCTTCTCCTCAACGTGCTGACTTGCAGGCGCCGGTCGTTGCCACTGCTGCTCTGCCCGCTGTTTGCCATTGTGTAACTCTTCTAAACTAAACTAAGTTTTTCATTTATTTTCTAATTTCTGCTTCACTTCACACTGATTTCACTAATTTATTTACCTATCTGAAGTACCACTCAACAGTATGTAGTGGTTTTATAAGTGATTCGCTGAATCAGTAGCTTTAGTACCAGATGTTGGGGTTTAGGAAGAAAAGAGATTTGACTGATGGGAAAAAGCGTGTTGCATTTAACGCGGACGTTGTTCTGGGTATATTTGTGTGCAGCTGTCCACGATCGGAACGCCAGGGTCGCCCGACATACTGGCCAGTTACACCGAGAGACCCACCCATGCTGAACCGGAGGGTGTTCACGTTAAAGAGTAAGGAATGGAGGTTAATCAGGAACGAGTTCAGGCAACAGGTTTCAGAGTAAAACTGATTTAGTGGTGATACCTACTAGTTGCAGGGTGTGGAGATATGGGATCGGATACACACTTCACTGGATGATCGGGCACTTGCTCGGATAAC
Source organism: Schistocerca piceifrons (assembly GCF_021461385.2). Classification (NCBI taxonomy): domain Eukaryota; kingdom Metazoa; phylum Arthropoda; class Insecta; order Orthoptera; family Acrididae; genus Schistocerca; species Schistocerca piceifrons. Next base: position 100,118,719 of record NC_060149.1, read on the forward strand.
TAGCCAAAACGCAGATTTTTCCCAACGGTAATACCTCAGAAAGTAGTTAACGGAAAACCGCAATCAAGAGAGGAGCAATACCTCTATATAATGGCTGAAAAAGCGTGTCTAATATACAGGGTTATATTAGGTCTTATGGTCCTGCCGGACGGGATAGCTAAAGCTACCCTTCCCTGACAGAAGGAAAGAAGAACATAGAATAGAAACGTTGACCCGGCAGTAGGGTAACAGACAAAGGGTAGGGCAAAAAAAAAATATGCAGCGACTAATACGGCAGCAGGGCATACCATCCACAGGGACTTCCACAGCTGAATGGGTCGCCTACCCCAGCCTAGCAGGAGAGTAAGGAACCAAGTCAACGAATTTGGCCTCTACTAATCTGGGTTTACCATGGGTCAAAACAGGTCTGGTCTTAGTTAACCGGCAGTGAACCGACTACGCAGCTCCTTGAAGAGGGGGGTGGGGTGCGATGTCCTTAAAGCAAAATAGATGGGCACGGGCAATTACCAATATCAAGGCCTCGACAGTAGGAAGTGTTAGTGTGGGAGAACAGTGTCAAATATTCGGGGTTACTAGTGGGTGACTGTATGTTTATGATGTTGGTTGAAGAACAGCTCCACTTAATTCCGGTGCCAGGGAAAAGTAGAGGGTAGACAATCTTAAAACTACAGAAACTGGACAGCTGGTTCTTGCTCATTATCATCAAAATGGTATTTGGTATTGGCAAGAGGAAGGGGGAGGCAACAATGCCTGGATGGAAGGGGTAAGTAGGTGATCATATGATTGCCTCCTTGGGCTGAACATAAACTCCAAGTGTGTTAATATTCAGTCCAAATAAAAATGAGACCAGTTTGATGCTGGTGGGGCAACGCATTGCCTGGGACTATGTAATGTCGCATACCCTCGACGATTCAGGAGTGCCAGTAAGGGTGGCACTACAACACCGGTAAGATGATCAAACTTGATCATTTAGAGGTAGTAAAGGATAAGATATCAGAAAGGAGCCCTCGGAACTGGCAAACGTTAAAATCGGCACTTTATTTAAAGTGCACGCAGGATATATTGAACGAGGATGGGAACTGTCAAGATGCGCCATATTAAAACTCGTCCAAGGTTCCCAAGTGATTTATTATTTCCAGCTACAGTGGCCCCGTTCCTCTTGGTCTGTCACTGGGTCCCACAATGCTGAGGACACTTCGCTGTCTGCAAAATGGCTTGGCATGTAATGGCTGCCTCAGCCACCTGTGCAGTGCACTGCTGTGTGTCGGCCTTGTATGGTCATGGAGTTGTGACGATTTCAGGCTGTGCCGGCAGTTGACTCAGCGGTCTCCATCCCTGTTGCCTCAGCGCTGCTCGCAGGAAGTTGCAAGGTGCCTGAGCCATGCTTACCCATCGGCATGGCTAAGATCACAGCGACAACAAGCCCCTATGATCAGGCGTCTGAATCTGAGGCCCTTGCCTCGGGATGCCTCTGGCGTGTGTTGGGAGCCAACAAGACTGACCGAAGTAGCAAGCCGTGGCATGGCCTGCCGCTGGCTGGCTGCGGACTCCACGTTGGCCTCACAGGGTATAACCTGCCGTGGACTGGAACACTGACACCCCATCTGCTGCTGCATGTAGCCGGTGGTGTGACATGCTCCACCATCCAGGAGAGCTGTCACACTTGAATGCCTTGTTGGTGAACCGGCAGCTATTTATACATGGTTGTGCATCTCCCTTTTGCTAATGCGCTGCTCCAAGTCATGTACACATAACACCTGGGTTGGGCCAGTGGGCCCCTTCTGCTTGTTACTTGCGCCATGCACACGGCTGGGTTTACTCTTTTCAGCAGGTCTATGGCGCTGTGGCCTCCATTCGACTTCGCAACCGCTGGTAGCGTAACTTACTGTCAACATGCCCGCACCTGGCTGTAACTTGTGCACTCAGAAATATTGCACCAAATCTAACTTTCCTGTCTTAAACGGTGGTACTGCTACATCTTTGTAACAATCCCATGAATGGCTGTGCTAAATCTGTAAAACCCTTCACGAACTTTTGGTAGAAATTGTGAATTCCGACGAATGATTACATTTCTTTAACTGTTTTCGGCATCTGAAAATTTCTTATAGCCTCTACCAACTTCAGATCTGTTCACACTCCGTCCTTACTGATGATATGACCTAAATATTTCACTTTTTTCAATGCAAAATAACTCTTCTCCATGCTCAACGTTAACTGCTCTTAACCTCATAAAGACTTCCCTTAACTGCTGTCTATGCTGCTCCATACTACTTGAAAACACTATAATGTCATCCAAATAGACAAGACACAGCCGTGGTTTCAAACCCCTCAGCACACTGTCTAGTAACCTCTGAAACGTTGCTGAAGCGTTTTTCAAACCGAATGGCGCTCTGATACACTGATAATGGCCTCTCGGAGTAGAGAAAGCAGTTTTTGGACGATCCTCTGGAGCCACCTCTAACTGATGATAACCACTTGTCAGATCCATCGTAGAAAAGTATTGGCACTGTCCAATATGTTTGGAATGGGATATGCGCCCGTTACTGTCTTATTATTGAGGTATCGTTAGTCACAACAGAACCTGTATTTCTTACATCCATTCATAGATTTTTTAGGCACAATGACAATGCCCACTCCCCAGCAACTATTACTATGCTCCATAATACCGTCCGCAAGCTGCTGATGAATGAAATCGTCCACAATTGGCTGCAAATACCTCGGTATTCTGTATGGTTTATGGTAAACAGGTGTTTCGTTGCCTGTTGATATCCTATGTTGAACTAGTGGAGTTGCTGGTAACGACTCTCATGGAAAAAACAAATCCTTAAATTCGCCAACAATTCTTCCATATGCTCTTTTTCTCCTCGTTTCAAATGCTTAACTTGTTACGCAGTGCAGTTCTATCGGCAGTTAGTGGTTGATCGCTACGCCTATCTCTAGAACACCAGTCTTCGTCATCTGGTATATCCAAATTCGCTACTAAAACACCTTTTCTCAAATTCGCGTCTACAGCGCTACAGTTATCCACGTGCACGGGAACTACTGGCCCATCATTTCCCTCCTGTACGTGTACAGTGCTACGTTTCACAAAACAACCTAATGGATGCAAGACTTCATTATTCTCCAATGGTTCAATAACACACCGTACCCACAAGTAGATTTGACTCTACACTTATCCAAAGCGACTTCCCGTTGCCACTAGACACACACTCATACGAATTAAGCCTTAATGCTAATGTATGTGGCTCAATTGGTTTATTCATTATGTTGAACGCCCCTCGTGACAGTTCTGGATCGAAAATGGTTTTCCCTAGCTTAAATAACGTTCCACCAAATTCCACAGTTCGTTGTCCAAGGTCAATTTCGGCATGATGTTGATGCAAGAAATCTACTCCTAGGATCATGTCGTAGCCCTCGCTTAAGCTTGGTACTGCCTCTCTGCATGCATCAAATCGGACTTTCCTATGCGAAAGTCGACTGGCACTGACCCCAAAGGTGTGACCTCCTTATCCCCCACTCCACGCAACCTATAACGTGGTGGGTCTAACTTCCTTCATCCCATTAAACTCTTAGTAGCCGCTTGTACCTGCGCCCCTGTGTCCAACGAAATCTTAAACGTTTTAGTTCCTATGGATCCTACCACTGAACACTCCACCTCTGCATACATATTTGTAGCATTGAAATTAAACGGGAGCTCCCCTAGGTGGGTCTTGGGCCACTCTGCCGTTTAAGAATTGTCCATCTCTATTAACTCCACTTCTCCAACCCCTATGCCTCGCTGACTGGTACACCGGCTCTGCAGATGTCCCATACGACCACACGAATAACATTTTATACCTGCTGTGAACACTGTTTGACTATCACGTATCCCCGTTACCACACCTATTTCCTCACTTTGGATTGCCAGCTGAATGGCTGAATACTTTCAGCGACATATGCCCCGGTAACCCCCATAAAAATACCTCAAGTGCCCTTTGCTCGGCCTCCTGCAACAGAACACCGTTCGCTTCATCGCTCTGACCCAACTCGTAAATATACTCGTTAATTTCTCTCCTTCTTTACGCAAATTTCTCTACCGTCTTCCCCTGTCTCTTCGTCATTACACTCAACTTCTCCGTAAGTACCGAGCGCTATTCTGTTTCTTGTACCTCTGTAAAAGCCCCTCCTTCAACAGCTTAAACTGTCCTGCCTTCCTTAAGGCCTGAGAACACCTTACATATGTCTTCGCTTCACCCGTTAATCTACTCTTGGCTACATGTAACAACTGATCATCAGACTAACCATTCATCACAGCTGAGGTTTCCAAGTCTTCCACAAATGAAAGCACATCCTCAGATGCCTTGCCTGAAAACGGAAGAATAAATCTCGTGCCAGCTGGATCATACTCCTGCTGCGGCACCCGATGCAAAAACGACTGATCAGATGCTGTTTCCCACTCACTCCTAGATGTTAATACACTCTTCAACTGCGTATTGTCCGCTGTCAATTGTGCTTCCTTTTCCTACAAAATCCATACCACTTCTGGTTCCGACACACCTTGCGTCCCTGACTCTGCCATTGTGTTGCTCTCGATCCCAGTTAGTCCCATTTCAACCTATAAAATCCAATGGAAACAAAACTTTTAACTACAAAAATAAACTTACTTCCTACAGCTCTGTATCTCATTTTACGTTTTATACGATGATGTAATAGGAGGAAATAAATAAAACATCATACTCAACCCAATACAAAAGTAATTAAATGCCGCAAAAAAATCTTACTGCCTCAAACACAGTAACACTTACTGTGACAACGCAAAGAAAGAAAATGTCCAATACTCAAAAAGAAAAATTATTCAACACTCACTACATTTTGTGACTGTAATGCAGGCGGTGGGCTCGAATGTTGTACTGTACAGACGACGCCCGCTATTCTGACACCAAATGTAGGTGTCACTGCCAAATGTAGATGTTGGCGTGCGGTGGAGGAATGTTGGATGTGGATGGAAACTGTCAGGATGCGCCGTATTAAAACTCTGCCTTGATCTTCAAGTGTTTTATTATTCCCAGTTACGGTGCCCTATTCCTCTCTGTCTGCGTCACAGTGTCCCGTGATGCCGGGGACGCCACTTTGCTGTCCGTAAAACAGCTTGGGGCAGAAGGGCTACTTCAGCGCTCGTGCAACGTACTGCGGCGTGCCAGCTGTATACAGTTGCGGTGTCTTGACGACGTTTCGATGCACCGGCAGCCGATTCAGCGGCCTTCATCCCCGTTGCCTCAGCGCCGCTCGCTGGGAGCCGCAGTGGAGCTCGCTGCTTGCCTCTTCGCCATCATAGTTAAGATCGCGGGCGACAACAAGCGCCTGCGATCCGACAGCCCAGATCTGCGCCCCTCACCTCGGGATGCCTCCGGCGTGTGTTGGGAGCCGTAACGAGCCGTTGAATGGCCCACAGCTGGCAGGCAACCCGCAATGAACTGGAACGCTGGCACCACATCTACTGCTGCTTGTAGCCGGTGGTGCGACATGCCCAGCCATCCAGGAGAGCTGTCACACTTGAATCCCCCTTGTCAGAAAACTGGCACCTATTTATACACGGCTGTGTGCCTCTGTTTTGCTAACGCGCCACTCTGAGTCTCGTACTCGTAACACCTAGGTTGGGCCAGTGGGCCCCTTCTGCCTTTAACTTGCGCCATGCAAACCACTGCGTTTACTCTTTCCAGTGGCTCTACGGCCCTGTGGCCTCCAGTCTACTTCACAACTGTTGGTAAGCGTAACTTACTGTCATCAGGCCTGCACCTGGCTGTAACTTGTGCACTCAGAAATATTGCACCGAATCTAAGTTTTTCCTATTTTAAATGGTGGTGCCGCTACATCATCAACACTGTGTAGCACCTCCTGCCTTTTGCTAAGGCGTAGGGAGCCAGCTGCGCAACCTGGTCCCTCTTTCACCTTCCATCCAAAGACACGTGAACCCACCACTGTCTGCCACCTACTGATGTGGGTGAGGATGGACTGGTCACATGTTGCGAATCAGAAGACACAGCGACATCCATATCCCAGGGGACTCCAAAGGCACCGAAGGCATCGCAGGCCTCGTCTCCAGCGCCCTGATGCCACTGCAGCTGTTTATAGACAGGAGCCAATCTCCTCCTTTCCACTTACAACTAGCACAGTTCTTAGCGATATCGTAGTTTGTGAAAATAAGGTCTCAAATGACGTTACTGAGTTTGGAATGTACGCAAAATGTAAAAAGGAGAGTAAAGAAACACTAAACACTGTTCAGCAGGTTTCTGACTATATCCTCAGACGGCAAACTCTTAAACAGAAATAAATTTCTCTACTGAAGTGGATGTATGTACAGTTACTTGTTACTGGAAATTCTACTTACCGGAAAGCTTCTGCACAAGATCAGAATAAAAACTAGATTGCACTAGTCTAAACTATGTGCTATGTAACAGCACGAGATTTAATCTTAATGGTCTTTGCAGGAGCACAAGAAAAACAGAAACTAAACTAAATTACTATTTATCAGGCAAATGGTGCTGCTGCTGCTGCTACCGCTGCTGGCGCGTCCGCACGGCTCGGCATCTGTCTGGTTCCACTAACATGCTGCATGCACAGATATCATTACCAGTTACCTGTGCCAGCTGCACATTTGAGTGTTACCAGTTACACCCGTTCCCAGTAGCTTAGTCTAAAATTAAGAAGCACATACTCTGGCATACTAGTGACATGCTAATACTCAGTAAACATCGTAAAATTCAGGCCACCAAGCATTTTAACGAAATTCAATCCTGTATACGTGACAAATGCTACATGTGTCCCACATTATCATTCAACACTGGGGTGAGGAACTGCTAACTTCCGTTATTCCTTGAGGTTCCCCTACTCCACCTTGCCCTGGTATTATTTTTACAGTGTACAAGCCTTCGGCAACAGGTTATTGTATTCCGTACACCAGCCTACTACTGTGCTTTTTCTTTTTCTTTTTTTTATCAACCTATTGCCATGTCCCAGACCTTTCAGATCGCTTTAGTGGACAGTGGTCTTTCGTTCAGTGTTTCTTCGTGTGATATAATCGCTCCTACTGTTAAGCTCTTAGTACATTTAATTTATATCCATAACGTTGGCCTTAGGCGTTTCTTGCTGTACCTGCCTGAAGTGGCAGTCCCCTTGCCATAACTGCATAATTCCCTGACGTTATCTAGCACATCTCGGAGTCACCTCTTAGAATCCATCAATAAATTCCTAGCCAAGGAGCATCGACAAATTTTCCTTCATCGTGCTAGCGCATATCTTACCAAATAGCATACTCAACATTATTCCAATCGAGTGGTCATTCCGAGTCTTGCGTCTGTGGCTTTATCTCTACTTGTCATTGGCTTTACTCTATGGATTTTATGTAGGTATGGCTACGGTAAATCACGTGAGCTAGCACGGTAGGTTGCATGAAATCCCCAACCAGATGGTGAATATAGGGATTAAAAATGTCATTTCATAGGCATGACCCTCCTTTAGGTTAAGATATGAATTGTATTTCTAGTAAGCAGTCCAGGTCTGCTGCAGATCTACTCAGACCAGATTTGTAAAGGGAAAACCTAGACCTACAGTGCATCACAAAGGTATTCAGCCACTCTCATTGTTCTTGAAATATGAAGTTCTCTTCGAAGCTCGTTCACAGCATGCCTGAACGCTTGGAACAAGTGATGAAGCAAAAAGGACTGCACACAAGGTATTATAATGTACAAGGTTGTGATTGTTATACTTGCCGCCCAAAAATTTTTGTGGCTGTGATATTGGGCATGTTTTTTTATGTGTTAATGTTGATGTTGTTTGAGTTAAGCTTTAAGAAAATGCTATTCTGTTATTTATTACATAGTCCTGTATCATTTTGTGCCTAGACTACTCCTGTAATATGTGATACCTGTATATAATGAACCAAAAATAAAACATAGCACTGGTGGCCGAATACTTTTGGGGGTCGCTGTATTTGTTTACTTCACATATAAAGTGTTTACTAACTACTATGAGTTACGTCAAGTTTCTTTAACTCATTTCTTTTGTAATAACGTCTTTAGTGGCAAACTGTTGTATCTGTAATGATAGTCATCATTACTCTTCTGCCCCCCTTTCTGCAAAATGTAAACTACTGGTACCACCACCGATGCAACTCCTGTTCGCGAGTGTTGCAGTCCGACCCACTTACTGCACGTCAGCCTTGACACCGTAACTTTATCACGGAGCCCGTGCGACAATGCGCCTGCTCAGCTACAGCCCAGCTGACTGCCGCTACCATGCTCACAGCCACGTCTGGTTGACAACCGGCCACTGCAACAACACCGACAGCGTCGCACATTTGGCAAGAAACATTTTTAAACCAAATTGTTAAGCAAGACCCTTCAAGAACTAATACTTGTGAACATGATTTATTGCAATACTGAAACTTTGTATCCCCCTAAACCTAATATGTTTAACATTTGATTTACAAGCTCTATCAGGATAAGTCCCCTTTTCTTTAAACATTAAATGTCCACCAACTTCCGAGGAGCCACTTCAACAGTAATACGAGGGTTGTTTTTTAAGTAAGGGCCGTTTTTAATTTAAAAAAAAGATACAAATACTTTTGTAAAAAAACTTTTATTTTCTGATTCTACACACTATTACCTATTTTTCTACATAGTTGCGTTGTTTATTTAAGCACTTGTCATACGGTACAACTAAGTTATTAATTCCCTCTTCAAAGAATTCGGCCGCCTGCTTTGACAGCCAAGAGTTCACGGCCGCTTTCACTTCATCGTCGTCATTGAAGCGCTGCCCGCCAAGATGGTGTTTCAGGTACCGGAAAAGGTGAAAATCGCTAGGAGCAAGGTCGGGGCTGTATGGTGCATGGTGCAAAACTTCCCAGCCAAAAGAATCAATCAAATTCCGAGTCTTTTGAGAGGTGTGAGGGCTAGTGTTATCGTGCAGGAGCAAAACTCCTTTTGTCAGCATGCCGCGCCTTTTGTTTTGAATTGCTCTGCGGAGTTTCTTTAGAGTTGCACTGTAGGCATCTGAGTTGATTGTCGTTCCTCGTGGCATAAATTCCACTAGCAAAACACCGCGCCGGTCCCAGAACACAGTTGCCATAATCTTGCGCTTTGACAGTGTCTGTTTGTGTTTGCATTGACAGGTGAGGTTGTGTGTCGCCATTCTATCGATTGTCGCTTGCTTTCGGGAGTGATATGGGATACCCATGTTTCATCTCCAGTGACAATTTGTCTCAACATGTCATCCCCTTCTTCCCCGTAACGAATCAAAAAGTCCAGTGAAGTGGCAAATCTCTTCCCTTTGTGCTCCTCTGTGAGGAGTCTGGGTACCCACGGAGAACACAGTTTCTTAAAGTTTAGGTTTTCAGACACAATTTTGTACAAAACCGATCTTGAAACTTGTGGAAATTCCAAAGAAAGAGTGGAAATTTTGAATCTTCTGTCCTCACGAATCTTTGTTTCGACTCCAGCCACCAAATCATCAGTGATCACAGAGGGTCGGCCTGAGCGTTCTTCCTCATGGACGTTTTGACGGCCATTTTTAAACTCTCTAACCCATTGACGCACTTTATCTTCACTCATTGCATTCAAGCCATAAACTTCTGTTAACTGACGATGAATTTCTGCAGCTGATAGGCTTCTCGCGGTCAAAAAACGTATCACTGACCGTATCTCACACGCGGCGGGTGATTCAATAATCGTAAACATTATAAAGTAGCACAGCGATGCGTACACGTCAGCTACAGAGCTGCAACTTGCATCAGTGTGAACGGAAAGGATGCCGGCAAGTGGAGCGGTGCCTTGTTGCGGCGTCCGCGCGAACTACGGGACTATACGCGCGAACGGACCTTACTTAAAAAACCCTCGTACATTTCTCGAGTATGAAACTTGATGTAAATCAGTTAAAGGCCCATTACCAGCCCTCACGGAGAGGGAGAGAATTGTGCAGCCCAAAGTGGTGTTAAGGGTGAAAAAGAGCATTATTTTCTTTTTCAAATTTTGCAATATTTTTCGTGTCACTACCTCTGCGCCTCAGTGGCATGATGCAGGTTACATATTAAAAGCAGCTATGCAGCACTGGGGATGGATTCCACGCTTGGTTCCACTGAGCTAGGGACGCTACCCAGGGGTTTCAGAACAAGTAACGCTTTCAGAAGGTTCACAGCCAACCAATGGGAGAGCAGAGTTTAATCACGTTGGGTGCACTGGGTGGCCGACGAGACACTGGCAGCAACAGCGGATCGCTCTCTTGCCTACCAGCTGTCCAGTCCTACGGACGTGTCCACATACGCCTCCCATTGAAGGCGAAATGCTCCCCACCACTATGCGCGGTTCCCCCTGTGGTCGTAGCAGACGTTAGACGAGATGTATTCTGTAGAATAGGAGAAGGAGAATAAATCTTAATTTTTTGAGAAACTCTCTTTTTCATTCCGTATGCTAGAGTGAACAGGATCAGTCCTGGATGCCCACTTACGCTTCTTAACTCATCCTGACATGTGCAATATATTTACATTTAGAATGTGAAACTACAAGAACACAAACACACATTTTTTTCTCGTTCTGGTAATCTGACAAAGAAAAAACTACACGAAAAAGAAAAAATGTTCTTGAAAAAAGAGTTGTAACACTACACCAGCGAATATGTTAAACCACTAATGCATAGAAAATCACATAGTAGAAACTGAACGCATGTTTATACGTGAACAACAACAAAATAATTGTGAAATAAACGTAATACTAACAATATAATTTGTAACAAAAGAAATAAAGAGATTAATAAAATAAACAGAGAGGACACACAATAAGAGCAACATATAAGCAGCTTGCAAATAAAAACGTTGAAATAACAGTTAATAGCCGGCCGCGGTGGCCAAGCGGCTCTAGGAGCTTCAGTCCGTAACCGCGCGACCGTTACATTCGCAGGTTCGAATCCTGCCTGGGGCATGGATGTGTGTGATGCCCTTAGGTTAGTTAGGTTTAAGTAGTTCTAAGTTCTAGGGGACTGATGACCTCAGATGTTGTCCCATAGTGCTCAGAGCCATTTGAACCAACAGTTAATAACCAAGAACATTGTAATAACGAGAGCAGACAAGGGAAATGTAACTGCAGTTATGCATAAAGAAGAATCTACATCTATATATCCATGGATACCCTGCAAATCACACTTACGTGCCTGGCAGAGGGTTCATCGAACCACCTTGACAAATTTCTCTTTTATTCCAATCTCGTACAGCATGCGGAAAAAGAACCCATATCTCTGTGTAGGCAGTCTCTTTAGTAGATCTGTTGCATCTTCTAAGTGTCCTGTCAATAAAACGCAGTCTTTGTTTAGCCTTTCCCCACAACATTTCCTATGTGTTCCTTCTAGTTTAAGTTGTTCGTAAATGTAATTCCTAGGTATTTAATTGAATTTAAGGTCTTTATATTCCACCGATTTATTGTGTAACGGATTCCTTTTAGTGCTCATGTGAATGACCTCACACTTTTCGATATTTAGGGTCAACTGCCAATTTTTGCATCATGCAGGTATCTTTACTAAGTCGTTTTGCAGTTTGTTATGATCGTCTGAGGACTTTACAAGGCGATAAACGACGCATCATATGCAAACAACCTAAGACGGCTGCTCAGATTGTCTTCTCAAACGTTTATGTAGATAAGTAACCGAAAATAGCTTTAAACACTACCTCGGGGAACGTCGAAAATCACTTCTATTTTACTCGATGACTTTCTGTCAGTTACTACGAACTGTGACCTCTCTGACAGGAAATCACAAACCCAGTTACATAACTGACGATATTCCATAAGCACACAATTTCACTACAAGCCGCTTGTGTGATACAGTGTCAAAAGCCTTCTGGCAGTCTAGAAACAGGGAATCAATTCAATATCCCTTGTCAATAGCACTCAACACCTTGTGGGAGTAAAGAGCTAGTTCTGCTTCACAAGAACGATGTTTTCTAAATCCGTGTTGTCTGTGTGTCAATAGACAGTTTTCGTCGAGGCAATACATAATGTCCGAACACAATATAGGGTAAGGTGTGGTAAATCAGACCTAGTAATTTCTTGTGGCTATAAAACGCTTATACGAGGTCGGATCTTAACGTTAAATACGTTGAATTATAGGTAACATAAAGGAGCAACTGCTTGCAAAATATTTGTGTTATATCATCAGTAGTCTTTGATATATCCGTATTTTAAGAAACGTCCATTTTGCCATTTGCAAAAATAGTGGGGTAAATTCGACCTCCTATTTGTTTGGCTGATTTTTCACAGAAATAATTCTAAATTGAAGGTTTTTTGTGAAATAGTTATATGCAATTATGTTTTTTACATAAATGAACAAAAAGTATTCAAAGAATAACAATGTTTAGAGTACTAAATGTACTGAAAGTTAAACGAATGTAACCATTTGCATTGCAGCAACTGCTCGGCGAATATCGTTCTGATTGCGTTTTGTGTTTTTCGTTTGTAATTTTGTACCATTTTCCTAAAAATTAACAAAAATTCACTTTGTTTCCAGAAACAAATAATTCTATACACATAAAAAATATGGGGACGGATTTACCCCACCATGCCATTTTTCATTTAACACACACAGAAACAATTTACACGAAATTTCCAACAGAAACGATACATACACTGAATAGGTCACGAAATGCACTACAAAATCACTTACCGTTTGTTTTGCGATCGCTTTATTTAATAAGGTAAATCTAGTGGTGCAATTTGCACAAAAATTAAATTGAAACAATCGGAAACACACTTGATGCCATTTGAGTGTCTTAATTTCAAATGCGGCAAAGCTGTCACGGTGAAATTTTCGTTATTTAGAATGCTCTATATGGCAACACTAATGAGAAAACGCTCCGTTCTGCCGTTTCTCATAAATAGAGGGCGGTCAGGTTTACCCACCAGGTCCGATTTACCTCACCTTACCCTATGTTCGAAAATCCTGCTGCATATCGACGTTAATGATATGGGCCTGTAGTTTAGCGGATTAGTCCTACTTCCTTTCCTGAATATTGATGTGACCAGTGCAATTTTCCAGTCTTTCTGTTCAGATCTTACGTCGACCGAACGGTTGTATGTGATCATTAAGTATGGAGCTATTGTACCAGTGTACTCTGAAAGGAACCTGTATACTGGTATACAGTATGGACCGGACGACTTGCTTTTGGTAAGCGTTTTAAGTTATGAAATGGCTCTGAGCACTATGGGACTTAACTTCTAAGGTCATCAGTCCCCTAGAACTTAGAAGTACTTAAACCTAACTAACCTAAGGACATCACACACATCCATGCCCGAGGCAGGATTCGAACCGGCGACCGTAGCAGTCGCGTGGTTCCAGACTGTAGCGCCTAGAAACGCTCTGCCATCCCGGCCTACTACTCCGAGAATATCTACTTCTGCGTTACTCATGTTGGCAACTGTTCTTGACTCGATTTTTGAAACATCTACTTCGTCTTCTTGTGTGAAGGAATGCCGGAAGGCTGTGTTTAGTAACTCTGTTTTGGGAGCGGTGTTGTCGATAGTATTTCCATTGCTGTCGCGCAGAGAAGGCATTGTTTGTGTGTTGCCGGTAGCATACTTCACATAAGACCAGAATCTCTTTGTATTTTCTGTCCCGTTTCGAGACAAAGTTTCGTTGTGGAAATTATTATAAGCATCTCACATTGAAGTCCGCGCTAGATTTCGAGCTTGTGTAAAAGAACGCCAATCTTTGAGATTTTGCGTCCGTTTAAATTGGGCATGTGTTTTTCGTAGTTTCTGCAACAGTGTTCTGACCAGATTTGTGTACCAAGGAAGATCAGCTCCGTCGTTTGTTAATTTATTTGGTATAATTGCGTAAAAATCGTAGAGGGAGACCAAGAGATGAATACACCAAGCAAATTCAGAAGGATGTAGGTTTCAGTAAGTACTGGGAGATGAAGAAGCTTGCACAGGATAGAGTAGCATGGAGAGCTGCATCAGTCTCAGGACTGAAGATCACAACAACAACAACAACAACAACAACAACAACAATTCTCTCATTTTCTGGCGATACAATTTCCTTGAATTCAAGCCACATCTGGTCCACACTTCTATTGTTAATTTGGAAGGAGTGGAGATTGTATCTCAGGAAGGTGTCAAGTAAATTTTCTTCTGCTTTTTTGAATAGGTATATTTTTCGTTAATATTTGGAGGTTATCCCTGTGTTCACAATATATCGCAAAAACCAAAGTATATATAAATTCCAACTCCATACAAAAACTGAAATGACGACCAAACACATGATTTCAGCCAAACGTGAAACTAACACTGAAAAACGTTTAACATGCACTCACAGATAAATAGAAATACTACATAATACAGAATAATCCACAAGCACGACCACTCTACAGCCAACCAAAGAGACATAAAGGAGATACAACAATCAGAGCAGTTATTAGCTCCAGGAATGTCCCAAAATATCACATAGCCAAACTTCTCCAAAAGTTAATCACAATACAGTATAAAACAGAAAGCAACAGAATAGTGATAAACACAGGAGACCAAATAGAACACATCCAGAATATACAGGTACCATACACAGCATCACTGATTTCATTCAATAGGGAAAACTTGTATATATCCATCTCTTCACAGAAACGCAGGACTCATAGAACAAAATCTCACATCCCACTGCAACATTACTACAGAACCAATAACAGAAATAACAAATATACACAGATTGATAACTGAACAAAACTACTTCCAATTTGAGAACGAATATCACCAGCTGTCCATGGGATCCCTAATATCAGGAACTGTAGCCAATATTTTTATCAGTCACCTAGAAAATCAGATATTGGAAACGATAACAATTAATGAAAGATTTAAAATCATATGTTGGTACAGATAAACGTGTAACATTATTTGTCTTGTAGATGAGCCAAACGGAAAAAATTGATGAACTCCACTTCCAAATCAACAAAGCACATCAGAACATAAAACTCACACTTGAAAACAAAAACGAAGACCAAATAAATTTTCTTGACATAACAACAATAAAAAAAAGGCATATATACATTTAAAATTTTCCGACAACTAACAGCCACAGACACAATAACACATTCAACATTTAATCACCCCCACAACCAGAAGCTTCTTGTACTAAGACGTATGTTATATGGACTATGAAAAGAAATGCGTACAGTCGTACAAATAACTAGGAACAATGGGTATGACATACATGTTTTAAACAGACACAATCAATAAAATAAAAACACCAATACAAAACGAGCAAATCATACCCGACATTTCCAGAAGACAAGAACACTCATAAGCCACAAACTCACAAATACACACAACACACACACAATGACAACATCACAGAGAAAAGAAGCAGACGGTTTACTTTGACTTACACACATAAATTAACATACAGTGTGACAGACATACTAAGGAACAGGGCTTCAAAATAACATTTAAAACGATGCAAATCCTTAAGTCAAACATAAGCCAACCAACAATCAAGAGGGAAAACTTCCAGGGATCAGGAATACACTAACTTGAACGCCAAAATTCTGATGCAATATGCATAGACGTGACATGCAAAAATTTTAAAACATTGTACAAGAACACATCAGGTATTGGAGGTATGAAACAAACCATTCCACATTTGCAGAGCATTTGCAGGCGTCATCTCGCAAACATGGAACAAGATACGAAAATAATCAGAATAAACAACCATGACAAATACCTTACAGTAATGCAAGAAAAGTGTCCCACCCATAAAGCCATTGCTGAACATAAATATGTGATGAATGGGCAAACATACGACAATACAGACTCTCTACTAAAGGTAATAAAATATATGATAACATAAAAATCATTTCAATTGCACATGCAACCACATTAAAACAAATACATATCGTCTCTCCTTCTCTCTCTCTCTCTCTCTCTCTCTCTCTCTCTCTCTCTGTCTGTCTCCCTCTCTCTCAAATCATACACACACACACACACACACACACAAAATAAAAAAGGTGTGTGATGTGGATGCAATTGGATAGTGTACCCAGCCATTGCACTGTATGTTCATGCAAAGCAGCATGGGATCTTTTTCCCAATAAATCAATATGCAGATAAATGGATGTTAACAGCCAACTAGGTCACCTGATTTGTCTGTCCTTGACTTCCATTTCTGGGGTACAATAAAGCACATGGTGTATACAGAACAATGTGAAAACAAGGACGAGATGAAAAATCGCATCAGGCAATCCTTCTTTCATTTGATGGGTCATATGATGTACTGAGTACTACAGCTAGCATCCGTTGTAGACTGGAACGTTGTTCAGAACAGAAAGGCAGTTCGTCTGAACACCTACACAAAGGGACAGACCCAATGAAAATGCGTTTAATACTGGTTTAGCTTTTTTCCATAATCGTAGTTTATTATGTAATGGAAATAAGTTACACAGAATTGATAAGGTGGCAACTAGGTAATTTAGGTTCCTGGAATTTCTGTGTAAATGTATATAGTCTTGTCAGTCATTAAGTGCAGTAAGTAAGTTAAATTAATCGTTTTTCGTCTACTTCGTGCTTTGTTTTATTAATCTCAAATCTGCTAAAATTCATCAGATACACAGTCGAGTCACCACCACATATTCAACGCCAAAGTGAGATAACCACTCACAGACGATAAGTAGCATGACCAGCCGGTGGGGGACTGATGACCTCAGAAGTTATGTCCCATAGTGCTCAGAGCCATTTGACCAGCAGTGGAAGGTAGACAAAGCGGGTGGACGGACGCGAAAAATAGAGCACTCGTTGTCACAATGCAGAAACGGAGCGATTTACATGAGTTCCAAATGGGCATGATCGTAGGCTTTCGGGGTAGTGGCGGAAGCATTTCTCAAACTGTAAACAGTTCACGTGCCACCGTAGTTCATGTATACTGTGGATGGTAAAATGTTGTTGTTGTTGTTGTTGTTGTTGTGGTCTTCAGTCCTGAGACTGGTTTGATGCAGCTCTATCCTGTGCAAGCTTCTTCATCTCGAAGTACCTACTGCAGCCTACATCCTTCTGAATCTGTTTTGTGTATTCATCTCTCAGTCTCCCTCTACGATTTTTACCCTCCATGCTGCCCTCCAGTGCTAAATTGATGCCCCATAACATGTCCTACCAACCAATCCCTTCTTCTAGTCAAGTTGTGCTACAAACTACTCTTCTCCCCAATTATATTCAATACCTACTCATTAGTTATGTGATCTACCCATCTAATCTTCAGCATCCTTCTGTAGTACCACATTTCTCTTCTTGTCTAAACTATTTATCGTCCATGTTTCACTTCCATACATGGCTACACTCCATACAAATACTTTCAGAAACGACTTCCTGACTCTTAAATCAATATTCGATGTTAAAAAACTTCTCTTCTTCAGAAATGCTTTCGTTGCCATTGCCGGTCTACATTTAATACCCTCTCTACTTCGACCATCATCAGTTATTTTGCTCCCCAAATAGCAAAACTCCTTTACTACTTTAAGTGTCTCATTTCCTAATCTAATACCCTCAACATCACCCGACTTAATTCGACTACATTCCATTATCCTTGTTTTGCTTTTGTTGATGTTCATCTTATATCCTTCCTTCAAGACACCATCCATTCAGTTCAAGTGCTCTTCCAAGTCCTTTGCTGTCTCTGACAGAATTACCATGTCACCGGCGAACCTCAAACTTTTTATTTCTTCTCCATGGATTTTAATACCTACTCCGAACTTTTCTTTTGTTTCCTTTACTGCTTGCTCATTATACAGATTGAATAGCATCGGGGAGAGGCTACAATCCTGTCTCACTCCCTTCCCAACCACTGCTTCCCTTTCATATCCCTCGACTCTAATAACTGCCATCTGGTTTCTGTACAAATTGTAAATAGCCTTTCGCTCCCTGTATTTTACCCCTGCCGCCTTCAGAATTTGAAAGAGAGTATTCCAGTCAACATTGTCAAAAGCTTTCTCTAAGTCTACAAATGCTAGAAACGTAGGTTTGCCTTTTCTTAATCTTTCTTCTAAGATAAGTCGTAGGGTCAGTATTGCCTCACATGTCACAACATTTCAACGGAATCCAAACTGATCTTCCCCGAGGTCGGCTTCTACCAGTTTTTCCATTCGTCTGTAAAGACTTCGCGTTAGTATTTTGCAGCTGTGACTTATTAAACTGATAGTTCGGTAATTTTCACATCTGTCAACACCTGCTTTCTTTGGGATTGGAGTTATTATATTCTTCTTGAAGTCTGAGGCTATTTCGCCTGTCTCATACATCTTGCTCACCTGATGGTAGAGTTTTGTTAGGCCTGGCTCTCCCAAGGCTGTCAGTAGTTCTAACGGAATGTTGTCTACTCCCGGGGCCTTGTTTCGACTTAGGTCTTTCACATGGTAAAATGGCGCTATCGAAACCTGGCGCCAAAGCAACTGTTGTGCACCATGGGTGATAGGTGCCAAAGGATGAACAACACTGCAGAGATATATATGGGGGAAGAGACGTGCAACTCTTCAGCAACTGATGGCCCAGATGAAACAAGGGGCTACCAACAGTGCCTCCACAACGGCCGTTCAGCCTCCACAGCCGGCGCCTGGTTCATGCACCCACGACGATTGCTGTTCATCGGTGACGAAGGCTGGAACTTGCACGCCAGTACAGCCATTGGACGTCCACAGAGTTTCGACAGGTGGCTTTTCCAGATGACAGATTGCTGTTGGCGTTTACGGCGTGAAACGTCCGAAAGCAAACTCCCCGAAAGACTTGCTGGAAGGGTCTAGGACAGTGAAGGAAAAGTTCTGGAAATTTGTGGTAAGTTCTATGGGACCACAGTGCTGAGGACCCTGCGCTTACACACTACTTAATCTAACTTCAACTAACTTACGCTAAGGACAACACACACACACCCATGCCCGAGGGAGGACTCGATCGTTCGACGGGGAGAGCTGCGCGAACCGTGACAAAGCGCCCTAGACCACGTGGCCACCCCTCGCGGCGCCGGTGAAGGGAGTATTATTGTCTGGGGAATGTGGGAATGTTTCTGTGGTACCCCCAGGGTGACCCCGTAATCTGTAAGGCACAATAGATCAACATAATGATACCATTTACCGCTGGGGACCATGTTCCCTCTCACCGCCACCTGCATGCAATACTGGTTTCCGAGGCACGATGGTATCTATCAGCAGGACAGTACAATGTGTCACACACCTCGGAATTTATATTTGAAGAGCACCATGGTGAGTTTAGCATTCAAGTGTGGCTACCAAACTCGCTGATTTTAAACCCAGTGAAGAGTCTGGGGATTACTTCGATCTGGTTGTGTGCACCATGGATCCTCAATCGAGAAACCTAGTGTACCTAGCCACAGCACTGCAGTCTGCATAGCTCCACATCTCTGCCGGCACCTTCTGGAATCTCGTTGACTCTATTCCTGCATGTCTCACGGTGGTCTACACTGCAGGCAGTGATTATTCAGGTTTTTGAGAGGTGGTCACGTTTATCTGACTGGAATATGTTTTGTAATATTAGGGGTATGGAAACTGTTATACTGGCCGTCCTATGAAATCGTCTTGAAAGTGATATTCTATTGGTTAGTATTACTACAGCAGCCAGTATCTAATGCAGTTGATGCCCTCAACAGACACCAAACGATCAGTAAACATTTGTTGACCTCATCTCCCTTGCCTAACTTCTCCTATCACCTGTGGCACCATGCTGCACACTTTTCCTGTTAACATGAATCAATGAAGCGAATGTCACACTAGAGCTGTCAGGGTCCGCTCTATCGAAAGGACTCGTTAGATTTCACGTGTGTTTGTGTGTTTGTGTGTGTGTGTGTGTGTGTGTGTGTGTGTGTGTGTGTGTGTGTGCATTGCTATAGTATGACGTTTGTTATGGTACTCTTCTGTGCTCGAAGAATATGGAGAATAATAGACGCCACAACAAACAGTTGTTGATGTGTTGAATTCCTAACTTTAATAGGAAAAGTCAGCACTGGTGGCAGGATAGGGTAATGAGTGCTGCTGCTGTAGATACACTCTCACAAAAGTGAGAGAAAATGCAGCATGCAGCTGCTGCTGCTATCTGACACTGTTGTTGCTTAGCACAATAGTTTAACACTTCTCTCTTTTTCTCTCTACGTGTGAAAAATAAAATCTTATCTCGGCATGATTGCATTAGTTAAACAATATGTAGGAAAAAATCAGATGCTTAACTAAAAAACTCATTCTGCCCCTCATTCATTATTCAGTCTATACTGCACTGGAGTATACACTTGTTAGGAAAATAGCAAAGCTTATAAGAACTACATTCACTAAGTGGATATTACCATTGAGTCATATGTCTGCTGTATTATTTCACATGTCCCCTCACTTTACTGAAGTGTTTTGCATGTATGATTTACTTTATTTTCCATGATATATTAATGATTTTAACACATCATCCAGAGTTAACGGACTGTACACACACACACACACACACACACACATATATATATATATATATATATATATATATATATATATATATCAGCTGGCTGGTCTGATGATAGCTCTCTAAGGTATGTATTTCAGTCCCTCTTTTATTACATCATAGTCGCTGTCAGGAACGCATTTCACATGTTCACGCATTTAGATCTGCTAGCAGTCAAACTTTATATAGGAGTACTCTGCTGAGGCTAGGAGTGCAGTAGCAGTATCACTGGGTTACATGTGACAGTAGATAGGATATTTGCAAGTCTTGAAGGCTGACACATATAGCACTTACATAAAATGTCCAATATTTTTCTTCTAGAAGCAAAAGCCATTAGTTATGGAAGTATTAGCTACCACTTTCTTCCAGGTTGGATAGCCTCCAGACACACAACTTACCTAGATAACTAACATTTTTTGTAGAATTCACAACAGTGTCACATATAAGTTAATGTCAAAATATCTTACGTTAATATTTTCCATAATTTTACATATACGCACTCCACTGTCAGGAAATCCTACCTTGTAAACTAAGGTAATATTAGTTACAGAGATTTGTATTTTAAAAGATGACTTAAGGTAAACAGTGGCATCGAGATGGTGTCTTGTTGGCATTGCATAGGCCCCACCTTATTGTTGTCTATTCTACCAATCTTTACAATCAGTTTTGCTCTAGCCATCAAAGCAAAGAATTTTGTGGAAGTTTCACCACGCATATTAATGATGTGACCAAAGAATATTACACATTATAACTCAGCATAATGTATATCACTGGTTCTGTATCGTGTTTATTTGTTTCATATAGTGATTTTCATTAACACACTGTTTATTTACCTTAAAAAGTAATTATTATTGGGGCACATTGCATTGTAAGAAGTCTTAATTCGACGTGTTTTGTCATAAACTGATTGTGACGTATGTGTGTACTTGAAATGTATGAGGGTAGGCACATCTTGTATTAACATGATACAGCTGATATCTACAAGACTTGGCTTCTGCACAGTCTCTAGAAGTTTTTACAACATCAACTGAGCATTACAGTTGGCACATGGATTCATACTTCAAGGCACGACGTATATCAGCAGTTGTATATAATTTCTCTCTGTTCCATGTCTTAACATACATAGATCGAGTGTGGCCACAACAAAAACAAGGATTTTCAATCAGTTTAGCTTACAGAGTTTAAATCCATAAGTCTGTGTGTGTACTTGATAAGTGTGACGGTGGTACGTATCCTGTGATACAGCCGACAGGTATGTGACAGTGCTGCTGCAAGTTCAGCTGCTGGCACTTTATAAACTGCAATTTTATGTGCTGTTATTACTGATAGGGATGAAAATGAAAACACTTTTTAGTACATGTTTAGTTATATCATCTGAATTACACACACACATAGCAACTCCCTCTAGATATTACTTCTTCATTCTTCACTGAGAGAGCCATGCACATTTATGGCAGTCGCTCACTACATGACCATACCTCCTGATATTGCGCAAACCGGCCCTGGCTTATATTGGTTGCATCCCAGAGCACTGTGGCCTGAGAGATTACATTGCATACATCTGATGGGATACAGGCAACCTCCCATCTCTCTTGTATTACCTATAAATTCATTCTAGACTATTGGAGGCTGTTGTGGCTCTGTCTTCATCAGATCATGGACTGAAGAAGATGGAGAGACTTCTCCAAAACATGTGTGGGTAGCAAAACAAGAAAAATTGTGTTTGCCCAACTGCACTGTCTCCTTACTTGGCTTGTATTTACAGCGAATCTCCCGCCTAGCGCAAAGTCCCAGGGGACTGAAAAAGAGCGAAGGTGACACCTGTACATAAGAAAGGTAAAAAACAAATCCGCAAAATTACAGACCCACGATCTATTGACACATAATCGGCACCGATTCAGAAAATGTAGTTCTTCTGCAACACAACTAGTTCTTTATTCTCATGAAGTAATGAATGCTATCGACAGCGAGTCTCAAACTGATTCCGTAATTCTTAATTTTCACAAGCTGTTCTAATCGAATTGCGTGCTTGTGGAGTACCGTCTCGGCTGTGGGTATGGGAAGGTCACAGTTCTTAGTTACTGACTGAAAGTCATCAAGTAAAACAGAAATGATATTGGCGTTCCGCAAGGAAGTTACATATTGAGCTTTTCCTGTGTTTTCTTAGTTGCGTATATTGCCTAAATTTCCTTCGAGATTTTCTGTTTAAGAGGCTTAATCTTCTATTTTGTAAGTATCAATTCCGGGATTCTGTAGCTCAGTTGTCATTTCTTCTGAACAGCCGTCTACACAGTTCATTAAGGTATCAGCGTCCAATGGTGAAATGTCAGGAGGGTGACAAGTTTTATTTCCAAGTATCTGTCAGTTTTTATAGTTTACTGCTTCAGTTAGTCTTGCTAGGTTGGGGAGGATGTGCGCGCGCTGTGTGCGGACGCAGGAGGAACTTGCCGCAGTTCGCGAACAGCTGAATGTGGTTTTGGCTACGATTCGCAGCCTGCAGGCTGCTGCCTCGCATGTCGTGGTGGCGGACGGGGCACCTCAAGCGACGCTTGTTTCACCGACGTCCTCTGTCGCCGAGGGACCTCCAAGTACACTCGAGGCTGTGGATCCACTCTCACAGCAGTGTGAATGGCGAGAGGTAACACGTTACCTCGCTCGGCACGGAGTCCAATATGGAGGCTAGGCGTCTGGCCCCACCTATTCGCAGATGGCCGATCCTTCAGCATGGTCCCAGCAGACAGATGTTGGCAGGGGCTTGCTAGTTGTCGGGAGCTCCACCATTAGATGGGCTATGAAGCCACTTAGAAAGATAAACTTCAGGGTTGGAAAGAAAGCATTTGGTACGTCTGCCAGGGGACCTCATTCGAGATGTGAAGGCAGCCTGGGTTCAGAAAGTGGCTCTGAGCACTAAGGGACTTAACATCTGAGGTCATCAGTCCCCTAGAACTTAGAACTACTAAAACCTAACTAATCTAAGGACATAACACACATCCATTGCCGAAGCAGGATTCGAACCTGCGACCGTAGCGGTCACGCGGTTCCAGACTGAAGGGATATGTCTGATACTGTTCGGAGTACTTAAGCCGAAAATTAACTTGAGCGCATAAATAACGAACAGACACGTAAGAAAAATGTCTTGGATCTCCTAGTTACAAACAAGACCGAATCTTCCATTACGTTAAAATATAGCCGAGAATCAAAAATCGCTAGGTCGGAATAGTTCTCTGACTACAGGTGTCAGTATGGTTGTTAAAATGGGAGGAAGGTATTTCTGCTTCGTAACTGCTACATGGAACAGATTCCAGATTACAGTCAGCATCAACCCGTCACCTCTGGTACTGAAAATGTTGAGTATAGATCGACAAGATTCAAGATTATTTCGCAATACACCTCAGTCAGGCAAATATCTAGCGAAATTGTGAGGGGTGTGAAACCCCACAACAGTTGCGTTAGAAACTTGTTCCGAAACAAAGAGCACTCTACCACAAATTCTTATTGAGAAATGAAAATCTCAAAGAAGGGAATTAAGTATAAGGAAAGCCTTGCTTGGAGTGTTTAATGTATTAGAGATTAAAATTCTCGCTACCGATATGACTAAAAAGAGTCCTAAGGTGATATGGCTTTGCATTAAGATAGTACAATGATGTAAACTATCTATTAAATCTCTCAGTGACGATGTTGTTGTTGTGGTCTTCAGTCCTGAGACTGGTTTGATGCAGCTCTCCATGCTACTCTATCCTGTGCAAGCTTTTTCATCTCCCAGTACCTACTGCAGCCTACATCCTTCTGAATCTGCTTAGTGTATTCACCTCTTGGTCTCCCCCTACGATTTTTACCCTCCACGCTGCCCTCCAATACTAAATTGGTGATCCCTTGATGCCTCAGAACATGTCCTACCAACCGATCTCTTCTTCTAGTCAAGTTGTGCCACAAACTTCGCTTCTCCCCAATCCTATTCAATACTTCCTCATTAATTATGTGATCTACCCATCTAATCTTCAGCATTCTTCTGTAGTACCACATTTCGAAAGCTTCTATTCTCTTCTTGTCCAAACTATTTATCGTCCATGTTTCACTTCCATACATGGCTACACTCCATACGAATACTTTCAGAAATGACTTCCTGACACTTAAATCAATACTGGATGTTAACAAATTTCTCTTCTTCAGAAGCGCTTTCCTTGCCATTGCCAGCCTACATTTTATATCCTCTCTACTTCGACCATCATCAGTTATTTTGCTCCCCAAATAGCAAAACTCCTTTACTACTTTAAGTGCCTCATTTCCTAATCTAATTCCCTCAGCATCACCCGACTTAATTAGACTACATTCCATTATCCTTGTTTTGCTTTTGTTGATGTTCATCTTATATCCTCCTTTCAAGACACTGTCCATTCCATTCAACTGCTCTTCCAAGTCCTTTGCTGTCTCTGACAGAATTACAATGTCATCGGCGAACCTCAAAGTTTTTATTTCTTCTCCATGAATTTTAATACCTACTCCGAATTTTTCTTTTGTTTCCTTTACTGCTTGCTCAATATACAGATTGAACAACATCGGGGAGAGGCTACAACCCTGCCTTACTCCCTTCCCAACCACTGCTTCCCTTTCATGTCCCTCGACTCTTATAACTGCCATCTGGTTTCTGTACAAATTGTAAATAGCCTTTCGCTCCCTGTATTTTACCCCTGCCACCTTTAGAATTTGAAAGAGAGTATTCCAGTCAACATTGTCAAAAGCTTTCTCTAAGTCTACAAATGCTAGAAACATAGGTTTGCCTTTCCTTAATCTTTCTTCTAAGATAAGTCGTAAGGTCAGTATTGCCTCACGTGTTCCAGTGTTTCTACGGAATCAAAACTGATCTTCCCCGAGGTTGGCTTCTACTAGTTTTTCCATTCGTCTGTAAAGAATTCGTGTTAGTATTTTGCAGCTGTGACTTATTAAACTGATAGTTCGGTAATTTTCACATCTGTCAACACCTGCTTTCTTTGGAATTGGAATTATTATATTCTTCTTGAAGTCTGAGGGTATTTCGCCTGTTTCATACATCTTGCTCACCAGATGGTAGAGTTTTGTCAGGACTGGCTCTCCCACGGCCGTCAGTAGTTCCAATGGAATATTGTCTACTCCGGGGGCCTTGTTTCGACTCAGGTCTTTCAGTGCTCTGTCAAACTCTTCACGCAGTATCGTATCTCCCATTTCATCTTCATCTACATCCTCTTCCATTTTCATAATATTGTCCTCAAGTACATCGCCCTTGTATAGACCCTCTATATACTCCTTCCACCTTTCTGCTTTCCCTTCTTTGCTTAGAACTGGGTTTCCATCTGAGCTCTTGATATTCATACAAGTCGTTCTCTTATCTCGAAAGGTCTCTTTAATTTTCCTGTAGGCGGTATCTATCTTACCCCTAGTGAGATAGGCCTCTACATTCTTACATTTGTCCTCTAGCCATCCCTGCTTAGCCATTTTGCACTTCCTGTCGATCTCATTTTTGAGACGTTTGTATTCCTTTTTGCCTGTTTCACTTACTGCATTTTTATATTTTCTCCTTTCATCAATTAAATTCAATATTTCTTCTGTTACCCAAGGATTTCTACTAGCCCTCGTCTTTTTACCTACTTGATCTTCTGCTGCCTTCACTACTTCATCCCTCAAAGTTACCCATTCTTCTTCTACTGTATTTATTTCCCCCATTCCTGTCAATTGCTCCCTTATGCTCTCCCTGAATCTCTGTACAACCTCTGGTTCTTTTAGTTTATCCAGGTCCCATCTCCTTAAATTCCCACCTTTTTGCAGTTTCTTCAGTTTTAATCTACAGGTCAAACCAATAGATTGTGGTCAGAGTCCACATCTGCCCCTGGAAATGTCTTACAATTTAAAACCTGTTTCCTAAATCTCTGTCTTACCATTATATAATCTATCTGATACCTTTTAGTATCTCCAGGGTTCTTCCATGTATACAACCTTCTTTCATGATTCTTAAACCAAGTGTTAGTTATGATTATGTTGTGCTCTGTGCAAAATTCTACCAGGCGGCTTCCTCTTTCATTTCTGTCCCCCAATCCATATTCACCTACTATGTTTCCTTCTCTCCCTTTTCCTACACTCGAATTCCAGTCACCCATGACTATTAAATTTTCGTCTCCCTTCACAATCTGAATAATTTCTTTTATTTCATCATACATTTCTTCAATTTCTTCGTCATCTGCAGAGTTGGCATATAAACTTGTACTACTGTAGTAGGTGTGGGCTTCGTATCTATCTTGGCCACAATAATGCGTTCACTATGCTGTTTGTAGTAGCTTACCCGCATTCCTATTTTCCTATTCATTATTAAACCTACTCCTGCATCACCCCTATTTGATTTTGTGTTTATAACCCTGTAGTCACCTGACCAGAAGTCTTGTTCCTCCTGCCACCGAACTTCACTAATTCCCACTATATCTAGCTTCAACCTATCCATTTCCCTTTTTAAATTTTCTAACCTACCTGCCCGATTAAGGGATCTGACATTCCACGCTCCGATCCGTAGAACGCCAGTTTTCTTTCTCCTGATAACGACATCCTCTTGAGTAGTCCCCGCCCGGAGATCCGAATGGGGGACTATTTTACCTCCGGAATATTTTACCCAAGAGGACGCCATCATCATGTAATCATACAGTAAAGCTGCATGCCCTCGGGAAAAATTACGGCTGTAGTTTCCCCTTGCTTTCAGCCGTTCGCAATACCAGCACAGCAAGGCCGTTTTGGTTATTGTTACAAGGCCAGATCAGTCAATCATCCAGACTGTTGCCCTTGCAACTACTGGAAAGGCTGCTGCCCCTCTTCAGGAACCACACGTTTGTCTGGCCTCTCAACAGATACCCCTCCGTTGTGGTTGCACCTACGGTACGGCTATCTGTATCGCTGAGGCACGCAAGCCTCCCCACCAACGGCAAGGTCCATGGTTCATGGGGGGAGGTCAGTGACGATACTGGTTCCGAAATGAAGAATGGCACAGACAAGACAGAAATACTAGATTCAGTTTTACGAAATTGTTTTACTGTGGAAGTCCGTACTTAAGATCCTTCTTTCAATTATAATGCGAACACTAAAATCACAGAAGTCGAGATAAGAGCCCGCAGGTAGAAAATAATCTAAAACCTCATTACGGGGGGAAGGCGATAGAGCCTGACGAAATACCTGTACGATGCTACATGGTATTCTGAAATTCCTGTTACAAACTTCTATGGCTCGTAAACGATAGTGAGTACATGAGATTTTTAATAGGAATCCCTGTCTCGTAACGTACAGTTTCCGTGTTACAGTCGTTTGTTAACATATTTGCTAGGTAGGTATGCAACAGGGTATTTATGGTGGTGGGTGGTTACGTCGGATCGGCTGATGTTATTTGACTCGTATCCTACCTCTCTGACCGGGTTCGAGCCTCTTCACGTGTGCGTGTTTGAGCAAGGTGGTTGAGTACACATTTCCAGGGTACATCGACATGATCCTTCCAAATGGCGAGGCTCACAGAAACGGAAGAGCTGCTCGTCGTCTTTATCAAGATCGTTCTCCATAACGTCCGACTCCATCGCACACTCTTTCCGCCCAAATTACGCAAAGGCGTCGCGAGATGGTGCCTCCACCTTCAGCAGGCGTGACTGTGGTGCTCCAAGAATATGCCGCACAACCGGATTGGAAAAGGCCGCACTGCAACATGGTCGAAGAGAACCATTCAACGAGTATACGAGCAATTTCTTTTGCTATTAATGAGTGAAATTCTAAAACAAGTGTTCTACTGCGCCACACCACGTCAATTACTTGTTAAAGTAATCGCGTTACCAACATGTTTTCAGACGGTTGTAGCACGGAAACGGAACGTTTGGGACATGGGTTCTCACTGAATATATTATGTGCTCACTACCCTCTACAAGCCCTGTAGGTGTGTAACGGGAATTTCCGAACACCCTGTACATACACTATGGTAAAGAACTTGCACATCTCCTAGTACCAGCCTATCGTAAGTCGCTGAAAGAACGGAGCGTTGCAAGGAATTGAAATAAATTCGTAGGATATCAGGATGGATTATCAACAAATACCTATATCGCAGATGTCATTCAGTTGCAGAATTTTGGAGCACGTTTTCTGATGCTTGTTATGACCTTCATAAGATAAAAAATCTCCTCGGTAGGGATCAACGAAGATCCTGCGAAAACGATCTTATGAAACTCAACTCGCTCTGTTCGCTCACGAGAACCAGGCAAAAGATACCTGCCCAGGTTGATGCACTGTTGCCTAACGGAAAAGATACAATGAACGGAATGTAAGACCAGCTTTGTGATTAGACTGAAGAGTTCCTAGTAAACGGAACATAACTTTCGTTCTTAACTTAGAGAAACCTTCAGACGTAAAAGTAGCTTCGGTTGTACACCAAGGTAGTGTCATAAGATCATTAAGGTTTATATACACAGGGTGTCTCTTCTAAGAGGCGTCAGACGCATTTTCTCTGGTGTTTCGGCAGATATTTACAATATCGTTTTTCCATTATGTGCGAGCCCCAGCGTCAACAGAAAGCACCGGTTTGTTTCCCATTACAAATAAAATGATTTTTAAAGCGGAATTTTTCGTACCCATTCGATAGTGGCCCCAGATTAGTCTAGTCCGATATCCGTTTTATCGATCACACTAACAACGAGAGTAAATTAGGTAGAATAAACCACAGTTTAGCAGCGACTCAGTAGTGCTTCATCCTTACCGGTAGCAGTCAGCACGGGTCAGGGCATTGCTATCTCTGCTGGAGAACTGGTAGTTCTTCGACTTTTACTGTCCCTGTTAACACTAGATAGAAAAAATATCGCAATAGACTAATCTTGGACCGCTCTATCGAATGGGCACGTAAAATTCCGCTTTAAAAACCATTTTGTTTATAACGGGAAACAAACCGACGCTTTCCGTCGATAATGGGCGTCGCATGAAACACGTGATGAGTACTTTTTGTTGGGTTGACTCCAGCTCCACAATGAAAAAACGAAATTACAAATATCTGCTCATAACTAGGTGGAAAAATTCGTGTCTGTTTGATTACATAGGTATTGACACTCACCGGAAACAGCCGCATTCATTAACTACGAGGGAGGATATGTACAGAGCGATGTAAAGAGGAACGTCTTTACGGAACTAGTGGCAGGAAACTCCGATGTAACACTAAGATTACCTGAAAGAATCCTGAGGTAGTGTAGCCCACCCTCGTGAAGGAAATGGGTTCACAAAATCCTCGTTCGACATTTACATGAGTTTTCTTCGTCTGTCTTTGGCACGCAAGGTTGGTAGAGGAATTAGAGAAGAATGAAAAAAGAGCAACACATTTCGTTATGGGGTCGCTCAGTAATTGCGAAAGCGTCAGGGGGATGTTCATCGAACATCTGTAACAAAGAGACGTTCTGCAAGACGGTGCGGTCTACTGCTAAAATTGCGGTAATTCATTTCTCGAAAAGCAAATTAGCGTTTAGATTGCAGCTACATATAACTGGCGGAAAGATCATGGAGGTAAAAATAAAGAGGTTCGAGTCCATACAGAGGCTTACCAGCAGTCGAAATTCCTGCACATTCTTCGTGACTGGAACGGGAGAAGGTAATGACAGAGGTGCAGAAAGCAGCCTCATTCATACACACTCAGGTCACTTGCGGAGTATACACTGACACAAAAAAGGAGCACCAAAAAACAATTAATGTTGACAAATGAAATTTCGTGAATGCATTTAAGTGATTAACATCGCCAGATCAAAAGTTAATGTAAATGCGAGAGAAGCCACTGCAAATATGAAATGCTGGTATATTAATAATCGGCGTAACCACCAGAATGTTAAATGCAAAGTTGAAAACGTGCATGAATTGTGTTGTACAGGTGCCGGATGTCAGTTTTTGGGATGGAGGCCCATGCCTGTTTCACTTGGTCAATACAGAAACGGTTAACGCTGTATGTGGATGACGCTGGACTTGTCGTCCGACGATGTCCCATATGTGCTCGATTGGAGACAGATCTGCTGACTGAGCAGGCGAAGACGACGTGTCGACACTCTGTAGAGCATGTTGGGTTACAACAGCCGTATGTGGACGAGTGTTATCCCCTTGGAAAAAAAACCTGGAATGCTGTTCACGAATGGCAGATCTAGAGGGCGAATCGCAAGAATGGCGTACAATTTTTGGAGTGAAGGTGCGTGCGTTAACCACGAGAGTTCTCCTGCTGTCATACGAAATCGCATCCCAGAGTATAACTCCAGGTGCATGTCCAGTGTGTCTGTCACGCAGACAGATTGGTTGAAGTCCGTCAACTGGTCTCCTGTAGAGCATGTTGGGTTACAACAGCCGTATGTGGACGAGTGTTATCCTCTTGGAAAAAAAACCTGGAATGCTGTTCACGAATGGCAGATCTTGAGGGCGAATCGCAAGAATTGCGTACAATTTTTGGAGTCAAGGTGCGTGCGTTAACCACGAGAGTTCTCCTGCTGTCATACGAAATCGCATCCCAGAGTATAACTCCAGGTGCATGTCCAGTGTGTCTGTCACGCAGACAGATTGGTTGAAGGCCGTCAACTGGCCTCCTTGTAACCAATACCCGGCCACCTGTGGCACCGAGGGAGAACTAGCTGTCAACAGAAAACGCAACAGACCTCCACCCTGCCCTCAAATTGGCTGGCGCTTGGCACCAGTGAAGTCGCAAATGGTATTGGTTTGGAGTCAGTGGACTGTACGCTACAGGCCGTCTAGCTCGGAGCTGTCCTCGAAGTAAGCCCTTTGTAGCACTTCGCTGTGCCAACTGCTACTTAAATTGCTCTGCAGATGCAGTACGATGGTTCAAAGCCATACGCTGAAGATGATGGTCTTCCCTCTTGGAAGTGCCACGTGGCCATCTGAAGCCCGATATTCTTGCGACCGTATATTCTCATAACCACAGCTTCCAGCAGTCATTTGCAGCAGCTGAATTACTGCCAAGTCCTCCTGCAGTATCTCAGAAGGATCATCCAGCTCGTCGTAGACCCATTACACTACCTAGTTCAAACTCAATGAGGTGTTGATAATGGCGCCTTGGTCGCCTCAGAGGCATTCTTGACTGATATCAGATCACCTCGTCGAATCTCAAAGGTAAGAATCGTTTACTATTGTCACAGCATGTATTCAAAGTAAACCTGATTTCCGTCCTACTAGTCGCACTAGTAGTGCCACTATTACGTGACTAGCGCGAAATTTGAAGTGACAGCATCGTTCAGATGTAGAAATATGTCTACCAGCCTTTCGTTATGTCGCACATCTCCTTCTTGGTGCTGCGATTTTTTTATGGTCTGTGTAGATGTCGATGTAAATGCGGAAGTTTTGGTTGCGCCTTTTCCACGTTATCTATATGCAAGCATCTTTCTGCACATTTTCTTAACGTCAACAACTCTTTTCACTTGTTTAATACCGTGTTTTGCTCTTTTGTTTCATTTTATTTCTAAAGAGATGGAAAAACAGAGGTTACTATAAAGACCAGGAAATGGGGAGGTTTCCTTCTGCAAAGCTTGGTTACACGTAGTTCGTCAGTTCGCCGCTATTGATCGCAGTCTTCCGATATTGTGCTACTGGGGGTTAAGTTCGAACCTGAACAGTGACGGATGAACAATTAGCCTACTGGCCTTATTAGTATTAATCAGGTGACATTTCAGAATATGTTTGGACTGTATGGTGCTTTGCCATTTGCTTGAGCTGCTGCAAATGGTGGTTACAGTAACGGGTCTCTTTTGACATGCAGCGTTTGTGATATATCAGTACCACTGGACGTAAAACACCAAAGTAATGGTGTTACGCGGCATTATGCTAGTACGAAACATGAGAAGAATAAGGAACTACAATGTAGCAAAGATGAAATTTGACAACAATTCATTGGCGAGGAATGGCTTCTTCAACTGCAGTAAACAAAAGGATTTCTTTACTGGAACAGCAACGACACTTACGCCATGTGGTATTCCTCTTTTGAAGCTTAACAGTCCTTTATGACAACATATTTGCAGAAATATACCGCGACATGTGTTTCAGACGAGACCACCTTACTAAAATCGTACCTTTAACCTCTACACGAGGCGATATTACAACATACGCAAGTAACAGCTAAAAATCCCGTATATTTTCTACTAGATAAAACCAGTGATAGGCAAAAAGGTAAGTTCTAAGCATTTTAGTAGGACCCCTAAATGAACAGCAAGGGAAACCCATGCTGTTAAAAACGTAACTTCACAATAAAACAGACAACAACAGTGTGATGTAAAGTTTCAGTGATGCATGTGTTGCATCGTGGCCAGAAGGAATGCAGTATGATCGGGCGTGGCTGGTACTTATGCATGGATCATATTACATGTTATTGGCATTTTCCAACCTGAAACCGATGTGCGCAGAAGCTGCCGTACTACCACTGTCATATCGATGTGATGTTCTCCTCAGTGGATATGCATGCTGTTTGTCTGTCATGCCTGGCCACCCATCCTATGCATTGAAGGCGAGTCATGACAGGGAAAGGGGAAGAGTGGTTCGAAGAGCACCATGGTGAGTTTTGCACATACCTGTG
This sequence comes from Schistocerca piceifrons, assembly GCF_021461385.2. NCBI lineage: Eukaryota > Metazoa > Arthropoda > Insecta > Orthoptera > Acrididae > Schistocerca > Schistocerca piceifrons. Next base: position 100,151,773 of record NC_060149.1, read on the forward strand.
GCTACCAAACTCTCTGGATTAAAATCCAATCAAGAATCTGTGGGATTACTTCGATCTGGTTGTGTGCACCATGGATCCTCAACCGTGAAACCTAGTGTACCTGGCCACAGCACTGGAGTCAGCATGGCTCCACATCCCTGTCGGCACCTTCTGGAACCTCGTTGACTCTATTCCTGCATGTGACGGGAAAAACAAAGGGCTGTCACCTCGGTGGCTGCCGAGAGCCAGCCTCCGGACACTCAATGTCACAGGGCGCAGAGGCGTCGGCATTCTCATTGAGTCAATTTTCGGATTCTAGCGCAGAAAAACAGTTGTTGGAGCACGCCGGCGAAACAGAAGTTGGTAGGGTGAAGGTATCACGTGGCGACACCACTGAAGAGGATTTCTGAGTTAGCGAAGGAGAAGACCATTTGCCTTTGTTTGATTTCTTGGAGCCTTTGAGTTTGGCAGATGAAGACTCAGATGTTTGTTGGCTGGAGTGACGTAAAAAGTCTTTGCGGGAGTATTCTTTCTGTCCTTTCCCCCATGCTGTTGTGTAACAAGTGATTTCACCAATCGAGACGAGAATTTGTGGGCCTGTTGCACAGCTGGAAGAGGAGAAGGACACGGGGATACTAACGTGACACTGGGAGATTTTACAACCTCGATACTGAATTTGAGAGGGTAAGTCTGCGTAGTTGTGTCCTTCATGGAGCGACGTGTAGCAAGAACGGTACTGTAACTGCCAGATGGTAAGACTCAGAGCTTTCGACTAGCGAACTACTTATGAGCAACATGGTAAGGCCACCCTCTGCCAAAACTTTATTGAGAATAGCAGAATAATCACGTAGATGTAGATGTAACTTATAGACTAATACGGATATTGAAGGTTCGTCTTCACAGGAGTAATTGTCCATCTTTTCCGCTTCAAATGAGTCTCCTGGCTCTTCAGTGACACATATGGCTCAATATTTATTAATTGTGGCACTCACTCCGTCTTCAGGCCGCAATTGGCCCATCGGGACCATCCAACCTCCGTGTCATCCTCAGTTGAGGATGCGGATAGGAGGAGCGTGTGGTCAGCACACCGCTCTCTCGGTCGTTATGATGTTTTTTTTTTTTTTTTTTTTTTTTTTTTTTTTTTTACCGGAGCCGCTACTATTCGGTCGAGTAGTTCCTCAATTGGCATCACGAGGCTGAGTGCACCCCGAAAAATGGCAACAGCGCATGACCCATCCAAGTGCCGGCCACGCCCGACAGCGCTTAACTTCGGTGATCTGACGGGAACCGGAGTATCCACTGCGGCAAGGCCGTTGCCTATTAATTGTGGGGTAACCTTTAATTTTGCACTCGATGCGAAAAGCGGCCATAAGGAACGAGCAACCATTATGCTGCACAGCGGAAGGGATTTCCTTGTCACGTGGTCACGTTAGCTTCCGGTAGAAGTCCAGAGACAACCCCATCTGTGGAGCATTGTGTGAAACTGGCCCTCCACACACTCCTGTCAAGCTGAATTCAGCCGCCAACATGAATATGACTATCTTAGGCAGCGCCTATGCGTCCGCAGCACCGTGTTTGTGACTGAATAAAGTGTGTCTTCCCTTTAAAACAGGCTGTCGTGTTACATGGAGTATTTCCACCCTTCGCTTTTATAATGGCTTGATCTCTGCTGAGATACTTTCAATGACATGCCTGCGTGTCTGTGCAGAAATGGCTGCCCATTCTTCCTCACAAGTTGAAACCAGAGAACGTAGCGCTGTTGGCCGGCCGAAGTGGCCGTGCGATTAAAGGCGTAGCAGTCTGGAACCGCAAGACCGCCACGGTCGCAGGTTCGAATCCTGCCTCGGGCATGGATGTTTGTGATGTCCTTAGGTTAGTTAGGTTTAACTAGTTCTAAGTTCTAGGGGACTAATGACCTCAGCAGTTGAGTCCCATAGTGCTCAGAGCCATTTGAACCATTTTTCGTAGTGCTATTGCACGCTGGGAATTGGAGGGAAATCGACGATCAAAGTCATTCCAAAGGTGTTTCATTGGGTGCGGTCGGGACTTTCGGTGGGACAGTCCATTTTAAGATCCTTATTTTCCACAAATTATTCAAATAGCTCTAAGCACTATGGGACTTCACATATAAGGTCATCAGTCCCCTAGAACTTAGAACTACTTAAACCTAATTAACTTATGCCCAGGACAGGATTCGAACCTGCGACCGTAGCGGTTTCCAGACTGAAGCGCCGAGAACAGCTCGGTCACAACGGCCTATCACAAACTATTATCTCACAGATTCTGCTTTATAACAAGGTGCATTATCATTCTGATACAAACAGTCATCATCTCCTAACTGTTGCTGTACCATATACAGTGCACAATACTGCTAGATTTGTTCATGTCCTTTCGCATTTAGCGTTTTCTTAAACGCATTAAAGTGGCCACACCGTAACCATCAGAAACAAACCCATACGATAACTCCACCTCCTCTGTACGACAGTGTTAACAAAGCACATGAAGGCATAAAATACCTTCCAGGCATTCGTTAAACCCAAACCCTTCCTTTGGATTGCCACAGGGTACAGCGTGATTCATCAGCCCCAGTCACTCTTTTCCAGTTACCCACTGCCCCTTGGTGCTGCTCTTTACATCTCAGGCGTCGTTTAGCACTGACTACAGGAATGTGTGGTTTATGAAGACGTACTGGACCATTTACCCCTTTCTTTTTAACTCACAGCGCACAGTCATTATGCTGGCCGCATTGCTGGTAGCACTTTGGAACTCTCGAGTGATTCCTTCTGCCGATTTCAGGCAATTTTGACGGTCCCTCTTCGTCAGTGCACTAAGCCTGAATGGTTTTAGTTTACCTGCGGTTGATACGTCGCGTGTCCGTTTTTCTCAGTCACATCTCAAACGGTCTACCTGGGTATCTTTAGAAGGGTTGGATTTTCTCTGATTGAATTCTTACTCGGGTGATCTCCAATTAATAGTCCACGTTAGAAGTCACCGAGCTCTGCTGACAGACCCAGTCTGCTATTACTTGTTCCCTACTGACAAAAGAAGGTAAAGGAAGCCTTGTTCCCCAAAATAAACACCTGCAGGAATTAGCAATTTCAAACAAAGCTCTGTACTTCACTGGGAGACGTACCGTTAATGATGTTTCAAACTCACTGAAAAAGTTACGTATGAGAATTAGTGTCCGCAGTCAATACTGAACAATTCAATAAAATAATCAAGCAATGTAATTAAGTCAATAGGCAATTATTTGCTTCAAATGTCACGTAGATGACAGACGTTTCAGGTACGTGTAAATATTTCTTCCAGAGTTTACCATGTAGTCCTTATTTATGTGAATCTTGTCAGATGACACCTTGAAAATCAATTAGTATCGGTAGAAACAAACACTAATTGTTGTCAGTGATACCCAAGGATTTCTCTACGACCGAAACGTCACGTGTGTGCGTATGTTTGACCTACTACTCATACTCTTCGTAAAAATGAATCGGTTTAAAGTAGGACTAATTTCAGGGCTATTTTCCCAGTAGTAAGTGAAGAAAACATTGTTTCACAGAAGTTACATCAGGACGAATTAACAATATTAAACAAAGCCATCTACTTCACAAACTTCTTACGTATGAGAATTAGTCGTCTCATATAACACTGAACTGTCTAATAACATAAGCAAACAAAGTGACTAATTCAATATAAAATTACTTGCATTTAATACTACGTGGGTATTAACGGACATCTACCAACAGTAACTGTTGTCAGTAATACGCAGGGATTGTTCTACTGTGAAGAGCCACGTGTCAGTGCAACGGGGCGCTGCGGAGCAATAGAGCGACGTTATCAGGTGTCCTCCCGCTGGAGGATCCGTGACATACGACACGCCCTAAGCGATGGCTGCGTGCAGCTGAGCGAGATTACCACAGGAGGCACCTGCACTGAATTGTCACGTGTGGTTGACTGGACATTTATACTCATATGACGAAAAGATACAAATGACTCATGTATCTCTTAAAGTATTCTTCATCCATATTAATTACTACTACATACAAATATATATACAGCATTACGTACCAGGTGTGATGTTCACCGTATGTGAAGTCAATGTTTGTCAGTTACTTGGTGTACAGAATCTACCTTTGTAGCGAATACTTGTTCTCTTCACTAGCTGAGGCTGTTGGCTGAATAATTACTTGTACAATTTTTCAATTACAACAGAAATGTTCAAATGTGTGTGAAATCTTATGGGACTTAACTGCTAAGGGCACCAGTCCCTAAGCTTACACACTAATTATCCTAAAGACAAACACACACACTCATGCCCGAGGGAGAACTCCAACCTCCGCCGGGATACAACAGAAAATCACTGTTTATAAACGTTGTAAATACGCTCTAAGATAAAAAAAAGACGCACCACGAAGGAATTATCTTAATAGGATAGAAATCGATATATGTTATTTACATGCAAAAACAAACAAATGAGTACAGTTTCAGAAAAATCGAATGATTTATTCAAGAGGAGCAGCGCCACAAATCGAGCATGTCGATAGCACTTTAATTCGCCTCTCACTCTTATGCAAGCCGTTATTCGGCTTGGCATTAATTGTTAGAATTGTTGCACGTCCTTCTGAGAGATATCGTACCTAATTCTGTTCAACTGGCGCGAAAGATCGTCAAATTTCCGAACTGGTAGGAGAATCCTGCCCGTAGTGCTCCCGACGTTCTCAATTAGGAAGAGATACGGAAACCTTGCTGGACAAAGTAGAGTTTGGTAACTATGAAGACCAGCAGTAGAAACTCTCGCCATGTGCAGGCGGGAATTATCTTGCTGAAAAGTTAACCCTGGATGACTTGCCATGAAGGGCAACAAAACGGAGTGTAGAATATCGTTGAGTTATTTCTGTGCTGTAAGGGTGCTATGGATAAGAAATTGATCCTGCTACGAAAAGAAATGACACACCAGCCCATTATTCTCGGTTAGTCAGCCACATGAGGCGCGAAAGTCAGGCTGATACCCCGCCGCTCTCTGGGACGAATCCAGACACGTCTACGCTGGCTGTCGGGCCTCATTTCGAGGCGGGACTCATCACTGAAGACGCTTCTACTCCAGTCAATGAGATTTCAGGCTGAACACGTGTCTGTAGAGCCCAGAGTGCAGTCGTCTATGAAATTCGCATGCAGGTTCTTGCTTTATTCCATTGAAACACTCTGCCCCCCCCCCCTGCCTCCCCCCCCCCCCCCCCCCCAGAGATACTAGGTGATAATACTGTGGAACTGGGAGACTTTCGCGAATAGTTAAACTAGTTAAAAACAAAGAGAACGCACCGATCTACAGGGGTACACTTTTAGGAATGTAGTATTTTCCAGTCGTGCAATTCGACTTCTTCAACATTATGGGTAAAGATGGCAGCTATATGTCTGTCGATTTTACCATAAAATGCGGAGTAAACTACTGGAGACGACATGTGAAAAAACACGCACGTTGGACTGCATGGATTCATGCCTTTTTTTGGTCTATGAAAATTACCTTAAAATTGTTATAGTTTTTCTAGTGTGGTCAGCCATACTAAGAATGCCCTACACTAAAAAGCCATAAAACTTGTAACCTAATTTTCATAGACGAAGAAAAGAAGAGATTGAGTGCCATAAATCCATGCACCGCTACATTATATGCCCAACCAAAGATAACTATACATAAATTACAAATCCATATCCATCTAATTATAAGCTGCATACATAGCTCAACTTACCTTTCAAATAAAAAACTAAATAAACTGTTAAGTAGTCTATGCACATAAAGCAAAAAGTACATTATAAAGGACACATGAACCTTAGCCTACACCATCGAAGACACACAAATCCTACAAACTGTAGTCAAAATAACCTCATTTGATACTATCAGTCTAGGTACCACTACATCACTTGCAGAAACCATGATTGTTTTAAGAAACAACCGTCATCAATATAGAAAAAATCTATCGTAGCAATCCATGAAGCCATGGGCCTCCTGAGGCTTACACTCACAAAGTTATTTGGAATTTAATAATAAATTTTCCACACAGCAGATGGGGTTTTAGTGGGCAACTGTATTTCAGGAATAATTGCAGGCATATGTATAAATAGATTTTAGTTCCAGCAGACAATCTACTAGACAATTTATGTATTACTACAGATATGTAGACGACACCCTATTGCTAAGATATGGTAACAATGCCCACATCCAACAAATACATCAAAACTCTAACGACTTGCATCAAAAAATTAAATTTTACATAAAAACAGAAAGAAACAACTCCATAAATTTTCTTGACCTGAAAATAAGTAAGGTATGCAACAAAAATATTCAAAAAATATAGAAAAGGAATCACTACAAAAAATAGTATTAACAAAAATCCTTGTCATGTAATGCTCATAGATTTTCATTTTTCAAATTAATGATCAACAGAATTGCAAATTTGTCTCTAGAGCAGCATGCAACACAAAAAGAAATTACAACACTACAATTCAAATCACAGAAAAATAGTTTCCATCCAAAGATATGGCTCAGAATACACAATCGACAAACAAATCCTAAAATACAAAGAATACAAACGCATAAAACACTGAAAAAGAACCTATAACCAAAAGAAAAGTAACATACATGCAAACAATTGATCTGGACCATGTAATGAATAAAATGAATGAATTTCAGCATAAAACAATTGTCCAATTAGCACTTTTCAGGAACAGTGATCTGATAACACAAATTAAATAAGAGAAATACAAAATCTCAGAATTTCCGAACCCAGGAGACGGGATAATATCTTGTCGAAACTGTATGAGAGTCTACACTGGACAAACAGCAGAAACATCAATATTAGATTCAAAGATTTATTGAAATCTGCGACCATGAAATATGATAAACATATGAAATCAGAGATAATACATTTAGAAAAAATTTTAACCAAAAAGGTCTATGCAGAAAATACACCATCTCTGCCTTACAAAGATGAGAAACCTGTAAACATACGATATATAAGCACTCCAGTGGTCATATAGCTATTAACAAATATAAAACACTTATCACAAATTTCAGATAATAAGAGCTACATAATTATAATAATACTATTTCCTAATAGACATCTCACAATCAGTATTTTATCTGACAATCGGTATGTACTCTACATATATCTTTTATCTCAAAATGTACCAGATGTGATCTGGTGCTGTATTACTGATGCTGTATTTAAAGCCATACAAAATAAATAAATAAATAAAATCTTATGGCTGGACCCTGGATGTTATATGACCATCAACTCCACCCAGACATAGGTAAGTATGTAGTCTATAAAAATGACATAACTGATCATAAGCGAACATAAATAAGTCAATGTTTACAACAGGCACATATGCACAAATGGCATTTCAAGCTGAACAGGAAGATGGTCGTGCAAAAATTGCCAAATACAAGAAATAAAGGTTACATTGCAGCTACTGGAAGGTGTTGTTGTTGTTGTTGTTGTGGTCTTCAGTCCTGAGACTGGTTTGATGCAGCTCTCCATGCTACTCTATCCTGTGCAAGCTTCTTCATCTCCCAGTACTTACTGCAGCCTACATCCTTCAGAATCTGCTTAGTGTATTCATCTCTTGGTCTCCCCCTACGATTTTTACCCTCCACGCTGCCTTCCAGTACCATATTGGTGATCCCTTGATGCCTCAGAACATGTCCTACCAACCGATCCCTTCTTCTAGTTAAGTTGTGCCATAAACTCCTCTTCTCCCCAATTCTATTCAATACCTCCCCATTAGTTATGTGATCTACCCATCTAATCTTCAGCATTCTTCTGTAGCACCACATTTCGAAAGCTTCAATTCTCGTCTTGTCTAAACTATTTATCGTCCATGTTTCACTTCCATACATGGCTACGCTCCATACAAATACTTTCAGAAACGATTTCCTGACACTTAAATCAATACTCGATGTTAACAAATTTCTCTTCTTCAGAAACGCTTTCCTTGCCATTGCCAGTCTACATTTTATATCCTCTCTACTTCGACCATCATCAGTTATTTTGCTCCCCAAATAGCGAAACTCCTTTACTACTTTAAGTGTTTCATTTCCTAATTAATTCCCTCAGCATCAACCGATTTAATTCGACTACATTCCATTATCGTCGTTTTGCTTTTGTTGATGTTCATCTTATATCCTCCTGTCCATTCCGTTCAACTGCTCTTCCAAGTCCTTTGCTGTCTCTGACAGAATTACAATGTCATCGGCGAACCTCAAACTTTTTATTTCTTCTTCATGGATTTTAATACCTACACCGAACTTTTCTCTTGTTTCCTATACTGCTTGCTCAATATACAGATTGAATAGCATCGGGGAGAGGCTACAACCCTGTCTCACTCCCTTCCCAACCACTGCTTCCCTTTCATGTCCATCGACTCTTATAACTGCCATCTGGTTTCTGTACAAATTGTAAATAGCCTTTCGCTCCCTGTATTTTACCCCTGCCACCTTCAGAATTTGAAAGAGAGTATTTTAGTCAACACTTGCAACGTCCCCTTTGAACAATTTATACACGACTGTGCTTAACCTGACATACAATATTTTTAGCGCAACGCAATCTGACTTTCAAAATTCCCTACAAAAGAATGGCCCTGACTAACATTAAACTATACCTTTCACAAATCACTTACCTCACAAAAATCTTCGCTGCTCAAGCTACTGCAATACAGCGAGCGCCACTACTGCCAGCTAAATAGAAGATTCAAACTACTGAAGGCACTAACTACTGATAGGGATAGTTAGCAAATGAAAGATATTAATAGAGAGCAAACAATGTATTTACCTTAATATCATCACAAGTCATAATATATATATCAGTTCATGACAAATTAGAAATCTCCGCCATCTCTCTCCCCACATCCACCACTGCTGGCGGCTCACCTCCAACTGCGCAACGCTACGCGCTGTTCACAGCCAGCTGCCTAACACTACAATGGCGAGTATTACAACAATGCAAAGCAGACACAGACTGCACACAGCACAGCCAGTGATTTTCATATTGAGCGCTACGTAACATTGCCAATAAGAAAACATAAACAGCCTACTTACATAGAGAAAACATGAACAGCCTACTTACATAGCCCCCATGCTCCCCACAAAAAATTTTACAAAATTTTTTTGGGCAGTGGCCAATAATGATTTGATAAAATTTTTCATAATTACAATAACAAAGAAATCAATTGCACACACTTATTGATATTATGTTGGTCAAAAGCTCAAATTTTCTCACAGTCCATAAAGACAGTCCTAATCGTACATAACAGTAGAATAGCAGTGTTTTTCTCAAAGTCTGAGCAGTAAAACACAATGCACATGGAAGTAGTGGATTTCCATGCAGTCTCGAAGAAGTAGTGTTGTTCTTCCAACGAAAAGACAGTGCTGACTCTTGACATGCAGACAGGTAATGGGCCACAATGGAGCAAACCCACAGCAAAGTCATTCGAAGTTTTGAAGTATATTGGGAGGTAGGTCATCACAGAGCAGACCCACTGGAGTCCTGGTAGAGATTGTGGTATTGGTGGGCCACCAGAGGTGCAGACCCCACTGCAGTCCTTGTAGAAATAATGGTATTGATGAATCATCAAAGATGTAGACCTACTGTAGTCCTTGTAGACACGGCCAGCAGCCATCTGTTGCGACTGTGCAGGTGCACAATCACCATCGAAGATTCTTGCAGAGAATATAGCAAGTCCATAAACCACCACTTGTGCACTCAGAAAGTTTTTCTTTTAATTGTCCTTAGAACCAGCAATGCTGTTATCCAGTCCCTTGCTGAATTACCAACACATGTGCAAATACTATCAGTCCCTACTTCTCACATATTGTCCATATACTATGACCAACAGAAACGTGTGCAGTGAAATGTAACTAACAAGTTAATAATGTCATGAACTGGTGACAATTACAATTTTATAACATAAGAATACAATTACAAAGGTACAAAATACATCATTAAAAACATAACAATACAGATAACATTTGTAGTAAAACAGGCGTTACAAAAGAATAGAAATAAACATATACATCAGTGTTACAAAAATAGTGACATAAGTACATACATAAAATAATGAGAATAGTTTTCGAAACATTAATTTCACACATGAACATTGAAACAGAACAGAATTGTAAACAACTTTACAAAGAAAATAACATATTATTAATGCAACTTATATTTGAGGATAACAGTATTCCTCCTCATAGTGAATATAGCTTAGTATTAGAAGAGAAAAAAAATTCTATGAAACTGTACACAGAGACAGGAAGAAAACAAATACACAAGGGTACACAAACATATAGTGGGATAACACAAAAGGGAAAGGACAGGGTTCGTTTTCAGTGTAACGTGGTACTGCAGTCCAACCCAAAACTTCATATATCTTTCCTCTTATTTCATCCTTTGTTTCCACCCAAAAAAATTCTATCTAAGCATGCTTTCTGTATTTATATGTTCATACATTTCTTACCTCAACATTTATTTCCAAGAAAATCCTACCTAAACCTGTTTTCTCAATGCATTTCTTCCAATTCATCGCAACTCATTCTCTTAGAGGCTACCCCCTCTTAAGCTAACTTAAATCTACTGAGCTCAGATGCTAAACTAAGGGACGAGGCAATGCAGCATCACATAACAAATCAACACAAACAGCAATGCAAAAAAAATGCAAATTGGCAAAGCTAGCAGCATAAATGAGCAAAAGTCAAATTCAATAACACTATGCCTGGCAAACAGCAGCAACTTATACCTAAACATGACATAGCGCAAGCAGAAAAAATATTACACTAAAATGGCCATGTCTAATACCTATGTCACATCTTAACACTAGAGTGATGCATCACAATTTATTCTACAAAAGAAATTACCAAGTACTTGAAAAGAAAATTATGAATGCAGTTCCTGTGAAGGTAAATGTCGTTTTGTGCTTCCTCATTTTTTTAAAAAAAATTATTATTTACTCGATCTGTAGACAGAAAATATTTATATTAGTACAGCTATAAAATTTTATTTTAACCAATGCTGCAGTGCAGCTAGAAACTAGATATCAAATGAAATAAGCAACTATGTACAAAGCAAAGCATAAGAACATCGTTCAATAGTCATGTGGCATTTCATAAGTTAGTAGAAAAATCTCTCAACTAGAGAGACAGTAGTCATAATCAGGTGTATAGACATAAAAATATTTCTCGTCATTTCATTAGGCATCCAGTGTAATCATATGTTTTCAAGTTCGACCGTGTCGTTTTTGCGATGCTTTCTACAAGGGAATGTCAGAAGCGAGGTTAATGGCGTCTTTTTTTTATTTTTTTTTTCTACCTGTGCCGCTGAAAAGGGCTCGCAATAATGGCTTTTCCTCCAGGCGTCTGACACAGCTGGGTGCCCGCGACGCATTACGTGCAGGTGGTCACTTAACTTTCGTACGGAAATATTTACGACAGCAATTTTCGCTAAAGTGACAGTCTCACATAAAAATACTTCACAGGTCAAGAATTAGCGTTGCAAATCTGTAGAAACAAAATCCTATGAATATAACAGTGTCCAAAAAATGTTCAGTGGCATTGTGATACATTCACACATGATTCACACATGTCATAACTCTTAAAGTACGATTCTTGGTTTCCAACATCCTTTTTCACAAGTCAAGAGTCCCTACCCACTATTCATTACTCCTTACCTTATTACACATATACGTATCCATCGACACTCGTCAATATTTCGTCATTATAAATATGAAGCATAATCAAATAACTCATATAGCCTCAGCCTATTAATCGTAAACATACCTCAGCAGCATAATACACATCGTCGTCGTAAAAATAACATCATAACACCTCGGTCAAATCTCAAAATCGTCGTAGCTTCCTCCAATAATTAAAAAAATTCTCTGCTCATGTCAAAAGTGTCATCTGCCTCAAACGTACTTTAAAAATCATAATCCCTTTACCAAATACATCATTCAAAGCTCTCATAGTATCACAATGGTTCCAAAAAAATATGAAGAGTTCACACAGTACAGACAAAATACAATTTCGTAAGTGTGAAGTTATCCAATGGTGTAATTACGTAAACATCTGTCACTGATATAGTAAAATAAATGTTTGTCTCTCTCAGTTACATGACCAGATAGCTGTGTAATTTGTGTGTTAGAGAAATATGGTACCAATGTGTAAAGTTGTATAAGCAAATACCATATTAGCTAGGGTTCCTTGTGGTTGCCACACACATGGTACACAAAGTAGACGTGTACCCCCCTGAGGATTAATGTAATTATACCCTCAGGTGTTACAGATTACACCAATGGAATGAAATGTATCACTGAAAACCTTTGAATCATTGTACTTCAAATATCTTTAAAAAAATAAATGTTTTAAGTACAAAATTAATCACTGAAATGCGTGTCCTGTAGCGCTAAATGTGCATATTGTTGTAAGATAATCTCTGTGAAAGTGTCGTAGTTATTTTCCTCCAAAAGCTAAGTTCTGCAGAAGCCAATGTACTTACCTCATGATAAACAAAAGTGAAATGCTTTGCGTAGAGATATCTTAGTTATTACGCTTATTGTTGTGATGATGAAAGTACTGTGCTGTAACGTATTGTTGTGCTATGGAAAAGGCTGTCTCCTTGTAGCTATACCACAAAAGTTACTACTAAAACATGTTTTGATTTCCAGAAGAGTTCAGAAAACTGTGCAGATATAAAACAGATACACCGCAAAAGCAACATTGTAAATTGTCACTCATTAGTAGCGTCGTGATAAAATCGTGTAGCTGTCACATAAACTAACTATTGTCTCATCTGGTATCTCACAGAAAGTACTTTAAATCCGGAATGTATTTTCAAGTAAACCAAAATGTTGCATTAAAATCTCATTAGCAGTACTGGTAAATGTTCTAAGTATGTGAGCCTTATAGTCGTTACGTAATCATACAACTAACAAGCAAGAATGTACACACACAAGAACACTGTGACGTCTGTTCACTATAACAATGCATTCGTCATTTCTGTTTAAATAAGTTCTCTTGGTTCTGGATTGGATATTTAACTTCAAACATTGTTGTATGTTAACAGATTCTAAGTCTGACAACGCTTACTAGCAATGTAAAGTGAAAAGTTATATGGCAAAGACAAAGTTAAAAAGCAGATTATCTTTCAATAAACGGTTTTACATGTGAAACCTGGTGTAAACCTATACTCTTCATAGTACTCAGAGTTTGAACTTGAATGCAACTGTCATGCGGTATACGTCGGCAAAGAATACTGGAATTTTTCTCAAGGTTAGCGTCTATGTTATTTTTCTCTGAGCCAGCCGGCGCAGGTGGCTGCCTGCGGCGCGAGTCATTGTCTGCCTCTTTGTTGGCGCGCGTCGTTATTGGGATTAGGAGACCCAACTTCTACAAATTCGCCTTGCCGAGAGGGCCCAGCTCTGTTAGAGTCCCGCCAGTTCTGATGAAATTCACGTCTATCGTTATGATTATATCGTCTGTCGTCATGTCGGTGGGTTCCGTAGTTTCTTCCTTGTCCGTCACGTGGTGGAGAATTTCTCCCTGAATCGTAACTGCGCGCTGAACTGTTCCGTCTGAAGTTATTCTGTCTCCCTTGATAATAATTATTTTGGTTCCCATATTGTCTGTTTCTGTGGTTATCTCTGTCATATTCATTACTACGGAAATGCGATCTTTCTCTGTAACTATTATTACTCTGCCAGTGGTTGTCATATGGGTGGTGTCTGTTTTGGTCACGATTTGCGTTGTAAGAATAGACCAGTCGTGTCCGGTTATTGTTTCTGTCGTCACGGAATTGTGACGGATGTGACCTGTAGTGATTGTTTTCCTGTTTTCGCATCCCGCGACTGTCTGTGTCAATTTCTAATTCTTGTAACAGTCCCTGAAAAGCTTCAATGTCGTCTTTGCAACGTCCTGCTAAAATAATATGTCTCAAATGTTCGGGCAGTTTGATTAATTAAATGCGGATGAGTTCTGAGGGGCTGTATGGGTTTGACAGGTACTGATTCTTGTGCAACATGTCTTCAAAATATTTGACAAGACTGGAAAATTCAGATTGTTCGAAATGTTTCATCATTATGATGTTATGTTTTACGCGGTCTTGTGTGGCTTGAGACCAATATGCTGAGAGGAAGGCATGGTAAAACTCTCCTTCACTGTGGCAATCGTGAATTACCGATCGCATTCTTACAGCTGGTTCATTCTCTAAGTAGCCACACATAAATTCTAACCTGTGCTCCAATGACCAGTTGGGAGGGAAACAATGAGAGAATTGATGGAGCCACGCTTGTGGATGAATGTCGTTGGCAGAATTCTTAAACGTTTTGAATTTACGTGTAGTAATGAGCAGCTTATAGTCAAAATCGTCATGTCGGCGAGTCGCATGTCGGTCATTGTTACTTCGTTTCGGCGGTTCCATCTCAAAATCCAATGCGCCTTGCCAATTTCTTTCACAATTTCCGAAGTGCCCTGTGTTGTTATTTTGTGTCTGTTCCGTATTTGTATGTCCCTCTTCCCGTATTGGGGCGCGAGTGTCCTCTGAAATACGTAATTCTTGTACTACTTGTGCCAGCTGATCTTGCACTTCCCGGATTTCTCTTTTGTACTGTGTATTGATTTGATTCTGATTTTGTTTGAATTTCCTAATTTGTTCATACTCTTCTGTGTCAGTGAAGGCTACAGGTGTTGTGTCATTCAGATCATCATCTACCTTTGTAGATAAGTTATTTAGCTGATCCGAAAGTTCAACTACTTTCTCTGACAATGAACTAATTTCCTCCATGTGTCTTTCTACTGTGCCCTTTAAGTTTTCCTGAGTTTTTGCAAGTTGCGTAACCGAATCGGTAGATGCAACTGAGTCAATTTTAGCTTGCAAGGTCTCATGATTTTCATGAACAATAATTTGCAGTTCTTTTATGGCTGCTTCGTGATTCTGTAATGCATTTTCATGCCGCGAAAAAATAGGTTGAAAATGCTCACAAATTTGTGTTTTTACGTCGTTACAGACTTTTTGACATTTCGATTCGATTTTATGTAACTCAGTAGTTAAATCTTCACGTGTTTGTTCAAGTGTGGTGTCTAACTTTTGAAGATTTTGTTCCATTGTGTCTAACTTTTTAAGATTTTGTTCCACTGTGTCTAACTTTTTGAGATTTTGTTCCACTGTGTCTAACTTTTTGAGATTTTGTTCCACTGTGTCTAACTTTTGAAGCTTTTGCTGTGTTTGTCCCATTTGTTGTATTAATTGTAATAACAATGCATTGGTGTCTGAAACATGTTCCTCAGTGCTTTTCGGCAGTGAATTTACACCGGAAACATTCACATTTTGACAAGCAGAAAATGTGTCTTGACTTATTTGAGAAAACGGTGAGGATCCAAAACCTGAATCTACAGTATTTGCGAGATCGTGTCGTGTCATTTCGGCTTCCTGAGGCGAGCTGTTGCCGACCGATCGATCGATAATGATTCCCTCTTCACTAATTGTTTCACTGTCCACGCCATTGTTTGACGCCCGTTCCATTTCCCTGTGCACAGTTACCAAATTACAACTTTGAACATCAGTTAATTCATAACTCGGTGGCGCTAACACACTGCTCTCATTTTCACTGTCATTTCTCAGTTTACTTTGGAGCCTAGTATTACGTTTTTCACACGCCATTATTGTCACAGTATTTCACACGACAACACAGAAAAACACAATTTGAAGAGCAAAAATAAGAGAACACATTAACATAACACTGAAAATAATATCTAGTTAATTACAGCTGCGAAATACTTGGTGCAAATCTATATGCATGCCACAACTGTTTTACTGTACAACAATGAAAGGCTACAACTACAAAGGAGATTCTCTCTACAATTACGCGCTAGCAATAAACAAAAGCTACACTAAATACACAAACTACAAGAAAAATCAGAAGATTCCAGTGAGGTATCCTAGGCTAAGGGTCGACATATGCAACGTCCCCTTTGAACAATTTATACACGACTGTGCTTAACCTGACATACAATATTTTTAGCGCAACGCAATCTGACTTTCAAATTTCCCTACAAAAGAATGGCCCTGACTAACATTAAACTATACCTTTCACAAATCACTTACCTCACAAAAATCTTCGCTGCTCAAGCTACTGCAATACAGCGAGCGCCACTACTGCCAGCTAAATAGAAGATTCAAACTACTGAAGGCACTAACTACTGATAGGGATAGTTAGCAAATGAAAGATATTAATAGAGAGCAAACAATGTATTTACCTTAATATCATCACAAGTCATAATATATATATCAGTTCATGACAAATTAGAAATCTCCGCCATCTCTCTCCCCACATCCACCACTGCTGGCGGCTCACCTCCAACTGCGCAACGCTACGCGCTGTTCACAGCCAGCTGCCTAACACTACAATGGCGAGTATTACAACAATGCAAAGCAGACACAGACTGCACACAGCACAGCCAGTGATTTTCATATTGAGCGCTACGTAACATTGCCAATAAGAAAACATAAACAGCCTACTTACATAGAGAAAACATGAACAGCCTACTTACACACTGTCAAAAGCTTTCTCTAAGTCTACAAATGATAGAAACGTAGGTTTGCCTTTCCTTAACCTTTCTTCTAAGATAAGTCGTTGGGTCAGTATTGCCTCACGTGTTCCAACATTTCTGCGGAATCCAAACTGATCTTCCCCGAGGTCGGCTTCTACCAGCTTTTCCATTCGTCTGTAAAGAATTCGCGTTAGTATTTTGCAGCTGTGACTTATTAAACTGATAGTTCGGTAATTTTCACATCTGTCAACACCTGCTTTCTTTGGGATTGGAATTACTATATTCTTCTTGAGGTCTGAGGGAATTTCGCCTGTCTCATACATCTTCCTCACCAGATGGTAGAGTTTTGTTAGGCCTGGCTCTCCCAAGGCTGTCAGTAGTTCTAATGGAATGTTGTCTACTCCCGGGGCCCTGTTTCGACTTAGGTCTTTCAGTGCTCTGTCAAACTCTTCACGCAGTATCATATCTCCCATTTCATCTTCATCTACTTCCTCTTCCATTTCCATAATATTGTCCTCAAGAACATCGCCCCTGTATAGACCCTTTATATACTCCTTCCACCTTTCTGCTTTCCCTTCTTTGCTTAGAACTGTGTTCCCATCTGAGCCCTTGATATTCATGCAAGTGGTTCTCTTCTCTCCAAAGGTCTCTTTAATTTTCCTGTAGGCAGTATCTATCTTACCCCTCGTGAGATAATCCTCTACATCCTTACATTTATCCTCTAGCCATCCCTGCTTAGCCTTTTTGCACTTCCTGTCTATCTCATTTTTGAGACCTTTGTATTCCTTTTTTCCTGCTTCACTTACTGCATTTTTGTATTCTCTCCTTTCATCAATTAAATACAGTATCTCTTCTGTTACCCAAGGATTTCCACTAGCCCTCGTCTTTTTACCTACATTATCCTCTGCTGCCTTCACTATTTCATTCCTCAAAGCTATCCATTCTTCTTCTACTGTATTTCTTTCCCCCATTCCTGTCAATTGTTCCCTTATGCTCTCCCTGAAACTCTGTACAACCTCTGGTTCTTTCAGTTTATCCAGGTCCCATCTCCTTAAACTCCCACCTTTTTACAGTTTCTTCAGTTTTAATCTACAGGTCATAACCAATAGATTGTGGTCAGAGTCCACATCTGCCCCTGGAAATGTCTTACAATTTAAAATCTGGTTCCTAAATCTCTGTATTACCATTATATAATCTATCTGAAACCTTTTAATATCTCCAGGGTTCTTCCATGTATACAAGTTTCTTTCATGATTCTTGAACCAAGTGTTAGCTATGATTAAGTTATGCTCTGTGCAAAATTCTACCAGGCGGCTTCCTCTTTCATTTCTTAGCCGCAATCCATATTCACCTACTACGTTTCCTTATCATTCTTTTCCTACTGTCGAATTCCAGTCACCCATGACTATTAAATTTTCTCCTCCCTTCACTACCTGAATAATTTCTCTTATCCCATCGTACATTTCATCAATTTCTTCATCATCTGCAGAGCTAGTTGGCATATAAACCTGTACTACTGTAGTGGGCGTGGGCTTCGTGTCTATCTTGGCCACAATAATAAGTTCACTATGCTGTTTGTAGTAGCTTACCCGCACTCCTATTTTTTTATTCATTATTAAACCTACTCCGTCATTACCTCTATTTGATTTTGTATTTACAACCCTGTATTCACCTGACCAAAAGTCTTGTTCCTCCTGCCACCGAACTTCACTAATTCCCACTATATCTAACTTTAGCCTATCCATTTTCCTTTTTAAATTTTCTAACCTACCTGCCCGATTAAGGGATCTGACATTCCACGCTCCGATCCGTAGAACGCCAGTTTTCATTCTCTTGATAACGATGTCCTCTTGAGTAGTCCTCGCCCGGAGATCCGAATGGGGGACTATTTTACCTCCGGAATATTTTACCCAAGAGGATGCCATCATCATTTAATGACACAGTAAAGCGGCATGCCCTCGGGAAAAAATGGTTCAAATGGCTCTTAGCACTATGGGACTTAACAGCTGTGGTCATCAGTCCCCTAGAACTTAGAACTACTTAAACCTAACTAACCTAAGGACATCACACACATCCATGTCCGAGGCAGGATTCGAACCTGCGACCGTAGCAGTCACGAGGTTCCGGACTGCGCGCCTAGATCCGCGAGACCACCGCGGCTGGCCCTCGGGAAAAATTACGGCTGTAGTTTCCCCTTGCTTTCAGCCGTTCGCAGTACCACAACAGCAAGGCCGTTTTGGTTATTGTTAAAGGGTCATATCAGTCAATCATCCAGACTGTTGCCCCTGCGACTACTGAAAAGGCTGCTGCCCCTCTTCAGGAACCACACGTTTGTCTCGCCTCTCAACAGATACCCCTACGTTGTGGTTGCACCTACGGTACGGCTATTTGTATCGTTGAGGCACGCAAGCCTCCCCACCAACGGCAAGGTCCAAGGTCCATGGTTCATGACCTAAAATGCTGTATTTTGACTCGGTTTATCCTGCAGGATCCACTGACAAAAAACTGTTGATGTTATCATAAAAGAAGATACGATCAACATAATAAGTTGTTCACATCTAAAAATCTATCATCGAAGATTAATGCAATATATGTACTACAATAGAAACTGAATTAGATACAAAATCATCCTGTTTCATGGAAGCATCAAGGTCAAAGCAAAATAATCCGTAGTGCAATGCCTTAACAGCAGCAGAGCAAGAATACGAACGAAGAAGAAACCACAAACAATATATAACATACTAATGTACTCAACCAAGAACTTTATGTAGCTTATTTGAGACTTTGTAGTAACATAACAGCACTAATAGCATTTATAGGTAGATATTTCATCCACAACACTCAACAAATGTGGCAAACACAGGAGATAAAATTTGAAAAGCTAATGAAATCAAGTACCATAGCCAACAGTGCGAAAAACAAACTGTGTCATCTTTCCACATCTATACATACGTAAAAAATCTAAGCAACATAGAAGTTATGAATTAAGAAATTTGGCTTACTCGGCAAAAATCTAAAATATAGCCTGAAACCACAGTTACGCAGTACATCAGTTAAACAACGAATAGCAATAATAAAGACTGTCGTTATTTAAGGAAACTAAAATAACTAACAGTAAACATGGAGGAAATTATAGAAACAGAATAGCAACACAAACACTCATAACAAACAGACAGAATGCAATGTTGTCAACAGCATAAATGAGAATGTAACCACTCAAGATGCAATATTAGCCAAATCTGATAAAAGGAATATTTAGTTAATATGTAAATGAAGTAATTAATTTTTCCGAGGACAATAATATTACAGAAATATAAAAACGTTACCAGCAGGTTTGTTCCAGACACTAAAGCGGTTATGAAAATTTGTAACATAATTTTCACAGGCCAAGAAAAGAAGACAAGCAATGTCCTGAATCCATGCACTCCCAGACTACATGCCCAATTCTAGATACATACAATACAAATCTCTATCCATCCAATTACAAACCGCATAAATAACTCATCCTATCTTTAAGTAAGAAACTAAATCATTTGTTAGATAGCCTATAAACATACAATGAAAACTACACTGTAACAACCTTATTAACCTTAGTGCATGTCATCTAAGACATGTAAATCCTACAAATGGTGAAATTAATCACATTCAATATTACTAATCTATATACTAATATTCCAGTTGCAGAAACGACAGTTATTATAAAAAACAACATTCATCAACATAGAATAACATCTATCATAGCAACCTATGAACTCATAGATCTCCTAAAGTCTATGCTATCTCAAAATTATTTTAAAATTAATAAGAAATTTTATATACAAGCATGTGCATTTGCTAAGGGCTACTGTAATGCAGGAACAATTGCGCAGATATATTGAAGAATATATTAGAAGATTAATTTTTAGTTCCAAAAGCCCATAACCTGGATAAAATATATATTACTACACATACATAGATGATATACTACTGCTAAGATATGGTAACGATGATGACATCCAAGAAAAACACCAAAAAGTTAACAACTCATATCCAAAAATTAGCTTTGCCATAGAAACTGAAAACAAAAATTATACAAATTTTCTTGACCTGGAAACAAGAAAATATACAGCAAATATACATTCAAAGGATATAGAAATTGACCACTACTGAAAAAATCATTAATAAACATTCTAGTGATCTAAATGGACATAAATACGCATTTTTCAAATGAAAATTCAGCAGACTTTGCAAATTTGGCCTTAGAGCAATACAAAGAGAAATTACATCACTACAATACATTGCACATAAAAATAATTTCCACCCAGATATAGTGCTCACAACGTACAAACGACAAACAAAGCCTAAAATACAAGCCGTACATAAGAATATAACACTGGAAAAAGAACGTACAACTACAACAAAAATAACGTTTGTGTGAACAAATTGTCTGGACATACAACGGATAAAATGAACGGTTGTTTACATAATACAAACGTCAAATCAGCATTTCGCATGACCAATAATATTATAACATGAATTAAATCAGGAAAAGCCACGATCTCAGAACTTTCTCACCCAGGAGTCTGTTAAAGTTCTTTTGAAAACTATACGAAATCCTGCGTCGGACAAACGGGAAAAAATATCAACACTAGATGAGAACTTGTGAGAGCAAGTGAAAGCAATTAATCTAATTTCCACCTACATCTTAAAAACGAAAACCACAAAGCAGAACACACTGGAAACACTATACAAGTTTCAGAGAATATATCTAAAGAGTGTACTATGAATATTTTGGAACAATTAAAGATATATACGTATCCTAGTAACTTACCAAATGACTTACTCAGTAAACAAACTGCCCCAAACGGAAATCCTATTTAGAAAATTTCATTGAAATTTTCGATCATGAGAAACGATAAACATTTGAAATCACTGATAGCATATACACCACAATTTTAACTAAATAATAGCTACACAACAAACACATCATCGTGACTGCCATGGATGATATATTTGTAAACATGAACCATGCAAGGATCCCAACTGTCAAACGGCTGTCAAACTATTACCATAAAAATTTAATATTGTAACAAATACGTGATTATAATTATATTATTTGATAACAGATAGCTCACAACTGGCGCCTGGATGCCAAATGATCGTCAGCTCCAGCTATACGTAAATGAAAACGTAATATATAAAAATGACGTTATTGATCATAAGTAACACGTAAATAACATTCACTATTGACAACAGCCACATATTCACTTGGAAATGGCACTGTCAGTCCAAACAGGCAGTTTTGTTTTGCATAAATCTCTAAATTCAAGCAAATAAAGATTATATTGCAGCTACTACAATTGACGTCCTAAAAAGTCTTCCTCATGGAGAACGTTCCTAGACTTGTTTTCGCGGGATAAAGTATCCTTTAAGTAGGAGTGGGAAAAGTACTTTGTAGACAACAGCAGCTAGGGTGGAGAAAGGGACGGAGGGATTATGTGTGTACATATAAACCCACCAGCTCATCTAATAGTTAGTACGATGCGGCTGGTCACGAGAGCCCTTTAATCGAGGGACTGCAATTCGCAGCGTGTCAGTGCCGATATCTCACCTGGCAGTGAGTTATGGCAGATGGTGGTTGAAACGGAGTCTGCGATACGTTGTAAGAGGGTTCCGCTCGCGCAAATGCAGTAGTATCATTTGTGCGATGGACTATTGTATATTGAGAGTCAATTAACCGACGAGTTCAACCCTGACAACATCGACGTCAATATGAATGTGTTCACCAGCAGTGAGTTTGTTTAGTTCCTCAGTAGTAAATGCTTTTTAGCAGCTCATCAGTGAAACTACTGGATCGTTTGACGACGTATACTGTATTATAAAAACGAGAAAGTGTTGCGAACATCTGAGTGTTATGTGATGCAATATGTCATGCTGCCGACCAGATATATCCATTAAGTGATGCTGTGGAGAATGTGATGACATCATACGAGATATTCTACAACATTTTCTGTATATTGACCCGAGTTGGGTGACTATACCAGCCCACAGGCGGGATAACATATATGATGTATTTAGGGTGTATAAATAAAAATTATTTGGTAAATACTTTCGCATGGCAGGTAGCTGTGACAAAGGTAAAAATGGGCATGTATTGGATGTATGTCTATATGGTATGAAGTTGTAATAAATCAATATTTTTCTTCTACAATTTTTTGTAATATGTGTTTAATTCCATTATACATATTATTATGTTGTAGACGTATTTCTTCCACAAAATGTGTAATAAACTAATAGTAATTCCTAAAAAAAAAGCACTTGCTATGGATGCAACACATCTCTGGTGCACATAACGTGTTGAACCACGCACTGACGCTGATTCAGGAGATGAATGTGGAGCTCACAGACCTCCACTATGTTGTCACACACTCTAAAGGTCCAAGACCATGTCGCAAAGAGTCACATGATCAGAACATCATATATTCTTGTAGATGTAGTCCAACTGTGTTTCTCTATAGTGCTAGGCGATTACTAACGCTGAATATCTGCCTGAAAATTTTTAGTGGGTTTGAGCTGTCGGTGATAGTGATCAAGCTTGGTGGAAATGTATTATATACACCTCCTACCAAGTGTGTCCTTCGAGAATGTCTGTTTTTGAGATATGAGTACATCTTACTTCGCTTTTCGCTTTCAGTAATACAGTCATAGATCCTGACCGGATAAAAAATTTTCTCGCACACTACCAAGCAACTAGAGAACAATGTATGAAATGTGTTACCTATGAATGTTGTGCTGTTTCCTTCGCATATCCTAAAATAAACTCACAGTAATTGCTACAAAAAAACCTCTTACTGTAACTGAAACAAATCTGTTCTGCATAGCACGCACTGAACTTCACTACATTATCATACACTCTAAAGATCCAAGATGACAGCACAGCCAGCTGTGGTCATGGCGTCGTATATTCTTTTGGAAGTAATCCTGTTAAACTGCGCTATAGTGCTAAATGAACATTACTGCTGTATATTTGCCTGCTATTTTTTTAGTGTGTTTGACCTATGGAAGAAAGTGATAAAGATTGATGGAAATGTAGTATGTAGACATCTTACCAAGTCTGTCCTTCGAGAGTGAACCTTAATTCGTTTTCAGTAATGCAATGATCTGATAAAGAATTTTCTCGTACGCTACCAGCCAACAAGCGATCAGTCTATGAATGATATTACCTGTGACTGTGGAGCAGTTTTCCCTGAACTTTAGTCGGAGTGTCCACTGTTTGTAACAGTTTGTAAGATTCAAGTAAATCGTTTAACTTTTTTGTCTCTGGTGACTCAGCCAGGAAATTTATATTGAGCTTACTTTTTAGCAGGGAGTGTAATTTAAAAAATCATCCAGAAGGTAGAATTTATTTTATTCACCTAGCTCAGAACTGCATTAAACATCATTTGGACATGACACGTAAAAGAGGGAAGCAATTGTAAATGAGTAAACTGTTTTATTTGGGAAAAAACGTTATCGAACTCTCCAGTCCAGCGATCCCGTCTTGTGCTCCGTCGCCCGGCAAGCACTATAGGTAAATTCCAAGGAAATCACAAAAATCGTTTTATGCGTATGGGCTAAAGCAGTGAGTGAAAATTTGTACCAAGGCGGATAATCCAACTCGGATCTCCTGCTTACTAGGCACGTGCGTTAGCCACTAAGTCATCTTTTTTTTTCTTATCAGACCGTGGGGAGTAGGATGGGGAGTAGGAAAGGAAGTCAAAATCTATTCACAGCGGTTCACACAACTGCATGGATTATCCTGGCACGCCTTCATCCTATATCCAGATCCTCACCACCACTCCAGTCTCCTTCAAATTCCCCCTTACACATGAACGGAATTGCTGGCGCTCTCCATGTTCTGCAGTGGCACCTGAACATCGAATGTAAATGAGAGATCCAGCCTGCAGGTAGTTATACAAATGAAGCGACATAATTTCATAGACTTTTCGGGTCTCATAAAGTATGATCATATATGTATGAGACTTTACTGATCTGTACAGATACGATTTTATTAATGATAGGAACATATCTGTATGAGACTTTACTGTTCTATACAGATACGGTTTTATACATCATGTGTGTATGAGACCAGTAAAGTCTGTGAAATTGTGTCATTTCATTTGCATAAGTGCCTGCACCTGGGTTTCAGACAGGAGCTCCCACTTACGTTCGATGTTGAGGGGCCAGTCCAGAACATGCAGAGCCTCTGCAGTTCTCTACGTAAGGAGGTATTTGA
This sequence comes from Schistocerca piceifrons, assembly GCF_021461385.2. NCBI lineage: Eukaryota > Metazoa > Arthropoda > Insecta > Orthoptera > Acrididae > Schistocerca > Schistocerca piceifrons. The sequence continues at coordinate 100,176,591 of NC_060149.1, forward strand.
AATAGACTGGCGCGGCAGTGAGAATTTGGATCGAGGAGGGAAGCATGCCAGGGCAATCCGTGCAGTTGTGTGAACCGCTGCGCAAAGGTAGTTTAATGGCTAAAGCAGCTGCATAGTAAGCAGGAGACATGGTTTCGATTCCTGGCCTTGAAGGAAGTTTTCACTCGACGTTTCAGTGTGTACACATAAAATTATATCTTCATGACACCAGTAAAGTTTCAGAGTTTGTGTCATTCCACTAAAAAGGGATTTTTTCAACACATTATGAGAGTACATCTCGGGAAAGAAAAGAGAAAAAAATTAAGACGCAGTGTTCCACAACACTACACGATTTGGGAGTACTTACCTATGTGATACACGCACAGTTAACTGCAATATAAAACGCAGCACCAAGAAGGAGTTGTGCAACATAAACAAAAGTTGGTAGCCAATTGCCTAGTAGCGCCACTATAGGGATGCAAATCACGATTCCTTTAATTACACGCTGCAACTGTCGTGGGACGTAGTTGCATTTGAGATTGGACAAGCTGCGTTGGTGTTAGTTACATGTTAGGCCACTTGAACGCTACTTTTATCGAAATGTGGATCCAGTCAGTTTAAAGGATATATACAAGTGATTACGGTTTAACACTAATGAACACATTATCATTTTACGACTACTCACGCAACACGCAACTATAAATTAAAAAGTTTGTTTTGCTTTTTTAAAAATAGATTATGTTTTTAAATTAAATTTAAAACGTGCTTCGCTACCTGTCAGACATTTTATGTTATGGGCAAATGAACAGAGATTTTTATCGCAGCATATTGATTTCCTCTACGAGCCACTGACAGCTTTAACAATGGGTAATAAATGTCATTTTTCCAACTAGAGTGGTAGGTATGTAAATCACTGTTCTTCTCAACTCGTGATGGATTATTTACGAGGAATTTCGTTAGCGAAAATATGTACTGTGACGGCGCATATGAAGAGTACCTTTAAGGCGAGAAAGACGCCATCATCAATACCTCACTGAGTTTGAACTGGTTCGTATAACACGTCTACGAGAAACTGTATGTTCCTTCTCTGATACTGCAGAAACACTTGGCCCTGATATAGCCACTATGTATGATTACTGGCAACGGTGGTCCCGAGAATGTACGGTCGCAAGAAGACCGGGCTCTGTACGGCCACGTGGCGCTGCTGAGAGAGAGGACCATCACGTTCGGTGTATACGAGGGCTATCCAGTAAGTAGGTTCCGATCGCCCGCGAAATGGGCGCTACTGTAAAAATCAAAAATCTTTTATTTGCAACAGCTACCCACAGCTCTCAGCTAATTATCTAAATAATCGCCGCTCCGACTTAGACATTTGTCGTGCCGTTGTACCAATTTTCAATACCTTTGTCACAGAAGGCAACCGCCAGTGCTTTCCCGTAATTCTCTACGCTGGTCTACACCTCATTGTCTGTGCCAAAATGTTACCTTCATAGTCAGCGGTTCGTGCGAGCAGAGATGAAACTCAGGGGGTCAATTGCGGTCTGTATTGTGGGTGATCAAACACTTCCCACTGAAAACGCTGCAGGAGCACCTTCATTGTCCCTGCACAGTGCAGCTGAGAATTGTCATGAAGAAGGAACGGCGTGACAGTTGTGTTAGGTGGGCTGCATAGCTTCAGGCGAAATTTCGCACCAGGCCCTCGTACTTGGCGGGAGACGCTATTTTGTAGGTACATCTACATGCTCACTGTGCACTCAGAACTGAAAACAGCGATGTGACGCGCTCGACGGGCCTTCTACAGATACTGCCCAACACACCCGTGCATAGCTTCATCGGGTTTTTACAGTGGTTTCCATTTCGCGACCGATCGGAACTTACTTCCTGGATAGCCTTCGTAGCTCTGGCGCATCGTACTACATGTGCAGCAGCAATCGGAGCAGTATTTGTCACCACAGTGACTCAAAGAACTGTTACTAATCGATCACTTGGAAAACATGTCCGAACCAAATGCCCTGTAGAGTGAGTTCTATTGACACCAACCCACCTCCATTTACCACTTCAGTGGTGTGAAGCAAGAGCTGACTGCAGGGCAAGATTGAGATCTGTTGTGTTTTCTGATGAAAGCTGATCTGTCTCGGTGCCAGTGACGGCCGTGTGTTGGTTAGATGGAGGGCAGTGGAGGGCATGTTACAAACCTGTCTGCGTGCTAGACACAGTGGGCCTGCACCAGGACTTATGGTCTGGGATGCGATTTCGTACGATAGCAAAAGCACTCTCGTCGTTATCCCACGCATCCTGCGTGCACAATTGTACGTTAATCTGCTGATTCGACCTTTTATGCTACCATTCAATAACAGCATTCCATGGGGCGTTTTCCAACAGGATTACACTCGCCCACACATCGTTGTTGTCTGCTCGATCACCACATCTATCTCCAGTCGACGATATATGGGACATTATTGGACGACAATCTCACCGTCATCAACAAACAGCATTATCTGTCCTCGTACAGACCAAATGCAACAGGCATGAACTCCATCCCGCAAAATGACAGGCGGCGCCTGTACAACACAGTGCATGAGCGTTTGCACGTTTGCATTCAACATTTTGGCGGCACATTGGTTACTAACATACCAGCATTTCACAATTTCAATGGCTTATCTCGTGATTACATTTACATGTAACCTTTCAACGTTAATCAATTACATATTTTACCTAGATAAATGTATTCCAGAAATTTCATTACTCTTCATTAATTATTTTTTGGTGTTTCATTTACTCATCTATAGCTGTTTGTTTATGTACAACGTTTCACAATAATTGTCTTAAAAATCTCCGTTGCGAAATTCTACATTGTCATTAGTAAAGAAACAACGTCCATAACACGTAAATAAATGTAAACATTTCAAGCCGGATCTCAGCAATCCTGAAATGTCACAATGGAAAAAGTAAACGACATTCAGACTAGCTGGTTGTCTTGGATTCATTATAAATCAACTTCACTTTCAAAAATTGCGGTGTTTTCTTACCTCCACAACGGGCATGAATAATTTATTAATGTTAATACGAGAAAGAACAGAAAAACAGAATAGTGCACTGAGACAGACAATTCCAGTCGACAAGAAGTTAAGAGTGACTTCGTGGTTTTTGGCCACGGATAGGTCATTCGAGTGTTTGAATTCACTGTGTTAATACTCGAAGACAGTATTAGTAAGCATTTTTAAATGGTTCTCCAGGGATGTATTTGATAACTGATCAGATAAGCGTTGGTTGTTTCTGTAACACCAAACAAATGTAGCCTTTATTTCTTTGTTCATTTTAATAAGTATAAAGTCGAAATCGCTTGACGTTGGCATATATTGTCTGCATTATACAGAAGCCGAAATCAAAAAATATCAACTTTCGCTAATCTGCATCATTAACTGCAAACCTGAGGTGAACCGGCTGAAAGTGCGTCCCGAGTGGAGTACATGACCGTCTCGCTCGCTCTCCCTCGAATTTCTTTGGCGAGGCAGACTGAAAACCAATCACGGATCATATTTGGCCCGCTGGTTACCGGTTCCTCACCTGTGGTATATATCAAGCGATTCCTAACAAGTGAGATTTTGCAGAGGAGAGAAAATAGGAAAAACAGAAAAAAGTACCAATTAACTCTTGATGTTGAGCTATCGCACTATCACAGTACGCCGTACTGACGTGACAAATTCATCATCCGATTTCAAGGAAACTATTTGATGAAATTATCTGAATCTTCCGTACCTTACAGCCTGATATCTCCGCTCGATAACAGACTGAATTTCTATTCGTTATTCTTCATAGTTATTTGCTGTATCGCTTTTAAGTAAATCACTACACGAATTTTTATTGTCTTTGAATTGGTAAAAACGCATTGCTTAGACCTAGCATATGCTTTATTTTAGCTCATACATTATTTCATATGAAATGTAGCCGACATATCCAAAGTGTATATGAAGTTGAGAGTAGAACGATAGCTGTCACCGTTCTCGAGATATTGACAGCCAGCACGTGAGTCGCATATGATAGGTCCAATTCCTTTCCTGCTCTCGGCAACTGTCGTAACAGTTCTCATATTTCGTAAAGGGTTCAGGGTATTTTCACAAAAGACAGCTCGCAAAAAGTTACCAGTTTTGATACTTGATAAATACGCAAAACTTTTTTATCTATCGAGATATGGAAATAATATAGTTTTTTTTACAATGGATCTATGTACTTTCTTAAACGGCATTTAACAGCACGTGAACTGAGAACCACAGTGACATGGAAAAAGTTGATTTAAAGTAACTTATTTTATATAGACCTACAGAGCTTAAGCCAAAACCAGTTTCGTTCATAAGATGTAGCTACAAGTATTAATTACTTCATTTTGCCTAATGGTGTTCTGTTTATTTGCGACGTTTAGAATACTTTATAACTCCATGTAATCGTCTTAAAATGCAGGATAAGTCGATTTCTTTCACCGAAAGATTGTACATCCCTTATCGCATCCCTGCGAAACACTTGGCATAAAGTAACAGATATAATACTCTGTGCATCGTCTTCAGTATCCATAAGCTCTGCAGCACAATACATCGTACTACACGAGCATTCTCACTGAGCCCAATCACTCAACAAGTTATAAAGGGTCAGTTATAATAGTTACTTTCACAGTTGCCACTTTAGCTGTTGTGATACAACGGTCGATTTGATACATGGTTGCCAAAACGTTAAATTCATTTTTGATTAATATGCTTCGCCAAGGCAAATGGTAACTAAAAATAGTTTCGTGCGACGATGGTGCACTCTTTAATAGATCTGAGAATGGCGACATGTATTTGAGGTCAGCAGAACAGCCTCCTCTACAGCAAATACATATGGCTCCATTCGCAGAAGTGGATTACGATACACATGCCATCGACGAGTCCCGCACAATTTGAGAACTGGCAGTGCATTCTAAAGTAATGGGCAATACGTAACTAATCTTTGGTTGTTGGTTCATGATGGAATTGACACCTTACGGAAAATCCCCACAAATTGCGGAGTGGCCAATACAATAATTCAACATTATCATTTACTGACAGTCGCCATAAGAAAACTGCATGATGAGTTCTAACTTTTTCCTAATATAAGGGTGTTTGCTGTGAGTAATAAAGGCATAAACAAAAATATATGATAACTGACGTGCACTAGAGGCTACTTCAAACAAATATTCTGGCAAGAAATACTCAAATGACTTTGCTAGTCAGACTTGTTGCTAGTTACTGCTGGGTTGCATTAACATGAAATAAATTCGTCTCGCTGTTTGTTGTGGTCATCAACGTGAAGACTGTGTTAATACAGCTCTAGCCTATGTTGTGTAAGCCTCTCCATCTCTACATCGCTATTGCATCCCACACCCATTCGAATCTGCTTACCTTTGTTGAGCCTTGGTCCCCCTCCACAAATTTGCCTCCATTACCAACATACCAGACAATTCCTTGATGCCTCAGAACATGTCCTCTCAACCAACGTCTTGTTTTCCACAAATTGTGCCACAATTTCCTTTTTCTTCCCAGTTTAAGTCAGTACATCTTTATTAGATATACGGTCTACATATCTAACAGTCAGCATTCTTCCTTAGCAGGACATTTCGAATGCATCCATTATCTTCTTGGTAGAACTTCATTGTTCGTGTTTCACATACATACAAGGCTACACTCCTCATAAATACCTTCTTCAAATAACTTCCCAACATTTAAATTTATATTCGATGTCAATAGATGTTTCTTTTTTCAGAAAAGCATTTGTTGCCATTGCCATTCTGTATTTTATATCCTCTCTTCTTCTACGTTCTCAACTATTGGTTCCCTTTCAAATCCTTGACCTCTTACAGATGCAGTCTGCTCTCTGTACAAGTTGTACATAAATCCGGTGTCACTGTGTTTTATGCCTGACACCTCCAGAGCTTCAAAGAGTGTATTCCAGTCAATAGTGTCAAAAGGTTTCTCTAAATCTATAAATGCTATAAATATAGGCTTGCCCTGTCTACTAAGATAAGTGGCAGGGTTATTATTGCCTCAATTTTTCACGCATTTTACAGAAATCTAACATTGTGCTCAAGTTCGTTTGTATAGCTCTCTCATATCCTCTCTTCATATTCCTTCCAGATTCCAGCCTTCTCTTATTTTCTTAGTTCTTGATGGCCATCTGAGTCCTTGATGTTCATTCAGTTGTTTATCTTTGCTCCAAAGTTTTTTATTTTTATTTTCTCAAATTTAATTTTCCTGTATGCGAGAGCTATATTTTCCAAGTGCAAACTCGCAAAGCAAGAATTGCTAGGAGGAACGTTCAAGCCTCTAGACACAACACAGAATTTTTCTCCTAGCCATCTTTGATTCGCAATTTTGCGTTTTTTTCTCTATGTCATATTTTAAGCATCTCCGTCCCCTACAGCATACTTAATTTACAGTATTTTTATATTTTGTGCTGTTGTCAGTTGAATCCAAAATCTAGTGCGTTCCACTGTACGTTTTTCCCATTTTCATGACCTGCTGCCTTCACTACTTCTTCTCTCGGAGGTAGTCATTCATGTTGTAGTGTACCGAGCGAGATGGCGCAGTGGTTAGCACACTGCACTCGCATTCAGGACTGGACTCGGTGTTGACGGGCCCAAGCGAGGCGTAAAGCTTTGTGCCTTGCAGTCATCAACAATACACGAGTGGACTTTCGGCTCCGGAAGCCCATATCGATTATGTTTCGTTGAATGTTTCGCACACTGACACTTTTTGATGGCTTAGCAATGAAATCTGCAGCAATTTTCGGAAGGGTTGCACTTCTGTCACGTTGGATGATTCTCTTCAGTCGTCGTTGGTCCCGTTCTTGCAAGATCTTTTTCCCGTCACAGCGATGTTGGAGATTTGATGTTTTACCAGATTCTTGATATTCACGCTACACTCGTGAAATGGTCCTACGGGAAAATCCCCACCTCATCGCTACGTCGGAGATGCTGTTTCCCGTCGCTCGTGCGCCGACTATAACACCACGTTCAAACTCACTTAACTCTTGATAACCTGCAACTCTAGCGGCAGTACTCGATCTAACAACTGCGCCAGACACTTTTTGTCTTATATAGGCGTTAGTGACCGCAGGCCCGTATTCTGCCTGTTTACACATCTCTGAATTTTAATATGCATGCCTATACCAGTTTCTTTGGCGCTACAGTGTATATCATCAGTCTCTGTCTTCTTCTTCTTCTTCTTCTTCTTCTTCTTCACCATACAATACTGTGCTCCAAATACACGTTATCAGAAGTTTCTTCTACGTTGCCGATTTACTTCCAATCGATATTCATCAGTGAACTTGTCACTGATATCCTTTGCGTGTTACCCCGACTAAAAAAAAATCTTTGTTCCTTTTAGCATTAGTTATGTGAAGATTCCAACACAAAGAAAGACTCGTTCATTGTCTGGTATGTCTGTGACACTCCCACATCGATCACGTTTCCTGTATGAGCGGCTGTGGTTAACGGGTTAGGTGGAGGAAGGCAAGTGCACACCACCTCGAGTAGGGCTGTGCCTCGTAGATAGTGCACTGTCTGGTGTACAAAACAACATTCCGGTTGACGAGCGCTTTACACAATAACTCACATACTTTGTACAGAGCTAGAGCTCAGTGAGGTGTGACAGTGAAGGAATCTGACAGATATTCTCGAACTGTAACTAATTTGTTATGCTCTTCACTCCGAAGACCCTCTCCACATTACTTTATCCTGTGCAGACCTCCATCCGAGCCCGCTTGTTGGTCTCCATCAATAATTTTTGTTCTCCAATACAAAATTGGCGATCTCTTGATGTCTCTCTTAGAATGTACGTTACCACCTGATCCCTTCCTTTTAGCTGAGCTATTCCATTAATTTCATTTCTCTCCAGTTAGATACTCCCTCCATGGTTACTCGATGTAACCTTCAGAATTCTTCTGCAGCATCGCATTTTAAAAAGATGGTTCCATGAACTGGTTAAAGTACGTAATAGTAATTTTCTGATGAATGCTAATAATCGTAACCACACACACATCAAATCCCACGGAATCTACAGCAAATATTTTATATGTAATGGGGATAAAAATAGGGACATTTAATGCTGTAATTACTTTCATTGATGGTAAATTAATTAAGGTTTACTGATGCACTTAAAAACGTGTGAAGCACATTACCACAAAATATTTGAAGAATGATCCACCAAGGAAAAGCAAGTACTATACTATTCACACATGGGTAGTTTTTTGTTCACAGAAGCTGATTTTCTCAGCCCTCAAATTTACAAAAAACTGGCTTCCCTTGTCATCGTTGTTATTATAACATTATTATTATTATATTACAAACTGAAAAAATAAATAAACTACTGTAGCGAAAAATGTTCTCTTTCCCTCTACACAGAGCAGTGTATTCAGTCTGTGTCAGAGAATATAACCCATGCAAAGGTACACACGAACCTTGATGAAGACGCGTCTCAGCGTTGTACCGTTAATTTTCTGAAGAAGAAGAACGACCTCTCCCATCAGGTGGATTTATGCGACATGTGTGGTATTCCAGAATTCCAGAACATGGCTCGCAAGAAAAATGGCTCTGAGCACTATGGGACTTAACATCTGAGGTCATCAGACCCCTAGAACTTAGAACTACTTAAACCTACCTAACCTAAGGACATCACACACATCCATTCCCTGAGGCAGGCTCTGTAATAGGCACAAACTTATAAGTACGTTGTATCACGTAACATTCCGCCAATGCGGAAGGTATTTGCTACGTGATACATTACCCATGTTAAAATGGACCGTTCACCAACTGCGGAAAAGGTCGATATCATGTTGATGTATGGATATTGTGATCTAAATGCACAACGGGCGTGTGCTATGTATGCTGCTCGGTATCCTAGACGATAATCATCCAAGTGTCCGGACCGTTCGCCCGATAGTTACGTTATTTAAGGAAATACGAAGTGTCCAGCCACATGTGGAACGTCAACCACGACCTGCAACAAATGACGATGCCCAAGTAGGTGTTTTAGCTGCTGTCGCGGCTAATCCGCACATCATTAGCAGACAAATTGCGCGAGAATCGGGAATCTCAAAAACGTCGGTGATGAGAATGCTACAGCAACATCGATTGCAACCGTACCATATTTCTATGCACCAGGAATTGCATGGCGACGTCTTTGAACGTCGTGTACAGTTCTTCCACTGGGCACAAGAGAAATTACGGACGATGGCAGATTTTTTCCACGCGTTCTATTTAGCGACGAAGCGTCATTCACTAACAGCGGTAACGTTAACCATCATAATATGCACTATTGGGCAACGGAAAATCCACGATTAGTTAATGTATGGTGCGGCATTATGGGAGGAAGGATAATTGGCCCCATTTTGTCGATGGAAATCTAAATGGTGCAATGTATGCTGATTTCCGACGTAATGTTCTACCGATGATATTAAAAGATGTTTCACTGCATGTCAGTCAGAATGGCGATGTACTTCCAACATGATGGATGTCCGGCACATAGCTCGCGTGCGGTTGAAGCGGTTTTGAATAGCATATTTCATGACAGGTGGATTGGTCGTCGAAGCACCATACCATGGCGCGCACGTTCACCGGATCTCACGTCCCCCGATTTCTTTCTGTGGGGAAAGTTGAAGGATATTAGCTATCGTGATCCACCGACAACGCCTGACAACATGCGTCAGCGCATTTTCAGTGCATGTGCGAACATTACGGAAGGAGAACTACTCGCTGTTGAGAGGAATATCGTTACACGTATTGCCAAATGCATTGAGGTTCACAGACATCATTTTGAGCATTTATTGCATTAATGTGGTATTTACAGGTAATCACGCTGTAACAGCATGCGTTCTCAGAAATGATAAGTTCACGAAGGTACATGTATCACTTTGGAACAACCGAAATAAAATGTTCAAATGTACCTATGTTCTGTATTTTAATTTTAAAAACCTACCTGTTACCAACTGTTCGTCTAAAATTGTGAGCCATATGTTTGTGATTATTACAGCTCCATCTATCACAAAGCGAAAGAAGTGGTCCTACTAAAACATTCATATTTATTTACGTACTACTCGAATATGTAATAGAAAGTGGGGGTTCCAATTTAAAAAAACGCAGTTGGTATCCGTTTGACATATGGTAGCGCCATCTAGCTGGCCAACCATAGCACCATCTGGTTTCCCCCTTCAAGCTAGACAAGTTTCATTCTTTGTAGTTTCTCGTTTGACCCTTATTTCGTGAGATATTTGGCCCGGTCCCAATTTATGGACCACCCTGTAGACATATTGTCGTTTGCGTCAAATGTGGATCTTCACTTTCCTCTTGTGCTTTGTGCCAGAGACCTGCATTTTTGTAGGAATTACCATTATTTTACTATACAAGCTGTGAACCACAGTCAAAAACAGCATTCTCATGAGTGACATTGCACTAACGACTAGTTAGGTTTAAATGTACGCACAAAAGGTCATTTTCCATCAATGATTTCTGCAATGAAACTAAGTAAAAAATTAAAATGAGATGTGACTCTGTGTTATTATTACGGCGTATTTGCCCTCCCCCACACTAGATTATATGTTTGAATGTCCCAAGTGACGATACCTGCTCTAAAGACAGCTTCTGTTGATTAATACAATGTTGAGTGATATTTTTCGTCACACTGGTGAGCAGTACTGAAGCTGGTGGAGACAAGATGGTTACTAACACACACGTTGAATGAATCAAAGGAAGACACAGTATATGTCTCATATGTGGATTGGTAGCCAACACATCCCCCTAAACTACATAAAAATGAAAATTATTGGCAGTAAAAAACCAACAATTACATCCCTCTTATTATTTGCAAATAAAATGTCGTGTAACTAGAGCAACCCGTCGGGTAGACAGTTCGCCGGGTGCAAGTCTTTCGATTTGACGCCACTTCGGCTAGTTTCGCGTCGATGGGGATGAAATGATGATGATTAGGACAACACAACATCCAGTCCCTGAGCGGAGAAAATCTCCGAACCAGCCGGAAATCGAAACCGGGCCCTGAGGAGTGACGTTCTGTCGCGCTGACCACTCAGCTACCGGCGACGGACATTATTTGCAAAAGAACCTAGGAATGATAAGTATTCACATTGTGCATTGCAAGACTGCACGTCGCTGCCGTTACAGCATGTGCGGTTGGGAAGGGTGAAGGGTACCTATCTTACCACTCGAGCGAGCTGATAGCTAGACTCCGTTTCTGTGAGACTTACCTGCTCACCTCCTCGCCACACAGCGCAGGTTGCTATCTTTTATATGCATCTGCATCATAATATGGGACAACAACAAAAACAATTTATTTTGTATTACTATTTCTTTATTCACACAATCATTCAGTGTGTTTACAATAATGTCCAAATAATTGTTCTCTATATGTTTTAAAATCTGCCTTAGTCGTATTTGAGGCTATGTATGCTATCAAATACATTGGCCTTCCTTGAGTAAATTTGACCTCTACAGATTTTATAGTTACAGGCTCGATACTTATATTCTTTGCACTGGTTAAATACGTGCGTTTACGTACCTTCTAATTGTATTATATTTACACTATTCACATGCACATACTCTAAAGAGTCGTAGCATGCTGCTCTAATACATGGACGGCCAGGGTGTTAGTCTATCCATCACATTGGAAATTCGATATTCAGAACACTTGGATGTTTTATGTAAATTTGCGTGTCCCCTGAAGTTAATTCAAGCACAGCTTTACTGTGCATACCAGCTACTGAAAACTTTGGTCCAAATTTAAAATACTAGCTAAGAGTATAAGATGTATCGTAATCCGTCGTCATTTTCTTCTCGATATACTGTCTCATGCTACACAGATAGTCCCAATCATTCCATTAACACTGCACTTTCGAACTAACACGTTTTCTACCTCTGTAACTATTAAAAAGTCACTGTATGGTGTTAGGCACACATTCACACGTTTAGAACCACTAGCAGTCACATTGCATGACAGTTGATGAATAACAGTTCTCTTGTGAGTCTTAGCTGAGAAAGCTCCAGGGGTGGTACAGAATAGTTGAACGACAGCAGGTCGATAAATCTGGAAGGTCGTCTGCGAGTTGCTGTCACTTCAGCTGTGGCAGCGTGGATGATGGTATATTGAACACTTGGGTATCCCCATCCAGAGCTTGTCCTGGGGCGGGCTACGATGCTCAATAAGAAAATAATAAAATGTAAGTACATTTTCCGAGAAAAGAGTCGATAAATCTGGAAGGTCGTCTGCGAGTTGCTGTCACTTCAGCTGTGGCAGCGTGGATGATGGTATATTGAACACTTGGGTATCCCCATCCAGAGCTTGTCCTGGGGCGGGCTACGATGCTCAATAAGAAAATAATAAAATGTAAGTACATTTTCCGAGAAAAGAATTGATGCAGCACGAATGCGTTATCTGAATGGATGGAAATCGGTAGATGTAGTATACCTTTACAGAAAGAAATTTCAGATCAAAAAGAATTGGGTGATATATTGAAGAGAAGGAGCTTCATAAATGGAGGAAGTCAGTAACGTGTTGGTCTACCTCTGGCCCTTACGCAAGCAGTTATTTGGTGTAGCATTGACTGACAGAGTTAGTGAATGTCCTCCTAAGGGATATCATTCTAAAAGTAGCCAATTGGCGCGTTATATAGTGAAAATCCCGAGCTAGTTGGAGGGCCCTGCCCATAATGCTCCGAACATTCTCAATTGGCTAGAGATGTGATGACCTTTCTGGCCAAGGCAGCGTTTGGTACGCACGAAGACAAGCGGTAGAAACTCTCGGAATGTGCAGGTGGGCATTATTTTGTTGATCTGTAAGCCCAGGATGGCTCGCTACGACGGGCAACAAAACGGGTCATAGAATATCATTGGCCTACCACTGTGTTGTATGGGTCCCGTTGCTGACACACAAACGGATCCTGATATGAAAAGAAATGGCGCACTAGACCATCTCTTATGGTTGTCAGGCCATATGGCGGGCGACAATCGGGTTGGTAACACACTACTGTCTGTGGCGTCTCCAACATATCTGTGGCCGGAACCTCATTGTCTGGAGTAGAATTGTCTGTAGTAATCAATCTCGCATCAAACTGTGCCCCAATGACCATCAAAAACTTGTCTAGAGACGCCCTGGACGATGGTGGGATACCAACCTGACTGTCGTGAGTCATGCGGCCAGATTACCGGGAGTGATGGGCTGGCGTGCTACTGCTTTTCGTAGCAGGGCCCAATTATTATCCACGACAGCCTTACAGCACAGCGATACGTCAATGATATACTATGCCCCGTTTTGTTGCCCTTATTGGCAAGCCATCCTAGGCCTACATTTCAGAAAGATAATGCCCGCCTGCACACTACGAGAGTTTCTATTGCTTGTCTCCATGATTGACAAACACTATCTTAATCATAAAAGTTTCACGGTCGCTCCACATTTGAAAACGTTTGGAGCAATATGGGCTGTCCAACGATTTAACGCACCAATTGGACAGACTTCGGTACCATACCCCTCAGGACATCCAACAACTCTATCAGTCGATGCCACGTCGAATTACTGGTTGCATGAGGGCCAGATGGGGACCAACACGTAACTGACTTGCTCAATTTGTGAAGTTCTTTCTCTTGAATAAATTATCCAATTTTTCTACAATTGTAATCGTTTGTTTGTCTGCACATGTCTACCCCATAAACCGATTTCCGTCACATTCGAATAATCCACGTAATGGTGCGTGTGTATATTTAAGTGTATAAACAAATGTATTTGTAAATTATTAACAATAATATAATTAATGATTGATGAACGAATTTTTTCCTTCAACCTTCTTGTGCTTTTTGGCTGATCTCTGCAGACAGCACTTTGTAACCGTCCTTTCACCACCACATACACATATCAAATCATCCCTGTTGCGGCGGGGTAAATTAGGAATAGGGAAGGAATGTGTGAGATTGGGGGGAGGGGGGCATGACTTTGCAATGCACTGACAGTTCTCTTCAATATGACATGAAAAGCCATATTATGGCACCAGCGGAGTAGTGATGATGGCTGCTAAGTCAGCGATTTGAGACAGAACATAGACTGTCCCTCTGCTAACTCGCGCGTTCGAGATGAAACCGACAAAAAGGAAAGACATTTTGGTGCACATATTACATACAAAATACATAAATAAACCGTTTTTAGTTTTTACTGATCAGACGTCGCTCAAGCGAGGAAAACGGATGGCGCTGCGCTTAAAATCAAGACCACTACATATCCTCTCACCGAGCTGAGCGACCTCAGATTCTGAGTTTACAACATTTATGAGTTTAACAATAACATAACATCTGCACTTCTGTTATTGATATATAAGGTATTGATCAATATCAAACACCAATCGAACCAATAGTCACCTTCATTTTAAAATCCATACAATCCTTAATAATAAAATTTCTAAAAATGCTGAATGAATAATTTCTGTTTTATATGGATTAAAGTTGTATGCTTCTTACAACTCAGCGTCTTATGTACTTCATCCACATTAACGTTACCAACGTTTATGATTAAACTTCATTGTTACTATTCCGTGTTTCGGTCATAAAATGTGTTGTAGTTTCATAAACTGGTAAAGAAACTCGTTATCATGTTGCATAACTTAAAACGCTTTTATCATCATGCTTAAAAGAAAATGGACTGACTTGTGTAAAACTTTTGTCATTATCTTCTTACCAGTTTAAGTCCTTAGCCCTCAGACTAACACTGTCAGCTTTTTTCGTTTCATGACTCAATCCATTATGATGAAAATACGATATGTATCTTGTACTTGGTCCATTTTTATACCATTTTTTAGATATTGCTGTACAAGCGTATTTTATTTGATCCTATATGAGAGGTGCTATGGATATATTTGTAAACTAAATCATTTCCATAATACTAGTGTCTCTAGTATAGCCTCTAACAAGAACGTCCTTCACCACTGTAATACCATGGAAATCTCATAATTCCACAAATTATAGTTTCTTGTAAGCGTATAGTGACCTGCTTTCCTATATTATTAGTCATTGTACTTCTGCAATGTCAGTTGGGTGTTACTCATTATTTCCGTTTTGGAGAAGATAAACTTTGCTTTTACACAAGTCATTTTCTTATTCATGCTGCTCTTGAGCTTGAATTTATCTTTTACGTCATAATGTTTATATAAATTTCTTCATTCCACACATAGAAGTAAGGATTCATACTTTGCTTTAAAGATATGCCCTGGAGGGATAATAAACTGAGTAAAATGCAGATCCCAGGCTCTGGCTCTCGTCTATTACAGACCAGCTGGCCACCAGATACGTACTTAGCTTTTTCTCTGTTTTCTTCCTCATTCTTAAATTCTGTGTTTGTTTTCCCATTCAATAATTGTAATCACGCGTTTTTGTTACCGTAAAGTGTAGTTCAGGCAGTCTGTAGCGCAGATGTTATTCATTTTTTTTGCTTTTGAAGAGCCAGCAGCCGTTCGTTTCAGCCGAGTGAGTCATTCAGGCTCCATCTCTCTCCTGTTACACACTAGTGGATCACAAAATTACGTATTTAGCTTTCCGCTATTTTTCTCCTAGTGTAATTCTTAAATTCCATGCGTATTTTTTGTTGTTGTTTTGTTTAAAAGGTGTAATTTCGCGTTTCTGTAACTGTAAATTTTGGTGCAGTCTATAGCACGGTTGCAATTTCTTTTCAACAGCTAGCTGCACGTCTCAGTAAAAGTCAACCTCTATTGGTGACATATCAGGAGCGTAGCGATCTGTATATCTACACTCGTTAAGGATAATTGCAGAATGTGGTGCCACACAACGTGGCACTACACAAAAGTGGCACTAACAGCATAGGCACATAGGGAACACACACAACACAGATCTGTAAGTCCACGGTATTGATGATAAGTTGAGAAAATCGTCCCGAAACACATGTGCTACAACACGCCACTGTTTCTTACGCATGTACTCCGACATCAATATTGGATTTGATCACCATGAACACGTACACAGACCGCACAACGGGTTCGCATACTTTGGATCAGGTGGTCGAGCAGCTGCTTAGGTGTAGCCTCCCATTCTTGCACCAGTGCCTGTCGGAGCTCCTGAAGTGCCCTAGGCGTTTGAAGACGTGCAGCGATACTTCGAGTAAGAGCATCCCAGACGTACTCGATAGGGTTTAGGTCTGGAGAACAGGCAGGCCACTCCATTCGCCTGATGTCTCCTGTTGCTAGGTACTTCTCCACGATGGCAGCTCTGTGGGGCCGTGCGTTCTCATCCATCAGGAGGAAGATGGGACCCACCGCACCCCTGAAAAGGCAGACATACTGGTGCAAAATAACGTCCCGATACACGTGACCTGTTACAGTTCCCCTGTCAAATACATGCAGGGGTGTACGTGCACCAATCATAATCCCACCCCACACCATCAAACCACGACCTCGATACAGGTCCCTTTCAAGGACATTAAGGGGTTGGTACCTGGTTCCTGGTTCACGCCAGATGAAAACCCGGCGAGAATCGCTGTTCTGACTATACCTGGACTCGTCCGTGAACATAACCTGGGTCCACTGTTCCAATGACCATGTACTGTGTTCTTGACACCAGGCTTTACGGGCTCTTCTGTGACCAGAGGTCAGTGGAATGCACCATGCAGGTCTCCGAGCGAATAAACCATGTCTGTTTAGTCGTCTGTAGACTATGTGTCTGGAGACAACTGTTCCAGTGGCTGCGGTAAGGTCCAGAGCAAGGCTACCTACAATACACCGTGGCCGTCTGCGGGCACTGATGCTGAGATATCGGTCTTCTTGTGGTGTTGTACACTGTGGACGTCCCGTACTGTAGCACCTGGACACGTTTCCTGTCTGCTGGAATCGTTGCCATAAGATTGAGATCACACTTTGTGGCACACAGAGGGCCTGTGCTACGACCTGCTGTGTTTGACCAGCCTCCAGTCACTTTAGTACTGTACCCCTCATGACGTTATTAATATGTGTTCTTTGAGCCATTTTCAACACACAGTCACCATTAGCACGTCTGAAAACGTCTCCACACTTACTCGCTGCGCCGTACTCTGACATGCACCAACACACCTCTGCGTATGTGGACTACTGCCAGCGCCACCGTGCGACGACCGCAGGTCAAATGCACCGCATGGTCATACCCAGAGGTGATTTAAACCCGCAAACCGCCCACCAGAGCGTTGTTTCACCATGTATCAGCATTATCCTTAATTTATGAGCATGAGTGTAGGTTTCTCTCTGTGTTTATACAATTTACTTCTGCAGTTAGTCGTTCTAGGATGGGTAGAATGTGTGGATGTTGTGTGCAAATGCAGGAGGAGCTGGACGCAGTTCGTGAACAACTGCATGTCAGACGTCTTCACGCAGCTGCTTCGGTGTGTAATGGTGACGGAGAATCTGTCGCTTGTTTCGCCCACAGGCTCACCCGCCAAGGCTCCTTCAAGTGTACATGGTGCGCCGTGGTGAATCTGCCATCACCGCTGGGTGAATGAAGAATAGCAACATGTTCGCTTAGCTCGAGGCAAATGGTCATTGTGGAGACTGGCTGTCCGTCCTCACCCATTCGCCCTGTGTACGGACAGGTGGCCCGCCCTTTCGTAAGTGTCGAGCAGTAGCAGAGGGGCTGCGGTTTGCTAATCGTTGGGAAATAGCGTTCAAGGTCAGAAGAAAAGCCAATGTCCAGTAGGTGTGTCGGCTGGGGGACCACATCCGATGGACTTGAGTTATGAAGTGGAGAATTGTGGGACTTCCTTGGATATGTAGGGGGTGCACTTCATAACGGAAGCTGCTGCTAGGATACAAGAGTACGTGTGAAACGAATATGAGAGTATTGTGGGCTAGGCCGCAGTTTAAGGTACTCTGACCGACACTCGCCAGTCGACACACAGATAGAAACATCAGAACGAACTCAGAGTAGAGACGCTTCGACTTTCAATCCTCTGTCAGTCAACTGTCGAAGTATTCGTAACAAAGATCCTGAATTTCCTGCGGTCCAGGAAATTCGTTGCGCTCAAAAAATGTTCAAATGTGTGTGAAATCTTATGGGACTTAACTGCTAAGGTCATCAGTCCCTAAGCTTACACTCTACTTAACCTAAATTATCCTAAGGACAAACACACACACCCATGCTCGAGGGAGGACTCGAACCTCCGCCGAGATCAGCCACACAGTCCACGACTGCAGCGCCCTAGACCACTCGGCTAATTCCGCGCGGCGTTGCGCTCAGAATATTCTCGTGACCGAAAGCTGGTTGAAACCTGTGATGTCTAGCTCAGTCACCACGTGGG
The DNA here is from genome assembly GCF_021461385.2 of Schistocerca piceifrons. Classification (NCBI taxonomy): domain Eukaryota; kingdom Metazoa; phylum Arthropoda; class Insecta; order Orthoptera; family Acrididae; genus Schistocerca; species Schistocerca piceifrons. The sequence continues at coordinate 100,194,899 of NC_060149.1, forward strand.
GTAGTCGTGCTGCCTGAGGCGCCTTGCCACGGTTCGAGCAGCTGCCCCCGTCGGAGGTTCGAGTCCTCCCTCGTGCATGGGTGTGTGTGTTGTCCTTAGTGTAAGTTAGTTTAAGTAAGTAGTGTGTAAGCCTAGGGACTAATGACCTCAGCAGTTTGGTCCCATAGGAACTTAGCACAAATTTTCAAAATTTCTTGACCACTGTTCTCGTATAGGGTGCCTAAAGGATGCTGCATTCTCGGAATGCTATAGAACAAGTCAAGCAAATAACAATAATAGTTTTATTACTATGATCAGATTGACAGTACTTAACTTTGAATTTACAACAAGTGTCGCAAGCGCTTGGTGACATGCAAACAGTAATGTCCTTCGCCATAGATAGTGTCCAGATAAGCAAGCAATGGCTATGGATCGCTAATAATTGTTCTGCGAATGCCGGTCTACAGTTGTTCTAATACTGTCCTAATCCTGTCCGGCCGAGGCCGGCAGGAGCGGCGCTTATATTCTCTTCGGCTAGAGGGCGCTCCTGTCGTGGTGCGGTCCTAATCAGCGCACCATTGGCCGACGTCGTTCAGCGCCTTCTCTGCTCTTGCGTTCTTCATCTTCATTCCAGCACTTATGATTACGCCAGAACATTCCTCTCCCCCCTCCCCCGCCCCAGCCCCACAAAGCGGCGGACCGTCGACGTGTAGGGAGTGCGACCACGGCGGGGGAGGCAGGAGTGTGGGGGTAATGCCAGGCCGGAAGCTGTGGCTGCAGGGGATGTCAAGCTTCCGGCCATACCCAGCCATCTGGCGTACGCTCTGGCGGAAACGTCCCCAGAAATCGACCAGAAGGGTACGCGTCCACCTCCTGCTGCCATGAACCAGATAAAGATGGCGGCGACTGCTGTGGTGTGGGCGGGTCCAGCTCCATCGGTAGGACGAGAGGCAGCGGAGGAGGTGAAGTCACCGTCTCCATGCGGTCGTCCCACAGTGTCGTGATGACACCCTTTGGTGGCTGCTGTGACCGTGCTGTCCTCTGGATCCGTGAATCTGGGGAGAGGGGCTGAGAGATCATCGTGTACATGATAGAGGCGAAGTTGATTTTGACGGCGTTGCTGCAGTCCGTCTGGGTCTGAAATGAGATACATGCGTGCGCCAATTCGACAAACGATCTCGCCTCGCGCCCGCCGTTTGCTGCCGCTAAAAACCCTGAAAAACACAATATCATACGGCGCGAAGCGATACTTACGGCCTTCCTTCGGCAGCGGATGCTGAAGAGGGTGGATCAGGTGCAGCAGTTTCCAATAGCGGCGGCCGTGAAGCAATTCCCCTGGCGATGGCCCATCTCGTGGAAGCGAACGATATGAGGGGAGAAACAGTTGCAATGCTTGATCCCTGGTGAGTGTGGAGCGAAGTTTGACCATCTACTGCTTGAAGGGTTCTGACGAAACGTTCCGCTCTGCCGTTTGACTGTGGGTGGGACGGTGCACTAGTTAGATGCTATATGCCATTGCGTTCACATAATCTTTCAAATTCATTTGACGTGTGCTCAGGGCCGTTGTCTGGCATTATTACTTCAGGTAAACCTTCGAGGCAAAAATCGAACACCTGAATCCTGCTTCGTGACGTTGTCGAGTTCGTGGGCACAGAAAAAGGAAACTTGCTATATGAGTCAACCACAATCAATTAACGAGTGTTCCAAAATGGTTCCGCAAACTCTATGTGCACAAGTTGCCATGGCGATTGCGACTTAGGTCAAGCAAAGAATTTCCGCACATGCGTGACACTGACGTCATCTGTTCTGTTTGGGTGTCCATACCCTACGAAGTACAGTGTCGACGCGCTAACTGCTTCGTACGAACAATCCCCCAGTGTCCTTGGTGAAATAACTGCAGCACTTCCTTTTGCAAGGCTTCAGGGATCGACACACGTGGGTCCAGCGTCATTTTGAAGAAGACTCATACCTTTCTGTACGGTGAGGCTATGCCGTCGGGCGAAGTATCGGGGCGCTACAGAGTTCTTTATGCTATGCAAGGAACGAGGCCAAGATTTGCGAATGTTTGTTAGCAAAATGTTCAAATCCGGATTAGCTTCCATGGCCTATGCTATTTTCTTATAGTTCAGCGGAAAAGATTGAAGCAATTGAGAATCCTGAGCATCGATGTGACAACAAGATGCAGCACAGGCGTCGAAGTCTGTAACAGGACCAATCGGAAGACGTGAAAGTGCGTCCGCATTACCGCTTTGAGCTGTGGGACGATACACAATCTCGTACCGGTATTGAGACAACAATACAGCCCATCTTTGCAATTTTTAGGCAGTTCGTACAGAAACTGGTTTCGTCGGATGAAACAAGAACTGCAAAAGATTGTGATCCGTTACTATGTAAAATTTTCTGCCATACAAATAGTGGTGAAATTTGATGACACCATACACAATAGCCGATGTCTCTTTCTCAATTTGTGAATAGTTACTCTGAGCTTTGGACAACAACTTTTGATGCGAAAGCAATAGGTCTGTCTTTATCTCCAATTCTGTGCGAAAGCACTGCACTGATTCCGTAAGAGGAAGCATTAAGTTGCAACACAACTGGTTTTTCAGGATCAAAGTGGACTAAATATCGATCACTGAGCAATGCAGTTTAAGTTTCTGAAAAGCTACTTGGCACTCATCTGTCTAAACAAAAGGGACATTCTTGCGATGCAATGGAGCTGCGATTTGTGCAGCACTCGATTTGAACCGAATATAGTAGTTCATTTTCCCTCCGTGATATTGCGAGAAACTGGCAAGTCTCGTATGGATAACAAACGCGACTGAAGAGAACGTACACCTTGCCTGTTGATGACATGACCAAGATACTGCAACTCAGATTTTAAAAAAATCGCACATGTCCAGTCTACACTTTAGTCCTGCCTCAGATAACACACGAAACAAAGCACGTAAATTCGCAATGTGTTCTTCAGGTGTACGACCTGCTATTACAATATCGTCCTAGTAGTTTGAATAGTTTGGTACTTGCGCAGTCAGCTGTTCCAAATACCATTGGAAAATGGCGGGTGCCGAACCACAGCCAAAAGGCAAACGCAAATATTTAAACAACCCCAAATGTGGTTCAAATGGCTCTGAGCACTATGGGACTTAACATCTGTGGTCATCAGTCCCCTAGAACTTAGGACTACATAAACCTAACTAACCTAAGGACATCATACACATCCATGCCCGAGGCAGGATTCGAACCCGCGACCGTAGCGGTTACGCGGTTCCAGACTGAAGCGCCTAGAACCGCACGGCCACACCGGCCGGCCCCAAATGTGTATTTACTACACACACATTTGAGATTCTTCATCGAGAGGTATTTGAAGATACGCATCGCACAAATCAATTTGAGAAAAGTAGCTTCCAGCGCCTAATTTGTCCACGAGATCGTTGGGCGTGGCAGTGGATAACTATCAATGACTGTTTGTGGGTTGACTGTAATCTTAAAGTTAACACAGAGGCGAAAGTGACCTGAACGTTTGTGGAGCAAAACCAGTGGACTTGCCCATTGACTACCTGATATAGGCGCAATAACTCCGCTATCTTGCAATTCTTTCAGTTCAGTAGCAACTTTGTCCAGTAATGCAATGGGAAGATTTCTGGCCCGGCAAAATTTCTACATCTACATCTACATTGATACTCCGCAAGCCACCCAACGGTGTGTGGCGGAGGGCACTTTACGTGCCACTGTCATTACCTCCCTTTCCTGTTCCAGTCGCGTATGTTTCGCGGGAAGAACGACTGTCTGAAAGCCTCCGTGCGCGCTCTAATCTCTCTAATTTTACAATCGTGATCTCCTCGGGAAGTATAAGTAGGGGGAAGCAATATATTCGATACCTCATCCAGAAACGCACCCTCTCGAAACCTGGCGAGCAAGCTACACCGCGATGCAGAGCGCCTCTCTTGCAGAGTCTGCCACTTGAGTTTATTAAACATCTCCGTAACGCTATCACGGTTACCAAATAACCCAGTGACGAAACGCGCCGCTCTTCTTTGTATCTTCTCTATCTCCTCCGTCAACCCGACCTGGTACGGATCCCACACTGATGAGCAATACTCAAGTATAGGTCGAACGAGTGTTTTGTAAGCCACCTCCTTTGTTGATGGACTACATTTTCTAAGCACTCTCCCAATGAATCTCAACCTGGTACCCGCCTTACCAACAATTAGTTTTATATGATCATTCCACTTCAAATCGTTCCGTACGCATACTCCCAGATATTTTACAGAAGTAACTGCTACCAGTGTTTGTTCCGCTATCATATAATCATACAATAAAGGATCCTTCTTTCTATGTATTCGCAATACATTACATTTGTCTATGTTAAGGGTCAGTTGCCACTCCCTGCACCAAGTGCCTATCCGCTGCAGATCTTCCTGTATTTCGCTACAATTTTCTAATGCAGCAACTTCTCTGTATACTACAGCATCATCCGCGAAAAGCCGCATGGAACTTCCGACACTATCTACTAAGTCATTTATATATATTGTGAAAAGCAATGGTCCCATAACACTCCCCTGTGGCACGCCAGAGGTTACTTTACCGTCTGTAGACGTCTCTCCATTGATAACAACATGCTGTGTTCTGTTTGCCAAAAACTCCTCAATCCAGCCACACAGCTGGTCTGATATTCCGTAGGCTCTTACTTTGCTTATCAGGCGACAGTGCGGAACGGTATCGAACGCCTTCCGGAAGTCAAGAAAAATAGCATCTACCTGGGAGCCTGTATCTAATATTTTCTGGGTCTCATGAACAAATAAGGCGAGTTGGGTCTCACACGATCGCTGTTTCCGGAATCCATGTTGATTCCTACATAGTAGATTCTGGGTTTCCAGAAATGACATGATACGCGAGCAAAAAACATGTTCTAAAATTCTACAAGAGATCGACGTAAGAGATATAGGTCTATAGTTTTGTGCATCTGCTCGACGACCCTTCTTGAAGACTGGGACTATCTGTGCTCTTTTCCAATCATTTGGAACCCTCCGTTCCTCTAGAGACTTGCGGTACACGGCTGTTAGAAGGGGGGCAAGTTCTTTCGCGTACTCTGTGTAGAGCATTGTCTTTCAGCGTAATATGAGCAACAATATTGTTCGCTTTGCCTAGACCTTCGGAAAAAATATTCCGGGAATTCTTTTAGCATCGTCTTTTGCATGGAATGTAGACACTGACATCACATTGTCCTGACTGTTAAAGCTAAACAAATAAAATGAATCAAGACCAAATATGTTCTCACAATCCCGTGATTGTAGCACTATGGAAGTCACTGTTCACGTATGCGAATGATACATAGCAGGCAAAGTACATGTTCCGAGAACGGGAATGTCTTGTCCATTATACACCGTCAGTTGCGTGCTAGTTTTAGGCAGGCGTGGGGAGCCTAACAGTTCATATGTGTGACGATTTAGCAGTGTGACAGAGGCACCCATGTCCAACTGAAATTTCACATGTTCCCCACAAATATGTAAATGAACAAAAAGTTTGTTTGACTGGCATATCACTGCAGAAACTACACGCTAGTTAGTTGTGCTAACGAATGTTGCAGATTTTGAATATGCTGCATTAATGACATGGGCCTTGTGACGAGAGTTCATGAGTAGGCCGAATCCTTACATAGGGATTGTACATATCCTTTCCTGTCACAAGTGTAGCTCTGAGCTTGTCGGGAAGGGCATTAGTGGTGTTTATGCCGTGAATAACACCGAGGGCAAGACTTAATTCTGTTCGCCGGTGTAGCCGCCTGTTTAGCAAACAGCTTACGCAGTGTGGAATGTTGTTTATTTGGCATGGGTAGAGCCCGCCACCAATGCGGAATGGGGCGATCGCAAGCAAAGGACTCAACCCGGCAAATAGCTGGCTGCTAAAATATATGAACCGACAAGGCACCAGAATCGTACTGATCTATTATTTGCACTAACTGCTGAAATGATGGCTCGGACTGTTTCAAAATCTGTTCTCTCAGTTTGACATCAGGTACAATGAACACGATTGCATCATGAAACATAACGTCTGAATATAAAGCACCGCAAGGACATTTGAATTTGAATTTCCTTGTCATATCTTGCAAACCTGTTACCCACTTGGGATAAGTTAGTTAAGACCGTTTTTTGCAGATAAAGAATTGATACCTAGCTGCTACAACATTCATTTGTTTTTCATAATAATTTGTTAGTGATTTTAACACTTGGTCCTACGACAGTTCATTCCGAGTCGCGTTAATAAAGAGTTTTTGAATTAATCTAAAAACTAAACTTCCTACTATGGATAATAGATAGAAAGTTTCACAATTCCTGGTTCATTGTGAACGATGACGTACTCCTCAAACTGTGACAACCCCTCGAGCCATTCCTCTTCTTGGTCACGAAACTGTCGGAAAGATGGTATAGCAGCTTTAGTAGGCGGTGCTTGTTCCGCAGGGCGCGCAGCGTTGGCCAGTAGCTGCTGCACCGTGTTGAGTGAGGTGGAGATATGTTACGTCTGGAACTGAAACAGCTGCATTAGCTGTGTAGCATCTAAGGCTTGCAGCTGTGGCGCCTGAGCAGGGGGCGGGAGAGGTGAGGTGCGCATTTTGGAGGACACAAATGCAGCAAACGCACAAGGCAAAAATATGTGCAGAAGAAAGAAAATTTCTGCAACGCCCACCTGAAGACACTGATTATCAAAAACGACAAGAAACTTTTAAAGCAAATAAGCGCCCCTGCAGTGGAAAGACCATGGCCCATGACCCATGGCCGTCAGGCGCAGAGTCCGTTGTATTTCTCGTCGCCAAATGTAGGGCCTTGCCAACTTGTCTCGTATAGGAAGCCTAAATGATGCAGCATTCGCAGAATGCCATACAATTCAAGCAAATAACATTAATAGTTTTATTACAATGAAGCAGATTGACAACACCTAACTTTGAATTTACAAGAAGTGTGGCAAGCGATGGGCGACATGCAAAAGTAATGTTCTTCACCATAAACAGTGTCCAAACAAGCAATGGCTATGGATCACTAATAATTGTTCTCCGAGTGACGGTCTACAACTGTGCTAATGCTGTCCTAACCCTGTCCGGCCGAGGTCGACAGGAGCGGCTCTTATATTCTCTTCAGTTAGACGGCGCTCCTGTCGTGGTGCGGTCCTAATCAGCGCATCATAGGCCGACGTCGTTTCACTACCTTCTCTGCTCTAGCATTCTTCATCTTCGTTCCGGCGCTTGTGGTTATGGCAGAACAAAACCCAAAGTAGAAAGCTATGATGCATTTAGTTAATCATTGATCGTATATTGGAAAGACGGATTAGATATCATAGGAAGGGTCGTGTTCATGGCAGTGGTCAAAAATATTGTCTCTATTGAAATCGAAATTGAGTACAGCTGTGAAGCTCTTTGGAAGTGTATAACAGGTCTATGTGAAATCAAGCTAATTTTTGGATGGTTTTAAGGTCCATCCAACCTCGATGTGACAGCTTTAGTCATTCAAAGAAAGTCTACACTGATTTACACGGAAATAGCCAACTCAAACAAAAGTAATTGGAGGCGATTTTAACCTACCGAGTATAGTCTTTGGCGTCTAGGGATTCTTTACAGGCACTAGGTACAGGCAGTTTTGTGAAGTGCTTTTGAATATATTTTCCATAAACTGCCTCTAATAGACAGATAGACAACTCACAGGCGATGGAAATATTTTAGACCTTACAGTTTTAAACAGGCCTTACCTTGCAGACAGTGTCAATATGTTGTTGTTGCTGTTGTCTTCAGTCCTAAGTCTGGTTTAAAGCAGCTCTCCATGCAACTCTATCCTGCTCAAGCTTCTTCATCTTAGAACAACTACTGCAACCTACATACTTCTCAATCTGCTAACTGTATTCACCGCTTGACCTCCATCTACGATTTTTGTCCTAAACACTTCCCTACAATACTAAATTAGTGATCCGTTGATGTCTCACACTGTGCCTTATCAACCGATCCCTTCTTTTAGTCAAGTTGCAGTTCTGTTCAGTACCCCCTCATTTATGTGACCTACTCATCCAATCTTCAGCATTCTTCTGCGGCATCACATTTTAAAAGCTTCTATCCTCTTCTTGTCTTACCAGTACATCGACGGTAGTAACTAAAGTTAATAAATCCATCAAGAAGGTTAGGAGAGTATTTGTGTTATAAAAAGCAGATAAGCAGTTGTCAGAATCACACTTAGACTATGAATTGACATCGTTTAGTTCTGCTATGACGGACGTAGAAGAATTGTGGGGCACGTTTAAACTGATTGTAAATCGTGTTCTAGAAACGTACCTGCAAAGTAGGTGGATTAAGGATGAAAATCCCCCCCTCTCCCCTTCGTTTAATAATAAAATTAGAAAAATGCTGAGGGAAACGGACGCATAAATGTCTACAGGCAAAAGTTAGTGGAAATCCGTGAGTCAGTAAGAAGACCGATGCGCGAAGCGTGCAGTAACTTCCATCGTCGTACCTTTGCAAAAGGTCTTGCTCAGAAACCGAGAAAAGTCTAGTCATATGTAAAATCACTAAGTGAATCGAAAGCTTTTATTCAGCCACTGGCCGACACGTCTGGGATGACAATTGAAGACAGCAAAAGGAAAGCCGAAGCGTTAAGTTCACCATTTAAGAATCGTTTCACGTAGGAAGAGAGTAGAAACTAACAGTTGTCTGGCTGGCATACAGGCTCCCGCATGGAGGACATAGAAATAGGGCATTCCTAGCATAGAAAGACAAATAAAAGAAGTCGAAAACAAATAAGCTACCAGCTGCAGATGGAATCCCTATTCTGTTTTACAAAGAGTACCGTGTGACATTTATAACGCATCTCTAGCCCAGTGCTAAGTCCCAAGCACTGGGAAAAAGCGCAGACGACTCCTGTATATAGGAAAAGTAAGAGAACGGACCTGCAAAATTACAGACTAGTATCCTTAACATCAGTTTGCTGTAGAATTCATGACCATATTTTGAGCTCAAATGTAGTAAATTTGCAAGGAAAAGATTTTGTCTACAACTCAGCACAGATTCAGAAAGCGTCACCCGTGCGAAACTCAGCTTGCCAATTTCTCACATTGTCCTGCGTACCGTGGACGAAAGGAAACAGGAAGATTCGACATTCCTAGATTTTCGAAAAGCATTTGACACAATGCTCCACTGCAGACTGTTATCAAAGGTACGAACATTCGGTGTAGGTTCTCAGATCTGCGAATGGCTCGAGACTACTTAAGTAGACTGCAGACTCCAGTTCAGACCCAGGCGCCGCATCCCCCACCACCTCCAGTAGCCGCAGCGCCGGCCGCACCAAAGATACCAGGAGAGGAACGGTGGAGGGGGTAACGGCTAGTATATATAGGGCGCCGAGAGGAACAGCACAGCATTCGTCAGGAACCACCTGAAGATGGCAGCGTGTACGTCTTCCGAAATATTGTGGAGAAATTACGACGCTACGCGGTCGGATACCCGAAACTGTTCAAAATGGTAAAAGGTACCCTCCACCACGCTTCATACGGCGGCTCGCGGAGTATGTAGATGTAGATGCACATCTGTGTTTCGTACAGGCATTGCGTATAACTTGAGCTAACATTGTGCACACCAGTTTTAAATCGAGAGTATGTCTAAGAAAGATTACAAAGATGCATCCCGTGACCTCTAAAATTCTGGGTCCCTTAGGATAACCTCCATTTAACATGTCATTAAGGATAGTAGGGAGGTAATGATTAGCCCTATGGTTCTCACAACTTACCCGTTTACAACCTGAGTGCTACTTGTACCAGTGACGTAAAATGCTAGTTACTAGAGAATTGCTTTCCTCATAAGATTCGTAACGAGCAGCTGAAGCCCTTTAATTGGATTAGCATTACCATTTTTCTAGACCAGCGGCATTAGCCCCAAAGATAAAACTACTTCCCACGTAACTGCCAGTGCAGAAATTGCTTCCAAGCAATACTCTGGGTAATACGTACGAAACAGATAGGAAATACACATGTAGTATATAAAGTTTCTCTTTTAATGAGCGATGTTCATACAAACGTCTCACTGATACCGTTTAAATTACTTCCACTGTCAAACACCTGTAGAACCAACATCCTACTCATTCTCCCTATACTATATTACTGTGCTGCCAATTCTTTTTTTTTTTTCATCCGTATTTATCCTCGAACATTATAAATCATATAGTAACTACTTTCCCTCATTACCCTCCAATATATTGGAGCTACAGTTATTCATCATTTCCAGTAGCAGCTACCGTAAGTTAACGTTTAGCAGTTCTCCATCACTTTTGCCGTACGTCTATGGCAAATGTGAATTTTAACTTCCTTTATCTTATTGGTGATAACTTTTTGGACTTAGGGTCTAGCCTGTTGTGTAAATAAACGTGTTCAATACGGTCTAAATGGACTGGAACAAGAACGGTCCTAGCTATAATGACGCCCGTGCGGGAGGAAGGATTTAAGTCCGGTTTCTGCTCAGGCTGGCAGATAAATGAAAGAGACAGGACATACTCAGGAACATAGGAACCGAAGAGACAGAAGACATACCCCGAGAGACAAGTAGCCCTTACCGTCCCCCACCCCATGAATCCCCTCTGTGCGTAGGATTTATCACTACAGCCTAAAAGAAGCGATGTTCGTCTTCCTACAGAACGCGTGACATAGGTCTTCCTTACCACAACCCCGGAAATGTTGGTTCCAAGCGTAGTAACGGAAGAGATCTCACAGCTCACAACAGAGCTAAACATACACTCTTCCTTGAAGTCAGATTCATTGTTAGACTATGGTTGACTATGTCACATTACAGTATATTCCTCTATGTACTGTCTTACACGTTTCTGACTAGTACTCATATGTATATCCAAACCAACACAATAAATCTGTTCACCATGCTCAGTTCTCGAAACAAAAATAACATTTACCTCTACTAAATACTGTTTATGGCTACTGGCGAGTTAAAGACCTACGAAAATTCAAAGAAGTTCCTTCACTGTTACTGGTTGTTTGTCAGTTTCCTCACACAGTCCAGAGACTAGATACCTTATAAACAGTGTCTCACAATATTTTCGTACTTGTGATGCCTTATATAGTCCTTTGATAGATTCACTTACAGGATCGTATAAAAGAAAGCCTTTTGGGATGTGGAATATTGATTGCCTCCCAAGGGCCTTGAACGAAATGGAAAAAATTTCTGTCTTCTTTATGAAGTCTGGAACTTCTTGCACTCGTTTGCGCTATGACTCTATCCCCTAGGCAGAATTCATGTTCTACAGCTACTTCATTATACAGGGTGATTCAAAAAGAATACCACAACTTTAGGAATTTAAAACTCTGCAACGACAAAAGGCAGAGCTAAGCACTATCTGTCGGCGAATTAAGGGAGCTATAAAGTTTCATTTAGTTGTACATTTGTTCGCTTGAGGCGCTGTTGACTAAAGTTTTTGGTCCCTTTTTCTTCGAAGGTGCTACTGTAACTGGACTACAGTATCTGGAGATGTTAGAGAATTGGCTGTTCCCTCAGCTCGAACAAGAAGCACAACAATTCATATTTCAGCAGGATGGAGCGCCACCACATTGGCACTTATCTGTCCGTAACTACCTGAACGTCAACTACCCGAGGCGATGGATCGGCCGTCAGGCAGCCCGTGACAGAGCACTTCATCACTGGCCTCCAAGAAGCCCTGATCTTACCCCCTGCGATTTTTCCTTATGGGGGTATGTTAAGGATATGGTGTTTCGGCCATCTCTCCCAGCCACCATTGATGATTTGAAACGAGAAATAACAGCAGCTATCCAAACTGTTACGCCTGATATGCTACAGAGAGTGTGGAACGAGCTGGAGTATCGAGTTGATATTGCTCGTGTGTCTGGAGGGGGCCATATTGAACATCTCTGAACTTGTTTTTGAGTGAAAAAAACCTTTTTAAATACTCTTTGTAATGATGTATAACAGAAGGTTATATTATGTTTCTTTCATTAAATACACATTTTAAAGTTGTGGTATTCTTTTTGAATCACCCTGTATTTCTTAAGCCTGTGTTCTACACTATTCCTTAACTTATCTTTAAAAGTGGGTGAGTTGATTTTTACTGGTTTGTCATTGTCTTTGGGTCACTTCAGTATCGCCAGTAAGGGCTCTCCCAACACATCTTTATCTATAACTTCCAAAGGTACCAACCTGATACCGATATGTGCTAATTCATTCAACTCTATCTCAAACTCAGATAGCAGATCTACTCAGTTTGTATGTCATTCGGAACAATAGATCTGACACAGTTGAGCCAGTTCCCTCATTATTCTCTATCCTAGGTTGCTTTGTGAGTTGTGCTTATAAATCGTTAAGTGTCTAGTATTATACCTCTCGTATACACTTTTAAAGTATTTATTACTAAATTAGCAACCATTTTGTGACAAGAGATGCGTAGCAATCTTTATATTAAATGAACATCCTCATTCTACACACCTTGCGACACTTCTGTCACTTGCTACTTTTAATGGTTATAGTCAACTATATTTTGACCACCTTTCTGTTATTACAAATATATATAGCCAGTCACCTCTTCGTTTGGGTAGCTAACCATATAAATCTACAGTTACCCGTTCCCATAGCCTTTCAGATATTGAAGGTGCATCGTATACTTGACTATGGCTGAGGTTTCTGTCACGATTTGAGGTAGTTGGAAACCATGAATAATATTTATTACTAACTAACCCATAATAATGTTTCTTCATTTGCTTTAAACATTTCTTAACTCCAGATTTTCCATACCCTTGCTGTAAATACTCAATTAGCTGACTAGTAACGTGCTTAGGAATACGTATCCTCCATCCAACAGTATTACTGTCACTATACAAAAATAATATTTCATTGTAAAGTGTCCAATTTCCCTCCTTGTTGTTACTGTTACCTACGTAATCCAATCGAATTGCTCCAATAAACCTTTTTACTTTAGAATCATTTGGAATATCTTTTTATATCTTTATTTTTGATTATCACATTTCATAATATAAATTCTAAACTTGGTAAGCTGTTCGTAAGATCCTTGATGCACCTCAGGCTCTACAGGCAACCAAGATAAAGCATCAGCCACTATATTTCTAATACTTGTAATATATCAGATCTCAAAGTCAAATTCCTGACGAACCAAAACCCATATCATCAACACGTGATTTAACAATTTTTTATTCATTAAGAAAGTAAGAGCCCAATGGTCAGTACACACTATGGTTTTGTTCCCTGATAATTGGTACATCAACTTTTTAAAACTCTAGACTATAGCTAAGGCTACCTTTTCCATAATGGAACGTTAATTACGTTCATACTTCAAAATTTTACTTGCAAAAACTATGCCACAATGGTTATCCTTTTGCATAGATAAATCTTCTTGGAACAACTCACACGCTAAACCATAGTCTGGTGCATCAGTAGACAATGTGAACACTTAACTTAGATTGAAATAGGATAATAGTTTTGAATGTACCAGGTCCTCTTCAGTTTTATTAAAACTATATTTTCCGCCTCATCCCAGACCATTGAGAGTTTTGCTTTAACATTTGTGTAATAGTTGGGTCAGTCACATGACGTTCTGATAGAAATTCCCTAAAAAACGGTAACCATACCTAGGAACGATTTAAGCTTCTTCTTATTCTGAAGATAAGGACATTTCGCAATAGCTTCTACTCGTTGTGGGTCCGGACGAATCCCTTTAGCATTCTCAATGTGTTCTAAGAATTTAACCTCCCCCACTACAAAATTAAGATTTGGAGAAATTTATGGTAATTCCCTTATGTTTAAAGTTATTACATACCTCTTCTACTAATTCCTTATGTTCAGACCACAACTAAGAAATAATGAGAATATCGTTGACATAAAAGATAAATATTTTAACAATTCACTGTCTAGAGCCAGATCTAATGCTCACATGAATACTGACAAACATACATTTAGACCGAAAGGTAACACTTTAAATTGAAATGATGGCCTTGAAGCAGAAATACAGTATATGGCCTTCAGTCTAGACAAAGACACACCTGCCAATAAACTACAATAAATTCGGTATTACTTATATACTTACCACCAGTCAGTCAAGCTAGCACTAATTCCTTAGGTACAGGACTCTCTACTTCCGTGATTTGATCTGAAGTTCTAGCGTCCAGAACTAATCGTGCACCACCATTGTATTTTTTCACTAAAAAGTGAGGATTACTATATTCACTCTGTGATCTTTCGATGACACAATGATCTAAAATTTTTCCTGAATTCTAAAGTAGTGGTTGGTTTTACTGCCGTTGGTATCGAATTGGATTTCTGAAAGAATGGGTTACCTTCTTCGACCTTTTGTTTGCATTCATACCCTGATATATCCCCTGATTTGACTGGGAAAACATCTTTATATCGAATCAGAAGTGACAGTAATTCAGATTTTTCCTTTAAGAGCAATTGATAATTTTCATGAAATTTACTAGCGAACTGATTTTTAATGAACGTTTCTATCAAATTACTATTATTACTACCCTGTTTGATTCGTGATACTTGTGTGGTAGCACGCTTGTGTATCTCTTCCTTTAGGTCTGTATTACTAATATCTGTATTTTACAAATACGATATACACACATTACCCTAAATAGGACATGACATAGTTTGCTTCTTAAAGTCTAATAATATTCCATGTTTAGTTAACCAATCCAGTCCTAATAACAAGGGGATGTTCATTTCAGGTACCACAAAGAAATTCTGAGTAAATCTTAAGCTGCCCGTATGAAAGATAACAGCACGTCCTCTTCTACATTCCTTCCTTTACTACCAATTGTACCTGCTATCTGTACTTTGGTGACAGACAAGATTGGGCATTTTCATGTTTCCTTTCAGGTATCTGAAAAAACTTGATCCTACTTTCTGCTGCTCTTACTTGGACCAATATTTCTATTTAAATTTCCTGCTAAAGTCTTCCCAATTACGGAATTCTTTAGCATACAAAACGCCTCATTCTGCTGCTTTGGCATCCAAATGCTCTTTCTCTTTTTGTAGTCCCATGAAGCCAGTATAGTATCTTCAAATGTTCTCAGTAAAATAACAGTATGTGCTGTTCCCTCAGGTTTAAGCCTTGTAAAACGATGTGATGAGCATCTGTTACTACCGAATCTTAACAATACGTTATTAACTGTCAGCTAACATCCATTAAGATCCAGTTGCGTTACGTAAGAACGATGTATACTGAATCCGCACTGGCTATGTTGTTATATCGTTTTATTACAGGTATCTCATAGCATTTGAACATAACATATGTTCCAAATTGGTACTACTAGTTGTTGTAAATCAGATGGATATACTATCTTATGGATTACTTCCACTTCCTTTTTATTTATTCGTTTGATCTGTGCAGAATTTCCGTTAATAATCTTTCCTGCTTGTGGGACCACAGTCAAATAGAATTTTTTGAAAGAAATTTCATCCATTTCACTGTTAATTTTTCGTTTATTGTACACGATCATGATTTCGGCTTTGTAGCCATTCTCAAGTGTATGATGAAATGTTAAAATATATCTGACCTGTTGTGACATGTCGTTGTCGAAAATACATACTGTATTTATGGTATTACAGACCAGTTGTCTTGTTACAGGAAATGAACATACATCCAAGATTCAAAACCTAGGTGACATTGTGCACCAAGAAAAATCGTTGTAGAGTGCGGAGTATTTAGCAGTTAACTTATTTATTTATCATATGGCAATACATATATAAAGATTACAAATTCTACACATCAACATTTAAGCACAGCTCTCCAGCATAAAATACCACAAATAATAACAGCTATAGACAGATATCAAGGTCTTTTATGTATTTTATAACATCACTCGTTGCTGTGAGGAAATCTTCGAAAGGACCGTTGTTGGCACGTGCGGGACATGTCGATACAACATGAGCAACTGTCTGTTGTTTCGCACCACAGTCACAGGATGGTGATGAAGATGGGCCCTACTTGTAGAGAGTGTCTGCACATCGTCCATGGCACGTTCGGATGCGGCTCAAGATAGTCCAAATTGCCCGAGGCTAGTCAAATTCAGGAGCCTTTCTTCTGGGGCAGGGCAGCTTCAGCATTGTGGAGAACAGTTTTGTTGCCAGCAGCGTGTCCATTCATCGATGGGATTGAATTCAGTTTACATTACAGTCCTGGTTGTGATGAGAGTGGCATGTCTTGATCTTATTCTTTTTCACTCCGCAGGTAATATGTCGTCCACTATTGGAATGTAGGTGTTATTAGCCATCTTCTGGTATTCACGCAGTGGCGGGGTCTTCTGTCTGATATCAGGATGTGCAATGTGGCTCAAGATAGGTAGCCAGTATGTGAGAGTAGATCCTATTGACCCACTAACAATGCGCATGGCCTAGTCAAGTTGTACGGTTATCTTTTTTACGTGTAAATCATTAAGCCAGACAGGCGCACAGTACTCTGCTGATGAGTATACCAAACCGATTGTTGATGATGATGATGATTGGTTTGTGGGGCGCTCAACTGTGCGGTCATCAGCGCCCGTACAAAGTCCCAGTCTCTACACTGTCCAATTTTATCCACTTTCAAGAATGATGATGATGAAATGATAAGGACAACACAAACATCCAGTTCCCAGTCAGAGAAAATCTCCAATCCCGCCGGGAATCGAACCAGGAACCCCGTGATCCAGAGGCAGCAACGCTAACCACTAGACCACGAGCTGCGGTCAACCTATTGCTGATACGTGGAGACCGTCTGCTGAATTTTTCTGTACTTGAAGAAAGCTCAGAATGATTATCGTCGTATCTCTTCTGCCACTCAAACATCCAATGGTAAATATCTACGCTGCTAATTTAGAAAAAGTAATAATTCCTTTCTTCTCAGGTGCTCTCGCAGATTGTAATATGCGACTCCTAGATTTTGCCTCGTCATTTTACCGATTGCTGGAGTTTATACGCTGTTACCAATTTCTGAAATTTTTGCAGGAGACGGTGATACACGCCTGAAAGCATCTCCTTTGCTGCTAATCGTTTCGTTGTATCTCATATCCTTCTAGTTTACAGAAAAATGGATGTGTGTTACACTTCGACTTCATTATTAAAAGAGCCTCTTTCGCTGTCATCATGTAAATGAAACCACAACCATCAGTAAGATACTGAAAAATAATTCCTCTGATTTTTTATTCTGTTCCCATCATCGGTTGAGGTATTAAACGTCATGCATATTACTCGGTCGACCTTCCCTCTGAAACGTCCCCTTAGAAAAAATAATGAATTACTGTGCTGATAAACCTCTTACATTATTTGATTTTCAAACAGCTGATCAGAACTGAACGTACTCAGGGATTTCGCTCTTTGTCTATTCTGATCAAAACTAAATTGACACACAATATTTTCAGCGCAACGCAATCTGACTTTCAAAAATCCCTACAAGAGAATGGCCCTGACTAACATTAACCTATACGTTTCACAAATCACTTACCCCACAAAAATCTTCGTTACTCGAACTACTGCAATACAGCGAGCGCCACTACTGCCAGCTAAATAAAAGATTCAAACTACTGAAGGCACTAACTACTGATAGGCATAGTTAGCAAATGAAAGATTTTGATAAAGAACAAACAATGTATTTACCTTAATAGTGTTCAAAAGTCATAATATATATATCAGTTCATGACATCCAGTCTTACAAATTTTCTGTCTCTGATGGACACACATGCAGATCACCCGCTCTCAAAACTCCGCCATCTCTCTCCCCACATCCACCACTGCTGGCGGCTCACCTCCAACTGCGCAACGCTACGCGCTGTTAAATCCAACTGCCCAACACTACAATAGCGAATATTACAACAATGTTAACCAGCCACAGACTGCACACAGCACAGCTAGTGATTTTCATACAGAGCGCTACGTGGCGTTACCAATATAAAAACCTAAACAGCCTACTTACACCTCTTTGTTGATGCAAGTTACAATATTCTGCCGCTAGAGGGCTCAGAGTTGTAGCGTGTAACACGGCAGTGTGCAATGTAACTATGTCGATGCGTGTGAAACAGTGTGCTGTAATCGACTTTCTAACAGTAGAAAACGTATCTCCTATTGACAAAGAGGAGATTGGACATCTTCCAGCAATCTCTTTCGCGTTTTATGAGGCTGATGCGTTCCTCATCAACACTGCGACAGGTGATCAAAGCTGTATTCACCATTTTCACCCCGAAAGAGTCCATCAACGGAACGCCATCACAAGGGACAAAGACACCAAAAAAGTTCACACTCAGGCAGTCAGCAGCCAATGTCATGCTCATAGTGCTCTCAGGTGTTCGACGCGTGGTGCATTTGGAATTCATGACAAAAGGCACCACAATAAACTCTGCGAGATATTGCGAGACACTAAGATTACTGAAAGCATGACTTCGAAGAAATTGTCTACACATGGAGCAAGACAATGCCAGACAACACACAAACACTGCGACATCTGCAGTAAACCGACGCCTTCAGTTCACTGTCACTATTCATCCTAAATACATTCCCAATTTCGACTCATCCGATTTCCCGCTGTTTCTATAACTTAAAGCTCTACTTCGAGGACCGTCCACTCTAGGAATGATAACGGACTTGGAGCAACACCTTTTAGGAGGTTAGCCTCATAATCGGAGAGGAAAGTGAGAAAAAATCCTCATCCTGCTATCCATATTTTGTTTTCATTACATTCTCTAATTCACTTCAGGTTAGGCTTTTTTTAAATAAATCCTGGCTGATTCATCCCATCGTCCCTGATCAGTTGATCATACTTTTTGTCCCGACTAACCAAACCAACTGGGGCCACAAAAATCTAAAATTCCTCCTATCCTACTCACAACTATACACTGAGGTGACAAAAGTCATGGGATACCTTCAAATATTGTGTCTTACCTCCTTCTGCCGGGTCTAGTGCTGCAACTCGACTTAGTATGGGCTTAACAAGTCGATGGAAGTCCGCTGCAGAAATACTGAGCCATACTGCATCTATAGCCGTCCATAGCTGCATAAATGCGAAAGTGTTGCCGATTTATAATTTTGTTCACGAACTGCCCGGTCGGTTATATCCATTAAATATTCGATGAGACTCACGTCGTGCAATATGTATGGTCAAATCATTCACTCGAATTGTCCAGAATGTTCTTCAAATCAGTCGCCAACAACTACAGTCTGGTGACAGGGCACATAGCCATCGACAAAAATTCCATCGTTGTTTGGGAACCTGAAGTCCATGAAAGGGTGCACATGGTCTTCAAGTAGCCGAAAATAACTATTTCCTGTCAATAATGGGTTCAGTTGGACCAGAGGACGCAGTCCCTTCCTTCTAAGCACAGCCCACACCATTATGGAACCACCCCCAGCCTGTAGAATGCCTTGTTGACAATTTGTGTCCATGGCTTTGTGGAATCTGCGCCACACTCTAACGCTACCATCAGCTCTCACCAACTACAATCAGGGCTCATCTGACCAGACCACGGTTTCCCAGTCGTCCAGGGTCCACCTTATATGGTCACGAGCTCGGGAGAGGTGCTGGAGGCGACGTCGTGCTGTTAGCAAAGGTAATCGCGTCGGTCTTTTGCTGCCATAGTCCATTAATGCCAAATTTCACCGCACTGTTCTAGCAGATACGGTCGTCGTATGTCCCAAAATGATTTTTGCCGTTACTTCACGCAGTGTTGCTTGTCTGTTAGCACTGACAACTCTTCGCAAACGCCGCGCGGGGTGGCCGCGCGGGTTGAGGCGCGATGTCACGGCTTGCGCTGCCCCTCCCACCGGAGGTTCGAGTCCTCCCTGGT
Organism: Schistocerca piceifrons; assembly: GCF_021461385.2. Taxonomy (NCBI): domain Eukaryota; kingdom Metazoa; phylum Arthropoda; class Insecta; order Orthoptera; family Acrididae; genus Schistocerca; species Schistocerca piceifrons. Next base: position 100,214,690 of record NC_060149.1, read on the forward strand.
GCATGGGTGTGTGTGTGTGTGTGTGTATGTGTTGTTCTTAGTATAAGTTAGTTTAAGTAGTGTGTAAGTCTAGAGACCGATGACCTCAGTAGTTTGGCCTCTAAGGAATTCAAACACACACACACACACACACACACACACATGCACACGCACACACACATATACACCCTACGCAAACGCCGCTACTGTCGGTCGTTAAGTGAAGACCGTCGGCCATTACGTTGTCCGTGGTGAGGCAATGCCTCAGATTTGGCGTTTTTGGCACACTCTTGACACTGTGGATCGCGAAGCATTAAGTTTTCTAACGATTTCCGAAACCGAATGCCCAATACATCTCGCTCCAACTACCATTCGGCGTTCAAAGTCTTTTAATTCCCGTCGTGCGGCATAACCACGTCGGAAAGCTTTTCACATAAATCACCTGACTGCAAATGACAGTGCCGCCAAAGCACTGCTGCCCTTTTATACCTTGTGTACATGATACCACTGCCATCTGCATATGTGGATATCGCTATCCCATGAGATTTGTCGCTTCAACTTAAACTTTATGATTTTTAAATTCTAGCTCATTGTGAGCAGATTACGTGTGATAAATAACCAGAGAAATATATATATATATATATATATATATATATATATATATATATATATATACGAGGGCTATTCAGAAAGTAGGGAACGTTTTGGCATTAAAAAAAGCAAAATACAAGAAATACATTTTATTATATACATCGGAAAGAGCGACTGACATACTACTTTTCCACATAGTCACCAAACACATTGAGGTACTTATCATAGCGGTGGACGAGCTTTGAAAGACCTTCGTCGTAAAATTCTACCGCCTGAGACTTCGGCCAGTGAGTCACGCCCGACTGGATTTCTGCGTCGTCATCAAAGCGCTGCGGTGCAAGCCAGTTCATCATCTTGGGAAACAAGTGGAAATCGCTTGATTCAAGATCGGGGCTGTAGGGCGGATGAGGGAAAATTTCGCATTTGAATGAATTAAGGAGTTCTTTAGTGCGGTTTGCCGTGTGAGGCCGGGCATTGTCGTGTAAAAACAAAATTTTGGTCGTCAGATATGCTCAGCGTTTGTTTTGAACTGCACTTCTAAGGCTGTGAAATGTTTGACAGTACTGGGCAGAATTTATGGTTGCTCCACGTTCGACAAAATCAATAAGAAGCACACCTTGCCTATCCCAAAACACTGTCGCCCTCATCTTCTTTGCTGAGAAGATTTGCAAACATTTTCTTGGTTTTTGGAGGGACCTTGTGTGTCCCCATTTAATGGACTGTAATTTTGTCTCGCAAGTGACGTGTTTCACCCAAGTCTCGTCAGCATTTACGATTCGATCCAGTAATGAATCACCATGTTTGTGGTAGGCCTCCATAAATGTCAACGCTGCCCCCATTCGCTGTTCTTTATTGTGCCCTGTAAGCATTTTGGGCACCCATCATGCACAAAATTTGTGGTAGCCTAGCTTCTGAGTGACAATATCAAACAACAAAGTCCGTGAAACTTGTGGAAAAGAAAGAGAAAGCTCCGTTATTATGAAGCGACGGTTTTCACGAATCGTTTCATCAACTTTAACGATAAAACCGTCAGTCACAATGCTCGGGCGTCCACTCCTCTCTTCGTCAGGAATGTTGGTTCGGCCAATTTTAAACCGAATGCACCATTTACGGACGGAACATTCCCTCATTATGTTGTTTCCGTACACTTCGCACACGTCACGATAAATTTCTGTAGGTTATAGGTTTTTCGCCAATAAAAACCGTATCAAAGACCACACCTCACAACTGGCGGGATTTTCGATTGCAGTGCACATTTCAAATTCGAATATCGAAAAAACCAGGCGCGCGGGAACGTTCCCGCTGTCACATATGGATACCGACGAAGCCGCCGAGCACGCACATACCAAAATACACGCGATCGGCGCGAGCCTAGCGGCGTTAAATTGAAACGTTCCCTTCTTTCTGAATATCCCTCGTATGAAGGAGCTCGACACACCGAAATGTGCTTAACAGAAATGTATTATCTGATGGCCACTCTGAAATTATAACGCTGTCCACAACCCCAAGCTTCGTTTCGATGCCACAGTGCTTTACTTGCTATGATTCTGTTGGTATGTGTTTTGTCCTCTATAACATATGATCTGTCTTACCCAGAAACCTATAGTTGAAATTATATATTAATGCGGTCTCCGAACAAAACGCAATTTGAAATGTCAGATTATTAAATCGGTGGCAGAGATGAAAGTAATTATGAACGGGAAATAACATCATAGGACTCATTGGCACCCTATTGAAATTCTTTACGACTTCGTAATCCTAGACTCGAAACAAGTCTACACGACGTGTTGGGAAGCAGCTAACCAAAACAAAAGAAAAGTAGGTAGTGCTTCACCTCGGAATCATCAGCTGCGAATATCCGACCATTACCAAGTAGTGCTGATTCCAATATTTGATCATAGCATTTCAGTTATTCAGAACAAACTGTATTGCTCTCTGTGTAACATGCGAACAATAAGCTTCCACATTTTTCACTTCTCCAGCTACACACAATCCTCTATACTACATTTGTTTAATACGTGGGTTGTATCTGAATCAGATCCTGGTTTCTCAAGAGAAACTTATTCATTCCATCGTTTAAGACTTGGAGGCTGTTAACCAGCATTAGAGAGATAACTTCTTCGTTAGTTCAAATGGTTCAAATGGCTCTGAGCACTATGGGACTTAACATCTGAGGTCATCAGTCCCCTAGAATCTTCGTTAGTGCTTGGCAGTCCAGTGTGTAGTGTGTAGTTGGTACGCATAAAGATCGGAATTATATTAGAATTTCCATTTTCCATTCACGGAAAGTACATGAAAAGGCGATACTCGATATACCTCTCAGTAAGTAGTAATTCATATATCTTTCCTTTCATGTTAATTGCGTGTTATGTTCAGGGTGGCTATAATTAAACTTTCCTTACTTGAGAGGCGCCTCCATTTAAAACGAGTGATCGTAGAGCAATGAAACTTTTTGGGAACATTTTTAAGGACGTGCGAAAGATAAATAGGTACTAAACCATTGATAGAAACACATTTTGATTTCCACATGAGAGGGTAACATCCGTTACTTACATATCATGTTTACGTTTCAGGTTATAATGGTTGTTCACTGTGACAATCACCTGCATCCACGACGACCTGGAACGGAACTAGAGATTGCTCTTGCTCTACGGCTACTTGAAACATTTCAGGTGGGATGTTGGCTGCCTCCCTCACTATGCTCATCTTAAGCCTACATTGTGTGTCGGTGGCCCTTGTTAAACCCTCCCCTTCAAGAAACCCCATAGCGAGAAGCCATACGGGTTGAAATCTGGTGATCCTGGAGGCCACACAGTTTGGTACGATCAACCAATGATTCCGAATTACGTTCTTCGACACCGGTGAGGAAAGAGGACCGCTCTGCATTCCTTTAATGCGTCTATACTAGCGAAGAGCAGCAGCAATATTGCAATTATTTTGATAAAGTAGCCTTAAGAGTAAATATCCGCTCACGTTTTCCGGATTCATGCTGACTGTTTGCCGGCCGCGGTGGCCGAGCGGTTGTAGGCGCTTCAGTCCGGAACCGCGCGACTGCTACGGTCGCAGGGTCGAATCCTGCCTCGGACATGGATGTGTGTGATGTCCTTAGGTTAGTTAGGTTTAAGTAGTTCTAAGTCTAGGGGACTGATGACCTCAGATGTTAAGTCCCGTAGTGCTCAGAGCCATTTGAACCTTTTTTTTCTTTTTGCTGATTGTTTGCAACTGCAATGCACGTTGATGCTTGTGTTTTAACTCTGCAACGCCGTACCACTATAACGATAGTAACAACGCAAATCCTGATCATCATTACTATAAAATTTGATACTAACACGGTAAACATTCTGTCTACACTGGTTCAGGTACCGAAAGATTATTTATAACCGCCCTGTACATCGAAAAAGTCGCTCCACTGAGCACCTTTATCTTGCAGCTTCTTCCATTGCGATTTGTTGACCACATTTATGTACTGTTATGACCAATCACATAGTTACTCTTTCAGTCTACTCAAATTTTTCAGTTAAATTGTTAAAGAGTACCACAGTGACAAACGAGATTTAACCACGTGAAACTTTTATGAATAGCTTCTACAGTTGTTATATTACACTTCAGTAGGAGCCTACTAAAAGATCTCACCCAGATCATCTGCAACTCTTACTAAATGTAGCAAATAATATTTCAATTTCGTGATCTTTCTTAACACAATTGAATTGTTAGCTGTTAGTCTCAGAGAGGTGACTTTTGTCACACTCGTCCATGAGGGATGCCCGCTGCTGAGATGCAGTACCAGTCCTTCTCCTCCCCCCTTCTGCAACCACAGCTGTGCATGAGATTCAGGTTACTTAAATAGAATAATTACAGTAACTTACGTTATCTCACATCTAATACTGATTATGATGTACCACTGGTTGCATTGCGTAGCGTTATAGAAATTATAAATGTACAAAATTTGGCATATTCTGTGATCGGTGTACTATGGTCACAAGTCACAAATCCTTTCTTAGTTGCTGCTCCGAGGTGGTCTTATAGATCAGTGTCACCATGTATGGATGAAAGTTAAAGTAAAAATCGCAGAGTTGGTTGTTAAAGCAAAGGGTATTTTAAATTAGACTAACTGGATTTGATTTCCTTTAGTGCTACTCTAGTAGTTCGTGCGACGTGAAGCGACGCGCTTAAGTCATATGGGGCGAATAGCAGGCACACTCCTTCAGCAAAACTGAGCTAAGTGGTGCAGTGGATGAGACGCTTGGACGACGATAGTTCAAATGCTTATTCAGAAATCCAGGTTTACGTGCACTGTAATTTCCCTAAAGCGCTCTGGCAAATGCTGGGATTGTACCCATGAAAGCTCAGAAAGTAAATCCCGAAAACGCTTATGAAAAACTTTAATAGCAGACCCTGCCATGCACGCACGTCCTGTCACAACACTGACAGGCACTTTTGACGGGCAATGATTGGCGAAGCTCAAAGCATGACAAATCCTGACTCCAAGCCAGCTAGCCTGATGCTTAGAGCACGCGGTGGGGAAAAATCCGACCATTTGAGTTGTCTAGCGGAGATAGGAGCTATGGCTGAGCTAACTGAATAAGGAAAATATGTGTTAACGGGAACTCTAAGGAAAAACTGTACAAAATAAGTGACACAATAGCCAGTCATGTGGTTTTAAAGAAACAAATTAGATGAGTGCTTGTGTGGAAACGCGCCGTCGCTACGAGATTTAGTTTCTTTAAAGCTACACAAAACCTAAGAGCAGCATTGAAAATCTGAAGAAATTTACGTCTCAATTCATGTGTAACGTGTCTCGATAACTTTAAATTTACAGTTTATAGATATTTTCAAAAGTCGGAAATACCTGAGTTTGACTCACGTCAGCGCGAGCCTCTATGTATCGGCGGCCATTTTCGAGGGGCACACTTAGATTTTTGGCGGGCATTTCGAGTGGAGTTCGGGTACACAAAGATCTTATGTGCTGCTGGAAGTTGCCTCGTGTGCGTAATCGAAATATTTTCTAAGTATTCGGTCGGGATTTTTAAACGTTTCACTCGTAACGATCCCGAGGAACTATGAAATAGTTTCAGCTTGTTCGTACTTAAAGGAAATTCATGTCGCGTGAACGGATGGTTGGGGCTTGTAAATACGAGGGCTATTCGGAAAGTAAGGAACGATAGGTCGTGAAATGGAAACCACAGTGAAAATCAAAACTGATTTATTTGCAACGGTTAGCTACACCTTCCAGCTACTTCTCTACACAGTCGCCGCTCAGACTTAGACATCTGTCGTAGTGTTGTACCAACTTTCCAATTCCCTCGTTGTAAATGACAGTCGCCAGTGCTGTTCGATAATTTTCTACTCTGGTTTGCTGCTCGTTCTCTGTGTCTTCATAGCCAGCCAATTACGGGCTGTATTGTGGGTGATCAAACACTTCCCATCGAAACCGCTGCAGGAACATCTTCATTGCCCCTGCAGAGTGCGGCCGAGAATTGTCGTGTAGAACGAACCGTTTGACAGTTATGTTATGTGGATTGCATAACTTCAGGCGAAATCTTTCGCCAGGCCCTCATACTTGGCGGGAGAAGTTAATTTTTAGCCATCTTTACGTTCTCGCTGTGAGCTCATAACTGAAAAGAGCGACATGATGCGATAGACTGGCGTACTAGACACAGTGACCACATCTGTGCAAAGCTTCATCAGATTTTCACTGTATTTTCCATTTCGCGACCGATCGTTCCTTACTTTCTGAATAACCCTCGTATATCGCGAGTGTCGACTGAAAAGAGTTTGAAACATTATTAATCGATTGGACACTGAATACTACTGGGTTAGGCGATTTTGTCTAAATATCTATGAACTGTTCTGCAGTTAACTTTGATGGTGATCTGCAATTAAAAATACCGTTAGTTCGCGATTGCAGCACTTAAATTTAGAAGTGTGCTGAAGCACTTTGATTAATTTTCCTGGTTTTGCCACTGGCTAAGTGAACACATGATGCTGGTCGACCCATTTAGCATTCCGCGCTGACGAATATTATTTTAATAATAAACTGTTGTGCATAGTGTATTTCGTTTGTTTTTCCTGAAAAAAATTGAGTCTGTTAAGGGGAGCCGGAGGTGCCTACGCTGCCCATGTTAAAATCACTAAGTTTGAGGAACATTTATGAATAAACTAACAAATAGAAAAATTTGAATTTTTTTAACATATGGAGTGGTTTAGTATTGCAGTTATGACAGAGGGATTTTGGAGTATCTTTTCTAGTTTCCTTCCAATTATTTTTTTTATTAATGACCCAAATTTTTACAAATAATTGCTTTATAATCAAACTGAAACGAAACTACTGAACATATTGCCAAATAGCTGTGTTACAATGTACGTTTGACCACTAGGAGTGCTGTATAAAAATTTCATCTCTCTAGCTTGAGTGGATTTTGAGAAAATGTTCCTTATATTCGAAAAATTCTAATTTACGGGAAATGGCTATCAAAGTTTCTCAATACATTCCTGCACTATAGGATGGATTATCAGGGTCTTCTACTTCATCCTCCAAAAGCTTCCTCTTCTGTCTTCTTTTCTGGCCTGTTGTTTCATCATACTTCATATGCCTTTCTCTTCTTTCTGCTCCTCTTATCCTTTCTCTGTCAATATTTCTTAGTGCTCGTACAGTGTTCACCCCAGCTGTAAATGCTAATGCCTTCAGAACTTCACACTTCACACTGTTCCTTTGGTTGTAGGTTGCTATTGCATCATAAATGCCAAAGTGCAGTGTTTTTATGCTTACAAACACCCTTTTAGGAATCACTTTCCAAATCAAATTGTTTACGCTCTCATTAGGATTCTGCATCTTTCCGTGTAGACATTTGTGTAACAATTCTGGTTGTGCTAAGTCATGAAAAATTGGTTTTATTGCATTTATCACACCTGCTGGCAAACCATGTTTGTGATCATAGTCCTTTTTTGCATTATATTTGCACCAGGAATCTTTTGGGCACAGGCTGTGTTGAGGGTATTCATTGGAAGAGGCAGTATGAAGGAACAATGCCCACACTGCTTTTCGCATGTCACTAACATTACTAGTATTTTGCCTTATAGCATACCCATAGTATCTCTGTAGACGTTCAATCACCTCATCAGTAAGCCTGCCTCTCTCTCCTACTGTCTTTCCATCACTGAGCTTACTTGAACCCAAAGTTTGTTTGAGCCTTCGAAGCCGTGCACCCATACGCTTTTGCACATGCCCAATGCATTCCAACTTTTCAACTACAAATTCATTTCCATATGGTTTCAGTTCCTCTATAGTCTTGAAACGTTTGGAGTCACCATCCCCAAGGTAGTATTTGTACCTAACGTTGTATCTGGGAACTGAACATTCAAAAATTTGTTTCACTCCATCCACTTCCATTGCTCCACTTGATCCACTAAAATTTGCCTCACAGGTTCCACTGCGCTCTCCTTTGATTTTATTTTTGCACCTACAACGTTTTGATAATATTGCAACATCTATCACTTTTGAACTATCACCACAAGTAGCAGTTACAACCCCATTCAGGAATTTATGACCCCTCTTTTGTCAGGAACCATCTAATGCCACCACCAAAACCCTACAACCACCATTCATTTCTATAGATTCCTCCACTGCTTCCTTCATGGTTTTTAAAGCCACATCTTCAACAGAGGATCCTACCAGTTCACAGTAGTACCCAAATTTGCTTGGAGGCGATGGCAAGTTCATAATACCACAAAACAGTTTACCAGCAGCAGACCCTTTTCTAATGGATCGGAGACCATACACAAGTCGAACATTCACATCAAACACTCTAGATCGTCCATTTTCACCAAAGAGACTGGCAGGTGAATTGTAGAAAGTCACTTGATACTTGCAACATGCACAGATTATCTTCATCTCACAAGCTAAACCAAAGTGCTTTGTTATCTCTAGTCCCACTCCTACACTTGAACACATTTTGCACAGAACACTTTCTTTCAGCACAGAAGATAATAATCCAATATTCAGTACTTCGTTAATATCATCACTGTCACTAACATATTCACGAAATCTGTCACTTCCACCAGTCAGCTTCTTGCTATAAGATGTCACAGGGCTATGGCCGACCATGTGTTGCTTAGCAGAAGAACGCACTGTTTCAGTAATTGTAGTATCGCAACTTGGTATTAGTGTTAATTTTCTTTTCCCTACGTTCTTCCTCTTCTTATATACACGGTTACTAAAACGTGGCATCGTAACCAGAACAACGCTTTACACAAGAACTATAATACTACCAACAACAGGCGCAACACTGAACTAATTCGAAACGGTAAACAGCAGAGAGACGATGTTCCGCGCTCTTAGCGCTTCATTTGTCACAGAAAACAATGTAGCCAACCCTTCCACACTCGCTGTATGCGCAACATAAGGCGCTGTATGTGTAACAGGCCGAGAAAATCCCAAGAAGTTCGCCAGGAAGTCACGAGAGGGTGTTAGATACATTCAGTGGCCGCCCATTTCCTCTGCAGGCGTGGGGGAAAATGGTAATAACTCCACTTCTTGGGCGAGTAGAACAATAATTCAAAGTTTACATTAAAGAGGAATGTTCCAATTAATTTTCGGTAGCAAAAAAAATCGTAATTTTTTGGATTTGACCACCCTCTCCCCTTAAAAGGGAGAAGTGAATATTATTTCACTACAAATTCCTCTCGGAAATTTTAATAAACATGGGACTGTCTTCATTTATGGGGTTAAATGGGAAGGATGTGTTGACTGGCCTGTTGACAGTTGTGAAGCCAGGATTTTGAAATCCAACAACGCACTGGGTATTTTTCCTGCTTTATTTAATTTTTTATTCATGCTGAAGCTAAAGAATGGTACTTTGTTGGAGGCTACAGTTAATGACTACACCATTAGTCATTTAGTTTTTCGTTAAGCAAACAGCAAGTAGAATATAACAGTTTAAATACAAACATTATTTCCCCACAAACGTTAACCGCAAATTACGTTGTAAAAGACACGGTCAGTTCCCTTCCCTAATAGGAGCTGCTATACCATCACAATGACCTACTCGTCAACTGGACGATACGACTTTACCTTACTTTACCTTTCTTTCTTCTCCAAACCATGGGTACTTCCGTTGCAGATCCACATCGCACTGGAGATTATGCTCAAGTCTAACGATACACACTTTTAGATCGGAAATTAAAACAAAAATAAAACTAAGAAAAAATTATTTTCCGGATTTCGCGTTGATTGACTGAACATTCAGAAAATTCACTTTCATTCATTTTTCAAAGAAACAATTCCCACTAACTTGAAACTTAAGTAAAACGGATTTCATACACAATTATTCGATGATATCGAATTTCAATAAATATTTTCCCTCTAGGTCGCACAAGAGAGTTTTGTTTCTAACTTGTTTTGGCACAGCCACCTTCTGATAATGTAATAAGAAATACAACACATAAGAAAAAGATTAACATCAAAATTTAAAGAAGTGATAGTCGAACGACAATATCAATAAAATTAACTGGCTGAGTCCATCCCAGCGTTAGATGGAACTACCTAGTTTAATTTTATTCAATGTGTAATTCGATGCCGTTCCCTTCTAATTTGTCACTAGTAGTATCCTTTGTGCAGACTAATGCTTATTTTTTATTCTGTCTGATGTAAGAAGACTGTGATTATTATTTATATCGTTTCCCCTTAGAAGTCAGCATGGTATGAGAGACTTATATCAATAGTGTTATAGAAAGCAAGTTATTGCCGTTGTTGTGGTCTTCAGTCCAAAGAATGTTTTGATGCAGATTGTGACCGAACCGTTTGTCGCTTCTTTCGGCCTAATTATGCCTATAATTTCGTACGTAATTTTTATCTGAACGATTAGAATTTTAAGTTCACGTAAGAGCCACCCACTTTATCTTTTTTGTAATACCGGTTATTAATTTAACTACGCCTGCACGCTTATCGCCACATTCATTACTCGGATTGTATTACGTGAAGAATTTTATTCTTGGAGGAAAGTTTACGGACACCGCCGCCTCTTCGTTCGGCTTGCTCGCCTGTTTTCGCCACCAGTGTCGACCGCACGACTGCCACAAAAACTTTAGCCACCTGCCCAGTCTCACGCGTGTCACTGCGCGATAACTTTCTTCGTCATTCACTCACTTGGGCCTGTATGCACTTCTTCACTTAACAAAACGAAAAATTTCACTCCTATTCAAGCACAAAATATTTACTGAATATTTGACTGATATTCACATGACGTTGTCTAACTCGGATAAGGCACTTTATATTAACGAACTTCATCACCAAAGCGCTGAGTTGACTGGATGGTTCTATCTACCATAGAGCACTGTTTTCATCGTCACTCGAAATAATACGCTGGTTACCTTACGCACTACATCAGTGCTTTGTGGTCTAATCATCCTTGGCAACATTGAGACCTGGCGAGAGTGATGGTCACTTGCCATGTGAAATCCGCAGGAAATTGATCTAAAACTACGAAGACTGGTCGCTAGCTCGGAAGGAGCAAACGTGTTCAACGTTTCTGAAGGTAACTTGAATGTAATTCGTTTATGAAGAAAATGAGAGAGTAATTAAATTTTGAATGTGAATGTACTTAAGTTCTTTGTTTTAAAGAAAATAAATATGATTTTACTGAAATTTTTACCCAATTTTACGTTAATTTTCTGGAGACTCAATCACGAGGTGAGTAAGCTGACTTTACTTTACTTGTAGGATACTTGCTACTAACGCAAAATTTTGCTGTGCAATGTGGCCAGAAAAAGTCATTGTGTTATTAGTCAGTTTAAAAAACCTATCATGAAAATTTACTTTCATTGAAATGCTCTTTCTTAGTAGTTTTAAATTCGGAAAAGGCATTCCACTGAATTTGTTCATTACTGTTTGGCTCTGGGACAGCGTCCAGTGTCGTATTCTTACATTTATGACGACGAGTAGTTGTCGTATTTGCAAAACTTAAGAAAAGCACATTTGTATACTCAGATTAATACGTGACTTTACTGTAACCGTGGAAACAGGAACTTAATGACATAAATAACAGTTTGAATCTATAATTTGAAACTTTTCTATTTTTCAAATACGCATCACATGAATGCTCTCGAACACTTTCAGGGATGTGATGTAAACGTAAATGTTCATTGCCTTGACTGTGTTGCTGCTTATGAGATGGCGTGATGAATGAACGCTGTCTTTACATCTCAGTATGTGTGCACATTACTGAAACAAGCCATTACTTTACTTTACTTTACTATATCTTCGTCATTTACCACCCATGGCTGGACAGACTGCGTCACAAATACAATGTTTATCAACTAACATTTATACAACACCATACACAAAATTTATATTACAAATAAAAGAAAATATTTATGCAGTGCACAAAAACACATAGAACATAGCGGGAATGAAATATAACTAAACAGGAAAGTAAAACTTCATAACAGCAAATGAAAATACCATAAAGCAAAATGTCACACACACAAAGTTTCATTTTGGCAAAATATGTACTTTAAGTAAAACACAAAATTAAATGTGTAGTTAACATAAGAAGAAGATTAAATTTAGGCAAAATTATATATAAAACATAACAATATTTATTATTTTGTCCATTCAGTAGAACCGCTGTTAAAAATCTCTTCCAATGAATATAGTGGATGTTGTTTCAAGTCCTGAGCAATTTTTTTCCGAAATAATTCGGGTGGCAGGGATTTCACTTCTGGAGGCAGTTGATTGTACATTTTTAGGGCGAGTGTTGGAAGCTGTGTTGTGTACTTGATAGGCGACACCTTGGCACTTCAATGTTCCTCTTACAGCGAGTGTCATGATTATGTATTTCTTGTCTTATGCTAAAATTCCCTTGATTTTCTTTTATATACATGAGGCAGAAATACACATACTGGCTAAAGACAGTCATTATGCCTAGCCTGGTGAAAATAGGCTTACAGTGGTCCAGTCTTTTGCTAGAGGATATGATCCAGATGGCTTTTTTTTCTAATAGCAACACATCTTTGCTGCCTGAGGAGTATCCCCACAACAACAGTCCATAGCTAATGTGGCTGTGGAAGAGTGCATGGTAGTCTATTGTGAGAAACTGGTCAGTTATTACCCTCTTCAGCTTCCTCAGGAGGTATATCATACGAGAAAGTTTGGTGCATACATATGCAGTGTGATCATTCACGGAGAGTTTGCTGTCAATCTTGAAGCCCAGTAGTCTGACAGTCTCCATGTTTTCTTGGTCTTCAATGTTGATTAGACTGCATATCAAATGTTGGGTTTTTTCTTCATTGATCTTCATTTTGTTTATTACGAACCATTCTTTTATTTCTTGAAACATCAAATTTGATGCACCAAGAGCTTCTGCGGCTGTATGTCCTTTGGCAATAAGGGTAGTGTCATCTGCAAACTGCAACATTTGACTATTACAGCTCATATCATTGACATATATGAGGAATAGGAGAGGTCCTAAGACCGATCCTTGGGGCACTCCGTGTTCCAGTTTTTGTTCAAGAGAAGTTGCTCCATGCACTGATACTACCTGCTTTCGGTTTTCCAAATAAGATTGGAGTGTTGATAGAACAACACCTCCTACACCATAGCATCTTAACTTGGCTGTTAGTGTTGTGTGTGAGATGCAGTCAAAGGCTTTGCTGAGGTCACAGAGTGTCAGTGCCACACTCTCTCTCTCTCTTCAAAACTCTGTCGAATTGTTTTTAATAAGTCCAGTGTGGCTGTCACTGTTGATCTTCCTTTGCAGAATCCGTGCTGTGTGTTTTGGAATAAGTTGTTTTCCTCAAAGTAATTCAGTACCTGGCGGTGCATCACAGACTCAGTAACTTTGGCTAGTACTGGTACCACTGAGATTGGTCTGAAGCTGGACACCTCACAACGATCCCCCTTCTTATATATTGGTACTGTGCGCGCCAGTTTAAGGAAGTCTGGGAAGACACCAGAAGATAGAGATTTGTTTATTGCTATGGCTAGTGGCTGAGCTAATTCTGCAATAATTTTCTTTAGCAGTGTGCGGGACATGCCATAGATGTCTACACTTTCTGAGTGTTTGTAGGAGTTCACAATTTTTATCATGTCTTCAGAGTGTACTTCCTTCCAGTTTTGAATACTGCAACTGTCTGCATTTCTAATGTTTGCAGTTGGATCTAGGTCAGAGTGTGGAATTTCACTCACTGTCTTTTCCACTATTCTGACAAAATATTCATTGAAGTCATCAGGGCTACACGAATTTAAGCAGGAGGTAGTCTTCTTTCTGTTCTCATTTACAAGATTCCAGGCAGCTTTACAAGGATTTTGGGCCTCTTTAATGTATGTATCATTATATTTCTTTTTGGTTTCCTCTACTGCCTTCCTACAAGCTTTTTTGGCTTTTAGGTAGTTGCGGTGATGTAATTCTTTAGCTGGAATGTCTAAAGCTGATTTCATTCGGTCCTTGCACATTGTTACAATACACTTCAATTTATTGAGCTCAGCGGTGTACCATTGTTTCACATTGATAACTTTCTTGCTGCCTTGTGATTTGTCCAGAGGATTCTTCACTGGTCTTACCGGAAACATGTCATCAAATATTGCTTTTAAGGTTTGGAACAGACATAAGAAAGAATCACTGCCTACTAACTCTGCAATTTTCTGCTGCCAGTTTACACAAGATAGAGCTGCTTTGAGATCATTTAGTCTCTCTTCTTTAACAAATCTTCTTTTGAATGTGTAATTTGAATGCCATGTGCTTATCTGCGGTTTGCTCCTCATACTGGTTTCCATTACTAGTGCACAGTGATCTGCTATCATAGGTTCAATTACACTGAGTTTATAATCCCAGTTGTTGAGGTTGGTGATTATGGTGTCCAGGCATGCACTACCCCTTGTTGGGAGCTTATTTGCAATAAACAACCCATAACTGGTAATTAATCTCATAAAGACCCTCTCTCTGGCATCTCCATCACCTATGTGTATGTTAAAATCTCCACACAGTGCGATTTTTGACTTTAAACGTGTTAGGTAACACAAACAGTTCTCCATATGTCCAATAAAATTCTCAGTCACCATCTGGTGAATGGTACACAGAAACAACAACTAAATCAATATTTTTCAATAACAGTGCAGCTAATTCAAGATCAAAATCCACACAAAAACTGCTTAAATCAATTTCCTTGATGCTATGATCTCTGTTGACATACACAGAGACCCCACCGTGGGTTGCAGTTCTTCGAAACCAAGCACTGGCCATGTCTAAGTATTCAACAGATTTATAGAAATCACCTTCTGCTTCAGCTAGCCAGTGTTCACAAATACATAAAACATCTCGTTTAATTTCTTCTATAAAAAATGATAGGAGATCCATTTTGGTTCTTATGCACTGCACATTTACACTTGCAATGATAATAGGCATATTGTTTTCAGTACTAGAAACATTCTCGTACAGTGATCCTTGATCCTTGTTTTTAACTTCATAATCTATTTTATTGGCATAACGGATGGTCTCCGGAACAAAAAACGCTTAATTACAACATTTTTGGGCCATACAGCAGTGTCCATTAGCTTGTCTTTTAGATGAAAGTCTACACCAATCTTAAAACTACTATTTACACCCTTAGATTCCAATTTTTCTACGTGAAAGTTGCTATGACCTGGTAGGATTTTCTTCAAAAAGTTAATTACGTTTTCTGCTGTCGTTCCACTTTTCACCTTTCCTAAATGAAACCATGCTCTCTTTTCCCCATATAGCATTCCTTGGTCATCACCAGTGCCTATTATTTTATTTTTCCTGTCACTAACATTTGAATTTCCAACTACTGAGATGGCATTGGTTGGAGCAGTTGATCTGATAGTCACTGTCTGTGGCAGTTTGCAATGGTATGTCTGTATTTAGCGCTGTATTATTTGTTTGTTGTTCTGCAGAAGTTGTTGGGGTTTTCTTGTCCCTATGGCGAAAACTTATTTTCCTAGAACTTACTACACGCCACTCTGTATTGGGTGAGAGTTTATTTTCTGAGGAATCTGCAGAGTTGTAAAGACTATTTTCGTCTTTATTAACGCCAGATCCTGTTTTGTTGACCGATACATTGTTTACATCAAAACACTCATTTGATTCCATGATATCAGTTTGATTACAATTTACGGTTGGAGATTTTTCGTCCGGAATGATCTGTTTTCCTTGTTGTAGAAAGGGACTTGAACAGTTTCTGTCACTACTTACATTATTACAGCATTCATCAGCGCCGTTTTCTCGATCACCAACAGTTGTTTTGGATGTGTGAGTCGGGTTGCACAGCACATTAACCACAATATGGTGTTTATGTTTATCTGCCGCCAAATCAGTTTGTTTACCATTTGCAGCACCAATGTTTTCCTGCACAAATTCACTTACTTTGCTATAACCACTTTCCAAGGAGTCAGCATCGTTTACAAGTGGTTTTTCACATATGTTTACGTTATATTTTGGAGACTGCAATTCTTCAATCTTAGAATCAGCACTGATAATTGTATCCAGCTTTTTATTCATTGATAGGTTATCTTCCGATTTGTTAACTTGAGTATATTTTGCAAGTATTCTAATAATTTTACGTCACCGTTCACTTCAATATCACTTTTGTGATTCTGCACTTCAGGTTCATGTAAATTTTCGCTACTTAACCTCTTTTCGCAGGACACACAGTGAAACTTAATTCGGTCTTTAGAACATGCTACTGTACAAGCTTCACTGTTACTAACGCCTACACACTCGTTGTGAAAGGATTTATTACACCATAATCCACAAACTAGCACTATATCTGTCGTTTTAATAACTTTTTTGCACACTTCACATGATCGAACATCACTTGCCGCCATCTTTGTCTGCTGTGGCCGCCATTATGCCGTTGGTGGCTGCACCAACGTTGCCATCAATATTAGTTCGCGAACTTTTGCATTCCACAACTTAGATGACATCATTCGTTGCTGCCGCTTCTGAATATTATCACTGGTCACACTAATTCTACATTTTCAACATCAATGAAAATACAAAAAGTGACTTCGGCCTGCACACTCAGCCTGTTCATTAGCAATTGGCTATTCCCTCGCTTTTCACACTTCTCGGTCATGTAGTCATCTTGTCCATTGAAAGGAAAAACCAATATGGATCCTCTTCCTTACTCCATTTACATTATCCTATTGACTGAAAACTATTGATTTTGAGTGAGCATCAATCAGTTCCTTTTACAAAATGACTATATGAAACCATCTTCGAACTATTAACGATTACTGCAGGGTATATATGCATTTAAATATGTTGCATGATGTCACTTTCTAGCTGTCACTGTTTCGCCTGATAAATATATATCGTTGATATGATTCTCTGACGAAACATGAAAAAATCACGAAAAATACTGCACATACATTCATGTTACATTATAAGCCCTCCTTGCCACTCTATCCTGGTCAAACCTTTCCATCTCTGGATAACTACTCCAACCTGTATTCTGTTGAACCTGCTAATTGTATTCATCTCTTGGTCTCCCTATGCAATTTTTAGCGTATACACTTCCCTCCAATATTAAACTGGTGATACCTTGATGTCTCAGAATGTGTCTATCAACAAATCCCTTATTTAAGCACAAATTTCTTTTTTCTCCAAATCTGCTCAGAACCTCTTCATTAGCTACATGATACACCCCTCTAATCTTCAGCATTATTCTGAAGCACGAAATTTCAAAAGCTCCTATTCTCTTTTTGTCTGAACTGTATCGTCCACATTTCACTTCCATACAATGCTACGCTCGAGACAAATACCTACAGAAAAGTATTAAATCTATCTTCAATGTTAAATAATTTCTCTTCCTTAGAAACGCTTTTCTTATCATTGCCAATGTACATTTTATATCGTCTGTACTTCCCCTGCCAACAGTTATTTTGCTTCCCAAATAGCAAAACTCATCTACTTCTGTTAATGACTCATATCTTCACCTAATGCACTTAGCATTTCCTGATAGAAATCGACAACATTCCATTAGCCTCTTTTTCTTTCGTTGACGTTCATCATACGTATATGCTCCTTTCAAGACACTGTTCATTCCATTCAATTGCTCTTCCAAGTCCTTTGTGCGCCTGACGGAGTTACGACGCCACCGAAACTCTCAAAGTTCGGATTTCTTCTCCCTGAACTTTCATTCCTCTTCGATATTTTTCTTTGGTTTCCTCTACTACTTTCTCAGTTTACATATTGAATAGCGTCAGAGACAGGCTGCAAACCTGATTCATTCCCTTCTCAACCATTGCTTCCCTTTCATGCCCTTTGACCCTTATGATTTTAAAGTGATTTCTGTACAAGCTGTATGTAACCTTTTGCTAGCTGAATTTTACTTCTGCTACCTTTATAATTTGACAGATTGTATTCCAGTCAACGCTGTCAAAAGTTTACAGTCTAAAATACTACGTATGGTTAATATTGCCTCGTTTGTTCAAACATACTCAGGAACCCAAAATGTTCTTCCCCGAGGTTAACTACTATCCACTTTTCCAGTCTTCAGTAAATAATTCGTGTTACTGTTTTGTAGCCATGACTTTTAAACTGATATTTCAGCAAGATCCATACTTCTCAGCATCTTATTTTTTAGAAATTGGAATTATTATATTCTTCTTGATGTCTGGGGGTATTTTGTGTGCCTCATACATGGTCCATACTAGATGGAATAGTTACAGCTTTGTGATGGCTGGGTCTCCTAACGACATCAGTAGTTCTGACGGAACATCACCTACTCCAGGAACCTTGTTTCGACTGAGGTCTTGCAGTATTCCGTCATATTCATTCACAGTACCATATCTCCTACGTTATCTTCATCTACTTCCTATTTCCTTTCTATAATTTTGTCTTCAGGTTCATTTCCCTAGTTATATTCACTGGTCAACCAGATTATTATAGCCACCGACCTACTAAAGCTATAAACCAGTCCAGGCGACAGCAGTGTCATCAGGTGAGGAATTACCGCTAGTCAGACACACGCACAGTGCGTTTAGTATCAATGAGCGTGCTGTCCGTGTGTAGAATGGGGAAGGCACGCTATCGATCTGAGTTTGACCGGGGGAAGATTGCAATGATTAGGAGGCTTGGTACGAGCGTTTCGGAAACTGAAGTACTTCTTGGGTGCTCGAGGAGAGCTGTGGTGAGTATCTTCAACACGTGGTGAAACCAATGTGAAACCACGTCCAGACGTCGTGAGGTGGGAAGCCACCCCTCATTACAGATGTCGGGCGTCGTAGGCTTGTAAGACTGGTAAAACAGGACAGGTGACGAACTGTGACAGAACTAACAACAGACTTTAATTCTGGGCAGAGTACAAGTGTGTCTGAACACACAGGGCACCGAACAGTCCGAACGATGGGCCTCCGAGGCCGACGATCCATGCCTGTGCCAATGTTAACAGGATGACATCGGCACCTATGACTGATATGGACAGTTGACCATCTGCTCTGTGCGTTAGTGCAGTGGCAGAGCGTTACATGGTCTGATGAATCCCGATACCCTCTTCATCATACCGATGGAAGGGCGCGAATCCGTCGTCTTCCAGTGGAACAGCTCCTTGAAACCTGTACTGCGAGACGAAGACAAGTTGGTGGCGGCTAGATTATGCTCTGAGGAACATTCACATGGGCATGGCTACAGTGGAGCTCGTGCACGGCACCGTGACGGCTAAGGAGTATCGCACACTGGTTGCAGATCACGTACGACCTCAGTGGCATTTTTCAACAAGATAATGCGCTTATCACAATGCCAGGAGTGTGATGAAGTGGTACAAGAAACACAGTGGTGCGTTCCATTTGATATGCTATACACCCAGTTCACCACGTCTGAACCCGATCGAACACATCTGGAATGATACTGAGCATGGCGTCAGAGATCATCGCTGCCCTCCCCGGAATTTATAGGAATTACGTGGCTTGTGGGTGGAGATGTGGTGCCAACACCCTCCAGCGAGATATCAATGTCTTGCGAGTGGCTGCCATTTACATTTTAGGGAGAAGATCAAATAGTTGTTGGCACGGAACTTCACTGATTAGGTTGATTGTTTTGGTGATTGAGTCAGCTGTTATCCGTGGTAAAGGTGGACAAACTGGCTATTAGGTAGGTGGTCATAATGTTCTGGCTGATCAGTGTATGCTTCTGTATCTCCTTCCATCATTTAAATTCAATATCTTTTGTGTTATACAAAGATTTCTATTACGCTTTGTCTCTTTAGCTATTGCTCCTCCGCTGTCTTCATTCTTTCATCTCTGAAAGCTACCCATTCGTCTTCTGCTGTTTTCCTTTCCCCTGTTTATAGTAAGCATAGACAGAGAATTAAACAGATGCAATTCTTGTAACTTTCAATAAAAATGGCAAATCCTTATTTCGATGCGTCAACTAACATCAGGTGAGCTTAATATCTTTGTTTGCATGACCATCTTCTTCAACACCTGTTAACAATTATAACTGGTTTTTTCTTCTTAAGCAAGGTCAGATGTGCACTCATTCAGCAGAACAATCAACCGCATTTGTGAAGTTCTATATCAACAAATACTTGAACTTTACTTACTGCAGGTGCAATGAGCTTAAGGCTGAATCACAAATAACAAGTGATTTTAATTTTTGCCGGCCGCGGTGGCCGAGCGGTTCTAGGCGCTTCAGTCTGGAACCGCGCGACAGCTACGGTCGCAGGTTCGAATCCTGCCTCTGGCATGGATGTGTGTGATGTCCTTAGGTTAGTTAGGTTTAAGTAGTTCTAAGTTCTAGGGGACTGATGACCTCAGATGTTAAGTCCCATAGCGCTCAGAGCCATTTGAACCATTTTTTTTTAATTTCTGTATTTCACTTATAATGCTTCTAGTGTTTTATTTTTTGTTTGGTATGAATATGTAAAATAATATTTTGCAATGTTTTTCACAAGCATCGTCTCTGCAGGCATGCCACTTTCTTGTTTCATTCAGCGATGTCTTGAGAGTGGCTTTCATTTACATTTTATGGAGAAGTTCAAATATTTGTTGGCACGGAACTTCGCTGATTAGGTTGATTGTTTTGGTTATCGAGTCCGCATTTTACCTCGCACTGGTGATGTAGCTCTTTACTGTATTTTTTTTTTTTATCTTTATTCCAGCGTCTGAAGATGACATGGCCGAAACATTAACAAATAAAAACCTCTTGAGTGATCTATATTGAAAACTTTCACTGACTGACAGACAGCACTTTTTAAGAGAAGTATGGTAATAGAATGACACGCCTAATAGAATTAAATGGGTAAGCTTAATTTACCTCGAGATTGGCTGCCTCAGTCAATTTTATTGATGCTGTCGCTTTTTAAATATTGTTGCGAATTATCTTCTTACTATTGCAAATTATATTTGTTATTATCGCTATTGCAAATATCTGAAGATGACTGTGTCGAAATAATTCTTTGTTGAGAGATTTACGTATAATGCATTAATTTATTTCCAGTATGATCGCAGACTGGAATACAGAGATCGCCTCCTTTATTATGAGTAAGTTTTATATATGTTAGAATGGCTTTTCTTCTCACTGAAATCTTTGGTTTATAACACAGTTTCAACCGATATTCATGCATCATGCCGTAACTGCATACAAATCAGAAACTGATACACACATAAACGTGCTATATTGCCCAAGTGAACGAACGGTTAAAATAACGCTGTAGAGGTAGTGGCATTCACCAAATACAAGCTAATGATTTCGGGAAAATAGCAAAGAGATAAAAAACATTACCGATTCAACAGTTCCACCTCATGGCTAAAATATTGCAAACCACTATCCGTTCACGTTTGCTTGCTTGCATTCCATATTCTAGCGTGTACATCGGTTATCAATGTAACAGCGTTTCACATTTGCAATGCTTATCTCGCGTTTCAAAACCCATGATCATTTAAATATGTTACCTAGACAAACATATTCCACAAATTTTATTACTCTATATTAATTATTTTTTTGGTGTTGAGATTTTTCTTCCATCAGTGGGGTTATATCACCTTTGTTTCTGGTCGCTCAAGCAACATAACGTTAATGTGTGGTGAATATTTCGGATGGGTGTGAATAGCTAGATTTATGATTTAAAAAAAGCTAAATGATTTACGCTAAGGTTCTTAAGTTTTTCGGATCTAAGTATGCATTTGGGGAAACAGTTAAGTATCAATTAAATTACCGAACAATGTGAGAAAAGGAATTCATAAATGTTATTCCTTTCTTTCACAAAAATGTCTTAATTATACTCGGAATATGACAGACTGAACGCAAATAGATTACCCGTTTTTCTAATGATGGTATGCCTGAACTTTGACAGATGCGTAAATTGCACATCGTAGTCAAAACTATTAAGCCCTATATATGTCGGTATGTAACATGAAATTTAGCTTAATGAAGAATTTCCTCATCCTAGACAATCTAAGTTCGTTAATTTTTAACGTTATAGTTACAGTAATTCGCCGTGGCCAACGATTAAGCTAATAGTTGAATGAAATGTGCGCCAGCTAAATGCTGTAAGGTTGTCACTCTAATAGAAATAATATTCATCGATATGCAGTGCTTCATTTCGCCCGGAACGCACTGGTACGGCGTTCTGGCATCTTCCTGGGAATTTTTTAACTCACTGCATCAAGTCGGAACCAGAGATTTAAAAGAGTAAACGTATAATAAATCGCATCGTAAGTATAATTTGCCGCTGCGCAGGCACCTGTGAACGTATCAATGGGCGACCAACGTGATGGGGCGTGGGGCGAGGTAAGTAGTGGGGTGACGCCGCTCGTGGTACACTTTTGATACCAAACAGATATGCTAATTAATATAATTGTTCAATTAAACCATCCCTCCCCTTACCCTGTAGTCCTGCTCAGTGGTTTATGAGCGCTGAGGGTTGATTTATAAACCCCTGAGGATAATAAGTCTTTGTGACAGATCCCCCTCCCTTGCCCTCACCCCACCGCTCTGGGAAAAGGGCTGCCAATCCTGGCGCTCTTTTGATATCAAATTGACTTAATAATTAATTCAATTGATCAATTAATTACCCCCTTTCACTCTGGGAAATCCCCAGCCCATAGGAGGGTCCCTCCTATTCCCTCCCCCACTACTATTGGCGGGAAATTCACAAATCAGAGGGAAATTCAAAATTTCGTGGTAAATTCGAATTTTGGTGGTAAATTCAAATGCAGATTATATTGTGTTGCGTAGGATACGATAATAATTAATAATAATACATTCTTCATTTATATAAGTTCAATTTTTAATGTCATTGGTATGGAGGGACGTATGATGATGATGATGATTGGATTGTGGGGGGCTCAACTGCGTGGTTATCAGCGCCCGTACAAATTCTCAACGTTTTCTCAGTCCACTTTTGCAACTTGCATGAATGATGATGAAGTGATGAGGACAACACAAACACCCAGTCATCTCGAGACGGGTGAAAATCCCTAACCCCGCCGGGAATCGAACCCGGGACAACGTGCTCTGGAAGCGAGAACGCGACCGCGAGACCACGAGCTGCGGACGCAGTTTTAAGTCCCTGCATCTACATAGAGGACTCCTGTAGCAACATCAGTGGAGAATGAAACAGACTTATGACTATTTACATATCAAAAGGTCGCATTCTAGCCAACAGAAACATCGGAAATACATTGTACAATTTTTTTTACTAATGTAGTGCTCATTATCTTAATTGTCTATAGCATCACAAGATGAAGTGCTAAGAGCATGTTCTACCTTTGTCACAGGATGCTTCCTCGCTTTCGAACTCTCTTAAAGTAACCTAAAGCCTCGTCGCCTACTAAGTCTCTTAAGACAGAAGCACAGAGGAGTTTACACTGCATATAATCGGAAATATACCTGGTTTTATTACGGTGGACACCTCTTTCTCTGTAGGTGGGAGATAGAAATTCCATTAAAGGAAAAAATGCCTGATTACCACTCCAACTCATGAATTATATGTGGTACTCTCATCCTCACTTCCACCTGTCCAGTAGCATTTCATTAATATCAAATTGATTGACTAATTAATTAAATTGATCATGAGACTCCCTTTGCATGGTGAGTAATATTTTTCCTGCAGTCGGATTATACTCGACAAATAACTGTTACAGTCACTTCAGTGGTATCACTGGAGGCTTCCCATAGACTAGGTAGTCACTTCCTGCGACACCAAAATGGGTGGTAACCATCTTCAAATAGCTGAAGATAGCCAACGGTAATTTATTTCTACCTTGGTTGCCTTGTCATGCTGGTAGAAGTAAGTCACAAAGAATTCTCGTATACTGCTCCTGAACTAATACTGCTGAGACCTGTTGGTCTGTGGGGGCAGTAGGATGTTTCAATTTCTTCTCCACCCCTGAAACCCCTCCGCCCCCATCCCTGCTGCCACCAACAGATCGCTACTGAAAAGCTGTCACTGCCACCACTAGGTCGTGAACCTCCACTTGTGTGTCAGGGCTGTACCGTTCCCAGCCAACAAGCCACCGCTGGTCCGTCTGACAGCTGTTAGTGATTCCACACTCACAAAAAGTGTCATATCCTTCTCACGTATGGACACTTAAATGTCGCTGGGGTAAATACTGGGATGTTATACAATATGCTTTCTCTCATCCCTCCTGCAGACTCAAACGTTCTGAGATGTGTTTTCAAAATATCCCGGAAAGGCTTACCAAGTGAACAGTAGCAAAATACCTGTTTGTGACCGTCCCATCCAAAACATGTATACTGCTGAGACCTGTTGGTCTGTGGGGGCAGTAGGATGTTTCAATCTCTTCTCCATCCCTGAAAATTCGAGAACTCAAATGGGAATCCCTTGAGGCAACGCAATGCTATTTTCAGTGAACACTATTGATAACCGACTTTTGAAACTTACTGAAGAAGGATTCTACTGCCGCCAACACACATCTTGTGCACAGATCACAAAGATAAAATACTAGAAATTACCGCTCATATGGAGGCATACAGACAGTCTCTTTCTCCCTCCCTCTATTTGTGAGTGGTATAGGAAAGGAAATGACTAGTAGTGGTACAGGGTACACACCTGCATGTCAGTCCATCCAATTATAGGTATACAAAACTCATGGAAGAATGCTGTGTCTTATTTATTAAGAGAACAAAACAAGGAACTTCTGGAGCTGGTTGTCTCTATAGAAGCCTTCGTATTAGCCTGTAATTTTCTCATTGCAGTCACTCTATGAGACATACGTGAAAGTGCATGATATATTTTCCCACAATACTTGGAAAAAATGGTGTAGAGCTAACCTCTCAACTCTCCTTTCGGTAGAGTATCGCTTATCTGCCGTATTCTCTCGAATGCACCAGTCTTCGACATATAGCATTTGAATTAAGCTGATTTCGACAAGTAAGACATGTCCCTCACCAAGTAACAGACCCGTGCTAATTCTCTCGAAATCACAGCGCGTTTCGACAGTACTGTTCTATTAGTTAGAAAGCCGACAGGTAGAGAGCTATCACAATGAGAAAAATAGTGCTCTAATGTACAGGAGGAAATTCATAACCGTGGAGAGTATACATAGACTGCACAGAGAAATTCAGAAGCATAACACATACAGTTCAGCGATATTGAATGACTGATTGTAAAAATCCCTCTTGCACATAATCTAATCTCCTTTATCCTGTTCCTATGATTATCACACTAGAAATATGACAGCATAATGGTGACTGAGTTTACATTGAGAGCACAGTGTCTCTTTCTCTCTCTCTCTCTCTCTCTCTCTCTATCCCCTCTCTCTCCTTGTTATTTTTAAAACATCAATTGGAGTAGAACTATAAAAACTTTGAAAACATCAACTGGTAGAGAACTCGATAAGATTTTACCAAGTCTCTCTCTCTCTTGATATACCGCAAAACAAGTACCGTCTACGTGTTGACATCGAGCATATGTGGTGACTGCCGGCCGTTGTGGACGAGCGGTTCTAGGTGCTTCAGTCCGGAACCGCGCCGCTGCTACGGTCGCAGGTTCGAATCCTGCCTCGGGCATTGATGTGTGTGATGTCCTTAGGTTAGTTAGGTTTAGGTAGTTCTAAGTCTAGGGGACTGATGACCTCAGATGTTAAGTTCCATAGTGCTCAGAGCCATTTGAACCATTTATGTGTTGACTGCATTAAATATACACATATTGGTCCACTGGAGCAGGTCGCGAGTGATCAAAGTCACTACCACAGACATGTGTAAACTTTTGTCATCTGAGTACAGAACTTCTTTTTTTAACACATCCAAACATTGTGTAGATACAGCTTTATAGAGCCCATAAATTTTTGTTCTACAATGACTTTGAAGTCTATGTCACATGCTAAACTGTCATTAACACATTTCAATCCATTGGCTCTCACAGAAAACTTGACACTGAGTGGTGTAAGGTAAGCTGCTCCCACAACATGCCGGACTGTTGAGATAAAAGACAGAGGTGGTGTTCCTTATTGACAAAAGATGGAAGACATCGCAACATTTGGAAATTGGAAGAGTTTGTGCCACTCCAGGCCATTTTCAAATAGCTATCCAAAGGTAATGAGCTCTAAATTTAATCTCACCTTCCACAGTGACAGGGTTGCAGATGTCTCGGTGTTTTATGGGTTTAAGTTCTGCAAATTACACCTCATTCCACATGTGGTTAAGCATTGTAAGCCATAAAAATGAAAGCTGCAAATGTCCAAATATTTCGGGGTCAGGATGATCGTCACCTAGGACATGGAAACAGTGATCATACACCTGGTTGCAACATGCAGCACCAATATGAGGAATCAGTGCTCTTGGTCTGTTTCATTTTGGAAGAGACCAATGTGGCTTTCGACCTTCCTTCTCTGCCGATGACCAACTCCTACACCTCACTCACCTCCTCACCCTCCAGCTTTGTCTCCCTCGACCTCGAAAAGGCCTACGACCGTGTCTGGCATCCCGGTCTCCTGTTTAAACTCCAGATCTACGCCCTTCCTGTCAACTACGTCTGTCTGAGAGCCTCCTTCCTCTCCCGCCACCCCTCCTACACTACCATCCATAACGCAGATTCACGCACCTTCTACCCCTCTGCAGGTGTGCCCCAGAGCTCTGTCCTCTCCCCTCTCCTCTACCTCCTGTACACGGCAGATATGCCCGAACCCCCCCCCCCCCCCAGTACACCTCCTGCAGTATGCCGATGGCACCGCATTCCTTGCCCTCCCTCCGACCCTCCAACGGTCCCAACGCCTTCTCCAGAATCACCTTCACTTTCTTGCCACGTGGTGTAACCAGTGGCTCCTGAAAATCAATC
This sequence comes from Schistocerca piceifrons, assembly GCF_021461385.2. Classification (NCBI taxonomy): domain Eukaryota; kingdom Metazoa; phylum Arthropoda; class Insecta; order Orthoptera; family Acrididae; genus Schistocerca; species Schistocerca piceifrons. The sequence goes on from NC_060149.1 coordinate 100,241,516, forward strand.
CTTCCAAGACCCAGGCAATCGTCTTAGGTCGTATCACTCGCTCCTTCCGGCTCCTTCTTGATTTCTCCCTTAACATCTGCACCCATCCTGTGCGCCTCTCCCCCACCCTCACCTAGCTTGGCCTCACCATTGACTGTCACCTCACCTGGATCCCTCATCTCTGCTCTATCCAATCCAAAGCCCATAACTACTCGTGGCTCCTCAAACTCCTCTCTGGCCAGACATGGAGCTTGAACCCCTCTACCATCCTCCACACCTACAAATACTTAATCTCTCCTATTCTCTGTTGTACCAGTCCCACCTGGATACCCGCACCCACAAATTCTATAGCCCCTCCAGATTCTCGAGCGCCATGCACTCCGCCTCGCCTTCCGTATATGCTTCCCGTAGCCCATGCGGACACTCTATGGCCTTTCCCCCATCTGATCCTATTCCTCGAACTTATCCGCATACTCTACACCCCCCGCCGCCTTGACCCCCCCACCACCGTCCCCAGGTTGCTCCTCTCCTCTCCAACCCTCTCCCTCTGCTGTGCCTTCACTGTTGTGTCCCCCCTACCATCCAGCTGTACGCCCTTCATCTCCTTTCCCAAGGTGGCCTCCGCCAAATCCCCCTCTCAGATGATGGCTCTCTCCTTCCATTTATCCCTCCTATCAACTCTGATAGGAGGGAAAGTTAGATATAGTGGGAATTAGTGACATTCGGTGGCAGGAGGAATAAGACTTTTGGTTAGGTGAATTCAGGGTTATAAAGACAAAATCAAACAGGGGTAATGCAGGAGTAGGTTTAATAACTAATAAAAAGATAGGAGTGCGTGTAAGCTACAACAAACAGTATAGTGAACGCATTGTTGTCGTCAAGATAGACACGAAGCCCACGCCTACTACAGTAGCTATCTAGCTCTGCAGATGACGAAGGAATTGATGAAATGTATAATGAAATAAAAGACGAAACTTTAATAATCATGGGTGATTGGAATTCGATAGTGGGAAAAGGAAGAGCAGGATATGTAGTAGGTGAACATGGATTGGGTGTAAGAAATGAAAGAGGAAGCTACCTGGTAAAATTTTGCACAGAGCATAACTTAATCATAGCTGACACTTGGTTCAAGAATCATGAAAGAAACTTGTATACATGGAAGAAGCCTGGAGATACTAGAAGGTTTCAGATAGATTATATAATGGTAAGACAGATATTTAGCAACCAGGTTTTAAACTGTAACACATTTCCAGGGGCAGATGTGGACTCTGACCACAATTTATTAGTTATGAACTGTAGATTAAACTGAAGAAACTGCAAAAAGGTGGGAATTTAAGGAGATGGAACCTGGATAAACTGACTAAACCAGAGGTTGTACAGAGTTTCAGGGAGAGCATAAGGGAACAATTGACAGGAATGTGGGAAAGAAATACAGTAGAAGAAGAATGGGTAGCTTTGAGGGATGAAGCAGTGAAGGCAGAAGAGGATCAAGTAGGTAAAAAGACGAGGGCTAGTAGAAATCCTTGGGTAACAGAAGAAATACTGAATTTAATTGATGAAAGGAGAAAATATAAAAATGCAGGAAATGAAGCAGACAAAAAGGAATACAAACCTCTCAAAAATGAGATCGAAAGGAAGTGCAAAATGGCTCAGCAGGGATAGCTAGAGGACAAATGTAAGGATGTAGAGGCTTATCTCACTAGGTGTAAGATAGATACTGCCTACAGGAAAATTAAAGAGACCTTTGGAGAAAAGAGAACCACTTGTATGAACATCAAGAGCTCAGATGGAAACCCAGTTCTAAGCAAAGAAGGGAAAGAAGAAAGGTGGAAGGAGTATATAGATGGTCTATACAAGGACGAAGTACTTGAGGACAATATTATGGAAATGGAAGAGGATGTAGATGAAGATGAAATGGGAGATATGATACTGCGTGAAGAGTTTGACAGACCTGAGTAGAAACAAGGCCTGGGGAGTAGACAACATTCCATTAGAACTACTGACAGCCTTGGGAGAGCCAGTCCTGAGAAAGCTCTACCATATGGTGAGCAAGATGTATGAGACAGGCGAAATACCCTCAGACTTCAAGTACAATATAATAATTCCAGCCGGCCGCGGTGGTCTCGCGGTTCTAGGCGCGCAGTCCGGAACCGCGCGACTGCTACGGTCGCAGGTTCGAATCCTGCCTCGGGCATGGATGTGTGTGATGTCCTTAGGTTAGTTAGGTTTAAGTAGTTCTAAGTTCTAGGGGACTGATGACCGCAGCTGTTAAGTCCCATAGTGCTCAGAGCCATTTGCACCATTTTTTAATAATTCCAATCCCAAAGAAAGCAGGTGTTGACAGCTGTGAAAATTACCGAACTATTAGTTTAGTAAGTCATGGTTACAAAATACTAACACGAATTCTTTACAGACAAATGGAAAAACTGGAAGAAGCCGACCTCGGGGAAGATCAGTTTGGATTCCGTAGAAACGCTGGAACGCGGGAGGCAGTACTGACCCTCCGACTTATCTTAGAACATAGATTAAGGAAAGGCAAACCTACGTTTCTGGCATTTGTAGACTTAGAGAAAGCTTTTGACAATGTTAACTGGAATACTCTCTTTCAAATTCTGAAGGTGGCAGGGGTAAAATACATGGAGCGAAAGGCTATTTGCAGATGGCACGAAAGGGAAGCAGTGATTGAGAATGGAGTGACACTGGATTGTTGCCTATCCCCAATGTTATTCAATCTGTATATTGAACAAGCAGCAAATGTAACAAAACAAAAATTCGGATTAGGTATTAAAGTCCATGGAGAAGAAATAAAAACTTTGAGGTTCGCTGATGACATTGTAAGTCTGTCAGAGACAGCAAAGGACTTGGAAGAGCAGTTGAACGGAATGGACAGTGTCTTGAAAAGAGGATATAAGATGAACATCAACAAAAGCAAAACGAGGATAACGGAATGTAGTCGAATTAAGTCGGGTGATGCTGAGGGAATTAGATTAGGAAATGAGACACTTAAAGTAGTAAATGAGTTTCGCTATTTGGGGAGCAAAATAACTGATGATGGTCGAAGCAGAGAGGATATAAAATGTAGACTGGCAATGGCCAGGAAAGCGTTTCTGAATAAGAGAAATTTGTTAACATCGAGTATGGATTCAAGTGTTAGGAAGTTTTTCTCAAGGTACTTGTATGGAGTGTAGCCATGTATGGAAGTGAAACATAAACGATAAATAGTTTGGACAAGAAGAGAATAGAAGCTTTCGAAATGTGGTGCTACAGAAGGATGCTGAAGATTAGATGGGTGGATCAAATAACTAATGAGGAGGTATTGAATGGAATTGTGGAGAAGAGGAGTTTGTGGCATAACGTGACTAGAATATTGGATCAGTTGGTAGGACATGTTCTGAGGCATCAAGGAGTCACCAATTTAGTATTGGAGGGCAGCGTGGAGGGTAAAAATCGTAGAGGGAGACCAAGAGATGAATACACTAAGCAGATTCAGAAGGCTGTAGGTTGCAGTAGGTACTGGGAGATGAAGAAGCATGCACAAGATAGAGTAGCGTGGAGAGCTGCATGAAACCAGTCTCAGGACTGACGCCCACAACAACATCAACTCTGATCCTCACCTCCCCCTCCCTTCGTCTGTCCTTTTCCTGGGCTCCCTCTCTCCCCCCTTCCATCCTGTTTTTTCCCCACTTACCCTCTCCCTCCCTCCCTTCTCTGCCCCCCCTCCCCTGAGTCCTTTTGCATTCCCACTCCTTCTCACATCTGCCCAGCCCCCCTTTTTTTCTATGTCCCCTCCCTCCATTGGCTCACCCTGTTTTCCCTTTCCTCTCCTCCCATCTCTTTCCCCTTCATCGGTATGGGTCCCCCCCCCCTCCTTCCCCATCAGCCACTGTGTCACCTGGTTTAAGTGAGTGTTCAGTGTTGTGCGTCTCCTGTCGGTGTTGCAAACAGCCACCGTAATGTTGCTAATTGTGTTTTTTTTTTTTTTCATGAGAACAGAAACCAGACTGTCGCTGTGTTTTTTATTTGTGCATGTCTCTTTCCTGTGTGTCTTCATCCGCATCGTCAATGCCATGTTTTGTATTTTACATTCCTCCACTTTCCGCCACTTTACTGTTTTTAACGAAGTCACCATTTTATCGCATTTTTATATATTGTTTGTTCTCTCACCATTGTTTGTTTATTTTTTCTCTCGGCTGTAGAGCAGCATATTAAGCAACCGTCAGCCTGCCTCTCCCCAGGGGGGGAGGGGGGGGGAAGTCGAAAATCAATAATGGAGAAAAATTCTTGCTGTACATACGAGGGTTGGCACACCTCTTCCACCCAGGAAAATTAACTGGCTAGGCTGCATTCAGGGTGTATATCAAGACAGGCAATGGTTTTCAGTGATCTTTGCCTTCGCTCCCAGGCCATGCTACATGTTATCACCTTCGCCGTCAGTGGTTGCTACAGACATCAACATCCATACTAGATGTCCCACAGAACTCCACTGGGGGCATCAGTTTAGTGTTTCCCTACAGGGTGACGTTGTTCCCATCCCCCACCACACCTGTCCTGAAAGGAACACCACACCCAGTGTCATCCTAGCATCTCCCAATCGCCTTGGATGTCTCATTACAGAAGTCCTTGATCTGACTCAAAGTGATCTCCTACCTGTACTCCTCACCATCTCCTCTGCACAGCCTCATCCCCATGCACCCCATCCCAAACCAAGAGTTATCCAAGAGTACTCCTTTGCCCGTGGGGATGCCTACCAGGGATTCGTAAGAGAGTCAGATTGGAAGCCACCCTCCATGCTTCCAGCAATCTGACAATATTCCTCATGCCACATCTTTCATGCAGCAAATTTTGTCAGACGCTATATCCACAGACATTATTACGAAGACCATATTTCCTCGCCGCCCCTCCCTTCCTCTCAAGTCCCTCTATTCCTCTGGGAAATCCTGTCATAAGTACCACTCCTTCTTGCAGAATCATGACCAGGACACACACATCACCAGCAAATACAGAGACATATCAAGAATTTATTAAATTTAAAAAAAAACGCTGGGACTAGTGAAAGACATGGACCAAACTCAACACTACACTCCCAATTAACTCTTCCCCATAGCTTACTACGTGCTACTCCTGGAGAACCTACTCTTCCCTGACAACCTGAGCAAAGCTAAACACTTGGTATCCTACCTGTATGACATCTTCTACAGCCTTGATGACCCCCATTTTGATCACTCTCTTTCCCCTACCATCCATGAACGTGCAGATACTGCTGTGCCACTTCCAGCTTCCAATAATTGCACAACATACCACATACAGTATTAAATACACCAGTTATAGCAAGTGACATAAAAAAGTACTCACATAAAACGCAACACTTCCCCCGTCACAACTGCATTACTTATCGATATTTCAAGGAAACTCCTTTCTCGTTTCTCATCACTCTTGCAACCCATTACACCACAACCCTCTTCACAGGTTACTATCCTCAACAATGTAAAATATCCAAAATCGTACTTTCACGCAGATTCCACATACCTCCTTCTGAAACTTCCTCTTACTGCCCCCTCCGCCTCGCCTCAGCTTTTAGCAAGTTCTTTGAATCCATTCTTTCCCGATGCATCCGTCAACACTTTAACCAACATCACTTTTTTCTCGTTAACCAGTGTGGCTTCCATCCCAATTTCTGGTCTGATGACCAGCTCCTGCACCTCATGAGTCTCATATACTACCAACTCAACGCCCTTAGATCGACTATTTTTTGCTCTCTCGTGCTACTAAAAGTCTGCAACCGTGTATGGAATTCTGGCCTCCTTTTCAAACTCCAGACGTATGCACATTCAATTAACTATGTCTGCCTTATTGTATCCTTCCTATCTAATCGTCCATCCCTTGTCACTATTAAAAATAGAAATTCCTATATCGTTCCATCCCACTGCAGGAGTGCCTCAAGGCACGGTCCTCTCTACTCTCCTCTATTTCCTTTACACCACTGATGTGTACAAACCACCCCTACCAGTCGATCTCCTACAGTATGTTGATGACACCACTATCTTCGCCCTCTACCCTACACTACAGAAATCCCAATTATCCCTCCAAATTCACCTCAATCAGTTTAATTCCTGGTGTAACCAGTGGCTCCTTAAGATCAACTCCAAAACCTAGGCAATAATTGTAGGATGAACCACCTGAACCTTCCATCTCCATGACTTCCACCTTACCATTTATCACCGTCCTGTCCAGATAACTAACACACTAAAATATTTGGACTAACCCTCGACCAGTAAGTAATATGGAAACCTCACCTACTAATCATACAACTGAAGGCCCACAATAGATTAAAACTACTCACAGGCTGAACTTGTGGATTGCACACCTACATGATCTGACCCATCCTCTGCTGTGCAAATGCTGCACGAATCACTGCCCTTCCAAAATTCTGTAAGTCCCTCCAAATCCTCAAACGCCATGCACTCTGTCTTGCTTTTCCCAAACCTGGATCCTCTATCATCTAATCAAATGTCCACCCTCCTCACTCACATTGAACACCTACACATTTTCTATCCAGTCTGCAAACTAGTTTCCAATAATCTCATTGTCTTCCCTCTGATAACCAACCCTGGTATGCTGCTGCACCATCACATACATGTCCCTCCATCCGTACACTTACAAACATGCTATATGCTATATCAACGCAATTTCAACCAACTCCAACTCCCAGCCAATGAGATCCGCCCCAATATTTATCCTTCCTACCAAATTTAACTCTTCCGTACCCATCCCACACCATATAAGGCTCCTCTCTCCTTTCCCTCTCCATGCATCCCTGCTACCTCTCCTCTTGAAACCACTGCCCTGCTCACATAACACCTTTCTTTATCACCAACTGTATGTCCCACTATCCACCTCATTTCCTACGTCCTCCATAGCTTTCCTGTCTAACAGACTCCTTTCTTCCTACCCAAATGCCCCAGCCCTATGGAAGATGTTCTTTCCTCCAGCAATACGTCTCACCCTAGAGTAGATCCTCCACATTTTAAATAAAAGTGTTTTAACTGTATTTTTCACTGTTTTTTTAATTCAGCTGGTTGAAGAGCTGAGAATTCTGCCAATGGCAGTCCACCTGCAGCCTATATGGGGCGAGGAGGATGAAATAACAATAGAGAAAAAAATAACTGGACTGGGAAAATGGTTTGCTCTTCTAATATTATCATCTATCCCTATGTCCCTCCCAGAAGCTATTCACTTGTATACCAGCAGGAGTCTAAACCCCTGCACTTCAGTGATATCTCGCTGTCCTACCATTATTACCCATCCCTCTCACATATGGCTATTGGCTAGACTGCCAGGAGCTACTCTCTAGTGCTAGACTAACAGAGAAAATATACTCTCTACATTCAGAAGCTACTGACAAAATTTGATAGTGCTATTGTCTAGTGCTGCATCAATGGCTGCTACTGTGCTTCGCAGCCTGAGGAAAATAACTGGATTCTCCCTACAGTTTTTGAATTTCCCGCCAATAGGAGGAGGGGAGTAACCACTACTCTGGGCCAGCTATCTTGGGTTGTGATGCCATAGACTGTATCAGTATTCCAAGATTATGAAATAAAGAGAGTACCCTACATCCTTCCATACCAGTGAATTTCTATAAATGAGGAATACATTATTATTATTATTATTATTATTATTATTTTTACCATGTCTTCCGCAATACACTGTAATTATCATTTGAATTTACCACAAAAATTCGAATTTACCACGAAATTTTGAATTTACTGCCGATTTGTAAATTTCCTGCCAGTAGTGGAGGGAAGGGGAGAGGACCTTCCAACGGGCTGGGGGTTTCCTAGACGGAGAGAGGGTAATTATTTGATCAATTAAATTATTAGTAAGTTAGGTGCGCCGGGATTGGCATCCATTTTTGCAGAGGGGTTGAGCGAGAGGGTGAGATGGAGGGTTTGGTTCAAAATGGTTCAAATTTCTCTTTGCACTATGGGACTGAACATCTGAGGTCATCAGTCCCCTAGAACTTAGAACTACTTAAACCTCACTAACGTAATGACATCACACACATCCATGCCCGAGGCAGGATTCGTACCTGCGACCCTAGCGGAGGGTTTCTCACAAGGACTGATTATCCCCAGGGTTTCATAAATCAACCTTCAGAGGTCATAAGCCACTTAGCAGAACAATAGGATAAAGGCAGCTGTCGTTTAATTATACAATTCCATAAATTAGCATGTCAGTTTGATACCATGAGTGCACCACAACCTGCTTTACCCTACTCTTTATCTCGCCCCATGCCCCTACCAATCGCATCACGTTGGTCACGTAGTTATAATTACATTTAATACACACGTACTTCTGTAAATCTCCGAAGCCGACTTGATCCAGTGAGTAAAAAAAAATCCGTTTGCGGTGCCGGAACGCGCTTCCAAATGCGTTCCGGCGGAAGTGAAGCCTTGCTTATTGCTGAATCTTATTTCTCTTAGAATGAACACCATACAGCATTTAGGGGGGAAACATTTGATTCAATTGCTAGTTTAATCGTTGGCCATGGTAAATTGCTGTATTATATAAATATAAATTAACAAACTTAGAGTTTGTACGAAAAATTTCATGTCACATATTGATATACATAAGGCTTAACAGTTTTGATTATAATATATAATTTACGCCGCTGTTAGAGTTCATACATATCACCAGTAGAAAAACGGGTACTCTATTTCCTTTCGATCTGGCTCGTTTCGAGTCAAATCAAGATTTTTATGTGAAAGAACGAAATAACAAAAAATGATTCAAATGGGACTTAACTGCTGAGGTCATCAGTCACCTAGAACTTAGAACTACTTAAACCTAACTAACCTAAGGTCATCACACACATCCACGCCCGAGGCAGGATTCGAACCTGCGACCGTAGCGGTCGCGCGGTTCCAGACTGTAACGCCTAGAACCGCTCGGTCACACCGGCCGGCCACGGAATAGCATTTAAGAATTCTTTTACGCACATTTTTCGGTAATTAAGCTTTGAATTAATCCTTTACTGCTTCATGAAATGAGTACTGAGATCCAAAAAACTGTTGAACCTTAGCGTAATTCATTTAGTTTTTTTTAAACCATAAACTTAACTATTCACACTCACCTGAAATATTCGTCACACATCAATTTATGTTCCTTGAGCGACTAGAAACCGATGATATAACCACACTTACGGAAAAATAAATTTCAACACCAAAAAGTAATTAATGTAGAGTAATGGAATATGGGAATTCATTTGTGTAGGTAACATATTTAAGTGATCACAGGTTAATGTAAGGGTGAGACAAGCCATTCCTAGTGCATTAATAACCGGTGTAAATGCCAGAATGTTGAATGCAACCACTAATGGATTGTGTTGAACAGGTACCGGATGCCAGTTTGTGTGACTGAGTTCCATGTTTGAAGCACTTCTCTGGTCAATACAGGTACTGTTAATACTATTTGTGAATGACACTGGAGTTAGCGTCCGGTGATATTCCATATGTGTTCCGTTAGAGACAAATCTGATGATCGTGCAGGCCAAGGAATCATGTCGACACTCTGTAGAAGCTGGGTTACAACCGCCGTATGTGAGACAGCGTTATTCTATTGGAAAACACCCCTAGAATGCTGTTCACGAATGGCAGCACGACAGGTTGAATCACCAGATTGACGGACAAATTTACAGTCAGGGTGCGAGGGATAGCCACCAGAGTGCTCCTGCTGGGGTATGAGATCGCATCCCAGACTAAAACTCTTGTTGTAAGTTCATTGTGTCTAGCATGCAGACGGTTTGATTGCAGGCCAACTGGTCTCCTAACCAACGCGTGGCTATGACTGGCATAGATGCAGAAATAGCTTTTATCAGAAAGCACAACAGACCTCCATCCTACCGTCCAATGGGCTCGCTTTACACCACCGAAGTCGCAAATGGCAGTGGTTTGGGTCAATGGAATTCATGCCACAGAGCATCTGGCTCGGATCTGTTCTTGAAGTAACGGATTTGTAACCGGTCGTTGCGTCACTGTGGAGACAAAAAAAAAAAATGGTTCAAATGGCTCTGAGCACTATGGGACTTAACATCTGTGGTCATCAGTCCCCTAGAACTTAGAACTACTTAAACCTAACTAACCTAAGGACATCACACACATCCATGCCCGAAGCAGGATTCGAACCTGCGACCGTAGCAGTCCCGCGGTTCCGGACTGCGCGCCTAGAACCGACGGACCACCGCGGACGTCTCTGTGGAGATAAATGCTGCTCAAATTGCTGCTGCACATGCAGCACGATGCGCCAATGCCATATGTTGAACACAATGGAACTGCTCTCAGTAGCGTCACGTGGTCGTGCGTATCCCGATTTTCTTGCGACTGTACATTTCTGTGACCACCGCTGCCAGCGTTATATACAGTTATATGAACGCGTGGTGTCTGTTCTTTCCCACATGTTCGAAAGAAGAGGCACTACTCACTTTTATAACTGATTCACCTCGATAGGCAATGAATCCACCACCTTCACTGCGCATGTACAACTACGTTCGCCCTCTACTAGGTTCTAGGCGCTACGGTCTGGAACCGCGCGACCGCTACGGTCGCAGGATCGAATCCTGGGTGTGATGTCCTTAAGTTAGTTAGGTTGAAGTAGTTCTAAGTCCTAGGGGACTGATGACCTCAGAAGTTAAGTCCCATAGTGCTCAGAGCCATTTGAACCAACCCTCTTGTAGGAATCCCAAGTAGCAAGCATGGAGGAAATCGTTGGGGACTGTGTATAGATAGTGCTGGGTGAGAGTGCGGGTTGACTGGAAGGCGTGGCAAGGTAGTCGACTGTGATAAGCACTATGTCAATCTGGCGCAGTGATTAACACAACTGCCTGGTAAGAAGATCCTGGATTCGAATCCCGATGTGGCACATATTTTCACCCGTCACCGCTTGCTGCATAAAGTCCTGATACAGCTGACATCAATAGCCCTTTTCGTTTCCATTCTGCCCCCTTCTCCTACAATTTACATAATCATATACAGTGGCTATATTACTGGCAAGTGTTTCTGCAACATCGCAGAAGGAACATCAAGCTTCTCGAAGCTCCACTACACGACCTCGTTCAAACTCATTGAGATGTTGATAATGGCATCTTTGTCGCCTTAAAGACATTCTTGACTGTCAACAACTCAGCACGTCCATTCTTAAAGATAATTAACGCCCATGACCGTTACAGCTTGTATTTAAAGCAAATCTGATTTGCTTAATCTTAGTGGCGCTGATAGGTCCGCACGATTTTTGTAGGTATATCGTCAGTTCTATCACCTCAGCGTATATGTGTATTCAACATCTCCTCCTAAGCTACTGGGTCAATTTCATCCAAATTTTATACGCATATCACTTGCTAGCTGGAAAGAAGCACTGTGGCCGTAAAAACCACCGACCTCTGAACAGGGTAGGGATGGGGGTGAAAAAGTGGCGTAACGCACTGCTAGCTAATATGCACGCTATATTAATTGAGTATTTGGGAATGAGAGTACTTAGCGACTCGCAACAAACTTTTCACATAATTTCAAACTCCTATGAAACTTTTTCTCGTTGCCACTTCCCAGAAAATGATGAAAGAAAAAAAGTTTATCGCTTTCTAAAATTTCGCTGTTCGTGCAGTAAAGCCTCCGCGTAAGGCATGACGTTTGAATTTATTACGTCTTTAGTAACACCTCAATAAAGAAAACATTTTGCAGACAGTATCTACATATACCACTGAAGAAACATGCAAAACTATGTTACGACAGACAGTTCAAGAGATATGATGTCATAAACTTTGAGCTATGTGAAAACCTACCGCAGAACGCATGACGTAATTTGTTGCTTCATTACTACTAACTCTAACCGCAACACATTTCGCAGAAAGTATCCACATACACAACTGAATGTACGTGCAAATTTATGTCAGTTTACGACAGATGGTACTGGAAACATGACGACATAAACACTGAGATGAATAATAAATTAGGTTTCTTGAAACGGAGCGCAAATTACCCAAATTTTAGTCATCCAGTTTTTTTTTTTATAATGAGAGCACTTAGCGACTCCCAACGAAATTTAAACTTAATTTCTAACCATTTATGAATTTTTTCTTGCTTTCATGCTTAACGCAAAATATTGAACACATTAATTTGAAATTGTTATATACAGGGGACCTCGAGTCTATATAGAATCACGGGTTTACTGGTTACTTACTATTTGAAAAGAAGCATTACGAAGTTAAGAACCACCTACATCCCACCGGAATGGGAATGAAAACGGGGTGACATTAGAGCACTACTGAGGAACACTTGGAACAATTTGAACCAAATTTGTTACGTACATGACTTATTCAGTTCCTTATCTGGTCACCCAGATTCAGGCTTTCCATGGTTTTCCTAAATCGCCTAAGGCTGGGATTATTACCTGTGTAGAAATACTGTGGGAATACGATTTCCCACTACCACTAAGAGTGGGGTTGCGTATGAGAAGGAGTGACGTAAAATGTTCGAAAACGATCTATTGCTGCATATTTAACTGATGCTGAATTCATTTAAAAGTGTGAAGGTCAATTTTTCTCTCATTTACGGTGATAAATGTTAACCATGTTCCAAGAATGAGCACTGCAGCAAGCCAATAATTTTGCCATCGCGTTTCAGGACCTAAGATCAAGCCAGATGACTAAATATCACAGTTAAATTTAACATCCACGCTAGAGTGGTATGGTGTATCCTTTCTAGAGTGTTATGATGTAAAACAGAAGACAAGTAGACACATATATCTACAATATGTCACATACAAATGCATTCAATATCTCCTCTAAAGCCACTCGAAGTATTCCATCCAAGCTTGATACATATATTAATTCTACATCTACATCTACATCTACATTTATACTTCGCAAGCCACCCAACGGTGTGTGACGAAGAGCACTTCACGTGCCACTGTCATTACCTCCCGTTCCTGTTCCAGTCGCGTATGGTTCGCGGGAAGAACGACTGCCGGAAAGCCTCCGTGCGCCCTCGAATCTCTAATTTTACATTCGTCATCTCCTGTGGAGGTATATGTAGGAGGAAGCAATATATTCGATACCTCATCCAGAAACGCATCTTCTCGAAACCTGGACAGCAAGCTACACCGCGATGCAGAGCGCCTCTCTTGCAGAGTCTGCCACTTGAGTTTGCTAAACATCTCCGTAACACTATCACGCTTACCAAATAACCCTGCGACGAAACGCGCCGCTCTTCTTTGGATCTCCTCTATCTGCTCCGTCAGCCCGACCTGTTACGGATCCCACACTGATGAGCAATACTCAAGTATAGGTCGAACAAGTGTTTTGTAAGCCACCTGCTTTGTTGATGGACTACATTTTCTAAGCCTGGTATCCGCCTTACCAACAATTAATTTTATATGATAATTCCACTTCAAATCGTTCCGCACGCATACTCCCAGATATTTTACAGAAGTAACTGCTACCAGTGTTTGTTCCGCTATCATATAATCATACAATAAAGGATCCTTCTTTCTATGTATTCGCAATACATTACATTTGTCTATGTTAAGGGTCAGTTGCCACTCCCTGCACCAAGTGCATATCCGCTGCAGATCTTCCTGCATTTCGCTGCAATTTTGTAATGCTGCAACTTCTTTGTATACAACAGCATCATCCGCGAAAAGCCACATGGAACTTCCGACACTATCTACTAGGTCATTTATATATATTGTGAAAAGCAGTGGTCCCATAACACTCCCCTGTGGCACGCCAGAGGTTACTTTAACGTCTGCAGACGTCTCTCCATTGAGAACAACATGCTGTGTTCTGTTTGCTAAAAACTCTTCAGTCCAGCCACACAGCTGGTCTGATATTCCGTAGGCTCTTGCTTTGTTTGTTAGGCGACAGTGCGGAACTGTATCGAACGTCTTCCGGAAGTCAAGGAAAATGGCATCTACCTGGGAGCTTGTATCTAATATTTTCTGGGTCTCATGCACAAATAAAGCGAGTTGGGTCTCACACGATCGCTGTTCCCGGAATCCATGTTGATTCCTACAGAGTAGATTCTGGGTTTCCAGAAATTACATGATACGCGAGCAAAAAACATGTTCTAAAATTCTACAACAGATCGACGTCAGGGATATAGGTCTATAGTTTTGCGCATCTGCTCGACGACCCTTCTTGAAGACTGGGACTAACTGTGCGCTTTTCCAATCATTTGGAACCTTCCGTTCCTCTAGAGACTTGCGGTACACGGCTGTTAGAAAGGGGGCAAGTTCTTTCGCGTACTCTGTGTAGAATCGAACTGGTATCCCGTCAGGTCCAGTGGACTTCCCTCTGTTGAGTGATTTCAGTTGCTTTTCTATCTGGAAATAAATACTGTGGGGTTAACAGTCATCAACCTGCCTTTGAGGTGGTGGTGGCAGTGATAACGGGGTGACGGACAGATGAGGGAGAAGGAAGTGGACAGAGACAGCAGACTGAGGAGATGGACAGAGAGGGGGAGAAAGTGAACAGACAGAGAGGTCTGTAGGAGATATGCAGAGATAGCAGAGATAGGGGGGGGGGAGGAGATGGAGAGAGAGGGAGGCCGGAGGAGATGGACAGAGCGGGGGGGGAGGGGGAGGAGGAGATCGACAGAGATAGGAGGGAAGAGGAGATGGGCGTAATTGGTGGGGGAGGGGGGGGGGATTGGACATAGATAAGAGAGTGGAGGAGCTGGACTAATAGAAGACTGAAATAAGTAATTACCCCAGCAACGCCTGGTTTCTTTGCTAGTTACGAATAAAACTGGTATAATCCTTTCAGAGGCGGTAATCATTTATCGTCCATTTACGCTAGCACATAACAGTGCACTCAGCATTACAGAAATATTACAGATTCATTTCGTATCACTTTGTACTATCATACAAAATAACATTACACTTTGTCAATATGTATGTGAATGGAAGTGATAGATTAATTTTATTATTGCTCTACCAAGTACATATCTCAATTTTCTGCGAAGTTTCTGTATGCCTTTGAAAGCGACAATTTAATTAAATCTTGGACTGCCCTACGTTGCTGGTAGGCCTTTGTAAAATCGTGTCGGGTATGTATAATTATACTCCTTTAATACTACGCAGTGCTCAGATACGGGAGCTATTAAAACGTCAAGAATAACATGGTAACAGCACGTTTGACCCCCTTTTCACAACCGATAAAATGCCTGTCGAGTGCGCGCTTTTAACGCAGTATTTTGAACTTGGCGTTAGGGGGAGACGCAGTTTTGCTAGACTGCACTCAATACTGTGAAAGCTCTTTGATCTCCTGCTGTTGGTGGTGGATCAATACAGCTTCCCAGGTGAGCACGTACGCTCACGCAAAATCTACTGACAGCCTCTATACTCTTACACGCCGCAGTCTGCACTCGCAGGAGGTCACACACTTTACGTCTGGAGACTTGTTCGTAAACTACAGTGAACGGATTTTTCCCAAGTCATATACAGCATATAACAGCAAATTTTTACATTTTATTATAACTGTTTTCAAGGAGACATGTTGTCACGAGTGGATAATGGTCAGCCGGCACCAGATTGTTAATATTTCTGTATCGTAGTCGAAATGTTTTGCACGACTCTTCCAGTCATCGAAGCACCACTAACAGATTTTTGTGGCAACATATTAGAATACATTAATTGCAGAGGGCAAAAAGAAATAGTAAATACTTCTCTTTCCATCGGACTTATTCACCAATTGTTATCGAAAAACTGACTTTTATTTTGTGATGGTTTAACTATCTGCTTCATATATACTTGACTGTGCAGCTGGTAGAAATCTCTAAGCCCATATTATCTCTTTTGTTGACAATATATCACTGAGTATTCCTAATGATAATTTCATGTTTTAATTTACTGTTCAGACACACGCCCGATAGATGAGAAAAAATCAAGAAAACCGACAGAATATTTTGGAAGTTCTGAAACTGAATAAAGAGAAACATCAGCTGTCTTTAGAGGTAAATGTTAACCGGATAACTTCCACTGTACTCGTTACCGTGTACGTATCACTTTTTGCGATATGTAAGTCTGATTGAATTGAGTCCGATGGATTTTTTTACCTCAGTCTTGCTGCTCATACATTCTGCTACTATGTATAGTTACACTTTTAGCATTTGTTATGTCTTCTTATAAACGTTGATTTATCGATTCAGAGCCCTTTGTCGCGCTTCACAATGTAATGTAACGATCGGCCGTTATGCTAACAAAACGTCACTTCCAACATTTGTCCACTAATCAGTAATTCTTCTCAGTAATGTGGGCATGAAACAGTTGAAAACGTTAACGCGTTATTTAATAATTTAAGAGATAGAAAACAAACACGGCAGGACCCGCAGGAGTTCCCTAGCGTTTAGCTTTATCTCAAAATAATTTGGAAAAGGAGTATTAGGACATAACTATCCGTTGACAACGAGGTCATAAGAAGCGGAGCCCAAGCACATTTTTAAAAACGATGATGACGGGATCAGCCTCAGTCATTTTAAGTGATACATCCTTTATTCACCCGAAGTTATTGAAGGAAAATGAAAAATACGTAGAGTTTTTGACACCACCCACATCGTAGTTACATTCAGCAATGGTGAAACTACGTAGCAGTAATTTAGCAGACGAAGTAAAACCGCTATTGTTGGAGTGATAACATTTTTAATGCCTCGATCTGAGTGTTCAGTTTGTCACACCTGGCAGCTGTAGGATACAGGTGGGTCTGTTTTCTGCTGTCCGCACTCCACATGCTTAAGTGATAGGGCAGATCAGAATAAGTCGTACCAACTGCGATGAGTAGCCTTCTCTAATGCTGCTGCACAACACAGGGCATCTGATGAAGGAAGAGTGTTATTTGGGGCTTTCCATGTATGGCGATATTGGCTGATGACGTAGGGAACGAGAAATTCGCACCTAGTTAGCTCACGCATAATGCGATACGCCCTATAACTTGTCGGCCATTCTTGAATGCAAACTGTAACACTTCCCTGAGTTAGAACTTGTTTCCTAAGGTTAATGCATCGTGTAGATTCATGAAACGACATTATGCTCAGCAGTAATGTATACTCTATAGGCTGCCTTTGTAGCGTCGTGAAAAACGACACAGCGACACGCAAGAAATGTATACCGGATAACGGTCCATGGATCAACGATGGCACTTACCATGAGTGGCGCTACTTCACTGGTGGTGTACAGAACGTCGATACGGAGTGTGATGTCTTTTTGTATGTATTTATTTTTGGCTTTGGACATCAAAGATCATACAGCCACCAGTAGCTATAAAAGTGTCATATTAACACGATTGCAATTTCGACATTATAACAATAAAAAGAGTTAGATGTACAAACATATTTCTTAATAGAAAATGAAAACAATTAAAGGCGAATACCAGCCAGCCAGCAATACTTGCAACAGTGTCAAGTTACCATCAGTGCAGTTTTCACAATGGAACAATTATAAAATTTTGAAGCACAAATATAAGTTCGCTAAATAAATTTAAAGTATACACTAAGTTACGACAAAGAGTTCGAACCGGGCCAATTCCAGAGGAGAATAACATCGACGGAAACTTACAGTTGAAAACCGGGAAACAGCGTCGTTTACAAAGATAAGGTCTTAATACAAAGCTGAAAACAGAAATAGACGTCCCAGATTTGGAAGCGGGCTGGTTCCTTGAGAGGACAAGATCCACACAACTTATAGGTGAAAGCTGCATACAGAGGTCGTTTAAATAGCTGGTGAGAAAATAACATCTATATGTATCGAACCGGTGAAGTAAGATAGTTACACATGTAGGAAAGTGGTAGCCCATCGCAACCGATTTTTTGTACAGGACTCCTTGTGCGGCCGACTACTTGGTACCAACCAACGTAACGTGCATCAGATCCTCCACCGCATTTGTGTTTTGATCACTGTGTCCAGAACCGATGATTTTCAATCGGTATAGTTGTACGAAGTGACACCCACGTCCAAGCCTAATGCAGTTGAGAGAGGTCACATGACGTCTGCTAAGCTTCACTGAGATGAACCATGGACGATAAGAGACATTCGAATGTATGGCCACCAGGTGTCCGCCCTTATAGTGCTCGGATACGCGTCATTCACAGTTCCAGTGGTGATCAGCAGCTTCCTTGATCGTTCACTTGAAATCAGTATAAGAGGTTGGTGTTCGGAGGAACTTTCCTTCCGTAATTCTCCTCTTAGTCAGGCGGTCAGCATTTTCGTTATGGGGAATGCCTTGATACCCTTATATCCACAGTAAACGAATTTCAGAGTCCGATATCTGCGGGTCTGTTATGGCCTCCAAGACAAATCTGTTAGTCCGTTTATCAAATATCGCAAGTTGTAGTTTCTGCAACACTCTTTGGGAGTCCGTGAGAATCAATATGAGCCGTAATGTCTGAGTGCCATAATAAATAGCCTCCCTGATGGCCAGTAACTCCGCCGTATAGACAGACAATTCAGGCAGCAGTACAATAATTTCGTATGTGTCGCTGGAGGGGCTGAAGGAGGCGTATTCCACACCCGCCTCAATTTTGGACCCATCCGTACAGATGCAAGTATACTGGGGCCAATGTTGGGTAAGTAAGTGCTCCAGGTCTTTAAGTTTAGTTTGTTATGTCATGTTCCGTAGATCATTTTCCCGATTATTTTATCGATATGATGTGGAACAAGTCAGATTATACGCTATATATACACACATGAATAGTGCTAATACTAATTTTACTGATATATTTAGTTCAACAAATGCAACTACATTTAGAGGTACAATTTTTTTTTTTTTATCACTTCTGAAACAGAAACTCGTCCATGGAGCAGACGGAGTTGTCCAAAAGAAATGATTTTAAGCTAGATTTAAAACTTGATCTGCTACCTGCCAGACACTTTATGTTGTTGGGCAAATGATCAAAGATTTTTGTTGCTGAATAATGTACTCCTTTTTGAGCAACTGACAGCTTCAATAACGGATAGGAAAGGTCACTTTTCCCTCTAGTGTTGTACGTATGAACATCACTCTTCTTCGCAAATTGATATGGATTATTTTTAACGAATATCATTGGCGAATATAATATGTACTCTGATGGTGCAGTTAAAACACCTAACTCCTTGAAAAGGTGCCTATATGACGTCCTTGGGTGAACACTACTAATTATCCTCACTGCTCTCTTTTGTGCAATCAATACTTTATGTCTTGTAAGGTGTCAGGCAAATCCAACACCTTCCATAAAACCCCTGACATGATAAGTAAATTCAGTAGTGTGTCACATAGCTCCGAATAAATCGTGACATTAAATTAACCAAAGTAATACGAGTGATGAGTGAGCAAATGGAATACCACAGACTAACACAAGAATGCCTAAATGCATGTCATACCTTCCCACCGTGAGACGGACGCAGTTCTGAGGGGAGAAACGAGAACAGAAGCCGAGAGCAGAACCGTGTTAAGCTGGAAGGCCCTACGATAAGGGACGGACGGAGACCCACGTCGCCAGCTAACCGCTAGGACCACACCATCCGCAAGTTTTAGCGTGGGACTTTTTCGCGTCTCTGTTACGTCAGGACCACCCCCCAGCCAATGTTAAAAGATAGAGCCCTCCAGAAGAACAGTATAGATCTTACGATAACACAAAAAGAGCTACACCACCCGCAAGTTTTAGCGTGAGACTTTTTCGCGTCTGTGTTACGTCAGGACCACCCCCCAGCCCATGTTAAAAGATAGAGCCCTCCAGAAGAACAGTATAGATCTTACGATAACGCTAAAAGGACCACACCAGCTGCAAGTTTTAGCGTGAGACTTTTTCGAGTCTCTGTTACGTTGCAAACTTTAAAAACATTGCCCCACCACGAAAAGTATAACGTTTCTCATTGGATAGACAGAATTTTTGTAGGCGAAGCTTAAGGTTAACATTGAGACCCTGATTGGTCAGATGAAAACACAGTCAGATAGGTTTTTTTTTTTAAACCAACTTCGGTAAATTGTAGTAAGGAGAAGTTAGGGGAGTTGCTTCCGAGACGGAGAGGTGAGCGGAGCTGTGCTGCCCGGCGCCCCCTGACGAACACCGACAAGGTAATGAACGCACACGATGCCGCATAACAGCGCATAAAGCTTCACTCAGAACTGCAGAAGTCTCATCTGTTACACCCCCTTTTTGCGTAATACTAGTGTCGATCGTCAATTAAAGCTCAAGGTGTTCACATTTGCCACTTGAAGTAAAAATCTGAAACGTGATGATTTTTCTGTTACATAGTTATTGAGAAGCCACATCAGCCACTGTAATTTACGACAAGTTAGATAAGTAATTAAAGATAATTGAGGGTCACTGTAGACCATTTTGATAGTTTTCTCTCTTGTGAAACTTAATTTAAACCTAGATTATAGATGTGATATGGCATAGGTAATCCTTCGATCCATCGTAGAACTTGGAAACTCATTCAGGGAATATTCGTTCACATTTTTGTTGAACGCAGTTGGTTTTTACTATCCTGTATTAAAACATTTCCTTTTATCAATAGTGCAGTTTATAAACAATGTTTTGTGAGTAGAATAAAATTTCCATTGCTAAACTTAACTGCTTTTTCGACGTTATTTTACCAGCTAACTAAAAATAGGAAAGCCCTGAACCCCTTTCACTAAATTTAGTTAGTATTAAGATTCTTTTACAGGGAGTGCAGTGGAGCTGACGCTGAAATCATTAAGTATTTCGTTATATCATCGCTAGTCTCACTGAACTCTTCTGAATTCTACATGTCATGTGTGATCTGACGTCTCCTTACCAGCAACAGGTCCCAGGTTCAAATTAGTCAATTCCCTAAAAAACACGCTCAGAGCGTCGTTGCGCGAAAGTGGTAGGGAGACACGATATAGAACAAACAGACACCACGCAGAATGTTAGAGTCTGAGTGGTGAGTTACCCCAGAAAAATATTCCATAAGACATTATTGAGTGGGAATATGCACAGTACGTTAGGAGGCTGATCTGTTTATTACCAAGACTAGCAATTATACGAAGAGCGAAAGAAGATGAACTTAGTTGTTTGAGAAGCTCAGTAATATGCTTCTTCCAGTTAAATTTGTCATCAACGTGAACACCCAAAAATTTGGAGAAATCTGCCCCGTTAACTGAGCCCTGTTCATATGCTACATCAAGTGTCGGTATGACTCTGTTCGGTGTACAGAACTGGATAAAGTGAGTTTTTTCAGAATTAAGGGAGAGTCCATTTTCTGAGAACCACTTAATAATACTTTGAAAGACATCCTTCACAATATATTTGGACTAATGTTCGTCCCCGTTCTGAAATCGGGTGGCAAGTAAGACACAGGGGCTGGGGTGAAGAAAGTACCAAACATGTAGGACTAGCAGTCAAAGACGAAGAGAAATTTCAGTGCCTGTGTTGTGAAGAAGTACGATGCAGTGTTCCTTCGGACATGCATGCTCGGGTGGCATCACTTGGATGCGGGAAGTCTGACAGAATGAGAGTGGCAGTCCGTCTCGCCCGAGTGACATGTTAAGCGAAACCTTGTCTAGTGTGTCTTCAACGTCGTCCTGACAAGGGAACCTCCCCATCGCACCCCCCTTAGATTTAGTTATAAGTTGGCACAGTGGATAGGCCTTGAAAAACTGAACACAGATCACTCGAGAAAACAGGAAGAAGTTGTGGTGGAACTATGAAAAAAATAAGCAAAATATACAAACTCAGTAGTCCATGCAAGATATGCAATATCAAGGACAGTGAGAGCTCAGGACCGCCATGGTCGGGGGGTTAGCGTGAGGAGCTGCGAAAAAGAGGTCCTTCGTTCAAGTCTTCCCTCGAGTGAAAAGCTTAATTTTTTATTTTTCAGACAATTATTTTGCGAAGCTGCACAAAGCAGTATTGTTAACGTGATCGTGTGTCAATTATCAAAGTTCAGGCACTCACACATAATCAACTTCGCCATCCAAAATTCCAGAACGTGTTCAGATATGCTTGGACATATGCAGGATTTGACGGTCTACACACGGAAAAATTTGAAAACGTTAAAAACATACGTTTTGACAGAGGACAGGGAAAACTGTGCGACTGTGAAACTGTTGCATTCATTTGTTGCAGTTTATGTGACAAACTCTTATGTTTTCATCACTTTTTGGGAGTGATTATCACATCCACAAAAAAACCTAAATCGGGAAGGGTAGAAGAATCTTTTTACCCATTCGCCAAGTGTACAAGCTAGTTGGGTCGACAACATATTCTTGTCATGTGACGCACATGTCGTCACCAGTGTCGTATAGAATGTATCAGACGTGTTTTCCTGTGGAGAAATCGGTTGACCTATGACCTTGCGATCAAATGTTTTCGTTTCCCATTGGAGAGGCACGTCCTTTCGTCTACTAATCGCACGCTTTTGCAGTGCAGTCGCAAAACACAGACACTAAACTTATTACAGTGAACAGAGACGTCAATGAGCGAACGGACAGATCATAACATTGCGAAAATAAAGAAAGTAAACTTTTCACCCAAGGGAAGACTGGAAGCAAAGACTTCTCGTTCCGCAGCTGCTCACGCTAACCACGGGACCACGGCGCTCATGAGTTCTTACTATCCTTGATGTTGCCTATGTTGCGCATGGACTACTCAGTTTGTATATTTTGCTTATTTTTTTCATAGTTCCACGCAAATTCTTCCTGTTTTCTCGATTGATCTGTGTTCAGTTTTTCAAGGCCTATCCACTGTGCCAACGTGTAACTAAATCTGAGGTTCCCTTGTGAGTAATCTTCACTAGAAGTGACGGTGCTGCTTTGTCGTCGAGGGTGTGCGACACGTGTTGCAAAATGTCGTTATCGCTCCCTTCCTCTATATTTTCCTCTTGGTAAAGTCATCGATAATACTCTCCAAAGGTTTTCACAATGTCCACCTGTGTCGTTTAGGATCGACCATCCGACAAGTTGAAGTCCGTAATTAGCTGTCGGCGGCTAACGAGTACTCTGCGCTGCATAGAATGGATTTCGCCGCTCATTCGGTATTGACATCGTGGCCACACGACAACCTCTTCTAAGTTCCGCCACGTACGAGACAATATTTTTATTTAATTCGGCGACTTGCCATCTGCTAGTCTGGTGACGGGGGCTCCAACAGCCGTTTCAAAGCGTCGTGTAATAAAAGTCCAACAAAGTATGACGATGCCATGCAGCGTTGTCCTTTCCACATTGTATAAGCACCATTCGATGCGCCAGTTTTGCTGGTTAAATCAACTATCGGTATCGTGAAAGACGTCGTTCGCTGTTTGCCGCGGGGCGACAATAATCTGATATTCCGGGTCCTGTAAGTGTGCCGTACTGATCATCCAGATCCAACAGTTGTGTCATGTCCGTTGTTGCTGGAGGTTGACCGTGCATACGAAGCCGCTATGTTCTGGGAAGGTTAGCGGCGATCGTTCTGGGTCAACACCAGTGACCCAAAATTAACATCTACATATACATCTACATTTATACTCCGCAAGCCACCCAACGGTGTGTGGCGGAGGGCACTTTACGTGCCACTGTTATTACCTAGCCGGCCGGAGTGGCCGTGCGGTTCTAGGCGCTACAGTCTGGAGCCGAGCGACCGCTACGGTCGCAGGTTCGAATCCTGCCTCGGACATGGATGTGCGTGGTGTCCTTAGGTTAGTTAGGTTTCATTAGTTCTAAGTTCTAGGCGACTGATGACCTTAGAAGTTAAGTCGCATAGTGCTCAGAGCCATTTGAACCATTTTTGTTATTACCTCCCTTTCCTCTTCCAGTCGCGTATGTTTCGCGGGAAGAACGACTGCCGGAAAGCCTCCGTGCGCGCTCGAATCTCTCTAATTTTGAATTCGTGATCTCCTCGCGAAGTATAAGTAGGGGGAAGCGATATATTCGATACCTCATCCAGAAACGCACCCTCTCGAAACCTGGAGAGCAAGCTACACCGCGATGCAGAGCGCTTCTCTTGCAGAGTCTGCCGCTTCAGTTTGCTAAACATCTCCGTAACGCTATCACGCTTACCAAATAACCCTGTGACGAAACGCGCCGCACTTCTATGGATCTTTTCTATCTCCTCCGTCAACCCGATCTGGTACGGATCCCACACTGATGAGCAATACTCAAGTATAGGTCGAATGAGTGTTTTGTAAACCACCTCCTTTGTTGAATGACTACATTTTCTAAGGACTCTTACAATGAATCTCAACCTGGCACCCGCCTTACCAACAATTAATTTTATATGATCATTCCACTTCAAATCGTTCCGCACGCATACTCCCAGATATTTTACAGAAGTAACTGCTACCAGTGTTTGTTCCGCTATCATATAATCATACAATAAAGGATCCTTCTTTCTATGTATTCGCAATACATTACATTTGTCTATGTTAAGGGTCAGTTGCCACTCCCTGCACCAAGTGCATATCCGCTGCAGATCTTCCTGCATTTCGCTACTATTTTCTAATGCTGCAACTTCTTTGTATACTACAGCATTATCTCCGAAAATCCGCATGGAACTTCCGACACTATCTACTAGGTCATTTATAAATATTGTTAAAGGCAATGGTCCTATAACACTCCCCTGCGGCACGCCAGAGGTTACTTTAACGTCTGTAGACGTCTCTCCATTGAGAACAACATGCTGTGTTCTGTTTGCTAAAAACTCTTCAATCCAGCCACACAGCTGCTCTGATATTCCGTAGGCTCTTACTTTGTTTATCAGGCGACAGTGCGGAACTGTATCGAACGCCTTCCGGAAGTCAAGGAAAATAACATCCACCTGGGAGCCTGAATGTAATATTTTCTGGGTCTCATGAACAAATAAAGGGAGTTGGGTCTCACACGATCGCTGTTTCCGGAATCCATGTTGATTCCTACAGAGCAGAGTCTGGGTTTCCAAAAACGACATGATACTCGAGCAAAAAACATGTTCTAAAATTCTACAACAGATCGACGTCAGAGATATAGGCCTACAGTTTTGCGCATCTGCTCGACGACCCTTCTTGAAGACTGGGACTACCTGTGCTCTTTTCCAATCATTTGGAACCTTCCGTTCCTCTAGAGATTTGCGGTACACGGCTGTTAGAAGGGGGGCAAGTTACTTCGCGTATTCTGTGTAGAATTGAATTGGTATCCCGTCAGGTCCAGTGGACTTTCCTCTGTTGAGTGATTCTAGTTGCTTTTCTATTCCTTGGACACTTATTTCGATGTCAGCCATTTTTTCGTCTGTGCGGGGATTTAGAGAAGGAACTGCAGTGCGGTCTTCCTCTGAGAAACAACTTTGGAAAAAGGTTTTTAGTATTTCAGCTTTACGCGTGTCATCCTCTGTTTCAATGCCATCATCATCCCTGAGTGTCTGGATATGCTGTTTCGAGCCACTTACTGATTTAACGTAAGACCAAAACTTCCTAGGATTTTCTGTCAAGTCGATACATAGAATTTTACTTTCGAATTCACTGAACGCTTCACGCATAGGCCTCCTTACGCCAACCTTGACATAGGTTAGCTTCTTTTTGTCTGAGAGATTTTGGCCGCGTTTAAACTTGCAGTGAAGCTCTCTTTGCTTTCGCAGTAGTTTCCTAACTTTGTTGTTGAACCACGGTAGGTTTTTCCCGTCCCTCACAGTTTTACTCGGCACGTACCTGTCTAAAATGCATTTTACGATTGCCTTGAACTTTTTCCATAAACAATCAACATTGTCAGTATCGGAACAGAAATTTTCGTTTTGATCTGTTAGGTAGTCTGAAATCTGCCTTCTATTACTCTTGCTCAACAGATAAACCTTCCTCACTTTTTTTGTATTCCTATTTACTTCCATATTCAGGGATGCTGCAACGGCCTTATGATCACTGATTCCCTGTTCTGCGCTTACAGAGTCGAAAAGTTCGGGTCTGTTTGTTATCAGTAGGTCCAAGATGTTATCTCCACGAGTCGGTTCTCTGTTTAATTGCTCGAGGCAATTTTCGGATAGTGCACTCAGTATAATGTCACTCGATGCTCTGTCCCTACCACCCGTCCTAAACATCTGAGTGTCCCAGTCTATATCTGGTAAATTGAAATCTCCACCTAAGACTATTACATGTTGAGAAAATTTATGTGAAATGTATTCCAGATTTTCTCTCAGTTGTTCTGCCACTAATGCTGCTGAGTCGGGAGGTCGGTAAAAGGAACCAATTATTAACCTAGCTTTGTTGTTGAGTGTAACCTCCACCCATAATAATTCACAGGAACTACCCACTTCTACTTCACTACAGGATAAACTACTACTAGCAGCGAAAAACACGCCATCACCGGTTGCATGCAATCTATCCTTGCTAAACACCGTCTGTGCCTTTGTAAAAATTTCTGCAGAATTTCTCTCTGGCTTCAGCCAGCTTTCCGTACCTATAACAATTTCAGCTTGGGTGCTTTCTATCAGCGCTTGAAGTTCCGATACTTTACCAATGCACCTTCGACAGTTTACAATTACAATACCGATTGCCGCTTGGTCCCCGCAGGTCCTGACTTTGCCCCGCACCCTTTGAGGCTGTTGCCCTTTCTCTTCTTGCCTAGGCCATCTATCCTAAAAGACCGCCCAGTACACGCCACACAACCCCTGCTACCAGTGTAAGTGAGACTTATCGATCTAGGCGACTGACTGAGTCTCTGGAAATATGTGTACGTTTGTGGTGGTCACTTTACACATTTTACCAAGTATCAATGAGAAGCAGGTCACACACCAACATTCGAAGTTCTTGACAGGGCCGGCCGCTGTGGCCGAGCGGTTAGAATCCTGCCTCTGGCATGGATTTGTGTGGTGTCCTTAGGTTAGTCAGTTTTAAGTAGTTCTAAGTCTAGGAGACTGATGACCTCAGATGTTAACTTCCATAGTGCTTAGAGCCATTTGAACTATTTTCATTGACAGGTCGAAAAATGTCGAACCTGTCTTTGGCGTGGATCACACAGGTAAAATCTACTTTCATCGCTGAAGACCACGGCGCGCCATTCCATCTTCCAACTGATCCTCTGATGGCACCAGCCGAGCCGTGCACGTCGATGCTGTGTCTTAAGTGGAAGATGGGCTAGAGTTGTGCGTGCGCATAGTCACACTGCTAATAACCAGTTCACAACAGTTCGTGTTAACACGTCTGGGCCCTCTTATCTGTTCTGTGGTGACTGTGCCATCTGCCACTGCTGCCCTTACAATACGACGTTCCCGGCGGCTGTGCTGTGCATCCACTTTGCCATCAGCATTGCAGAGGCGGAGGCCCTGTTTCGTCCCCCGGAGAACCCGTTCACGCGTTGCGTCATTGATGATCTTGACGTAGACTGTACTGCTCATGATGGATAAATGCGTGCCTGTGATGTCGGGCGCCGGAATTTTGACCTCTCCGCGTAAAAATCGTCCAGCTTCAAGAGCTTTTGGTCGTGCATATTCGTTTCGGAACGTATTTTTGAGCGGAGATTTTCTTTATTGATTCGTTATTCTAATCGATATCCTTAAGCCAGCGGGCACGAAACGGCTGATTACAAAGTAAACAACACGATCACTCACTCGGCGGCGAAGACACTAACCTCAGGTCCACATCGCTGCCCTGCCAGAGGCGAACTTCACCACTTCGGCTATCCGAGCACGACTCACTGACAGACTCAAACTTCCAAATGTCGACGCCAATATGCATGGATGGTACAAGGATGTTATCAATTGTGTGCACTTTATCGTCTCCGTGATTTTTATAAAGATACGAATATGTGTGGAGTGTCTTTTGTGCTTCGACTTCATGTAAAGTGACATGGAGCTTTTATAGCAAGTTCCAAAAGATTCGTGGAATATTGTATTTTATATAATAAGTGAAATTAATTGTAGTCTCCCTCCTTATTATATTCATGTTCTCGCCTTAGACCAAATGATGGCACCACAAGAAGTAGAAACCGATCATCTTCGAACATTAAATGTTTCTCTACTGCAATCGGGGCTTACGAAGTGCGTGTTTGATCGTCACCCACAAAGATTGGCCCATAGCACAACATGTATACCGTACGAAACGTTGATCGAAAGTCATTCTGATGATGTCCAACATCCTGAGGGAGAAAAATAATTGCGGTGGCACCGGCGGTGGTGGTCTCATGGAATAGTCTAGTACAGTAACTGGCGACCGTGGTGTGAGTTTAGGAGGTTGTGATAGAAAATCTATGCGACTTTGGGAGCTGGAAGGCTGTCGTAGGGCAGCTGAGTATGTGTTCTGTAAGCTACCAGTTACCATTCCAGATTTGACGTAGGCTCTTGCACGTTGTGGCTCTTGTTGATGTGGAAATACCGCACACGACCTCTTTGTAATTTCGTACTGCCCAGAGCAGTTTCAGCAAGTTGGAACCGCCGTCGTGCACAGATCCGCTGTGTGTTGATCGCCGCCCCTGCTGCAACGAATATAGCTTCTGCAATGGTTCGCCAGTCAACATTAGCCTGTCAGTCAGAAACAGAGTTAAGATAGAACTGAAGTCCACTGCGGCTGTCAAAACTATAATAGCGGCTTCCGTAACTGGTAGCTATTCCCAAAGTCCCATGGATTTTCTATCACAACCTCCTAAGCTCTCACCACGATGATGAAAACACCAGCAATTTCTACATTGGCTGACTGGCTCGACGTAAGGTTCAAACATCACGAGAGGGTAAATATTTTGAACGAAAAAGTACCATGCAGACTAGAATCGGCCACTTTAATGCGGGATTTGATTGATATTTTTGGCGCAGCTTTGATACTTTGGGCAGGTACTCTCCATTTCGTCAATTAGTCACACGTGTGGAGCAGGCAGTTGAGAACATAGACATCGAACCTACGATCTTTGACAACGGAGGACGCTATTAACTTTTCGACACGCCGCAGTGGACTTCAGTTCTATCTTAATTCTGTTTCTGCCCGATAAGCTAATGTTGACAGTATCGTACATTGAATGAAAGGTATAGGCATACAAAAACTCGCCCACGAAGAGAATGTATGGACCTGCATCAGATCCACTGTACCGATTGTTGACACTCGGCCAAGCAGCCACATAGGGAGGGGTCAAGGGATGACACAGAGTGTTCTGTTTTTGTCTGCACTGTGCTGCCAACAGAAGGGGAATCCAGGCACAGTGCCTCACGCATATCACAGCCCGAAACAGTATTAGATTCGACATAGAGCCGTTTATTATGGCGGCCCTTCGCTGCTGTTGGTGGTGTCGTTGTTGTGATTGCAGTTGCTCAAGCTGTTGCTGTGGGGCAGATGTTGCTGCTGAAGTTGTAATCGATGATGTTGGTGCAGGAGCTGCTGTCCCTAGCGGTGCTGCAGCCACCGCTGATGTAAGAATTGCATGTCTGGGGATAGCGGTTGACCCTGTTTGACTTCAAAAGGAATTGCAGACATCGTCGACAACGGGACGTCCGTCGATACCTTCTGATGGCAGATTTCAAGTGTCGAGTGTATGACCTGACCAGAGTCAGGAGGATAGGCCATTTGTGGGTTATCAGTGAATCACTAGTACCGCGAAAATGTGGTTTCGTAAAGGCACACAGTTCCAGAGGACACTACACTATCCGGATACGTTTCTTCTCTGCGGTTGCGACGGAACGAGCATAAAATCACTTAGAAGAATACGAAGAGCTCGAATCGCCACACTCATCTGCGAAAGTTAAAGAACACACGACATCGTGGAGTGCACCAGCAAGTGTTCGCTACAAGAGCTCGCCTCAAACTCGTGTGATACCTTCAAATGGTTCAAAGGGCTCTGAGCACTATGGGACTTAACATCTATGGTCATCAGTCCCATAGAACTTAGAACTACTTAAACCTAACTAACCTAAGGACAGCACACAACACCCAGTCATCACGAGGCAGAGAAAATCCCTGACCCCGCCGGGAATCGAACCCGGGAACCCGGGCGTGGGAAGCGAGAACGCTACCGCACGACCACGAGCTGCGGACGTGATACCTTCGTACGACATGGTAGGATGCACAGCGGTTACATCACTGTTTATGAGACTTGTCCAGCAAGATGTCGCATTCCTGTACAAAACACCCTCATGAGGTCAAAACTGATAGGTAGTGAGCGGGGGTTATAGACTCGTAATGGTTTCATGCTCGTAGGCGGCCTTCTGTTTTCGGTCATTATCATCCATTACGTGAAAACCGTGTTCGTATGCACTTCAAAGAGAAGCATATACCTACACAATATTTCGTCCCTGTAGGCTTCAGTCGCCACAACAACGCTAGGAAACATACAGGGTGTCAAAAAAAAGTATTCATATTTTAGAGGAGTGGTATGGACCACAACAAGAAAAAGATATCCAGTAAATACGGAATCTAATATGCACACCTTAAGAGTTATGCGCATTTGTTCTACTGCAAATTGTTTATAGATCCGACGTCGTTCAAGTCTCAAAGTAAACTGTGCAGAGGCAAGATTTCAGCTGCCCTTTTATAACGTCTGTCAGCCATCTTTAAATTCTCATGTGCATAAATATCTTACTGTACCATACATGATGCATATTAAACAGGACCATAATTTTACCAGCATCCCCATGGTGCCCTTACATTTTTGCTGGATTTCTTAGCTTTTGAGCTAGTTACAATTTAATTAGTCATTTGTTAATCAGCTCTTATTTGCTATTAACTATTATCCAACATAACGAAGTTTACATGACTGTTGTAGTATGTTTTCTCATGTTGCTGCTTCTTTTACCATCTTAAAATTTATTTTACGTTAAAATAAGTTTTTAACTCGCGAAGTGATCATTCAGGCTTATAATTCAAAATATATTACACGCATAAAAATTCTGGTACTGTATTTTGACAATTTCCTAAAACGATATCTGCAGACACTTGGTTTGTTAAAAACACTTAAGACGTTTAGCAGTTATTAACTTCCTAATACAGCGGTATTACTTCAATCTATTTGGAGTATCGAGTGGGCGTTTAGACGCGGTTTCTCATCTCTTTTCTCTCTTTAGGCCTTTCAGACTCACTGGCTACAATTGTGTACATTAAATTCAGAGTGTATTAGCTGTAACAGTAATATTTTTGATCAATGGAAATCTCATGAACACATCCGAGAATACTCAGTCTTTATATCACACATGAGTGCTCCATCAATTGGGCATTATTCTAAAAATATCAACAAGGGGATGTAAGAATGTGCAGCGGCTTGTGACGGCCAGAATTCACGGAAGTTGTTGCTTAGTTATACCCCTCTGTGTAACTGAATATTATTATTGTTATTTTGCATGGCAATTATTGAATTATCAAAGTATTTATCACAATAATGAATATTTCAATCTATTTGGAGTATCGAGTGGGCGTTTAGACGCGGTTTCTCATCTCTTTTCTCTCTTTAGGCCTTTCAGACTCACTGGCTACAATTGTGTACATTAAATTCAGAGTGTATTAGCTGTAACAGTAATATTTTTGATCAATGGAAATCTCATGAACACATCCGAGAATACTCAGTCTTTATATCACACATGAGTGCTCCATCAATTGGGCATTATTCTAAAAATATCAACAAGGGGATGTAAGAATGTGCAGCAGCTTGTGACGGCCAGAATTCACGGAAGTTGTTGCTTAGTTATACTCCTCTGTGTAACTGAATATTATTATTGTTATTTTGCATGGCAATTATTGAATTATCAAAGTATTTATCACAATAATGAATATTTCAAAATTAATTATTTCAGTCTATAAAAATAAGCCAACTGTACAAAGTATATATTGAAAACGGGTACATATATTTGTACTTTTGCATGGCAATTATTGAATTATCAAAGTATTTATCACAATAATGAATATTTCAAAATTAATTATTTCAGTCTATAAAAATAAGCCAACTGTACAAAGTATATATTGAAAACGGGTACATATATTTGTACAAATCTTGTTTCTAAAATTATTATAAATTCAGCTAAGAACGTTAAAGCATAAAGAAATAATTTTCTTCTTCCAGAAAAAATTCAGATCTGAAAGAGTTAATTTGGTGCACTAGCCCAACATTTAAGTCTAATGGTTCTTATTTTATGAATGTTTCGGTTGTGAAATAAATATTAAGTCATTCATTCCCGCCATGGAGGTATCTCACCCCAACAGATTCCTTCAACCGTTAATCACTTGGGATTTCTTGGCGGCTGTAGCCCAGTCAGTAAGACACCAGGTAACCTGCTCCCCTTTGCTAGCCACATTTTTACGTGGTCTCTCTTTTCCGCCAATAATAGAGTCTGAAAGTATCGCCTGCTCTGGTGGAGTGACTCCTAGCTGCCACCCCATAGCGAGCCTTGCGCACTTTTGATAGACCCGTTCGTGCCACGCTCTCTTTAGCCATCAAAACATATCGCACATTCAGTCGCGCCTATCTCTGAAGTCTCAGCGTTTAACCGCATCTGTACGTGAAGTCTCACAGAGGGACTATTAGATCTGTTAGTCACGGACTTCGATTTGTCTTAAGTATGATGTAGAGGAACCGGTCCTGAGCACCTGGCTAGCAGCTTTCACGAGGCAGCAGCGTGTTTAGAATACAGATAGAGAAATTTTATGCGTACCTACTGTTTTGACCAAGTGACTGTGGTGCAGTGGCTATGGTTCACGGCTACCAATTTGGCAGCATCGGTTCAGATCCCATCCGCTGACTTTATTTTTTACGTTATTGATAGATCAGACACTCTACGATGAAAAGAAAAAATATACCTCTACGTTTAAAACTAACTCACCCACATGCACTCCACTTTCCAAACCCTGTGATGTTTATTTTCACAGGAAGGTTACACTTTTCACGAAAACCATTCAGACTGCTCCTGCCTTGCTAAACACTGGTAGATTAATCGCTTGGAGAGAATAGTCCGTAAAGGTATTTTCTTCGCGAAAGGCAAAGGTCCCGAGTTCTAGTCTCGGTTCGGTACACAGTTTTAATCTGCCAGGAAGTTTCATAACAGCGCACTCTCCGCTGCAGAGTGAAAATCTCATTCTGGAAACATCCCCCAGACTGTGGCTAAGCCTTGTCTAAGCCATATCCTTTCTTTCAGGAGTGCTAGTTCTGCAAGGTTCGCTGGAGAGCTCTGTCTTCAGCAGAGGTCAAACATAAAGTCTTTATGTTTGACCTCTGCTTAAGACAGTATTACTACTCAGGGCACATATTGGTTGAAAGCACCGATGATGGCTGTTAATCAGTTGAAATCGATTTGCAAAAGTGAATAAATAAAACATGATTTTGCGACTGGTTTCTGCATATTTGGTAATCATATGAAGAGACTTCTGACTTGATTACAGCCACACAATGGAAATTAACAAGTTCTGAACGCGAAATGATAGTTGGAACTAGACGCATGGGACACTCCAGTTCTGAAATCGTTAGGTAAATCGATATTCCGAGATCCACTATGTCAAGAATGAGTCAAGATTACCAGATTTCAGGCATTACTTCTCACCACGGACAATGCAGTGGTCAACGACCTTCACTTAACGACCGAGAGCAGTAACGTTTTCATAGAGTTGTCAGTACTAACCGACAAATAACACTTCATGAAATAACCGCAAAAATCAATGTAGGACGTACGACGAACAGATTCGTTAGTACATGTTGCCGAAATTTGGCGTTAATGGGCTATGGCAGCTGACGAACGACGTGAGTGCCTTTGCTAAGAGCATGACATCCCCTGCAGCGCTCCTCTTGGGCTCGTGACACGTTTGTTGGACCCTTGACTACTGGAAAACCATGGTCTCATCAGATGATTCCCGATTTTAGTTCGTAGGACCTGATAGTATGATTTGAGCTTGGCGCAGACCCCACAAAACACGGACCGAAGTTATCAACAAGGCACTGTGCAAACTGATGAAGGCTTCATAATGGTGTGGAGTGTGTTTACACAGAATGGAATGGCTCCTCTGGCCAAACCTGAATCGAACATTGGCTGGAAATGGTTATGTTCAGCTACTTGGAGACCATCTGCAGCCATTCATAGACTTCATGTTCCCAAACGACGATGGAATTTTTATGGACGACAACGTATTGGTTTGAAGAACATCGTGGGCAATACGCGTGAATGATTTGGCCATCCATCAAACGTTTATGGGACAGATTCGAGAGGTCATTTCGTGCAGAAAATCCTGCACCATCAACACTTTCGCAGTTATGGACGGCTGTGGAGATAGCATAGCTCATTATTTCTGCAGGGGACTTCCTACGACTTGTTGAGTCCATGCCACGTCGCACTTCTGCACTAAAAGGGGAAAAGAAGGTCCGACACGATATTAAGAGGTGTGTATTAAAAGAATACACACTGAATTTGCTGTAAATAGGAGCAGTTCTTTGCTGGTCTCAGCCTGGCCTGTGAAACGCACACACACAAAATTATGCCTAACCGATGATTATGAGCTGCCTAACACAAAATTTATTACGTCTTTTAGAGATGGTGAAATACTACAATACGTGCATAGGAAAAGCAGCACCACCGAAATAAGGCTGCTTGTGGGTGCCAGAGCTAAATTTGTCATGTTTCGCCTGTTTTAATATAGGGCTCCTGTGTTTTATTTTCTGAGTCAGCGTAGGCTACTTTATGAAAGCTGTATACAGAGAGGACATGTTTAATGATAATATTGTTTTGTAGGATGGCTTTCCAATGCAGCAGTAGGAAAATTGCAGAACGTTGTGCAACATTAGATAACAGCAGTTCTGTAAGGTACTTGTTAGCCGAGACCACACGTAAGAACGCAGTAAAACAGCGTTTATTAGCGTTTAAAACACACGTTCTAGTGCAGAGGCGAACACTTGCTTGTCGATAACTTCGTTCACACGTATGCTTGTGAACTGACTTATAAATACACTGTAGGTGTATATTTAGTGTTCTACAATTGGAGGTCACCAATGTTTTTCACTTCCAAGCGAACATTACGCTCTACCTAGGAAAGCAAACTTAGAATGCGCTTACTAGAACGTAATCTGTCAGATTATGAACTTAGAAATGTATCACTGTCCACAGACCTTTAGTACAGCTTTTATGTGACTTATTTGCTGCAGGCAGTGTAGTTTATCAAGGCTGTACGCAGACAACGCGTACACAGCTCGCCGAGCGCGACGTTCTGCGAGAATGTGCTTATAGCCTGTTAAATGTTATTACTCTAGGATTGAGAGTTCGGCAGGAACACGTGGAGGTACGGGGCCAAGTTGCCATGTCCCACATATCACTCTATTCGCGCAAACTCGCAAACTACTCACTTTATAAATATGAAAAATGCATCAATGTGTTCTGGGAAAATTGCACTGTTTCTCAGTTTAGTTTTATCTGAGCCAACAAATTATATGCGGATAGTTTTAGAAAATGCATTTTTCTGACGTTCCCGAACTTTCGGAATGAGGGGAACATTCTTGTTATCGAAGTTAGGTAAACACATTAGGGAAATGTAATTTCAGGGACACAATAAATTTCCATCTAGTTCAACCTGGAACTCTGTCCGAGTTTTCTAATACTCATCATTTCAGTTAAATACGTCGCAAAATCGTCCACAGGTAGGCCAAGTACTAAGTGATCGCCAGTATGGCTTCCATACGAGATAAAGGGAACTAGGTTATAATTAATCTATTATTATTTTTTCTGACCCACGTCCGTATTTCTAACGTCATTTTAAAAAGAGATTTCGTGCTTGTTTATCCCAGAGAAAGAATGTATCTTAAATAGTCGAGAAAGTAGGTGGGAAATTGGTAAGATTGTTACCATCTGTCAAACAAACCCAATACTGTACGTTAGTTAAAGGCGCTATAGTCTGGAACCGCACGTCCGCTACGGCCGCATGTTCGAATCCTGCCTCGGGTATGGATGTGTGTGATGTCCTTAGGTTAGTTAGGTTTAAGTAGTTCTGCGTTCTAGGGGACTTATGACTACAGCAGTTGAGTCCCATAATGCTCAGAACCATTTGAACCAATACTGTACGTTAAACGAAGATGTATGAGCCAAAGAAACTGATACACCTGCCTAATATCGTGCAGGGCCCCCGCAAGCACGCAGAAGTACTGCAACACGACGTGGCTTGGACTCGACTAACGTCTGAAGTAATGCTGGAGGGAACTGACACCATGAATCCTGCAGGTCTATCCATAAATCCGTAAGAACACGAAGCGGTGGGAATCTCTTCCGAAAAGCACGTAGCAAGGCATGCCAGATATGCTCAATAATGCCAATGTCTGGGAAGTTTGGTGGCCAGACGAAGTGTTTAAACTCAGAAGAATGTTCCTGGAGCCACTCTGTAGCATTTCTGGACGCGTGGGGTGTCACATTGTCCCACTGGAACAGCCCAAATCAGTCGGATTCACAATGAACACGATTGGATACAGGTGATCAGACAGGATGCTTACGTACGTGTCACCCGTCAGAGTCGTATCTAGACGTATTAGGGATCCCATATCACTCCAACTGCATACGTCCCACACCATTATAGAGCCTCCACGAGCTTGAAGAGTCCCCTGCTGAAATGCAGGGTCCTTTCATTCATGAGGTTGTCTCTATACCCGTATACGTCCATCCGCTCGATACAGTTTGAGACGAGACTCATCCAACCAGGCAACATGTTTCCAGTCATCAACAGCACAATGTCGGTGTTGACGGACCCAGGCCAGGCGTAAAGCCTTGTGTCGTACACTCATCAAGATTACACGGGTGGGTCTTCGGCTCCAAAAGTCCATATCGATGATGTTTCGTTGAATGGTTCGCAGGCTGACAGTTGTTGTGGCCCAGCATTGAAATCTGCAGCAATTTGCGGAAGGGTTGCACTTATGTCACGTTGAACGATTCTCTTCAGTCGTCGTTGGTCCCGTTCTTGCAGGATCTTTTTCCAGCTGCAGCGATGTCGAATATTTGATGTTTTACCAGATTCCTGATAGTCACTGTACATTCGTACATCGCTACCCCAGAGATGCTGTGTCCCATCGCTCATGTGCCGGCTATAACACCACGTTCAAACTCACGTAAATCTTTATAACCTGCCTTTGTAGCGGCAGTAACGTATCTACAACTGCGCCCGACAGTTGTCTTATATAGGCGTTTCCGACCGCAGCACCGTATTCTGCCTGTTTACATATCTCTATATTTGAATATTCAGGCCTATACCACAGTCTTAGGTGCTTCAGTTTAGTGCCAGCGATTATATGGATACCACTGACAGAGTGGATCAGTCGTACCACAGCTTTGACCTCTTACATATTCGGACGCCAGACAGCCTCGGCGAAGTAGGAATGGAAGGCAACTATAGCGATAAAAGCACCAATCAGTGCAGAGTTCTCGTTTCTAAATAATGTTAATATAAAGTAGCTCTTCATCCTCACCCAAGGAAGTTATCATTGATGCTATGGGGTCTCACAAAAAACCTAAGCATCTGATATGTTCGTTCACATAGAACGTCGAGGTACTTAAAAATGTGATGATCTAGCTCTTATGATTTGCGAAGACGTTCAGTTAATAGCGCAAAAAGAACAGCAATCACATCTACATCTACATGTATACTCCGCAAGCCACCCAACGGTGTGTGGCGGAGG
This sequence comes from Schistocerca piceifrons, assembly GCF_021461385.2. NCBI lineage: Eukaryota > Metazoa > Arthropoda > Insecta > Orthoptera > Acrididae > Schistocerca > Schistocerca piceifrons. The sequence goes on from NC_060149.1 coordinate 100,279,017, forward strand.
GCACTTTACGTGCCACTGTCATTACCTCCCTTTCCTGTTCCAGTCGCGTATGGTTCGCGGGAAGAACGACTGCCTCAAAGCCTCCGTGCGCGCTCTAATCTCTCTAATTTTACATTCGTGATCTCCTCGGGAGGTATAAGTAGGGGGAAGCAATATATTCGATAACGATACGTTATGGTTTCAACATTCCGACAAGACTTTTGTTGTTATACTGACGTACAGAGATCGGGAAAAGAAATAGGAACACTGAGAGAAACGCATGTTTGAACATAAATGCAAAAGCTAGGCACTGTGCAGGTTGTGCTGTTATATTTGACCACGAACTGTCCCTGTGCATTGCCCATGATGGTCAGAAGAGTGTTCTGAGTTATCGTGAGAGCATTGTTTCAGAGCTCTGTGCGTTCGAACGTGGTCACCTTTTTGGTGTTCGTAAAGTCGATGCTTTCGTAACAAAAGCATCCGAAGTGTTTGGTGTCTCAAGAACCACCACTTCGAAGATTTATACCGCAGTCAGTGAAAAGTTGAAGAAATCAGCCGTTAAGTCACAATGTGGACGAAAGTGTGTGTTGAGTGATCGTGACAGAAGGTCATCGAATATGATTGTAAAGAAGAATAAGATGACGATAGCTGCAAAAATCACCGCAGAACGAGATATAGCAGTGTCGGCACCAAGAACAATGCAAGATAGCTCCAGAAGCAGAGAACTGCACAGCGAGCTGGAATTCTACAACCACTCAACACTGATGAAACTGCCTATAATGGGAAAAATGTGGTGCTGAAGCAATAAAACCTAGACTACAGAGCAATCGAAAAAAGTAGTTTGCACGTATCAGTCTTGTTTCACGCTGTTTCCAACTTCTGGAAGCTATAAATTTTTCGGTAGCTTTCTCAGTAGTCATAGTTGCCAATTGTAGCGTTTATTGTGACTGTAGTAATCGAAGTAGTTGACGTCGCGTGCTCATGAAGAGCACCAACGTCAGCCTCTTTCACATACATCTATTTTAAAGGCATACAGGCTGCATTTGCAGTAAATATGGGGCAATATTTGATAGTCTCAACCTGTCCTGAGACAACCGTTCGCAGAGTTTAAAAAACTCATGGAATAAGAGCTTGTAACGGCATTTCAGAATCGCTCCATAGCAACTTGCCGTCATAACGATAACAACATGACAACCATTTTTGTGGAGTTTAAAACTGATGGAAGAACAGCTATTTTAATAAACCAAGATTGTGGAATAGATGTGTTAGTAGCGTACAGCCATGCTCAAAAGTATCCGAACGACCTGAATTGCATTTTGCCTTATTCGCATGCACCCACTTAAAGCAGCTGTCTAGCAGGTCCTCTAATCGCTCCTCGGTACAGTCGTTTGACTATTGAAAATGGTTCCAACGAGTCACCACTAGAAAACACTGCTCTGTATCGCAATAACTCAAGATGTAAGGTTATACCACGATACTACAAATATCAGGGAACACCTTATCACAGATAAGACAGCCCTTAAGGCTTGTAAGCTCACAATTATTACAATAGATGGCATACCTGAAATGTTATAACTCCTATTATTACGTCAGATAGGTAATGCACGTAGTAAGTTCGTCATATTCATGATTTCCTCTTCAAAGTAACACACCGCGCTTATTATTTAACACAAAATAACATTAAAAATTTAAGTTATTCACGAGCAGCTAGTTCAGAATATGTATGAACTTCAAATGAGACGACGAACCGTCTCGTTCTGCATATGGATTCAAACCCAGGTCATGCAGACTAAGCAAAGATTTCGTGACTGACGGAAACTAACAGTCATTCCTGACTATGCATACAGAGAGTGATATACCTCGATTTTAGACAGTGTCAGTTAGCTAATATCAACTTTAAATTACATAACGTAAACATTTTTAACGGACAGGAATTCCTACCCAGCATCTATTGTCCCTGTTAACGAAGTACGAGAAATGTTAAATGATGCTTCTTCACAGGTAATTTACTTGAAATGCCGTGAGATAAAGCTTTCTGTTGGACAGGGATTCGAACCCAGAACCTAATCAGATTGTTATCGAAGCACAATCAACTGTGCATATCTAATTTTCTCGGCAGTAGCTAGATGTTTTAACTGAAATCATGAGACAAAACATTACTTTTTTCCTTGCCAGGACTCTAACCCGACACCTATCGCTGTTATATTCTAGAGAAAACGAACGTTAAATATGGGTTTGTTACACCAGCAGCGACATTTGAGGATCTTTGAACAAGAAATAATATGTCGAAGAGTTCAGTGCTGACTGGGAATCGAACCCCGCACATATCGTTGTTGACTACACACAAAGAGACGTCAGCTGCCGAATTTTTCTCCACCAGCATCCTTGAACTTACAGTTATCTCCCAAATATTTCTCTGTCTCACTGGGAGTCAAAAAGGTCAGATATCGTTAGTGTTGACAACGAATGAAAATACATTAAAAATCAAAATTTTTATCCACCAGCAAATAGGTGTTCTCATACTAGAGCTTGATAATACATAATGAAAGCTTCAGTTCTGGACTACGATTCGAACCCATTCACGCGCAATATGTGGAGATGTTGAAGAATCTGCTGTTTTGAACAAACAACAAATTGTAGTCGACCTGTATTGTCACGAAGGGATCAAATTCCGCGTTAAGGGCGGTCTGAGTTGCAGTCCCCGTTCAGAACCAATTTTATCGACATACAGAATCTCAAATAAAAGATGAAATAAGTGTCCTGCGACCCTACATTGCGTTTACTCGTCACTAGAAATAAATAACTAGTATAAGAAAGGCTACTGGTGATAGAGTTTCACTACTGACTTTACTGTGGTTCAACCTAACGTCTACTTGGTAGAGAAGGAATATCATGTTTAATGTGAATTTCATTCCACAATGCCATTATACCTTCTTCACTTGGCGTAGAAAAAAGAGAATAGAATCTGTCTCTCGCCATCAAAAAATCGTCGGCAGACGATGGAATTGAATCCAGACCATAAGTATGTGAACCTATTAGCAACCCAACAGACCACCGAATCCTCTGCTCGTAACGCCGTTGCGCCACACTGGATAAGAATCCTGCACACAGGCTCCCTGTAGTGGTTTGCAGCATGTTCAGTGTATTCATTTACTTGGTTGACCGAATCGCCATGAACTAGCTGCCACAGCTACCCAGTGCATACATTCGACTCTATTTTGAAATCACCGAAATTAAATCAGGTAACTGCCGCCTACGTAGGACTACCAACAGTGTAGGATGCAGAAATTTAAACAGGAAATATTCCTTTCCACTTGAGCTACTCTATTGCGCTATCTGTTTGTTGAAAATGTCGTGCTGTGCAAAAGAAAAGCTGTAACTGTCTGTCTCTCAGAAGTCTAGATCCAGCCATATGCATTATCTCACAGCACTGTGGAATGCGAAAATCTGTAGGAATTGTTATTGACTTCCTGAGGTGCTGTAGCCATGTGTCAGCTAGTAGCATAATGGTAACCGGCGCCAACCGTAGATGAGATGTCGCGAGTTTGAGTACATTCACTGCTACATTTTTTTAAAACGCAATTCTGCTGTCTGCTGAAGTTATCGATCTAATGGAACTTTGAACATAATTCCCTTCACTTCTCAAACCAAAATAGTCGCATTTGGTTCCTTACAGGTTTAATAGACGGCCAGACAGCAGGTGCATCTCGAAACTTATGTATTATGTATGGAGAGAGCGCATCGTTTCAAAATACGTCAGAAAAGTATTTTCTACATTAGGTGTCGTGTGGTAGTGGCATTTTATTCTTCTTCAAACCTTGTTTGACAGCTTTAACTCAAAACAAGTTTTCTACAAGCATGTAATCAATAAACTGCATGTGCATTGTCAGACTGTTATAGATAATATCAGAGAATTCGCATATATCGTTGATGATTAATTTCTCTCTCATGTTTACTACTGTTTTAACAACACTAAAAGAAACCTTATGAAAATTGTGCACTGTACTATAACAAATGAAATAAAACTACCCATGATAACCTTACGACGAACGTCTGTTTTAATAAAACTGAGTACCTGTACACAAGTTTGCCTCTATTGGCACGAATTAGTAAAATACTAGTCACTTATATTTCGAATTGAGTCTGTTCTTAATTGGTATTCTGTATCATACTCAAGAGGTATGCAAATGTGCCAGCCGGCCGAAGTAGCCGTGCGGTTAAAGGCGCTGCAGTCTGGAACCGCAAGACCGCTACGGACGCAGGTTCGAATCCTGCCTCGGGCATGGATGTTTGTGATGTCCTTAGGTTAGTTAGGTTTAACTAGTTCTAAGTTCTAGGGGACTAATGACCTCAGCAGTTGAGTCCCATAGTGCTCAGAGCCATTTGAACCAAATGTGCCATTTCATAAATAAAGTTATGTATTCCTAGAAACCCAAAACTTGCTTGTCGGCAGCGGAAAGAGACGTTACATGTAGTGCAGCATTGTAAGTTTTTCACCATTGCACTATGAGCCGAAAGTATTTTCTTGCGATTTACTTATCGATGTTTGATCTGACTGCTTGCAGCTCTTTCAGAGAAGGGTAAAAAAATGTAACTGTCAGCGAGGCTGGAACCGCGAACCATAACAGACGCTTACTTCACAGGATAGCACGCAACCACAATGCTAGGTAAATGGTGAGTGTTCAAATTTTCTCTTACGAGGCTAATAGGGGCTAGAGCTCGTAAACAGCTATTTAAAGGACGAGATCAGTTACGATTTCCACGAGCAACAACTTTCCTGGGCCGAAAACCGTTAATTTACAATCATTTGTTACACTCCAAGCGATAATATCTCACATTATTCAATAGAAATGACCGGAAAAATCAAGTGAACTTTGAGGCTTAATTCCGTGCACACCAGGAAGTAACTCGTCGACCACATAGTTGCCAAATATACCTTGCCGTGTTGCCAAATCTCAGTTACAGTACCAGCAGGAACAATACGAACCGACGTGAGCCTGCAGTGGGCTGGGAAGCAACCATAGCTGGCGACTCAAAGACGCAGCTGCTATGGCCTGGAATACGTAATGCGTCTGATTCGCATTTCTGTAACCAAGTTTAGGGACTAGAGCGTAGTTACTAATAATACTCGGAACTGATTGCAAACTAATCATCATAAATCGGTAACTCTCATAGTTGTTTCTATATTTCTTTCGTAAGTGTACTCAAAACTAAGAAACTCATTCACTGACGTTTTAGTGCCTCACCAATAGTCGAGCACAACAAACAAATAAAAATGAAAAAAGAACGTATCTGTCTGTGTATGTGTGTGAGAGAGAGAGAGAGAGAGAGAGAGAGAGAGAGAGGGGGGGGGGGGGGAGGGAGAGAGAGAGACAGAGAGAGAAATTAAAGAAAATGAGACAGAGAGTAAAAAACAGTTGTAAACAAATCGAATCATGGCATTTAAAGAAACCTTTCATTAAAATGACACGTTCCACATCATTACAAAATGTCGTATTCATGATCTACGGAACAAGTATTAATCTAATCTAATCCAATCTAATCCAGTATAATCATATAATATTACTCTCTAGTCATGAAAAGTCACGAATTACCGAAATTTTCACCAATATCGGTAACCAAATGTAAACTTGAAAATAAAAAACAAAAATTTTTGTAATAAACCAGGACTCCAATCAAGACCCTTTCGTCCCTGTTAACTAACCACGAAAGATGTCTGATATACCTCCACTCAGAAGTAACAAAGTGTGTATACATTTAAAGATGAAGTCCATGATGTGAAGTTCTGTGACAGAGATATGAACCCAACACGTAATCGGTTAGTTAACTAAGTAAAATCAAATGTTACTTACCGGTTTTTCTTACCAGCTGCTAGGTATTTGACTCTAAAATGAGGGTACAAATTTTTGTGCCTGCGCAACAATCGAATCGCATACCTACTGTCCTTTATCATCCACGAATGTAGCTTAAGTATCAATTGCTTACTCACCAACAGTGAGATGTGTGCATGTTTGACCAGAAATATCGACACATATTGCGATTGTTGGCAACACATGAACAGACATTAAAAATGCACGTTAATTTTCACTAGCAGGCCGGTGTGCACGTGATAGGGCTTGAAATGGAATTATGAATATTTTTGTACTGGATCAGGATTCGGACCCTCATACTTACCTTTGGAGGAGACCTAGAGAAGATTGCAGTCTTGGGAAAAGGAACTAAATGATTGAACTATACTGTTCCAAGAGGTTGAGATCCTTGAAAGAAGAGATACGAATTCGAATCACAGTCCAGCATCAAATTTTTCGTCTCTAGTTGAATAAGTACAAGTAACATAAGAGCTCTGCTCGTTTAAATGGCTATCGGTTCATCAAATAAAATAAACTGTTGTAATGTAATTAAGTTTACTGACGACAGTATTTCTGTTTATCATGACTTCCGCCCATCCCGTTGACCAGCCTAAACCGGCTCTGCCCAGTTGGTAATGAAGGAATATGATGTTTAATGCGGATTCTGATTATAATGTCTTTCTCTCGAAGTTCCCAGAGGTAAAGTAAATATGTTTGTGCCTCTTGAAAGTAAATGTCTGAACCCACACATTGCCTCTGTGATAGTTCATTCCACCACACCATTGCGGCCACATTTCCCAGTCCCAGGAGTGTACCGTAAAGGATGATGTGCGTAGCTTACAATACTAGTCACGGTGGAAAAATGCGAGGCTATTAAATGGTTAAGTAGAAGCAAGCTTCTGACACGGAGATTATGTTACTCTCATGTCAGCAGGATGGAAAGACTCTTCTAGGCATCATAGCCTCGATGTGAAACCATTTTGAAATTTTCACTAGTTCAACAAACTTCTTAGTCCGAGAAAATCCACTGTGAAGTGTGAAGTTACCGGATAATTCGATTAGTAGCGTCATTATTACTATCGTTTTCTTCATACCGCTGCTGGAAGACATGTGCTTGAAGATCATTTAATGCATTTTGGTCATTACAGAAGTAATTGTCCAAGGACAGGTTCTTTCCTTGTCCACGGAATCCTTTTCATGTTAATATCAAACATCAGCAGTTACTCGTAGATTACATTAAAACTAAGGTAATTGATGAAGATGTTATTTGATAACAAAAACGCGCTGCCTTTCTTCATTTACTTGCTACTAGGGTCTTGATTGGAGTCCTGGTTTATTACAAAAATTGTTGTTTTCTTATTTTCAAGTTTACATTTGGTTACCGATATTGGTGAAAATTTCGGTAATTCGTGACTGTTCATGACTAGAGAGCAATATTATATGATTATACTGTATTAGATTGGATTAGATTAGATTAATACGTGTTCCGTAGATCATGAATACGACATTTTGTAATAATGTGGAACGTGTCATTTTAATGAAAGGTTTCTTTAAATACCATGATTCGATTTGTTTACAACAGTTTTTTACTCTCTGTCTCGTGCTCTTTAATTTCCCTCCCCTCTCTCTCTCTCTCTCTCTCTTTCTCTCTCTTCTGTCTCTCTCTCTCTCTCTCTCTCTCTCTCTCTCTCTCTCACACACACACACACACACACACACACAGACACGTTCTTTTTTCATTTTTATTTGTTTGTTGTGCTCGACTATTGGTGAGGCACTAAAACGTCAGTGAATGAGTTTCTTAGTTTTGAGTACACTTACGAAAGAAATATAGAAACAACTATGAGAGTTACCGATTTATGATGATTAGTTTGCAATCAGTTCCGAGTATTATTAGTAACTACGCTCCAGTCCCTAAACTTAGTTACAGAAATGCGAATCAGACGCATTACGTATTCCAGGCCATAGCAGCTGCGTCTTTGAGTCGCCAGCTATGGTTGCTTCCCAGCCCACTGCAGGCTCACGTCGGTTCGTATTGTTCCTGCTGGTACTGTAACTGAGATTTGGCAACACGGCAAGGTATATTTGGCAACTATGTGGTCGACGAGTTACTTTCTGGTGTGCACGGAATTAAGCCTCAAAGTTCACTTGATTTATCCGGTCATTTCTATTGAATAATCTGAGATATTATCGCTTGAAGTGTAACAAATGATTGTAAATTAACGGTTTTCGGCCCAGGAAAGTTGTTGCTCGTGGAAATCGCAACTGATCTCGTCCTTTAAATACCTGTTTACGAGCTCTAGCCCCTATTACCTTCGTAAGAGGAAAGTTAAGCACTTACCATTTCCCTAGCATTGTGGTTGCGTGCTATCCTGTGAAATAAGCGTCTGTATGGTTCGCGGTTCCAGCCTCGCTGACAGTTACATTTTTTTACCCTTCTCTGAAAGAGCTGCAAGCAGTCAGATCAAACATCGATAAGGAAATCACAAGAAAATACTTTCGGCTCATAGTGCAATGGTGAAAAACTTACAATGCTGCACTACATGTAACGCCTCTTTCCGCTGCTGAAAAGCAAGTTTTGGGTTTCTAGGAATACATAACTTTATTTATGAAATGGCACATTTGCATACCTCTTGAGTATGATACAGAATACCAATTAAGCACAGACTCAATTCGAAATATAAGTGACTAGTATTTTACTAATTCGTGCCAATAGAGGCAAACTTGTGTACAGGTACTCAGTTTTATTAAAACAGACGTTCGTCGTAAGGTTATCATGGGTAGTTTTATTTCATTTGTTATAGTACAGTGCACAATTTTCGTAAGGTTTCTTTTAGTGTTGTTAAAACAATAGTAAACATGAGAGAGAAATTAATCATCAACGATATATGCAAATTCTCTGATATTATCTATAACAGTCTGACAATGCACATGCAGTTTATTGATTACATGCTTGTAGAAAACTTGTTTTGAGTTAAAGCTGTCAAACAAGGTTTGAAGAAGAATAAAATGCCACTACCACACGACACTTGATGTAGAAAATACATTTCTGACGTATTTTGAAACGATGCGCTCTTTCCATATATAATACAAAAGTTTCGAGATGCATCTGCTGCCTGGCCGTCTATTAAACCTGTAAGGAACCAACTGCGACTATTTTGGTTTGAGAAGTGAAGGGAATTATGTTCAAAGTTCCATTAGATCGATAACTTCAGCAGACAGCAGAATTGCGTTTTAAAAAATGTAGCAGTGAATGTACTCAAACTCGCGACATCTCATCTACGGTGGGCGCCGGTTATCATTACGCTACTAGCTGACACATGGCTACAGCACCTACAGAAGTCAATAACAATTCCTACAGATTTCCGCATTCCACAGTGCTGTGAGATAATGCATATGGCTGGATCTAGACTTCTGAGAGACAGACAGTTACAGCTTTTCTTTTGCACAGCACGACATTTTCAACAAACAGATGGCGCAGTAGAGTAGCTCAAGTGGAAAGGAACACTTCCTATTTAAATTTCTGCATCCACTGAGTCACGAGACGTGGAATGTAGCGGTCTACCTCTGCTCAGCTGCAGATTAAATCGGTAATGCTGATGCTATCCTGGCTGGTGAAAGACAGTGCGAGGGGGTCTTTCAGGTTCTAATTTTATTGTAAGACTGCGAGAATGCCCTGTGACTCCCATACACATAGAAAGAGATCGCAAATTATTATACACTATGCTTGAGGTGCTAGAAATATGTAGAGCACTGTCTGGTCTACGTTGATGATGTATGTGTTCGAGAATTAACAATGAATGAACATACTGCTCAACAATCTATCTACACTCGCTATGACACTCGCAAAGTAGAGAAAAGGCGGCTTAGCTATGATGCTGAAACTGGGAATCATTCTGTTGCATCAATCGTCGGTGTTGAAATCACTGTAAAATTGCTAAAGTTGCTTGCACTCTCATCTGTGATGCTTATTATTACAGTACATCGATAGTGTCTTTTCCATCCCATCCATCCACTGCTACACTGTTGGTTACCACATAATGATTGAGTGACATCGCTTGTTTGAGTTGGGGAAAGAGTTTTGGTGGAGAGCAACACCTTCTGGGGATGGCTGGCACCGAAACAGTGATCATGTACATGACAGTGTCCATACTGTCTTTTATACTACCTCATGTTACAGTAGCAGGCTTCGTTTTGTGCTGACCTTACACATTGTACACTGTTGGCAGAGCTACGACAACATGTTTCCATTTCCACCATATGGTCAAAACACGGTTGTGTCACACTAACTAGGGTCACTCTGTTTCTAAGTAAGTTGCAGAAGGTGGTAGACACAGCTCTCTTTGACTTCTGCTTAGTTCCTATTTAAATTGGAACGATCATGTGTGCAAAGCTGCATAAATGGTAGCAGTTGCATGAGGCATAGGGACTATCTAAAATTTTACTGTAACGTCAGGATATGAGAGCGCCAGAAATATGATTCACTAGTGTCTGTAATCATTAAAGAACTTCTCCAAAGTATCCAACAGAGGTATGTGGTTGAATGGAAAGATTTGATTCCAAATCCCAGACAGCATTTCTAGCGGATAGCGTAACACTAGAAATTGGAAAAGGTAGTGTACATTTCTGATGACCTCAGTCAGCACACCATCTACTGTTTGTGATCCTTCTCAATCAACCATCGCCTATAACTCAGTCAATATATCACTGAACCTCTGACATGGCATAGAGACAGAATGTGTTACTCCGGACTTCATGGTGAACACATTGGATGGAGCTAATGCATCAAATTGTTTAAATAAAGACTGCCTGCAAACTACAGACTTAGGTCCATTCTATCCAGCAGCCCAGCACAGGCTGAGTCCTTTCCCCACCAATTCCTAGGAAGAGGTGGCAGTCGAATGACTTAGGTTAGTGGAGGTAACCCTGTTGACTTATTTTCCCGCCAAAATTTGAACTTCCCGCCATAACGTCATTGCGACGTTGCCATATCTATCGCCGCCATCTTGTATCCGCCATCTTGAATAAATCTGGCAACAATGGAGAGTGGGATGGTGCTCTCTTTGTCCTGTTACTGTGGAACTCAGCTCGTGCCCTGTGGCCACAGTAGATGACACACAATAAATAACACCGTTATGCAAAACACCTCCACACATGTCACCGAGCGTGTGTAGCTTGCTGTTAGATGTCGCCTCAGTGAGGAATATGAACTGCCCCAGATGAAGCTGCACTGTCTGCCGGCTCTGCAAGGCTCATCTTGTCACCAGTCACGACTGCACTGCACGTACTAGAACTCTTAGTCACTGTGATGGCGACAGCGTTACAATGTCTTCGTGTTGTCAGGCCCTACCGCCTGTCTCTGCTGATCCCTCACCACAAATATGGTACGCTATGACCGCCATCCGTCCCAACCAGTACTGTCAGCTTTGGATGATTTCTTTTTCTTTTCATTTGTCTGCACAAGTTACACATTTAATGACTATTTATGTGATTCTCTCTGGTATATGTCTCAGTAACGATGGAGTGGAGGACTATGGATGTTAACGAGAGGACTCTTGCGCATGTGCCTGGTGCTATTGTCTAGAGTGGATGAATAAGTTATCTCTCTCTCTCTATGTGTGTGTGTGTGTGTGTGTGTGTGTGTGTGTGTGTGTGTGTGTGTGTTTGTGTGTGTAGACAGTCTCTCTTTACTTAGTCTATTGCATCTTCTAAATGTTCAGTCAATAAAAAACTTAAAAGAAACACACAGTCTTTGATTTTCCTACATCTACCACATTATCTATGTGGTCATTCAATTCAAGGTGTTCATAATTTCAATGACAAGGTATTCAGTTGAAACGACAGCCTGCACATTTCGTGTATTTTTTTCGTGTAATCAAACTTCAATGTAATTCTTTTTGTACTCATGTAGATGACCTCACTCTCTTCCTTAATCAGAGACAATCATCACTTCTTTTTCACCACACAGATAGCTTCCTAAAAAATAATTTTCGAATGGGTTTTATCGTTATGGTGGCTTTACTGGACGGTGAATGACATCGTTTATCCTTAAGGCCTTCGAATATTGTCAGCAACAAATTTGGTTATATGTGTCTGTATAATCTAGTGAAGTAAATTTTTTGCATTATTGTAGCGATGCTAGTAGAGGGTTACCATCCGCTACAACCACCAGCCGCCTCACCACCCCCACCACTGCTTGAGCTCGGAATGAGTGGACCAGAGGTTTGGCGGCAGTCCCCGGCTTCCTCACTTCTACCACCAACGTCACCGCAACAGCTCCTGACGTCAGGTAGATAATTCTGACACCTACATTTTTGGTCTATTAAACCACTTTGTACGACCGTAGATCTAAAACAGCTTCACAACTCTAGTTTCAGTTTCCTGATATGAAACATTGATTACTCGCTAAACCATGTGAGTAAGCATTGTCTCCTCTTCCGGTGTAACGTTGGTGTCCAAAATGTATTACACGCCACCGTATCTATGACTGTAGGTCAATTAGAATGTTCATTATGGTGCATGGTATGAAATTTACGTAGAAGCCTTGTTTGCGAACTTCGTTTACTTAACGAGCACTTTCAGGACGTGTAAGGTCTACCGGTTTTGATTTTCAACTGCTTTTCATTGCCAGTGGTGGGTTTCGGTACTACTACAACAGTATATTAATGAAACTTTTGCTACAAGTTGCTACCTCAACCACACGATTTTCTAAGGAGCTCCCTAATGACTTTTTTCTATTTTATGGCGTTCCTAGCAAATGAAACTTAAAGTACTTTGTTACATGACGGCAGCTTAACCACATGTCTAAGACGTCTCAATATAATTCTGTATGTAACAAAATTTGCTGAAGTTGTAAAGTCCTTTTAGAATCTCCCTACACAGGTCCATGATGTGATGTAGTAGCGAATCGATTTCCATGTTCCATATCTTTTTTAAAAAGGTACAGATGTACTGGTTTTTATATCCTTAGTTCTTAGGTACTTATTTGAAATGACAGCATTTAAATTTTGTATTATGAGTAGTATAGCTTTCCCTTTCTTTAGCAGTTTAAAGAGGGTATGTAGTCTTAACGTCTTCCACCACTTTTCAATGCTAGTCGCGCACTTGCCAAATGTGACATGTGGACATGAAAACCTCATGTTTCAGTAATGTAATACAATATCTGCCTCTTGTGTCGAATTTTAATTCATGTGTCGAAGTTTAACCTTGCGGCAGGCGCGCAAAAAATAGTTACGTCGGTGGGCGCGTCCGGCACTCAGTGCAGCCTAGTTTAAATACCATTAAACAGACTAGTTTTTAAGGTTTCTAGTTGAATTAATAGATGAGCTTATGAACAACAAATAATATCCTTCGTAATGTCAGCATTTAATATGGCCTGCCCACAAATACACAAGATGACGTAAATTAAATAATGTGCATGGGCAAAATGAAATTATTACCGAATATCTGACAGACAAGTTTCCAGGAAGTCTCTTCACCGTTACTTTCGTTGCGTTGCAGTCCGAATGTACAACATACTTACCTGTAGTGGTGTCTGTTTCGCCAGTTTCATGCGCTGATGACCGGAGTAGCACAGCCTTGTTTCTTTTGGTTGGCACGAAACAAGACCGAAGCCATCTTGAAATCCAAAGAGATAGTTTCCAGTTTCTCGCAACTTGCTTGGCAAAAAAATCCCGAATATACTTCTCGCTCTTTTTTAGTGTCCCTCTGATGGTTAGTCCATTTTCTAGAAGATGCTGTGCTAAAGGATAACTGCAATAATAGTTGTCTGTAGTTATATTCCTATGAGTGTCCATGGCGAGTTGAACTAATCTCTACACAATATACACAGGTTGTTTAGATGCAAGCTTTGGACCAGGTTTCTGCCCCCCACAGTACACTTGAAAATTACAAGTGTAAAATGTCTTCCTGTCTCACAATGCGTAAAATTGCAACCGTTCTTCTTAGGCTTATTAGGCATGTACAGCACAAAACCATAACGAACGCGAAATGGAACGAGCATTTCGTCTATCGTTGTAAATTCCCCTGGGCTGTAGATATTTTTTGCAGGTGTTCAGAAATGTTGAATGGGGTTCTCGGATGGCAGCAAGTTGGTCAATTCAAAAAGGGTTCAAATGGCTCTGGGCACTATGGGACTTACCATCTGAGGTCATCAGTCCCCTAGAACTTAGAACTACTTAAACCTAACTAACCTAAGGACATCACACACATCCATGCCCGAGTCACGATTCGAACCTGCGACCGCAGCAGTCGCGCGGTTCCGGATTGAAGCGCCTAGAACCGCTCGCCCACAACGACCGGCAGTTGTTCCATTCCAACCCGTTCTTTTCTCATTGAAGTATCGTCAAACCTCAGTGACCAGGACAAGAACAGAATCCACATCAACCTAGATGCTGCCTCAGAGTAATTATTCTTGTTCCATAAGAGCCCACTGCTCTAACACATTTGTGCGTCGTCTTATATGTACAGCAATTTCAAACAGTGCTCCTAAAAGAGGCACAGTTTCAGAAGCAGAACTATTTCTGCAATATCTATCACGTGCCTGATTTACGGATGATCTCTTGTAACTTACGTCTCTGTTACTGTTTGCAACAACAAAATCAATTATCTCAGAATCAGAAAATTTGAGGAAACCTCAAATTTCAGTTTTACTTTCTCTAGTATTACGTTTTGGACAAGGTAATACCTTGATTATATTCTTACGTTTTGTTTTCCTTGACACCGCTAACTTATTACACTGACGGAATATAAATTGCAAAACCAAAAAAAATCATTAATACAAAGTAATTAAAGTTTGGTAATACATTTGTCTAGGTAACGTATGTAAGTGATTAACACTGCAAGACCAAAAGGTTAATGTAAGTATGAGATAAGACATTGCGAATGTGAAATGTTGGTTCATTAACAAACACCGTAACCGCCAGAATGTTGAATACCAGCATGCAAACGTGGATGCATTCTGTTGTACAGGTGCCGGATGTCAGTTGGTGGCAGGGAGTTCCATGCCTGTTGCACTTGGTCCGTCAGTGCAGGAACGGTTAATGCCGTTTGTGGATGACGCTGGAGACAGAGCTGGTGATTGTGAAGGCCAAGGAAACACGTTGACAATGTAGAGCATGTTGGGTTACAACAGCGGTATGTGGACGAGCGTAATCCTGTTGGAAAACAGGAGTATGCTGAACGAATGGCAACACAACAGGTCGAATCACCAGACTGACGCACAATTTTCTACATATTACGCTCCTGTTGCATTTTTTGTGGTGTTCCTCTTCTTAGAAATGCATACTCAGTCAGACGACGAGAGGAAGGACACCAACACAGAGCGGCAAAAACTGACAAAACCGAAGAGGAAAGGCGCCAGGAGGAGCCACGATAACGTAGAAAGGATGGAGACATATGATGCCGAATCATCAGACGCGCCACCCGCAAAAACCATAACGCACACCAGAAAACCCGAGGACGTCGTCCTACGGCCGGACCGGCCACAGTACACTCTCGACCCGCCCCAGCAAAGCGCCTGACGCCCCTCATATTAAATGCACAGTAAAACAACGCATACGATCCTCTCATGCAATGTCAATAGAATGAGCTCTTCAGTAAAATTAGACGCCCTATCAGAATTCTTGCAGCATAGAACTGCAGACGTAGTTCTCTTGGAAGAGGTGGTAACGACACAAATAGAAGAGGTACAGGGATACAAAGTTATCAGCAACATCGATGCCGAAACCCGACGAGGGACAGCGATTATGATAAGAGAAGAAATATAGACAGGGGAGCCAAAACTAATGGTAGATGGAAGCGGGATCGCAGTAGAAATAGCAGGAACTGTGTTCATAAACGTATACGCACCGTTGGGCTCAGAGAACAAGAGGGCGAGAGGACAATATTTCAACGAACGCATTTGCCAACTCCTCCCGCACAATGACACCAACATTGTGCTAGGAGGAGATTTTAACTGAGTAGCTGCGCCAGAAGATCAGATCCCGGTACCGAATATATGCGTGGAGCTGCAAGACCTTATAACACTACTGTATGCTACTGCTATACCATAACCTTAAAGTAGGACGCAGGTCGTGAAATACAACTATCTAGTTAAAACAATTATGGTATAAAGCAACAGAGCAGTGTTACCCTCTGAGAGGAATTTTGTTATGTTGACCGTGTTGTACCTAACGGAGGTGGCTTATCGGAAATAAAAGTCAGAATTACGTAAATATTCGAACAGTAGCAAACAATATTTTTGCCTAGCTATACTGTTTAAGGAATAAGGAAAACGGTCGCCAGCCTAATTAGGCAAGAGAAAGATTAAGGTTCTCGTTTAAGAAAGTAGGTATGAGTAACCTTAACGGACAAACACAACCTATAGTTGGCCACACGCGAGTGCAATGAACTCTGACACATACATATGTTTAGGGTAAGATTGAAGCTAACAGCTAGAGCAGCACAAACTATTTGCAAAAATATAACAGATACCGAGGCACACTATTACTTTCAGGGCTAGTTCAAACTGAATGGTCTTTATAACATTACTATTAACATTCACTGCAGAATCAATTGGATATAGGTTCAGTATTATTGTTCAAACATTTTCCTAGCTGGCATGAAATTATAAATGTAGGTCACTGTAAAATTATGAACTGGTCACAGGTTAAGTATCTCTCAACTAAATACTATTCAGTTTAGAATGAAAGTTAAATGGAATTCACTAACGGGTTACTTCTCATTGTTTTCATAAATAGTGTTAAAGAATAACCTGTGGATTTTATTACACTATTATTATGCACTCTCAATACCCAAAAGAAACAAGTGCTTAGCAAGCTTGAGTATATAACATCCATAAATGCAGTTCACGACTTTTACGACAGTGAGACACAGTGTTGACAAATTTACAAGAAACTGTCTCACCTTTTAAAATTTACAACAGGCAGCACTATGATCATTAACTAAGCAACACTTTATAAGCCTCATTTTTAAGAGCTTTTAATCTTTAAAAGAAACTGCAAATTGTCTTTATTACCACAGTCTTCTACTTTCAAGAAAATGATTAAATAAGTGACTTTGAAACTCCAAAAAAAACTTTAAATTGGACTGTTTCCATCCCTGGGAGGCTTTCACAAAACTACATTTACTACCTCCCACAATTTCACTAAATCCACAGTAAATCTGAGCACTCCCTTCTTACCAAAGATCAAACAACATTATTTAATGTTGTGAGGCTTTCATTTTTTCCACAAACTAGGACACTCGGTAATCATAGTTTAAATGGAGAGGAACCTGAAAGGTGTTCTGATAGGGAAAAATCAAGGTAGGTACATAAATTCAGTTATAAGTTACCTTATATTTGAGCACACTAACACTTCCAGTAGGCTGAGCCTTCACTGTGCATCATTACAGTATTCCGTTACAGTGATTTCGCAATGTGATGCCAACTGCATGTTGGTAGGTGGATTTGCAGGCAGAATTTCTGGACTCTGTCCCTTGTTGGTGGAGATGATGGATACCAATTCCAGAATCGTTCCAGGTATTTATCCATCTATCTGAGGCATTGGAAAGTGGCAGAAAAAGCCTTTCTCGGAACCAGCACAATATGCAACTTTTACATGGCAGTTCACAGTTTGGTAGCTCGTCCCCGACTGCCTCTTGTTTCACCTTTTCTACCTAGGCCAACCACAATTTGCGCGCGCTACACAGTTCCGTTCCCGAGGGGAACCACTACACCTTTTATATACTAAAGAACTAAGTACCCTAAGTGAGGATCAGCAGTTTATATAACAGCAAGCAAACACATAAAATAAAACAGAACATTTGCACATATTGATATTTCTACAAAAAATTATTCATACAGAAATTACAATTATATATAGTAAGTTTTGTTCCCTCCAAATGGGACAAAGAATTTAAATGACAGATGTACTACATTGCATAGAATCAAACCACGACATCAAAGTTTTAACAAAGAAAGGTGTATACAATTTTATGTTATCGATTCAAACACATTTACAGATACTCAATGTTATAACATTAAACCAAAGCAAAAAAGCAAAATAAATCCGTACAGCATTAGAGCTATGGTGTTACAAGCTCATAAGTCGTCTAAAACTTGACAACTCGTGGCGTCTGCTTAACAAAGAGAACACAGAGTTCACTTTTCGCTACAACAGGGGGAAAAGCAGATTAGACAGGATGTACGTGAGCGGAGAGTGAGCCGCCTCTCTATCACACGTAGAGGTCTGCCCAGTGTTTCTCTCTGATCACTGTGCATACGAAACCAAAATCCATCTGCCGAGAAGAAAGACCGCTGGTCAAAAGGCGAGATGGAAACTAAACATAAAACACCTCAAAGACGAGAAACTACGGTCGGAAATCTCCGATACAGTAGGGAAATGCTCAGAAAGACGTCAAATATACAACTCCACCATAGAGTGGTGGACAGAACTTGCCAAGCCAGCGATCAGAAGAGCACTGATCAGATACAGGGCGGAAAAAACATACTGGAAGAAAAGCACAGCAGACTTCTACGCACTCTGCTCTGAAGGACGCACTGAACGCCCCTGCAGACGACCCACAGTACCTGACTCGCGTGAGAGGATTAAAAGCACGTCTGCTCAACATGAAACGGCAGCAAATGGTAGGCGTCATCGCTCGCAGTCAAACGCACGGCGTCATCGAGGATGAGCCTGCCACACTACACCACTTAGTCAGGGAAAGGCAAAGGGCCAACAGCAAAGTTATCTCCGAACTCCTCGATAACGATGGAAACAAGCTGTCCACTAAGCGGGAAATTGTGGACCACGTGGAAAACCACTTCGAATAGCTCTTCAGAAGCGAAGAGACGGACGATGTCGAAACGACAGACATCCTGCTGGAAACACGTCAGATCTTGACCAATCAAGACCGGGCGGTACTGACCGAAAACGTTACGGAGGATGAGGTGAGAGCCATCCTCAAAGACAGCGCAAACGGCAGAGCACCAGGCGCCGTCGGCATCCCCAAGGAATTCTACAGCCAGCTCTGGGACCTAGTAGGAAGACATCTGACAGCAATGGTGAACGAAATCCTAAATGGGACAGCAGTACCGGCCTCCTTTCTGGAAGGGACGGTAATCCTTCTCCCAAAAACACAGGCAGCGAAACACATCGAAGAGTTCAGGCCCACGCATGAATGCAGATTACAAGATTGCCGCGAAATGCCTCGCAAATAACATCAAAACTGCGTTAATGAAGGCAATTAGACCGTGGCAGACGTGTGCAGTGCTTGGCAGGAGCATATTCGACGCCGCCTGCGCATATAGAGACGTGATTGCGCACGCCGCCACCAGCAGAACGACCGCAGCAATAATTTCTGTTGACTTCCACAAGGTTTTCGACAGGATCAGCCACTGATATCTCCTGCAAACGTTGACAAAACTCGGTTTTGGACAAAAATTCACCGAAATCATAAGAAACTTTCGAACGAACGCCACACCGGTTATAACTATGATTGGATGGACAACAAAAAGAATACAACTAGGAAAGTCAGTAAGACAAGGCTGGCCATTGTCCATGGCTCTTTTCGCGGCAGCACTTTACCCACTGCTACGGAAACTGGCTGCAAGCCTGAATGGATACCAAATCGGAGAACAGAAGGTCACACGCATGGCCTACGCCGATGATGTGGGAATTTTCGTGAACAACGAGCAGGAGATGGACAAAATAGAACCAATAATGAAAACGTTTCAAAACGGATCGGGAGCAAGGGTTAATCCCAAAGTTGTGCTGCTCTCCATTGGCAACGGAAGTCTGACAATCAACAGACAGTGGTATCGAATAACCGAGACTCACAAAACACTAGGGATACAGATCCAAAAATCCCCACTAAAGATGGCGGCACAAAACTGGCGAACAACCCTACACACAATACGAGGGCTCGCCAGGACTCACTCGAATAGAAATCTAACATTATGACAAAGAGTAGAACTGATCAACACAGCGATCCTGTCGAAAGCCTGGTACGTTGCACAGATACTGAATGCACCAACAGAAATCGCACGAGCGATACAAGGAGCCGCCTATTATCTGCTGTGGAGGCGGGAGATATTCAAAGTATTACAGGCGACGCGTTCACTGAAGAAGGAGGGCTGGGGCTGGTGGACGTCAAGACAAAGTGTGCTGCGCTGTTGCTCCACAGAGCAATCCAAATGGAGAGGAAGAACAGAGACAGCATCACGGCCTGCCTAATAAACACCCACAGGCCACGATCAGAGGAAGCGCCGGTAGACACCAGACACATAAAGTTTAAGATGGGACACATTAGGCAACTGATTCTCGATAAGAGCTACGCACTGCCCACCGTAACAAACCCGCAACTAAGGACGGCGAAAAACATCTACGGCGCACTAAGAGGGCAAACACACAAAACAAGGATCGAGATAAAATCTCCAGACCACAATTGGCCAGTCGTCTGGAAAAACATCTCGGAAAAGCAATACCGGAGCACGCCAGATCTACGTGGTACAAAGTAGTGCACACCACCATACCGACCAACGAGGGGCTGGCCCTAATCCTTATAAATGAATCGCCCAACTATGAAACCTGCAACGAAAAGGACACCGTAGAACACCGATTCCTATGCAGGGCAAGCAGCAACATATGGGAGACAAGCAAAAAAATGATGGCCCACATAAACAGAAGCGATCCACGTAACATTCAATTCACAGCACTCACCGTCCCTGATGCGAAACCGTTTCCAAGACCAAAACGCACGGCCACGATGTGGATACTCGCCATGACTGCACACGCAGTCATTGCCAAAAAGCAGTCAGACAGCGTGCAGTTCCTCATGGACTTGTGGGAAGAGCACAACAAGACAAAACAACACGCCAAATACCGCGAGACCTTACACAACTTCCTGGAGATCCCGCTGACCGCCGCCTTCAGGGACGCCCTGTCTGCCGCCAGGTGACGTGTCCGCCACCGCCGCCGCCGCCGCCCACCGCCACAAACCCTCCACGCCCTTGTCGCAGTCGCAGATGCCCTCCCACATCCCAAAAGCACCAACAGTGATACGTGTGTTAAAGTGTTAAAAAAAAAAAGTGACAGTGAAAAGTGTTATAACACGTAATAGTTTCCCATATCGTGCCAGTGTAACCTTAGCTTCGAGTGTTTATTTTCTACCTTCTTCGTGTGCAATGATTATAGTTCTATCAATGCAACAAACTAGTGTTTCACGTGCCTATATATGTCTTTCCTTCCACCCTGAATAGTTTCCTTCCCTCCTTTCAGTCTCTTTTACTCTCGCTCACCACCTGTATCAAACTACCTCTACGATTGCACCGTCCACTGCTTCCTAGTGTATTGCTCTTCGCTCAATCTGACAAAATAGTTTTAATAATTCGCTATAATGATAATGTTCTTTTTTATCATCATTTGTTTTATATGTTAAGATAGTTTTTCATGGGTGTTTTGCTTTGGATACCACTTTGCTCACAAAATAACGGCTGACAGTTGACACATTCGTTGATATTCCTGTCAAGTTGATTTCATATCTAGTGCATATTCCACTAAGGTCTGGTTTTCAAGACCCAACGTAAAATGCCTCCGATTTTTGTCGCTAACACTAGATTTTATAAGAAAATAGTAAAAATATAACATTATTTTAAAATGAATAGAAAACATCCACAACTCGAAATATATATAAAAATAATAATAATAATAACACAACTAGTAATAAGTATAATTTCCTTAAAATAACTTTTATTTATCAATTATTCTGTGTAACTAACTAGATCTTGCAATCAATTCTTATTCCAAAATCCTTCTGCCACATGTACAAATGTAGTGTATCAAGACTCAGAAAACGCTAAACTGAAATAATAAAAAAAAATGGTTCAAATGGCTCTGAGCACTATGGGACTTAACATTTGAGGTCATCAGTCGCCTAGAACTTAGAACTACTTAAACCTAACTAACCTAAGGACATCACACACATCCATGCCCAATGCTGGATTCGAACCTGCGACCGTAGCAGTCGCGCGTTTCCAGACTGAAGCGTCCAGAACCGCTCGGCCACCAAGGCCGGCAAACTGAAATAGTTAACAGCGTAAGAAACTACTAACGAACTCAGTCTGACGAACACTCTAAAAATATAAAAAAACACCAAATTAAATAATTACCTGGACAATAACAGGAAAATAAAAGCACAGAACGGATTGTCTCATCGGAACAAGTAAAATGAAAACTGTAATTGTAAAACGAAAATTGTTATTTTGTAAATAAAAGTTTATATACGTTAAAAGAAAAAGGTTCGAGTCCCGCTCGGGACACACATTTTCACCTGTCGCCGTTGATATATATCAAAGCCCGTCAACAGCTGGAGATTTTAATATAATTCTAATTTCGATGTAGAGAAGTAGCTGAAAGGTGCACCTAACTGCTGCATATGAAACAGATTTTTACTGTGCTTTCCATTTCGCAACACATCGTTCCTTATTTTCCAAATAGCGCTCGTACATACGGAACTTGACTGAGAATGCTTCTACAGGTGGTAGAGTTTCCGTCCTCTATTAATGTAAATCCTTCTTAAAGTCACCCTGTATACAATGAGGTCACAAATGTTGTGGGATAGCAATCTGTACTGTATATATACGGATATTGGCAGTATCGCGTACACAAAAGGGCATTATTTTAGTTGAGCTGTCGTTTGTGCTCAGGAGATTCATGTGGAAAGGTTTCCGACCTGATTATGGCCACACGACGGGAATTAATAGATTTTGAACACGGAATGGTAGTTGAAGTTAGACGCATGGGACACTCCATTTCGGAAATGGTTAGCGAATTAAATATCCTACGGCGTCCAGTGTCCAGAGTGTGCCGAGAATAAGCATTTCAGGCATTACCTCTCAGCACGGACAATGCAGTGATATTTCCTTCACTTAACGGCCGAGAGCAGCGTCGTTTGCGTAGAATTGTCAGTGCTGAGAGAGAAGCAACACTGCGCGAAATAACCTCTGAAATCAATGTGGGACGTGCGACGAACGTATCCGTTGGAGACATCGCCTGCAGCGGCCCTCCTGCACTCGTGACCATATCGACTGGACATCTGGAAAACCGCGACCTGGTGAGATGATTCCCAGTATCAGACGGTAAGAGCTGATGGTAGCATTAAGGTGTAGCACACACGGTGAATCAAAAAAAAGAAAGACAAATACAAAACAAACACAACATTTCCAGAATACAAGAGAACTCACAAGTTGCAAACTTACAAACAGACACAATGACAACATCACACAAAGTGAACCAGATGGTACACCATGACTTACACACATAAATTAACACACGGAGTTGCAAACATCCTAAAGCGACAGGAATTCCAAATAGCATATAAGACTCGGCAAACCCTCCAATCACACCTAAGCTGACCAGCGACAAAGAGGGACAAATTCCTACAATCAGGAATATATAAACTTGAATGTCAAAGTTGTGATGCAGTATACATAGGCATGAGATGCAGGGATTTTAAAACACGATACCAAGAACATATCAGGAGTTGGAAGTACGAAACAAACCATTCCACATTTGCAGAAAAATGCCATAACCGCCATCCTACAAACATGGAACAAAAAATGCAAATAATGAGAATAAGCAACCATGACAAACATCTCATATAAAACGTAAGAAAACGTCCACATTCAGAAAGCCATCGCTGAAAACGAACATGTGATAAATGAACAGACACACATCAGCACATGCTGCCCGAGGCAGGATTCGAACCTGCGACCGTAGCAGCAGCGCGGTTCCGCGCTGAAGCATTCCATCAAAACAAATGTTCAGTTCATAGTGCGGTGAAATGTCGGAAAAATGGTTCAAATGGCTCTGAGCACTATGGGACTTACCTGCTGAGGTCATCAGTCCCCTAGAACTTAGAACTACTTAAACCTATCTAACCTAAGGACATCACACACATCCATGCCCGAGGCAGTATTCGAACCTGCGACCGTAGCGGTCGCGCGGTGCCAGACTGCAGCGCCTAGAACCGACGGCCACCTCGGCCGGCGAAATGTCGGCAAAAACCGCAAATTTGCATTTGTAAGAAGAGGAACACAACAAAAAATGCAACAGGAGCGTAATATGTAGAAAACTGTCCACCTAACCTGTAAGTACAGTTCAAAATATTACTGCGTAATAGTAAAAACCATCCACGAGAACTGTTTATAACCTATAGTTACATTGACCAAAATAGCAAAAATATGTACATATTCCAGGCCACTAAAGATGTCTAGCAGAAAATAAAGACGAATCGCGTTTGGCACGAAAATTGTGTTTCATTCAGTTGTAGTCAGACGGTCCGTAAGGTAAAAATTATCAATGTACCGTAATATTACACGCGACTGAGTAAGACAGGACTTCAAAAATTGAAGGTGTGTGCTGTGTTTACGTGGATCTGACTGACTCTTCTGGTCCAACTGAACCGAGCATTGACTAAAAATAGCTATGTTCGTCTATCTAGAGCCCATTTGCAGCCAAGAATTGCCTTCATGTTACCAAATAACGATGGAACTTTTATGGTTGACATTGCGCCATTTCACCACGCCACAGTTGTTCGTGAATCGTTTGAGAAACAATCTAGACAGTTCGAGTGAATGATCGCCCAACGTAAGTCAAACTGAACATTTATGGGACGTAATCGAGAGGTCAGTTTGTGTACAAAATACTACACCGACACCACTTTTGCAGTTATGGACTGCTACAGAGGCAGCATCGTTCCATAGTTCTGCGAGGCACTTCACGCCACGCCACGCCACGCCACGCCGAGTTGCTGGACTTCACTGGGAAAAAGGAGGTCCGGCAGGATATAGGGAGATATCCCATGACTTTTGTCCTCTCAATGTAGATAACATGGCGTCATATATATGGCAGTGTCCCGATTTCCTACTTCCATTACTTCAAAAAACCACAGATACATTAGTTCCATTTTTCTTAATATCTACAAAAAATAGCATTGAATACTCTTCGCAATCTTACATGTGTGTGTGCATAATCTAGTGAAGTATTTTTTATCTGCATCATTGTAGTAAGGATACTTCATGGTCAACAAATAGGTTCAAATGGCTCAAATGGCTCTGAGCACTATGCGACTTAACTTCTGAGGTCATTAGTCGCCTAGAAATTAGAACTAGTTAAACCTAACTAACCTAAGGACATCACACACATCAATGCCCGAGGTAGGATTCGAACCTGCGACCGTAGCGGGCGCTCGGCTCCAGACTGTAGCGTCTGGAACCGCACGGCCACTCCGTCCGGCGTCAACAAACAGACCCTCCCTTCAACACCTGAAGGGATTTCCTTATGGGAGTACCGCGACCTGCTCAATTAACTATGTTGGACGTACCCCAATAACATGGAATCTGGTACATCCCACTGCACCCGACGACAGTAAATATAGGCACAGAAGATAATGATAACGGTGATGTTGATAAGGTAGTCGTCATTAGCGAGACAATAACAATCTGAGACGGTGATAATTATAAATAAACTTAAATGTAAAATGAAATGTCTTAAACTTTTTTTGTGCATTCGCCACTCTCCCATAGTATGCAGAATATGCATTAATAACTCTTTAGTAACAACACTTTAGGTTAGACTTTTACACACTATTTTTTTCTTAAAAAATAGTGGAGTTATAGGAACACTATCAAGAATATTTTATATACCATCTTCTATTGATCTGTATGTTTTTCTGTATTAGAGCAGAAGGCATTGTAGCTAATCTTCAAATGACCTTTTGGTGCCATATTACAGCTGAGCTTTCAACTACCACACTCAGGCAAATTCGCTTGTCGTATCCTGATCACCGAGGCCATTCCAAGAAATCAAGACATACTTCTGGGTGCCAATATCAAGAGGGAGAGGAGGGAAGGCCTCTCCCATCTACTCACCCCCCTTACGCTCCAGCAATTTGCTTAAAGCACCCACAACCCCGAGCGTCCCCACTCAATGGTATAAGTGTTATCAGCATGAAGCGCAGCGCTGCATTCCCGCTTTCGTGGGAGGGAGAGTCGATTGCAGTTTGCCTGCATGTCATATTTCGCTGACATCCGCGTCCTTTTGCCTCGAGCGCCCCGCGCCTCGCATCTCGCCACTCGTCGACGTCATCAGCAACGACAGGGCTCCCGACTGCCTTAGAGCAATTGGTTCAGTGCTCTGGCATTTGTTATAACGAGAAATTAGTTTAAGGTACGATGGGAGGGTGTCACACATGCATAATGTCTGTATAATGTAGATGACCCCCCTACACACACACACACACACACACACACACACACACACACACACACACACTAGCGTAACGTCCATAATCGCTCAGTGCTCGGTTCTAGGCGCTACAGTCTGGAGCTGCGCGACCGCTACGGTCGCAGGTTCGAATCCTGCCTCGGGCATGGATGTGTGTGATGTCCTTAGGTTAGTTAGGTTTAAGTAGTTCTAAGTTCTAGGGGACTGATGACCTCAGAAGTTAAGTCCCATAGTGCTCAGAGCCATTTGAACCATTTTTTTGCTCGGGTGTTTCTTATAACAAAGTATTGTTGTCGCAAACGATAGGACGATGTAAGACACCATTGTAACGCCCGTAACCAATGCAGTGCACAAAAATACCTTTAGTATACACGGAAGTGACAGATGTCATTGGATTCCCCCTAACATCGTGTCTGACCTCATTTTTGCCCATTGTAGTGCAGCAACTCGATGTGAAGCCATGCTGCTTCTACTGCCGGCCACAATTGCGAAAGTGCTGGCACAAACTGATCTCTCGATTATGTCCTATAAATGTTCGATGGGATTCATGTCGGACCATCTCGGTGACCAAAACATTCGCTCTAACTGTCCAGAATGTTCTTCAAACCAATAGTGAACAACTGTGGCCCATGACAAGGCGCATTGTCATCCATAAAAATGACATCTCGTTTGGGAACATGAAATTCATGAATGGCTGCAGGCGGAGTCCAAGGAGCCTAAAATAACCATTTGTAGTCAATGACTGGTTCAGGTGGACCAGAGGACCCAGTGAAATCCATGTAAACACAACGCGCATCATTATGGAAGCAACATCAGCTTGCACACTGTGCAATTGACAACTTGGGTCCATGAGTTCGTGCGGTACGCTCCGCACTCGATACATACCACTAGCTCTTACCAACTGAAATCGGGTATCATCTGACCAGGTCTCGATTTTCCAGTCGTCTAGGGTCCAACCGATATGGTCACGAGCAGAGGAGAGGCACTGCAGGCGATGTCATGCTGTTAGCAAAGGAACTCGCGTCGGTCGCCTACTGCCATAGCGCATTAATGCCAAATTTCACCGCTCTGTCCTAAAGGACATGTTCGTCTTACGTCCGACATTGATTTCAGAGGTTATTTCACGCAGCGCTACTTCTACATCTACATCTACATCTACATCTGCATTTATACTCCGCAAGCCACCCAAAGATGTGTGGCGGAGGGCACTTTACGTGCCACTGTCATTACCTCCCTTTCCTGTTCCAGTCGCGTATGGTTCGCGGGAACAACGGCTGCCGGAAAGCCTCTGTGCGCGCTCGAATCTCTCTAATTTTACATTCGTGATCTCCTCGGGAGGTATAAGTAGGGGGAAGCAATATATTCGATACCTAATCCAGAAACGCACCCTCTCGAAATCTGGACAGCAAGCTACACCGCGATGCAGAGCGCCTCTCTTGCAGAGTCTGCCGCTTGAGTTTGATAAACATCTCCGTAACGCTATCACGCTTACCAAATAACCCTGTGACGAAACGCGCCGCTCTTCTTTGGATCTTCTCTATCTCCTCCGTCGACCCGATAGGTCCAACGAGTGTTTTGTAAGCCACCTCCTTTGTTGATGGACTACATTTTCCAAGAACTCTGCCAATGAATCTCAACCTGGTACTCGCCATACCAACAATTAATTTTATATGATCATTCCACTTAAAATCATTCCGCACGTATACTCCCAGATATTTTACACAAGTAACTGCTACCAGTGTTTGTTCCGCTAGCATATAATCATACAATAAAGGATATTTCTTTCTACTTATTCTCAATACATTACGTTTGTCTATGTTAAGGGTCAGTTGCCACTCCCTGCACCAAGTGCCTATCCGCTGCAGATCTTCCTGCATTTCGCTGCAGTTTTCTAATGCTTCTAATGCTTCTCTCTTAGCACTGACACCTTTACGAAAACGCCGCTACTGTCGACCGCCAAGTGATGGCAGTTGTCCACTGCGTTGTCCGTGGTGAGAGGTAATGCCTGAAACGTTGTATTCTCGGCACACTCTTGACACTGTGGATCGCGGAATATTGAAATCCCAAACGATTTCTAAAATGGAATGTCCCATGCGTGTAGCTCCAACTACCATACCGCGTTCAAGTTGTGTTAATTCTCGTCGTGCGGCCACAATAACGTCGGAATCCTTTTCACCTGAATCACCTGAGTATAAATGATATCTCCGCCAATGCACTAGCCTTTTATACCTTCTTCATGTGATACCACCGCAATCTGTATTTATGTGTATCGCTACCCCATGATCTTTGTCACCGTAGTGTGCATCAAGTGTATTCGAGGCTTCTACTCTCTAGTGCAGGGCCGGCCAAACGCTGCACAGTGTGCAGACGTGCGGAAGTGCTGCACATGTGCGCACGTGTGCGACAGCGAGCGACAGCGACATCTGTTATTAGACATGTGTCCTAAATGAACGGCGGCGGCTCGACTTCCCTGTTTATGTGGTGCAAGCAAGAGCGCAACATACCCAGTCTCGTTTACCCCTGGTAACCGTAACCTTAACAGTGAAGTACTGAGAAATGGCAGGTACTGTGAAACAGCAAAGGACGGGAGATCTATGTTCTCAGTCGTATAAAAATGACTGGGAACTGTAATTCTTTTTTGTAGCCGTTGGTGAAAACCCACAACTTTTGCTGTGCCGCCGAATAACAGGCGGCCAGCGTAAGTTTTCAATTGAAAGACACTACAATACATATCACAAAGACGAGTGTAGTGTACTCAACAGTGAAGAACGGCAAGCAAAATTAAATGTCCTTAAGAAAATGGATGAAACACATCAACTCGGTTATCATTTCTCATGACCAGTGATAAACGTGTTTGGATTTATTCCTTTCATAATTAAAACTTATTGTTTACTAACTGTGCATTATTGCCTCAGTCTGCTCCATGTCACATTGTTATCAGGAAAGTTGGTCGTTAAACCGATTGTTGCAGTGTATACTTACATTTAGGGTTTTATTTAATGTGTGAAGGGCTACGCTCAGCTGAAGTCGATAAAACATAACATTCATCTAATTGTCGGTTATTATGCAGATTTCAGTCGGAACTGATGGAAGATATAGCAATAATAGTATTGAAATAACAGGTGATCATCGAGAGGTCTGCGGTTATCATTCTGTTCAGAGGTCAGTGAGACAGAAATTATGGGTGTAACTGAAGGCACCGAGAATTAGTTATGGGAAACCTTGCATTAGTTTAATGTTATTTGAAATCATGAATAAGGTTCTTTGAAAGTCGCTAAGTGCTCTCTTTCTTAAATACTAGATCAAAAATATTACGCGTATTTACGTGCCGTCAGTCAAGCAGCATTAATAAAAACCCACGGTTGTTAACTGTATTACTTGTCTTACTGGGTTAAACTGTTAACATAAAAGTAAACGTCTCAATCAGTAGACTGTGACAGTATTTTAAATGTTTAATACGCGAAATACCTTCCCATGGTTGGCTTGCAAGCTGTGGAAAGAGCACTAGGATGCGCCGGTACAGAGTATCCCAGCAAGTGGATAAAGCGACATCTGTGCGTAGAAACATGCACTACATGAACGCTGACGGCTGCGGCGTGCACGCTGTGACCCGGAAGTTGCACACGTGCAGGAGCAACGCACGCGTCCAGAATTTCTCGCCGGCCCTGCTCTAGTGAATGAGATTTTTTGGCTCTATCAAAAAATGACGTCAAAGTACAGTCTCCGAAGAAAATTTTAGTCAAGTAGTACAAACATCTTGAAATTGGTAGGAAGTCATATACCGAAAAAAAAATTCATGGGGGAGTATATAGATATGAAAATGACGAGTGAACACGATACATCTCATACTGCTATTGATGTTCGTACAATTAGACTTAAGGTTTCAGTAGTTGATATCCAAGGTGAGTCAATGCTTGAATTAAAGTTCATGGATACGCACATCCACCTATAACATTCAAGTGTTCTGAAGTTGTACGATCTGTATTATGCACTAGCATATTAGAAGCGTACTTTGAATCTCTTGAGTACTTGCGCAACAACAGGCTAACTATGGACTAAGTTGAGCGATGCCCGTATCCCCCTTGTGCCAAAGAGTGTAAGCCTCAAGCTCATCACGTCCAATGAGGCTGAGATTACGAACGGTATTCCATTGCATGCGCTCGCATCTATTGGACTCGATGTAATACAGGCTGAATTTAAGACTGACGAAACGGGCTTTTTTTTTTTTTTTTTTTTTTTTGCGAAATGCTGTACAGCAACGGGATGGTTGTAAGTAAATCATTGTTGTTAGTCTTGAAGGATACACAGTTATATGAGTTGCATTTATGCTGTATCCTGAGTTATAGCGTGTCTACATGACTTGCCAGAGTGACAAAAGCAGGGATTCACCTTTTGATTTTACTGTTTTGGTGTGAATATTTACACATTTACTACCCCTGTAATACTGAATCATTTCCACATTACTAGATGACAGGTACTAGCTAGTGGGTTACAGAAGTTGTGTTTATGTTGCTGATACCATAGAATTTCAACTCCATTCTTTTCTTATTTTGAAACTGAGTAACACAGTAGTGACACAAGTTCCACCGACCGGTTTTATTTCATGCTCACTAAAAGACTTTCTTACGCTGTACTATTTGAATTTCGGTTATGTTTCACAGTGGACAGTTCGTACTCAGTTTAAAGAGATAAATGAAGACATAAGTAAAGAGATATCTGTTACACTGTCATGTAGTAACTCCTACAAATAGCACAAAATTTCTGATAAAGTTTCACTACTAGGGACTACCATCTTCAGAAAAACACGACAAGAAAGTGAAGTTATTGATGTTAATTCTTTAGTTACTTGTGCAGAAGTTAATACTAGAAGTTTATTTATGCAGTGAACGAAACAGTAAGTTCATTAGGACAGAAGGTGGAAGTCAGGGTCATTAACTATTTGCTACAGTTTTGCGATATTTGTAAAATCAACAGTTAGAAGCAATAATTCATATAACAGCCTTCTGCAAACAATAAAAAATTTACACAGGCATTAGCAATGTCTACCATTATATAAGACACAACATGTATCAAACAAACATGTTACCATTCGTGCTGCGCTTCTGTCGATAGGTTCAATAATCTTTGTTAGTCCTATTTCTTACGGACCCCACACACTTGAGCAAGATTCTATTTTTTGTATGCAATCTCCTTTGTAGATTCATTGCGCTTCCCTCCCATTCTGACAATGAACCAAAGCCTGCCTCTTGTTTTTACCTATGTCGGAGCCGATGTGATTGTTCCATTTCATGTCCCTATGAAGTGTTGCAGCCAGAAATTTGTATAAATGACTTATTTCAGTTGTGGCTTGTTGACTCGGTAGTAATAGGATACCACGCTTTTTCGTGTTGTTAAATGCACAATTTTATGAACTTTTAAATTGCCCGCTTCGCACCACTTCGATTGCTTAGAAATATCTGAATGAATATTTGTGCAGTTTCTTTCAGACGGTACTTCGCTGTAGATAACTGTATCACTTGCTAAAATTTGAAAGATGCTCTGTACTTACAGAATACTGAAGTTTTCTCGAGCAGTTGATTACCGCTGAAAAAATATGGCTTTGACACACGAAAATCTTTCTCGTACACAGGGATAGTTAAGAAGGTAACCGTTTCGCAGAATATGTCAAAGTTAATTATGCGCTCTGCATGGAGACGGTCTGTAGAACGGTTTCTCACACTCAGGTGTACAGAACTGTAGCGTCCTTGGTCAAGCAGTAGCTCTGCACGCGTTGAGTATCAAAGCCGGCGCGGTGCACACGCAAGCAGGTGCGAGAACCAGCTCGACCGTGCCGCTTGCTGTTAGACGCCGCCCCAGCGGGTAAGATGAAACACGCTAACGAACAGAACACAGTAAGTGCCATAGCCCGATTTCCCAGAAACGTCGATCAATGGAAGGGGAGACAAAATAAGCGAACACATGTTTCGGCTTATCCGTAGATACTCGACCGTTTCTGAGGAAGGACTTTCAAAGTTTTCGACGTAATTTAGATGTCTCTTAGCGCTCGATGAGGCCAGCCCAGTTGGTAGCACAGTGGCTAGTGTCACAGCCATTCGATTTTTGCGTCCCGTGT
The DNA here is from genome assembly GCF_021461385.2 of Schistocerca piceifrons. Classification (NCBI taxonomy): domain Eukaryota; kingdom Metazoa; phylum Arthropoda; class Insecta; order Orthoptera; family Acrididae; genus Schistocerca; species Schistocerca piceifrons. The sequence goes on from NC_060149.1 coordinate 100,311,224, forward strand.
TCGAGATCCGATTATTGTTTTATATTATTTAATATTATTTTATTTTCCTTTATCTGCCAGGGAGTGGAAGGAAGCCAGTGTGCACTCCGTGTGCATACCGGGGGGAGTCATTCCAGATGTGGAAAGGGTGCTTCCGGATGCCATGAAGAGTACAGAGAGCAGTCAACTGCAGGTGGAGGCCCATATCGGTACCAATGACGTGTGTCGCTTTGGATCTGAGGAGATTCTCTCTGGTTTTGGGCGGCTAGACTGCCGGTCTTCCTTGCGAGATTAAGGCGGAGCTCACCATCTGCAGCATCGTTGACAGAACCGACTGTGGTCCTTTGGTGCAGAGCCGAGTGGAGGGTCTGAATCAGAGGCTCAGGCGATTCTGTGACCATGTAGGCTGCAGATTCCTTGACTTGAGCCGTCGGGTGGTGGGTTTCCGTGTTTCGCTTAATAGGTCAGGAGTCCAACACACACACGAAGCGGCTACACGCGTAGCGGGGGCTATAAGGAAGGGCCTGGGCGGTTTTTTAGGCTAGAGAGTCTCAGGAAACCACAGAAAGGGCGTCCATCTAAAAGCAGACAGGTAAAACATAGTAAGGAAATTGTAGAAACGATCGGCATTGTAGTTGTAAGTTGTCGTAGCTGTGTTGGGAAAGAACCGGAGCACCAAGCCCTATTAGAAAGCACTGAAGCTCAAGTAGTTATAGGTGCGGAAAGCTGGCTAAAGCAGGAAATAAGTTCAGCCGAAATTTTTTCAAACGTCCTAACAGTGTTCAGAAAGGATAGATTAAATACAGTTGGTGGTGTATTTATTGCTGTCAGAAGTGGTTTACCGTGTAGTGAAATAGAAGCAGATAGTTCCTGCGAAATAGTATGGGTAGAGGCTATACTTGATAATCGGACTTAACTATTTATTGGATCGTTTTACCGACTCCCCGACACAAAAGATATAGTTGCTGAATAGTTCAAAGAGAACCTGTGTCTCCTTTCAAATAGTAACCCCACTCATACAATTACAGTCGGTGGTAACTTCAATCTACATACGATATGCCGGAAAAGTTATTCGTTTGAAGCCAACGGCAGGCATAAAACGCAATCCGAAAATGTACTGAATGCTTTCTCAGAAAATTACTTTGAACAATTAGCTCATGAGGCCACTCGAAGCGTAACTGGTTGCGAAAGCATACTTGACATCTTAGTAACAACTTATCCTGGACTAATAGGGAGTATCATGACGAATACAGGGATTAGCAGCCACAAGACAGTTGCTGCTAAGCTGAATTCCGTAACACCCACAACCGTCAAAACGAAAAGCAAAGTACACCTCTTTAAAAAAATCTGATAAAAATGCTCTTAACGCCTTTTTAAGAGACAGTCTCCAATCCTTCCGATCTGATCACGTAAGCGTAGAAAAAATTTGGAATGATTTCAAAGAGATAATATCGACGGCAGTTGAGAGATATATACCACATAAATTAATAAGTGATGGTACTGATCCCCCTGCTACACAAAACGGGTCAGATTGCTGTTTCAGAAGCAACGAAAAAAGCATGCCAAATTTAAAAGAACACAAAATCCCTAAGACTGGCAAAGTTTTGCAGAAGTTGGAAATATAGTGCGCACTTCAATGCGAGATGCTTTTAATAATTTCCACAACGAAACTCTGTCTTGGAATCTGGCAGAAAACTCAAAGCGATTCTGATCATACACAAAGCACACCAGTGGCAAGAAGCAATCTACGCCTTCACTGCGCGATAACAACGGTGAAGCCATTGATGACAGTGCCTCTAAAGCAGAGTTATTAAACACGGTTTTCCGAAACTCCTTCACCAAAGAAGACTAAGTAAATATTTCTGAATTCCAATCAAGAACAACTGCCAAGATGAGAAACATAGAAGTAGATATCCTCGGTGTAGCAAAGCAGCTTAAATCACTTAATAAATGCAAGGCCTGCGGTCCAGATTGAATACCAGTTAGGTTCCTTTCAGAGTATGCTGATAAAATAGCTCCATATTTAGCAACTATATACAACCACTCGCTCACAGGAAGTTCCGTACTTAAAGACTGGAAAACTGCTCAAGTCACACCTATACCCAAAAAGGGAAATAGAAGTAATGCGCTGAATTGCAGGCCCATATCACTACGTCGATTTGCCGTAGGGTCTTGGAACATGTACTGTGTTCGAACATTATGAATTACCTCGAAGAAAACGATTTATTGACACATAGTCAGCACGGAGTCAGAAAACATCGTTCTTGTGCGTTCTTGTGAAACACAGCTATCTGTTTATACTCGTGAAGTAATGAGTGCTATCGACAGGGGAAGTCAAATTGATTCCATATTTTTAGATTTCCAGAAGACTTTCGACACCGTTCCTCACAAGCGTCTTCTAACCGAACTTCGTGCCTATGGAATATCGCCACAGTTGTACGACTGGATTCGTGATGTTCTGTCAGAAAGGTCACAGTTAGTAGCGATAGACGGAAAGCCATCGAGTAAAACAGAAGTAATATTCGGCGTTCCTCAAGGAAGTGTTACAGACCCTTTATTGTTCCTGATCTATATTAACGACATAGGAGACAATCTGAACAGCCCTATTAGATTGTTTGCAGATCTTGCTGTCATTTACCGTCTTGTAAAGTTATCAGATGAGCAAAACGAATTGCATAATGATTTAGATAAGATATCTATATGATGCGAAAAGTGGCAGTTGACCGTGAATAAAGAAAAGTGTGAAGTTATTCACATGAGTACTAAAGGAAATTTCCTAAATATCGATTACGCAATAAGTCGCACAAATCTTAAGGCTGTAAATTCAACTAGAAACTTATGGATTACAATTACAAATAACTTAAATTGGAACGATCACATAGATAATTTTGTTGCGAGAGCAAACCAAAGACAGCGATTCATTGGCGGAACACCTTAGGAGGTGCAACAGGACTACTAAAGAGACTGCGTACCCCACACTTGTCCGCCATATTCTGGAGTATTGCTGTGCGGTGTGGGATCCGCGTCATTTGGGACTGACGGATAACATCGAGGAAGTTCGAAGAAGGGCGGCTAATTTTGTATTATCGCAAAATAGGGGAGAAAGTGACACAGACATGACACGTGAATTGGAGTGGCAATCATTAAAACAAAGGCGTTTTTCGTTGCGACGGGATTTTCTCATGACATTTCAATCACCAGTTTCCTCCTACGATTGCGAAAACATTTTGTTGGCACCCACCTCCATAGGGAGAAATGATCATCACGATAAAATAACAGAAATCAGGGCTCTGTCAGAAATATTTAAGTGCTCGTTTTCTCCCAGAGTCGCTCGAAAGTGGAACGGTAGAGAGACAGCTTGAAGGTGGTTCACTGAACCCTCTGCCAGGCACTTTATTGTGAATAGCAGACAGAGTAATCAGGTAGATGTAGATGTAGATCAACTCATGTCCGTAGAAGATTACTAAACGAATGCCAGCCAGATATGTAGAGTCGTGGACAAAACGAGCGAGACCCCTCGCCTTTTCGTAATGCTGACCCGCACAGCTTTAAAATCTGCTACACAGCATAACAGGTAAGGCGACGAAGTGCTACCAACATACTACGCACAGGCCTGAAACTGACAAACTATCCGATATTTGTCAGACTGTTTACAATCATGTCTAAGACTATATTAATGCTGATTATGGTGTTATACACAACACGTAAATACAAAATATAAATGAAAGAAGAAACGCTAATTAGTATTCACTTTACGAATAAAAATGAATTTCAGCTTATCGAGATAACATAACTGTTTTAGTAAGACAAAGTACCCGGCCGGCTGTTGTGACCGAGCGGTTCTAGGAGCTTCAGTCTGGAACCGCGCGACCGCTACGGTCGCAGGTTCGAATCATGCCTCGGGCATGGACGTGTGTGATGTCCTTAGGTTAGTTAGGTTTAAGCAGTTCTAAGTCTAGGGGACTGATAACTTCAGCGCCCGCATCTCGTGGTCGTGCGGTAGCGTTTTTGCTTCCCACGCCCGGGTTCCCGGGTTCGATTCCCGGCGGGGTCAGGGATTTTCTCTGCCTCGTGATGGCTGGGTGTTGTGTGCTATCCTTAGGTTAGTTAGGTTTAAGTAGTTCTAAGTTCTAGGGGACTGATGACCATAGATGTTAAGTTCCCTAATACTCAGAGACATTTAAACCATCTTACCAAGTAATGGAATACAAGGGCGTCATATTATATGTTACATGTGTGTATGTTGTTTTCAGGAGTTACAGTCTTCTTCAATTCTTATATTCTTGTATTTAATTGTTATATCAATTCTTAATTCTGATAGTGTATTCTAATGTTTATTCTTCAGGACTATTTTGTGCATTCAGTTGAATTATATTGATCGTAGAAACATTCGAAACATAAAAATTCGGAACATGACGAGCATAACGAGAAGGCAGGTTTGCAACAGAGACATTTCTTCGTATAAATCTCACTCCGGAAAGAAACATCGTTAACACAGTCGTAGTTTTCACGCGCTGGCAATATTTTCTCGGCAAACCAAACATAACGGATCACCTTTCCGAAAAATGGTGCTTGCAGCTGACTATGAATCAAGATACACTAGAGGAGTTTCACCTAAGACAATTTCAAATATTTTTTTAAAATTCAGTTACTGTTTTTAAATTCACTCACCAGACATACTATTAGTGAATGAATAAGGACAACGATATTTCACTATTGATTGGAAAACTTTCTTGTAGTGATCTTCTATGGACATAGATAGTGGAGCGAAAACCAAAAATTAAAATAATTGTCGGGTTTCTAACACGGAGCACAACAGTGTGGAGTCGTGACGTCTTAGACTGTGCCACATCTGCAGTTGCCGGCCGCCGTGGCCGTGCGGTTCTAGGCGCTCCAGTCCGGAGCCGCGCTGCTGCTACGGTCGCAGGTTCGAATCCTGCCTCGGGCATGGGTGTGTGTGATGTCCTTAGGTTAGTTAGGTTTAAGTAGTTCTAAGTTCTAGGGGACTGATGACCACAGCAGTTGAGTCCCATAGTGCTCAGAGCCATTTGAACTATTTGAACCTCTGCAGTTGAACCATTTACTCGTTCAAAGGCACAATCAGTACCTCGAAAACTTTGGCCGTCGTTTTCTCAGAAACGGTCGAGTATCTACGGATAAACCGAGACATGTTTCGCTTATTTTGACCCCTCTTCCACCAAGCGAAGTTTCCGGGAAATCAGGTTATGACACCTGCCGTGTTCTCCTTTCAAGTGCAGCCACACTGTCTGCCAGCTCTGCAAGGCACATGTTATCAGTCACGGTTGCACAACACGTGCTGGCACGATCTGTCAACCAGCGAGTCTGCTTCATATCGATGTGTGCATAGCAAGCTCTCTCCGAAAAGTGACAGTTACAGCGGTCACGATGCCTCCAACCAAAGTCGAATGCTGAAAGAAATCTTTATGTCGACCGATCCTGCAACATTAAGGGCGTTTTTCGTAAATCGTAGGTTCTGTCTTGACGGTATCAGTACAATATTTATGTAAAGTAAGCTCCCACTAGCCCGCCCGGCTATCCGCGCGGTCGCTTCCTGAGCGGGAAGACGTGCCGGTCCTCGGCACGAATTCGCCCGGCGGATTAGTGTCGAGGTCCGGTGCGCCGGACAGTCTGTGGATGTTTTTTAAGGCGGTTTTCCATCTGCATCGGTGAATGCGGGCTGGTTCCCCTTATTCCGCCTCGGTTACACTGTGTCGGCGATTGCTGCGCAAACACTGTCTCCATGTACGCGTACATCATAATTACTCTACCACGCAAATATTTAGGGTTACACTCTCTGGTATGAGACGTTCCCGGGGTGTCCACTGGGGGCCGAACCGCACCATAACCCTGGATTCGGTGTGGGGCGGCGGTGGGGTGGGTAGACCTCTGTGGCCTGTAGTGGGGTTGTGAACCACTGAGAGCTACGGCGGGACGAAGCCTCTCCGTCGTTTATAGGTCCCCGGTGTATTCCACAATACACAAGCACCTACTGCTCGTCTCTATTGATCCCACGCCACAGAAGTAGTACGCTATGGACTGCGTTTGTCCTGACTGATCCTACAAGCCTTTTCTTAGTTGAAGTATACGTCTACCGACTATTTGTATGGGTTAAGTAGGATCGTATCTCAGTAACGATGAAACGACACACCGGGGACATCTCTGAGGAGGGCTCTGGAGCCGGTTCGAATTGTGGGCACCTCAACCAAATGGTAAAGTCATGTGGACTGAATTTCCCTTGTGTATGTGTGTGTGTGGGGGGGGGGGGGGGGGGGGGGAGGACTCACGCGCACCGCGCGAGTCTGCTTCATACGGTGCAACGCAGTGCGGAGAACTGCCTCGCATATACGTTAGGAATTTTAGCACATACACACAGAAAAACCCTTTCTTTATTCTTCTTGATGTAGTTCTAACATGTGAGCGCGTTAGTATATGGAGGCAGCAATAGCGAGTCTAAAATGGCTCTGAGCACTATGGGACTTGACATCAGAGGTCATCAGTCCCCTAGAACTTAGAACTACTTAAACCTAACTAACCTAAGGACATCACACACATCCATGTCCGAGGCAGGATTCGAACCTGCGACCGTAGCGGTTGCGTGGTTCCAGACTGAAGCGCCTAGAACCGCTCGGCTACACCGGCCGGCCATAGCGAGTCACTAAGTGGTATTTCACTCAGGCGTATCGCCAGAACGTTACCTACAACCCCATCGAAGTTGATACTATTTCTGCGGGAAGAATGGTGTAGGTCTCCCTTGAGAGCAATACGAGACCTTTATTTATACATTCCGAGACGACTGTACTTTGTTTAGAAAGCCAACGAGTTTTTCTGCCGTGCTGGGACGTTTGCGGCGTGTTGTGCTTCCATAATTTTCTGTCCATAATTTTTCTTGAGCGAAACTTGACATTACTAATTCCAAATTTGTCCTGAGACTGGTTAGGGTGAAGTGACACTGAACTGATTTCTATCTTCACTTAAATAATGATGCTGCAATTACAATATTGTGCACCTCTTCGACATAATACAAGGGAAAAAAGACTTCCGCCTTCTTTGAAATTTTTTTCGATGCGCTTTGTCAAATCTGTCTGGCGTGTTTTCCCGTACTAGACAGAATGCTCTAGCAGACGACGACGAAGGGCAGTAAAGACAGTCCTTTAGTTGTCCTGTGTACTATGCCACCTTAATCAAATATGATTTACGATGTACTGCGTATAACCTTGTGCAGCCACGTTCTTTAATACAGGTCCCACGCCACAGATGAAGTAATATACGTACAAGCTGTGTTAAGGGTGTGATATAATAGTACACGAAGAGCATTGATAGCGCGTTAATAAAATGTAGTTAAACGTAATTATCTGCCTGATAATACATGCCTCAGTGATGCAGTTAGCCCTACCGTAGGTGCAACCACAACGGAGGGGTGCCCACAGAGAGATCAGACAACGTGTGGTTCCTGAAGAGGGGCAGCAGCCCTTTCAGTAGTTGCAGGGGCAACAGTTTGGATGATTGAGTGAGCTGGCCTTGTAACATCAAACAAAATGGCCCTGCTTTGCTGAACGCAAGGGGAAACTACAGTCGTAATTTTTCCCGAGGGCATGCAGCTTTACTGTATGGTTAAATGATTCCTGAGGTAAAATAGTCCCCCATTCGAATCTCAAGACGGGGGCTACTCAGAAGGACGTCGTTATCAGGAGAAGAAAACTGGCGTTCTACGGATCGGAGAGAGGAATGTCAGATCCCTTAATCGGGCAGCTAGGTCATACAAAAGTTTATTGTAGGGACGTTTACTTTGGAGAGAGCACTGCCTATTTCCTTTTCCAATGCTGTTCAGTTCGACCTTGGTCTCGACCTGTAATGTCCTCGTCTTCTCCGAGACTTTTACTCTACCTTTCATGGAAGTCTGTGTCCCCGGGGATAGCTACTACAGATTAGAATTATGAAGAACCGTTTACACATTCAGACATCACCTGGCAGCAGACTGTGACTGATCTTACCCTGTTACATTAGTTACTCACGCTGCGGATATTTGCTATAAGTTCCTGTATTCCTAATATGTATTTTTTACTGGTTTCAGTACAACAAAATCTACGTCAACTCCAAAACCATCACAGGATGGTAATGTGAGTGAATGTTATTACCTGATGATACGCAGGTAACATTAAGTTACGGGATAGCGGTAGGCACATATACAGACTGTGGCAGCCTTGCATACAAAAGGTATAAAGGGGCAGTGCATTGACGGAGCTGTCATTTGTACTCATGTACTTCATGTGAACAGGTTTCCAACGTGATATGGTCGCACGATAGGAATCAACAGCCTCTGAACTCGGACTGGTAGATGGAGATAAACGTATGGCCTATTTCATTTCGGAAATCGTTAGGGAATTCAGTATTACAAGATCCACAGGGTCCAGAGTGTGGCGGGAATACCATATTTCAGGCATTACCTCTCACCACGGACAACGCAATGGCCGACGGTCTTCACCTAACGACCAAGACCACTGGGGTATGTGTAGAGTTGTCAGTGCTAACAGACAAGCAATGCTGCGTGAACTAACCCCAGAAATCAATGTGGGACGTGCAACGTAGGTACCCGTTAGCACAGTGCGGTGAAATTTGGTGCTAATGGACTATGGCAGCAGACGAGACGGCCGAAGCGAGTGCCTTTGCTAATAGCACGACAGCGCCTGCAGCGCCTCTCCCCTGTCGCCAAGAGTGGCCGCACGGTTTGAGGCGCCATGTTACGGATTGCACGGCCCCTCCCGCCGTAGATTCCCTCTGGCATGAAGGTGTGTGCTGCTCTTAGCATAAGTTAGTTTAAGTAGTGTGTAAGTCTAGGGACCGATGACCTCAGCAGTTTTGTCCCTTAGCAGTTCACACCCATTTGAACATTTGAGCCTCTCCCGCGCTCGTAAACATATCGGTTGGACCCCAGTCGAGTGGAAGACTTTGACCTGGTAGGATGAGTCCCGATTTCAGTTGGTATGAGCAAATGGTAGAGTTAGTGTGTGCCGCTGATCCCACGAAGCCATGGACCCAAGTTGTGAACAAGGCACTGTAGAAAGTGGTGGTGACTCCATAATGGAATGGGCTGTGTTTACATGGAATGGGCTGGGTCTTCTGGTCCAAATGAACCGATCATTGACTGGAAATGGCTATGTTCGGATACATGAAGACCATTTTCAGCAGTTCATAGACTTCATGTTCCCAAACAGTGGTGGAATTTTTATGGATGATAATGCACAGTGTCATGAGGCCACAGTTGTTCGCGATTGGTTTGAAAAACATTCTGGACAATTCGAGCGAATGCTTTGACCACCCAGATCGCCCGACACGAATCCCATCAAACATTTATACGGCGTAATCGAGAGATCAGTTCGTGCAGAAAATCCTGCTCTGGCAACATTTTCGCAATTATGAACGGCTGTAGAGGCAGCATGGCTCATTATTGCTGCAGGAGACTTCAACGCCTTCGAGATGCTGCTCTACACCGAGCAACACGAGGTCCCTCACGATGTTAGGAGGTATCCAATGACTCTTGCCACCTCACTGTAGGGACAGATATATTGCTGTGCTCGAAACTACAGTTTAACCTTTATGTGTGACTGTTCCCTTATTTCTCTTTAATTTCTTTTGTGTGTATGGTAATACGAATACATCAAAATCAGTTGTTTTCAAATTGGTTTGTTTGATAGCTCTTCCGATTGCCCAACCGCTCCCACCAGCAGCGGAGGTGCAATGACATCCAGTCTCGTAGGGGAAGACGTGGAGAAGATTTTTAAGGAGGTTTGTTCGAAACATAAGAACAAAATTTTCCCTACTACCAAAAGCTTATTTGTATGTATTTGAGAACACACAATGTCCATTCTATAACAATCTGCCACGTTAAAAATCTATACGTTAAGATTTGCATTCATGCCTAACAGCTTATTTTATAAGATGCTTGCGTTATAAATTTAAAATTTGTGTCCCTATTCGCCCATGCAGCTTTCAATTATTTTGAAGCCTTTACACAGATAGAGTTATATGTCAAAAAGGTTTGGTATCACATTACTACACTCATGATAAATATTTTGTTTGACATCTCTGTCTACTGCTCACCCTCACGTCTACTACAAACAGACTTTCCAGAAACAGTAACCCATAATTGCTGACAGCGCAGGGCAGGAGTTTAACTTTGTATATGAATCGAAGTAAATCTTTTTATATTTATTTATAAATCACCATTTCAATATGTTTACACACATAAAAGTTCCTTTACACATTGATATTTTCATGCTAAAATGCATTATATTCCAATGTGCATCTGTGAGTAATATTCCTGCTAACAATGTCCTGTCTTAATAAATTTTGTTTCGTATCTAGAGTGTGTTCCAGAACTTAAGGATCAAAATTATACAGATGGTAGATGATCATTACAATAACCTGAGGTCAGGAACATACGGTTAATAATGAATACCTAGTTCTTTATACTCACATATAGAGTGAGTATAGTGAGTACTTCAGGCCATGACCACTATGCAAAGTATTATGTATTAGAACATAACCCATTGGCAGAACCGAAATCAGGGTTAAGAATCATTTGATCTTATTCCTTACACAGATACGCTGTGTGTGATAGGGATGCAGCTGTGATCCATACACACTTTTCTTCAGCGTGTTAATTTCCCAGACAGTTTGGTGGACGCGTATGGATGACTGTCCTCCCATCCGCTAAAACGCTATCCTCTCTACATCTACATCTACATTTATACTCCGCAAGCCACCCAACGGTGTGTGGCGGAGGGCACTTTACGTGCCACTGTCATTACCTCCCTTTTCTGTTCCAGTCGCGTATGGTTCGCGGGAAGAACGACTGTCTGAAAGCCTCCGTGCGCGCTCGAATCTCTCTAATTTTACATTCGTGACCTCCTCGGGAGGTATAAGTAGGGGGAAGCAATATATTCGATACCTCATCCAGAAACGCACCCTCTCGAAACCTGGCGAGCAAGCTACACCGCGATGCAGAACGTCTCTCTTGCAGAGTCTGCCACTTGAGTTTGCTAAACATCTCCGTAACGTTATCACGGTTACCAAATAACCCTGTGACGAAACGCGCCGCTCTTCTTTGAATCTTCTCTATCTCCTCCGTCAACCCTATCTGGTACGGATCCCACACTGATGAGCAATACTCAAGTATAGGTCGAATGAGTGTTTTGTAAGCCACCTCCTTTGTTGATGGACTACACTTTCGAAGGACTCTCCCAATGAAACTCAGCCTGGTACCCGCCTTACCAACAAATTAATTTTATATGATCATTCCACTTCAAATCATTCCGCACGCATACTCCCAGATATTTTACAGAAGTAACTGCAACCAGTGTTTGTTCCGCTATCATATCATCATACAATAAAGGATCCTTCTTTCTATGCATTCGCAATACATTACATTTGTCTATCTTAAGGGTCAGTTGCCACTCCCTGCACCAAGTGCCTATCCGCTGCAGATCTTCCTGCATTTCGCTACAATTTTCTAATGCCGCAACTTCTCTGTATACTACAGCATCATCCGCGAAAAGCCGCATGGAACTTCCGACACTATCTACTATGTCATTTATATACACTCCTGGAAATGGAAAAAAGAACACATTGACACCGGTGTGTCAGACCCACCATACTTGCTCCGGACACTGCGAGAGGGCTGTACAAGCAATGATCACACGCACGGCACAGCGGACACACCAGGAACCGCGGTGTTGGCCGTCGAATGGCGCTAGCTGCGCAGCATTTGTGCACCGCCGCCATCAGTGTCAGCCAGTTTGCCGTGGCATACGGAGCTCCATCGCAGTCTTTAACACGGGTAGCATGCCGCGACAGCGTGGACGTGAACCGTATGTGCAGTTGACGGACTTTGAGCGAGGGCGTATAGTGGGCATGCGGGAGGCCGGGTGGACGTACCGCCGAATTGCTCAACACGTGGGGCGTGAGGTCTCCACAGTACATCGATGTTGTCGCCAGTGGTCGGCGGAAGGTGCACGTGCCCGTCGACCTGGGACCGGACCGCAGCGACGCACGGATGCACGCCAAGACCGTAGGATCCTACGCAGTGCCGTAGGGGACCGCACCGCCACTTCCCAGCAAATTAGGGACACTGTTGCTCCTGGGGTATCGGCGAGGACCATTCGCAACCGTCTCCATGAAGCTGGGCTACGGTCCCGCACACCGTTAGGCCGTCTTCCGCTCACGCCCCAACATCGTGCAGCCCGCCTCCAGTGGTGTCGCGACAGGCGTGAATGGAGGGACGAATGGAGACGTGTCGTCTTCAGCGATGAGAGTCGCTTCTGCCTTGGTGCCAATGATGGTGGTATGCGTGTTTGGCGCCGTGCAGGTGAGCGCCACAATCAGGACTGCATACGACCGAGGCACACAGGGCCAACACCCGGCATCATGGTGTGGGGAGCGATCTCCTACACTGGCCGTACACCACTGGTGATCGTCGAGGGGACACTGAATAGTGCACGGTACATCCAAAGCGTCATCGAACCCATCGTTCTACCATTCCTAGACCGGCAAGGGAACTTGCTGTTCCAACAGGACAATGCACGTCCGCATGTATCCCGTGCCACCCAACGTGCTCTAGAAGGTGTAAGTCAACTACCCTGGCCAGCAAGATCTCAGGATCTGTCCCCCATTGAGCATGTTTGGGACTGGATGAAGCGTCGTCTCACGCGGTCTGCACGTCCAGCACGAACGCTGGTCCAACTGAGGCGCCAGGTGGAAATGGCATGGCAAGCCGTTCCACAGGACTACATCCAGCATCTCTACGATCGTCTCCATGGGAGAATAGCAGCCTGCATTGCTGCGAAAGGTGGATATACACTGTACTAGTGCCGACATTGTGCATGCTCTGTTGCCTGTGTCTATGTGCCTGTGGTTCTGTCAGTGTGATCATGTGATGTATCTGACCCCAGGAATGTGTCAATAAAGTTTCCCCTTCCTGGGACAATGAATTCACGGTGTTCTTATTTCAATTTCCAGGAGTGTATATTGTGAAAAGCCATGGTCCCATAACACTCCCCTGTGGCACGCCAGAGGTTACTTTAACGTCTGTAGACGTCTCTCCATTGATAACAACATGCTGTGTTCTGTTTGCTAAAAACTCTTCAATCCAGCCACACAGCTGGTCTGATATTCCGAAGGCTCTTACTTTGTTTATCAGGCGACAGTGCGGAACTGTATCGAACGCCTTCCGAAAGTCAAGGTAAATAGCATCTACCTGGGAGCCTGTATCTAATATTTTCTGGGTCTCATGAACAAATAAAGCGAGTTGGGTCTCACACGATCGCTGTTTCCGGAATCCATGTTGAATCCTACAGAGTAGATTCTGGGTTTCCAAAAACGACATGATACTCGAACAAAAAACATGTTCTAAAATTCTACAACAGATCGACGTCACAGATATAGGTCTATAGTTTTGCGCATCTGCTCGACGACCCTTCTTGAAGACTGGGACTACCTGTGCTCTTTTCCAATCATTTGGAACCTTCCGTTCCTCTAGAGATTTGCGGTACACGGCTGTTAGAAGGGGGCAAGTTCTTTCGCGTACTCTGTGTAGAATCGAATTGGTATCCCGCCAGGTCCAGTGGACTTTCCTCTGTTGAGTGATTCCAGTTGCTTTTCTATTCCTTGGACACTTATTTCGATGTCAGCCATTTTTTCGTTTGTGCGAGGATTTAGAGAAGGAACTGCAGTGCGGTCTTCCTCTGTGAAACAGCTTTGGAAAAAGGTGTTTAGTATTTCAGCTTTACGCGTGTCATCCTCTGTTTCAATGCCATCATCATCCCGGACTGTCTGGATCTGCTGTTTCGAGCCACTTACTGATTTAACGTAAGACCAGAACTTCCTAGGATTTTCTGTCAAGTCGGTACATAGAATTTTACTTTCGAATTCACTGAACGCTTCACGCATAGCCCTCCTTACACTAACATCGTTTAGATTCTGTTTGTCTGAGAGGTTTTGGATGTGTTTAAACTTGGAGCGAAGCTCTCTTTGCTTTCGCAGTAGTTTCCGAACTTTGTGGTTGAACCACGGTGGGTTTTTCCCGTTCCTCACAGTTTTACTCGGCACGTACCTGTCTAAAACGCATTTTACAATTGCCTTAAACTTTTTCCATAAACACTCAACATTGTCAGTGTCGGAACAGAAATTTTCGTTTTGATCTGTTAGGTAGTCTGAAATCTGCCTTCTATTACTCTTGCTGAACAGATAAACCTTCCTCCCTTTTTTGTATTCCTATTAACTTTGATATTCAGGGATGCTGTAACGGCCTTATGATCACTGATTCCCTGTTCTGCACTTACAGAGTCGAAAAGTTCGGGTCTGTTTGTTATCAGTAGGTCCAAGATGTTATCTCCACGAGTCGGTTCTCTGTTTAATTGCTCGAGGTAATTTTCAGATAGTGCACTCAGTATAATGTCACTCGATGCTCTGTCCCTACCACCTGTTCTAAACATCTAAATGTTCCAGTCTATATCTGGTAAATTGAAATCTCCACCTAAGACTGTAACATGCTGAGAAAATTTATGTGAAATGTATTCCAAATTTTCTCTCAGTTGTTCTGCCACTAATGCTGCTTAGTCGGGAGGTCGGTAAAAGGAGCCAATTATTAACCTAGCTCGGTTGTTGAGTGTAGCCTCCACCCATAATATTTCACAGGAACTTCACTACAGGATAAACTACTACTAACAGCGACAAACACGCCACCACCGGTTGCATGCAATCTATCCTTTCTAAACACCGTCTGTGCGTTTGTAAAAATTTCGGCTGAATTTATCTCTGGCTTCAGCCAGCTTTCTGTACCTATAACGATTTCAGCTTCGGTGGTTTCTATCAGCGCTTGAAGTTCCGGTACTTTACCATTGCAGCTTCGACAGTTTACAATTACAATACCGATTGCTGCTTGGTCCCCGATTGTCCTGACTTGGCCCCGCACCCTTTGAGGCTGCTGCCCTTTCTGTACTTGCCCGACGCCATCTAACCTAAAAAACCGCCCAGTCCACGCCACACAGCCCCTGCTACCCGTGTAGCCGCTTGGTGCGTGTAGTGGACTCCTGACCTATCCAGCGAAACCCGAAACCCCACCACCCTATGGCGCAAGTCGGGGAATCAAGTTCAACTACGCGAACGGTTCTTT
Source organism: Schistocerca piceifrons (assembly GCF_021461385.2). Taxonomy (NCBI): domain Eukaryota; kingdom Metazoa; phylum Arthropoda; class Insecta; order Orthoptera; family Acrididae; genus Schistocerca; species Schistocerca piceifrons. The sequence continues at coordinate 100,326,393 of NC_060149.1, forward strand.
ATCTAGAACCTTGATGAAGTTTTTGCGGTTTGAATGACCCCATTTATCTATGTATTTGTTGGACTTGACGGGCATAATATCCTGGTGGCTCAAATGATGGTCTGCGAGCTTCTGTAACGCATAGTGCCCCAACTTCGACAACCAGTGATAAACTTCACTGTGGACGCATCAAAGAATGAGGTTTCTTTTCGATGTAGTGTCGCAACGCCTATGTGACAGGCAACTGTTTATCATGAACCAACAGGAGTTTACAAACCCATCCACAACACAGTACATTCAAAACTTTGTACCAACTGAAATTTTAATTATGACCATTTTTTATCAATCTGAAGATACTATCTTTAAAATTCTACGGTATGTATTACATTGACCTTAATTGTTTAGGATATGTTGCCTGGCAAAAAAGTTAGACACCAAGAAAGGGGAAGGAAATTAAACGAAACTTCGCTTGTTGGGATGTATGTGATATTATTTCTATGATTACGAAATAGAGTCAAGTTTATATATAACTTGGAAGTGTGTGTGCAGCTTATTAGTATGACGTAGCCCCATCTCTGGCCAGGACGCATGCACTGATTTGGTTGGGAATGGCTGAAACCTTCATACACTCTATGGTGTACAGGCGACCGACAGTGATTAAATGTAAGTAATTATCGGATAATACATCATTTCCGTAGAACATTACGGAAAGAATGTGGGTAAATGTGCAGCTAATTGTTATTGTGAGGCGTTGATAGGTTGCCTCAATAACGATCCAGTGCAATTATGCGTAGTTACGAAGATTAGTGTTAATTACTTAGCTGAATTAGTTACTAATTATTAAACAGCAATTTAGTGAAAACCCAATTATTAAGTAAAATACGACCGTCGCCAGTTCTAAAACTGAGAATAGTTTTGATACTGACTGGATTGAACTGAATGTGAACATACTGTAGCATTTAAAAAAATAAAATTGCGACAGTGGATTATTATTTTAACTTTCGCCGACCTACCCGTTGCACGGTGGGCTTCATAAAATGCGCTACCCACCTTGCATAAATGTCAGGTTCTATCAGTATTACAGCTTATAAGAATATGTCTTTTCACTTTCCTAGCATCACTCACCTTGCTTACCTCGCGTCGTCTAAACCTTTCTCATCCCGACTGACTTCTCCATATAGGCGCAAGATTCGACGTGCAAACAACAAACTGAAGTGGCAGTAAGGGACTAAATCTAGAGCTACGAAATAACGTTATCTAAACATAGAATGCCACTTGACTTTGTGTTCATTAACGTTTAGCAGTAATAACGAGACGCGTGTTAGGATCTCATTAAGTTCATTCATTACATTAAATACAGCAGACACTAACGATGTTAAGAGCACTGACAAAAAAAGAAAACAATCTAATGTTTCATAGTGTTACAAGATGTTCAAAACTTTACACGACTGTTCACCAAGACACTGTTCCGCATGACAGGTGGTTTTCTGTAACTCGCCACACTTTATTGTCCACGGCACGTGTTGCATTTGTTCATACCTGGTATGAAACTATTAGTGCTTGTTATATACAAACGTTTTCCGAGGCACTGTTAACTGCGACGAATATTATCGGCAGCGCATTCCACTTGACTTCCCGACGCCAGTTGCCTCGCCCATACGTGACAGAAGACTCGTAACGAGTTACATAACAATTTGGCGACGGCTTGTTCAGTGAGCGCTTCTGATTCGTCCATCGTCTTGCACCAATAACGACTTAGTAAGAATATTCTTCTCATTTACCTTTTTACTTCTGTTAAAGACTTTATGAAATTGTTATTAACCTTCTATCAGTGCAGTTAATGTTGACGGTATGGCTGCAGGAGCAAAGCAGTCTAAAAATAATAAATACTAACTAATAACACTGTACTGATTCGCGTCAGACCCAGTATGTGGTTCCCAGTTCTCTATGCGGTACAGTCACCGCTAGCAGGCGCGTTCCCATGCTGTAAAACCATCTGCTGCAGAGCTCGAGGCACGCTACTCTCTTCCTACGTTGTTGCTACTGAATGTTCTTATCCGACCAATAGCAAGCAGAAATAATATAAAAAGCCACACATCCCCAACCAAAAACATTTTTTATAATTTTCTCCAGTTTCAGAAAAAAATCAGAAAACTTAAAAAACAAGAGAAATGAAGCTACTAACAGTTCTATTATAGTGTTATCTGCACTGTCACGTTTTGGATCCCTACTATTTTATTCTCAATATTTAAGGTGCTCCTCCCTATTGTTGGAATTATAAACACATAAATATTTAATTACATAGTCTTGCCTCCTTGTGTTGCAACGCAAATTTAATTTACATTTAGTAGAATTTCATTTTGACACACATTTGAAATTAAAAAAATCTTTTTGATTTACGACTCACGACGCCACTGCATCATATTTATTGGTTACATACACTCCTGGAAATTGAAATAAGAACACCGTGAATTCATTGTCCCAGGAAGGGGAAACTTTATTGACACATTCCTGGGGTCAGATACATCACATGATCACACTGACAGAACCACAGGCACATAGACACAGGCAACAGAGCATGCACAATGTCGGCACTAGTACAGTGTATATCCACCTTTCGCAGCAATGCAGGCTGCTATTCTCCCATGGAGACGATCGTAGAGATGCTGGATGTAGTCCTGTGGAACGGCTTGCCATGCCATTTCCACCTGGCGCCTCAGTTGGACCAGCGTTCGTGCTGGACGTGCAGACCGCGTGAGACGACGCTTCATCCAGTCCCAAACATGCTCAATGGGGGACAGATCCGGAGATCTTGCTGGCCAGGGTAGTTGACTTACGCCTTCTAGAGCACGTTGGGTGGCACGGGATACATGCGGACGTGCATTGTCCTGTTGGAACAGCAAGTTCCCTTGCCGGTCTAGGAATGGTAGAACGATGGGTTCGATGACGCTTTGGATGTACCGTGCACTATTCAGTGTCCCCTCGACGATCACCAGTGGTGTACGGCCAGTGTAGGAGATCGCTCCCCACACCATGATGCCGGGTGTTGGCCCTGTGTGCCTCGGTCGTATGCAGTCCTGATTGTGGCGCTCACCTGCACGGCGCCAAACACGCATACCACCATCATTGGCACCAAGGCAGAAGCGACTCTCATCGCTGAAGACGACACGTCTCCATTCGTCCCTCCATTCACGCCTGTCGCGACACCACTGGAGGCGGGCTGCACGATGTTGGGGCGTGAGCGGAAGACGGCCTAACGGTGTGCGGGACCGTAGCCCAGCTTCATGGAGACGGTTGCGAATGGTCCTCGCCGATACCCCAGGAGCAACAGTGTCCCTAATTTGCTGGGAAGTGGCGGTGCGGTCCCCTACGGCACTGCGTAGGATCCTACGGTCTTGGCGTGCATCCGTGCGTCGCTGCGGTCCGGTCCCAGGTCGACGGGCACGTGCACCTTCCGCCGACCACTGGCGACAACATCGATGTACTGTGGAGACCTCACGCCCCACGTGTTGAGCAATTCGGCGGTACGTCCACCCGGCCTCCCGCATGCCCACTATACGCCCTCGCTCAAAGTCCGTCAACTGCACGTACGGTTCACGTCCACGCTGTCGCGGCATGCTACCCGTGTTAAAGACTGCGATGGAGCTCCGTATGCCACGGCAAACTGGCTGACACTGACGGCGGCGGTGCACAAAAGCTGCGCAGCTAGCGCCATTCGACGGCCAACACCGCGGTTCCTGGTGTGTCCGCTGTGCCGTGCGTGTGATCATTGCTTGTACAGCCCTCTCGCAGTGTCCGGAGCAAGTATGGTGGGTCTGACACACCGGTGTCAATGTGTTCTTTTTTCCATTTCCAGGAGTGTATTTTGCGATTCTTCAGAGTCTTCTGCCGATTTACAGGTGGTTCGTTACAATTTGGTATACATCAAACAACACAAATATTAGATACATGTAACACACGTATTTTACATAATATGTTCCTGAAACATGGCGATTACATATTTTATGAAGGAAAGAGACAAAATCATACTAGTATGTGTATATATTTCATATTTAATGACATTAATCTAATTCATGACATTTTCAGTAAACTAGTTGTTTTGTTTATCAACACTAAATGAAATCTTACAGCTCAATGCATATTATACATCTATGCGTCAGCCACGTCCCGCTATGCAGTGCTACTGGCGAACTTTCCGTACCAGCTGATGTGCTTTAGTTTCAGTGGCTCAAGCCACATTAAGCACCTCTCAGAACTGCTGTTAAGCCACTAGGCTGAGTTTGACAGACCAACCTACATCCTTATACAAAGGCATTTCATTCAGTCTTAAGGACAGAATAAACACAAATTCTGAACCATGTCACATCGTGCACCGTTGTGCCAAAACATTATGACCACTGCCCACCGCGAGGTTGAATGCCTACGGGTGCTGTTGACGGCACGTGAGACAGTAAGGAGAGAATGTAAGCGGATGAGAGACGAATGAAGTCATTATAGTGAAGAAACGGGACGCCAATGCGGAAAGATACTGGTATAAGGGTTTTGATGGTTCAAATGGCTCCAAGCTCTATGGGACTTAACATCTGAGGTCATAAGTCCCATAGACTTAGAACTACTTAAACCTAAATAACCTAAGGACATCACACACATCCATGCCCGAGGCAGGATTCGAACCTGCGACCGTCGCAGCAGCGCGGTTCCGGACTGAAGCGGCTAGAACCGCTCGGCCAAAGCGGCCGACCAAGAGTTTTGGCAATGGTCACATTGTTGTGGCGCTGCGGCTGGAAATGAGAATTCTAAATCGTCGAAACCGGGCGGCTGTTAGCGGACTACTGTCGTGAGTACCTACGGAAAGTGGTTGAATGATCGGTGGAATAATGCGTAAGCCGTATGATACTGGACGTCCACGTCTCATCACAAAACGTTTAGGTCGGAGGATCCCCAACTGTGTAACCCAGGATAGGCAGCGATTTGAGGGCATGCCATTCAAAGTCCATTGTTGAACATGGAGCCCCACATCACACGACCCCAATGCGTTCCCGTGTTGACCCAACGACACCGTCAGTTACGTCTGCAGTGGGCACAGCATCACTTAGTTTCAACCGTGAAACAATAGAAACGTCTTGCCTGTCGAATGAATCGCGTTTCTTGTTACACCAAGTCGAAGGCTGGATCCTTACACACGGACATCCAGGCAAATGGCTACTTGAAACGTGCACAGCACCAGAAATGCTGGCTGATGAGAGCAGAATTACGCCATGGGGAGCACAGAGTTAGGCTTCTATGGGACCTATGGTAGTATTCGAAGATACTGTGGCAGCAGTAAACTACGTAAACATTACTGCTGAACACCTGCATCTTCTCTGATGGCGATGATATCTTCCAGCAGAATGCCTCTCCACGACACAAGGCAAGTATCGTGCTGCAGTGTATTGAGGAGTATGATAGTGAACTCACACTGATGTCTTAACCAGCAAATGCCCCACTGGAAAATTTGCGGGAATTTAATGATATGTGAGTAAACATTTGGCGTCACGTACTTTTGGAAACCTATCAAGGACTGGTAGAATCCATGTCAAGCAGAATGGCCCCTGTTATGTGTTTGAAAAGTGGACCAACACGCTATTAAATAGGTGTTCGTATTGTTTTGGCTCATCGGTGTACGAACACAGTATTAAAAAATGACCTTAACTTTATTGCTTTCCATAATTTACATTACATCCTTTATTTAAATTTCTGCACTGACTCCTGAATCAGTCAGTCTACTAGTGTGATGATAAAATAAGTAATGCTCTATTTACTAAAACGTTTGATATATATATATATATATATATATATATATATATATATATATATATATATCTGTGTGTGTGTGTGGCACTGTTGACACCTTTTGACACGTTTGTTATGAGAATCGCTAGTTCCATCATATTAGACTGAGCTACATGAGCAATTTTATATTGTCTCTTCTATATTTCATAAAATTTCTTTACCTCATTACTTTGTTTTGAAGACTTTGTCCTTGCCTTGACCAACACAACACCTCCTTCCCTACAGATTCTGGCCTTCTTTCCTTCGCTATACCCTCCTGTTTCTTTTACAGCTTTTTTATTAAGCTGTTTAGTACTAACTATCTGATCTCATCCAGTGGTATTTGTGTCTTTGGTGGAGATATAACGGTTTGTTCAGACATTTATGATGGCCTCTCACCAAACATGACTTCATAAGGTGACAGTTCAGTAGTAAAAAGTGGCAGTTTATTCATTATTTGCTCGAAATCCTTCACATATTTTCACCAGTTTGAGTGTTTCTCGGCATAATAAGCTCTCAATAAACGGTCTATCTCCTTCATATTTAGGTATATGCAGGAAGTCCATAAATGTATACACTGGTAACAAAGCTATGAAACTCTTTGTTGGATATAATAAATGAAACATATGTTATACTACATATGCCCCACTCATTAAGTTTTCAGCCTTACATAAACATTTAATACATGTAATGAAATTCAATATTTACATCACTTCAACACATATACCCCCAGTAACACGCAAAATATCAAGCTGGTATTTAATCTCTTGCACATATTCTGCAACATGTCTCATGTGATTGTGCCAATGACATCTCTGACGCATTGCTGCAATGTCACAATATCAGAAATTGCTGTTTCGTGCAGAATATCTTTCACATACCTCTAAAGAAAGATATCCAAGGGGGTAATGTCAATTGATCTCAGGGGCCACGGAATTGGGATATCTCTGCCAATCCACCTGTTGGGGAAGGTTTCATTGAGAAAATCACAGACTTCTATAGCCAAATGAGGGGGAAAAGTAGTAGAGCAACAAGAACATCGGTGCAATATGTTGTTGCTGATTGTCTACATTCAGAGGCAAGCATACATTCAAGGGCAAACCACTTGTTCTCTTTTCATTGACTGGTCCCTAACCTATTGTTCTGCTAAGGGGATTATGACCTCCTGGGGGTAATCCATCCTTTTGATTAATATGTCCCTAACCTATGTTATGGTTAAGTGATTTTCCATGTCACCCCTACTTCTCCCCACCCTCTCAGTAACCTGACACCACTTCTGATATCAAATTAATTGACTAATTAATTAGAATTATTGAAAAAATTATCGAGAAATAGCTCAATTGTACCACTTTCTGTATTCACAGGCTTCTTCAGGTTATTCAATCCCCCCCCCCATCCTTTACACTGTATCAGATTGATAAAATGATTAATTAAATCGATATCATTCAGTTTTCCTTGCCCCACACCCCATACTGGGAATATTGAATGATCGATAACAGTGTATGCAACATTGTTTAAACAATCAAGAATACATTGGGAGTATTGTTTATTTGATTATTTAAAGAATTTGTCAGGAAATAGATCACTCTGTGTGGAATGTTTAAACATTTGCAATACTTTTTTCATTCCGATCACGTAACGAAACACGTAATTACTGCATCAAAGGTAGCTTAAACATATCTGAAAAACTTTCTCACGCATCGTTACCCATGCAGGCCGCCTGGAGATGGGGTGCATGTGGGGTCCCTTGAAGCAAAATGTCTATCAGTGGCCACATCACGTGCCAGTGGCCTCACCGCATCAGTGTCAATTGTCAGTGGCACCACAGCTACATTACGTACCGCGCTAATCCCTCACCAAAAGCGTTGGATAGCAGCAATCTTTTAATATTGATACCTCAGAAACTTTTATGACCATCCCTCCCTGACATATCAAGTGGTCTGTATGTGTGAACCAACATGTCTTCCATCTAAAGCAAGTACCAGACAGGGAATAAACATTAACTATAATCACGAAAAATTGATGTTAGATATTTAAACATTGAGAGATATAAACTGAAGTATGTAAAATCATGAAAACCTACTAAAATTACGGAAATTGACTGAGAACACATAAATTTAGAGAAATACCACGAAGAGCATACTGAGCAAAAGCAACAAAATTGCATGTTCTGGAGAAAAAGTGTAGACTGATGCGACGTATACACACCGTAATAGTGGAGAGAAGCGGCAGTCTAGAGACGTACGTCAAGGCGAAACAGCCATATTATCCCTCACAGGAGCAATACAGCCTAACATCGGACCATGTCTTCTCTGTGCAAGAGGAAGAAAACCAGGGGTGGTGGTAAACTGTGGTAAGGCTGTTACATGTCCTCTGGCTACTGATCGTAGTATTTACTTCCTCCTACGATGTCACTGTTTCTTCGTATGCTTTTTACACTGTCAAATATCATTTTATACGGATGTTATGAACATACCATAATTTCTGAGCCATAATCAGCCATAAACTTCGTAAGCAGCAGGTCTCATACACCTCTGGAAACCTATGTAGTGTTTGTGTTACGAAGAATCGATGTTTTCTTTGGTGTGCGAGGTAGTAGTTCTATCATTTTATAGTTTTTCACCATAGCTTACCGTAGAGAAACTTACATGGAGAATATATGTCATGCGCTGGATGTATATTTCTTACATTGGAATGTTAACAGCGTTGCATTCTGCTCGACTAATAGGTCGGGACCCACACCGCTCTAGCGTTACAGCGAATTTTAAGTGCAAAACCGTGTAGCCTTCGGAATGCATGTATTTATGTTCCACGATCAATTCTCTCTTCCCAATACTTATGAATTAATAGTGCAGTTGATTTATGTAAAATGCTTCAAACTTTGTCTGTCTGGACCCTATCATTCTTCTTCATAACCGCTGTGAGTAAGACTGGTGCTGAACAGGGTTCGTTGAACAGCAGTTACTGACGCGGCTCACTCTGTTCCTTCATGATACGTGGAATATATTGGTCTAATTCCGGTCAGCTGCAAATTAAATCGGCAACAATGTGGCAGGGAGCGTTGGTCAAAGACAATGCAAGAAAATCTTTCAGTCTCTAATTTTATCCTAAGAATGCGAGAATGATCTATAACACTCACCCACAAAGGGAAAGATGGGTAATTGTAATCGTAAATTACGCCATATGATCGATGTGCTAAAAATATGTAGATCACTGTCTGGTATACTTTGATGTGTATGTTCGATAATTAACAACGAATGGATGTACTGCACAGTCATCTGTCTACATTCACAATCTAGTATATGGTACTCGTAAAGTAGTGGAAGGGCAGTTTAGCAATGGTCAGAAATTGTGAAGCTTTGTCAAATTGTGAAGCTGTGTCATTGCTTGCCACTGAAATTACAGGAAAAGAACTGGTAAAATTTGCTAACATTGATTGCACTATGGACTGTGGTGCTTATTACAGTGTCTTTTCCATCTCATCTGTCCAATGGTATGCTGCTGATTACCACATAATGACGGAATGACACCACTTGTTTGAGGTGGAGAAAGAGTCTTGGTGGAGGGGCAAAACCTTCCAGGGATGGCCAGCACCGAAACACTGATCGCATATATGACTGCAATATGAGAGATCAATCAAAACAGAACACCGAGCCATCTGCTACCCCATCAGTGTGAAAGAAGAGTTTAAAAGAAGAGGTCATCAACCATCTTCAGATAGCTGTTTGTAAATGCTCCACAATGCCGTAAAACTCTTACAGTTTCCTTATGTTGTGACTGTCTTTTATTTAAAATCGTCCACTGCGTGTGTGTTTTACGGTAACAGCAGCAACAACAACATGATTTACACCATGCAAAGTCTAGTTTTCTGTGAGATGCAATGTATCAGAACGCGTTAATGTCAGTTTAGAACCTTAAACAGACCTCAAAGTCATGGTGGAGAAAACAAAATGTATGGCACTACACAAAGCTGTAGTAATATATTGCTTGGCTGTGTTACAACAGAAATAACAATGTATCAGACAGCAAAACAGGGACCCTCTCTTGCGACTGATAGTCTGTGGGGTATGGTCCTCCTACAGTACAAGTGATGAAACTTTACGCTGGTCTGCGCTAGCAACTTCCATCACTGGGCACCTGTTTCAATGGATCAATGCCTGCATATTTAATAGGATCAACACACATGCTCAATGCTAGCACACAGATGATACTTATTTTCGACGTATTGAAAGAGTGAGATGTGGTACAATCTTATCAAGTTCTCTGTCAGATGAAGATAGTGCAGCTTTTATAGTTCATAGTTCTTCTCTGTTGGATGGTACAAAATAACGATGACAGGGTGTTTGGGTGACAGACGTGAATGCACCCTGAGGGACACAGATGTTCTTTGGACTGCAACACCTATATGTACTTTGGAGAGACATAGCAGTGCAGTAGCAAAACCTTCGTTCTTCTCCCAGTCCTTCTTCCAGTTCCCATACTGCCTTTTATACTATCTCGTGTTGCAGGAGAAAGCTTCATGTGGTGCTGGTCTTTCACATCGTACACTGTTGGCAGACCTACGACAAAATGTTCCCATTTCCATGGAGTGGTCAAAAAAGATGGGTTTGTCGCATTAACTCAGCTCAAACTGTTTATCCACGGCTACAGAAGGTCTCAGATATACGAGGTGCATTCAAGTTCTAAGGCCTCCGATTTTTTTCCTCCGGACTGGAAAGAGATAGAAACATGTGCATTGTTTTAAAATGAGGCCGCGTTCATTGTCAGTACGTCCCAGAGATGGCAGCACTGTACGGCAGATGGAATTTTACCGCCAGCGGCGAGAATGAGAACTGTTTTAAATACTTAAAACGGAGACGTTTTCCTTACTTGAACAGCGTGCAATCATTCGTTTTCTGAATTTGCGTGGTGTGAAACCAATTGAAATTCATCGACAGTTGAAGGAGACATGTGGTGATGGAGTTATGGATGTATCGAAAGTGCGTTCGTGGGTGCGACAGTTTAATGAAGGCAGAACATTGTGTGACAACAAACCGAAACAACCTCGGGCTCGCACAAGCCGGTCTGACGACATGATCGAGAAAGTGGAGAGAATTGTTTTGGGGGTCCGCCGAATGACTGTTGAACAGATCGCCTCCAGAGTTGGCATTTCTGTGAATCCTGTGCACACAATCCTGCATGACGACCTGAAAATGTGAAAAGTGTCATCCAGGTGGGTGCCACGAATTCTGATGGACGACCACATGGCTGCCCGTGTGGCATGTTGCCAAGCAATGTTGACGCGCAACGACTGCAGGAATGGGACTTTCTTTTCGTCGGTTGTGACAATGGATGAGATGTGGATGCCATTTTTCAATCCAGAAACAAAGCGCCAGTCAGCTCAATGGAAGCACACAGATTCACCGCCACCAAAAAAATTTCGGGTAACCGCCAGTGCTGAAAAAATGATGGTGTCCATGTTCTGGGACAGCGAAGGCGTAATCCTTACCCATTGCGTTCCAAAGGGCACTACGGTAACAGGTGCATCCTACGAAAATGTTTTGAAGAACAAATTCCTTCCTGCACTACAACAAAAACGTCCGGCAAGGGCTGCGCGTGTGCTGTTTCACCAAGACAACGCACCCGCACGTCGAGCTAACGTTACACAACAGTTTCTTCGTGATAACAACTTTGAAGCGATTCCTCATGCTCCCTACTCACCTGACCTGGCTCCTAGTGACTTTTGGCTTTTTCCAACAGTGAAAGACACTCTCCGTGGCCGCACATTCACCAGCCGTGCTGCTATTGCCTCAGCGATATTCTAGTGGTCAAAACAGACTCCTAAAGAAGCCTTCGCCGTTGCCATGGAATCATGGCGTCAGTGTTGTGAAAAATTTGTACGTCTGCAGGGCGATTACGTCGAGAAGTAACGCCAGTTTCATCGATTTCAGGTGAGTAGTTAATTAGAAAAAAAATCGGAGGCCTTAGAACTTGAATGCACCTCATAGTACTCCCTGACATCTACTCAGTTCTGACTTAAATTGGGACGATCACATGGACGAAGCTGCAGGAACGGTGGGGCAGACACTGAGAAACAATTACAATATGCAGAGGGGCTGTCTACAACCACGTTGGAGTTTCGCTGTAGCCGGTAATCTCGAAAAAGGTGACTTGTTTTGAGATATGAGGGTGGCACAAATATGATTAACCAGTGGCTGTAATCATTAAAACATGTCTCCATGGGATCCAACACAAGTATGTGGTTGAATGGAGAGACTTGATTCCATATCGCAGACAGCATATCTACCAGAAAGCGTAGCGCTATCAACAACTCTTGTTTGTGCCTGTGGAACCAAGACCGCTTTTTATGCAGGGTGATGGTAACATAGTCATTGTGATTCTGTTGTTAATAGCGCGATTCTTATGAGAAATGCATGTTGCCGGCGGTAGAATCCTTCAGTGGTCAGCTTCAAATTGTTCTCAATAGTGGTCTTTGAAAAGAACGTCTTCCCTCTAGGGATTCTCATGTGAATTACCTGCTGAGTGTAATTCGACTATTGAGAAAGAAAAATTACTCGCCATGCAAAGTGATTCCCATGGTAAATTTAATTAATCACCCTATCAATTTGATATCAGTGACTTGCCACCCAGTAGGTAGAGGTGATGGCTAGAGCATCACACATATGATGCTTGACTTGACTTTTTTTTTTTCGTTGTGGCGATATCTTTTAATGGTATTTCAATTTCTTTCCTGCACAGGGAGATATGACCATTGTAATAAAATCAGATGTATTATCGAATTTATAAAGTGATACGTAGTATAAACCTAATAATTACAATTTCTCTGTGCTGTTACCTTAAGAGACTTCATATGTGGTGAGGCATTTGGTTACCTTAAGAGAGAGTCCGAAGAGAGCCAAAAATGAGTTTAATATTCTAGTTATGGGATGCATGACATAATGGATAAGGAAAGAGTTTTTTCCTACCTTATGAGAAAATACGTAGAGGAAATGCAACCTATGCCATACTGTTGCATAATTTTCACAAGTAACGGTACTTCAGCAATGTGAAAAAGCACCTATGGCTCAATTTCTTCCGTCTTCGAAAATGCCTGTTATAAAAGGTGGAACTCTACATCCCACTTAAGAAATCTGAGGTGTATGATCAACAACATCGCTGCCCTGGAACTGGTAAAGTGGGTATTTTAAACTGGGGGATCTATGTCCGGGTGGAATTGATTAGTACTACTATATACATCCAAGCTGCAGCTGCTTGTTTCAGAGTGCACCGTAGCTGGCTGCAGCAGTGGTCATGTGGAGTTGGCAACAGGAAGTAACAGGTTAGCTCAGGCTGTGAGAGGTACAAAGAATACGCCGACCTGTCTGATCTTGCACACAGCAGTGAGGGCTGGCGAAGTGACCAGTGTGCTGGATGGGCAAGAGAAGGTTCAAAATGATGAATGTTTGCGCTGGAAATACTGACAACATCAGAATTTCTACCACGCTAATCATCCCTGGATGCCTTCCATGGCTTGGGGTAGCACGCTCCGGAATACACACATGTCCACAACTGCGGCTGTGGTCACAGTGGTAGTATCCACCAACCTCTCAACGTCGGTGCTGGTGATGTATGAGCGTAGGGGCATGCTCTGTGTAGACAACTGGGAGGTAAGTGTGTGGGACGTGTGAGTGTTTCAGCAATCTCAGGCATCTACGCACGGCAACTACTGCTGTGCTTTGGATCAAGGTTTAAGTGTGTCGTGTTTAGTGCTTCTCAATACATCGCAGTGAACTTTGTCTTGTTGTGGTATTTGGCATTGCCTCTATTCTGTCACACAGTAGAATCTTCCTCCTCCTCCTTCTGAATGCAGCAGAGAGAAACAATTTAGGAATTCTATATTGCTTTAAAAACACAATCGCGACGTTAAATGCCCGATTGATAGCGATCCCTGACATCTAACCATGATAACTTATTACTATGTACTGGATCACAGTTAAAGTTTGGGTTGTGTTTAGAGCTTCTCAGTACTTCACAACAGACTCTGCCTTGCATAGGAATTTTTTGTTGTTGTTGCTACAATCCTATCACATGGTAGACCCTCTCTTCCCTCCTTCTTCGTCCTGGTATAACGTAGACAACCAGTCAACTTAGGAATTCTATAGTGCTTTAAGAAAGGAGATACAATTAGCAGGCCTGTAGTGGTCCGGAAGTCTATAACTAGACGGTATAAATTCATGTCGAAATTTGAAATTCCAACTATCACTTTTTACCGCTTCCAGTGGTGATGTCAGATAATAACAGGTTTTGATTATTCAATAAAATTTCTCATCAAAAAACACAACACTGTTGTTTATGTATGCAAACTACTGTGCAGTGTCTATCTTTTTCTATTTCGAGCAGTTTTAAACTGCGTAAAGCAGATTGTTTAAACGCTATATTAACGATTTAATTAACATGTCCAGTGGCACATCTTCTGAAGCAACATTTGTGATATCTTCAGGATGTGATATTCCGCACTAGATTTAATAACACCTGAAGCAGTTCGTGGAATGCAACACAAGAAAGTTCGCCAGGAAGATTGGGGCAGTTTAAAGCCCATGGCGGAATGAAATATCTCAAGCTAGTTGCTATGTCATCTGCAAACGAAACTACAGCTCCCTCTCTCTTTGTATGCAACGATCTTTTCTTAAAGTGTATTTGGAGTAAGCCTGCTACTAGTTTTGTGACATCGTCAATTTGTATGTGTGTGAAGTAGCTGCTGTGTCCACCTTATATTCCTTACATCACGATCATGTGACGCGAAATTAATTATTTATTAGCTCCAGCAGTATTTCTGGGTCAATTCCCTGTCAGGCATTTGCTGTGGAAGGAAGGCGTGTCTCACTTGTGCTGTTATCCAGCATGTTGGTTCATGCATACAGACTACTTGAAATGGCAGGGAGGGATGGCAACAGGAGTTTTTGAGTTACTAATACCAAAGGGTTGTCGCCACCAAACATTTCTGGTCATGGATTTCCACAGTACTGAACGTAGCTGTGGAGCCGCCGACAGCCGACAGCGGTGCGGCGAGCCCACTAGTGCGTGATGTGGCCATTGCCTGACATGTCACTTTGCTGGGCACCCAGTGCCCCTGACTCCAGGCTGACTGCGTGGGTGGCGAGACGTGAGAAAGTTTTGCAGATATGTTTAATTGATCTGTGACAGTGTGATTACGTGTTTCGTTACGTAATGAGGATGAAAGAAACGCCGCAAGTGTTTAAACATTTCACACACTGCGATCGATTTCCTGACAAATACTTTAAATAAACTAAACTACACACCACATTTTATCCCATAAATTTTTTAAATAAACAATATTTCACATGTTTTCTAAATGGTTTAAACAATATTGCATATACAGTGATCGTTCAATCAATATTTCCATAATGGGGAAGGGGCAAGGAAAACTGAAGGATATCGATTTAATTAATTAATTAATCATTCCATCAATCTGATATAGTGTGAAGGATGGGAGAGTTTTCGAATAACCTAAAGCAGCTCGTGAAAACCGAAAGTGGTACAACCGAGCTATTTCCTGCCAATTTCTTCAATCATTTTAATTAATTAGTTAATTATTTTTATATCAGAAATGGTGCCAGGTTTCTGAGAGGTTAAGGATATGTCAGTAAAAAGGATGGATTACCTCAGGAGTTCATAGTCTTCTTAGCAGAACAACATGTTAAGGACCTGTCATTCAAAAGAGAACAATAGGTTAGCCCCTGAATGTATGCTTGACCCTGCATGTAGATAACCTGCACTATCAAATTGTACCAATGTCCTTGTTTCCCTACTACTGTGAGAGCTATCTTTCTGTAAAATGATAGTGTCTTGCATATCCTGTAGCTGTCGAACAGCATAATTCAGCAAAAATTGGCCAGTCACTCAGTCAAGCAGAACTCACACCACAAATTAATCTATGGACAGTTCTGATTGTGTTCTCACATGACATGAGGAGTCTATGATCGCGAGATCAGCACATTATAGTGGGTAACTGAGCCACAAACATTAAATGTAAACTGATTGGAAAAGCACACACATTTCAAGAAATCATTGTCCTCCTCCAAACAGTTTAGCATATCCATCACATATTGCTCACATTTTGGCGATCATCTGGTTGTATTGGCTGAACAATTAGGACTTCGTGATTCTTCAGTTTCTCCCAATGTATTTGCTGATCGAACAGTCCACTACCGTACAGCCAGTTCATAGTGTCCAATGGGGACAATATTTCGGTTATCAGACATCCATAGGAGCGCTGATGAAGTGAGATCCTCTCCTCCTCTTCTGTTTTCCAAAAGAAATTCCATAGTTGTTGTTTTCTGAAGTATCATCACTCAGCGTTCTTCCTTCTTCATCGGTGGTGCTTTGTGTTTCTACTCGACTTGTTTTTATCATCATTTCTGTATCGGGGTTTTGTTTGGCTTTTCTAGCAGAGCTCACCATAGGTTTCTATTTATAATAGCATTATTCTGTGTCTTCAGATTACTGCCGTCGTTATTATTGTCTCAGTACGTCTGGCCATTTTTTCCTCGCCTCCAGCGAAGTTTTCGCCACAAGGCGCGAATAGTTTCATTTTGTGACCATGCACATTTCTCATAGAATGCTCCTATAGTATAACGAATGCATTCCTCCAGGCGTTACACGTTGGCGAGGTCATGGAGTTACTGCGTCAGATAGTCTTTTGGAAGGTGTAGGGTTGTCTGTAGGGCATGGTTCTGCAGGCATTGTAGTGCGTTAATGCTGTTGCTGGCAGCATTTGTTTAGACTAACGCTGCGTATTCAAGTAGTGGACTAACAAGGAATTTGTAAACGATGATGCCCAAATGAGGAGGTAGTGAGAAGTTTGGGCTGACAACAGGTTATAGTTCTTTCAACCTTCCTAAGCCTTTGCAGTGGATTTCGGCGATTTATGGAAGCCCTGTTAAGCGATTGTCAAGTGTGACGCCTAGGTTTCTGGCTTTCTGTCTCCATGGAACTGGGCTTCCACGCAACATGGTTGGTGGGTGCACTTCAGGACTCGTCGACAGGTGAGAATGATTTCCTGAGTCTTCTGTGAGTTGAGAGCTAGACGCCATTTCGTTGCCTATTCAGTCAAGTTGTTGTCACATCAGATGTGGAGCTCTACTCTTTGCAAATAGCTCCGTGTCATCTGTGTATAGTAGCACCATGTTCACCCAAGCGATCAGTGGTAGATCTGAAGTGTACAAGATGCACAGTATTGTGCCTAGCACAGAGCCATGTGCCAACGGCCTTGCCACAGTGGTAACATCGGTTCCCGACAGATAACTGAAGTTACGTGCTGCCAGGCTGGTCTAGCACTTGGACGTGTGACCATCCGAACTGCCGAGAGCTCTTGGCAAGCAGGGTGCACTCAGCCCTTGTGAGGCAAACTGAGGAGCTACTTGGCTGAGAAGTAGCGGCTCCCCTCTCGTAAACAGACATACGGCGGGGTGAGAAGTGTGCTGAACACATGCCTCTCTGTACCCACATCCAGTGACGCCTGTGCGTGGAGGATGACACGGCGGCTGGTCGGTACAACTAGGCCTTCCAAGAGCTGTTCAAACGGAGATTTCTTTAGTTTTTATGGAGCCCTGTGAACACTAGCCCGCATTTGACTTCTAGTTGAGGTGCCATCACCAGTCGGGACAGCCGGCCAGTGTGGCCGAGCGGTTCTAGGCGCTTCAGTCTGGAACTGCGCTACCGCTACGGTCGCAGGTTCGAATCCTGCTACGGTCGCAGGTTCGAATCCTGCCTCGGGCATGGATGTGTGTGATGTCTTTAGGTTAGTTAGGTTTAAGTAGTTTTAAATTCTAGGGGACTGATGACCTCAGATGTTAAGTCCCATACTGCTCAGAGCCATTTGAACCATTTTGAACCAGTCAGAACATGGAAAGAGTGGCCTCGTAGATAGCTGTGTGGCAGCCATACATGTGATGCGGGGATTCCCAGCGTGTACAGTGTCCCTTGTGCCAGAGGGACTCAACTGCCAGAGAAATGTCTTCTGTCCTGTCTTGATCTTTTTCTACTAGACACAGTAGTTGATGCTCGGTCAAGTGTCCTCGGCGGAATCCATTTTGTTCTTGAGGTAGAATGCCTTCATCGGTTATATGTTGCAGCAGTCTTCTAAGGTAGGGACGCTCAAACACTTTAGACAACGCTGGGAGCCGACTAATTTTTCGATAATTTGTCAGAGATCGATGGTCGTTGCCGAGCTTGGGGAGTACAATGATCTCTGCATGTTTCTAGGCTGTGGGACCGTGGCTGACTTACATCTCCTCCTCCGCCCTCCCCCCCCCCCCCCCCACGAGCCGTTCCCTCCGTGGTCAGACGCAAGTGTCGGCATCTGTGGTACCGTTGTGCAGGTGCTCTGTCCGCCCTGGTCGCCAGATCGTTTTGTTTGCTGAGAGTCTTCTTAATTAAGCTCAGTACTCAAGCCTTCCTAAGATTATAACCGCCATCGTCTCTGGTGCAAATTTCTATCGGTACCCAAAATGGCAGATTAGGCGCGCTCTCTGCCTCGGCACAATAGTACAACCTGTAAGGATGGAAGAAATCACAGCGGAAGAGGCTGCCGCCGCATTTATATCGTAAACGGGAGCACTTTCGCGAAAAATTTGACGCACGTTGAAGAAGAACAGAGTAAAAACTGCCTTTTGCCCACCAAATAAAACACGTGTATTGTTGGGAAGCGTTAGAGATGATCTTGGTTTGTGGAAGGCCACTGTATATTGGATTCCGTGTCGATGTGGAAAGACATATATCGAAGAGACGAAGGCTGTTGCTGGGGACACCAGAGACACAATCGACTGACATATCCCAACAAGGCAGCTACCACAGAGCACTGTTTCTGCAAGAATCGTGCGATGGGGTACGAACGTATCAGGATGTTGGCAAAGACTTTTAAGTACTGGGACAGTGTTGTTAGAGAGGCCACAGAAATTCGCACCAGGGACGCTCTCATCAACCAAGACTGCTTCTATGATCTTAGAAAGGCTTGGGAACCAGTACTGAGCTTAATTAAGAAAACTCTCAGCAAACAAAGCGATCTGACCACCAGGTCGGACAAAGTACCTACGTCAACACTACCACAAACGCCGACACTAGCATCTCCGCGACCGCCGACGCACGGCCACAGCATGGACCGCGGAGGGAATGGCTCGTGGGACAAGGGATATACAGGGTGTCCGAAACTACTTTCCCTGATTACATAAATTGATAACTCAGGCTAGAAGTAAGATACAAATATGAAACTTGTGTCGAATTGTTTACAACTATCAGTTTTTTTCTGTTTTAGGTTCGCAGTACGTAAGTAGTGGATGAGGTGCAGTGCCCAAGAAGCCATGTTAATCAATCAGGAGAAGGCACAGTGTGTCTTGTGGTACCATGGGACACGATCACCAACCACAGTGCAGAGACACTTACAGGCAACATTTGGAAGGAATCCACCTGATGTCAAGAGCATTAAAGCCTGGTATGAGAAGTTCAAGAACACAGGATCGGTTGCTGACCTTCCGAGGTCTGGTCGACCAAGAACTTCAGCAGACAGGGTGGAAGCAGTAAGGCAGTCTTTTCTGCGAAGTTCGAAGAAATCGGTGCGCAGGGTCCCACGTGAATTACACATGCCAAAAAGCTCTCTCCATGACATTTTACACAAACGTTTATTGTTTCGAGCATACAAAGTGCAAATCGTTCAGGCCTTGTTGCCCAGTGACAGTACACGTCGATATGACTTTGCGGTCGAAATGCTATCACGTATTGAGGACGATGATGGTTATCTCAGACAAATTGCCTTTTCAGACGAAGCGGCCTTTTGTGTCAGTGGAGTAGTGAATCGCCATAATGTGCGCATTTGGGTTCACAACCCCCAGGTGAGGTCATGGAGTGCACCAGAGGCAGTCCAAAGGTGAATGTTTGGTGCGCGCTATTGCACGATCGAATTATCGGGCCATTCTTCTTCGCTGAGGCTACCATCACATCTGCAGTGTATCTGGACGTGTTGCAACTGTATGCTGATCCTCAGCTGTTTCAGCAAGACGGTGCACCGCCTCATTTCGGTTTGGACGTCCGTGACTATCTCGATATGACCTTTCCTGGACAATGGATTGGTCGTGATGGGCCAACGGTTTGGCCTCCACGCTCTTCTGACATAACCCCATTAGACTTCTTTTTATGGGGTTATGACAAGGACGAGGTCTACCGAACAGGTGTACCAGATCTTGAAACACTGTGGCAACGGATAACCACAGTCGTTGAATCGATCCCTCCAGTGATGTTGGCTAATGTGTGGACGAAAATTGAATATCGCCTAGATGTGCTACGTGCTACCAAGGGTGCTCATGTGGAAGTTTACTGATGTGTGAAAAAAACTTAGATAGTTTGCAAACAATTAGACACCAGTTTCATATCTGTATCTTACTTCTAGCCTGAGTTATCAATTTATGTAATCAGGGAAAGACTTTTCGGACACCCTGTACTTCGGCCGCGCACCTTCAGGAGCTCAGTTCGTCAGCTCACCTGTCGACAAGTCTGGTCGCCGAAATATTGTCCTCGCTGGACACTACGAGCCGACAAGTACACCCGTGGACTGTTCGATCAATTAGGACCTTGTGCGCATACAGTTTAATACGTTTGTGAATCACTTTATGCTCCCACATATCTGTGGCGACCTCGTGAATACGGTTTGAACTACCTGCACAGTCTCCTCCTAAACAGATGATCTGCCGCTCCATGTCCGTTTCTGAACCGTCCCAATTACTAAACAAGTTCCCATTTATTCTCTGATTAACTTGACATCAGGTTCTTTCTTTCCATAATGGGACAGAAACTTTCGCTGCACAGTAATCAGTGATTTGGTTCCTGCTAGCCACATAACACAATGAGCGTTCTTCTAAAGTGAAAGCCATTTTTACCATATAGCCCATACAGCACTCCTTGTGGCGAATGTTTTGAGTGAGATGCTGCTGTACAGAAACTTCGTGGGTTCCCTAGCAGACCTGTAACAAAAAAGTCGTTACCATCACAAATATAATTAATATTTAATCTTGAAACCAGGGTAAACATTTATGGACACCCTGTGTAATATAGGTGTTACCTGTTCTTTCTAACGTGCCATAGATATGATAGAAATTGAGGCCTATTATCACTAAGGATCCTTTGTGCCTTTCCAACATTTTTAATGTAATCCTTTCTCCTAGGACTTGCCACGGATCTTCTTGAACTCTTTACCAAAGGATATTGTTTTACATACTTAGATACAACATCCAAAGCTACTACAGTGCGCGTCATTTACGACGGCGGCCGAGTTTAGGTTCGTTCTGGGCATCTGACGTCACAAAACACAGTCAGCCAATGAAAGAGAATGACGTTGCCAGATCTCGACTGCAGCGCAGAGCACGGACGAGTGTCTTCAGTTTTAGAAAAGTTCAGTCATAAATAAAGTAATTGAACAAAAGCAGTGTCTTGATAGCAGACTTTCTGTTATAGAAATTTTGGAAAAAGCATTCCTTATACCAATTGCTTCATATTCTGTTAATTAATTAAACCAAACAAGCAATAAGCCTCCTAATTCAGGCGATAGCAAGGAAAAGTGTTTGCATCATTCTCAGGAACCGCTTTTTCGTATTAAAGAACAGCGGTAATTGTTTATTTCCTATTGCACTTCGACGAAACGTGAGTAATTCATAGTCATACCGACAGTGTTTGTCTCGACTTTGGGTGACTCCTGGACTACTGTTGAAAGACGAGCTGCATTAGCACAATGATTAAGGTGTTTGGCTGCTGAGCAAAAGGTTCTGTGTTTAAATATTATTGGGTGCTTAATATTTTCTTTATTTAAAAAGCAATATCGAAGTGTCTTACTTCATGAATTTTATTGGTTTGAATGTAATTTTTGAAATTTCTAGTGCTTTGTCTCTTCATTATAATCATAATAAGTTTTCGGTTTTTCTCATTTTGTCCTCCAATATTTCTTTTCACAGCAATTAAAAACAATGAAATGGCACATATACAATATTCATGGTATCTGTTTTGTTTGCATATCTTCTCTTCCACAGTCGGTGTTTTACCATTCATATTGAGATATATTCTTTTGCGACAGTATTAAAAGTATTATTTAGAGCTGAATTTCGGCTCGTACGTTGCCAAGCTGCTTGATTGTCTGACGCAATTCTTTGCTTCGCTGCCTTGGCAACATTATATTCAATGTTTTCGTCGACTGATCTATGTTTTGGCAAGTATTTTCTGTACGTTGTGACAAACACAAATTGTTTGCGTAATGCGCCTCACTGACAATATTTTTAGTTTCTATGTTTTATTGCGTCCACAATTCAGTTTTGTGTACTTCGCTAACTTTGTTTTAGTCAGAACGTTTTAGAAAAAACCGGAATGACTCTGGTATAAATAAAAGTTTTATTACAGTCGCGAAAGACGGAATATTTTTCAGTATTACATACGACACTTATCTGGTACTTAAATTAAATGAGATATTGTTAAACAGTAAATTTTATGTGAAATTTAGGTATCTTGTCCACATTTCATTCTCAACATTGTGGCAACTAAAATCGACCACACGGAAAATATTCGCTATGGAATTCTACCTCCGCAAACTCTTCAGAATTTCGTGAAATGGTTTACTACATGTAATGCTGCACAACAACTGCGTTGAACATCGAAACAAAATTAAGTCATTTATGGGGGGAAGGTATCAGTCAAAAAGATGTGTAAAAATCAAATTTTTAGGCCAAATAGTTTTTGTGAAATCGAATGATAAGTGTGTCAAAGCAGTCGGAACACCATGTGTCTGCACAGGCGAGCAGTTCAGTGATGACAAAACCGCGCACAGCGTGGAATGCGGGGAGCACGTCTCTGTAGCAGCGAAAGGATTAATGCGGCCGTGGTGGCTTTAATTCATAAACTGCGCGCTCCCCCCTAAACGTAAGTTTGAGAACTATACTATACTATGGCGCTGCTTCTCTTGGCGCGTGCGTCGTTTGCAACTGGTAACGCAGCAATCTCCCGCGTCTGGACGGGCACGCGCGCGCCGCCAAGATAAAAGAATTGAACTATAACACATAACAGTAGTCTCCCATAGTTGTCAGAAGACATCCATACAAGTACACACCAACTATTTATAATACAGAACTCTGAATAACACTATGCAAAACAAATTCGAAAACGATTTAGAAAAGATATCTGTATGGTGCAAACATGACAATTGACCCTAAATAACGGAAAGCGTGAGGTCATCCAAGTGAGTGCTAAAAGGAATCCGTTAAACTTCGGGTACACGATAAATCAGTCAAATATAAAGGCCATAAATTCAACTAAATACCTAGGAATTACAATTATAAACAACTTAAATGGGAAAGAACACACAGAAAATATTGTGGGGAAGGCAAACCAAAGACTGCGTTTTATTTTCAGGACACTTAGGTGATGCAACAGATCTATTCAAGAGACTGTCTACACTATGCTTGTCTGTCCTCTTTTGGAGTATTGCTGTGCGGTGTGAGATCCTTACCAGATTGGATTTGGGGTGACATAATTAAAACAAAGGCGTTTATCGTTGCGGATGAATTTTCTCACGAAATTTCAATCACCAATTTTCTCCTCCGAATACGAAAATATTTTGTTGATGCCGGCCTACACAGGGAGAAACGATCAGCCTAATAAAATAAGGGAAATCAGGGATCACACGGAATCATATAGGTGTTCTTTCTTTCCGTGCGCTGTTCGAGATTGGAATAATAGAGAATTATTGTGAAGGTTGTTCGATGAACCCTCTGCCAGGCACTTAAATGTGATTTGCAGAGTATCCATGTGGCTGTAGACGTACATGCACAAGCTCTTATATTTGTTGATTTGAATTTTAGTTTTCTTTCACATTTCTCGAATACTTTCCTCACCCTCTTTTCAATATTATTAAAAATACGTGTTTCCGTAAACCTGTCTGTACACTTTTTGGACTCATAATGACCACACGCAAAGTGAATGTATGGTATAAAATTCTCAGTAACATGTTTTGGCAGACATATTTTCCAAGCATTTATTTTTGGATTGACTCTACCAATTGGTAAACGAGATAACACATCTGTCACCATATTCTCCATTACAGGTTCGTGTCTAATTTTAAAATTATAGTCTTGTATCAGTATAGGTCACATTGTAGGTCGATATGAGTCAACCTACAGTGTTGTGAAGATGACAAAGCTTTATGAGTCATGTAAACTATTACCCTCCTTCCTAGGAAATAATTTATAAATTTCTCAAACGCTCACACAATGGTTAAAACTTTTACTTCTGTTACAGAACACTGCCTTTCCCGTGTACTCAGTATTGTAATCATAAAACTAATACTCTTTCGTTTGCATCCAGGTGATGTCCTTATGGCTTGGAACACTTCCAGCTGCAATTTCATATTCTGAACTATCTGTAGCAATGCACATTTCCTTAGAAAAATCTGGATGAGTGAGTTATATTTTTCCACACAAAGTTTCCTCTATTTTCAAAAAATCCTGTGTACGTTTCACTCTGCAACCCAATGGGTATTTTTCTAGTTTATTCCAATAATTCCTGTGGGTTCATAGACTGATTATTTGCAAATTTCTGTAAAATGCTTTAACCTGTTCTTTGTTTCTGGGGTCTGGTACCTCCTTTATTGCGTTGATCTTTTCAGGATTTGTGCTGATACCATCTGCTGAAATGATATGTTCCAAAAGTTTTGTTACTTTTTCGTCTAAATTCCGATTTTTTAATATTATGATGATATTACTATCAGAAAAAGTACTCAACATTAGGTCCAAAACTTCGTTATGTTCTTTCCAATCATTTGTCAGAATCTTCACATCATCCACGTACCATGACTCTTCGATCATAATTCATCTGCTGGTACACCATAAATGCTAGTAGAGAAATATTTAGCCCAAAGTGTACCACATTAAAATGATAACATGGTCCCATGTAAACAAAAGTTACTTTTTTTTCTACATTCTTCAACCAATGACATCCGCCTGCAACTGGTTGTCAGATAAAAAGTAATCATAATCTGAGGGTTACTAAACTTTTGAATCAACTCCTCTAATATTTCTTGTCTACCCGTCTGTGGAATAATAATTTTGTTTATTGCTGTTACATCCAGGGCTTTTCGTACAGATCCATCTTTCCTGAAGACAAGAACTAATGGATACAATATTGAATTTGTTATCTTTCAATGACATTCCAATCCAACATACATTTAATTTCGTAGTCTCTCACTTATCATTCTGCTATAGGGGTAATATATGGTCTCAGTTTAAATGGACTATGCTCTTTTACTTCGAATCGGAGGACATAGTCTCTCCTTAGATCGGGTATGTCTGAAAACACTTTTACATGTTTCCTCAATAACCTCCTTAGTGGCTCTGTTTCATCATACTCTATACTCTACAGTTGTCCTACTTTTCCAGTAATAATGAAATCTATATTTTCTCTAGATGACACTAAGTTTAACATCAACCTTCAAGTGTCTTGTCTACAATCCTCATCTACATTATTTGTTATTAGCTCTTCATCACTAAACATGGTACAAGTCATTGCCTCCTCATCTTCTCCATTAGTACCACCTACATCTTCTGTTATTCTGTGTCCAGTTTCCTTAGGGTAATCATGAAGTTTATCGTATAGTACTTTAACATGATACTCACTCTGTTTATCCCTCAGCATCACAGATCACATAAATATCAACTTATCTTCCTTTCTATCTATACTTATCTTAACAACTCCTCTAGTAAGATCTTCCACAGCACAAGTCTCTATCAAACAATTCATCCTCAAAAAAAAAAAAAAAAAAAATGGGACACACAATCAAGGAATGATCATTACACTCACATTAAACCTTTTATCTTTAATCTCATTTGGCAAAATCACTTCATTCTTAGTAAGTTACTTTTAGCATCAGTGGTTTCATTAGCAGCACCAATGGTTCCAGAAATTCTTACGCCTTCTACTGGCACTTCTGGTATATCATTTCCCCCCTATAACTTCAAATACCGTTCCTTATTTATCGCACAAATGTCACTCATTGCATCTAGAATAGCTAATACTTGCGTACCATATGTGTACCTTTAACACGAGCTGATAATTTTCATTGATCTACTTCTGCTCTTCAAATGTTAAATCTTCCTTAATGGCATTTCTCTCATAATATCCCAAATAATTAACACTGGCTGGTGCATGTTCAAACTTAGTTCTCGACGAGGCCTCATAAGAACTCCTAAACTGCTTCCACTTCTCCGTTTCCCTTCATCATCAGAATTTTCTGGCCTCATCCTTGCTATGCCATCTCTCACCTCTCTTTGATGCTGTTTATTATTTCTGTGGAAACTTCCACACTTCCATCCATCTCTACCTCCAGCAAGTGGTTCCTTATAATTTTCCCTACAACTGCCTCTTTGTCTACTATATTGATTATTTCATCCTTTATTTTGGCTTATGCCAGGGAATGAATCAAGCTGTTCAAGAGTATGCAATATATCGTCAGCACTATCTTTCGGGACTCCTAATAAATTTTCTTTCACACTTACAGTTAATATGACCAATAGAGTAAATATTAAATCCATTTCCTAGGAGCATCATCTAAATATAGGTCTCTCTCCAGACAATTTTGAAAGAATTCTTCAAAACTTTGGCACCTGCTGTCAAAAAATTTTTTTCCCACAATCGTGTCACTGCATGCATTATTTTGTGCAGTGTTGGAACAACATCGTTTAAGGAAAGCAGTTATAAATTCATCATATGTTCTACAAGAAGAACCCATTCTCACTCCCCAAGACAATGCTTCCCCTTCCAGCCTACTGACACATCCAGTTTACCTTCACCCTATTCTCTAGGTATTGTATTCTCATACAGTTACTCAAAGGAAACAGAATGAATTAAACCCCTTGATGAAAACTGATGGAATTTGCAGACCCGCAGAAAACTGCCATCCAATGCATTACAGCTTCTTATTCCAGTCTCATTCCTTTCTTGCAAATACCACGCCTCTAACCGTTCTCTAACGCAGTTTTCAACTTGAGCACCGTATTGATTCAATTCCTTCTTACATCAGTATTTTGAGTTATAGATTCTTCCAATTTCTTTTATTTTTTCAATAATTTCACCTGCTCTATTATGAGATTGGGATTTGACATTACTTATTTCACAGGTGTTGTCATCCACTTTTTATTTACTTCGGTAATTCCAGCACTGAAATGTTTCGCTGTTATGACAACACTGAGCAGTATTATCTGATTTTTTTTTCCTTACTGGAGTAGCGCTAGATGTTAATTCAGTGATCTGATAGTCATGTTCTTTGATTTTATTTTCATTGGAGCTAATTATTTCTGACAATTCCCCTTCTGTTTACGCCAACGAACTGTTCAGCTATTCAGTTCTGGTGTTTGAGTTGTGATTTTATGTACTAAACATTTCCTTCCTGCCTTTCGTTTCAGCCTTAAATTTAGACAATATAACTCTAACTTCACTTTTTAATTCCTCACAAGATTCGGTCGGCTGATCAACTTGCTCATCAATTATCTTTGATAGATCCTTTACGGTTTACCCTAACTCGTTATTAGTTTCGTCAAATTTCCTATCCACAATTTTATTAGACCCACAAATTTTAGTAGTTCTCGTACTCAATCTCATATTATTCCTATGGTCTGCTTTTGATGTGTGTCTTAGTGTATACATAATATCCCGAAGACTGTACTCTTGTGGTGTTCCAATGCTAAACTTATCATAACTGCCTATTGCTTCAACCTGACTTATGCTATCATCAATTCTTTGTCCCCCATTTACTCCAAGTGTCATAATGTTCTACATCACGAGATTTACTCACTGGGAGTAAATTACAGTCATCATTATTGATTAATTCATCAGTACTGTATTCAGCACTATGAACATCTACCATCTCACTATTTACCTTAACGTTACGTAACTGTTTATTATTCTCTCCACTACTATCAGCATGTACTTGAGTAATGGTTTCAGCATCCACATTTACATTAGCAGAAGCCATGTTGCTCTATAATTGGCTCACAAAGTAAAGAATTTCATATTACAAAACTCCTAAATTACTATTTCTTAAAATTACAATAAAATCTCTTTCTATAATAATAATGTAAGCACAACTTATATCCACAACTGCAAAATCAAGCGCCACTTTGTAACCTCCCCCTCACTTATCGATCTTAATTACAGTGAAAAATTAAACCGCTTGTACCTAACGGAAATTGGGAAAAGCAATCGTCACTGAAGTTAATTTGTCGGTAAAGAGGGAGGAAAGGGTTACATCTAAATGAAAGGAAAACTGCAAATGAAACTGGTGGAAATAAATTTTGAAAAGGGGTAAAGTTAATAAAGAAAGGAAATGTGCGGTCGTCACGTTAACAATTAATTGGCGCTAATTAGATATTTGAGATTTGGGGGAAATTACGGTCGCCAGTCCTAAGGACAATTACTATAGTAACTGAAAAAGAAAGGTTATTACACATATAATTAGCACTAGAAGCGTGGCAACTGAAGGTTGACACGTGTAGTGTGAAAACTGAAAGTTTGTCAGAAGTAATAAATTTCGCTACACGCTGATTTAATTTAGCAAAAGAATTAATAAAGCCGGAAAATCGAAAGTTAATTTAGTGACTAAAGTTAATAGTGAGCTTTCTTTCTGAAGCACATCGAAATTCAGTAAGATACGGTTAATCTTGGACTACCTCAACAATCATTTCAAAAGCTACTTGAATCTACGCAATTTAGAAATAAGAGATTTAACTTTGAACTTGAATTAAATGATTCTGAACAATTAACAATAGTAAAATTTAGTACGTACCAAGCTCAGCTGCAGTCACAGGTAAGCTAAAATACGGTAACAAAACTCGCACTCTTAATTTGTGCTTGTGTAATCTAAATATTGTAGCCAGCTATGAATACCTTAACTGAACTTTGAAATTAAAGCAGTGAAATCGAATGATGCTGACGTTTGAATTTCAACGACACACGGGCTCATTTCGGAAAAGGAAGGAACCCTGCTTGGCAATGCAATTGGGACAATGAGCAACAAAGGTTCATGCTAAGTTGCTGTAGTTTTGTGATGCAACAATTTTAAAAGTTTGAAAAGCTGAGGTCTGTCATACAGTTTTAAAACTTTACGTGCTTCCAGTTTTCCTTGTTGGCTGATTGAAGGTTTGAAGCCGTCGATCGAGGAGGTGGCGACAGTCACTGATTGTCGGCCGTCGCCGTTGCAGAAGCTGGATGTTGGCGCTCCTTCTTCTCGACACGGTCACCAGACGAAACGGGCTCTTGATGTGCGCCAGCTAATGCTTCCCGTCCGCGACACCATGACAGAAACTACACTCCTGGAAATGGAAAAAAGAACACATTGACACCGGTGTGTCAGACCCACCATACTTGCTCCGGACACTGCGAGAGGGCTGTACAAGCAATGATCACACGCACGGCACAGCGGACACACTAGGAACCGCGGTGTTGGCAGTCGAATGGCGCTAGCTGCGCAGCATTTGTGCACCGCCGCCGTCAGTGTCAGCCAGTTTGCCGTGGCATACGGAGCTCCATCGCAGTCTTTAACACTGGTAGCATGCCGCGACAGCGTGGACGTGAACCGTATGTGCAGTTGACGGACTTTGAGCGAGGGCGTATAGTGGGCATGCGGGAGGCTGGGTGGACGTACCGCCGAATTGCTCAACACGTGGGGCGTGAGGTCTCCACAGTACATCGATGTTGTCGCCAGTGGTCGGCGGAAGGTGCACGTGCCCGTCGACCTGGGACCGGACCGCAGCGACGCACGGATGCACGCCAAGACCGTAGGATCCTACACAGTGCCGTAGGGGACCGCACCGCCACCTCCCAGCAAATTAGGGACACTGTTCCTCCTGGGGTATCGGCGAGGACCATTCGCAACCGTCTCCATGAAGCTGGGCTACGGTCCCGCACACCGTTAGGCCGTCTTCCGCTCACGCCCCAACATCGTGCAGCCCGCCTCCAGTGGTGTCGCGACAGGCGTGAATGGAGGGACGAATGGAGACGTGTCGTCTTCAGCGATGAGAGTCGCTTCTGCTTTGGTGCCAATGATGGTCGTATGCGCGTTTGGCGCCGTGCAGCTGAGCGCCACAATCAGGACTGCATACGACCGAGGCACACAGGGCCAACACCCTGCATCATGGTGTGGGGAGCGATCTCCTACACTGGCCGTACACCACTGGTGATCGTCGATGGGACACTGAATAGTGCACGGTACATCCAAACCGTCATCGAACCCATCGTTCTACCATTCCTAGACCGGCAAGGGAACTTGCTGTCCCAACAGGACAATGCACGTCCGTATGTATCCCGTGCCACCCAACGTGCTCTAGAAGGTGTAAGTCAACTACCCTGGCCAGCAAGATCTCCGGATCTGTCCCCCATTGAGCATGTTTGGGACTGGATGAAGCGTCGTCTCACGCGCTCTGCACGTCCAGCACGAACGCTGGTCCAACTGAGGCGCCAGGTGGAAATGGCATGGCAAGCCGTTCCACAGGACTACATCCAGCATCTCTACGATCGTCTCCATGGGAGAATAGCAGCCTACATTGCTGCGAAAGGTGGATATACACTGTACTAGTGCCGACATTGTGCATGCTCTGTTGCCTGTGTCTATGTGCCTGTGGTTCTGTCAGTGTGATCATGTGATGTATCTGACCCCAGGAATGTGTCAATAAAGTTTCCCCTTCCTGGGACAATGAATTCACGGTGTTCTTATTTCAATTTCCAGGAGTGTATCATCGCAAGCCGAGCGCAATTACATGCTGCCAAACCCCGAAAGCGCGGCAACTCGCGGGAGCTTCACACAACACACCTGCTCCACTGCACCACCCCAGCCAGACTCTCTCTGCTCTGTGCTCCACGCGACAGAGTTAACACTACCAAAGATCCTAAACACTTTGGTTCTCCACACGACCTATCGATGTATTCGTTCGATAGCATAGTTTTCCCTAGGCAAGACCCAGCGTAAAAATACAAATACTATTTACAAAACAATCAATTATAAATCGACATAAATGCATAAATATATATATATACAAATAGTAAAACAATTACAATACGTTATGAAGACACAGAAATGTCATATCTTGAGGTAACAAAACAAGGAAAAAAATTACAGTACCACAGATGGAAATAGGAGGATATGCATTTCCGGCGTTACAACCTATGCGCCGTGACGTAGTTGAAAACTGCGTCCCCGGCGAGATCACTGCCAGACGCCAGTAACTTCCTGTCTCGGCCGCCGCTCTACTCAATGCTGATACTGACGTGAAAACGATGATGCCGTCGATCTGTGTTGTCGACCGCTAGTATCACGCCTCCGTCATCACCCTCTCCAAAATGCAAACGCCGTCCGTTGTCCAGGTCTTCACTCTTCCAGTTCCGTTTGTAGTGGCAATTCTTCCGTCATAACGCTTTTAATTACTAAACATCAACTACAGCCACTTCCGTTCACCAAACAGTTTCTGAACTATTAGACCGATTATTTGTCGTCAAAGCTCAAGGTTCAAAATAACTACTAATCATCACTGTTCATAAAACGGAAGTTCAAAAAATGCTTCTTGCTACTTTTCACAGTTTTACCAACACTAAAAATTCACTGTTCTTTAGAATTTTACCAACATCAAAAGTCACTGTTCTCGTATGCACTGATTTAAGATTTCCCGCACTTCAATCACGTCTAATCACTGTTTCGCGGCCGGCCGGTGTGGCCGTGCGGTTCTAGGCGCTTCAGTCAGGAACCACGTGACCGCTACGGTCGCAGGTTCGAATCCTGCCTCGGGCATGGATGTGTGTGATGTCCTTAGGTTAGTTAGGTTTAAGTAGTTCTAAGTTCTAGGGGACTGATGACCACAGATGTTAAGTCCCATAGTGCTCAGAGCCATTTGAACCAATTTTGAATTGTTTCGCGAAGTTCACTCGTGATTTTAAATTTCGCAGTGCCCACTGTCCATTAAGACTCCCAGCCATACCAATTAAGCGCAGTCCATTGGCCGCTTCCCCGGTTAAGAATGCCATGTGTAACGTCTAAAACAAAAAAAAACAAAAATTATGTCACGCGGTTCAAGGCGCTGGAGTCATGGACTGTGCGACTGGTCCCGGCGGAGGTTCGAGTCCTCCCTCTTGCATGGGTGTGTGTTTTTGTCCTTAGAATAATTTAGGTTAAGTACTGTGTAAGCTTAGGGACTGATGACCTTAGCAGTTAAGTCCCATAAGATTTGACACACAAATTAACATTTGTCTAAAAAATTATAAGATTGGCGACAATGTATTATTATTGTAACGTTCGCCTATCTACCCGTCACCGGGTGGGTAGCATAAAATGCCCCACGCACGTTGCAGAAATGCCAGGTTCTATCAATGTAACAGTTTATGAGACTATGTATTTTCACCTTCCTAGCATCACTAACTTTGGTTTGTTTACCTCGCGTCTTGTACAGTTGGCTCATAGATTTCATCCCGACTGGCTTCTTCTCTATATAGGCGCAGTATTCGACGTGCAGACAACAAACTGCGCTAAACTGATGTAGTAGTTGGGGGAGAATCCAGTGCTACGAAATAAAGTTATCTAAACATATGATGCTAATTGATTTTTATTCGTTAACGCTTAGTGGTAATCAAGAAAAGCAAGTAAGAGCCTTATTATGTTCATTCATTACATCAAATTCCGCAGAAGCTGACTTTGTTCAGAGCACCGCAACAAGACACAGTCTAATAATTCACATAATTACAAGATGTTCAAAACTTCACGCAATCGTTCACCAAGTCATTCTTTAACACGACAAATGGCTTTCGGTAACTCGTTACACCATACCATCCAAAGCGCATGTTGAATTTCTTCGTATCTGATACTAAATTTCTGGTCAGTTATTACAAACAAACGCTTTCTGAAGCCCTGTTTATAGCGATGAATAATTATCGTTATCGTATTCCACTTGACCGTCCCAACGTGTGCTGCCTAGCTCGTACCCGACGAAAGATTCGTAGTAAGATACAGCAACAGTTTGGTGCCGGCAGTGGGAGCTTGTGATTGGTCCACTCTCTTCCACCAATAACGACTAAGTTAAAATGTTCTTCTCATTTACGCTTTTGCTTTAGTTAATGACTTCGTGAAATTGTTATTAACCTTCAGTCAATGTAACTGATGGTGACGGTATGGCTGGTGCAGCATAGCAGTGTTCAAATAATAAATATTAACTAACAACATCGCACTTATTCACACTCCGCTCAGTATGTGATTCCCGGTTGTCAACACTGTACTCTAGCGTCATACAGTCACTGCTAGCAGTAGCGTTCATCAGCTCTGAAACCATCTGCCGCGCAAGTCAATGGAGGGCACTCTCTCCCTACATAGCTGCTACTGAATATTCTTGTCCGAATGATAGCAAGTAGAAATAAAATAAAAATTTAATGTGGACGAACAATGTGACAGAAACGTCACAATACGTATCAATTAACGATACGTATGCGGTTGACAACGGTCATAACACGTTCAGGACATGTTGAATATGCAAACGGTCACAGAATTTAGACGTTCAGTAGCTATTACATTCAAAGTTTTGGAATAATTTAAAATAAAATTGCCGGCCGGTGTGGCCGAGCGGTTCTAGGCGTTTCAGTCTGAAACCGCGAGACCGCTACGGTCGCAAGTTCAAATCCTGCCTCGGGCCTGGATATGTGTGGTGTCCTTAGGTTAGTTAGGTTTAAGTAGTTCTAAGTTCTAGGGGACTGATGACCTCAGATGTTAAGTCCCATAGTGCTCAGAGCCATTTTTTCTAAAATAAAGTTTGACTGAATTATTTTCTCACGTGATGCAGCATAGATTGAGATGTACGATCTCACAATAATGATACCTTCCACTATGTTTAACTAATCACTTCTTCATTTATGTGTGCATTTCTTATGCACTTGACACGTTGCACATCATAACGGTTACCGTGAGATTGACCAATGGAACAGCTAACAAACTAACTTCATATAGTCAAACTGCATTACCAAAGAACGTAACAGTTAAGTGTAAATAACGTCACTGTGAGCAGTCATATAATAAGGCGACGCTGAAAATATGAAAGCCAATATCGATAGCTTACTTAACATCACTAAATACATAAACTAGAATACCATATCTTAATCATAAAATACAGCTTATTATAGTTTTGGCAGACCCACTGCTTGCAGTGTTTAATTACTTTCTATTTTCAAAAGGTCATTGAAATAATTTTGGTATCAGGTCCATTAATGGCTTTGATTAACTAGCAAGTGTGACTTAAAAAGAAAAATATCATTTTACTTTCTACTTCATTCAATAATTTTAAACTGAAGTCCTTTTTTTTTGTCGCAGATGTGATAATCGGTTGTAATAGTGGGGCACTGCCGATATGGTCGACGAATATACCGACGTCAGCATCAGCGCATTCTTATCGGTGGTGTCATATTACAGCTGAGGCAATCGTGCATGTCATGATTCGCTTATATCAGCTTCAGTACTTCTTCGTCTCCAAGCCCATGTAGGGAATCGCATCCAGACACGTGCCAAGCGCCTGGGGGGGGGGGGGGGGGAGACCACAGTGCCCGCCCTCCGACGCGTCTCCGCTCGGTAGCCAGTGGCATCCAATTTTTAATTTGCGTGCATGTTTTCATATGTTGCATGAAGCATGAGGACCTCCCTCCCCTGCCCCCTCCCCCCTCTTTCCCCTCACAACTTCGTGGCTCTAACACAGCGTTTGCATAGCTGATGAATCGACACTTTCGTGGGAGCGAAAGTCAACTGTAGTTCACGCGTGTAGCACACGTGCTACGTACGCGTTTTCGTGGTAGCGAGATTCGCACGTGTATCACGACGCACGCACACACGCACTGCCTGCGCGCCTGCTTATACGTAGCATCGCTGTTGAGGGAAGCGTGGCGCTGGATAAACGACTATTACTGCATACAAGTTCAGGCAAGCAATTTTAATTTGCATGCTGTATGCACCAACGACTTTTGAGCCATATGCTCTTCATCAGTACCCAGGTATTTGTGTTACTCATACGAACTCGCGCGTGCGCGCACTTATGATTGCTACGAGGCTAATCCCAAAAGTAAGGTCTCTTATTTTGTTTTATAAGTACATAGACCTGTTTATTTCTGAAATGGTTTACATCGGTTTACAACTTGAACATTTAGCTATTTTTCGACATAATCACCATTTCTGTCGATGCATTTTTGTAGACGCCGTGGCAGTTTATGTATGCCCATGTCATACCAGCTCGCCACCATGCTGTTCAGAGAGTTATGAACCTCCTCTTCCACCTCGTCGTCGGAGCTGAATCGCTTTCCGGCCAAATGTTCTTCTAACTTAGGGAACAGGTGATAGTCACTGGGCGCCAAATCAGGACTATAGGGTGGGTGGGTGATTATGTTCCACTGAAACTGTTGCAGGAAAGCAACGGTTTGCCGAGCGATGTGTGGGCAAGCGTTGTCATGGAGAATGTGTACGCCCTTGCTCAACATTCCTCTTCACCGTTTGTGGATTGCCCGTTTGAGTTTTTCCAGAGTCTCACAGTACCTGTCAGCGTTAATTGTGGTCGCAGTGGGCATACAGTCAAGCAACAATACCCCTTTCTGGTCCCAAAAAACTGTTGACATGACTTTACCAGCAGACTGCCTTTGTCTGAATTTTCACGGCTTTGGCGAAGAAGGATGCCGCCACTGGCGTGATTGTTTCTTGGTCTCAGGTGTGAAGTGGTACGCCCAGGTTTCGTCACCCGTGACAAATGAGTCCAGAAAGTTGTCCTGTTCGGCTGCAAGGCGGTGAAGAAATGCGCGGGAAGTATCAATTTGTTGCCACATGTGGTCCTCAGTCAGCATGCTTGGCACCCATCTTGCGCACACCTTCTGGTAGTTCAATGTTTCCGTTAAAATTCTGTGAGCGGTGCTTCGGGAAACCTCAGGAACCAACGTGCAGAGATCATCCAGAGTGATTCGCCGATCTTCACGCATCCTTTGCTCAACCTTCAACACTGTTTACACACAGCGCGTGAAGCACTCTTCATAACAGTGTGACCAACTGCCACACAAACAGAGTTCTGTACTTATAAAAAAATAGGCGACCTTACTTTTGGGATTACCCTCGTAGTAGTATTGACTATTACCATGATACTATCCACAAATAGAAAGGAGGCTTGGTTAGCAATTTTGGCACATACACACAGAAAACCGCCCTTTCTTTATTTCTGCTTGGTGTAGTTTTAACCTGTGTGCACGTTATTACGTGGAAGCGGCAATGCCAAACCGCTTTTGCCGCTTTTGTGGCATCCGGCGAAGCAGGTAACCACACCGCTGGACATACACACTGACGTACGTGCCGCCTCAGTTAAGTGTCGTCAAAACATTACCTGCAGCCTATCACTATCCAACTCCATCATCGTTACCTAACGTTGACACTGTTTTGTAGGAAGAATGGAATATATTTATCTTAAAAAACATGCAGGGCCTATACTTATCCATTCCGAAAGGACTGTAAGCTGGTTTGAATGCCATTGGGTTTCTTATCCCGTATTCGGCATTGTAGAGAGTTCCTTTTTCTTTTCTTTTTGGTAGGAGGTGGCTCCTACATGTTGCTATAGCGTGTTAAAAATGTACATTTGTCTTGGATTTTTGGTCATGAGTGTAACAGCACTGAGTGGAGATTTTTTCTTCTTGATCAAAACTTGGCATTATTACTTCTAAAATAGATATATATTACGTGATCAAAAGTATTCTGACACTCCCAAAAACATAAATTTTTCATATTAGGTGCATTGCGCTGCCACCTACTGCCAGGTACTCCATATCAGCGACCTCAGTAGTCATTTGACATCGTGAGAGAGCAGAATGGGGCGCTCCGCGGAACTCACGGTCTTCAAACGTGGTCATGTGATTGGGTGTCACTTGTGTCGTATGTCTGTACGCGAGATTTCCACACTCCTAAACATCTCTAGGTCCACTTTTTCCGATGTGATAGTGAAATGGAGACGTGAAGGGACACGTACAGCACAAAAGCGTACAGTCCGTCTTCGGCTGTTGACTGACAGAAAGCCGGCCGGAGTGGCCGTGCGGTTCTAGGCGCTACAGTCTGGAACCGAGCGACCGTTACGGTCGCAGGTTCGAATCCTGCCTCGGGCATGGATGTGTGTGATGTCCTTAGGTTAGTTAGGTTTAATTAGTTCTAAGTTCTAGGCGACTGATGACCTCAGAAGTTAAGTCGCATAGTGCTCAGAGCCATTTGAACCATTTTGAACTGACAGAAACCGCCGACAGTTGAAGAGGGTCGTAATGTGTAATAGGCAGACATCTGGCCAGACCATCACACAGGAATTCCAAACTGCATCACGATCCACTGCAAGTACTATGACAGTTATGTGGGAGGTGAGAAAACTTGGATTTCATGGTCGAGCGGCTGCTCATCAGCCACACATCATGCCGCTAAATGCCAAACGACGCCTCGCTTAGCCTAAGGAGCGTAAATATTGGACGATTGAACAGTGAAAATACGTTGTGTGGCGTGACTAAGCACGGTATACAATGTGACGATCCGATGGCAGGGTGTGGGTATGGCGAATGCCCGGTGAACATCATCTGCCAGCGTGTGTAATGCCAACAGTAAAATTCGGAGGCGGTGGTGTTATGGTGTGATGGTGTTCTTCATCGACGGGCTTGCACCCCTTGTTGTTTTGCGTGGCTCTATCACCGCACAGACCTACATTTACGTGTTAACCACCTTCTTGCTTCCCACTGTTGAAGAGCAATTCGGGTATGGCGATTTCAACACGATCAAGCACCTGTGGTGGAGTGGTTCCACGACAATGACATCCCTGTAATGGACTGGCCTGCACAGAGACCTGTCCTCAATCCTATAGAACACCTTTGAGATGTTTTGGAACGCCGAATTCGTGCCAGGCTTCACCGACCGAAATCGATACCTCTCCTCACTGCAGCACTCCGTGAATAATGGGTTGCCATTCCCCAAGAAACATTCCAGCACCTGATTGAGCGTATGCCTGAGAGCGTGGAAGCTGTCATCAAGGCTAAAGTGGGCCAACACCATATCGAATTCTAACATTACCGATGGAGTACGTCACGAACCTTCAAGTAATTTTCAGCCAGGTGTGCGGATGCTTTGGATCACGTAGTGTAATAGGCAGTTTGTTTTCCGCAAAAAGATGTATATACCGTTTGCAAGCAGAACACGTTACTGTCACGTGACACTGAAATGATTTATATGTTCACTTAAATGATGACGTTGGAACTACAATATTATACGCGTCTTTAAATCTGACGAAAGAATACCATGTTCCTTAGCTTAATAGGACTACAAGCCTCTAATTACTGTAAATTGCAATCATGTTAACTGCAGAATAATTAAGATTATCACATATCTTATTTTCGACTGCCAGCCAGTAATTACACACATAAATTTATAAAAATTATATTCCAGTTTTTACATGTTCCTTGTACCTTACTGCTGTTCTCTATCTATATGCTTGGCGATAGCGTTGTCTCCAGATACCACATTCTTGTAGAATTTCCATATAGACTTTCACGATATCTGTTTTTCATAAAATGGAAAACAGCTCGTTCTGGCTGACTATCCTCCCATCAACATTTAATAGCCACTCACAGCTGGGTGTACGGCTCCCACCAGTGTGCGGTCGTGATCTCTCTCTCTCTCTCTCTCTCTCTCTCACTCGCTCTCTCTCTCTCTCTCTCTCTCTCTCTCTCTGTGTGTGTGTGTGTGTGTGTGTGTGTGTGTGTGTGTGTGTGTGGCGACTTGATACAGGAGACTGTTTATTGTAGTGCTGGTCACCTGTGTAACGGGCTCGACCTCGTGGACCGGAAGATTTAACTGGAACATTTGTGAGCAAGTGGGTGCTGTTCTGTCATTCTGCGCAACGGATTAATCTGAGATGTACCCTTTACCCTGTGGCTCCTGCAAGATGCAATTTCCACCCCCACACTACTACAGAAGTCAGACAGACGCTCCTAACATTCAAAAGAGAAATGCCTGAAAAACTTTCAACAATAAATATCTTCTGGAGTCGTCCGTTATAAGGAAATGACACAAAAATTCACGAAACTTCTTACGTAACAAGTGGGATACTTAGGTACTGGAGTAGTGCTAGTTAGTGTAAGAAAAACATGAAACTAACGAAAATTATTAATTATTTTTGCAAGAATTCTGAGAAATCACAACGGCGCTTTTAGTTGTGAACTCAACAAGTTATTTCCGGGTTCTTTTCGGAATGTGAAGTTACCTCTTAAGGATATGATTCGCGAATGAAATTTCTATACAAAGTTTAAGATTGTTATTGACTTGGCAGAATGGCTGAGAGCCGCGCCTACTCAGCTTGAATAATTATCCATTAGAATGTTGCTAGGTACGGCCGAGGCTGTCGCGTGTGAAATGCAGTGAAGTGTACTGTTGTGGAGGAAATATGGGGTTCGAAAGAGCTGCAGCGCACAATACCGTAAGCTGTGATGACTAATGTCTGCGCCGCTC
Source organism: Schistocerca piceifrons (assembly GCF_021461385.2). Taxonomy (NCBI): domain Eukaryota; kingdom Metazoa; phylum Arthropoda; class Insecta; order Orthoptera; family Acrididae; genus Schistocerca; species Schistocerca piceifrons. The sequence goes on from NC_060149.1 coordinate 100,365,772, forward strand.
GCTGCTGACAAATAAGATAACTCTCGTTCTATCTGGATTGACCTTCGCCGCCGGCCGTGATGGCCAAGCAGTTAAAGGCGCTACAGTCTGGAACCGCGCAGCCGCTACGGTCGCAGGTTCGAATCCTGCCTCGGGCATGGATGTGTGTGATGTCCTTAGGTTAGTTAGGTTTAAGTAGTTCTAAGTTCTAGGGGACTGATGACCTCAGATGTTAAGTCCCATAGTGCTCAGAGCCACTTGACCTTCGCCAATCAAACTCTCCCTATGACTTGATGAAGTCAAGGACTCCTATTCGCCCCTAGTCTAACTATTGGCTTGGTACACCGGTCAGATAACCAGTCCACTGCGATGCCACTCAAAAATTCGCTCGCAGGTGTTTAACTATAACTCTGTCTGTTCACACCGCACAATAACTGTGGCGGCCAACACAGTGAACAACGCTTAATCGCAAGGACTCAGTTTAGTGTCGCACACCGATTCGTTCTCGACAGAGGTGCTCTCCCAGTGAAGTACTGAGGAGAGACTTGTTCCTCGCTCTTTGAGTACACGTACAAGCGCACACGCTCTCGATACGTGTTCTCGCTCCAAGAGCGACAACGGAATGGCCCCTCTCCACGCCAGACGTGAAAGGGTGTATCTTTCAGTCTCTTCCATTACTCCTTCAGCTCAAGGCGTCAGGAATATCGTCTGGCTATCAGCATTGCTCTTCTAAAACGGGAGACTGACGTTTCGTTTAAGGCGACCAATCCGGAAATCTGTAGCATCATCGAAACTTCCTGGCAGATTAAAACTGTGTGCCCGACCGAGACTCGAACTCGGGACCTTTGCCTTTCGCGGGCAAGTGCTCTACCATCTGAGCTACCGAAGCACGACTCGCGCCCGGTCCTCACAGCTGTACTTCTGCCAGTACCTCGTCTCCTACCTTCCAAACTTTACAGAAGCTCTCCTGCGATCCGGTTCTGTAAAGTTTGGAAGGTAGGAGACGAGGTACTGGCAGAAGTACAGCTGTGAGGACCGGGCCTGAGTCGTGCTTCGGTAGCTCAGATGGTAGAGCACTTGCTCGCGAAAGGCAAAGGTCCCGAGTTCGAGTCTTGGTCGGGCACACAGTTTTAATCTGCCAGGAAGTTTCATATCAGCGCACACTCCGCTGCAGAGTGAAAATCTCATTCTGTAGCATCATCGTTTGGCGTTTGCTGTCCCCCTGTGAAAACCTCTGAAACTGTGTGCTATGTTTGTAAAGAATGCGCAGGCTGGGCACTCCCACACAATGTAGCGGAATTTGCTTTTAAGCTGAACACGGGGTCACTCTCCCTTTCACTCGGGCAAATGCTGTCTCCTCTACGGGCAGTCGCCGGCTGACGTAGATAGGTTAACTCATCCTATGGAGGGACCGGCCTCCCGGCGTGCGGCCTGCCTCTCTGGAACTGAAAGCTCCTGTGACCGTCGTGTCTGGAATGTGTGTGTGTATGCCAGCCTCGAGTATTTCAATCTCAGTGCGCATTTGCGATTTACTAGTTATTTGCATTTCGTTCACATGAATTCATACAACATTGACTTTACCTTATCGAGTTTGGGTTCGAATGAAGCATATTTATGTGCGGAATATGATTGTGAGGGCGGAATATGTAAGCAATGAAGGTCAGGAGACAACGACGTCTTACACATTTTGCAACAATTCTTTATCGTTAGAAGTTTTAGCCGTCAGATGCTGAAAGTATATTTCCAATACTTAGAATTTCCGTAGACTTTGTATTGGTGGTTCGACATGTAGATCTGATTATGTTCGCATAGGAACATACTTGCTGCAACATAGGCCACTTTTGAGACACACCGAAGACATACAAATCCTGAATGACCCATATGTCTAAAATGTTGATCGTAAAGCCAAAATTTAGCGCATAAGCCACTTTGTGTAGGAAGGTTTCTTTTTTTTCCCCTAGTATACAAGTTTCTATCCCACATCAGTTTGCCTTAGCGTTTTGTATAACTGAAACTCAAAAATTCAATACACCAGGTGACCCATGCAAAAGGTTCGCATTTTTATTGTTTTAAATAATGAAAGTGTTTGAAATGTAGTCGCTAGGGTGAGGATAGTTGTGCGAATACCGCCTTTCTCTCTGAGCAGGTGTTTCAGATACAGCCACCGTTTTAGAACGACGCTTCTCACTGACAACTTCTAATGCTCTATTCCTTGACATCGTGAACTTCTCATTTATTGTTTATGACAGTAGTATTTACACCAACCTGTTGTTGACAAAAGTTAATAATTAAAGAGCAAATACAAACACAAAATAAATGTAGTAAAGAAATGTAATTTATTGCTCATGGCGATATTTGTCTGACATCAATTACTTTTAATTGCACATAGTACTGTATGTAAGCACGTTAAGACGTAGTAGCAATCACAATCTAAGGCGACAGTAACAAATATAATTGTCGTTTCGGAAAGTATATTCGTTTCAAAAAGTTATCTTGCACGGCGGGTAGAAATAATGGACTACCGGAGTGTTCATAGTTATTATCTATGACAATCCAGTATACAAATTATGCAGCTTGTACGACGGGCAGAGCTAATCGACTAGCACAGTGGTCACGGTTATCATGTATTTAACGGTGCATACAAATTACCCAGTTAGTACGTACTTTAAAGCAAATAGAAATGGAATTTGGTATAAGATTATATGAGAGGGGAGTTTCTTATCCGTGATTAATAAGTTAACTTCCCAAAATGTAGGTACCGAGCTTCGCATCCATGAAGCCCTTTTTCCTATGATAGTTAAAAGTCTCTTTTAAGTTAAAATATTCCACAAATAGTGCGCTCTGGCGCAAAATTGGTATGCAGTGTCAGAAGCTGCTTAGAAAAACTTTCTAACGATACCCCATTCATCCCTGTACGATAATTATGTGTTTAGAAAAAGGAATGTTGACTTGAGAAATAATATAGGAGTGTACGATCATTTTCCATAAAAGCAAAACCAATGAATCTGCTGCGTTGTCGACGTCCGTCATCCCCCCTGCTGCGTGCTTAACCTATGGCTCTTGCGTCTTCCAACATTTTTGTGTACCATGGAGCCTTCCTCCAATTACTGCCCCTGATGACTGACCAGAAATATTTTTCATACTCGGTTCCTATATTGCTCTATGGTGGCAAAGAATCATAGAGAGCTTCCGTAATTCGTAAATATAATTTTAAATAATTAAAACTAATGATATAATGGACGTCATCTGATAACTCGTTATAGGCCCGAATTGTTTTTCTTTTTCCTTTTTTGAGTAGATCATCGAGGTATGATATTGCGTACTGTCATTACAGAATAATCCATTAAAACTAATACTCTGTAGCACAGAGACAAAAGTGCATATCGATAATTCTGTTCACTTCTAGGCTTGTGATTTGACCGATAAATACACTGACGGAAAAAAATCGCAACACAAACAAATAATTAATGTAGAATAACGAAATTTCGGGAACACATTTGTCTAGGTAACATATTTAAGCGATTAATGTGGGTTCTTGTCCACTCGTTGCTTACATGGTGCCTAAAGGATGTTGCGTTCTCGCAATGCTATACAACAATTCAAATAAATCACATTAGTAGTTTAATTTCTAGAAAGCAAATTGACAATACTTAACTTTAATTAAAGCAAACGTCGCTAGCGAGAGGCGACATGAAAACAATGAAGTTCTTGCTGTACACAAAGTGTAAGTAAGCAATTGATACGGATCACGACAATCTGACAGCGTAGTACTAGTGTCCGTTGCGGACTGGGCTGATCTGAGTTGCCGAGGCTACCAGGAACGGCGTTTATATTCACTTCTTCCAGGTGTCGCTCTTGGCGCGGCGCGGTCCAATTCCGCGCACCATTGGCCGACGTTCCCTCACCACCTTCTCTGTTCTTGGATTCCGCATCTTAGTTTCGGCCGAGGCTAGCAGGAACGGCGTTTATATTCACTTCTTCCAGGTGTCGCTCTTGGCGCGGGGCGGTCCAATTCCGCGCACCATTGGCCGACGTTCCCTCACCACCTTCTCTGTTCTTGGATTCCGCATCTTCGTTTCGGGGCTTGTGGGTACGACAGAACATTCCTCCATTCCTCCCCCTCCCCCGCAAAGTGACGGACCGTCGTCGTGTATGGAGTGCGGCCACGGCGGGGGATGCAGGAGTGTGAGCGGCTTGACGGGCTGGATACTGTGGCTGTAGGGGGACGTCAAGCTTCCGGCCGTACCCCGCCATCCGGCCTGCGCTCTGGTGGAAACGTCCCCCGGAAAACGACCAGAAGGGTTCGCGTCCACCTCCTGCTGCTATCAACCAGCGACTGCTGCGGTGTGGGCGGGTCCAGCTCCATCGGTAGGACGAGAGGAGGCTGAGGCTCCATTTCCATGGCGTCCCGCGGTGTCGTGAGGACACCCTCTGGCGGCTGCTGTGGCCGCACTGTCCTCTGGACCGTGAATATGGGGGAAGAGAGACTGACAGATCATCGTGTACATGACAGAGACGAAGTTGATTCTGATGGCAGCGCCGCAAACCATTGGGACCTGAAGGAAGATACATGCAAGCGCCACGTCGACAAGTGATCTCGCCTCGCGCCCACCGTCTGTTGCCGCTAAAAAAACCTGTTAAACACAATATCATGCGGCGCGAAGCGATACTTGCGGCCTTCCTGCGGCGCCGGATGCTGAGGAGGGTGGTGCAGGTGGAGCAGTGTGTGATAGCGGCGGCCGTGAAGCAGTTCCGCCGGTGATGGTCCATCTCGTGGGTGCAAGCGATACGAGGCGAGAAACAGTTGCAAGGCTTGATTCCTGGTGCGTGCGGAGCGAAGTTTGGCCATCTGCCGTTTGAATGTCCTGACAAAACGTTCCGCTACGCCCTTTGACTGTGTATGTCATTGTGTTCACAGAATGTTTCAAATTCATTTGACGGGAACTGAGGTCCGTTGTCTGACACTATTATTTCAGGTAAACCTTCGAGGCAAAAAATCGATGAGAACACTTGAGTTGTGCTGCGTGATGTTGTCGAGCTTATTGGCACAGCAAAAGGAAACTTGCCATAAGAGTCAACCGCAATCAACCAGTGGGTGTTCCAACAAGGTCCCGCAAACTCTGTGTGCGCACGTTGCCGTGGCGATTGCGACTTAGGCCGAGCAGAAAATTTTTGTGGCGAAGCGGACTGATTTTCCGCACATGCGTGACACTGTGACGTCATCTATTCTATTTGGGCGTCCATACCCTGCCAAGTATGGTGTCAACGCGCTAAACTGCACTACAGAGTTTTTTACGCTATTCAATGAGTGAGGCCAATATGTGCGAAAGTATTTGAGCAAAACCTTCAAATCTCGATCAGCGTCCGTGGCAATTTTCCTATAGTTCAGTGGAAAATACTGTAGCAATTCAGAATCCTGAGCATCGATGTGACAACAAGATGCAACGGAAGCGTCAAAGTCCGTATCAGGGCCAATTGGAAGACGTGAAAGTGCGTCCGCATTACCATGTTGAGCTGTCCAACGATACACAACCTCGTACTGGTATTGAGACAACGACAAAGCCCATCTTTGCAATTCTTGGGCAGTTCGTACAGGAACCGGTTTCGTCTTATGAAACAAAGACTGCAAAGGGTTGTGATCCGTCGCTAAGTAGAATTTTCTGCAATACAAATAGTGGTGAAATTTGATGACACCATACACATTAGCCAGAGTCTCTTTTTCAATTTGTGAATCGTTCACTGCGCTTTGGACAACACTTTTGATGCGAAGGCAATAGGCCTGTCTTTCTCACCAATTCTGTGCAAAAGCACTGCACCCATTCCGTAAGAGGAATCGTACACTTCCAATACAACTGGTTTGTCCGGATCAAAGTGAACTGAGCAATGCATCTTTAAGTTTTTGGAAAGCTACTTGGCACTCATCTGTCCAAACAAAGGGGACATTCTTGCTACGCAAGCGATGCAATGGACCTGCGATTTGTGCAGCATTCGGTATGAACCGAATATAATAGTTCACTTTCCCTAAAACTGACTGCAATTCTGCCTCGTGATGACTGGGTGTTGTGTGATGTCCTTAGGTTAGTTAGGTTTAAGTAGTTCTAAGTTCTAATAGCTGTTAAGTCGCATAGTGCTCAGAGCCGTTTGACTGCAATTCTGTGACGTTACGACGAGCTGGCAAGTCTCGTACGGCTAAGAATGCGACTGTAGAGGATGTACACCTTGACTCTTCATGACGTGACTAAGATACGGCAACTCAGGTTAAAAAAAAATCACACTTATTCAGTCTATAGTTTAGTACTGCATCAGACAACACACGAAACAAAGCACTTAAATTTACAATGTGTTCTTCAGGTGTACGACCTGCTACTATAATGCTATCCAAATAGTTTGAACAGTTTGGCACTTGTGCAGTCAGTTGTTCCAAAATCAGCTGGAAAATGGCGGGTGCGGAAGCACAGCCAAAAGGCAAACACAAATATTTAAACAATCCCAAGGGAGTATTCACTACACACCCTTTTCCAGATTCTTCATCGAGCAGTATTTGAAGAGGCGCGTCGCGCAGATCAGTGTTTGAAAAGTATCGTCCAGTGCCTAATCTGTCCATAAGATCTTCCGGGCGTGGCAACGGATAAGTATCTATTACAGTTAGTGGGATGACTGTAGACAAAGTCAACACAGAGGCGAATACGACCTGAAGGTTTGGGGAGCAAAACCAGTGGACTTGCCCATTGACTAGCTGACATGGGTGCAATAACTCCGTTATCTTGCAGTTCTATAAGTTCAGCCGTGACTTTGTGCCGTAATGCAATGGAAACAGTTCTGGCCCAGCAAAATTTCGGCTGAGCACTGTCGTTCAGCGTAATATGTGAAATAAAATTGTTAGATTTGCCTAAACCTTCAGAAAAGAGTTACGAGAATTCTTTTGCAAGCTAGCTACACCGTCTTTTGCATTCAAATCAAATGGCTCTGAGCACTATGGGACTTAACATCTGAGGTCATCAGTCCCCTAGAACTTAGAACTACTTAAACCTAACTAACCTAAGGACATCACACACATCCATGCTCAAGGCAGGATTCGAACCTGCGACCGTAGCGGTCGCGTGGTTCCACACTGAAGCGCCTAGAACCGCTCGGCCACAACGGCCGGCATCTTTTGCATTGAATGCGGACATTGACAACGCATTGTCCTCAATGTTAATGCTAAACAATTCAAAAGAATCAAGACCAATTACGTTCTCACTCTAGCGTGATTTGAGCACTGTAAATGTCACTGTTCGCGTATGCGAGCGATACACAGCAGACAAGGTCCACGTTCCGAGAACAGGAATGTCTTGTCCATTATAAGCTGTCAGTTGCGTGTTAGTTTTAGACGGGCATGGGGAGCCTAACAGTTCATTTGTGTGACGATTTAGCAATGTGACAGAGGCACTCGTGTCCAACTGAAATTTCACACTTTTCCCACAAGTAAGTAAATGAACAAAAAGTTTGTTTGACTGGAGAATAACTGTAGAAACTGCACGCTTGTTAGTTGCAGATTCTGAATAACCTGCATTAATGACATGGGCCTTGTGACTAGATTTTTGTGAGTGGGCCGAATTTTTATGTCCATTCCGCCGCAAATATACGGATTGCACATGTCCATTCCTACCACAAGCGTAACATTGAGCTTGGCGGGAGAGACAATCTTGGCGTTTGTGCCGTGTATAACACCGAGGCCAAGCCCTAACTCTGTTCGCCTGTTTAGCGAACTGTGTACGCGATGTGTAAGGTTGTTTACTCGGTGTGACTTGCGCACGCTGCCTGTGAGGAATGGGGCAATCACAACTAAGGGACTCAACCTGAAAAATAGCTGGCTGCTCAAATGTATGAGATGACAAGGCAACGGAATAGTAATGATCTAATATTTGTACTACCTGCTGAAATGATGGATCTGACTGTTTCAGAATTTGTTCAAAAAAAATGGTTCAAATGACTCTGAGCACTATCGGACTTTGGAGGTCATCAGTCCCCTAGAACATAGAACTACTTAAACTTAACTAACCTAACGACATCACACACATCCATGCCCGAGGCAGGATTCGAACCTGCGACCGTAGCTCAGAATTTGTTCTTTCACTTTGACATCAGGCACATTGTACACGATCGCATCACGCTACATAATATCTGAATACAAAGCACTGCAAGCACATTTGAATTTTCATTTCCTTGTCAGGCGTTGCAAATCAATCCGCCCCTGGTAGCTCAGTGGAGCCGGAGGAGAAGGAGATTACCGCCGGCCGCGGTGGTCTTGCGGTTCTAGGCGCTGCAGTCCGGAACCGCGGGACTGCTACGGTCCTGGTTCGAATCCTGCCTCGGGCATGGATGTGTGTGATGTCCTTAGGTTAGTTGGGTTTAAGTAGTTCTAAGTTCTAGGGGACTGATGACCTAATATGTTAAGTCCCATAGTGCTCAGAGCCATTTGAACCATTTTGAGATTACCGTTTAACGTGCCGTCGACAACGAGGTCATTAGAGAGGGAGCACAAGCTCGGATTAGGGGAGGATGGGGAAGGAAATCGGCCGTGCCCTTTCTAAGGAACCATTTGCCTGAAGCGATTTAGGGAAATCACGGAAAACCTAAATCAGGAACCGTCGTCCTCCCGAATGCGAGTCCAGTGTGCTAACCACTGCGTCACCTCGCTCGGTCAGTGGAGCCGGCACGGTAGCTCAGCGTGTTCGGTTAGAGAGCTGGTTGGCCTCTGTAAGTAAAAAAGAAACTGAGTGAAAGTATGAACAACTAACTTGAACGGATGTCAAGTAACGTCCGCAACGACCAAACACAACGATCAACAACAAACAAAATGCAAAAAAAAAAAAGTGGTCAGCGCGTCAGAACCTCAATCCTAACGACCCAGGTTCGATTCGCGGCTGGGTCGGAGATTTTCTCCGCTGGGGGACTGGGTTTATATTGTCCTTACCATCATTATTTCATCCCCATCGACCCGCAAGTTGCCGAAGTGGCGTCAACTCGAAAGACTTGAACCAGGCGGACGGTCTACCCGACAGGAGGCCCTAGCCACACGGCATTTCCATTTTACCCTGCCAATCTATTACCCACTCGCGATAAGTATGTTCAGACTTTTTTTTTTTTTGCAATTAAGGGATTGATACCTAGCTGTTACCACATTCACTTTTTGGTCATAATAGTTTGTTAGCGCCTGTACCACCTGGTCGTAATCCAGTTCACTCAGAGTGGCGCTAGGTAAAAGTTTTTGAATTAATCAGAACACTGCAGCTGGTACCGTGGATAATAGATAGGGAAGTTTCACAGTTTCCGGTACATTATGACCGACGATGTGCGCATCTGGAGCCATTCCTCTTCTTGCTCACGAAACTGTCGAAAAGGTGGTACAGCAGCTGTAAAAGTTGGTGCTTGTTCTGGCAGGCGTGCAGCGTTGGCCAGTAGCTGCTGCTCCATGTTGAGCAGGGTGGCGATTTGCTGAGTCTGGAATTGAAACAGCTGCATTAGCTGTGTGGCATCTAACGCTTGCGGCTATGGCGCCGGAGCAGGGGGCGGACAGGATTGGTGGGCATGTTGGAAGACACAAATGGAATAAAATAGAAAAATTATGACCAAAGCAAAGAAATGTTCTGCAACTCCCACCTGAAAACACTTATTAGCAAAAATGACAAGAAACTGTTAAGGCAAGATGCGCTCCTGCAAAGTAAAGAAAAGATAGAATTAAGGCGCCTGCAAAAAATACGGCCGTGGCCGTCGGCACGTAGTTGGGTTGATGACTCGTCGCCAGTTGTGGGGCCTTGTTCACTCATTGCTTATAGGGTGTCTAAAGGAAGTTGCGATCTCGGAATGCTGTACAACAGTTCAAACAAATAACATTAGTAGTTTTATTTCTAGAAAGCAAATTGACGTTACTTAACTTTAATAACAGCAACTGTCGCTAGCGAGAGGCAACATGAAAACAGTTCTTGCTATACACAAAGTCCAAGTAAACACTTGATACGGATCACGACACTCTGATAGCGTAACGCTAGTGTTACTCCTGGCGCGGTGCGGTCCAATTCAGCGCACCATTGGCCGACGTTTCCTCAATGGTTCAATGGTTCAATGGCTCTGAGCACTATGGGACTTAACTGCTGAGGTCATCAGTCCCCTAGAACTTAAAACTACTTAAACCTAACTAACCTAAGGACATCACACACATCCATGCCCGAGGCAGGATTTGAACCTGCGACCGTAGCGGTCGCGCGGTTCCAGACTGAAGCGCCTAGAACCGCTCGGCCACTCGGGTCGGCGACGTTTCCTCACCGCCTTCTCTGCTCTTGCGTTCCGCATCTCCGTTCTGGCGCTTGTGGTTACACCAGAACAATTGTCACTGCAAGTTCACAGATTACTGTAAGCGAGCCACTGCAAATGTGAATTGCTGGTACGTTAATAAACGGTGCAGCCGCTAAAATGTCGAATGCAAGCATGCAAACATGCATGAATTCTGTTGTGTAGGTACCGGATGTCAGTTTGTGAGACGGAGTTCCATGCCTGTTGCTCTTGGTCGGGCAGTATGGGGAAGGTTAATGCTGCATTTGAATGACGCTGAAGCTGTCGTCCGATGTTGTCCCATGTGTTCTCGATTGGAAGTAGATCTGGTGATCAAGCAGGCAAAGTCAACATGTTGACACTATATAGAGCATGTTGGATTACAACGGTGGTATGTGGGCGAGAGTTATCCTGTTGGAAAACACCTCTTGGAATTCTGTTCATGAATGGTAGAATAACAGGTCGACTCAGAAGACACAAATTTGCAGTCACATTGCACAGGTTAACCACGAGAATACTCCAGCTCATATACGTAATCGCACCCCAGACGATAGCTATACACAGGCAAACTGAACACCTACGTAGGGGGGCTAATTTGCTGCCTGCTATACGTCTGAAAATCATGTCTTCCTGCTCCTAGCCTCAGTTAAATGCCACCAGATCCCTGCCATAATAGGATGGTATTTCTTAACAGATTAATTTTATTATTATTCACATTACGTTTCAAGGCCTGTATGGTGTAGGCAGCAGCGTCAACTTCTCACACAGAAGAAGCCACCTTACTATAGGAGGAGAAGGTGTATCCGACCAACAGCCTATAAAACAACAGACAAATACCGAGAACCCGAGAACTATGTAGGCGTATAAGTCGTCTTGGCTGTAAATATTAACGTAAGATCTGACAGGTACAGTGAAAGGTGGCAAGCCACTCTCTCACTTTAACTACTCTGTCAGTCAGATTAAGATTCATATTTTAGGTCGTGATCTCCGTGTTCTCCAATACTAAATTTGATATGTGTGGCTTATGACGTTTCTACGGGAGGAAATTGTGAAAAGCATGTTCTTGTAACTGCATGTGTAGCCTGTAGATAACTTGTACCCAAGGGGCCATGGTGAGGCGATGGAGAACAGGAGAAAGATGGATTGTGGGTCATAAATGTTACGTCCAGCGACCTGGCTGTGCGAGTGATTCAAGGAAGCAGCGCTCTGTGAATTGTAACTGCAGAGGCACCTTGGGCCATCGCACTCCACTCTTCCCATTTCGGGTTGGGCAGGAGGGGGTCGGGTCGCAAAACATTTTACCTGGGACAGACTGCAGTCCATCGTGAAAGCAACCAGATGGCGGGAAGTGAGTGGAGGAAGACATTTAAGAGACACTGCTGTAATCTGAGCTTTTGTGAAAACTGTGGGATGATCATAAAACTATAAACATTCTCATATTAGAATCTGGGATGATATGATCGGAGTGGCTGGTGCAGGTGTTTAGTGGACGCAAGACTGTAACTCCCCTGACGCCAGGTTCTTGTAGCGAGCGAGAAAAGAAACATATATTTCACAGGCATCACTGTCTGGGAAGCTTAACAGCCTTCTTTCAGACATTGGAAATGGTCGGCCTGAAAAGACGAGATCTCTTCGTAAACGAGTGGCTGTGAGCCCATCAAGGTAGACGTTTCTTGCCGAAACATGATCATGTTCACAGTGAGAACAACGCCCACCAGGTCTAAAACCTTTTTTCAGACAAAAGAGATTTTTAGTCTCTGATGGGCTCCCCCTCCCCCATCCTGAATATGCAAAGCAGAGGCTTTCTCCCCCAGCATAGGACACCCAGCGCTGTGTCTGGATTGGCTACCAGGCCAGCAGAAAAGTCAAGAGGAAAGATTCAATGAGTGGCTGAAAGTTCGATTAGTTTGTACAGTGTGGAGACGGTTTTTTTCTGCTAATTCAGCCCCTGTACGAGGCTTGGAGGAAGGTGTTTGAGATTCTTTGGTTTCTTCATCTTCTGGTCCTCCTCTGATGGAGGACTTCAAGTCTTTTCCTAGTGGGTGAGACTTGTGGTACGTAACTTGTGGTGGACTAAAAGCCAGTGGCAGTTTCCAACTGTACCACCAGTGGAACTGTATATCATCTTTGACATATCGTGTGTCATGATGGTGAACTTATTCATCCTTAGTCGGCCATCTGACTGACATTTGACAACTCCAGCATGTGCCATCGTGCCTGTGAGTCAAATTGGTTCAAATGGTTCAAAGGGCTCTGAGCACTATGGAACTTAACATCTGAGGTGATCAGTCCCCTTGAACTTAGAACTACTTAAACCTAACCAACCTAAGGACGTCACACACATCCATGCCCGTGGCAGGATTCGAACCTGCAACCGTAGTGGTCGCGCGGTTCCAAACTGAAGCGATTAGAACCGCTCGGCCACACTGGCCGGCCAGTCAAATTGGTTTGACAGACCAGCGAACAGGAGCACCTCACTCTGAAATCTGTCTGGGTTTCAGGTCTCCGATAAGAAAGTTTCCCGCGTTCTAATAATCAGAACGCCAGTCCGGGTAGTCTGCTAGTTTTTGTGGATGCATCAGAACATTAAAGCTGTCGCCGCACTCCACCCCTCGCCCACAGCGTTCCATTTTCTGCTGCTGCCTGAATCAAGGTGGAATGGTGAAGTACTGCTACACCAGCGTAGGGTTGTTAAATGATACTCACAGCTCCCTGTTATCCATGAACCATAGTTTGTGGTGTACCGGGTCATAGTTGATTCTGTTTGAATAGGATTTGGCCTCACAGTGGATTCATGTGAACGAAGTCTGACTGCGTTGTAAAAGGGGCTAATTCAGTGGAGAACTTGTACAGTTTCCACCCCAATGATTGCTTTGCCAATAGAGCACCATTCCTTTCCTAATGCATGTTTGTCATTTTTTTGTAAGATTATCAGTCCGATTGTATTTATAAGAGGAAGAATAACAACTTGTTATTATTTTTGCAAACTTGAACACGCCATTGTTCTCATTCTTATTCCCGCAGCCATTCACTGTTTTTATTTTAACAATTCAGAATGCAGTCGTACTAAATTACTTAATATGATGATTAATTTGAGTTCTGAAACTGACCGCAGACTAAGGTAACAAAAATGCAATGATTAAATTCACTGATTTCATATATAAAAGTTAAGGGTTTAGCTCACCATTTGAAGACTGTTAAGAAGATAATACTTTTCTATATGTAAAGATAATAATATTTAGCATCACTTGTACATATATTTATGATTAAGCAAGCGACTGTTGTAACAGCACAAACAAACCTAAATGTACGTGTCGCGTATGATGCGCTGGGTGAATGCTCTTAATTTCGAGACGGACAGTAGTTACAAAAGCCACGGTAGTGAGAAAGTATTCCGTTCTTGGGGTCCTGCTCCAGTGTGACAAAACTGTCATTGTTGCTACGTAAGCATTGGTTGATTTAGACTGAGGTAACAAAAAGTCATGGGACAGCGATAAGTACGCTTACAGATGGCTGTAGTATCGCTTACACAAGGTATAAAATGGCAGTGCATTTGTGGAGCTGTCATTTGTACTCAGGCGATTCACGTGAAAAGGTTTGCGACGTGATTATGGCAGCACGACGAGAATTAAAACACTTTGAACGCGGAATAGTAGTTGGAACTAGAAGCATGGGACATTCCATTTCGGCAGTCCTTAGGGCTTTCAGCATTCCGAGTTCCACAGTGGCAAGAGTGCGCCGAGAATATCACATTTCAGTCCTTACCTCTTGACCACGGACAACGCAGTGGCCGACGACCTTCCCTTAACGACCGAGAACAGAAGCGTTTGCGCAGAGTTTCACTCCTAACAGACAAGCAACACTGCGTCAAATAACTGCAGAAATCAGTGTGAGATGTACGAGAAACGTATCCTTTAGCCCACTGAGGCGAAATTTGGTGTTAACGAGCTATGGCAGCAGACGATCGACGCGAGTGCCTTTGCAAACATCACGACATCGTTTGCAGAGTCTCTTCTGGGCTCTTGAGCGTATCAGTTGGTCCCTAGACGATTGGAAAACCGTGACCTGGCCAGACAAGTCCCGATTTCAGTTGGTAAGAGCTTATGGTAGGACTCGAGTGTGGCGCAGACCCCACGAAACCATTAACCCAAGTTTTCAATAAGGCACTGTGCAAGCTGGTGGTGGCTCCATAATGGTGTGGCTATGTTTACATGGATTATTGGCTGGAAATCGTTACATCCGGCTTCTTGGAAATCATTTGCAACCATTCATGGTTATTATATTCCCAAACAACGGTGGAATTCTTATGGATGACAATGCGTCATGTCACTGGACCACAATTGTTCGCGATCGGTTTGAAGAACATTTTGGACAATTCGAGCGAATGATGTGGCCACCCCGACCTCCCGCCATGAATCTCACCGAGCATGTATGTGACATAAACGATAGATCATTTCGTGCACAAAATCCTGCACCGGCAGCACTTTCTTAATTATGGACGAGTATAGAAGGCAATGGCAAACCACCTCCGCTAGGACCCTGCCTAGTCAGCGGTGCGGGTCTCCCCCATCGTCCCCTACGCTCCTCGGAGTATGGGACCTCATCATCATCATCATCATCATCATAGAAGCAGCACGGCTCAATATTTCTGCAGAGGATGCCAATGACCTTTTGAGTCCATGCCACGTCGAGTTGATGCATAAGCTGAGTAATCGAGCTTTCTACATGTCTCAGTATCCACCGTAATCTTCCTCTATTCTCATGACTCTCGTGCGGGCAATAGAATAGTGTACATCTACATCTATACTTCCTATGCCACCATACGGCGCAAGGAGGAGGGTAGGATAATTCCGCGAGAGGGAAACAAAGTACTTCACAAAAAGACGAACAGTCGTAACGAAGCTGAGCCTGTCATCTTACCTCGCTTCATAAATATTCTATGTCGTACACTGAGAGGTAAAACGTTTACGTAGTTCAGGACTGAGCAGTGGTCACAGTCAACACTGAGCAACCCCCTGAAATGCACGCAAAGTAGTTAGCAATTTCTTATTAAGGACGTAGGTAATGATAGATGTATTCAAACATAACTACATTTAGAACGTAGCGAATCTCGTCCCGACGTCCCATGTCACCTCGGTAATGCATTTATATTGATAGACACAAACACGCGAAAATTCGTTTACTGTACAGGGCCACGCGGGCGTAGTGGGCCGTGGCTTAGCGGCAGCTCGAGTTATCTGATGCGTTCCGGTTGGCTGGACTATAGACAGGGTCTCATCCAGCGTGTTGTTGGCGGCGCCCACATCCAAGTGTTTTTCTACTACCATGCTTACGCGCGTTCATGCTCTCATAACGCAATTGACTTTTGAGGACAAATTGCGATCGTTGCACAACTGTTTTAAGCTATAATAAAAGCATTGCTTCCTGCAACACATCAGTTTATATGAACAATGTATCACCCAAAGTATTCGTTATTCACGTACATTACGATAGTTTATAGCTCCAGTCGCAAATAAGGACTCACCTTTGTTGCAGATACAGACATATATTACCTAAAACGTGTGGTAAATGCTGTGTATTTGTTATCGGTGTTGTATAAAAATTACCAAATAGACCTGTGCAGCAAGTAAATGTGGCTTTCCCTAATTACTAGTGTTGTTTCAATAAAAAATGAAAAATTTCTTGCTTATAACTGGCAGTTATTCTTCATAACTGTTATCTATATTGTGCTGGTATTTCTCTGCTAGAATCTTAGTATAGCAGCAATGATACTGCAATCTTTTGTCCTTGGGCAGTTACATTTTCTTCACTTGCACATTACAGACGAGAAAAATAGTGGTACAATTATGTGCCTGTTAAGCGGAACTATATGGAGGCAGAGGGATAAATGTTGCTTCTGGTTCGCGATAGCAATTACACGAAAAAATGTAAATCTCAGGGATACGAACAAAATATCGAATGTCTGCAGGCATTCACCATCACAATCCCACACCCACCAAAATTCTAGACTCAGAAACTAATTATTCGGTTCACGTTCATGACATCTGATTGATTGCTCGAGAATTTTGTAGGAAACTGTGATCGCTACAAATGTACAAAAGAGTCCTAACGTTTGTAAATTTGTAGAAATTTCTGCTAACTGATCACACGGCCTGCATGATTATCTTACGACGCAAGACCTCTAGGAATATTCGAGCAAAAATTAAAGTTTTATTATATGCAAGGACAATGAGACATCAAATACACCTATTGGCTAGCACTGAACACCTAACGGCTAACGCGTAACGCCTAACGCAAGATATTCTCTGTAAGCACACCCTTGTATGACCACCTTCAATTGCTAAACAAGTGATGCAACACTAATTAAATTGATATATAACATAAAGACGTCATTACGCATTCCTTCTGTAAGCACACCCACCGCCCTTCGCTATTTGCTGTAACTTCACGATCCCGTTCTAAGATATAAGTAAACATAAGATTTTTTTCCTGCCACCGATTTTGCGTCGATGGTGGTAGTGACCTAACTAGTTCGTTTCCGGCTGCGACACACAACAAGGATTTTTCTTTCTTTTTTTTTCAGAACTGATATTGAAGCGGTGAATATCGGTGTAATTCTATATGACAGCTGTTTTATTAACCTCAGGAATACAAACAAATTTATGAGAGCACGCTCAATGACGTCTGTTTACCTGTTTGAATGCCCTGAATACCCGATACCCGATTTTTCCGGACGATTATCCTCCTTAAGTATGTACGAAACGAAGGTTACTATTTGGTGTCTCCCGATACTGGCGCAGAAACAGTTGGGGAGCACTGAGCGATTTCGACCGTGGCATCTTGGTCTTTCTCTGCAACAGACACGATACCGCTTCCGTGGTGTGGTGTCCCGTTGTGACCACTCATTTGCACGACCATGACTCTGGTGTTCATTGTGCAGCAACTGTCGCGAACTAAGGACAGCCACCTGCACTGGAACGCAGGTGCAAAGGCTGCAGTGCAAACAGAAATCCAAGGGCCCAGCACAGTGATACTGTACGTGCTGGGCTCTTCATGCTATCAGCCGAGGGCGTGAAGAAGAGAACCGACGAGGACTCGGCAGAGACATTCCATCTACACTGACGGGATACACTGCAACACCAAAAAATAATTAATCTCGAGTAATGAAATTTCTGGAATACATTTGTCGAGGTAAAATATTTAAGTGATTTACATTGCAAGATCCGACGCGCAAGTCGCCGAAGTGGCGTCAAATCGTAAGACTTGCACCCGGCGAACGGTCTACCTGACGGGAGGCCCTAGTCACACGACATTTACATTTATTGCAAAATCACAAGTAGATTAGATTAGATTAGATTAGTACTTGTTCCATAGATCATAAATACGACACTTCGAAATGATGTGGAACAAGTCAGGTTAACAAAAGCTGTCTATACAAGATATTGCATTACACAAAATAGTACATGACACGTAATATTTTCTTTTTTTGTAGGGGTTGAGGAAATTACCCACTTACTATATCGAAAAATTCATCTAATGAGTAGAAGAAGTTGCCATTAAGAAATTATTTTAATTTCCTTTTAAATGCTATATGGCTATCTGTCAGACTTTTGATGCTATTGGGTAAGTGACCAAAGGCTTTTGTGGCAGCATAATTTACCCCCTTCTGAGCCAAAGTTGGATTTACCCTTGAGTAGTGAAGATCATATTTTCTCCTAGTGTTGTAGCCATGTACACTGCTATTACTTTTGAATTCGTTCGGATTGTTAATAACAAATTTCATAAGTGAATATATATACTGTGAGGCTACAGTGAAGATATCTAGCTCTTTAAATAAGCGTTTGCAGGGTGATCTTGGATGAGCTCCAGCAATTATTCTGATTACACGCTTTTCTGCAATGAACACTCTTTTACTCAATGATGAGTTATCCCAGAATAAGACGCCATACGAAAGCAGAGAATGAAAATAGGCGTGGTAAGCTAATTTACTCAGATGTATATCGCCAAAATTTGCAATGATCCTAGTAGCACAAGTAGCTGAACTCAAACGTTTCAGCAGATCCTCAGTGTGTTTTTTCCAGTTCAACCCCTCATCAATGCATACACCTAGAAATTTTGAATATTCTACCTTGGCTACCGATTTCTGATCGAAGTATATATTTATTAATGGTGTCATTCCATTTACTGTGTGGAACTGTATGTAATGTGTTTTGTCAAAGTTTAATGAGAGCCCATTTGCAGAGAACCACTTAATGATTTTCTGAAAAACATCGTTTACAATTTCACCAGTTAATTCTTGTCTGTTGGGTGTGATAGCTATACTTGTATCATCGGCAAAAAGTACCAGCTTTGCATCTTCCTGAATACAGAATGGCAAGTCATTAATATATATTAAGAACAGCAGAGGACCCAAGACCGAACCTTGTGGCACCCCATTCTCGATTGTTCCCCAGTTTGAGAAATCGCCAGTTTTTTGCATATTATGTGAACTGCTTATTTCAACTTTCTGCACTCTTCCAGTTAGGTATGATTCCATGATTTACACAATCAAAAGCCTTTGATAGATCACAAAAACACCCAACGGGTGACTTCCGGTTACTCAGAGCATTTAATATTTCATTAGTGAAAGTATGACTACTTGCAAGTGCGAGATAATCCATTGCAAATGTGGAATACTGGTACATTAATAACCAGTGCGAAGCGGCCACAACTTAACCAAATGAGTAAGTGGTGTGAACTGACTCTCTATCATCCTTGTATGTATGTGTAGAGGGGGTGAGGGGTTCGACTTGATGCGGTAGAATGCTTCGTCGAGATCCCTTTGAAAAAAATAGCAGATGTGTGTATCTTAGTCTCATAGAAGTTGTTACAGGAACGTATTAGATTAATTCTCTCTCGTTAAGGGTTTTGTAACTGTTAGGAACTCTGGTAAGAATATTGTAGACTTAGTCTATTGTGAATCTGATCTCTTCCTTTGTGATGGAGGCTAATACGTAATTACTAACAACGACCAGCTTGGTAGATATACGGTAGAATGCTATCCAGAGAGGCTGCCTCATGTCCCTTTCATCCATATGTACATCTAGCCTACATGACTACTCAGTAATTCATATTTAAGTGCCTGGCAAAAGGTTCTTCGAGACACCTTTAGACTTTGTCTCCACCGTTCCACTCTCTTTAACTACGTGTGGGACTTTTATTATTATTACGATGACCATTTCACCCTATACAGATAAGCAACAATAAAATTATGTTATCAGATTCAGAGGAGAATGTCCGTAATTGATCTCGTGAAAAGATCTCACAGCAACGGAAACCTCCTTCGTTTTAATGATTGCTACCCCAATTCGCTTATCATATCCGCGATATACTCGCCCCTATTTCATGATAATACAAAGAAAATGAGCCGCCTTCTTTCAACATTCTAGATGCTCTCAATCAATGGTATCTGGTATGTATCCAGCACCACACAGCAGTACTCTAGCATAGGACCACGAAGCGTTGTGTAGACAGTCCCTTTAGTTGGCCTGCTGCATCTTAGAAGTGTTCTGCCAATAAAACATAGTCTTTGCCTTGCCTTCCCCCCACAACACTATCTATATGATTATTCCGATTTAAAATGTTCGTAATTGTAATGGCTAGCTATTTCGTCAAACTGATAGTGTTTCAATTTTGTGTCATTTATCGTGTGACCGATATTTAACGGATTTTACTTAGTACTCACGTGGATGCCCTCACACTTTACATAATTCGGAAACAATTATCACTTTTCCTACCATCAGATGGCCCGTCTAAAATCATTTTGCAGTTGGTTTTATTCTTCTGATGGCTTTACTAGACAGTGAATGACAACACCATCTTCAAACAGTCTGTTAGAGCTGGTCTCATTGTCTCCTATATCGTTTATAGTGTGGACTGCATCCATTATGGATCTGATAGTGTTAGACAAATCTGTCTTCGTTTTATAGTGAAAGCAGGTATGCAGTTACTAACAATGATCGACTCGGTAGATGTAGGCGCGCGCGCGGATGTAAGTGTATGTGTGTGTGTGTGTGTGTGTGTGTGTGTGTGTGTGTGTGTGTGTGCATAATATAGTGAAGTAATAGTTCTTGCATTATTGTAGAGCTCCTGCCTCGCGACAAACTACCTCATCTGTTGAGCATCTGGTACAGCATTGACAATGGTGAGACCTCCACCACCTATCTCACGTGGTGAACATTTGGCACTGCCTGGATCATTGGTGGCTGCCACCACCATCTCCCTCACTATCGCCACCATCAGCTGTAACTGCTGAGTTGGTGATGATAATGATGATTATGATAACAAGGAAAATATAATTATAGGAAAGGTAATAATAAAAATTGTGAAGGATTGAGCATAATGAAATATTTCATTTTTTTTAATTGGCGCTTCTCTATTCGCATTATTTGGCGTATTTCCTCACATCCTGCAAGTTTCTCTTACAGTCTATGGATATTTCTACTGTTTAGTCAGGTATTATCTTCTGCATACACAAAAACATCATTTAACGAATACAGTTACTTCGAAAAGTAAAACATGTTGTGCCTTGTCTGCTACTTAGCAGTAGTAAGGCAAAGCCATTTCTGGAACAGTTTTGCTATCGAATTGATACCAAATTAATTATGCGAATTAATTAGTTGATCAATTAATTATCCCCACCCCCTTGATCCCTTGACGACATCATGGGTCTTCCCCGACAGGCACATGGACCCTTCCCTTACCACCCCTGACGGAAGTCCCGACCCCTCACCCATCCCTTCCTCCCCCCTTCCCCCTCCTCTCTCCCCACAACACCCACTACCCATGGAAATGGCAGGAAACTCTCTCAGTCTGTGTTGAGCTGCCAGACAGGGAGAATCAATATAATATCTATTTAAACAATATCGCCTGTTTACTTATTTATTTAATCAATTAGGAATGCCACCCTCAGAGGACATCCAACCCCTCACAGAAAAAAATGCTGTGAAAAATCGCTCAATTTGTGTTTGACTGTTGGACTGGGAGACTCTCAATAGATCAATACATCATCAGTCACATTGCATTAAACAATGTAAGGCATTGCAATATTGTTTTAAAAATTTGTAGGAGCCAAGGCACTGCAGAATATTAGTTATTTAATCAGTTTGCACGGATGTATTTCACACAGTTTATTTATTTATTTCTAAAGATCATAATATAACTTGAAATTCATGATGTCACACAGCTGCTGTTAAGAAACTGCTGAGTACCACTCAAAACTAGTAGCATACTCAAAGTCTACATAGAGCAACTCTTCACCTACAACTCGAAATAAATGAATAAATATCTATGTAATTCCAAACAAGACGCTTACTTCACCGACAGGTCGAAATAAATTTATCTCCTTCAGCTACAAGTCGAAATACACCTAAAGAGACTCCACCATTCAAAAATTTATGGCACAAATTAACTATAGACAATTGCACATAGCGCAAATGAACTCTAAACCACTTCTACACCAATAAAAACATCGTTAACCTACAAAACGGTGCACAAAGAGATCTGTAGTTTGCTTTGCAAATGCCGCGCTTGTAAGGTAACTCTGGAGAGACTATTTAATTTATTGAGAATGTTAGCACAATTTAGTGTACTAACAACATTTATTTTTCAAGCAAGACATAAATTACATTAAACAAGTTATAGATTGAATGCCCTAAACAACCAACAGGTGATTTATCACTACACTGGGTGGATCCTGGGTGGCAAAGACAGTTTAACTAGGTGATCAGTGAGTCAAGTACTCTGCCCCTAAACATGTGGATAACACAAGCTGAATTGATCTGATTCCAAGCAGACTTCGACAGATAAAATCTACTGAAGTTACTCTACATAGGTGCAACTGAGACCAAGTGATAACTGGGATCTATTCAAAAAAATGGGTCTGAGCACTATGAGACTTAACATCTGAGGTCATCAGTCCCCTAGAACTTAGAACTACTTAAACCTAACTAACCTAAGGACATCACACACCTCCATGCCCGAGGCAGGATTCGAACCTGCGACCGTAGCGGTCGCGCGGTTCCAGACTGTAGCGCCTAGAACCGCTCGGTCACACCGGCCGGCTAACTGAAATCTGTACACCCTGATAATGCAAGAGTGGCAGTACGTTACCCTGTTTACTTCATGCGGCAACATGACTTGCAGCTGGCAAGATGTGTGCAGTGGAGGAGGTGAGACGTGGAGGCGGCACCTGTGAATTGATCGTGTCCACGAAAGAAATGCAAAAATCTCACAGTCTAGCGACCAAGCAGACAGATCGCAATTTACTCTCTATCAGCTCTGAAATAAAAAGAAACCGCCTATTAATGGCTTTTTTAAGTTTTCACAGAGGGGGAAGAGATGATTCTCTCCAAATTCGTATGTCTTCCAATGGCAACATGCGAACAGATGCAATCTCAAAGATCTTTATCTAAATCGCCTGTGCCCTGGAGCCTGTTAGCCCTAGCTATGAGGTGTAATAAAGATTCTACCTATACACGTTTCTCAGACGCCGGAGTTTTCTTATACAATAAAGGCAGCCAGGGGAAGTGGTTCACTGGCCTACTTGCACTAATGGTGAACATGAAAACTTGTGATTTTTTTATTACATGTGGCTCTGCACATAATGCCCAATTTATGACTACACTGTGTAGACGCATTCCTTTATATCGTCACCCCAGCACAGGCTTCTGCTGGCATTGAGGCAGGTATCATGGCATTGTTCTGCTGGAGCTCTGTCTCGACGAGGGGCTGCCCTGTCTGCCCTGTATGGCTGTAGGCCTGTCCGACAAGATTTACTAAGGGATCGGCTCGCTGCCAATTCTATGAGCTGAGAATCATAAAAATACCTCATGTTTTTAGCATCCTACCAAGCTCCATCAATGGCTGCTCAGGCCGTTAACTTTCTAGAGTCTCACTCAAGGTGCATCAGGTTGTAACAAAATCTTTAATAATTTTCTGTATCCGAAAAATAGGTGAGAGAGTAACTTCTCCTCTCTCATGCTTTCAAACATTTGAGATGTATCACAGGAAATACATCATCTCAACACATGCTGGACTTCGTAGCACAGTCTTATGGACAAAAGTACTGCACGTCTAATTACCACCAGGTTGCACTCAGAAAAAAACACCAATTGTATTAACAGTAATAATCACTGCATCCCACCGCCTTCTGCATATGTTTTATGAAAGGAATGGAGACCGTATGGTGATACATTCACTGCCACTGATCGCTACTAAATGAAGCCCAGCCAGCTGGAAGCTGGGTCTCCGGCCATTGTGACATCACGGATCATGCCACTGCATCCAGTACAAATACCTGCTGGACACAGCTCCCAGACCTAACAAACAAATGTGATGTCACAGATCACACCACCTTAGAGTGGGAGAAGGAATTTCAGGAACAGGAATTTTCCAACAACTACTCTTCCCAGTTGGGTACCGATTCAAGATGAAGCCCTCTGATGGACTGCCTGTGAAACGTGATGAGTCTATATAAACCACCTACCCAACCCCTTCATCCTCAATTTGCTCCTCTTCACTGTGGTGGCTATAGTTCCATGTCTGTCTGTCTGTTTTTAAAAATGAAATGTAGCAGGAGCATTATAAATGGAGAGGTGCCGGCAAATGGTATAGAGTGTTGGAAGATTCTGGATTATCCTGCAAGTAGACATTCAAAAGTGATTTTCGTACCATGTGTTCATATACAAGTTGCATAGCATTTGCTAAATATTTTTCGTTGTTGCGGTATTTTTCCACAAAATGTTATTTGACCTTGGTTGGCAGTTCTAGACTGAAAGACAGTAGAGGCAGCCTCCAGCAGTAGTTGAGACAGCAGCACATCAAGAACGTAAGTACATATATTTTTTCGTAATATGTTGCTGACCGAGCGAGGTGGCGCAGTGGTTAGACACTGGACTCGCATTCGGGAGGACGACGGTTCAATCCCGCGTCCGGCCATCCTGATTTAGGTTTTCCGTGATTTCCCTAAATCACTCCAGGCAAATGCCGGGATGGTTCCTCTCAAAGGGCACGGCCGACTTCCCTCCCCATCCTTCCCTAATCCGATGAGACCGATGACCACGCTGTCTGGTCTCCTTCCCCAAAACAACCAACCAACCAATATGTTGCTGTTAAGCATATTCTGAAAATTTCATCTTTTATGTAGTATGTTCTTCTATGAGCTATATATTCTTTGTTTTAGACGAATCTATGGAAGCAATATCATATGATCTGCAAGGGGTATGTGACAAGGATGAGAGCCAGGAGCCATCACTTCCTTGTAAGTAGCGATTCCATACATTCTTTTTTTCGCAGATTTGTGTATTAGTTTTAAAATCATTATCTTTTTAGTGTAAGTAACGATTTTATAGATTTTTTTTTTTTGTAGATTTGCGTACAAGTGTAAATATCATTGTCTTGTTGTAGGCAATCTCAGCGAGTTACATCGATGGGTCCGTATCTATTCTGATGGGCATGAGATACCAGAATGAATCAGGGAAATTGCGGCAGAAAAAGAGCCCCAAAAGCACTGTCACCTGGCCCTTTTAGAGGAGGAGGATTTACTTGAGTGGGTGGGGGATATTTATGATGAGCAAAAAGGTAATTGCTCACTATGCTTATAACAATGTGATCGCCATATATAAAATCTGTCTTCTTCTTCTCTCTCGAAAGTTACGCTTAATTTTCGTAATTCTCTCTCTCTTATGCAGTGGTTCTGCAGCTCACTGTAGCTAGATTTCAAGGGGCAGTGACAGTGGCCAAACCAACAGCCATGAAGGGTGGCCCAAAGAGGCAAGTGCAGCTGTGCAAGGCACTTATAGTCATGGCACAGGAAGCTGCCGCAGCCGTGGCCACCACTCAACCTGCTCTCGGTTCTGCCCCAGCGCCACCTCCACTCTGGCGTCCCTCGGTAGGACATCAGGAAGAGCAACGGCCTCCCACCCCTCATGCTAGCGGGTCAGGCCTCCAGCAAGAGCAGCAGCAGCTTCGAGAAACATCACCATAGCCAGGCTGCTCTCACTTGGTGGACCCACTAACGTCGCCTCCTTCTCCTCCTACATCATCTCGTCCCCTCCAGAATCAGCGTCAACAAAGGGTATTTGTGCCTTGGTGCATACGTATCAACACCTTACTGCAACCACCTTCGCCAACGAGGTGGACGCAATCATCATCTAGTTATAGTATTAGTAATAGCAACGATCCTGTGGCTAGCACAGTTTCCTGTCCTGTCCTTTTAGTGAAGGACATCGAAATAGTAACACCATACCACTACAAGAATATTCGATAACTGCAGATGCCTTTGAGCAGCGAATCTCGTTCACTAGTATTGGGAATCTGGCAGAACGGTACCACAACCCAGTTGGGTTTCTGAGAGTTGTCGTGGAAACAGAGCTCCTTAAGGTTGTTAATGATCCACAGTATCCCACCACTAAATGCAGTGCAGTGCTGTACATTGAACTGTTGCAACCCCCCCCCCCCCCAAAGTTGCCTTTGGTGCTGAAGAGACATTTCTTCATTATTTTTTGTGGTATAATAGGGAGCATATCAATCACAGAGTGGTTTCATGAGTCCACCTTAAGAGCTATACTGGCCCGATTTTCCATGATGGAAATTAGGGGATCAGCTAAAGCACTCAGCTAAACACTACATATGGAATCCAGACACGTGTCTACGATACAGTAAATGGAGGGTCAAGCTATACAGAGTTAGCAAAGAATATAGCTGATAAGAAGGCATGCATTAATGTCAGAAAAGAAAAGGGTCAGGCTTGTTTTGCACTGTCAGTCCTGGCTGGCGAGAGAAATTATTAGGTACATCCAGAGCATACAGCTAGATACCGCATGCCTAAAAATATCACCCCCAGAGGGTAAAACTTTGACAGTATCGAGTTCCCCTTAAAGATCCAGGACATACCTAAATTTGAGGTTCAGAATACCGAAATATTGGTCCATGTTCATGCCCTGGAGAAACCCAAGTCATATGAGCGGAACAAGCATGTAGTGGTCGGCCCCCTCCATTTCTCAAAATTTGCTGGTGAGCTTAAGATGCATGTCTACATGCTGAAATCCTCTAATGAGAAGAGTAAGGAGAAAGGTGTTTGTAATTATGATTGGCTCAAAGACACGTCCCGTCTTCTCGCCTCCCAGATGGCATGATTCAATGCCTTTTCGACAAGCGAGTATTTAGCAAAGCACCTAGCAGATTGCGCTTTCAACGACCAGATACATGTTATTACGCCTACTGAGGAAAACAAATTCATAAAGTTTAAGAATGCTTGCCATCAGGAGCAATGCCTGTTTGTGGTGTACACCGACTCCTAATGCCTCCTCACTCCTATGAGCCGTTATGATGGTGAACCTACAGCCTCACCTTCTACCTTTACAGAAAAACACGTACCGAATGTGGCTGCATTCCAAATTGTATCGTCCTATGATTCAAGTCTTAACCGCTAAAAACCTTATGTCTGGGATAGTCCTGTGGTTTGGCTTCTCACTGAGCTTGAAAAACTTTCATGAGAGTTTGATAAGCTTTACAGTGACAACGTCCCATGACCAAATCGGAGGAGAGTGAAGATTTGCACAATAATGCGGTTGACTGTTGTATCTGTGAGCTGCCGTTAGATATAAAAGCGGAAACTCCTCATAGAGACCACTGTCATCTTATGTGCAAGTTCCGAGGCGTAGCTCTTAATGCATCCAATTTAAAATGCTAGTTACCAAGGCACATGCCCGTTTTCTTACATAATTTAAGCGAGTATGATGATCACTTTCTTGTTGAGCACTTGGCTGGTTTCAGCTCAAAGAAAAATCGGAGCAGTATCCTGTCTGAGACCGTAGAGAAGTATATTTCATCCTCCAAACGAATGACGCTAATAATTGCTCTACGGTACCTTGACACCTTACGTTTTATGCAGGCACCATTCCAGAAACTCACTGAAACTCTATCTCGGGAAGATATGTACATCAGTCGAGTTGCATTTTCCGACGAGGAGAAGTTTCAACTTGTGACTAGGAAGGGCTTTTCCCATGTGTGTTTCTGTATAGTATGACAATACTCAATGAACCTAGGCTACCCGACATAGCTGCATTCTCCAGCAACCTCACAGGCGACGCCATAACGGATGCAGAGTACGAACATGCCATGAATGCCTGGTGGGAATTCAACATCTCCACTTTATGAGAGTATGCATGGCTTCGCATGAACACAGACATATGCTTGCTTGCGGATATTTTCGTGAAATTCCGGAGTCTATACATGACCACATATTCTCTAGATCCCGCCCTTTATTACGCGGCACCTGGGTTATCGTGGGACACAGTGCTAAAGAAACGAAGTGCAGCATAGAATTACTGTCTGATGTTGATAGGCATCATTTCTTTAAGCGAGGTATCCGTGAGGGGGTCTTTGTCAATGTGTCCATAGGCACGCCAAGGCATATAACCCATGGTTGGCTGACAGGTTCAATGCATCCCTTGATTCGAGCTACATCATGTACTTGGATGTAAATAACATACAGGTGTGCCATGCAGCAATGGCAGTCTATTGGAGAGTTTCGGCGGGTGCTCAAAGAAAAATGCAGGGGATTAGATGGAAAAATCAAGGGGGAAATGGCGGCTGATTCTTACGTAGGGTATGTGGTGGAGCCAGAACTCACATGTCCTATTAGTTCACATGACGCGCATACCGACTTGCCGCTGTGTCCGGAGCAACTGATGACAGCGCTAGGGGAATAAGCGGAGCTATATTATTCACTTTCGTAATCTCCAGCAGTGTCTCAGCTTGCGGATGGAGCTTGTTACAAAGCTGGTTAGAATCACCCAGCTGGTTAGAATCTCCTTCGAGCAGTCCCCATGGTTGAAGCAGCATATCTAAGAGACAGAGAGCTTCAGTGATGTGTAGCTTTTCGAAGGATTTTTACAAATTAATGAATAATTCAATTTTCGGTAGAACAATGGAGAATATGAGTGAACGATGTGAAATTTTGATTAGAACCGAATGGGATGGGAGTTATGGCGTAAGAAAATGCACTGCCAACCAAATTTTAAGCCAGTCACCGTATTCAATGAGAACTTCGTTGCTTTTGGATGGCGAAGATTGCAGAAGTATACTAAGCCTATTTATGTGGAGGGGGAGCAGGGTGCATACTGGACTTATCCAAACGCCACATGTACCGATTTCATTATGAGTTCGCGAAAACTATGGTATGGTTGATGACGGAGGGTGCCGTGTACCATCACTGCCCATTTCATTTCCTGTTCAACTGGCAAAGATAGCGATGGGAAAACTGGTGTCTGTATGCCTCTGTACGAGCCCTAATTTCTCTTATCTCATCTTTGGTCGTTATGCAAAATGTACATTGGCGGAGGTACAATCGTTCTGCTGGCGACTTCAAATAACGCTTCTCTAAACTTTCTCAATAGTGTTTTTAGAAAAAGACATCGCATTCTCTCCGCGGGTTCAGATTTGAGATTTAAGCATCTCCATAACGTACATCTACATCTACGTGGATACTCTGCAAATCACATTTAAGTGTCTGGCAGAGGGTTTATGGAACCACCTTCACAATTATGTATTATTCCAGTCTTGTATAGCGCGCGCGGAAAGAACGAACAGCTATATCTTTCCGTACGAGCTCTGATTCCCCTTATTTTATCGTGGTGATTGTTTCTCCCTATGTAGGTTGGTGTCAACAAAATATGTTCGCATTCGGAGGAGAAAGTTGGCAATTGGAATTTCGTAAGAAGATTCCGTCGCAACAAAAAATGCCTTCTTATAATGATGTCCCGCCCAAATCCTGTATCATTTCAGTGACACTCTCTCCCATATTTCGCGATAATACAAAACGTGCTGTCCTTCTTTGAACTTTTTCGATGTACTCTGTTAGTCCAATCTGGTAAGGATCCCACACCGCGCAGCAGTATTCTAAAAGAATAGTAGATCTGTTACATTTTCTAAGTGTCCAGCCAATAAAACGCAGTCTTTGGTTAGCCTTCCCCATAACATTTTCTGTTTGTTTCTTCCAATTTAAGTTGTCCGTAATTGAAATTCCTAGGTATTTAGCTGTATTTAGTTGAACTTACGCCCTTTATATTTCACTGATTTATCGTGAACCGAAGTTTAACGGATTCCTTTTACCACTCATGTGGATGACCTCACACTTTTCGTTATTTAGGGCCAACTGCCACCATTCAGATAACTTTTGTAAATCGTTTTGCAGTTTGTTTTGATCTCCAGATGACTTCATTAGTCGATAAACGACAGTAACATTTGCAGACAACATAAGACGGCTGCTCAGATTGTCTCCCAAATCGTTTATATAGATAAGGAACAGCAAAGGGCCTATAACACTACCTTGGGGAACGCCAGAAATCACTTCGGTTTTACTCGATGACTTTCCGTCAATTACTACGAACTGTGACCCCTCTGACAGGAAGTCACAAATCCAGTCACATAACTGAGACGATATTCCATATGCACGCAATTTCACTACAAGCCGCTTGTGTGGTACAGTCTCAAAAGCCTTCTGGAAATCCAGAAATACGGAATCGGTGTTGGCTGTGTGTCAATAGACCGTTTTCTTCGAGGTATTCACAATGTTCGAATACAATATATGTTCCAGAATACTGCTGCATATCGACGTTAATTATATGGGCCTGTAATTTAGTGGATTATTCCTACTACCTTTCTTGAATATTGGTGTGATCTGTGCAACTTTCCAGTCTTTGGGTACGGATCTTTCGTCGAGCGGACGGTTGTTTATGACTGTCAAGTATGGAGCTATTGCATCAGGAACCTAATTGGTATACAGTCTGGACCAGAAGACTTGCTTTTTTTAAGTGATTTAAGTTGCTTCACTACTCCGAGGATATTTACTTCTACGTTACTCACGTTTGCAGCTGTTCTTGATTCGAATTCTGGAATATTTCCTTTGTTTTCTTTTGTTAAGGCATTTCGGAAGGGTAATTTCTGATGACGGGATTAAAGTTCGCCTGTATTCACATTATTCACTTGTTGCTAGAGAAGGGATGTGGGACTCTGATTGAGTGAGGGGGAGAGGGTGATTAAGAGAAAGAGAGAGAGAGAGCGAGAGAGAGAGAGTGTGTGTAAATATTTCTTTATTTACGCACACAATATGTGTGTGCTGGAAAAAAATGCAAAAAAAAAATTAAAAACGTATAATGCATAAAAAGAAAGTTTCAGTATATCTATTGCTAATCCTCTAAATGTTTGTTTATACTCATCATTTGTACTGCGTACACGTGCAATTATATCTGCACGCCATGTGTGTAATGTAAATAGAAACAGTTTTTAAGTTTAACCTACCGCTAGTCCGATTAATTTTTGAGTGTCTATGTATTTAGATCCAGCCATTTCACTGTAAATTATTTCGTCTGTTTGGGTTCGACGTGTAAATCCACCCAGTTCATTGCAAATTATTTCGTCTGTTTGGGTGAAATTTCTTTACTATTAGTACTAGTGTAAGAAAAAAGTACCCTTGCATTAGTTATAGACCTTTGTATCTGTGACCTGAACTAGAATATTTCAAACAGTACCACTTTGAATCTGTGACGTAAGTCAAAATATTTCAATTAGTGATACTAGTGGACTAAAAGAAGGACAAATGTGTCCATTACTGAGCAGCTCAGTATCTTCACGCACCTTTCTTCTAGTGTCAGCCGAAACATTCTCCAGTTCTTTGATCATATTGTGAGAAAAGATGGAGAAAACCTGAAGAAAATAATCATGGAAGGGAAGATCGAGAGCAAGAGACCTGGGAGGAAGAGCAGCGAACAGGCGGATTGATCAAATCAGAAACATCTTGGATCTACCTATTCAGCAGGTTCCAAGAAAGGCTGGTAACTGTCGGGGGTGGTGACACATGGTTCATGAGGTCACGACGCTCATCAGTGAACACGACAAACTGCGATGATGATTGTGAAAAGTAGTGGTCGTGTAACACGCCCTTACCGTACGCCTGAAGTTATTTTTGCGTCTGAAGATTTCTCTCCATTTTGAGTGACATCTTGTGTTCCGTTTGCTAGAAACTTTTCAGTCTAGTCGCACGGGTGAGGAAATATTACGCACGATCGTATTTTGTTCACTAGACGGCAGTGCGGAACTTTATCGGACGCCTTCCAGAAATCAACGATCACGGTACGAACCTGGACGCCGGTAGCTATAGCTTTCTGAGTCCCGTTGATGAGCAGAGTGAGCTGGGCTTCACATGATCGTTGTTTTCCGTTCGCATGTTGATTTCTACAGTTTTTTTCGCTCTCCAGAAATGTCGTAATACGCGAACATAAGACATATTCAAAAACTCTACAACAGGCTGACATTAGAGGCATTTGCCATAGGTCTGTGCACCTGTTCGACCACCCTTCTTGATAACGAGAATGATCTGCGCTTTTTACCAACCACTAGGAACGATTCGCTCGTCCGGCAACATTCGGCGCACTGCTGCTGGAAGCGGAGCATTTTCTTTCGCATTCTCTACGTTGAATCGTATTCGTACCCTGTTAATATCCAGTGGCGTTTCCTCTGCTGAGCGACTTTATGTTTTTTTTCTTCTATGCTGCACTTATTTACGAGAGGGTTTGGTAAGTCTGGTAAATTTCCATGAAAGACTGGATCAATTTTTTTTCAAGCAGTCTGATTTGTCAGTGTGTCGACTGATACTGAAAAGAGAGAAACCCGAGTTCCGTGCTGTTATTACACATGTTCATTTGAATGGCTGGACTGCCGCACAAATCAAAACAGAATTGGATGAAGTTCACGCGGACTCCACACCGTCACCATCATTGCAGTCAATTTTGCTTTTAGATTAATGAATTTAAATGTGGCCGAATAATCAGCGAAGATGAAGTGCGCTCTTGCCGTCCAGTTGAGGTCACCGTAAAGGAAACTATTGACAAAATCCAGGAAAAGGTAATGAAAGACCGCCGAATAAAAGTCATGAGTTCTCTGAGACTGTAGGCATCTTAACTAAGCGAATGCATAATGTTCTGCACGGAGAGCTGGCTGTGAGAAGGCTGTGGGTGAGGTAGCCGCCATGATTGCTCACAGTTGACAAAAGTGTATCCGGCATAAAATTTCGACACAATATCTGGCGATGTTTAATCGCAATCCGCAAGACTTCTTGCATCGATTTGTGATTGTTCACGAAAACTGGATCCATCATTACATACCAGAATCAAAACGGCAGTCAAAACAATGGATGAAGCCTGGCGGAACAGTACCGAAGAAGGCAAATACCCTTTTGTGAGATGGTAAGTTATTGGTACTGTTTTTTGGGGTTCCCAAGGAATAATCCTTATAGTTTACTTGAAAAAATGCAGAACTGTAACTGGACCCTTTTGCTTCATTGTTGGATTGTTTGAAACTTGCGTTGACTGATAAAAGGCCAAGGTTGGTACCCATAAAATTCTTTCACCAGGATACTGCACCATCCTACACATCAGCATAAAAATGGTGAAAGTGCATAAATTGGGTTTTGAATTGGTTCTTCATCTACACTACGATAAATTTTTTATCAAATGAGGAACTGATCGTTGCACTCAACGATAATTTTGCAGGGTTTGATAAAACCTATTTTTCGAAGGAACGAAAAAGCTGGAGGGGCGCTGGACCAAGCGTATATCCTTCAAAGCAGACTGCGTCGAGGCCAAAGGTGAGTTGTTTACTAAATAAACACTTTTTTCTTGATTTATTACCCAACTTATCAAACTTAAGTATCTGAACATTCGACGTTGTTGTGACGACTTAAGGGGGCAACCACAATACGATATTTCACAGTGGAACAGTTTTGGAACAACCGTTCTCTCTGTCATCCTTCATTGTAATGTCATTTTTGTCACAGAGTCTCTGGAGTGATGGTGTGGAGCCGTTTACTTGTTTAACCTAAAACAAAAACTTCTTAGAATTTTCTGACAAGTCATTCTGCAGAATTTTACTTTCGAATTTGTCGAAGGTTTAACATATGTGTCTCATTACACAAATTTTGGTTTCGTTCAGTTTTGTTTGTGTCTAAGGCTTTCACTACGCTTAAGCCTTTTTTTTTTTTTTTTGTTTTACACATTTGTGGCAGCTGTGTAACCAACCATGGCGGATCTTTTCCATCCCTTCCAACTTCGCTTGGTATATACCTTTATGAAGGTGTATTGTTCAATACCCTTGTACTTTTCCCACTGATACTCAGCACTTTAGGCCCCAGATACGAATTGGCTGGCCGGTGTAGCCGAGCGGTTCTAAGCGCCTCAGTCTGGAACCGTGCGACCGGGATGGCCGCACTTTCGAATCCTGCCTCTAGCATGGATGTGTGTGATGTCCTTAGGTTAGTTAGGTTTAAGTAATTCTAAGTTCCAGGGGACTGATGACCGCAGATGTTAAGTCCCATAGTGCTCAGAGCCATTTGAACCAACCAGATACGAATTTTTCGTACTGACCACTCAGGTAAGCTAGAATCTGATTTTTTCGCACTTATTAAGCAGAAATGTCTTCCTATCTTCCTTTATATTCCTAGTAGCTGTGTAGTACGTATTTTTTCCAATCTTCTATTAGTCCATCTCCTTCTTCCCCCTCCTTCTGTCCACCTCCTCCCTCGCCCTCACTATGTCAATCTCCTCCACCCCTATTTTTCTCCATCACCTACCCGCCCCCCCAACCCTCTGTCCATCTCTTCATGCCCCTCTCATTGTCAATCGCCTCCTCTATCTTCATTCTGCCAGTCTGCTCTCCCACCCTCTTCCTTTTCAACTCCTCCGTTCTCTCCTCCTCCTCCCTCTCTCTGCCTGTCTCTTCCTCCCCCTGTCTCTGTCCGTCTCCACTTGTTCCCTTTCTCTGTCCATCAGCTCCTCTTCCCTCTCTCTGTGCATTTCCCCCTCGCCTATGTCTGTCCATCCTCTCCATCCTGCTATCTGTCTCTACCTGCTCCTCCCTCTCACTGTCGGTCCATGTCCACCTCCCTCTTCTCTCTCGACTTTATCACTCTCACCCTAATAGCAGGCTGGTGGTTCTCAGCCCCACAGTATTTCTTTCCCTATTGTAAGTAATACACTGAAGAGCCAAAGAAACTGGTACACCTGTCTAATGTCGTGTAGGGCCCCGCGAGCACTCAGAAAAGCCGCAACACTACGTGGTATGCACTCGACTGATGTCTGAAGTAGTACTTGAGGGAATTGACACCATGAATCTTTCAGGGCTGTCCATAAATCCGTAATAGTAAGAGGGGGTGGAGATCTCTTCTGAACAGCACGTTGCAGGGCTTTCCTGATTCGCTCAATAATGTTCATGTCTTGGGGGTTTGGTGGCCTGTGGAAGTGTTTAAACTCAGAAGAGTGTTCCTGGAGTCACTCTGTAGCAATTCTGGACGTGTGGGGTGTCGCATTGTCCCGCTGGAATTGCCCAAGTCCGTCGGAATGCACAATGGACATGGGTAGATGCAGGTGATCAGACAGGATGCTTGCGTACGTGTCATCTGCCAGAGTCATATCTAGACGTATCAGGGGTCCCATATCACTCCAACTGCACACGCCCCACACCATTATAGAGCCTCCACCAGCTTGAACGGTCCCCTGCTGATATGCACGGTCCATGAATTCGTGAGGTTGTCTCCAAACACGTACACGTCCATCCTCTCGATACAATTTGAAACGAGACTCGTCAGCCAGGCAACATGTTTCCAACCATCGACAGTCCAACGTCGACGTTGACTGGCCCAGACGAGGCGTAAAGCTTTGTGTCATGCAGTCAACGATGATGTTTCGTTGAATGGTTCGCAGGGTGACAGTTGTTCATGGCCCAGCATTGAAATCTGCAGCAGTTTTCGGGAGGGTGGCACTTCTATCACGTTGAACGATTCTCTTCAGTCGTTGTTGGTACCGCTCTTGCAGGATCTTTTTCCGGTTGCAGCGACGTCAGATATCTGATGTTTCACCAGATTCCTGATATTCACGGTACACTCGTGAAATGGTCGTACTGGAAAACCCCCACTTCATCGCAATCTCAGAGATACTGTATGCTATTGCTCGTACGCCGAGTATAACATCACGTTCAAACTCACTTAAATCTCGATAAATGCGATTGTAGCAGCAGTAACCGATCTAACAACTGCGCCAGATGCTTGTCTTATATAGGCGTTTCCGACCGGAGCGCCGTATTCAGCCTGTTTACATTACTCTGTATTTGAATACGCACACCTGACGACGGAGTGCTTTTTAAATTAATTTTGTGAAATTTGATTACTATTTCATATTACTATTCAAACATATAGCGGTAGTCAGCCTGTGGCTGATTGCTATCGATTGTCATCCTTTTTTGTTTTAGAAAGTAAATTAAGAACGTTCCTGCTCGGATCTCCATCTCTTTTCTGTTGTCTGTTAGCTTTTGAACTGATAGGGCGCACTATAACTGCGTTCCTTGCATATCATTAATTAATCTTTCTTTCGCGAAGACAAATGTGATGTAATCATCGTGTAACAACTTCAGAACCATTTGCAATTTAATTAATGTAAATTAGTTAAATTAAATTAATGTAAATTAGTTAGGTCTCATGAATTCTCATTTCAACATTTCTCCTAATAGATATATGATACATGAAATGTTTCGATGCTTAATTATTACAGCTAACGACCTGTACGAGCATAACGGATCGTGGCGTGGAGACGCAATGGCCGAATATAATTAATATTGTGCCATTTATTCACTAGAATCTTGCTACAACGCCCCTCAGATTAATTGCCGATCATCAAGAAGCGTTTTGCAAAGGTGAATGCAAGCGCGGAATCTTAAATGACCTGGCCACAGTCTCCAAGTTATGATTCCGTTTCGCCCGTAGATAACAGATCCCGGCCCCTCAAAACTGATGGTATTTCTAAAATTTATAACATTTTTCCAGAAGTCAATTTGGCCACTTAACGATACATCCACCATCAACAATGTCTGCACCAGTTAATTTTAACAGTTTTCCTTCCAGTGATTAATTTCAATTTATATTTAAAGTAAAATTATCATACGTTTTAGTAACCTTGCGTGAGCAGACGCGTCAAGTACTACAGTGTTAGTAATGAAGACGTGATAAATTACGTCACGCATGGTGCGGAAGTTTTTCACGCATCGCATTATTTATGACATAGTGTCTCCTGAACTATGGGTCTTCTCTGCCTCGTGATGACTGGGTGTTGTGTGATGTCCTTAGGTTTAAGTAGTTCTAAGTTCTAAGGGACTGATGACCATAGATGTTAAGTCCCATAGTGCTCAGAGCCATTTGAACCATTTGAACTATGAGTCGTAGAACGATATAATTTCTCTGGTACATTCTGTATGTACATACATACTCCACAAGCCACGGTGCGTGGCGGTAGGAACCCTGTACCACTACTAATAATTTCCTTTTCTGTTTCTTTCACAGACAGAGCGAAGGATAAATGGCTATCTGTATGCCTCCGTATGAGCCCTAATTTATCGAATCTTAACTTCGTGGTTCTTAAGTGGAATGTATGTTGGCGGCAGTAGAATCGTTCTGCAGTCAACTTCCAATGCCGGTTCTCTAAATTTTCTCCATAATGTGCCTCGAAAAGAACGTCACCTTTCTTCGAGGGATTGCCATTTTATTTCGCGAAGTATATCCGTAGTACTTGCGTGTTGTTCGGGACTACCGGTAGCATATATAGCATCCCGCCTTCTTCGTCTACATTGTAAAACATTTGTCAGATGATTTGTTGGAAGTAAGAGTTCATGAATGAAATTTTTGTGCTGATTCCAGAAATAACTTCCGTTTTTGTCTTTCACGTCAGGTTTTTACAAAAAATAGGAAGTAATATTATGACCATTTTAACTTCTGAGCCTACAAATACATGCAAACACAATTTCACCAAGGCGAGTTTTTACTCAGAGCACATTTAAAAAAATGAAATACATTTAAAAAATATTCTGCAGAACTCCCCTGCTTTATTTCGTGACTATCTTGCACGAAGTCAACAGTGTTCCATTAATTTTTAAACTTGCTTTTCTCTGACTTCCTTTTATATCTTTGTATATGATCACAGCCCCTCTTCAAAATACAACAGTAGTCGGCCACCATAGTTGCATGCCAGTCCCTCTAGTATCTCTCATCATCTTCTTAATATCTTGGTGAACCGTTCATCCTGCTCTTCACCATAATGCCCCTAATTTTCCGGGAAGTAGTCGATCTGTGAGTGTAGAAAGTGTACTTTCCCACTCCTATTACAATCCACCTTCGTGCAATTTTGCAACATTTTTTCAGCAATGGCCTTATAATTAGGATCCTTGTCATTCCCTAGAAACTTCTCAGCAACTGATGAGAGGGCGGGCCATGCGTTTTTTCCTCTCTTGTTCATTGTCTTATCAAAATCTTAATCCTTCAACAAGACCAACAAAAATTCCAGCTTTTAATGTGGCTTGTGTGATGAAGGGAATTTTTTTAGGAAGAAGTTTTTGGTTCTACGAGTGGTTCGTGCAGGATATTTTTAGTTCCAGGCACAAATTTTTACCGCTCTGGTCAAACTCTCACACTCCAGTGCCTCTGGCTTGCCCGACTGTCTTATTCCGGCAGAAAGCAAGACATTTTTGTGAACCCAGCTTGTTGTCGTAATAGTATTCCGATAACTTTGAAGTCACCGCAGATAAGCCATTGGTGTTTCTCATACCGGATACTTGTTAAGAGTATCTTCATGTTCTCATACGCCTCTTTCATTTGAACTGAATGGGCCACAGGAATTGACTCATACACACTACCACTATTCAGCAACACGCCTTTCAGGCTCCTCGTTGATGAGTGTAGATAAAGTCTCCACTGTGTAGGATCATGTTCATTGTCACAGTAGTGCATTAACTCTATTATGTTATTGCAGTAAACCAGTGACATATTCTGTGAGAATAAAGGGACTAGATCTTTTTGTCTGTACCATGAGTAACAAGTTCCTGGTTCCAGAAGATTCTTATTTTTAACTCGGAGCCAAGTACTTCCGTAGATTCCTTAGCCAATTTTAAATCTCGTACTATATCATTAAGTTCACTCTGAAAAAACAATTCTGGAGTAAATCCGCATTCAGGGTGGTAGACATCACTATCGTCTTCGGTAACTGCATCAACTTCATTGTCGTCCTCGTCTTTTGCCACGTTCTCTAAATCAGATGGAGGAAGAGGAGTAAACAGATCTTCTCCATATGCAACTCGTCTAATGGCTGGATCAATACTTGAATACACAATTCGTTTCATCTTTTTCGAATTGTACCACTGAACATTAACTAAACAGAAGGAACAGTCATTAAGGTGATTTTTTAGATTCCCTCCACTCCACTGGAATCGCAAATGGCGTGTTTGTTTTCTTTACTATTGTCCACAGCCTTAACTTCTCGCCACAATAGTGGCAAACTGTCTTTTGCGCCCATCCCTTGTGCTGGTTACTAAGTTTCATTTTAAAATAAGCATGATAAGCTTTTTCACAATGTCTGTTACAACCATTCTCTGCTTAGGCCCTATATAATTTACACAAGTGTAACAGAAAATGTTTAGGTTCTTCACACACTTGCGTGTTGACAGTGTAGTAACTACAAACAATTGGCGAACTGTTTTATTAATACAGACTAATTACAATATAGGACGGGTAATGCAAGCCTGTGAGATAAACAACACTTTTAAGCTCCCCTAGAACTTCAAGCTCACACAATAACAATAGAATCAACAGGTGTTACAACCTACAAGTATATAGGGCCGTATAGAGAAATTTTCCTCCAATGTTCCGCATAACCTACAGGCACAACGACATGGCTTTGAAGTCAAACTGCGGTAAAACTGTACGTGACAGGAAAAAACTGAAAACAGATTTGGAATCAGAATAAAAAGTTGAGGTACTATCACATATTAATTTTCAATCATCTGATACCATGCAGACTAGTGTAGTCCGACCTGGTGCGGATCCCAAACAATCGAGCATTACTTAAAAACAGGTCGCACTAGCGTCCAGTATCTGTTATCTTTTACAGACGAACCACACTTCCCTAGAACCCTACCAATAAACAGAAGTCGATCATTCGCCTTCCCTA
The DNA here is from genome assembly GCF_021461385.2 of Schistocerca piceifrons. Lineage (NCBI taxonomy): Eukaryota > Metazoa > Arthropoda > Insecta > Orthoptera > Acrididae > Schistocerca > Schistocerca piceifrons. Next base: position 100,405,143 of record NC_060149.1, read on the forward strand.
TAACAATCATCTTATGCTCGTTCCATTTAATGAATTTAATTAAATTTTTGGTAAATTCATATGGTAAATAAATTTAATTTAATTTGTGGTAAGTTCCTATGGGACCAAACTGCTGAAATCGTCGATCCCTGGGCTTACACACTACTTAATATAACTTAAACTAACTCAACGCTGAGGACAACACACACACACACACCCATGCCCGAGGGAGGACTCGAACCTCCGACTGGGGGAGCCGCGCGAAGCGTGGCAAGGCGCCCTTAGACCATGCGGCGCGTTCTAGTTCACGTCACTTTGCAACGTTACGCCCGGATACTTAAATGACGTGAATGTGTCAAGCACGAAACTTCTAATGGTGTATCTGAACATTACGGGTTTAATCTTTATGCGCATCCGCATTAACCTACATTTTTCTACATCTAAAGCTAGATACCATTCATCACCTCAACTAGAACTTTCGTCTAAGTTATCTTGTTTCCTCTTACAGTCACTCAACTTCGACACCTTCCTGTACGCCACAGAATCATCATTAAAGGATCGCATATTGCTGCCCATCCTGTCCACCAGATCATTGTGTACGCAGGAAATAATAACGGCCCTATCACACTTCTCTAGGGGCTCATGAGGATATACATGTCTCTGGTGAACACTCGTCGTCAAGGACAACATATTGGGTTCTATTACCTAAACAGTCTTCGAGCCACTCACGTATATGGGAACCTATTCCATATTTTCGTACCTTCGTTAACAGTCTGTAGTGGGGCACCGTGTCAAAAGCTTTTCGGAAATCTAGAAATCCGGAATCTCTCTCTTGCCCTTCAGCCATAGTTCAGAGTATATCATATGAAAAAGGGGCAACTTGACTTTCACAAGAGCTATGCCTTCTGAAACCGAGCTGATTCGTAGATATAAGCTCTTCGGGCTCTAGGAAAATGAGTCTATTTGAACTCAGAATACGTTTAAGAATTCTGCAGCAATCCGATTTTAAGGATATTTTCTGTAATTTTGCGGGTCCGTTCTCTTAGCCTTCTTATGTAGGTACTTATCTTCGCTTTTTTTCCAGCCACTTACAACTATGTGCTAGGCGAGAGATTAGCGATAAATGCAAGCTAAGTAACGGGGCAATGCCGTAAAATACTCTTTATCAAACCGAATTGGAATTCCATCCAGACCTGGTGACTCATTTGTTTCCAACTCTTTCAGTTGTCTCTCCACGCCAGGGATGCTTATTACTATATTGTCCGTAGGGGATTCTGTGCGATGGTCAAACTGTATGTTTGTGCGATTCTCCTGAACAGACAATCTCTTAAACGCGCCTTTTAAAACTTTGCCTTTCGGTTTGCTATCTTCCGCTGCCACACCAGACTAGTCAACGAGTGAGTGGCTGGAAGCCTTGATCCGCTTAGCAATTCTACATAGGACCAGAATTTTCACGGGTTCTAGGCTAGATCTTTTGCGAAGGTATAAAGGTTGTAGTTCTTGTATGCTTCATGCATACATCTTTTCACAGATTCGCAAATGTGTACTAATCTTTGCCTGTGAGCGTTTTCTTTTGAACTCATAGTGCCTTCCGCAGCATTTTCAGAATTCTGTTGTTAAGCCACGGTGCATCTTTTCCGTCCTTAAGCCACTTACTAGGCACATACTCGTCCAAATCACAATTTACAGTCTGTTAATCTTTGTATGGAATTCCATCATGTCCATCATAGTGGAACTAAATGATGTCAATTCACTGTCTAAGTGAGCTGTTAACTTATCTGCTCTTTGTAGCATAAAAACTTTCATAGCCTTCTTTACTGATTTATTAACGTTCGTAACCATAGCCGCTATGATGGTATCATGATCATTAATCCCCGTCTCTGTACTGACACCATCTATAAGGTTCGTCATGTTTGTAGCTACCAGGTCTGAGTGCGGGCGGCCAAACTAGCTGCTCAGGCTTTCGGAAAGCGTGTTCAAAAGTAATTCGCAAGACTGTCTGTCTGTACTCCTTGCAGTGAATCCATGGACATCGCAATATTTACTATAGTCTGTAGATTAAGGTCGCCTCCAACTAGTATTGCATGATCTGGATATTTAAGCGCTAATGACCGTAGACTTTCGTTGAATGACTTTAGAACAATCACAGTGGAATCGGGTGGCCGGTAAAAGTATGCAACTGTTAACTTGGTTTCACCAAGACCTTTTATATGTGACCACATAACTTCATTATCACACTCAATTTCGACCTCAATAAAATAATATTTTTGTCAAATGCAACTAACACTCTCTCTCCTATGGCACCTAATCTGTCATTCCAATATATGTTCCATGAGACACTAAATTTCTCAGACCTTCCTTCTTCGGGTTTCAACCACATCTTGGTCCCAAGAATAATCTGAGAGCGAGAACTTAACTGAAGGCAACATTGTTACGAATACTTAGACAGTTTACTGATAAAAGTTTGACAGTCGAAGTGTCTTTATTCTGGACGCGGTCTGATTTCGTGATCTGCATATCTACCGGCGAGTGTACACCAGAGCGCCTCAGACTACTGCCTACAGCGAAGGCCATTCAAGGAGTCATGACATCCTGCCACCTGTCAAGGTCAAGGAGTGAGGATAGGGAAGGGCATTCCCGCCCCCTCCCCCCCCCCCCCCCTCACCTGCGCTCCTGCAACTTTCATAGCCGGCCGAAGTGGCCGTGCGGTTAAAGGCGCTGCAGTCTGGAACCGCGAGACCGCTACGGTCGCAGGTTCGAATCCTGCCTCGGGCATGGATGTTTGTGTGATGTCCTTAGGTTAGTTACGTTTAATTAGTTCTAAGTTCTAGGGGACTAATGACCTCAGCAGTTGAGTCCCATAGTGCTCAGAGCCATTTGAACCATTGCAACTTTCATGAAGCAACATACCAGCCCTGAGCGCCATCCCCCCTTCCCATTCTAATTCATAGTGGGTCTACTACATTTACACTTACGTGGGAACTAGAATCATCTGTAGTTCACATGTGTGCTATGATGTTCCACGATCAAGACGTCAGTATCCCCTGAACCCTTCACTCCGCCCCCCCCCCCCCTTCACCACTGTGTGGCCAAGGTCATGCAAGTTTAAAACTGCATGTGTGTTTTGTCAGCATGAGGCACCACTCACCCCCACGCACTACGGAGAACACGTGCTGTATTCGTGAAAGTTTTCGTGTCATACCCCAGAACACAGATACGCCACACGTGTTATATTTCGCATCAGCGCTTTCATGTCATTCCGGGAACACAGACAGAGCGCGCCCGCCCGCCAGCGCCCCGAGTCTCGCTTCCCGCTGCCTATCGACCTCATCGTCAATGGTGGAGCTCCCAACTGCTTTCGAGCAATATGTTCAGATTATTGCCGAAAATACAGGAACGATATAAGGACATCACATACGCGTCACGCCTGTATAACATAAGCGTCTCACACACATCAGCGTAATGTACATACACTCCTGGAAATGGAAAAAAGAACACATTGACACCAGTGTGTCAGACCCGCCATACTTGCTCCGGACACTGCGAGAGGGCTGTACAAGCAATGATCACACGCACGGCACAGCGGACACACCAGGAACCGCGGTGTTGGCCGTCGAATGGCGCTAGCTGCGCAGCATTTGTGCACCGCCGCCGTCAGTGTCAGCCAGTTTGCCGTGGCATACGGAGCTCCATCGCAGTCTTTAACACTGGTAGCATGCCGCGAGAGCGTGGACGTGAACCGTATGTGCAGTTGACGGACTTTGAGCGAGGGCGTATAGTGGGCATGCGGGAGGCCGGGTGGACGTACCGCCGAATTGCTCAACACGTGGGGCGTGAGGTCTCCACAGTACATCGATGTTGTCGCCAGTGGTCGGCGGAAGGTGCACGTGCGCGTCGACCTGGGACCGGACCGCAGCGACGCACGGATGCACGCCAAGACCGTAGGATCCTACGCAGTGCCGTAGGGGACCGCACCGCCACTTCCCAGCAAATTAGGGACACTGTTGCTCCTGGGGTATCGGCGAGGACCATTCGCAACCGTCTCCATGAAGCTGGGTTACGGTCCCGCACACCGTTAGGCCGTCTTCCGCTCACGCCCCAACATCGTGCAGCCCGCCTCCAGTGGTGTCGCGACAGGCGTGAATGGAGGGACGAATGGAGACGTGTCGTCTTCAGCGATGAGAGTCGCTTCTGCCTTGGTGCCAATGATGGTCGTATGCGTGTTTGGCGCCGTGCAGGTGAGCGCCAAAATCAGGACTGCATACGACCGAGGCATACCGGGCCAACACCCGGCATCATGGTGTGGGGAGCGATCTCCTACACTGGCCGTACACCACTGGTGACCATCGAGGGGACACTGAATAGTGCACGGTACATCCAAACCGTCATCGAACCCATCGTTCTACCATTCGTAGACCGGCAAGGGAACTTGCTGTTCCAACAGGACAATGCACGTCCGCATGTATCCCGTGCCACCCAACGTGCTCTAGAAGGTGTAAGTCAACTACCATGGCCAGCAAGATCTCCGGATCTGTCCCCCATTGAGCATGTTTGGGACTGGATGAAGCGTCGTCTCACGCGGTCTGCACGTCCAGCACGAACGCTGATCCAACTGAGGCGCCAGGTGGAAATGGCATGGCAAGCCGTTCCATAGGACTACATCCAGCATCTCTACGATCGTCTCCATGGGAGAATAGCAGCCTGCACTGCTGCGAAAGGTGGATATACACTGTACTAGTGCCGACATTGTGCATGCTCTGTTGCCTGTGTCTATGTGCCCGTGGTTCTGTCAGTGTGATCATGTGATGTATCTGACCCCAGGAATGTGTCAATAAAGTTTCCCCTTCCTGGGACAATGAATTCGCGGTGTTCTTATTTCAATTTCCAGGAGTGTAATTGCTCAGTGCTAGGGTACCTGTTATAACAAATGATTGTTGCTCCCTACGATCCGGCGTCCTCATGCATGAGTTTAACTCTCATAAGTAACATAGTGCTCAATAATATTTATAACTCAATGGCAATATTACCTTACATATTCCATAAATATTCCAGAATTATGACGGAGAACGACTGCCACCATGTGTAAAGTAAAAGTAGATATTCTTAGGGCAGCGAAGCAGCTCAAAGCACTTAAAAAGGCAAATCATCCAGTCCAGATGGCGTACCAATAATGTTATTTCCAGAGCACGCTGATACAATAGCCCCATACTTAGCAATCATATACGAGGGTTTTTCGGAAAGTAAGGAACGGTCAGTCGAGAAATGGAAACCACAGTGAAAATCAAAACTGTTTTCTTTGCACATAGCTACACCTTCCAGATACTTCTCAACATAGTCGCCGTTCCGACTTAGACGTTTGTCGGAGCGTTGTAAATTTCCAACACCATCGTCATAGAAGGCAGTCGCCTGTGCTTTCCGATAGTTCTCTACTCTGTTCTATAGCGCATAGCCTGCGCCCAAGTGTCTTTATATCCAGTGTTTCATGTGAACAGAGATGATACTCAAGACGACCCAATTAGGGCTGTGTTGTGGGTGATCGAACACTTCCCATCGAGAAGGCTGCAGGAGCGTCTTCACTGCCCCTGCAGAGTGCGGCTGAGAATTGCCATGAAAAAGGAAGTGTGTGGCAGTTGTGTTAGGTGGGCTGCTTTCATTAAGGCGAAACCTCTCAGTGGGCCCTCCTACAAGGCGGGAGACATTGTTGTTCTAGGCACCTTTACTCGCGCACAGTGAGCTCACAACTGAAAAGATCGTCTTGAAGCGATCGACGGGCATACTAGAGACACTGCCCAAAACGTCGGTGAAAAGTCTCGTCGAATTTTCATAGTGGTTTCAATTTCGCGAACGATCGTTCCTCACTTTCCGAATAGCCCTCGTACAACCGTTCACTTGACAAAAGATCCGTACCAATTCATGAAAGGAAATACGAGTAATCTACTCAATTACACAACCATATCACAAACGTCGATTTGTTGCAGGATTCTGGAACATACACTGTGTTCGAACATTATGGATAGTCTCGAAGGTAACGGTCTATTAAGAGACAGCCAGCACGGATTCAGAAAATACCGTTCTTGTGAAACACAACTAGTTCCTTGTACGCCCAAAGTAATGAGTGCTATCGACAGTAGATCTTGAATTGATTCTATATTTCTAGATTTCCAGAAGACTTTATGACACCGTATGTCACAAGAAACTTCTAATTAAATCGCGTCCCTATGGCGTATATCATCAGTTTTGCTACTGGATCCGCGATTTCTTCTCAGAAAGGTCACAATACATAGAAATCGAACATCAGTTGTTCCTAATCTGCTTAAACGATTTACGAGATAATCTGAGCAGCCCTCTTAGATTGTTTAGACATGATGCTGTCATTTTCCGTACAGTAAAGTCATCAGAAGATCAAAAACCATTGCAAAATGACTTACGCGCGATATCTGAATGGTGTGAAAAAGTGCCAATCGTCCCTGAATCAGGAAAAGTGTGAGGTCATCCACATGAGTACAAAAATAAATACGTCAAATTTCTGTCACACGATAACGTACACAAATTTAAGGGGTGTTTATTCGACCAAATATCTAGGCATTGGAATTACGAACAATTTAATTTGGAACGGTTACATAGATAATGTTGTGGAGAAGGTACAGAAAATACTACGTTTTATTGGCAGAACACTTAGAGGATGTACCAGGTCTGCTCAAGAGACTGCCTACAACAAGCTTGTTCGGACTGTGTGGGATGCATAAGAGATAGGACTGACAGACGACATCCAAAAAGCTCAAAGAAGGGCGGCTCGTTTTGTATTATCGCGAAATAGGGCAGAAAGTCTCACAGATATGATAAGGGAATTGGTATGGCAATCATTAAAACAAAGGTGTTTTTCGTTGCGGCGAGGTCTTTTCACGAAATTTCAGTCACCAAATTTCTTTTTTGAATGTGAAAATATTTCTCTGTCTCCAACTTATAAATGGAGAAATGATCATCATAATAAAAATAAGAGAAATCATAGCTCGTACAGAAAGATTTAGGTGTTCATTTCTCCCACGCACTTTGAGCGAGTTTAACAGTAGAGAATGTGAACTGCAGAGTAGTCATGTACATGTAGACGTAGATATAGATGAGGCCAGTGCTCTATAGTGAGTAGCAGAGCAAATTACTTTGACAGTATGAGAAAATGACGCCTGAGCACAGTGTGCAAAGAAAATGTTGGTTGGAAGCCGAATACCGAAAAAAAGTACTGAAAACAGGCTGTAAATAGTTACACCACAGTTACTTCTGTTGTACATACTTCGAGCAATACCTTCTCCATTCCAGCTCAGAACTCGGTATTCGTTGTGGCAAGAACAAATTAATTTCATTTTGTCCACAAAACATATACCTGAACAATGCGACGACGTCTTACACACATCGGTGCAACGACATGTCAATGGCATCAAATAATTCAGTGCTCAAAATAACCTGCGGTATTTATCAATCATTCGACACCTCTGTGCTGTAGTGAGAACCAGAGTAGTATCGTCTTGGAGTATGAAAAATTTACGTCCTGTTAGCCTACGATACAGTTTCTGAGTATGCTTTTAACGAGAGTCGAGTTCTCTGTAGACATTACAATAGCTCACTTAGCTCCAGCATAATGGTTTGGTTACTCTGTATTACATCGTTTGGAGGTTAGTTATCTTCACATAGGGCGTTTCAACATTGTTTTCTACCGTAGGGCACCAACACACAAAGAATATTTCGCTACAGTGGGAGAATAAAAATCGAAAACTGACGATTATGTAAAGTGCATTTAGTGAATCTTGTGAACAGCCGTCTGATGATGAACTTGTCAGTTCGAAACCGGTTACGGCGCTATTTACTTAAATAAACAGCATTATAAATAGTGGCTGGTTGCTGTCTTCTGCTTTGTAAGAATCAACCTACAATAATTGTACATAGCCACCGTCTCACCATGTCAGTTTTAGACAAAACAGCATTAAGCATACCTCGCAAGGTACTGAGAAATGTTCACGATTTCAAAAGATGGAATAGAAATCTAACAAAGATAATCCACAACATCAAATATAACAAGCAATGTCTATTAGCACAAGTAACCCGAAACTACATAAAAGTAAAGATTAATGCAGGTAGCAGCATTGCAAAAATAGTCAAAGCAAAATGTGAAATCATGTGGCTCTAGACAGAGATAAAAATGCAACACAAAAATGAAGAGTTCCTCAACAGACAACTGTACAATCCACAATTGAAACTTAGCAGTTGCCTTTCGAGGCTACAGTTCTCCTGCGTATTACAATACATTGAAGACATCATTACTAAAGAATAACAGAAAATAACTTGTAGGCATAACAAAAAACTTGAAGGTCTGAAAAGTAAAGAAGGTAGCTTCACTGCCAAAAATCTCCATGCTAACCTCATCAGTTCAATGGAAGAGTTATTAATTCAACTAACATCACTTTCATAAATACTGAGGTTGCCCTCTGTCATAAACAAAGGCCTTAAGCACAACATAGAACCAAATCTTAATGGTAATAATCTAAAAAGCCTTATTGCATCCACAAAGCTTGCATATGATGCTACAAAATTAAATTCCATTGAAACCAATGCAAAGCCAATAAAATAATATCAAGACTCCTAAAAAATACTTCACATCAAATCAGTGACCAAAAGACACAGAATTGTATCAACTCCAAACTTTCTAATAGTAAAGCAGTCAAGGCAGACAAAGGTAACTGTGCAGTTGTAATGTGTGAAAATGAAGACGTTGATAAAACCATGTAATTTTTCAGTAGTAACATAATCAAATTAGACTTTGATCCCACTTCTAAATTTCAGGCTAAACTTAAGAAAACTCTTAAGAACTGTAAATTCCTCCTAAGTGGGAAATGTGTGACATCATTGCTATGAACCCCACTGGCCCTCGCCTTCTGTCACAGCCTAAGATACGTAAACAACATTGTCCAATCAGGCCTATTGTTAACTCTAGGAACAGCCCTTCATATAGATTAAATTACAAATTGCTAGCTCTTCTGAACACCCATTACACTTTTGAAACCAGCTACTCCATTAGGAACTCGTAAGAGCAAACTGACGAAATTAAGGATGTGCACATTTCACCGACAGCCAGATTTTCATCGCTTGACATTGTAAATCTTTATACTAGCACCCCCATACAGGACACCATAAATATAATCAAGAATAATCTGCTTACACAAAAGAAACTGAGCATGGTAGAAATCTATGAGCTCATTGAGTTACTCACATTGATGCTGTCATACAGTTACTTCAGTTTTAATAACAAAATATAGAAACAAAATGATGGGTTGGCAATGGGTAGCAGCCTAGCTGGGAAGTTAGCGGGCATTTACATAAACCACTTAGAGCACACATTTTTCAAAACTAACCGTCAAATCAACAGCAAAATCATCTACTGTAAAATTGATACAATTATTCTTTTCGATGGCACCAACGAAGAAACTGACACATTAGCAACCAAGCCGAGCACCACGCACAATAACATCAAATTGACTGTTGAATATGAATCCAATAACAGCATCAATTTCCTAAATTTAAAAATTTCCACCAAAAACCAGAAACATCAAAATGGTTCAAATGGCTCTGAGCACTATGGGACTTAACATCTTAGGTCATCAGTCCCCTAGAACTTTGAACTACTTAAACCTAACTAACCTACGGACATCACACACATCCAAGCCCGAGGCAGGATTCGAACCAGCGACCATAGCAGTCGCGCGGTTCCGGACTGAGCGCCTAGAACCGCGAGACCACCGCGGCCGGTCCAGGAACATCACTTTGAGATTTATAGAAAGCAAACAGCCACAGATGGGTGCATCAACAGCTCATCTTGACATCCAAACCAACATAAGATGGCATACTTCAGGTCCATGTGAATTGCCTGATTAAAATTCCACTTGAACCAGTTCAACAACATAAATAAACCAATGTCATCAAGCCATAGCTCTAAAGAAAGAATATAACCCTCACATGATTGATAAATTATCACAAAAAATCCAAAAAACAGCAGAGAACAAAGCCCTACACCAGACACCTATGCAGTCAACACAAAGGACAGTAGAAAGCACCAGAAAATATGTCTCACTTCCTTTTTCAGGGGGCATATCCCATAAATAAGTAATCTTTTCAAAAACATAAACATAAGAATACCACACAAACCATAAACTTCAGCAGCTAACCATCCATAACATTAAGAATAACAAGCCTCCATACAAAAGATCAGGTATATATCAACTCAGATGCCAAAATTGCCCCCTCTTGCTGTATTGGACAGACTGGGAGAAACTTTGAGATTCGATTCAAAGAACATTTTAGATGCCATACGTTTGAACAATCCCTCAAAACCTGCATTTGCAATGCACACAACTCTCAGTAAACATGGAGTAAAAAACATTGAATATCACACCCAAATATAGCATCTTTTTGAGGACGGTAGCCTCATGAATCTGCTTGAAGAGATACAAATATATACAAATAAAAGCAAATCACCACACCATATCCTCAATGAATAGACAGAGCTAGCCAATGCAACCTTTCTACAAAATTTCGTTCACCTATTTTCCAGTTTAAAAATAAAGAAACACTATTCCTCTTATCAACAACATGCAATCTATAATCCAAACAAAATATTACGTCATAATATGGCTGCCTGCTCAGTCAAACATTACTGTAAAGAAAACCATATAAGTAACATTCACATGAACTGGTTATTACATTTTCCGAAACTATTTGTATGCTCACAATGTAACATTTATTCTTTGAAACTAAATGCTTGTAATGTTATCTTGATTCTTTGTAACAAAATTCCTCTGTTAAATCAAAACAATGTATATATTTTAATACATGAACTTCTTTAGCACTGTTTTACACCGAAATATAGCTGCCTGCTCAGCCACACATTACTGCAACGATAAAATTGATTCAAAATGTCACTGCGCCATACTATGATAATATAATTTCTACTGTCATATTATTCATTTTATCGCACCTCTATGTTGTTCCCTTTATATAGCACAGTATTTACATAATACCATGTAAATAGCATTCACACAAACTGGCTACTAGTCTGTCAACTTCAGCTGTAATATTATATGCTTATAATGTAAGGTTTATCTCTGTGTTTTAATTGTTCATGATCGTATGCTACAGTGGGAGAATAAAAATCGAAAACTGAAGATTATGCAAAGTGCATCTTGTGAATCTACGCTGTAGGTAGAATCAGCAGTCTATCGAAAATCTAAGTAGTGCGGGGAGAGAGAGAGAGAGAGAGAGAGAGAGAGAGAGAGAGATAGAGAGGGACTGTCAGCCTCTGGCGATCAATAAAGTACAAATAATAGTGTATAGTACATAACGAGAGAGAGAGAATTGTTACAATAAGTTCCAGCGATAAACTTTGTAATCCAGTACTGTATTTTCAGTAGAATTATTACTTCTCATTTGTTCCGTTCATCTGACAGATTACGATGAAGCATGCAGTCAAGATGGAGAATTATAGTGACTGTTAATAATGATCATAGATGCGAACCATGCTTTTTGCGTAATTTATAGAAGAGACGAAACTAACATCAGGTGTGCCCTCAAGGAACATAACTGGAGCACTAACAGTTTAGCGGCAAATGAGCATATGTACATCACGAAAAATAGTTCTTATGCTCTTATTATAGCTATTAGTCGACAGTGGGATAAGAATGTCAATACCCTCATACATAAACGATTTGCCAGATAGGATCAGCATCTCAGATTGTGCTTACAGGGCGGATCGTAGTTGGATGACCGTAAAGAAATGCAGACATTTCCTCTTTCAGTGCTGAAAAGCAACTCTTTGTAAATATTGATATGATTAAAATAAAGCCCTCAACATTGAGAAAGAATATGATAATATCTGATAGAGACCTATCTCTTAGCTGAAAGTCTCAACAGTACATCACTGCCCAGTAAAGCTTGAGTAAGTACACACATATTAACTGACGTGAAGCTGAAATCCGGTGATAATGTTTCTTGGGGTGTTCAGGCGCCTGTGCTCTTATGTGTTGCGTCACACAGAAATAGCGTTATTATTATTATTATTATTATGGGCCAACAGCCTTGCCGCAGTGGTAACACCTTCCCGTTAGATCACCGAAGTTATGTGCTGCCGAGCTTCACTAGCACTTGGATCAGTGGCTGTCCGGGTCTGCCGAGTGCTGTTGGCAAGCAGGGTGCACTCAGCCCTTGCGGGGCCAACTGAGAAGCTACTTGAATAAGAAATGGCGGCTCCGGCCACGAAAACTAACAATGGCCAGAGAGCGGAATGCTGACCACATGCTCATCCATACCCGCACCCAACGACACCTGTCGGCTGAGGATGACACAGTACTCAATTGGTACCATTTCTCCATCTGAGGCCTGTTGGGACTGAGTAGTAATTATTATTATGCAGTAAAGAAATAACCCTCAGTCATAACTTGTACATCTATCACAAGTGTGTTCACTCTGTTTTACATATATATTCCACATGTCATCCTACGAGGTGTGGGGGAGGGTACTTTGTGAACCACTCTCACTCCCCACATTTCCTGTTCCAGTCGCGAATGGTTCACCAGAAGAACGATTGTTGGTAAGCCTCACCCCTGTGAGCTCGAATTCCTCTATTTTACATTTACAGTGTTTTTCGTGAGAAGTGTCTAGGGAGAAACAATAGATTGTTTGACTCTTCTAGGAATGTATCTCCACAGACGTTTAACAGTTAATAACACAATGATACAGAACGCATCCTTGCAACGTTATCACGCGATCAGCATAGAAGCTGTTAATAACACAATGATACAGAACGCATCTCTTGCAACGTTATTATCACGGGATCAGCATAAAGTCTCCATTTTGTTTGTAGTAATGGAAATAGGTAATGTTGCATCCCCGTACGTGGTTTTGCTGGCTATTGTGGGAGTCAGCACCGATACAAACAAGAAAGGAGAGAAGTCGCTATAGCAAGTGTCAGGAATCCAAAATGATTTGTACATAACGTTTGCAAATTCACAGAAACTTTTATTTCTAAAGAGGAAAGAAATATAACTTAACTTCTCGTTATGGGGTGGCTTGATGTACTTCTTGTGCCTCCTACATGCAGTTATTTTTACACACTACTATTACTGGCAGAACGCAGGCCAAGTATCGTCTTCCTGTTGTTCAGTACTGACGGTCTCGAAGTCTACGACCAAACTGGGGCGACAGCGCCCCCTTTCAGCGTTGACATAACAAGGCGCCCATCGCGGGGCGCCTTGTTATGTCAAGGCTGACAGGGGGCGCTGAACTCTGTAATCCTGGAGGTATGACGCTGCCCGCTCTTTCCATTGGCGCGTAGGTCACTGCCTTCTTGATGCCGTTTCGCATCGCTGCACTGGTCGGTGTGCAGACGATGCTTTAAACGTACACAGCACCAACGTTAGCGTAGCTTTAACTACTTACATAAGTATTAAAGGCATACAAGCTGAATTTCTGGTAAATAGGCTCAATTTTTGCTACTCTCAGCCTGTTCTGAGAAACTCTCAAACAAAATAATGCCTAGCTGGTAATTGCGAGCTGCTTGTTCCCCAACTTCTTAGATGGTTAAGTATGAAAATACGCACATGAGAAAGGCAGCACCGTAAGAATAACACAGTTTTTGGATACCAGTCCTAAATTTAACATGTTTCACCAGATTAAATACAGTGCTCTTTTGTCGTATTTTCGGAGTCAGCGTAGTTTATGAAAGCTGTATACAGACATGACTTAATAATGATGTTGTTTTGCGGGATGGTTTACCTGTGCACCAGTAAACAAACTGCAGTGCGTTGTGAAGCACCAGACAGCAGCAGTTTTGTAAGATATTTGTTAGCTGACCACACATGGGACCAAGCCGTAAAAGACCGTTTATTAGCGTTTTAAACACGTATATTCTAGCACAGAGACAAACATATGCCTATCGATGGCTTCGTTCAGTCCTACGCTTGGGGGCTAACATATTAACGTACTACATATTTTCTGGTCAATAATACACCTAGGGACACATATATCTTACTGTCAGCCAACATTTTCTGTGGAGGTAAGAAACATCAATCTATCATAGTTAAGGAGATATGATGTCATAACCAATGCGATGCGTCAAAAACAGCCACATCATGCATGCCGCTTAAATTTTTTACTTCTTTGTTACTAACTTTATTCTCTATAAATATTGCAGGCAGTATCCGCATATGCCACTGAATGAACCTACAAAATGGTATAGTACAACATTTAGTACAGGAGATATGAGTCATAAACACTGAGTTGCGCGAAAAACTGCTGCATTGTGTAGTACCTTTAAATTTATTACTTGTTTGTTCAGTACTCTATTCGCAACTCATTTTGCAAACAGTATCCACACATGCCGCTGAATCTACCTATATAAATATATCGCTTTACGGCTTACAGCCGGCCGAAGTGGCCGTGCGGTTAAAGGCGCTGCAGTCTGGAACCGCAAGACCGCTACGGTCCCAGGTTCGAATCCTGCCTCGGGCATGGATGTTTGTGATGTCCTTCGGTTAGTTAGGTTTAACTAGTTCTAAGTTCTAGGGGACTAATGACCTCAGCAGTTGAGTCCCATAGTGCTCAGAGCCATTTTGAACGGCTTACAGCTCATGAGGTAAGCCATCATAAACACTGAGATGCGTGAAAAAAATGACGCATCACGCAAGAAGTTTTAATACATATATTCTTTACTGTTAAAGACACAACTATAGACATGTCTGCTTAAGGAAATCCCAAACACCTGGCAGTACTTCTGACAGCTTTCAACTGCGAAGGGCAAACATCTGTAGCTGAAAACAAAAGCCATCAACAGAGATATGAAAAGAAGTTTACAAGATCGCGTTGTAGACATGCGAATCAGATGTGACCAACGTACAGAAACTGTCCGGAATATTATGCAAAAACATAATACATTTCATGTTCCCATTTCTAACAGAAAATTGGAAAAATGAATACCCATGCAATGTTGGATTTGTCAGTTGGCATTCATCATAAAATTCTATATATAACTCAGCCCTGCGAGGTTAAGATTAACGCAACACCGTTTCTGTGCTTTAGAAGCAACGCGAGGCGAGTCAACCGTCGGTACTTTCACTACAGTGTTACGTAGCAATCACTCACAAACTCTGAAATAAGACGCACATACGCTCTGACACTAAGAGGGCAGACGGGGATCACTGATGCATGGATGCTGAGAGCACTGTTTGCTCTGTGTTAGAAAATCCGCAAAATGGAGATACTAGCGAATGAAATGAAGTAAAGTGCTTATTTCATATTAAAAAGACAGATGTAAACAGGAAAAATGGCGTCTTTCAGAGAAAATAATAAAGAAATAGTTCTCCACAAATCAAGTATTATTCTCATACAACAGACTATAGTGATCTTCTTCACAGTCTTGTGTAGCGTACTGTATCTACAGAACAGCCCCAGACCTACACAAATGTGTAAAATTTCTTTTGGATCGACACGCCAGTGGGCACACATGCCATGGAATATCTCACACCGGTCACTACAAATAACTACAACAATATGAGTATGATCCTCACAACACGAGTGGAATTAATGTTCACAATAAAATCTTCAAATTCAAAAAAATTCTAGTGGCTATGAAAATACATTAACAAAGTTCACTAAGCAGTGTGCACCTAACCAGTCTTTTATCAGTGTAACATTTCCTAAATGGCTGAAATATGAGGAGGCTAAGTTTTTGTATAAGAAAGCAGACAAAGAAATACCATCAAACTTCCGTCCAATTTCACTTTGCCCACACTCTCAAAAATTTTAGAAAAGGTAATATACAGTTGTCTTCTTAACCATATGACCACAAATAAAATATTATACAAGTCACAATTCGGATTTCTAACTAGTTCCGATTTAGAGAGGCTATCTACATATACAGTGAGAATGTACTTAATTCACTGGACTATAAATTACAAGGTACTGGTGTATTTCGTTATCGGTCAAAGCCATTTGACTGTGTAAATCACACTAGCCTTTTAAGTAAATTAGAATATTATGGTGTAACAGGAAATGCTGATAGAAAGCAAGGGGCGACAACAGGAATGAGTGTGCCACTATCAGGCATCATCCAACTGTGAACCTCTAAGATGTGGTGTCCCTCAAGGTTCCATCTTAGGGCCCATGGTTTTGTTGTGTATATAAATGACTTTTCATACCAAATTTGTTTTGTTTGCAGATGATATGAACATTGCAATAAATAGTATACCCTTAGAAAGGTCAGCTAATGAAATTTTCATGGACATTAATAAATGGTTCCTTTCCAGTTCTCTGTCATTAAATGTTGCAAAACGTACTGTATGCAGTTCAGAACTTGTAAAAGTTTTTCTGTCAGTATAAGCCTAAAATATGATCATGACGTGATAGAAGTAGATAGAAGAAGTTGACAGTGTTAAATTCTGTGATCTACAGCTTGATAACAAATATATCTGGGAAGAGGATACCGCAGAACTACTGAAGCGCCTAAACAAGTTTCTATTTGCTATGCGAATGTTGTCAAACATTGGTGATATAAAGCTAGTGTACTATGCTTACTCTCGCTCCATAATGTCATACAGGATTATTTAATGTGGTAACTTGTGAGGTAACATCTCAAAGATGTTCGGGCTCAGATGCGGTTCCTCTTTGTCGAAATGTCTTGGCTCAAATTCGTCTAGGGGTGTCGCATTACACGACCTAAATTAGACACTTGTGGCCCTTTGGTTAAATTGTCTGTCTGATAGCAAGTTTGCGAAATACAAAGTTAACATATAATAACAGTAATAATAACATCGGAAACTAAATTAACGACTCATAAACGATGCAGGCCACTCAGCTGCGATTTGGTTAGAATAATGTTTATTCAGAAAGCAAACTAATAGCGAAGGTGGTCGTCTTTAGAGTTATTGTTACACTCGAGCGCATATCCATTTGACACAGTTCAATCATTCACACTCTCATTGCGAAAGACAACACTCCACCTCGCTATTTACATGAAAAGTTCACACCAGGCGCGCGGCTGCTCATCGCTCAGACACTAAGTCCCGCGATATCACACAATGCGAAATTTTCTAAGTCGTTTCACTTCCTAGCTACTTAAAGACCGACTGTCCTCTTTCGCGTCTCAATCTGAAGTGTACCCTTTGGTGTCTCCAGCCGAGCTGTCCGCTTTCGCGTCCGCACCAGCACTGCCCTCTGCCCGTCCCCGGCCGCGTTTCCCGCGCCGAATATCCTCACTCAACTGACTAGGGCAGTTCCCTTTTCTGAAGCCGCCCATCTGATTGGCTACAACATATCCTACATTATTTTACATTTTACCATATTTAAATAATCAAAGCTTGACCACTTTTACGTTCTAAATAAAGTAACAATAATACCCATTACATAATAAACGTTAAATTCTTTTACATAAAACCAATATAGTATCCTTCTTAGCTTTGAATGCCACGTCCAGTAGCCTTGCACCAATGTGCTTTCTGATAAATAAATAAAAAATAAAAGTAACTATCATGCACTAAACTTTACAACAAATATTCTATTTGATAATGATTCAATAAGGTGTCATGCTGTCATCGTTCAATGTGTTTTGTGTGCAGGAAATGATGATCTGATGCTTAACTGTAAATACTGATAATTTACATTTACTATATCTTTTAAACAAATAATGTTACAGAGTTGATATTTAACCATTTGTCATTTTAATGATGCGCTTCTATATAAAATGTCGTTCGTTAAGATCGACCATAGCGCTCAGATTTTAGCATTCAGGTCTTTGTTACAAAAGTTGTTAATTTTACTCAAACAGTAAATCCTAAACAGTTATAGATATTATCAATATTCAAGTTTTATTGGGATCACCATGAAAAGTTATGGAGGATGGCAGATTAAAATTACTGTGGCTTGATTCCCTGCATTACTACAGAATTAAATAATTTTCATAAATGTTTCCCTTTATGGCCTATCTTAGGTCCGCCATATTTAACACTGCTACGTCTCCTTGGCCACAAAAGTCTTATACCGGGTCTCCCTATGACGTAGGTTCTTCTCTGTCTCACTCGCACACCACAGCGCTTAGGCCTCAATAGACAATAGACGCCTGTGAGTTTCCCCATCTCGTGGTGAATCTGCGCCCTTTGTGGCATGCGGTCCTGGACGACAGGGTTCGTTTCACAGTTTCTGTAGGCTGACTCTTTCAGCCTTATATTTAAATTAGAGCGCATGCTCGTTAACTCACACACTCATGAAGCCACTCTGAAGTTTTCCGAGTCCAAAAATGTGCCATACAAATTATTTGTGGTATGAACTCAAAAACGTCATGCAGCGGGTTGTTTAAGGAACTACAGATACTAACTACTGCTTCCCAATTCCTTAATGAAATTTGTCATTAAAAATATATATTCCTACATGGAATCAGTACTAGAAATAAGAATAACTTTCACAAAGATTTAAAGTCAATTACTTTGGTTTAGGATGGTGTCCATTATTCAGCAATACACATTTTCAAAACATTCCAGCAGTCATTAGAAGTGTAACTATCAATAAACTTCTGTTTGAGAAGAGTCTAAAGGATTTATTGGTGGCCAACTCCTTGTAATCCGTTGGTGAATTTCTTAGCAGAACTGACTGATGCGTGTATGTTATTGATATTATCGCATAATGTGAATATTGTGCACAATGTGGCTTCCGTACAATGTGACGTCTGTACAAATTTTGCGCAGTAATGCGATCATTGTAAATACGTGCTATAAAATGTTTTTATGTATTTTTTTTTAATTTGGTGGTGAGTGGCTACTACAGACTAAGAATTGTCATATGCACCTACGTGTACAGAAAATTTAATATTTGTGACAAGTTTTATATCCTTTTAAATGTAAATATGCTTAAATGGTTCAAATGGCTCTGAGCACTATGGGACTAAACTTCTGAGGTCATCAGTCCCCTAGAACTTAGAACTACTTAAACCTAACTAACCTAAGGACATCACACACATCCATGCTCGAGGCAGGATTCAAACCTGAGACCGTAGCGGTCGCACGGTTCCTACCTGTAGTATTAGTAACATGATTTATCTTTGCCTTTTTTTGGCATAAATAGGTCTGCACATCCTTCAGTGTTGGTTCGTATCCATAGAGAATATAAATTGCATTTTATAAGTAATAAAAATTATTTGATACCGTAACTTGTGCACTTTTATGTAACTAAAGCAAATACTTTTGATGTAAGTACAGTTCACATTCACAAACATAAAAACTTATACTTAATTATTGTTATTTGGTATTCAATGGAACGTCCTTCATCATGGTCAAAAGTAAGAGTTTCCTGTTAAGATTGATAAACACGAAAGTTGCTTATGAATAACAGAAACATGTTTTATATAAGTTTTATGAACCTTTGAAGACATGTTTGATATATTTTTGTATTGTGTTTTTTTTATTTTACCTTTTGTTGAGTAAATTGCGTTTCCTAGAGTTATTTGATAAATCCTTTTTGTTTTCTTTATTTTTGCAATAACATCCCTCTGTTGCGCATTGCAAATGAACAATTTCCGACAAAAACCTGAATTAAACATTGACATTTTTAGTTTTGCTATAAATACTATTTACTTTTGAGTAAGACACAGGAGGATAGCTGCGTACAACAAAAATGTTCCGTAAATCACATGGCGCATTACATTGGGTGCTCTAAAATCTCCCTTAAAATGTTCTAGGACTTGTAGATGGGACTGAGTACGTAATATTATGACCTGTAACCCATGTTCGGAAATGTACTTTTGCGGTGCTACAACCATTTTAAAACATGCTGGTAACGCGACCACTTTTACAGGTATTTTTATAGGCGTGACCCAGTACATAACTTGTTTTACAAATTCGACTCATTAATAACCAAAGAAACAAAAATGAAACGCAATCGGTTTTCTCAAACACTATTGTTTACAGTTAAATTTAAAACGTTTTTGTCCTTTTAAAGTAGGATTAGCATTCTGATCCACTGAAAGTAAGGTTCGATGTGGCGACCACCAAGTTCGCTCTACACATTGTACCTACTTATGATGATGTGGTACACACGCTCTATCCCCCTGGTGTCTCTGCATCCTGTCCTGCAGCAACCATAACTCGTGCCACCGGATCATGTTGTCTCTACAGAAGTCTCATAAACAGAACTCTTCATCCGACCCCAGAGGAAAAAGTCCAGTGGAGTCAAATCCTGTGATCGTGGAGACCATGCGATTGGACCACTACGCCTATCCATATTTGTCGGAATCATTACTCCAGATGTTCCCAAACATGGCGTGAAAAGTGAACAGATGAGCCATCATGCTGAAACTACGTGTCCTGAGAGACGTTCAGTGGCACAGCATCCAACAACATGCCCAATACTTGTTGTAGGTAGGTCAAGTAGAGGGTACCCATGAGCTTGGGTGGAAGCATGTGGAATCCAATCACAAGACCATGTAGAATGCCTGCCGCACATTGATACTAAATCTGTCTTAGAATCCCTGGACATGGCTGGCATGTGGGTTTTCATCTGCCCACACATGGCTGTTTCGAGAATTGAGAACACAATCCCTATTAAATTTACATTCTTCTGTGAAGAGAACGCGCCGTGGGAACAATACAGCCTCGTTGATACAGCGACGCAGAAACTGCGTACAGAACTCAACGCTTAATGCAAAGTCACCTGGCATTAGCTACTGTATCCTTTGGAGGTTGTAATGGGTATAGTTGTCGCTTAAGCAGAACATACCAGACAGTGCTGAGAGCACCATCCATTGCACACGCTGTTGCTCGTGTACTCGTTGGCGAGTTCTCTTCAACGTGATGCAGTTTTTATTTATTTATTTATGCAGTACGGCTTCTTCCAGTTCGGGTGTGCTGTGTCTTCTTGGAGTACCACAGCCACGCCCGCTGACGGTGAAGATACCCGTTTCTCGAAGCCGTTGTGTGATTGTGGCGAAAAGGGTATGCGATGATGTCAGATGTTATGGATAACGATCTTAAGAAAGGCGACGTGCAGCTCTTTCGGTACCGTGAGCTTCACCATTCAGAAGGATCACGTCGGTGTATTGTGCAAACGTGCACACTACCATGTTGCTCTAACAAAAAAATGGCTCTGAGCACCATGGGACTTAACTGCTGAGGTCATCAGTCCCCTAGAACATAGAACAACTTAAACCTAACTAACCAAAGGACATCACACACATCCATGCCCGAGGCAGGATTCAACCGGCGAGCGTAGCGGTCGCGCGGTTCCAGACTGTAGCGCCTAGAACCGCTCGGCCACCCTGGCCGGCTGTTGCTCTAACACTCACAGACACACGAGTGAGGCTCGAGCAAGGTCAGAGGGCAGGATATACGTTAAATGACATCAGGTGATCCAATGTAAGCACCCCAACAGGATGGCATTGTTGTATACCTGCCCAGAAATATGTTTTCAAACGGCTGTAGCACAGAAACAGTACGTTTCCGGACATTAATTACAATTCAAAATGCTGTCTACTCAGCCCCTCTACGAGTACTAGAAGTTTGTTAGGGGATTTTTAGAGCATCCTGTATACCCGGACTCAGTTGCTAGACGGTTCACCACTTCATATTTTTAGGGGAATCGATGGTGGTGGTGGTTAGTGGTGGTGGTTAGTGTTTAACGTCCCGTTGACAACGAGGTCATTAGAGACGGAGCGCAAGCTCGGGTTAGGGAAGGATTGGGAAGGAAATCGGCCGTGCCCTTTCAAAGGAACCATCCCGGCATTTGCCTGAAACGATTTAGGGAAATCACGGAAAACCTAAATCAGGATGGCCGGAGACGGGATTGAACCGTCGTCCTCCCGAATGCGAGTCCAGTGTGCTAACCACTGCGCCACCTCGCTCGGTAGGGGAATCGAGAAAGACACTGATCGTATACATAAATAAAGCGGTCGTTGTGAGGTAACGCCCGATAGGTGACACACCTAAAATGCAGGTAACGTGAGTACGACCTTAACCGACCAAAGCTACTAGGAAAACTACCGTAGTCTAAGTTTACTTACTATAGTATATGGTAGCTTACGGTAGTTTTAAATCTCTAGTTACATTTCATTCAACTCGATTAAACTCACAAACTATTATTCACATAAAAAGACTAACTTGGTACCAATGTGTCCTAGAAGAATTGCGCTGTGGCTCCATTATTGCCTAATGCATAGCAAATAAAGTATAATGCCTAACACCTAACGGCTAATGTCTAAGATTAACACCTAACGACACAAGCTCACACATAATAGTGCAGTTCGGCTAAGGAGCGGATCACTATGGGCCAAAGATATGTTTCGAGGACCCTTATCGTTCGTATTGTCTATTACTGGCGTGACAGACAATATTACTAGTAACCCCAGGCTTTTTGCAGCTTTCAAACTAGTTCTGACAGTGGAAACTTGTTTTAAATGCAAAGAAACGCAAAATTGTAAATTTCACAAAAGGCAGGAAAGTATTTGGCGATTTTTGTGGGTACGACACGCAATCAATCGTTTTTTTTGTTGTGAATTTCGATACTATTTGTTTTCTGTAGCATTAACTATTTTTTCGAACTACTGCAGGCTCATTGTCAGACGGAGGCGTTACAGGGACAACATTGGTGTGCAGAACTCAAGAACAGAAGTCACTTTTCTATGATGTGTCACTGTCAAGTAACATATATTCATGAATCTTAGACCATGCATAGAAATAACAGCTACAGTACGGACCGTAAATGAAATAAATACTCTTAACAGAGTGTGTGATCACTACGCAATGATGCTGGTGGGGAAGGAGTACAGAGAGCCCACACACCACAGCATCTCTCCCAGACTTTTTTTCATTCTCCCTAAGACACCCGTAGCTGTCTCCAACATGTCTGGCAGCCAGCAATTAATCTTATCCTTTGACGAATGAAAAAAATTAATTTATCAGCCTTTCTTTCATTACTAAAACTTCGTTATAAAGATGTATTTGAGCATTCGGTAGGTATACAGGATGAACAAGAACTCCATCGACAGAACTGCGGAGGTTGTTCAAAGATACTTTCTGGGTATTTGGGTATAAGGGACTCGTTACGGAGTTACTGCATTACGTTTTCGACAACAGCGAATTGCTAGAGGCTCGACATTTGTTGCATGGATTGGCAGTTAGCCCTCAACATGCAAATCAAATGCCATGTATCGCGCGAAGTACACAGAAAGGGTCATTGCTGTGTGATTACACGACAGCAGAACAATTAGTGGGCGAAGCAACATCCATAAAATATCTAGGATTAGGTGCACAGACAGGTTTAAGCTGCAGTGACGCGATAAAGCTAATCGCAGGTAAGACAGAAGCCTGACTGAGATTCATTGGAGGAATCGTCGCAACATACAGTGCTCTCACGAAAAAAGTAGCTTGCAAAACGCTCGTTCGATCGATACTAGAACACTACTCGTCTGTTTGCGATCCTTACGAGGTACTATTGACGGAAGAAGAAAAACATGTTTCCTCACAGATTCTTTTTTAAAATATTTTTTATTGATTTATTCACGTCCTGTTTTCTACATCCCCACTTACAGGTTTAGATGAGTATTCAGCTTATGCTTTCTGCTGCATTCCTCGTGAAAAATAAGACAATCGAAGCGCCAGGAGCATTTGTGAGCAGATGTGATCTAACTACCTTCAGACTACTTCTCCACCGTTCCACTCTCTAACAGAGGGTGGGAAAAATGAACACTTAAGTCTTTCTGTACAAGCTCTGATTTCTCTTATTTTATATGATGATAATTTCCCCATTCTTAGTTTGGCAACAATAAAATATTTTGACATTCAGAGGAGAAAGCTGGACATTGAAATCGAAGTTTGTGATATGGGTCTGTAATTCAGCGTATTACTCGTATTTCCTTTCTTGAGTGTTGGTGTGATCTGTGCAACTTTCCAGTTTTTGGTGTGGATCTTTCATCGAGTGACCGGCCATATCACGATGTGATCAAAAGTATCCGGACACCTGGCTGAAAATGACTTACAAGTTCGTGGCGCCCTCCATCGGTATTGCTGGAATTCAGTCTGGTGTTGGCCCACCGTTAGCCTTGATGACAGCTACCACACTCGCAGGCATACGTTCAATCAAGTGCTGGAAGGTTTCTTGGGGAATGACAGCCCATTCTTCACGGAGTGCTGCACTGAGGAGAGCTATCGATGTCGGTCGGTGAGGCCTGGCAGGAAGTCGGCGTTCCAAAACATCCCAAAGGTGTCCTATAGGATTCAGGTCAGGACTCTGTAGAGGCCAGTCCATTAAAGAGATGTTTTTGTCATGTAGCCACTCCGCCACAGGCCGTGCGCTATGAACAGATGCTCGATCGTGTTGAAAGATGCAATCGCCATCCCCAAATTGCTCTTCAACAGTGGGAAGCAAGAAGGTGCTTAAAACATCAATGTAGGCCTGTACTGTGTTCGTGCCACGCAAAATAACAAGGGATGCAAGCCCTCTCCATGAAAAACACGGCCACACCATAACACCACAACCTCCGAATTTTACTGTTAGCACTGTCCACGCTGGCAGATGACGTTCACCGGGCATTCGCCATACCCACACCCTGCCACCGGATCGCCACATTGTGTACCGTGATTCGTCACTAAAGACAACTTTTTTTCCACTGTTCAATCGCCCAATGTTTACGCTCCTTACACCAAGCGAGGTGTCGTTTGGCATTTACCGGCGTGATGTGTGGCTTATGAGCAGCCGCTCGACCATGTAATCCAAGTTTTCTCACCTCCCGCCCAATTGTCATAGTACTTGCATGGATAATGATGCAGTTTGGAATTCCTGTGTGATGGTGTGGACAGATGTCTGCCTATTACACATTACGACCCTCTTCAGCTTTCGGCGGTCTCTGTAAGTCAACAGACGAGATCGGCCTGTACGCTTTTGTGCTGTATGTCTCCATTCACGTCTCCACTTCACTATCACATCGGAAACAGTGGACCTAGGGATGTTTAGGAGCATGGAAATCTCGCGTACAGACGTATGACAGAAGTGACACCCAATTACCTGACACCGTTCGAAGTCCGTGAGTTCTAGTGACTGCTGAGGTCGCTGATATGGGGTACCTGACAGGAGTAGGTGGCAGCACAATGCACCTAATATGAAAAACGTATGGTTTGGGGATGTCCGGATACTTTTGATCACACAGTGTATGATTGCTAAGTATGGCGCTATTGTATCAGCATAGATTGAATCTTACTGGTATGCTCTCTGGGGCGGAAGACCTGTCTTTATTAAGTGCTTTAACTTGCTTCAGTATAGCAAGGATATCTAGTCCTAAGTTACTAATGTTGGCAGTCGTTCTTGATTCGAATTCTGGAATATTTACTACATCTTCTTTTGTGAAGGAATTTTGGAAAACTGTGTTTAATAACTCCGCTTTAGACATGGTACCATCGCTAATATAGTCATTGGTTCATAAATACTACAGGTACCTTTTAGCTCTACATTGCTTATGGATGTTATGCTCATGAGCGAATTCATCCGATTATTTAGAGTAACAGTAATTTGTTATAACAAAACAGAGAGGTGACACGTGTGTGCAGTTGTCTTATCGTTCGAGTACTTTCGCCAATAACAATTTCTAATTAAAGGAACACTTGAGCAATGAACATATTGCTCGAAAGCAGTTGGAAGTTCCGCCATCGGCGATAACGTCGAGGGGCGGCAGAGTGTAACGCACGCAGGTTCTGAGAGCATGCATGTTGTGTTTGTTTCCTGGAATGATAAGAAACCCTTGATGCGACATATAACATTGGCAGGGTGTATGTGTACCTGTTATGATATGAAAGCGTCTGTGAAACATATCCCCTGCATTTCGTGGGTTGCAGGGTGAGGGATGCTTCATGCTGATAGCCCAAGCATGCAGATTTTAATGTGCTATAAGCCATGCATTAGAGTGCGGGGGGTGAGGGGGGGGGGGGGACGTGGCGGTGCAGGAATGCTCATGTCATGAGTCTGGAACGTCATGGTACACATGTGAACTACTGCTGACGATAGCTCCCACGAAAATGTGAAAGCAGCTACTACACTGGCTATGCATCAGAGCAGGGGTGCACTCCTGGTCGAGTGTGCTTCATGGAATTTGCAGGACCGCAGGGGTATGTGGGATGGACCCTCCCCTGCCCTCCTTGACCTTGGTATGTGGCAGGATTTCATGATTCCCAGTATTTTCTAGGAGATAAGGAACTGCTGATGTTGATGTCAGCAATAATGACATACACAATTTTCTGAGTTACAATATGACACAGGAAAAAAGTGCTGACAGGAGCTGAGTCAGCGTTTCTGACCAGAACCTGCAGTGCCCTGTTACTACTCCTCTGTAATGTTGCAAAAGCGTGGCGCCCTGTGACGTCACAATCGGTCTGTTGCAACGTTTCAGACAGCAAGTTATCAACAAATGAGAAGAAAGGCCACACCTCAGATGTTCCTGTGATGTGTAAGGTGGGTTAATAATGTTAAATTGGAACCAGATTTCTGCACAAGTCTGCCCAATGCACCGTGGACGTGTCACGTGATCGGAAGGTCGTCGCACTCCGTCTTATCCACATTTCACCCCATCTTTGATGCCTTCTGCGACACCCAGCGTTGAAATCACGTGGTGTTCTTAGAGTGGTCGAGGAAAAGATTCCAGACACATCGTGCTTAGAATACGCACAAAAAGACTAGAGGGGGTGGTATAAAGGGCCCTTTCCATGGGGCGTTGGTTCCCGCACATTTCCCATTCGAAAACGTAAGTTCGCAGTGGAATGAGCAACAGGAAATGGTTTTCCACAGCCTTTGACACAGCTGACACTCTTCTTTAAGGACATTACGGGGGCTGCGTCCCCATCGAACGTTATCGCACCCGTTTAAAGCGCAGCGTGACCGCAGTTTTTGCTCTCGTGTACAGGTTGGGAACCACTAGGGACCGTTGAAAACCATTCGACGAAATCTGAATGTGATCCTATTTTCTGTCTTTCTGAGGCATTATCATGAGGGGGGGGGGGGGGGGGAAGCGACACTGACACACGCGTAAATAAAACAGCAAAGGGTCCCCTAAGACCCTCGGTTCGGCAACGCCCGCGCTGCCGCCGGACCACATTTACTGAGAATTTGAAAAATGTACCCTTTCAGACAGAACCTGTGAAGAAGTTCTAAGCATTTGCAGACCGACAGACCCTTTAACACTCTCCGATTCGAGATAGTAAACTATCAGATTTAAACCTACAATCTACGTCTACATCTACATTTATACTCCGCAAGCCACCTGACGGTGTGTGGCGAAGGGTACCTTGAGTACCTCTATCGGATCTCCCATCTATTCCAGTCTCGTATTGTTCGTGGAAAGAAAGATTGGCGGTATGCCTCTGTGTGGGCTCTAATCTCTCTGATTTTATCCCTATGGTCTCTTCGCGAGATATACGTAGAAGGGAGCAATATGCTGCTTGACTCCTCGGTGAAGGTACAACAAAAGCCCGTAACGAGCTACTGAGCGTCTCTCTTGCAGAGTCTTCCACTGGAGTTTATTTACCATCTCCGTAACGCTTTCGCGATTACTAAATGATACTGTAACGAACCGCGCTGCTCTCCGTTGGATCTTCTCTATCTCCTCTATCAACCCCATCTGGTACGGATCTCACACCGGTGAGCAGTATTCAAGCAGTGGGAGAACAAGTGTACTGTAACCTACTTCCTTTGTTTCCGGACTGCATTTCCTTAGGATTCTTCCAATGAATCTCAATCTGGCATCTGCCTTACCGACGATTAATTTTATATGGTCATTCCATTTTAAATCACTCCTAATGCCTACTCCGAGATAATTTATGGAATCAACGTCATCTTCTATAAATTTATTTATTACTTTGCCCTCTGTGGGTTTTTTTTTTTTTTTTTGTTTGATTAATATAGAGTTCTAGCCAAACTTCCCCATCTTCCAAAATTCTATGCATAAAAATATGTCTTGACTGGTTTTTATCCGCTGTCTAATCTCGCTTGCTCCGTGTTCCAGTTCTGGGTTTATTTAACCCAACGTGGACCTCCGTTGGGATTCCTATTCACTTCCTATATTTTCTGTCCAATTTGTACGTTCTGGCTTATTTCGTAAATTGAATTTACTATTTTCCCTTCTGCCTATTACAGTCGAGTATCTTCTGTTGCAGAACTGCCTCCTATCATTCCTGTTTCCCCAAAGTACTGCAGCTGTGCAGATTACGGACCCGCCTTTCACCCCATATACGACTGCAACTCAGAGTCCAGGAAAAAAGGGTCCATTATTCTCTTTATGCATGCAAACAAGCCATTGGGCCTAGCGTCTTTACGTAAACAAATTACTAAGTGACTGAGGCGCTTATGTAAGGAAACTGAGACGTGGTGCTTTGCATCGCACCTGTTGAAGTCGGACCAGAGTAAATAGCTTCATACAGACAAGGAGTCTAGCGTGACATATGTGCCCTCCAATCCAGCAGCAGTTCCTAATAGTGACGGTTGTGGCCGAAAGGTGTCAGCATGTTACAGACTATGAAATCCTAGGTATTCAAAGGCATTTGTTTTGAAAACGAAACTTTATCTTTTGTGCATATTACGTCTTTTTTTAACTAGTGCTGATATATATCCAGTTATTAGTGTGTATGAAGGTATGACTGAAAGAAAAGTAAAAGAAATTAATTTTCTATCTCTATTAACTGAGCAACTTGTCGCGTGGGAGTAGCCAGTTTATGGTACTGGAAAAATGAGAAACGTTTTACGAAACTTCTGTTATTTAAATATGGAGTTGTTATGATTTTTATGGGTTTTATAAATTTGATCTTTTAATAAATTTCTCATAAAATCTGTTAAATTCTGACTGGTTCAGTGGAAAAGACGCAGGGTACCACGGTTTAATTCACATATTCGTTGGGCCAATCAGACGACAGTGCTTTCGAGTGCATTTTGGGAGCTGAAGAACCATTTTATGGAGCCTATGTTCAGTTAAGAGCTCAGCCACCATGAAGATAGGACGTGTGTATTAGTAGCTCTGAATAGATGTAGTAATTTTGCGAAATAAAGAGTAAAACTTAACCGTGGAGTGCCGCATGGTAATCGCGAACGAGTGAGATGGACGAATGCTCGAGTTAACGGTATTCTCGGTGTACGCTGTTACTTTTGAATTAACTAAAATCTATGGGACATGTTATGGAGATCATGACAGATAACTGAACGTTCGAAGAGACTGATTTGGATAAATTGCGAGCGAACATTTTGTCACAGACTATACCTTTTTTAATCTACCCGGAATCTGCGAGTGACTGTGATTGCGTGTGAATGACGAAAATGTAACTTCAGATTAACACTGACTTGGCTGTGCTTTATACAAAAGAACCAGCAATGAGTCTAAATTTTGCCGACCGGAGTGGCAGTGCGGTTCTAGGCGCTACAGTCTGGAGCCGTGCGACCTCTACGGTCGCAGGTTCGAATCCTGCCTCGGGCATGGATGTGTGTGATGTCCTTAGGTTAGTTAGGTTTAATTAGTTCTAAGTTCTAGGCGACTGATGACCTCAGAAGTGAAGTCGCATAGTGCTCAGAGCCATTTCAGTCAATCTAAATTTTCACTCAAAATCTGTCCATCCTTCAGTAGGACACCAGATACCAGAAAACATTTGATGTAGGCTGAAGAGATTCGTGGTGTAGCTAGTTTCTGCTACAGCTTTCCCTAGCCGAAGAACATTACTCTGGTCAGGCGTGGACTGGACTGCTTAAGAAGAGATGTTCACCGAAGCGTGAGTGGACAATTTTCTGCCATTGCACGTGGTGCATTAGCATCCGGGAAATAAAAAAAATGTGTAGCAAGTCGAAACTGCGCTTGGGAACAGTTCTGAAGAGGACAGTAAAAGACAGTGAGCAAAAGATAGCATGGGACAGTGCACGAGAAAGTGAAAAGGAAGAAAGATGCCAGGAAGACTGGAACCTTACACCGGGATATGGATGTCAAACATCATGAAGCCGACGCAGGGTGCAGCGCAGAATTGGACAGAAGGAGTGTCAGATACAGTTAGCAGCCGGAGCAGCACTGCAACAAACGGAGTGGACGGGGGCCCCGAAACTGATATTCGTGGGGATAGAGGTCGGACCAGCAGATATGACACGCCGTGACTACAGCAAACAACTGGAGATAAGTGTATTTTGTTTTTTGTGAAGGGTGGAACAGAGAAACAGTTATATAAATGTGAAATAAGGGGAAGAGGTTCAGTTCAAAGTGAGTACCTGTCCAACAAGGACTCCTGAACAAAAACCAGCAAGTGCACTAGTAAATAATGATATTTCAGTTGATGCTGTACCTCAGTTATATCGAATTGTGAGGGTGGAACTGGAGCAGAACGTCTCTACAAATGCAACAACTGGAGACAGTTCGAACTTTGTCAGTAATCAGTTGTACGATCTGAGTGATAGTCGTTTGCTTCATGTTAGTCTATTTAGTGTAAGTGAACAGGAACGTATGGAAGCAGATGACAAACTCGGTCTGATGCCTGTTGAGAATAGAAAACAGGAGATGGCATGAGAAGAAGGTAAGGCAGGAAGTATGCAGGTAACGTTTGTTATACTGACTGACACTGTGAAAACCACATTTATGTAAGCGAAAAAAAATTATGGAACCGAACAAAAGTTTGGATAGTGAACTTAAACAACAGTTTAACGAGCTTAGACAGTAGTCTAGTTGTGTCGGTCCCTTTGCCCACTTTTTTTTACTTTGTGACAGAAACCAGTAGTGTCTTGTCACGAATACCCACACATATTTGCGGACAATGAGTATACAGGACTAATGGTTGCATTACTTTGACACTTCTGTTGTATGATTACTTATATTAGGTTACTGATGTTTTCACAAAGTGCATGAATAATTCGTTAATTCCTGATAGTACTTATCACGTTGTAACATATAGATTTTAATTAAGACTGTTTTCTTTTACTTATGTAAATTAACATGTAACACTTGCTTTATTTAGATAATACTTTCTGGATTTTTACTATGTATTTATTGCTCTTTTGTAACCTTTACTGTATAGGCCTGAAGGTGGTATAATGTAATGTCGAAACTGATTGCCTAACAAATAAAACCTAAATAACGGCTGTTGGTATTTTACTATTGGTGATCTCCCCCGAGGTCGGCTTCTAACAGCTCTTCCATTCTGTTATAAAGAATTCGTGTTAATATTTTGCAGCCATGACTTATTAAACTGATAGTTCGGCAATTTTCACACTTGTCAACACCTGTGTTTCTTGGAATCGGAATTACTACATTCTTCTTGAAGTCTGAGGGTATTTCGCCTGTCTCATACATCTTGCTCACCAGCTGGAAGAGTTTTGTCATGGCTGGCTCTCCCAAGGCTATCAAATCAGTAGCTCTAATGGAATGTTGTCTACTCCTGGGGCCTTGCTTCGACTTAGGTCTTTCAGTACTCTGTCAGATTCTTCACACAGTATCATATCTCCCATTTCATCTTCATCTACGTCCTCTTCCATTTCCATAATGTTACCCTCAATTTCATCGCACTTGTATAAGCCCTCTATATACTCCTTCCATGTTTCTGCTTTCGCTTCTTTGCTTAGGACAAGTTTCCCATCTGAGCTCTTGATATTCAAACAGGTGGTTCTCTTTTCTCCAAAGGTATCTTTAATTTTCATGTAGGCAGTATGTATCTTACCACTAGTGATATATGCTTCTACACCCTTACATTTGCCCTCTAGCCATTCCTGCTTAGCCATTCCTGCTTAGCCATTTTGCACTTCCTGTTGATCTCATTTTTGAGACGTTTGAATTCCTTTTCGCCTGCTTCATTTACTTCATATTCATATTTTCTCCTATCATCAATTAAATTCAATATCTGTTCTGTTACACAAAGATTTCTACTAGCCCTCGTCTTTTTACCTACTTGATCCTCTGCTGCCTTCACCATTTCATCTCTCAAAGTTACCTATTCTTCTTCTACTGTATTTCTTTCCCCTGTTCTTGTCAACCGTTCGCTGATGCTCTCTCTGAAACTTTCTGCTACCTCTGGTTCTTTCAGTTTACCCAGGTCCCCTCTCTTTAAATTCCTACTTTTTAGCGGTTTCTTCACTTTTAATCTGCAGTTCATAACAAATAAATTCTGGTCAGAGTCCACATCTGCCCCTGGGAATGTCGTATAACTTAAATCCTGGTTCCGAAATCTCTGTCTTACCATTATATAGTCTATCTGAACCATCCAGTGTCTCCAGGCTTCTTCCATGTATACAACCTTCTTCCAACATTCTTAAACCAAGTGTTAGCTATGATTAAGTTATGTTCTGTGCAAAATTCTACAAGGCGGCTCCCTCTTTCATTCCTAACCCCCAACCCTTTTCCTACAATCGAATTCCATTTCCCCATGACTATTAAATTTTCGTCTCCATTAACTACCTGAATAATTTCTTTTATCGCATCACACATTTCTTCAATCTCTTCATCATCTGCTGAGTTAGTTGGCATATAAACTTGTACTACTGTGATTGGCGTGGGTTTTGTGTTTGTCTTGGTTACGATAATGCGTTCACTATGCTGTTCGTAGTAGTTTATCCTCAATCCTATTTCTTTATTTATTATTAAACCTACTCCTGCATTACCGTCATTTAATTTTTTATTTATAATCTTGTATTCACCTGACTAGAAGCCTTGTTCCTCCTGCCACTGAACTTCACTAAGTACCACTATATCTAACTTTAACCTATCCATTTCCCTTTTTAAATTTTCTGACCTACCTGCCCGATTAAGGGACCTGACATTCCACACTCTGATCCGTAGAACGCCAGTTTCGTTTCTCCCGATAACTTAGTTTTAACTGTTTATATATTTATTAATAACAAAACTGGTAGTGTTGTGTTCACCTGGACAAAATCGTTATTTCGGAAGAAACCAAGAACAGCACTAAATAGGTGAGAAAATTTACGTACAACCTGATGTATGATACATGTGTATAAAATTAAATTTATAGCTTCTAAGTATTTTGTGGAAGTCAGAAGTGAGTACGCTTCACTCATGTCACAGTCATCTTTGAGATTTGGGAGCGGCAGTATGTATGAGTGGCGGTAGGTTGCGTCTTGAGTGTCTTGAAGATTTTCTAAGAGTTGAATTTCGGACTTAACTATATTCGCGTGTGTCGTTGGTGAATACTCTGAAATATTTTCAAGTTGTAGGCTTTGAATATTTCGCATTAAGCAATATGTGCGAATGATCTGCACTCGGCATTTTGGTAGATGAAAATTGTGGAACGTTAATTTTAAACTTGGGCTAAACGAACTTTGATTTATTTCCGAGATTTTTCCGAAAGTTTACTCAATACATAACGTGAAACACTACTACACTTTGGTTTATACTCTCGCTCAGACGTTCACTAATCCAATAGCAAACAATTATTAATCTGGGATAAGAATAACGGAAAACTGAATAAACTCAGTTTTGTTAAATCTTAAAAACACTGCGAGTAGTGAACAGTTTTTCACCACAAATTTCTGCCCGTATTTATTTCAACTTTGTGACAGGATTTTAGGGTTAATGCACCAAGTGCTGGCCCGTACACTTACTCGTAGCCAACTCTTAGAAATGCAGCCATGCAATCAGCAGCCCTATAAAAGTGACTTTCTAACTTTCAGTTGATAATTGCACGTGCTGACTCAGGAGCTGAAAGTTAACAGGACAATTTTTAAGGGATCAACAAGCTGGAAAGCAACTTTTTACTTTGTAAACATTTTTCCATACAGTCGTAAACCGTACAGGCAATGCTATAATGCATGCGTTTGGCAGAAATTTAGCATGTCTAATTTAATGGGGTATGCACAGATTTATATGAACACCGATGTACGTATAATCTCGGACAGTTTAGAGAAATTCCGGATTGTATGCGTGATCACATACACACTGGATCTTGACTTCTGTACATCGGGCCAGGGCTTTTGTGGGACGCCACTTAGAGAAAGTCACATGCCAACATCGAACTATTAATAGATGTCGATATGACGCTGTTTTTCGAAAGAGAGATTTGCAGATGACTTTGCTAACATGTGCATAGAAATGCTGATGCAAGAACGGATGAGAACTTCAGCGCATCCGATGGTTTGAGTTACATCCAATACCTGGATGTAAATAAGTTATACAAAAACACTGTGCAAGAAACTCTGCCGGTTAGACGGTTTTGATGGCTGTCCGACTAAGATACCGTCAGTTTAAATAAATTCTCGTATATGACTGCTGATTCTGATTAGGAAACGTCATGCAGACAGACGTGACATATATTGGTACTTCGCATGAAGCACAGAGCGATGTGCTGCCGTGCACAGAATGCCTATTTCTGCGCAACGGTATCGTCCCCAAGCTGATGACGACGCTGGTGGAGGGGGGAGAGGGGGGGTACATAGGTACTTATTATATTATGGAACAGAAACTTCCTGCAGTGTCTCAGCTTGTGAATAAATCTCATTGGGGCCACCCTTGCTATGTCCCCCAACCAGTGAGGCTGGTTGATGGAGTATATTGATATCAGTACTGAACTGTGGATTCTCGCGATGTGTGACTTTCAAAAAAAAATTTTTTTCTTTTATGAACGACGTAATTTTCGGCAAGATTATCGTGAATTTCAGGAACCACCGCGAAATTCGCTGAAATGGCCGTCGTGGTGTGTAAGATTATATTGCCAGGTCAAATTTTAAACAGGCTACTATCTTCAATTAAGTATGTCGCTCTGGATTTTTCTAAAGTTTTGATAGTTTCCACGAAATCTATCTATATCGGTATGTGTATATTGGACCTATCCAAACTCCACATGTACCAGTTTAATTGCGAGTCTGGGAAAACTCGCTTCACAGATTCAAAGTTGTTTTGTATGGATACGGACAATTTCATCTATTAGGTGAAGGAATGTGAACCATACGAAATAAGAGGCCAGAGTAACAGATTCGACACATCTGGGTATGCGGTTGATAATCCTTATGGCACCATACCTGCAAAAAATAAGGTTGTAGGACTAATGAAAGATAAAGTAAATCGGCTGCGGGTTGTGGAGTTTGGGGGTCTTAGATCAAAAATGTATGCTACTACACATACAGTTGAGACCTTAAGGTGAGCGAGGTGTGTGCGTCGGGTGACCTCAATGGTGCGTACGATTAATGATTACAAGGAGTGCCTGCTCAGTGGTGCTGCTAGTGCCCCACATATGATGCACCAAGCAAACATTCCATTGCGAGACCGCGTGGAACACAGTGCATCGAAACTGGAAGCTGATCTGTTGCGTCATGACGAAAAACAGTTTATTTGTCACGACGGGATCAGGACCCTCCTATTCTCATACTGTTTACTCAGGCGATAGGGAGAGTGTAAATGTATTATTTTTTAAATAGCGTATGTACAGTGGCGGTCAAAATAATAGAGCCACCTGGCAAAGGTTTGGAATAAAGTGCACATTTATTACTTGACATGTTTGAACTATGATGGAAACCATTACAACCGAGTCACATTGTACTATAGTCAGTTATATCGATAACACAACACAAAATAATCAGTAATAATCGATAATATTCAAAAGAATACCAGACCACAGGGTCAAAAAAATAGAGCCAATTGAAACAAATATATTGTACTTGATCTCAGTCTTATGAAACGTACAGGAACAGTCTTTTTTGCATAGGACTGCATTAGTACTTCGTGGGGTAACCCTTATTTTTGAGGATTGCCCTGCACCTCTTACCCATAGAGTCTACTAAACGCCTGCATTCGTCACTACTGATCGCATACCAGGCTCTCTGGATTTCTTCCCACAGTTTTTCTGACGATGTAGCTTTTGAGCGGTCAATTCTCTTGTCTAAGATCTCCCATAAGTTCTCAATGGGTGATGCGTCAGGGGACTGAGGTGGCCACTCTAATACTTCGATATTGTGCTCTTGAACAAACTGCCTTATGATCCTTGCAGTATGCTTTGGATCGTTATCGTGCTGCAATTTCCATTTCAGCGGCATTTCCTCTTCAGCATAAGGCAGCATCACATTTGCCAAGATGTCTTTGTACATTTCTGCGTTCATTATGCCGTTGATACGGTGTGTTGGACCAATGCCGTACCACGAAAAACATCCCCGTACCATAACACTTCCGCCACCGTATTTCACAGTTTTTAAAGTGTACTTGGGATTAAATTCCTGGTTTGGTGGGCGGCGCACATAGACTTTTCCGTCTGAGGCAAACCTATTAAACTTGGATTCATCGGACCAAAGGATGTTCCTCCACCAAGTATTAGGTTTTTGTTCATTTCTCCGGGCAAAGGCTAACCTTTTCCGAACATTAGCTTGTGAAACATGTGGCTTCTTTCTTGCAATGCGCCCATTCAATTTTGCAGATCTCAGTCGTCTTTGAATCGTTGAGGTTGATGGTTGAACATCATGTTCGTCGCTAAACAAAATGGCTTTCAGTCGTAATGTTGACAAAAATGGGTCTTTCTTCACTTCCCTAGTGATGAGTCTGTCTACGCGAGGAGTAGTTACACGAGGTCGCCCCCTGTTCTCCACCTGCGGCTTTGTTTGTTTTGACCGTCTCATGGCGTTCTGGACTCGTTTTCGCGAAACGTGCAAGACATTGGCTATTTTATTCATGGACATCCCACTTTTGAACATCCGGAACATTACTATACGCTCATCTTCACTGGTATGCTTTGCTCTGCCCATCTAGACGAATGTCAACAAAACCACACGTCAATTTACATACAAAACAACTGCATAAAAATCAATTTAAAGGCACATGTGTAAAGCGGCTCTATTATTTTGACCTATAAGATTCTTACCTTTATGCCTCTTTTCACACGTCTAGCTCAAACGCTTCCTTTCGGACGACTAAAGATAGCAGCAACGTCTTTCCTGATGTTGTCTACAAGGGACTGACAACACGGCACTCGTGGCGATTTCGCGAACTAATAGATATCCTAGTTCTTAATCTCGTCAATAGAGGTGGCTCTATTATTTCGACCGCCACTGTATGTACAAGTGTATATGAAACAGTATGGTCCTATGAGATAGTGTGAATAGTAAACTGTATATGTTGTGTGGAAAAGAAACTTGTACAGTGCACACTGTTATATCCTAGCCAGTAATGCCACCCGAGCCCGCTGCCAAAAGAATGGCAGCATCAAAGTCCGGACGCCGTCCGCATAAGCAGCGCCAGCGAGACGGGATATCGCCGCAAGTCTGCGCGCGCCACCGCTGGCTTCTGGCTTCTTAAGCGCTGGAGTCGCGAGCGCTAGGACAGTTCTGTATTCGCCGCTCAGTTGTATACTCGCCACCGAATTGTGTACTTGCTAGTCAGTCGTGTGTTCATCGCAGCAGAGTTGTTGTTTGTCGTCAGCCGACGCTGACCTAGCCGCTCCGACTCGAACTAGACAGATCTCTGTAGACACGGAGTTCACTACTGTGTTTCTGTATCTTCGTTAATAAAGATAAGTACCGACTTTTATTTAATCAGAGTGTTTGGGTTTTCATCTTTCTGTTCACTGTTCCAGCGGACCGGTCGGCCCGCTATTAAAAGTGTGGCGGTGACTTCGTAAGCCGTTTCTACAGCGAATTGTTTGTCGCTACGAACGCCGCCACAAAACACACGTATCTGGGTGCGTGTACATATTACACTGAAGGGCCAAAAAAAATTGTATAAGCATGCGTATTCAACTACAGAGAGATGTAAACCTGCAGAATACGCCGCTGAGGTCGGCTGTCGCTGTTGTGGTCTTCAGTCCTGAGACTGGTTTGATGCAGCTCTCCATGCTACTCTATCCTGTGCAAGCTTCTTCATCTCCCAGTACCTACTGCAACCTACATCCTTTTGAATCTGCTTAGTGTATTCATCTCTTGGTCTCCCTCTACGATTTTTACCCTCCGCGCTGCCCTCCAATACTAAACTGGTGACCCCTTGATGCCTCAGAACATGTCCTACCAACCGATCCCTTCTTCTAGTCAAGTTGTGCCACAAACTTCTCTTCTCCCCAGTCCTATTCAATACCTCCTCATTAGTTATGTGATCTACCCATCTAATCTTCAGCATTCTTCTGTAGCACCACATTTCGAAAGCTTCTATTCCCTTCTTGTCCAAACTATTTATCGCCCACGTTTCACTTCCATACATGGCTACGCTCCATACAAATACTTTCAGAAATGACTTCCTGACATTTAAATCTATACTCGATGTTAACCTACTTGAGCTTCTGCTGCCTTCACTACTTCATCCCTCAAAACTACCCATTCTTCTTCTACTGTATTTCTTTCCCCCATTCCTGTCAATTGTTCCCTTATGCTCTCCCTGAAACTCTGTACAACCTCTCGTTTATTCAGTTTATTCAGGTACCATCTCCTTAAATTCCCACCTTTTTGCAGCTTCTTCAGTATTAATCTACAGTTCATAACCAATAGAGTGTGGCCAGAGTCCACATCTGCCCCTGGAAATTTCTTACAATTTAAAACCTGGTTCCTAAATCTCTGTCTTACCATTACATAATCTATCTGAAACCTGTCAGTATCTCCAGGCTTCTTTCATGTATACAGCCTTCTTTTATGATTCTTGAACAAAGTGTTAGCTATGATTAAGTTGTGCTCTGTGTAAAATTCTACCAGGCGGTTTCCTCTTTCATTTCTGATCCCCAATCCACATTCACCTACTACGTTTCCTTCTCTCCCTTTTCCTACTACCGAATTCCGGTCACCCATCACTATTAAATTTTTGTCTCCCTTCACTATGTGAATAATTTCTTTTATTTCATCATACATTTCTTCAATTTCTTCGTCATCTGCAGAGCTAGTCGGCATATAAACTTGTACTACTGTAGTAGGCGTGGACTTCGTGTCTATGTTGGCCACAATAATGCGTTCACTATGCTGTTTGTAGTAGCTTACCCGCATTCCTATTTTTTTGTTCATTATTAAACCTACTCCTGCATTACCCCTATTTAATTTTGTATTTATAACCCTGTATTCGCCTGACTAAAAGTCTTGTTCCTCCTGCCACCAAACTTCACTAATTCCAACTAGATCTAACTTTAACCTATCCATTTCCCTTTTTAAATTTTCTCACCTACCTGTCCGATTAAGGGATTTGACATTCCACGCTCCGATCCGTATAACGCCAGTTTTCTTTCTTCTGATAACGACGTCCTCTTGAGTAGTCCCCGCCCGGAGATCCGAATGGGGCACTATTTTACCTCCGGAATATTTTACCCAAGACGACGGCATCGTCATTTAACAATACAGTTAGTTAAGCTGCATGCCCTCGGGAAAAATTACGGCTGTAGTTTCCCCTTGCTTTCAGCCGTTCGCAGTACCAGCACAGCAAGGCCGTTTTGGTTAGTGTTACAAGGCCAGATCAGTAAATCATCCGGACTGTTGCCCCTACAACTACTGAAAAGGCTGCTGCCCCTCTTCAGGAACCACGCGTTTGTCTCACCTCTCAACAGATACCCCTCCGTTGTGGTTGCACCTACGGTACGGCTATCTGTATCGTTGAGGCACGCAAGCCTCCCCACCAACGCAAGGTCCATGGTTCATGGGGGGAAGAGGTCGGCAACGTCTATATAAGACAACAAGCGTGTGGCGCAGTTGTTAGATCGGTTACTACTGCTACAATGGTAGGTTATTAAGATTTAAGTGAGTTTGAACATGCTATTATGATCTGTGCACGAGCGATGGGAGACAGCATCTCCGAGGTAGCGATGAACCGATGATTTTCCCGTACGACCATTTCACGAGTGGACCGTGAATATCAGGAATCTGGTAAAACATCAGACTTCCAACATCGCTGCGTCCGGAAAAATATCCTGGAAGAATGGGACCAACGACGACTGAAGAGAGTCGTTCAATGTGACAGAAGTGCAACCCATCCGCAAATTGCTGCTAATTTCAATGCTGGGCCATCAACAAGTGTCATCGTGCGAACCATTCAACGAAACATCATCTATATGGAGCCGGAAGTCCAGTCATGTACTCTTGATCACTGCATGACACAAAGCTTTATGCCTAGCCTGGTCCCGTCAACACCGACATTCGACTGTTGACGACTGCAAACATGTTGCCTGGTCGGGCGAGTTTCGTTTAAAATTGTATCGAGCGGATGGACGTGTTCGGGTATGGAGACAACCTCATGAATCCATGGACCCTGCATGTCAGCAGGGGACTGTTCAAACTCGTTGAGGCTCTATAATGATGTGGGACGTGTGTAGTTCGAATGATATGGGACCCCTGATACATCGGGATATGACTCTTTTTAAGCATTCATTCGCGTCCATTATGTATTCCAATAGAGCTGGGCCATTCCAGAAAGACAATGCGACACCCCAAAAGTCCAGAATTGCTACAGAGTGGCTCCAGGAACACTCTTCTGAGGTTAATCACTTCCACTTGCCTGTATAAACTCCCCAGACAGGAACCTTATTGAGCATATCTGGGATGCCTTGCAACGTGCTAATTCAGAGATCTCCGCCCTCTAGTACTCTTATGGATTCATGGTCAGTCCTGCAGGATTCACGGTGTCAGTTCCCTCCAACACTACTAAAGACATTAGTTCAGTCCATACCACGTCGTGTTGCGGCACTTCTGTGTGCTCGCGGTGGCCGTACATGATATTAGACAGTTGTACCAGTTTCTTTGGCTCTTCAGTGTACATTAGTTTTTAATTTTTTTCATGCGCTGTCAGTCATCATAGTCTTTACTTTTTAGCGTAACATATTTCCCATGGTAATTCTGTCTTTATAACAGTGAAAAGCTTTTTTCCATTGCAACGAATCGAATATATATGAAATGAAATTGCAATAGCTGAGTTGCAAATGTTTTTCTGTTGCAACAAACGAGAAAGTTTGACAGCTGTAAAGAGTTTCATGGAAACTTACTGAACTGCGTGCTGTATATTTTGTTACATTAGTTTCTCATCTACTACTGATCATTATTATTATTGTAAAAAAAGTGTCTCAGTATGAAAATCAAATGCTACCAGAAAGTGTTACAGATTGTTAGAGTCTCTCAATTGTAATAAACAATATATTGTATAAATACACTTTAAGACATAAAAAACGGTGGCACCTGAAAGGAATTATCCGAATGAGGTGGAAATCGGTAGATGGGACGTACATGTACGAACAAACAAATAATTCCAAATTTAGAAAAGTTAGATGATTTATTGAAGAGAAAGAGCTTCAGAAAACGATGAAGTTAATAACGCGTGGGTCCACGTCTGGCCCTTGTGCTGGCAGTTATTGGGCTTAGCAATGATTGGTAGGTTACTTGGACGTCCCGAGCTGGTTGGAGGGCCCTGCTCATAATGGCCCAAATGTTCTCAATTGGGGAGATATCTGGCGGCCATGCTGGCCAAGAGGGTTGGGAGGGGGGGGGGGGGGCAAGGTAGGGTTTGGCGAGCACGAAGACAAGCAGTAGAAACTCTATTCGTGTGTTGACGGGAATTATCTTGCTGAAATGTAAGCCCAGGATGGT
The DNA here is from genome assembly GCF_021461385.2 of Schistocerca piceifrons. NCBI lineage: Eukaryota > Metazoa > Arthropoda > Insecta > Orthoptera > Acrididae > Schistocerca > Schistocerca piceifrons. The sequence continues at coordinate 100,446,657 of NC_060149.1, forward strand.
TTCCCATGAAGGACAAGAAAACGGGGAATAGATTATCGTCGACGTACCGCTGTGCTGTAAGGGTGCAGCGGATGACAGGCAGAGAAGTCCTGCTATTAAAATGAAATGGCAACTCAGACCATCACTCCTGGTTGTCGGGCCGTATGCCGGGCGACACTCAGGTTGGTTTCCCACAGCTGTCCGTGGCGTCTCTACAAATGTCTTCGCCGGTCTTCGGGGCCCAGTTCGAAGCGGGCCTCATCACTGAAGAAAACTGTGCTCCAGTCAATGAAATTCGAGGACGAAGATTTGTCTGGAGGCGGCTCGGACGGTGGTGGGGTATCAACCTGAGTGTCGTCCGCCACACGGCCCGACAAGCTGGAACGATGCTTTGGGGCGTAACTTCATTTCTTAGCAGGGATCCTTTGCTTATCATCCACGACACTCTTACAGAACAGCGGTACGTCGACGATATTTTACGCCCCGTTTTGTTGCCCTTCGTGGGAAGCCATCCTGGACTTACATTTCAGCAAAATGATGCCCGCGCGCACACGGCGGGAGTTTCTACTGCTCGTCTTTACGCTTTCCAAACTTACATTGACCAGCAAGGTGACCACATCTCTCCTCAATGAACAACATTTGGAGTATTATGGGTAGGGCCCTCCAACCATCTGGGATTTTAATGATCTAACGTGATAGTTTGACAAAATTTGTGCACGGTATCCCTCAGGAGAACATCCAATAACTCTGTCAATCAATGCCAAGTCCAATAACCGCTTGCATAAGGGTCATAAATGGACCAACGCGTCGTTGACTTGTTCAATTCGTGAAGCTCTTTTTCTTGAATAAATCATCCAATTTTTCTGAAAGTGCAATCATTAGCTTGTCTGTATATGTACGTCACATCTACCGATTTTCGTCCCATTTTGATAATTCTTTCATGATGCGTCATTTTTCTCTTATAATGTAGGGCAAATCAGGGTTGACATGGTGAACAAAAAATTTGGGCCTCGTAGAAGGCAAGAAATTGTTTATTTAACGAAAATAAAAACACTCTCTTTTCACAAAATACATAAGTAACGCATTAAGAGTACTACATCCTCTTTAAGGCACTACAAAAGCTGAAAAAAAAAACAGTACTTATTTTTATCAATTTCACCCATGTATATGGGTGAAATGGCGAACGCTCTTTGGGTGAAATGGTGAACTTATTTCCCCTGCTTTTTGCCACATACGTCACACATAGATTCATATTTTGAACAGTCTTCATGCAGCCAACGTTGGCAGCTAATACATTTGATCCAATCCACATCCTTTTTAGTGCAACTGTACAGTTTACTGCACCCTACACGATAACACTCTTCATCATCCGCGTCGTCATCATCGTCTTGCAATTGGATATCCAGTGAAGAGTCGGATTCGGTGTCAGTGGTAGACGCTTTCCGTTTCTTAGGCTGCTTCTTTTTGATAATTCGTCTGGTAGTCTCTTTAGTTACGGTTTTTCCTTTAGTTACGGGTTTTTCCTCTGATTGCGGTATCTCCTTTCGTCCTCTTTTTAGCATTTGCTCCACTCTTCACTGATTCATTTTGGCGTTTTTTGTTTCGCAGGTTGTCGATGTTTTCTGGAGAAGTCAAAACCTCAGCTAAAGCTCTGGACTTCTTCCTTGCAGATGCAACTTTATCTAGGATAGTTATCGGCGAAATATGGTCCAAGAGTTTGCCAGGGGTTCTTTGAGATTCTTCTGTTGCCACTGTCGAGGTCATATCTGTTGCTTCTGATGAAGACTCCATGTTTTCCTGTGGATTTTCTGCACGTTGCGAACAGCCCAGTTGTGGTGAAGCCTGCATGTGTTCAAGTCCCTGATCGCTATCTACGTCTGCAGTTGCTTCTTCCGAGGGATTAGGTATCTCCTGCCAGTGCGAACACCTTGGTCGAGGTGAAGTAGGTCTGTTTTCATGTCGTTCGATGTTTTCCTGATATTGATCTGAAGCTGATGTTAAAAACACGTATTCGGGGATGACATCAGGATTAAACCGAATGATTCCTGTGCATCTGAACCCCGATATTGCGTTCTCTGTCGTACCTGCTTGTACCCATGCCTTTGTAAGCAGTCCTCTGAACACTAGTCTCGAAATTTTTCTACTTGGATTAATTTTAATGTACGAATTGCAAGCATTGTAATAATAGGACTTCAGAGGTTTAAAAAATGCGCTGTCTAGCGGCTGCAGATAGTGTGTGGTGTGGCTGGGTAGACAGAGCAAAATTATGTTTTTTTCTTCTGCAAACTCTCATGTATCCATGCTGCTGCCATGAGAGCTATGTCCATCCAAAATAAGCACGACTGTTCCCTCAGGCTTCCTCAGTGCAAAATGGTTTCTTAGCCACAGAAGAAAAATATCAGTTGTTACGTACGCCGACTTTTGTGACATGAAAATCGTGGAACCCGGCGGCATTTTTTCCCTTCAAAACACAAGCTGTGGGTAAAAACATGCCCTCTCCATTGCGTCAAGCGATTACAGATATGGTTTCACCCTTTTCACCGGATGTTATCGCTGGAACGCTCTTAGACCTCTTTGCTGCCAATACGTAACCTGGTCTATTATTCAGCTAAGTCAGGACTCATCTACGTTGAATATACACTCCTGGAAATTGAAATAAGAACACCGTGAATTCATTGTCCCAGGAAGGGGAAACTTTATTGACACATTCCTGGGGTCAGATACATCACATGATCACACTGACAGAACCACAGGCACATAGACACAGGCAACAGAGCATGCACAATGTCGGCACTGGTACAGTGTATATCCACCTTTCGCAGCAATGCAGGCTGCTATTCTCCCATGGAGACGATCGTAGAGATGCTGGATGTAGTCCTGTGGAACGGCTTGCCATGCCATTTCCACCTGGCGCCTCAGTTGGACCAGCGTTCGTGCTGGACGTGCAGACCGCGTGAGACGACGCTTCATCCAGTCCCAAACATGCTCAATGGGGGACAGATCCGGAGATCTTGCTGGCCAGGGTAGTTGACTTACACCTTCTAGAGCACGTTGGGTGGCACGGGATACATGCGGACGTGCATTGTCCTGTTGGAACAGCAAGTTCCCTTGCTGGTCTAGTAATGGTAGAACGATGGGTTCGATGACGGTTTGGATGTACCGTGCACTATTCAGTGTCCCCTCGACGATCACCAGTGGTGTACGGCCAGTGTAGGAGATCGCTCCCCACACCATGATGCCGGGTGTTGGCCCTGTGTGCCTCGGTCGTATGCAGTCCTGATTGTGGCGCTCACCTGCACGGCGCCAAACACGCATACGACCATCATTGGCACCAAGGCAGAAGCGACTCTCATCGCTGAAGACGACACGTCTCCATTCGTCCCTCCATTCACGCCTGTAGCGATACCACTGGAGACGGGCTGCACGATGTTGGGGCGTGAGCGGAAGACGGCCTAACGGTGTGCGGGACCGTAGCCCAGCTTCATGGAGACGGTTGCGAATGGTCCTCGCCGATACCCCAGGAGCAACAGTGTCCCTAATTTGCTGGGAAGTGGCGGTGCGGTCCCCTACGGCACTGCGTAGGATCCTACGGTCTTGGCGTGCATCCGTGCGTCGCTGCGGTCCAGTCCCAGGTCGACGGGCACGTGCACCTTCCGCCGACCACTGGCGACAACATCGATGTACTGTGGAGACCTCACGCCCCACGTGTTGAGCAAATCGGCGGTACGTCCACCCGGCCTCCCGCATGCCCACTATACGCCCTCGCTCAAAGTCCGTCAACTGCACATACGGTTCACGTCCACGCTGTCGCGGCATGCTACCAATGTTAAAGACTGCGATGGAGCTCCGTATGCCACGGCAAACTGGCTGACACTGACGGCGGCGGTGCACAAATGCTGCGCAGCTAGCGCCATTCGACGGCCAACACCGCGGTTCCTGGTGTGTCCGCTGTGCCGTGCGTGTGATCATTGCTTGTACAGCCCTCTCGCAGTGTCCGGAGCAAGTATGGTGGGTCTGACACACCGGTGTCAATGTGTTCTTTTTTCCATTTCCAGGAGTGTATTTCCCGGCTTATCAAGGAGGTTATGCTCTACCAAGATGTTCTGCAGCAATGAAAAATAGTCTGAAACGTTTTTCGTACTTAAACCGCTTGACCATGCTTGTGAAACTCCTTCCGATTTCCGGATTGAGAGTTCCGGATTTCTTTTTAAGAATAAATGTAGCCAGTCCATTCCAGCAATTTCCTTTCCTCGGTTAAATTTGTGATGTTGGTTATATTTCTCAGCTAGTTTATATGCAATGGTACGGACTTCTGTCCTGGTTGGTGCAAATCAGAAATTTTGTACTTTTATGATATGTTTTACCAACTTTTTCTCACATTTTTGTGTTAGTACAGGCGGCCCACCCAAAGATTTTTTTCTTAAAGCAGCTATTTGCTAATCGTCTCTTCAGCGTTGACCATGGAACGTGAAACTCCTTTGAGGCTTTATTCAGGCTCATTACATTTTGCACCGCGTTTACGGCATCGTTAAGTTGCTCGTGTCCAGTCAGCTCGGCTGGATTCTTTTTTCCTTTTGTGAAATGTAGGCATCTTTGCCTGGAACAATGGCGGTAGTTAAAACATTTACTTTTTTAATCACTGACAAACCAAACTGCACTCGCAAAAAAATACATAAAAACTAATTTTTAAATTAACAGTTTATTGAAAAACAGAATATAACTCTCGCATGGGGTAGGAAATGCTAACATATCATGACTTGTCAAAAACCCTGGTTGGGATGTACGTAAATAACAGCATTACACTTTACACATAAGAAAAGTCATTCACCGTATCACCCCTGCCCGAGTTCACTATTTCTCCTATTTGCTGTGGGTGAAACAATGAATAGCACGGCAAGAAGTTCAAAACATTAGATGCAACGATTTCTAGGTTAAGTAGCACATAAGCAGTATAAGAAAGCAGAATATATCAAAAATACCCCGCGGACTACGCTACCTAAAGTAACATCTACAAACGCATGCAGCATATAAAAATTATTTATCATCGAAAACAGTTTTGTACAAAGTATTTACGGTTTTTAAAACGGAGCTGGTTTTCAACACGAGCACACTGCACAGATGATCGCAGACTGTTGGCATGCAGACATACAGAGACATCTGTTTAACCAGTAAAGAATTAAAGCAATTCACCATATCACCCTGAGTTACCCTATATTACGAATAAACATAGAAAATCTGTTACCGTATTGCCTTGTTATTATTTGTAGACCATACCTTCAATCGTACACGCTATCACATAAATTTAAACTATGTCCTACTGAAAAAAAACGTATAATAGGTTGAGGCACATGAGAGAATACAAGGGAGGAGGAATCCATCTGATGGTTAATAAGATGGCAAGAGTGGTAGACAAAAATCCTTTTTTGGATAACAAATAGTGGTGAGAGCCGTAAGTTATAGCAGTAATATGACAGGTCATTAAAAGTGATAATTCATAATTTTGAAGGCACACAATTGTCAAACTGAGGCCTCAGCCAGCTTTTGAATTTACCACCATTTTTTAAGTTACACAAATCCCTCAAAATGGCTGATGCTGACGCTTCATGGTGCTGTCAATATATGTACAGAACACAAGTGACGCAGACTTGGCCTAGAGAGAAAGGCAGGGAGGGGAATAGGAGGAGGAGGGGATGGCATGGGGGTGGGGAGGGTGGGAAGGGAAGGGGGACATTGACCTCGGAGGTAAGTCACACAACTGTCAGGAGGACACTTACTGATAGGGAGAACAGTAGACCCTTTGTTTGTTCTGCTCCATGATTGGTGTATACCTTACTTTCTTCTGTAGTAGTTACAAGGTTTAAGACTACCATTAGACGAAAAATGTTTCATATGCTAGCAACTAAATGAAATAATGTGAATTTATCTAAAATGTTAGCTTTCATTGACGCTTGAAGTTGTATAAGTTTACTGTCAGCGTAAGGAAGCAACATTTGCATAGAAATAAATAATACATTTCCCCAGTCTACTCGCAGAATTATAGAAGTAAGCCTTTCAACGACGCGAAGCTTTGTAGTAGCAGTGTCTCCCGCCGAAGTTCAAAAATAACCGCGATCTTCTCTGATCATTCCCTCCTACCCTCCCCCCACCCAACCCCCACCACATCATCACTCATCCCACTCTCTCACACATCTCTTTCTCAGTTTCCCTGTAATTTATCTGTCGAAAATAGTTGATCGTATATGGTATAATTTCTGTAACTCAGTCGAGGTGTTGAATGTTTGGAGCACATGCATTTATCTGCTGTAAACGATATAACATGTAATATGAACTGCTAGACGAGGAGTTTGCTGCCGCCAGCTGGGGCTTTCTCCGGCTGAGCCGCGGCGGCGCGCTCAGGCACGGGGGAGCGGCGACTCACGCCTTCATCAGGGTACGTCGGGCCCGACACTACGGCCAGCTAATAAATTGCGTTAGTGACGCTTGCGCGGGGCGGCGCTGCATGCGAACGCCTGCCGCCACGTGTCTCCGAACTCAGCCGTGCGATTCAGCAGCGTCTCAGACGCAAAAGGGTTCTCCGTCACTTGCAGTCTGTTAAGTAAGAGTATGGGCGACAGACGGTAAAAGATATCGCCTTAGTTCTTTCACAGCCCAACAGAGGGAACCGTTGTCCTTCATGCAATACACAAGAAGAGACATGAGTGTAGCGTACGCGTAGAGTTTATCAAAGATGTTTGATGCCGACTACCAAACGTTGGTTCGTCAACAAAAATGAAGATTGGATACTGCAGGAGGACAATGATCCGAAGCATCGCAGCGGCTGGAAAAAGGAGAAAGGTGTGCACGTACTGGATTGGTAATCACGGTCGCCTAACGCTAATCTGATTGAAAAAAAGTTGCAAGAAAAAAGATCTTCACTTTCAAACCGCTATCAATGCGAATTCGGCTCATTTGGATGTCTCTTCCACGTGAACAGCCGGCCGGGGTGACCAAGCGGTTCTAGGCGCTACAGTTCGGAACCGCGCGACCGCTACGGTCGCAGGTTCGAATCCTGCCTCGGGCATCGATGTGTGTGATGTCCTTAGGTTAGTTAGGTTTAAGTAGTTCTAAGTTCTAGGGGACTGATGACCTCAGAAGTTAAGTCCCATAGTGCTCAGAGCCATTTGAACTATTTTACTGCCCTCCAGGAAGCGTGTGGCGCGCAAATTCTTCTCGGGACTGAGACCTGGCTGAACCCTGAGATAGGAAGTTCTGAAATATTTTGTGAGGGTTGGAACGTGTATCGGAAAGACAGATTAGTCACCGTAGGTGGTGGTGTCTTTTATTGCAGTTGACAAAAATATTGTGTCTACTGAGGTCGAAGTAGTGTGATTGTGAAGTTACCTGGAGACGTTTAACAGGGCTAGGGGAAATAAAGTTAATTGTGGGGTGTTATTACCGGCCACCAGGTTCCACCGTGACAGTTTCAAGCATGCCTCGGTGATGCCAAGAAATTATGGACGCTGCGAGTGACTGGGCGTATTTTTAAGTGTAACTGAATTTGTTTGTTCATTTATGATGGATGTATATGTTTTAGTTTGTTGTTAAATACATTTTTCTACTGATTTACCCGACCACGATCTTACTTAACAGACTGTAACTGCTGACCAGGACAACTGACGGCAAAAAATAACGCTTGTTTGAAAGTTGGTTATCCAAAGAAATTTTATTTAGACTGCCGGTTATAAATTTTAATAATTCTAAACTGTTTTCTGCTACGGATATTAACTGTTTACTCTGTGGTTGTTGAAATGTGAAGACCATTTTTATGTATTCTTCAAATCAATAACGCCAGTAGTACCTAAACTAAAACTCATTCACCTTCAATGTATCCCGATTCTGAGTAACTATCACGAATAAGAGTAGAAATACTGTTTAAATGATGTTCAACATTGGTTTCCTTTAATACGCGATTTACCAGGGTCGTTCAGTTAGTAATGCCCCCCAAGCCAACCAACCAACTAGTAAATAATGTCCCACATTTTTAAAACACCATTAATACACATAGACAAACGTCCTTGTAGGTACTTCAGATTTGATGTTTGTTCTGTTCGCAGCTGAAGTTTCGAACTGTTCTGGCAGATGAGGTCAAAATGGCGTCTACATACGACTCACGTTACAAGCTGTTACCGAATTCTTGTGTGCAGAAAAAAAACATGGTGAACATCCGTAAAGGTTTATGTACAGTGTATGGCAATGTAGCAGTTGATAGGAGTACAGTTGGGCGATGGGTACAGAAAGTTACAGCCCCAGGAAATGTAGAAACAGAACTCCATGATCAGCCACGCTCGGGACGTCCTGTTACAGCCACTGCTCGTCATGCTGAATGATGCGGGTGCCATTATTCATGCCGACCGGCCCTACAGTTGTTGGTCGACATTGGAAGTGCGTCTGCAGTGATCGAGACTCTCGGGTATTCAAAGAGGTGCTCACGATGGGTTCCACAAATGCTCACAGGAGACCACAAGATTCAAAGAAAGGCCATTTCATTTGAATTGTTGGAGCGTTTTGAGACCAACGGAGAGGCATTTCTGTAACGAATCATTAGGGGGGACGAAAGTTGGATGCACCACTTTGTGCTGGAAACAAAAAGGCAGTCCATGGAGTGGCATCATCCTCATTCACCACAAAAGAAGAAATTCAAGACAACCCCCTCTGCCGGAAAAGTCATGGTGACAGTCTTCTAGGATTGTGATGGCGTCAGTCTCGTGGGTGTGATGCCAAGAGGATCAACCATCAATTCAGAGTCAGACGTGAAGACTCTGAATAAACTGAAGAACCGTTTCCGACTTGTCGATCGGACAAGAATACAACAGAAATCTTGCTCCAGTACGATAATGCACGCCCACCCACAAGTCTGAGAACCTGGGAGCACATCGCCAAATTGGGTTGGACATCTTTGCCTCATCCACCCCACAGTCCAGACCTAACACCCCAGGACTTCCATCTCTTTGGGCCGCTTAAAGATTCTCTACAGGGAACACACTTTGAAGATGACGAAAGTGTCAGTCATGCAGTGAAAAACATGGCTACGCCTGCGGGACAAGATATTTTACCAGTAGAGAATATACGCTCTCCCACAACGTTGGCGTACGGCCATAGAACGTGATGGAGACTACGTAGAAAAATGGGACATGGACAAGACATGTTGATGTATATTGTCACCAAATTCTGGCTCGTAACAATAAATATGTTCTGACAAAAAATGTGGGGCATTACTTATTGAATGACCGTCGTGTCTGGAGTTTTCTTAAAAGCACATTTTCATTTGAAAAAGTGGCTGATGATCTAAGAGTTAGCGAGAAGTCAAGCGACAGACAGAAACTGCCGACTTTTGCGGTATGGATTATTTCATTTTTAATTTCTTGAGTGTAACACTGTATTAGTTGAAACGTTATTAACGGGCGAAAGCAGGAATTTATCGTAGCTATATGGCCGCTTAAGTGCTTCTGTGGTTTCCCTAAATATTTTCAGATCAATATCATACTAATGAAGCCGTACTGGACGTATGTATCTGCCATTAATATGTTTAACTAACGAAAATATGTTTTTATTCTTTACTTCAGCTACCAGATACATTTTGCGGTGTCTTTAATAGCTTTTTGGACATGGAAATAAAGCCACTCGTTGCTTGTACGTAGTATCATTCGTTACACACGATCCCTTAAGCGTTTTATTCATTACTCCAGCTAAGTTGCTCTAGGGAAACAGTGGCGGTCGTTGATTATAAAAGCCATCTTTGCATTCGCCTCGAATAATCTAGAGTCTAGACAGTACTAATGGACTTTACGGAAAACTGAGGGGAGAGAACTCTTAACTACATCGTAGTTACGATTGAGGAAACTTTCGAGAGTAGGTCTCATACGTCCACGCCGTGCATTTGTTTGTGTCCACAAGATAAACATCTTAGTAGATCGCTTTATTAGGAAGTAATACGCATAGGGTGATTCTAAAATGACTTTACAACTATACAAACAAACAATACTTTATTGTGACGGCGTATACTGGTAGCAGAGGTGTCATCTCGTAGCAAAATATTACAAATTTATTCCTATACATACACTTCCACGTTTCAGCTTTGACCGAATGTGACATCCGTTGATCATGCAGCAAACGTCTCACCTGACGTCAATTTCGTGACAGAATTTATTCAGCATATCTGGCGTCATATCTTCAATGTCACTTTAGTTTGTATGGCTACAGGTGCAATCTTTTTCTTAACACTCTCCAGAGAATTGATTGAGGAACTTCAGGCTCTCGCTACGCACGGTGCGTGGATTTACTGGGACTGTGAACAAAATCCTCTCTCTCACTTGTTCGACGACTGCCTCAGAAAATCGTGGGTTACCGAGAGACTTGTTATGACGAATGCTACAACTACTTTGAACGAAATTCTGATGCCATAAGAAAATTTTAGGCTTATTAGGAGATTTCTTAAGGTACTTGGTGCGAAACTGTTGATCCCTTGCTGCTGACTTTACTTCTTCCGTCAAAAATACTCGACGAACACGTTCAGGTCCTGCGAGGTCTGCCATTTTCATTTTCAACTTTCTGTCTTTCCTAGTGACCGATTTTGGTACTACAACAATAACTGAATAAAATTTCAAGTATCTGCTACAAGATGGCACCTTAAGCAAAAGTCTAGGTCGTCTCAATAAAATTCTATGTGCAAATGAAGTTGTGAAGTCCTTTTAGAGTCACTCTATATGGGAAGCTCACCAACCTGCTCTGCAGACACCTTGGTGAATCAATATCTGCAACCCTCTCTACTAACTGTATTACAGGTAACACAGTGCGTAAGTATTATATGACATTATTGACTGGGCACTTGGGGGCTCTTCTGGGATGTTTTGAGTATGTTGCGTTGATCCGAGAGTCAGATGCAGAACATTGAGATCTGAGCTGAGACTAATGTGAGCACAAATCTGTCGAAAGCTTTTAGTGTTCACTGTCTCGCCAGACTGTTAAGGCACTGAGTTACCAGTGTACTACGGGTAGGGTTGTTGGAGGCCCTATCCTGTAATGTTCGGTACTGCGACACACGTGCAAGACTATTGCAAGTAATCGAGCGAGGAATTTAGGTCAGGCAGTGGCTTAAGGCCGTGGGGCACACGCAGTTATTCCTACTCCTGCACTTTTAGGTTTGATTGTAGCTTGGACCTTAGAAAATCAATTGCTTCCACTATTTTTTATTTAGGGAAAATAAATTACAGAACTCTAGGATCCAAAGGGAGGTTGGCTGAGTTGGAAGGTAAGCTAAAGTAGATAAAACTTAACAGAGTACGGTTATCAGAAGTGCGATCAAAGAAAGACGACACTGATTTGAAATCACATCATGCGTTTTACTACAAAGAAATGGGGCAGGGAGGAAATTTACATTTCAGTGTTACTTTATATAAGTAGATTAAAAAATTATACACTTATAAAAAATCTCAGACAGCGCAAATTTCATTTTAAAAATCAACCAAACGTATCTGCGTAAACCATTCAGCTCTCTACATTAAAGGGCTCACATTCTGAAGGCAAGTTGAAAGACACGTATGAAGGTTTACAGAAGTTGTTAAACATAAGCAAGTGTCACCAAAAGATGATAATGGGCAATTTTAATGCAAACTTAGCACTAAAACAAATGAACACTTCTTCAATGGGAAACTTTGGGTACGATACCAGAAATCACAGACATCATTCACCAAGTAAAACAGTATTTTTGTCCTTGACAGATTCTTTCAGAAGAGAGTAAACAGAAAACGGTGTTGTTATGTACCAAATGGAAATAAAATGAAATTGTTTACATACTATCTAACATGAAAGAAAATGCCCGAGATGTGATGTCCTAACCACTTTCGGAATGAAAGTGATAATAGACTCTTAAAGAAGGTAGGAAAATGGACATAAAGTTAGAAATAAACAGACTTATCAGGCAGAAAGTCAAGCATATAAATTGTAAGAATTTATTGAAGAACAAGAAAATATACCACATCAAACCAAGCACATCAGGGTCTTCGACAAAAATGTTTTACACACGAACATGAAAAGGACAATCACCCTCCACAACGCTCTTATTCAGAGTTTATTTATGATCAGCTAGATTTTTCTCAGTTACCAAGAAACTTTCACGATGTGCTGTTTGATGCTTCCTCGAATTAATAGCTGCTTAATTGGTTCACGAGCGTCGCGATGGATAATGCGAAAGCTGCATAATATTTCAACGAGACAACTGCTCGTCATTCTTCATGTGCATACTGACGTGTTGCTGCAGTGGACTGCCAATATATGCGGTGGTTCTCTAGAAAAGCCCAGGCTCCAAAGGTGGAGCTATAACTTCATCTTAAGATGGAGCTATGTTCAGCGTATCTATCTTTAACAGTGCGACACGTCTGGCCAATGTCTGATTTCTCAAACTGACACGAGATTTTATATATCCCTGGTCTCCTTAGACCCAGCTCATCTTTAACAGAACTCAACACCGTTTTAACTCGCGCTAGAGGGCGCAAACACATTTTATTTGATGTTTCCTGAACAGCCTACCGATACCAATGGACACGCCACCAACGTAGGGTATAAAAACTATCCTCGATGAGTTCTCTGTTTCTCCTGGCTGTTCTTGTGGTTTAGTGCGTGCAGGTAGAAACGTATTACGAATCTGTTGGCGTATCCGTTTTGTACAAACACAGAGCGAATATGGCTAAGCTCTGTTGATACACTCCCTGCATCTGCGATAACTCTGGCCCTACGAAAGAGCGTCCATAATACATCACTGCGTTGAGATGGGTGATGACGGCTTGTCGCTCGTAGATATAGGTCAATAGGAGTTGGTTTACGCAACACACTGTGACGCAAGGAACCATCTTCTTTTCTGCGGACCAAGACATCTAAGAACGGGAAGTCTCCATTTTTCTCCACTTCTGTAGTGAAGCAAAAGCTTGGATGCAGGGATTTAAGGTATTCCAGAAATGGAGCAAGTGTTGGTGTCTTCCACATATGTCCAGAAATATTTAGGTCTCAACACCTCCAACTGAAGAGCTTTTTTCTAGAAGTCTTCCACAAAAAGGTTAGCTGCTGTGGGAGACAAAGGGCTACATAAACCGTTTGCTCAAAATATTGTCGCCGGCCGGAGTGGCCGTGCGGTTCTAGGCGCTACAGTCTGGAGCCGCGTGGCCACTACGGTCGCAGGTTCGAATCCTGCCTCGGGCATGGACGTGTGTGATGTCCTTGGGTTAGTTAAGTTTAAATAGTTCTAAGTTCTAGGGGACTGATGACCACAGCAGTTAAGTCCCATAGTGCTCAGAGCCATTTGAACCATCAAAATATTGTTCATTGGATAAAAATTAAGCCGAGGAAAGCACAAGTTTCAGAAGATGTAAGATGCGTCAACCAGAGGTATTCGTGTGAACAAGAAGACCGTATCGAATCTCACTAATACGTCAGCTGGTTCGATTCGCACAGTCTCCAGTCTCTGTACAAAGTCTACTAAGTTTCGATTGTGATGTTCACATCTTTCTACCAAAGAGGTCAGAAGTAGGAGGAGGAGGGCATTATTGTTTAACTTCTCGTCGACAACGAGGTCATTAGAGACGGAGCACAAGCTCGGATTAGGGAACGATGGAGAAGGAAATCGGCCGTGCTCTTTCAAACAAACCACCCCCTCATTTTCCTGGAGCGATTTAGAAAAACAGGATGGCTGGACGTGGGATTGAACGCTCGTCCTCCCAAATATGAGTCCAAATGTGCTAAGGGGTCAGAAGAGAAGCCAGATGTTTTGCTAGTGAGGCTCCTATATTACTCACAATTGCGCGAGGTGGAAGATAGATACACTGAAAATAGACGTGACACCAGATTTGGTTAGCCAGAAATGTCCGCTGTTGGTGAACACAGCCTTGACAAGGGACATAGCATGCACTTCGGAGAGACAAAGATTCTTTCATCCGCCTCTACGTACTAGGGCTCCATCATTAAAGAAGCAGCAGAAATAAGTTTGAATAAAGGCCTGGCTCATAGAGACACGTTTTTTCAAATCAACAAGGAATGGCAACCAACTTTTACGCCACTAAGGCGTCGTCGGCCGCAGACGAACGAATCCGAGTCTCTCCAGATGGGGAATCTGTCCGCACACTACTGGGGACCAACACACTGCCCGCGCGCGCTGTCCCACGATTTGCGGCCACGCTTTTGCCGCGTCGCGCATGCGAAGTCAGTGGCCCGTTTCTCTGGCAGGGGCACTGAATGTCCCCGTGCTCTATGATTCGTCTACGATGACGTTATTTGCCCATCCCCTGGCGTCTGCGATTTTCTAGCGAGCCACTGCATGTATTGGCGTGCCACTGCAGCAACAAAAGTCGCATATTGCCTGCAAATTGAACTTCCACTGTCGGAGGGTGGTATGAGACTTGAAGTCCCACGGCCACACCTTCAACGTGCACTCCAGTGGTGTCCTTCGAATGAAATCATTGTAGAACGGAACACTTTTACCATCCACCAAACCAGTAACACCGTGATTCACCGGTGACGCTATATTGAAACCTCCACACACACACACAAAAAAGCCTCAAAAGCAGACAGAAGAAACAGAGAACTCATCGAGGATGGTTTTTATAGCCTACGTCGGTGGCGTGTCCATTAAGATCGGCAGGCTGTTCAGGAAAGAATTAGCACCCGAAGATGACGACCAGCTGTCTCGTTCAGCTTTCACAACAGTATCCGACGCGACGCCCGTGAACCATTGAAACAATTTTTAATGCTACTTTTTATGTAACTTCTAAACACTGATATCTCGAAGTAAATAGAAATGTCTCTGACATCACATTGGCCAGAGAGCTAGGTTAAATGAATTACACGCTCAACTTTTTAACACACAAATCAAAAAGCGACCTCAATAAACCAGAAGGGAACGAAAATCCGCCATGCACTACAGTTTGCTACATGTAGTTTCTATGTCTACGTATATATGATAGCGTCTTCAGAAGTTAAATTCATCTCAGGTATAGCCTCCCATTCCGACCGTGCTTTCCACATAATACTTTATTGTTTATTTTTTTATCAGCTAGTTTTTTGAGCCACTTGAATTTAAATACGTAGATCGACAAAAGCACGACTTTCGTGAATATCACATTTAGCTTTTCAATTTTTCGTCAAGTTGTCTCTTCTAGAGGTATGGGTGAGCAGATTTTCTTCAGGCTTTGAGGGTTTATTTTTATGTTGTCTCGTCGTAACCACAGTGACGTCAAAATCCGAAAATAGGGTTGCCAGTGGAGTAAAATACTTTGCACTGAAGAATGTGTATCACAAACACAAACGTACAGTCAGGTCAGTACTGAACTTCTGGGTGTATTGTGCTGCTATTTATACAAACACCGAATACTCCAGATTATACAAACAAAAAAACACAAGAAAAGTCGAGAACCCTTCAGAAATTATAAATAATAAACAAAAATCTCGCCGGCGATCGGGCGTGAATTGACGAACTTTCGCACGCTTGTCAGAAACACCAACCACTACACGAAACTGAATTCTGCATACTTGCCGACAATATAACTAACGAGCGGAACAGATCATAAAGTTTATGTAATATGTCCGTTTATCATTCCCAAACCAAATAGTGAAAATGATTGAAAGTTCATGGCGGAAATCACTATTGCCTACTCGGAAACTGCCACATAGACCGCTACATATGTAACGGCTATGTCAGCTGAAACACATTCTTTCAACTTGTGGCTCGTGACGTTATTGTTCGGTCGTAAAGCGAGCTATGAGTCATAAAGACGAAATGCCTCTTAAATTTTTTATATCTCTTATACTGTTAATTTAGGCTGAGGGAATATTTCTGCATAGTTTAGTGATTATAATATAAAAGTCAGTTCCTTGCAGAATGCCTGTTCCATAAGCATGCAAATCATGTTTCTTAAACATTGTTTGAAGAGGATTGACATTATGACGGTATTGCTAAAGCTATAAAGAAATACTATAATGTTTCGGAATTAAAACTTAATAGACTCTTTAAAGTGCGCACGGAGTTGCGTTTACCATCAGAAAGACGGTTAGTAATTTGCGTGAATAAAGTTTATTATGGATATAACAACGTCATTGAAGTCAAGGTAATATAATGTGTAAATCGTAAAGGTTTATCCAGTAGGCTAACGAATATCTCGAAGAAGACTATGCCATTATAAACACGATTATGGATAACAACGACTTTGTGTTTGACCTCTGCTTAAGACAGTATTACTACTCAGGGAGTATATTGGTTGAAAGTACCTCTGATGGCTATTAATCAGATGAAATCGATTTGCAAAAGTGAATAAATAAAACATGATTTTGCGACTGGTTCCTGCATATTTGGTAATTTTATGGTCTACGGTCGCTGCGCGACTTGGCAACCACATGGAGTCCACCATTCATAACGAAAAAATGCTTCAAAATAGCAATGAGGTAGACTTGAATGGCTTTGTTGGAGAATTTTTGAAGGCACCATGCTATGGAAACATGTACTTGTTTATGTATGTAATGGTGAATGTACACCCATTTACTTTCAGGACCCTGGGGCACAACAGTATAGCGCAGTTCTACCAGAATTGGTTTCCCTTTGTTGATAGTTGTATTCCAAATCCCATGGTGTGGTTGTGTTGAAAGAGTCATTAGACAGAATTCACATGTTGGAGAGCAGGCTGCAGATAACTGCACTAAAGTTAAGGTCAGGTGTCTTTCAAACACTGGAGCAGTGTGGCTGGCCGGCAAGGATGCTGCACTGACAAGAAGGCAGTAATGACATATTTCCATGCACTCCTGTAAACTTCCGTCTGCTGTGAGTTATGTCGAAAGGTACGTTGTCAGACAGGGTTTGTAATTTAATTTTCTCTCAGAATCAGTCAACGTAGTTTTGTTGTGTTCTGCACCAACACAGCTCTTGGGTGCACAGTGAAAATTAATCAGACCGCAAAAGATAATCAGAAATGTTACAAATGGTTTGTAACGTGCGCGTGGGACACACAATACTCCTTAAAGCCTGTACTATGGTAAGTTGACGGGCTTCACCTTATGAGAAAGGATTTTTGTATAGAAATTGACCGCGTGTACCTGAATGGAGGCAAATCAGACTTACACCCACTCTGTAATAACAATGATACGTCAAGCAAGTCCGAAATGCAACTACACGTCAGGATGGACAAGAAACAACACAGAATATGCTACCAATTTGCTAATAATACGGTCGCCAGCCTAATTAGGCATTAACTGAGTTTCTTCCCTATACAAGTTGATGTACGTTCATACAAAACAACACGTAATAACACTGCATAATATAGTAAATTTTAGAACCAGAAAATCTACTGAACTGATAATTTCACTTTCTGTACTAATATGGATAAACCATAAATACATAACATTACACTATAATGTTTACTACAAAACTTCGTACTGTCTATTGATCTGATTAAAATCGGGCATAGGTTACCCTAGAAATAGCACTTTCGAAACACACACACACACAATGTCAATTTTGATAAAGGTAAAACACTGATAAATTTTGGTTTCTATTTTGGCTTTGACTTTGCTGGTCAAATCAGTTTAGAACACTTCAGAATTCAAATGAATAAAAAGGGCGGGGGGGGGGGGGACCCTGAAACTGTTATGATCACTCTATTAAAACAATTAATTACTGAAATCATTATGCCCTCAAGATTTCCAATATATGATTTACTACTCTTTTTGTCTTATTTCCTACTCATTTAAATACCATTATATCTGTCTCGAAATAATTAAGCTTCATTACTAAATCAATATCAAAATTATCTTCCAACTTTGTCAGACCTTTGTTATTCGTCTATTAGTTCATTAACAACAAAGTTCTTTAAACATCATTCTAACAAAGCTAGGTCTGCAGGTAATTATTATTAACATAAACTCTAATTCTTCATTTCGGGACACTCAGATTGCACAACATTTGGAAAGGACCCTGGCTAGGTTAGTTGTGAGGATAATTAAATGATAGGACAGTTCTGGTAAAATTTAAGTTGTTATTGAACAGTATGGAACAAAAGTAACACTGGTCCACACGAGTACAGTACTAAAAGTTTCAACCTGTTTGTATCGAAGTGGCGGTTGGCGGGCGGCGAGATGGCGAGGCACAGAGCACACATACAACCACAGCAATGGCTCTTGATGTATCGGCACTTTACTTCTTCGTAGCGTCGCAATACTTTTCCGTTTAGTGCCTATGGAATTTTGCCATGCTGTATAGGCGTCGGAACGGCATATCCGAGGCTCAATGAAACTACGTCTTCCAGGAGAGCCTCCTCGATCCAGAACGTGTTGCTCAGACCAGTGCCCAACTCCGACTACCACTGCTGAGCCCGTTATGCCGTGCAGTGCCCGTGTGCATTTTCCCGAGCTCGCCTGCCATCCACCTTTTACCGCTCCCTTACAGACTTCACCAGAGGTTCTGCATTCTACATATCCTAACACATTGCCTACGTATGGACCAGACGTACAATTACAATTTTAAACATGTTACAATAGATTCAACGTTTGTCACACTTCAATTCTATTACTATATTGCTTGAAATTTGACATAAACATTAATATTCACATTGAAAATTGTTTACAGTTTCTTTAACATAATGGCATCAAAAAAAAAGAAATGAAATCAGAACATCGATTACACTAATTTATCGAAAAATCAGAAAAAATTATTATATGTACAATAGTAGAGCGTTGTTGTTGTTACACATGCCCCTGTTTCCAGTAAATTTCACTAAGTGCAAATTTGATGGGAACACTGAACTTTATATTTATACAGGGGTTCTGAATCTTCGCATGAATGTGTCATCATAAAAGTTTTTACCACAACTTCCCTTCACTCACATTATATAGATCTATACTTTTTAACATATCAAGAACATTTACCTATCATTTGCTCAAGTGCCTTTGGCACAGTCCAACCTCCTATCACAACATGATTTAAATAGCAAATTACTCATTATTATTAAATTTCTCAGAAAAATAAAATCAAATTTTGGAACACAAACACTTAGCTACAAAAGCAAATACAAATACCTATATACACTATAAGACAATTTGTTGCTGCTTGCATCGAATGGCAGTCCATTTCCTTATTTACTAATAAACACACAATACTATTTAGAAAAATCACTACATCTATTTGCTGCCTATTATTCAGATTTGGGCAGTCCATTTCGCATCATTTTACTTACATCACCTGTACCACACTTACAATCCTCCTTTGACTATTTATCTGCCCTCTTTGATTTTTGGCAGTCCTTTATATTATGACTCATTTACTACCCACTTTGGTTTTTGGCAGTCCCATCTTTTATTTGGCTTGCAGCATTTACCCTTTCTTTTCAGTCCTTTTCTCCATACATCTTTACATTTATAGTACATTTCGTAATCTGAAACTCACATAACTACATTAGCACACTGACATTGGTATACATACATTTACAAAGATTTGTTACATTTAGAATAAAATGGTTTCAGCATAAGATACAGCAAATTTACAGCAAATTGCTCTCTGAGTATACTTAGGTCACTCACTCCTAGGAACATACAGTTTCAGGTCCACAACATTTCTTACACCTAAAGGTCTTTTGGATTTTGGGTAGATCAGGTAGTAAGCATTATCGTGTGGAATGTTCTGTATTACAAATGGTCCATTATAAATATATTTAAATTTGGAAATTTCATGGTTCAGTTCACTAGATTTTTGGTGGGTTTTTAAAAGAACATAATCTCCAATTTTAAATTTTGAAACTTTCAGATTTTTATCATGTCTTTTAGATCTAGATTCAGCTTTTTGCTTTGCCCTTTTTCTGACTAATTCTTTCTTTTGAATCAACCCCAAGCTTGTACAAGGTGGAAACTCTAGTTTTTCCTCAATTAAACTTTTACTTCTGCTGCCTAACAAAATTTCTTCCGGAGGGAACCCAGTAGATTCATGATGTAAGGTGTTCATGACATCCTCAAAATCCGATATAAATCTACTCCAGACTCTAAATCATGCCCCTTCCTGTTTTTTTCCACAATTCACCTTGGTCGACTGTGACATCGTCCCAAGATAAGTTCCTGACCTGTGAACCATTTATATCTGGTGGCTTTTTCGGTTTCTGGAGTTCAAAGTCTTTACTTACTTGAACTCTTTGCAAAATAGACACTGAGTCATCAGGTGGCTCTTTCTTTCTGTGTTCAGTCTCAACATCTGGGTTTTGTTTTGAAACTTCGTCATCAGTAGGTACAATATCGCAATTAGCTGTATTGCCATTATTTTCACTATTACCGAAGTACTCGTCATCTGAACTATCGTCAGAATCCAACCATTCTGGATCGCTTTCAGGTTCCAACATAAAAGCTTTTCTGAGACAGGCACTAAGTTCTTCCTCTGCATTTTCGTCAGACTCTGATTTTAACTCAATATCCTCTTTTGGCAAAACGACCTCATTATCAGCTTTACTCACATCCACCGTTACTTCATATTTAGTGTAATCCTCGTGAACTTCAGTTACTCTTAGATAATTACCTGCCCCTTCCCCACACTGCCTTTCGGTAACAGCTTGTACTATTGGCGGATCCTTAACAGAAGTTACTTCCTCGTCAATGCTCAGGATTTCATCCTCCAGTTCCTTCCTATCTTTAACCTTCGTCCTATCGGCAGCACGCGTACTTTGCGCGGCGCTATTTACTCTCTCCTCTTCAAATTTGGGCCACGTCACCTTATCGACGTCCCTACTATTTCCTTTTCCACTAATTAACCTCCTTGCCTCATATTCCTTCTTAAAATCCTCCCACTCACATTGCTTGAGGCCCTTGTACAGATCGTCGATCTGCACACGCCAATCAGTTACTTCTGCTAATTCTTTCTCGCCTTTTACTTTATTGCTAACACTGCTAACCGCACCTCTCTGTGTATCCACTGTTTTATCTACTATTTCCTTCGCCACGGAATTACCACTCGTAATGTATTCACCAGCTCTTACGGCAATGTTCGTACCTAATGCTGCCGCATTTCTAACGGCTCCTCTCTGAACAGCTGTTCTGCTAGGCTGGGCCGTTGCCCTCTGATGCTCCACTCGCCTGTTAACATGTATCGCTCTGCACGGCGAAGATGAGTCATCTGTGCGCGCACCTGACGCTTGTTCCGCAACGACACGTTGCGTCGTTCCACGCCTGTCTCTAGCCTGTCTCATAACTTTACTGTCAGTCCGGTAACATTTCTTAAATCGGGACCGGTATGTACTGTCCGCTTCCGTTTGGCCCGCAACGTTCGCGGAAATCAGTTTCCCGTGTCTTTATTATTTTGCGCGGTGTACCCTCTACCGCGACCTAGATAACTCCCTCTTCCTCTGCCTCTTCCTCTCTGTATCACGTTGACGCGAAACCCTTCGCCGTCATTTCTCTCGTCATTATTGCGAATATTTCTGTTACCAAAATTCTGATAATTGGCACGACTTTCGCGCCAATGATCTTCGTCTTAGACCCTCTCGAGAAACGCTTGGAAGCTACGATGATTGCTTCCCACATATCTCTTTGAATCTTCTGGAAGCTTTTTACATAGCTCCCATATGATTTCAGAATCGGATCTTCTCCCTCTTAAATGCGTCAATTTTCGGTACCAATATTCGCAGAAATCTTTCAAAGAATTCCTGCCCCTGTTATCATGAAGTTTGGCCATGATAAACTCGCGCCACAAATGATCCTGTTTTTGTTCAGACCAATATTCTTCCGTAAACTTTTGCTTAAATTCTTCGAACGTCATTTGTTCGGTATTCAAATTAATTCCCCAGCGCTTAGCGTCACCTGCTAAGGCGCTAATTACTACGTTTATCTTTTCCTGACCAGACAAGTGTTCAGGAAACATTCTCTCGCAATTTTTGATGAAATCCAACGGATGCCATCCGTTATGTTTCTTGGCGGGATCGAAGCGTTCCTCACCTTCCAACAGCTTCGTAAGTGGTGTGCCATTACAGACAACACCAGGCCTATCTTTGATTTTACTCTCGAGATCGAAAATTTTGCCTTCAATTTTCGATGTATTTTGTTCACACTTTTGTACACATCCGGTAACTTTTTCGCCTAAATTTCTTTCAGTGTCTGAAACTGCCCTTTTCAACTGTGATATTCCGTGTTGACATTCGTTTACGATCTCAGTTTTAAGACCGAAAACTTTTTCGTCTACTTTTGTTTCAACCAGAGGCTCTACTTTCTCTTGGATGTTGAGAATTTCAACATCAAACCTACTGTTAATGTTGTCAATTTCCCCCTGCATAGTATCCATATTTTTATTAATTGTGTCAATTTCAAACTTCATAGTGTTTACCACAGAACTTAAATTACCCACTTTTTGTTCTACCTGTTCTATTTGTTTACTAATTTTAATTCCTTGTTCTTCGACCTGTGCTTTAAGCTGACCAACTTGTTTTTTGAGCTGCTGATCAACGTGTGTTTTAAGCTGACTAACCTGATTACTGACTTGTTTCTGAAGCTGATCATTCTGTGTTTTGAGCTGCTCGTCAACGTGTGTTTTAAGCTGATCATTCTGTGTTTTGAGCTCATCAACATGTGTTTTAAGCGGATCATTCTGTCCTGCAATTTGTTTGGTTAATTGTTCAAATAAATCGTTCATGCTTAAAATTTTCACGTTGTTTTGTTCTACGAAATCGGTGTGTTCCGATCCTACATCAAAATTTTCTTTCGGTTCTTTCTTTATCTGTGGTGAATCAAACATCTCAGTGGATTCGTTCACATGCCCACTATCATCTACAAAGTCATTTTCTACTTCCTGTTTTATTCCTTGCTGTGTTCGAGGCAATCTCGACATTTCAATCTGTTCGTTAACATGTTCGTGATATTGTATGTACGCCAATTGTCTACCACTAACGCCATCTGTTATTTGGTCCCGTAAACTCCTGCTATTGCCAGCCGCATTTTCCATTACGCTCGGCACATCTCCTGTGTCTACGTCCCTGTCCATACTGAATGAAAATTACACTTCTCCACCGTACATGACGTTCACTGCTATTTACTTTACTAAATATTATTGCAATACGTGCCACTGAACATCCACTGTTCGGTATCCGCATTAATTTGTGACCGACAACAACTGGATGTCCGGCCGGCCGAAGTAGCCGTGCAGTTAAAGGCGCTGCAGTCTGGAACCGCAAGACCGCTACGGTCGCAGGTTCGAATCCTGCCTCGGGCATGGATGTTTGTGATGTCCTTAGGTTAGTTAGGTTTAACTGGTTCTAAGTTCTAGGGGACTGATGACCTCAGCAGTTGAGTCCCATAGTACTCAGAGCCATTTGAACCATTTGAACTGGATGTCCTGTCACCGAGAGCCACTTGTAACGTGCGCGTGGGGCACACAATACTCCTTAAAGCCTGTACTATGGTAAGTTGACGGGCTTCACCTTATGAGAAAGGATTTTTGTATAAAAAATGACCACGTGTACCTGAATGGAGGCAAATCAGACTTACACCCACTCTGTAATAACAATGATACGTCAAGCAAGTCCGAAATGCAACCTCACGTCAGGATGGACAAGAAACAACACAGAATATGCTACCAATTTGCTAATAATACGGTCGCCAGCCTAATTAGGCATTAACTGAGTTTCTTCCCTGTACAAGTTGATGTACGTTCATACAAAACAACACGTAATAACACTGCATAATATAGTAAATTTTAGAACCAGAAAATCTACTGAACTGATAATTTCACTTTCTGTACTAATATGGGTAAACCATAAATACATAACATTACACTATAATGTTTACTACAAAACTTCGTACTGTCTATTGATCTGATTAAAATCGGGCATAGGTTACCCTAGAAATAGCACTTTCGAAACACACACACAATGTCAATTTTGATAAAGGTAAAACACTGATAAATTTTGGTTTCTATTTTGGCTTTGACTTTGCTGGTCAAATCAGTTTAGAACTCTTCAGAATTCAAATGAATAAAAAGGGCGTGGGGGGGGGGGGGGGACCCTGAAACTGTTATGATCACTCTATTAAAACAATTAATTATTGAAATCATTATGCCCTCAAGATTTCCAATATATGATTTACTACTCTTTTTGTCTTATTTCCTACTCATTTAAATACCATTATATCTGTCTCGAAATAATTAAGCTTCATTACTAAATCAATATCAAAATTATCTTCCAAGTTTGTCAGACCTTTGTTATTCGTCTATTAGTTCATTAACAACAAAGTTCTTTAAACATCATTCTAACATAGCTAGGTCTGCAGGTAATTATTATTAACATAAACTCTAATTCTTCATTTCGGGACACTCAGATTGCACAACATTTGGAAAGGACCCTGGCTAGGTTAGTTGTGAGGATAATTAAATGATAGGACAGTTCTGGTAAAATTTAAGTTGTTATTGAACAGTATGGAACAAAAGTAACACTGGTCCACACGAGTACAGTACTAAAAGTTTCAACCTGTTTGTATCGATGTGGCGGTTGGCGAGCGGCGAGATGGCGAGGCACAGAGCACACATACAACCACAGCAATGGCTCTTGATGTTTCGCACTTTACTTCTTCATAGCGTCGCAATACTTTTCCATTTAGTTAAAATGGCTCTGAGCACTATGGGACTCAACTGCTGAGGTCATTAGTCCCCTAGAAGTTAGAACTAGTTAAACCTAACTAACCTAAGGACATCACAGACATCCATGCCCGAGGCAGGATTCGAACCTGCGACCGTAGCGGTCTTGCGGTTCCAGACTGCAGCGCCTTTAACCGCACGGCCACTTCGGCCGGCTTTTCCATTTAGTTCCTATGGAACTTTGCCATGCTGTATAGGCGTCGGAACGGCATATCCGAGGCTCAATGAAACTACGTCTTCCAGGAGAGCCTCCTCGATCCAGAACGTGTTGCTCAGACCAATGCCCAACTCTGACTACCACTGCTGAGCCCGTTATGCCGTGCAGTGTCCGTGTGCATTTTCCCGCGCTTGCCTGCCATCCACCTTTTACCGCTCCCTTACAGACTTCACCAGAGGTTTTGCATTCTACATATCCTAACACATTGCCTACGTATGGACCAGACGCACAATTACAATTTTAAATTTGTTACAATGTATTCAACGTTTGTCACACTTCAATTCTATTACAATATTGCTTGAAATTTGACATAAACATTAATATTCACATTGAAAATTGTTTACAGTTTCTTTAACATAATGGCATGAAAAAAAAAGAAATGAAATCAGAACATCGATTACACTAATTTATCGAAAAATCAGAAAAAAATTATTATATGTACAATAGTACAGCGTTGTTGTTGTTACAGGTTCAAATGGCTCTGAGCACTATGGGACTTAACATCTGAGGTCATCAGTCCCCTAGAACTTAGAACTACTTAAACCTAACTAACCTAAGGTCATCACACACATCCATGCCCGAGGCAGGATTCGAACTTGCGACCGTAGCGGACGAGCGGTTCCAGACTGAAGCGCCTAGAACCGCTCGGCCACACGGGCCGGCCAGAAATGTTACAAAACTGTTCCAAATTGGCAGG
This sequence comes from Schistocerca piceifrons, assembly GCF_021461385.2. Taxonomy (NCBI): domain Eukaryota; kingdom Metazoa; phylum Arthropoda; class Insecta; order Orthoptera; family Acrididae; genus Schistocerca; species Schistocerca piceifrons. Next base: position 100,472,211 of record NC_060149.1, read on the forward strand.
TACAGCTGCAGATAATCGGTAGGAAAATTGAGGGAATAACACTAATAATCGGGTATGTACGTTTTGTCAAGTATTCTCCAAGCGTAAGATAGGTATATACAACGCTTGAGTAGAGGAGCTGTTTTGGAGATGCATCCTGCTTTTGGCACACAAGTGGAGTGGTGGCACCTGAGTCACTTTAGGTAGTACAGATAAGATCGACAGTCAGTCGCAAAATCGCGGCGGTAGTCGGCTACACGGCGTTCGGGGAGCAGATTTCAGTTGGCAAGCACATGGGGTCATGGCAGTCGAGCAGCAGGTTCAAAGGGCCACGGCGAAACAGCTGGCAGCGCAGTGGCAGACGACGCTCCAACGATGACAACGAAAACTAAGCTCTCATGTCCTCTACCGACTGTTGGGGACATTAGTAACTATTAAACGCAATATGTCAGATCAGAGACCGAGGAGACACCAACTTACAGATGACAAGTTAATTACTACTGATACAACTAAAAGAGTGTAAACAGTACGAAAGTTTTTAGGCCAGATATGTATTCCACGCGAGTTTTTTTTAACAAGCAGACGAAGTGGAATCTCCAATTACTATAGAATCTGAACAAGTGAAAGTGGAACCACTGGAAATTAACCTGAGCGGTTCAATGCCGACAGGCACCAGTGATACTCAAGTAATGACCGACGAAGCGACGAAGCAGTTGGCCGCAGAAATAAAGCTTGGTGAGTAAAGTGCCTTGCATTTTTCACTAACTGAAACGTCTGCCTCAGGTAGCTGAGTGGTCAGCGCGACAGTGTGTCAATGCTAAGGGCCCGGGTTCGATTCCCGGCTGGGTTGGAGATTTTCTCCGCTCAGGGACTGGGTGTTGTGTTGTCCTGATCATCATCATTTCATCCCCATCGACGCGCAAGTCGCCGAAAGGAGGTCAAATCGAGAGACTTGCCCGCGACGAACGGTCTACCCGATGGCAGGCCCTAGTCACAGTAACTGAAACGCTATGTGATCTCCAGAAGTAATTAATGACCTAAATTAAGACTGTAAATTTTCATGTGTCCTTTGAAATGACGGAACTGAAAACAGAAGTAAAGCGTTGCCATGGTGAACAATTTACAAAACATAAGTTGCAATTAGAACACCGCCGGCCGGTGTGGCCGTGCGGTTCTAGGCGCTTCAGTCTGGAACCGCGTGACCGCTACGGTCGCAGGTTCGAATCCTGCCTCGGGCATGGATGTGTGTGATGTCCTTAGGTTAGTTAGGATTAAGTAGTTCTAAGTTCTAGGGGACTGATGACCTCAGATGTTAAGTCCCATAGTGCTCAGAGCCATTTGAACCATTTGAGCCAATTAGAACACCAGCTGAGGGCACAATTGGAGTAGAGTGTTACTAAGGTAGATACCGATATTGTGGTGGTACCCGATAAATGTAACGGACACCGCTAAGTGTTGTAAGGAGGTGTCTAGGATTATACCGATCAGTTAGAACGTATTGACAAGTTTTAAAAAAAAAAATATTGATCTCCAGAAATTCATAGGCAATTGCTAGTGGATTCCTCAAGTGATAGCAGATATCAAGTAGACCATGGGACTATGAGGGAATTTTGTGAAGTTTGGTGGAAGAGAATAAAATATCTGGAATCTGCTACGGTTATTGAATTGTTCACTACAGGCATACAACGAATGTTGTTCTATATCTGTCGTGATTTGATAGCAGTACCAAGGGACAATTATGAAAGGTATGTTGGTTCCTGGAACGGGTGGAACGCTTGCACGCCGGAGGTGGCGATCAGCAGAACATGATGGCATGACGTGAAGATAGGCAGCCGGTATGCCCTCTGCACGGCGTTAGGTGCTCGTGTAGTGCATGTGCTGGGAGATGCAATATACTAAAGGGTGAGGAAGAGTCGGAATAAGGTAATCAGCCTGTTCCTGACGACCTGTTAAACAAAGCAATGTTTTGGTGTGGGATCGATCTTCCAGACGCTGAGAGTTCTGAAGGCACACTGCATAAAGGAAATTTGGAAAAAAATCAGTACGGAAGGCGAGTGAACACATTTCAGCGAGCAGCGGTCGCTTGCGACATTGGCAGCGATGTGCAGACCTTAATGGGGTAACAGGCCCAGCAGCTAGCGTGCCGGTGCAGTTAGTATGCCATCCGAGCGACTTTGGGGGAGAAGTGGGAAGAAGTTGCCTTGACTTGTGTCATCACGACACAAAAGAATAGGGAGCGCGAAACGGTAAAAAGTGTGATCGACACTGTTGGCGCGCAGGAGACTAGCGTAGTCCAAAATCTGATGGCGGTGATATTTTCAGAATCGCGAGGCTGTTTCAAAAGCAAAAACACCAGTGGCCGTAGATACAGGAAACGATAAAGGTTCACTGAACCAGCAAGAGAGGGATGTATGACGCTCAAAATCAGAGATACAAACGGGCGAGAATGTAATTATTCATATGGAACAAACGAGTGAATTCGTACCAGCAGCAAAAATAGAAAGTACGGAAGTGGCGAGCGGAGGAGGCGACGTTATATTTAGTTTGTGTTCGAGGAATATTACGAATATGAATGGCCCTTAAGATTAGATACCGACGAAATTGAGCTTTTAGACTCGAAGGCTGAGTGGGCAGAAGCCCAGCGCATGTGTGAACTTGTGAACTTTCGCTTCATGATAGGCTGCTTGAGAAATTCCCTTGTTTGCCGGCATAGGAAGATTAAAACCAAAAAATTCCCTAAGTAGCTTAGATTTTGAATGGAGCGCCACAATTAACGAACTGTTAACGGAGGATGAGCCAGTTCCCCTTGCGGCCGATGTAGATCCTCTTGTTGCCATAACTAAAAGTGGTTTGGTAACTAAATTGTTTGTAGGTAGAGGTTCTGAGATTTCGGCCATTGCGGAAGAGCATGTCACGGTTCTGCCAAATAAAAATAAGATGGCAATGTTGCCAGTTTCTAACGTGAAAATTTTCGGGCCAGTCGGAAAGATATCTAAAGCATTCATCATTAAGTGACATTACCTGAGGAAATTCCAAACTGGTATGGAACACACATTCGTAAGAATTTCTTAGTTCATTGTAAGCCTGCGGGTCGGCGTCGATTTCCGAAATGTGTATCGCTGTGACGTAAATTTCGACTTGTTTGCTATGAAGTTGCATATAGAATGTGAGACGGTAGTTGCACCGTTCTTAACAGGAAAGGGAGCCAGATAAGAGAACCACTGAATGTAAGAGGAGGGCAGAAAGTAATCACGAAAAAGAAATGCGAAATATAAAGTTGTATGGCATGAGAGATTAAAGAGCAGCAGAAGAGGTTTTTACTTTTTTATTTATTTGCAACATGCTCCGTTAAAATATTTATAATACTACATGTGTGTATTTCATCTGTGTGTATGTGGATGTAGTATAATGTTTGTGTTGTATGATGATGGTGATGATAATAATGAGAGAAGCTAGGGAGTTAAACCTGCTGCCAGCATATAGCATTCTCCTCGCGAATAGCCAAGCTTAACGTCCCCATCTGATGGACGGATCACCATCAACAGGTCACATTCCTTCACTTCATGAGACGTTGTGGAGAGGTTTGGTATTCATACTAGGACACTGGCGTAAAGTCTCGTGATCAGAAACTTTCTGGGTGTAGACGCTGATCACAGACAGTGTGGAGTGAAGAATGTACAGAATTTTTTTTGTTTTTTGTTTATTTATTGTTTTCTTTAGATTTTATTATTATTATTATATTATTATTACAAATTTTTCCCTCCAGGACTTGAGTGTTACGTGATTGTTCATTTTTCCCTAGTTACCTTCTTCTTTTTCTCTTCCGAAAACCGCCTCATTATTTGGTTTTGTCCCTGTTTCCTTTGCTCTGTACATATTTTGCTTGTTTTCTTCCTGCAGTTTTCTTCTTGCAGTTAAATATAATTGTAAGAAACCATCTAAAAAGCCATGACTTACTTAAAGGATAGCCGGCCGAAATGGCCGTGCGGTTAAAGGCGCTGCAGTCTGGAACCGCAAGACCGCTACGGTTGCAGGTTCGAATCCTGCCTCGGGCATGGATGTTTGTGATGTCCTTAGGTTAGTTAGGTTTAACTAGTTCTAGGTTCTAGGGGACTAATGACCTCAGCAGTTGAGTCCCATAGTGCTCAGAGCCATTTGAACCATTTTTGAACTTAAAGGATAGAAACATCTTGTAAACACAAAAGGGAAATGTATCTTATAGCTAGAAGGAATAATGATCCAGAAACAGTGAAAAACTATAAAAACTACTGCACCGTATCAATAAAAATTATTAAAAAGTCCAGAAATATGTGCATTATGTCTGAGATTAGCACCTCTGATAATAAAATTGAAACAATTTGCATTATTGTTAAAAGTGAAACAGGGCAACGGAGAGCACATGAGGACTGTACTTCTATCAAACCTAACGAAAAGTTTGTTAACAAAAGTCAGAAGTAGAAAACATTTTTAATAATCATTTTCATGGGAAAATGGATCCAGCCATAGACTGGAAAATGCAAGGACGTATATGGAAGAGGCAATACCTACGCAATTTGTTAAAACTGAAATTGAACCCACCTCGCCTACTGAAGTTATTAATATAATAAATTCGCTCAAAAGTAAAAGCCCTCATGGAATTGATGGCACTTCCAACAGAGTACTCAAAGCTTGTTTCCAACAGATAAGTAGTATTTTCCGTCACATATGTAGCAACTCACTGAAACAGAGTATTTTTTCAGATAGACTGAAATATGCTATTGTTAAAGCATTGCATGAAAAAGGGATAAGTCTGATGCTAACAACTACGGCCCAGTCTCACTTCTGACAGCTTTACCCAAAGTTCTTGAAAAAGTAATGTATTCAAGAGTAGCAGCATACATTTGTAAAAATGAAGTAACAACAAAATGTCAATTTGGTTTTCAGAAAGGCTTTTCAACAGAAAATGCTATATATGCGCCGGCCGCGGTGGCCGTGCGGTTCTGGCGCTGCAGTCCGGAATCGCGGGACTGCTACGGTTGCAGGTTCGAATCCTGCCTCGGGCATGGGTGTGTGTGATGTCCTTAGGTTAGTTAGGTTTAAGTAGTTCTAAGTTCTAGGGGACTTATGACCTAAGATGTTGAGTCCCATAGTGCTCAGAGCCATTTGAACCATTTTGCTATATATGCTCTCACTGATCAAATATTAAATGCTCTTAATAACCGAATATCACCGACTGGAATATTTTGTGATCTCTAAAAGGCTTTTGGCTGTGTGAATCATGAAATTCTTCTAGACAAGCTTAAGTATTATGGTATGAGTAGGACAGTGCACAAACAGTTTACTCCATATTTAACTGGAAGAATGAGAAGGTTGAAATTAATAGTACAAATAGTGCGCAAAAATCACCAGAGTCCTCGAACTGGGGAGGTATCGAGAATGGTGTCCAGCAGGATTCAGTCTTGGGTCCCTTATTGTTCTTAATATATATTAATGACTTCCCACTGTATATTCATGAAGATGCAAAGCTAGTTCTTTTTGCTGATGGTACAAGTGTAGTAATCGCACCCAACAAACAAGAATCAGATGAAGAAACTGTAAATAATGTTTTTCGAAAAATTATTAGGTGGTTCTCTGCAAATGGACTCACACTAAATTTTGAGAAAACACAATGCATAGAATTTTGTACAGTAAATGGCATAACACCATTGATAAATACGGAGTTTCAATAGAAGTCTGTTGCTAAGGCAGAATATTCAAAATTTCTGGGAGTGTGCATTGATGAGAAACTGTATTGGAAAAACCACATTAATGATCTGCTGAAACGGTTAGGTTCAGCTACTTACGCTATTTGGGTTATTGTAAATTTGAATGATAAACATATCAGTAAATTAGACTACATGCCAATTTTCATTCACTGCTTTCATATGGCATTGCTGCGGGGTGTAGTCGAGCGGTATAAGTCGCCTTGCGACGGTTCGCGCGGCTCCCCCTGTCGGAGGTTCGACTCCTCCCTCGGGCATGTGTGTGTGTGTGTGTGTGTGTGTGTGTGTGTGTGTGTGTGTGTGTGTGTTGTCCTTAGCGTAAGTTAGTTTAAGTTAGATTAAGTAATGTGTAAGCCTAGGGACCCATGTCCTCAGGAGTTTGGTCCCATAGGAACTTACCACAAATCTCCAAAATTTTTCATATGGCATCATAATTCATCATTAAGAGAAAGAGTATGCATTGCACAAAAGCGTGTAATCAGAATAATAGCTGGAGCCCACACGAGATCTCCTTGCAGACATTTAGTGAAGGGCCTCAGGATATTCGCAGTACTTTCGCAATACATATATTCACTTATGAAATTTGTTACTAATAACCAATCCCAATTAAAAAATACTAGCAAAGTGCATAGCTACTACACTAGAAGAAATGCTGATGTCCACTATTCTGGGTTAAATCCGACTTTGGCGCAGAAAGGGGTGAACTATGCTGCCACAAAAATCTTTTGTCATTTGCCAAATAGCATTAAAAGTCTGACAGAGCCAACCAAAATTTTAAAAAAGTTAAAAGAATCTCTGAGTGACAACTAATTCTACTCAATAGATGAATTTTTAGATATGGAGTAGTAACTGAAAAAAATAATTAATTATATTGTGTAAAGAAAACTTATGTTAAACTGACATGTTCCACATCATTATGAAATGTATTCATAATCTGTGGAACAAGTATTTATATAACATAATGCAATGTAACGTAACTATCAAAGCCGATTGATACCACTGCCACACGGAGGCAGCAGGACTTGGCGAGTGTGATGAGATCCCAACATTCACCCATGGCAGTCTGTAGGTTGGCACCACCGTCATGCAACGTCTGCTTGGGTGAAAGGATTGAGTGCAGCACCATGTGTATGCGTATTGTCAATAGGCGTGCATAGATCTTATTGTACACGCTGAGAAGAGTAAGTGGGCGAAAGTTTATCATACCTAGACCTCGGGACGGTTTATGTACTGGAATTAAAATGCCAGCCACAAAAGCTGTTGACACGTGGAAGTTGAGAGTGAGCAGCTCCTGGAACATTTCGGTCCACTGCTGGATCTTTAGGTCATGGAAGACCCAGATTGTGGTGTTGGTTTAGCGTAATGAGTAACATCATTGTCCTGAATTAAGTTGTTGGTTGAGGCGGTGGTTCGCGTCTTGACACTACGAAATTTTTTTTCCCAACATTCGCGTTTTTATTAGGTTCTGAAACTTTCTTATTAGTTTAAACTAGGTGTATATTATAACAGTTGATGGGTTATGTAAATTTAAGTTCACCTTTTTTGAGGGGTGACTTTGTTCGATTGGCTTAATCTATAGGATAGCTTGAGCTACTTGTATAAAGATATTTTGGTCCTTTTTCTTTTACGCTTCGTAATTCGCATGTTGCCCTTAATCCTGAGGCCTTTCCATTCATACTGCAGACGCTGTGAAACCACGGCGTGTGTTAAAGGAATGGGACGGGGAGCGTTGCATGAGTCGGCGACGCACAGTAACTGACTCGGAGCACTATGGGACTTAACATCTATGGTCATCAGTCCCCTAGAACTTAGAACTACTTAAACCTAACTAACCTAAGGACAGCACACAACACCCAGCCATCACGAGGCAGAGAAAATCCCTGACCCCGCCGGGAATCGAACCCGGGAACCTGGGCGTGGGAAGCGAGAACGCTACCGCACGACCACGAGATGCGGGCTTGCGCGGCGACGCACAGTGACTGAGTTCTAGGAAGTCGGTCTCATGCCCGCCAAGTTGGCGCCTATAATCGCGTCACGGTGCCACACAGAACGTCCCAGAAAAGCGTCCCGCCTCCACTTCTGGCTCAGGTCGTGACTGACCCTTTTGACTTACATGTCAGCACTAGAATCGGGCCACCAGCACGTGAGGTTGGGAGAGTTTCTATTGGTAGAAAATTTGCTACAGAGCAAAGATTGGCTTTTCTCTTGAAAAAGCAAAGAAGCTGCTCGTCGTGCGGTGGACAGAAGTTTTGGAGGAGGTCTATCGTGGTCGTCGCAGGAAACGGTCGTTTTCGACATTCCTGTGCACTCTGCGTGAGAGTTCGAGTGTTCAGTTTTGTTTTTCCGCATCTGCGGACAGTTTTCGGTGAAGTCGTGATCGAGCATCAGCAGGTGTCGTCTACAGAAGCGGAAGCACGCAGCAATCCACGTCGCCAGCCACACCACAGGACGCAGCTCCGTCTGAAAACGGCAATATACGCTGCACCGGCTTGTAGGCATTTCCATCACGATTCCAACCCGCCGTCGTGTAGCTCACGTGAAGTAGCAGGCCTCCATAGTAGCACCTTCTGGTGAGAACAAACCGTACAGGAGACTTCGATCACTGCACTATCGATTTCAATTGCTAGTTGTCCTTTCAAATTAATAGTATAGGTGTCATAGCACCATACCAAGCACTCATAATCTTCAAACTCGCCCGACTAGCAATATTGACAGTATATTTGATGTCACATGGAGTCAGTGAATAAATTGTGTTACTTGAAAATATTCGAATCATTACTAATTTTACATACAGATTATGGGAAAATGTCTTTTAGACGATAAATCATTGTTTATTAATGAATTATAGCATTTCTCCAACCTGCATTCGCTGTTCCCTGACACTTTCCACTTGCCGTCTTCTTTTTGGAGGGGAGAATCGATTAGATAGGTAGGCAGTAAGTAAATTAAATTAATCATACTTGTTATATTAAGTTGTCCAGCTCACCCAGAGCTGTACTCGGGGTGAGCTGAGAGTCCAGATCACGTGCGCAAGAGAGGTGCACTGAGTGAGTGTAGAAGGTGGCCCATAATAATTAGCTTACACAGGCAAATGGCGCCGGACCTCAACCGCAGGCTGAATTACACAAACACTGCAGTCTTGTCGACGCAGTGCAAAGAAAGGGGTGGGGGCTCTCGAAGGACGGGCCAAGCGGTTTCTACACTATCGAGTCACGGATTCACTATTCCATATGTACACTATTGGCCATTAAAATTGCTACACTACGAAGATGACGTGCTACAGACAAGAAATCTTACCGATAGGAATAAGATGCTGTGATATGGAAATGATTAGCTTTTCAGAGCATTCACACAAGGTTGGCGCCGGTGGCGACACTTACAACGTGCTGACATGAGGAAAGTTTACAACCGATTTCTCATACACAAACAACAGTTGACCGGCGTTGCCTGATGAAACTTTGTTGTGATGCCTCGTGTAAGTAGGAGAAATGCGTACCATCAAGTTTCCGACTTTGATAAAGGTCGGATTGTAGCCTATCGCGACTGCGGTTTATCGTATCGCGACATTGCTGCTCGCATTGGTCGAGATCCAATGACTGTTAGCAGAACATGGAATCGGTGGGTTCAGGAGAGTTAATACGAAACGCCGTGCTGGATCCCAACGGCCTCGTATCACTAGCAGTCGAGATGACAGGCATCTTATCCGCATGGCTCTTACGGTTCGTGCAACCACGTCTCGATCCCTGAGTCAACAGATGGGGACGTTTGTTTTCCTAAAATACCAATGGCCTGCACATGTGTTATGACTCATGACCACAACCCGATCCTGCACAGAAGTGGTTCTTCAACTAAGGCCACTTCAGGTGATGTTTGAAAACTGGATCTCCACACATCATGACACCACAGAAGCAGCTCGAAGTGTCATCGCACAGTGGGCTGAGTGAATGAACTGTTTGTTTCTAGTTTCATGTGTGGAGGATGGTTGGTTGGTTTTGGGGAAGGAGACCAGACAGCGAGGTCATCGGTCTCATCGGATTAGGGAAGGACGGGGAAGGAAGTCGGCCGTGCCCTTTGAAAGGAACTATCCCGGCATTTGCCTGGAGCGATTTAGGGAAATCACGGAAAACCTAAATCAGGATGGCCGGACGCGGGATTGAACCGTCGTCCTCCCGAATGCGAGTCCAGTGTCTAACCACTGCGCCACCTCGCTCGGTATGTGTAGAGGAGATGATATCTAGGCGGAAGATGCATTGAAATTTAAAGGTCACAATAGCTGAGCCATTGACACCATCTTCTAGCACCAAGTCCCCATCCTTTGGACTTGGAGCTTTTCTACTAGTGGATGCCTCCACCTTAGCTCCAGACTCGTGCACTGGGGGACAGCACATCATGATAGGAAGGGGGGAGGGGGTACAACCAACAACCAACAACGTCCTACACTGGTGGGGGCGACCTAGTGTTGTTATAGAGAGACGCAGTGATATAGTAGGAAGTACTGCGTATAGAATATGAAAAATTTATGGGGACAGTGACAAGGCAAATGAGATTATACCCCAAAGAATTGAACATAAGTATTAGAGGCCTGAGGAGCCTGTAACGCGGTATGTCGGGAAGGATTTGGACAAGTACCATGAAACACCTACTGTGACTGTCGTATTGGCAATGGAGTTTGAACAGATTGACATATCAGCAAGTTTACATGATAAGCGAGGTCTTTCTCCCCCTCCTGTAAAGTTTAAAGGTGTGGGCGGCCAGGGCATATCCGGAGGCAGTGCTGGCAACCTCAGTGGGGTAAAAATGGTATGGGCAACATGAACAACGCGACTGCACAATTAATGGTAGAGACTGACGAGGGGAAGCTGTGGGGCTCCGCGTAAATACTCGTAATTTTCCCTATGAAAAGACTTAAATTGTCTGTGGGTGTTTTACACCTACCTTCGCTGTCTAAAAGACGCTGAAAACTGTTTTTGTGGTCAGGCAAAAAGTGGTAGAGAACATCCTGACAATAATTTCCAGTCTTCAAATCCACATTACTCTTAGCGCTCACTGAGAGAAAATGTTCCCACTTGCTATTTACTGAGCTGGATCAGGAACTATGACAATAAATAGAAGTTTTGAGTTTTAACTGACTGATTTATTCTGTAAAAGTGCACACACACAAAATATAATAATACTCCTATCGGAAACACAATTAACAGTTCAGAGGCAACATCTGCGGTAAGTTCCAAGTAAAATGGTCTATCGTCCTGACTTCGAGTCACCATAAGTTAATTGTTCGCCTTAAAGTGGTAAATAATCTCGCCCCTTGCCACGCTGTCTTGTCTACATTGCAGGCGGCACACATACAGCTACTTCCGTCAAATGTAAGCGATACAGACGGTGTCAAGTCCTCGCCAGTTCACTTCCTATTTTACCGAAAACGCACTCAAGGCTGCCCAACTCTGACGTCATCCGAAGTACAATGCAAGCAGGCATTTGACTGATGTGGACAGACAGACGTCTTAATGCGAAATGTCTTTCCCCACTGCCTCTCTGGCTTTATTTGTAAACGGCACAGCGGACCGCCAAACGGACCATCTGCCATCAACCACCCTAGGCACAAACAGCAGGGTCGAAATGGCCAGTTTCTCGGACGTGCATTAATTAATAGCTCTGTCATCTAATAATTTGCAATCCTCTTAATTTTTATATAAATATATTCAGTTTGCTTTAGTTTCTGAAAAGGTTTTAGCTGGACTGCGTTTAAATTTTGCTGGCTAGAATTTTTAGAACAGAGCTGCCTCTTTAAGATTCCTCGTAACCACTGTTATTTACACTACAGTCTTCAACATTGTACAACAGTATTAATGCATGAATGTAGATGACCGCTGTAATTACAACCTTCTCCTACAAATACAAATGATACTTGATCTATCATAAAGACGTTTTTGTTCCAAATTTGGCTTTTTACTAAGTAACTTGAAAACTAATAAAATTAGCTTTTTGTGATCACACCTTTAATGTTTTTGCATCAAACTGCGGCCAAATACGAATTTTCATCTTTCTGAGTCTAATATTTCGGGTCTTCAACTTTTCGTTAAAACTGCGATTTTTAACAAAAATATTGCTCTGATCAACTCGAGACTGAACGTTTGTGACAAATATTTGCATATTATGAACAGTTTTTAGCTTTATAGTCTTATTACTCATAGCTAGTTATTTTTTCTTAAGATCGTATGTTTTGCCTAACATGTTCATTTGACCATTGTGAGACCTTACATTAGTATAGGCCAAACTCAGCAAATTTCGCAGTATTAAGGTTTTCTTCCACTAGTTTTTAAAAAAATATTAAAAATGGAATTTTTCCATCAAATGATAAGTAAAAGTAGTATAATTTGTTGGTATAAATGTTAAATGTTAAAAGTGAAATTTCAGATACAAAAAAGTATTCTTAAAATAGTGGTAATTTACTGTATTAGTAAGAACTCGATCAATTTCGCAACACTACTCAGATAATTTCGCAGTAGCAGTTATAATTCTAAAAAAAAACTTTTCTCTCATCAGAACATGATTTCATGTAACTAAACGCATCATACATTTAACATTTACTGTATTTATTATTACTAAATTATTATAAGTAATGTAATCAAAAGTAATATTATTAATTATTTACATACTTTAACATAAAAACGAATAATAAAATAAACAATAATTACTGCAGTCATACAAAGTCTTAAAATCGAAAATGTAAGTGAAGTTAATTCTTCAAATCGGAAATGTGATTCAACTCAATCAGAATCAGCCTCAGTGCATAAAAGCTATGTGAACTTTTAACACCATTATCGATTTTGATTAATTGGTACAGTGTAATTTTATTTGTTTTGTATGAGTTAAGATCTTTGAATTGTTGGAGGGACGTGGAAATTTGTGATTTATACTTTGTAAATATTTAACGGTGTGTTTAAATAACGGAATTTTATAAAATACGTCGGTTTGTAAAAACACAATTGTATGTAAAAAACTGATGCATACTAGGGATCTTGTATTGTGAAACAGAAAAGAAACCCCTCCACTACGGAAGGGGCTTGGCGCGCGAAAAAAGGTGGAAGTGGTGGTCAGTTTGGGCGGCAAGAGAGAGAGCACGTTAGGCAGTCAGTGGCCAGCAGTTTCACAGTCAACACCGCAGGTGCCAAGTGCGGCATTCTGAAACCGAATCTATGATGGAATGGCCTCGGATGAGTTTCCGGCTATAAAATGGTGCTCTCGCATTTGGAAAGGCTCTAAAGATGACGAATACGTCGCCAAGAAGAATTAAATAGAACTTAAAACCACTAGAAGGAGACCTGATAGCCACCACTATTGCGCCACTCCTTCACCTATTTCGGAAAACAGATATGTATGCCAGTATGAACCAGTGTGCTTGTGTGTGGTTTTGCAATAATAATTCAACTGTTGCAAAATTTATGTTTGAACTTTCAAACTCTCCTCTTCATGATAGCAAGCAGGGTCCTATCCTAAAAGTGCTAAAAACCTAGTATCCTGTTTACGAAGAAATGCTAATCTGTTTCTATTTAAATGTGCCTAAGTTTCAGTTTTAAAGTATATAAAAGTTGCTAGTTAAATCATTTGTTTCACAGATAAAGAGAGAGGCGCATTATTTTAAACTTGTTAATAAGCTTTCTTTTGCTTTGAATTGCTACTACTTTGATTGTGCCAAAGTTTAGTGTTAAAGAGCATAAATGTTGTTCGTTAAAACTGCTAGCTTCACAAGTAGTAAAAGAGGTACGTAATCTTGAACCTACTGAAAACTTAACTTGAACTTGAATTTATTTCCAAAGCTAATTAAGAATATTGCATATAAAACATTGAGGGCTAAATAATCGTAACTGGGGTTGTAGTTCAGCATTATGTGATGCAAATTGTTTCTGAAATGTGGGCATAGTTGCTTATAAAGGAAGGGACAGTTGAAGGGCCCCCAGTTTAATATTTGCTGGTAGGAAAAAGTTAATATCAGTTTGGTTTTTGCTATTGAAATCTGAAACATTGCTACAGTGGAATGAATATGAAATGTGGTAGTACAGTGTTATTTTATTGCTCTACTCTACATCTACATCTACATCGATACTCCGCAAGCCACCCAACGGTGTGTGGCGGAGGGCACTTTACGTGCCACTGTCATTACCTCCCTTTCCTGTTCCAGTCGCGTATGGTTCGCGGGAAGAACGACTGTCTGAAAGCCTCCGTGCGCGCTCTAATCTCTCTAATTTTACATTCGTGATCTCCTCGGGAAGTATAAGTAGGGGGAAGCAATATATTCGATACCTCATCCAGAAACGCACCCTCTCGAAACCTGGCGAGCAAGCTACACCGCGATGCAGAGCGCCTCTCTTGCAGAGTCTGCCACTTGATTTTATTAAACATCTCCGTAACGCTATCACGGTTACCAAATAACCCAGTGACGAAACGCGCCGCTCTTCTTTGGATCTTCTCTATCTCCTCCGTCAACCCGACCTGGTACGGATCCCACACTGATGAGCAATACTCAAGTATAGGTCGAACGAGTGTTTTTAAGCCACCTCCTTTGTTGATGGACTACATTTTCTAAGCACTCTCCCAATGAATCTCAACCTGGTACCCGCCTTACCAACAATTAGTTTTATATGATCATTCCACTTCCAATCGTTCCGTACGCATACTCCCAGATATTTTACAGAAGTAACTGCTACCAGTGTTTGTTCCGCTATCATATAATCATAGAATAAAGGATCCTTCTTTCTATGTATTCGCAATACATTACATTTGTCTATGTTAAGGGTCAGTTGCCACTCCCTGCACCAAGTGCCTATCCGCTGCAGATCTTCCTGTATTTCGCTACAATTTTCTAATGCAGCAACTTCTCTGTATACTACAGCATCATCCGCGAAAAGCCGCATGGAACTTCCGACACTATCTACTAAGTCATTTATATATATTGTGAAAAGCAATGGTCCCATAACACTCCCCTGTGGCACGCCAGAGGTTACTTTAACGTCTGTAGACGTCTCTCCATTGATAACAACATGCTGTGTTCTGTTTGCTAAAAACTCTTCAATCCAGCCACACAGCTGGTCTGATATTCCGTAGGCTCTTACTTTGTTTATCAGGCGACAGTGCGGAACTGTATCGAACGCCTTCCGGAAGTCAAGAAAAATAGCATCTACCTGGGAGCCTGTATCTAATATTTTCTGGGTCTCATGAACAAATAAGGCGAGTTGGGTCTCACACGATCGCTGTTTCCGGAATCCATGTTGATTCCTACGTAGTAGATCCTGGGTTTCCAGAAATGACATGATACGCGAGCAAAAAACATGTTCTAAAATTCTACAAGAGATCGACGTAAGAGATATAGGTCTATAGTTTTGCGCATCTGCTCGACGACCCTTCTTGAAGACTGGGACTATCTGTGCTCTTTTCCAATCATTTGGAACCCTCCGTTCCTCTAGAGACTTGCGGTACACGGCTGTTAGAAGGGGGGCAAGTTCTTTCGCGTACTCTGTGTAGAATCGAATTGGTATCCCGTCAGGTCCAGTGGACTTTCCTCTATTGAGTGATTCCAGTTGCTTTTCTATTCCTTGGACACTTATTTCGATGTCAGCCATTTTTTCGTTTGTGCGAGGATTTAGAGAAGGAACTGCAGTGCGGTCTTCCTCTGTGAAACAGCTTTGGAAAAAGGTGTTTAGTATTTCAGCTTTACGCGTGTCATCCTCTGTTTCAATGCCATCATCATCCCGTAGTGTCTGGATATGCTGTTTCGAGCCACTTACTGATTTAACGTAAGACCAGAACTTCCTAGGATTTTCTGTCAAGTCGGTACATAGAATTTTACTTTCGAATTCAATGAACGCTTCACGCATAGCCCTCCTTACGCTAACTTTGACATCGTTTAGCTTCTGTTTGTCTGAGAGGTTTTGGCTGCGTTTAAACTTGGAGTGGAGCTCTCTTTGCTTTCGCAGTAGTTTCCTAACTTTGTTGTTGTACCACGGTGGGTTTTTCCCGTCCCTCACAGTTTTACTCGGCACGTACCTGTCTAAAACGCATTTTACGATTGCCTTGAACTTTTTCCATAAACACTCAACATTGTCAGTGTCGGAACAGAAATTTTCGTTTTGATCTATTAGGTAGTCTGAAATCTGCCTTCTATTACTCTTGCTAAACAGATAAACCTTCCTCCCTTTTTTTATATTCCTAGTAACTTCCATATTCAGGGATGCTGCAACGGCCTTATGATCACTGATTCCCTGTTCTGTACATACAGATTCGAAAAGTTCGGGTCTGTTTGTTATCAGTAGGTCCAATATGTTATCTCCACGAGTCGGTTCTCTGTTTAATTGCTCGAGGTAATTTTCGGATAGTGCACTCAGTATAATGTCACTCGATGCTCTGTCCCTACCACCCGTCCTAAACATCTGAGTGTCCCAGTCTGTATCTGGTAAATTGAAATCTCCACCTAAGACTATAACATGCTGAGAAAATTTATGTGAAATGTATTCCAAATTTTCTCTCAGTTGTTCTGCCACTAATGCTGCTGAGTCGGGAGGTCGGTAATAGGAGCCAATTATTAACCTAGTTCGGTTGTTTAGTGTAACCTCCACCCATAATAATTCACAGGAACTATCCACTTCTACTTCACTACAGGATAAACTACTACTAACAGCGATGAACTCTCCACCACCGGTTGCATGCAATCTATCCTTTCTAAACACCGTCTGTACCTTTGTAAAAATTTCGGCAGAATTTATCTCTGGCTTAAGCCAGCTTTCTGTACCTATAACGATTTCAGCTTCGGTGCTTTCTATCAGCGCTTGAAGTTCCGGTACTTTACCAACGCAGCTTCGACGGTTGACAATTACAATACCGATTGCTGCTTGGTCCCCGCATGTCCTGACTTTGCCCCGCACCCGTTGAGGCTGTTGCCCTTTCTGTACTTGCCCAAGGCCATCTAACCTAAAAAACCGCCCAGCCCACGCCACACAACCCCTGCTACCCGCGTAGCCGCTTGTTGCGTGTAGTGGACTCCTGACCTATCCAGCGGAACCCGAAACCCCACCACCCTATGGCGCAAGTCGAGGAATCTGCAGCCCACACGGTCGCAGAACCGTCTCAGCCTCTGATTCAGACCCTCCACTCGGCTCTGTACCAAAGGTCCGCAGTCAGTCCTGTCAACGATGCTGCAGATGGTGAGCTCTGCTTTCATCCCGCTAGCGAGACTGGCAGTCTTCACCAAATCAGATAGCCGCCGGAAGCCAGAGAGGATTTCCTCCGATCCATAGCGACACACATTGCATTTGTGATGTGTATGTGTTGGTCCAAATTGAACTCTTGTCTTGCGACAATTAGTCTCGTGAAGTCTTTGACAACATTTTGTGCTGAATTAGTTAAAAGTTGAGGTAATGACTGTTATTATTTAGGGGAAAGTCTCATTTACATTGTTGAAACTTATTATCTGTGCAATTGATAGCCACTGCTACCCACTGTGCAGTTCGTCTGGTTGTTGTGTGTGTCCATTGCTCTTCATTCATTGAGAGTAAGGCTTTCACCTTATGTTTAATTAGGCTGACGACCTTTTTTTCCATTTACGTAAGTTTTCACTACTTTCATTATTTTCTAAATTGTAGGCTTTCTACTAATTACCACAATACGAAGTTCACGTTCGATGCCGTCTACCCGTTAGGTTAATGCACGCTCAAACTTTCCAAAATTCCTCAAGAGGGTAACGCTTACTGAATGTTAAGGTCACATTTGGCATTCTACAGTCCGCGGTTGCGTTATACTTTACCTTCCTCTGGCAGGATTAGAAGTTCGGTTATCAGGGAATCTGAACGTTCTTTGAAGCAGCATAAGCGTTATAAACTGAGCACCGTACGCCTTCAGCTTTGGTAAGACTGATGAAACCAGAACTCTCTCTTCAACAACAAATACACTGTGTGATCTGAAGTTTTCCCGGCGTACAGAAATCTTGAAAATTTCTCGGGTATTCAGTCGGGTAGCGCCGTCCAAAAGCGCGGTATTTCGGCAAGCCGACTTCTCGCTATCTTCAGTCGTTCTTGGAATCTGATTGATCTCTCATGGATGCCGACTTTATATAATCTCCCCCCGTCTCCCACAGCTTCCGTCTGGGCTCTTCCGAGCGGTCCGCTACCGGTGGTGGGGGAGGGTGGCGCTGGGTGGTGGGGGAAGCGCAGCGCCCCGCGACAGATGAAAAGCCGCAGTCCTTCCACGGCTACGGTCGCTTGCGAAACTCTGCCGTCGTGGTGACAATGCTGCTTGTTGTTGTTGTTGTTCTTCTTCTTCTTAAGGAGCGTTTTATCTGCCGATTGTTGTAACCGTTCATGCGGAACACGGCCTACAAGTGATGCAATTTAGCTACTAGTCTGTCACAGTTAGAGATTTCGCGTGCTCTGTGCACCAGTGTGCTCAGAACACCCTCTCGCTGTGAAGGAGCATGACCATCTCAAGATTTCTGTACGCCGGGAAAACTTCAGATCACGCATCAAGTACCTCTACGAGGAGGAGGTGCATAGCAAAAGCAAGAAGCTGGACAAGCGTCGGAATAGGAAGGAGTGCCTTTTGGCCTGCCTTGTCTTTCTACTGAGATGCCGAGAGGACCGAATCATACCGTCTTTTGCGAAGGTCATTCATCAAATCAGAACCGCAGCCGCCAACCGGTCAGGGAGAGGATCCGCTACGCTCGACGCAGACTCGACGAGACGTCTAGAGAACTCTTCTCACTCCACTTGCAGCTTGCCTCGACACTCTCCCTGACTCATGGGAGTGGGCAGATGCAGTTAGTTAGTCTCAAGCCAACAGTGCTTGCACTCGGCCACCTGCAGACAAACTGCATAATACGGACACCTTGCAGCCAAACCACCGCAAGAAGAACCACAGAGAAGTGTCATCAACTGTACAGGGAAAATAACTGACGATGCTACCTTATCCGTACTTAAAAAGGGGCCGAATTTCGCACCAACACCGACAACATTACCAACAGAACAATTCATCAGCGTGGTGGAACAGGCCGCTCTTGCACTTCCACGTGACGCTGCAGAGGAAATACGACAGGAAACATACCGCGTACTCACCAAGGCGGCTCCCCCGAAGCCAAACATCTGCAAGGAAGAGAGGAAAGCACTGAAGCGGCTGCGAGAAGATGCCGAGACTGTCGTCCTCCCACCAGATAAAGGGAATTGCACGGTCCTACTACCATGTAATGTATACAAGCAAAAATTGTACGACCTATTAGAAGACGACACCTACCGGAGAATTGAAGACGATCTTACCAACAGAATGAAAAGGAAGACTATTGAGCTTCTCCAGCACACCTTCGAAGATAAGAAGACGGTGAAGAAACTTCGTCTACGAGCAGCGGCACCTACTAGGCTTTACTGACTACCTAAAGCCCATAAGGATGGATTGCCTCTCCGCCCGATTGTAAGCAACATTGGAGCACAAACATATGAATTATCAAAACACTTGACGTCGATGCTCAGTCCGTTAGTGGGAAAATGTCAGCATCACATCAGAAACTCTGCGCATTTCGTCCAGCAGCTCCAGAACTTCCGATTGGGCCAAGAAGACCTCCTGCTGAGTTTTGACGTGGTATCCCTCTTTAGTAGGGTACCTCTAAGAGACTCCCTAAGACTCGTAGGAGAAAAATTCGGATCAACAGTAACGAAAGTTTCCGAATTCGTACTTTCGTCAACATACTTTCTCTTCGATGGGAACTACTACGAACAAACAGATGGAGTAGCGATGGGCTGTCCGCTATCACCAGTAGTGCCTATTATGTTTATGGAGGCTTTTCAAGAAGAAGCTCTCGAGTCGGCAGTCTACAAGCCCTCTTGCTTTTTTCGAAGATGCCGAGACTGTCGTAATCTGGCCGCACGGACGACAACGCCTCCAAGACTTTCTGCAGCATCTGAACTCACAGCACCAGAGTATCAAGATCACGATGGAGGTAGAATAAAACAACCAGCTTCAATTTCTGGATGTGTTCGTCAAGCGAAGACCAGGTGGCACACTAGGACGCAGCGTCTACCGTAAGCCGACACATACAGATTTGTACCTGTATGCCTCCAGTTATAATGCTCCTTCACAGCGAGAGGCTGTTCTGAGCACACTGGTGTACAGAGCACGCGAAATCTCTGATTGTGACAGCTGAGTTGCAGCACTTGCAGACCGTGTTCCGCATAAACGGTTACAACAACCGGTAGATAAAACGCACCTTAAGACCGAAGAAGCCGAGACGGCAGCCTTCCGAGGACGAAGACAAACCAGTCGCGACGGCGATTATATCATATGTCGGAAACACTTCGGCAAAGATCGGCAGAATACCCACAAAATATAACGTAATGTGCGTGTTTCGCCCTCCATCCAAAACGAAAACATTACTGGGATCAGTCAAGGACGACTTATGACTCCGGAAACCGGGAGTTTACAGCAACCCATGCCAGTGCGGGAAAATGTATATAGACCAGACCATCTGGATGGCACAGGAGACATGTAGTGAACATAAACGCCACACAGACAACACACAGCCGACCAAGTCCGCCGTGGCACAGCACTGCATCTCATATGGACATAACAAGAACGACGATGGCACAAAGGTGTTACAGCAATCGAACACCTTCTGGGATTGTATCCTCAAAGAGGCAGTGGAGATCCGGCTACATGACGAACTAATAAATAGAGACAGCGGTTTCCAGTTAAGTAAAGCCTGGGATCCAGCTTTAAGTATGATTAAAACACGACAGTCTACACGGAAATCCGTTCCTGTCAGGATACCTGAAGAAGATGAAGAAGAAGAAGAAGAAGCATTGTCACCACGACGGCAGAGTTCCGCGGAAGGACTGCGGCCCATGATCTGTCGTGGGGCGCCGCACTTCCCCCACCTCCCAGCGCCGCCATTCCTCCACCACCGACCGCGGACCGCTCGGAAGCGTCCAGAAGGAGGCTGCGGGAGAGGGGTGGAGATTATATAAAGTCAGCATCCATCAGAGATCAATCAGACTCCAAGAACGCCTCAAGATGGCAAGAAGTCGGCTTGTCGAAATATCGTGCCTTTTGGACGACGCTACCCGGCTGAATATCCGAGAAATTTTCAACAAATACACTCTTAGCCATCATCGTCATCTTCGTAATTTCCAACACATGACGAACATATGTTGTCATCCTTTCCTACATCTCTTATTAATCTTCTCCGTACAGGCATACATCGTCTTGTTGAAGGAAGTACTTGTGCGCACGCTTGTTGTTTTCCCATTCTAGGTGCTACCGGCCGGGGTGGCCGAGCGGTTCTAGGCGTTACAGTCTGGAACCACGCGACCGCTACGGTCGCAGGTTCGAATCCTGCCTCGGGCATGGATGTGTGTGATGTCCTTAGGTTAGTTAGGTTTAAGTAGTTCTAAGTTCTAGGGGACTGATGACCTCAGCAGCTAAGTCCCATAGTGCTCAGAGCCATTTGAACCTTTTTTTTTTTTTTTTTTTTTTTTTTTTTTTTTTTTTTTTTTTTTTTTGTGAGGTGCTCACTTTTCCTTGTTGCCTCTCAGCTGAAACATTCTCCTTTTATTTCGAATTTTCTCTGTCTGCTCCCCTTTCTTCAGGGGTCTTTAGGCCTACTGCAACCACCATGCCTTCATCAGCAATAACTCTGGTTGAAGTAGCTGCATGATTCCACTTTCTCCAATATTTTATGGGTTTTGGAAGGCGCATGTTAATTTCTTCCAGGATATTTTCAGTTTGATCTGTTGACGTTTCCATCTCAGATGGCACATTATCAACAGCTTCTTATTGCTCTGCTGATACGCATCCATCTACTGTTATTTCAGGTTGTTCTACTTGCCGAGCATTAAAGGTCTCATGAACTTGGGAAATCTTCAAAGCGACATCCGGAATGGCATCTCTATTCATGGGAAAAATTCCAGTTTTAGAAAAACCACTCTTACTTGTGACTGGAGCTATAGTTTCGTCCATGGACTTCTTGAACAGATGGTAAAATTCCGTCCTTGTAAGCTTGTAACCACAAGTTTTCATAACGTCTCTTTCATTCCTTTTGAAAATCATTTTTAAAGGATCAAACAATGAGATATCGCACGGCTGTAAGATACGAGTGGTGTGTGATGGAAAGGTAACAAAAATAATGCCATTTTCTTGTCTGAATTTTAGAGCTTCTGGAGAGACATGGCTAGAATGTGAGCCCATCGGTAGCAGAACAGGTCGAGCGGGAGGAATGTGGTTAATGAAGTGCTTTAAGAACTCCAAGAAAATTTCCGAATTTATCCAGTCATTTTTTGTCACTGCTACCTGGCTCAATGGAGGAGAATTTTCCTTCAAGCTGTCGGTGACACGAATCCCCTTGAAAATAAACATAGGGGGCACTGTTTGTCCCGTAGCATTGGCACCAATCACAATTATTGTGGTCTCCCTCTTCTCAGCAGTCGTCTGCTGGTGGACACGTCTCGCTCCTTCCGGTGAAACAATTTTGTTCGGCTTATTCATCATTCAAAATTCCGTTTCATCTAGATTCCGAATTAGATTTGGCTTCGTCCCGAGCCCTGTTTTCTCATATACAGCACTTAGTACATCACAGAAATCGTTCAAATTAGAATGATTCGAAGCTGCAACCCTATGATATGATAGATTTTCTAGGTGACAATGCCATATCGTTTCTTAACTGAACTCCACCAGTCCCATCCTGCCTCGTCTCTTTCTTCCCAAATGGGTTCCCTTGAGGTCTCTTTGATGCTAATTTGTGAGCGTAATAACGCATATCACTCGCCGACAATCGGAAACCCAGTTCTTGCATTTCAGTTGCATACTGCACCAATTTAGTTTCCTCTTGCTTTGTTAAAAAGAATGGGCGCTCCTTTTTCACGAGAGCACAGTCCGCAGGATCGGCGCAAACTCTTAGTCTATCCTTTAGGGTGTTGTAGAGTATAGCTGCTGGTAAACCTTTCGGGATGTGAGGTCGTGGTCCCAGAAACTTTTCTGCTCCTGGGGTTTCGTCCAGGACTGCGCTGGACATCCTCAAAGGCGCTCCTCCGCTGAGTCTTGCCACTCAGCGGAGGAGCGCGTCTGAGGATGTCCAGCGCAGTCCTCGACGAAACCCGAGGAGCAGAAAAGTTTCTGGGACCACGACCTCACATCCCAAAAGGTTCACCAGTAGCTATGTCATCCTGTCGTGAAAGCCTTCATTCTATGTTGTAAGGTATGCTAAGATCTTTACTGGATCTATAAACTGACCAGCCATCCTTTAACACCGTTCGTACAGCTTCTTCCAACTCCTTTCTGCTTTACTGTTCTCCATATTTGCCTCCAGGTTTATACATCTGTAACAAATTAAATCGATAAATACCTTAAGACTTCCTTTACGAATGTTAGTATTGCATTCAAATCATGAAAGCACTTTAATTTGGCATAACAACTCCACTATAAAGTGGCTATAATTTCGCACCTTACACAACATGTAAAATACGTTCTATTATTTGATTCGCGCGCTGCTCAAACTGCTTTCCCCGCCCGCCAGCGGCAGGCAAAAGTGAATTACGAGTAAACTTGGTGTCAAAAAGGTTAACAAGACCTTAAATGAAATAGAGGACTTAAGAGACTTCATCAATAGAGGTCTTATACTTACACTTCAGATTATATCGGCAGTATCGATAAAAAACCAGAAAGCTGTCACCGAACACGTGCTACACTGAAAATATTCTCAACCACACTGGAAAAAGTTCTACCACAGCCACAAGAATGCACTCCGGTAGCTATTTTCTCGACCACACATTGCTACCAGGTGCTGCCACCTGTGGTGCAATGTTTGTACTTAAAATGAGCTCGTACAATTTCGAAGTGAAAGGATATGTAAGGTACTGCGAACTTAGCCATACTACGAAATTAGCCGAGTTTGTCCTACTGAAGCACAAACTGACGAAGTTTGTAAAAGTTATTTTAATCTTTAATTTCACTTTTAAATTATGGTGCAGTCCTCTGTATGTTAAGCACTGGCGCTTTATGATGACGTACGCTGGTGTTAGTGACCTAGGGTAAGCCCCGGCACACACGCTCACCTCAAAGTGGACTGGCATTAAACCTCAAGTCTAACGAGCAGCGATCCTGTTAAAGCTTCTTGCTACAGATACATTTTCAGAGGTGGAATGTGGTATACTGGAAATTGTGGGAGGCATAAAACGTAAGTTTTTGTTGGACAAAGGAGCGCATGTGACAGTCGCGAGCAATGTGTGGAAGCAGAACCTCATGTAAGCTACAGTTAGTGTATGATCCTGGGTTAAACTTGACGTTAAACCAGCATGCCACAGTTGACCTTCATTGACGTACGATGAGACATAGAGGGACAACACTCCAGGTAGGCGAAACTGTCGCCAGTGAAGTACTGTAGGAAGGCTCGTCTGTCTTGAGGGGCAAACTGGTTAACTGAAAACGAAAACTCCAGGACTTGATTCGCATGGTATTGTGCTGGAAGGCACTGAAAAGTTGCTTTGGGCGAATGTAGAAACGGAGTTGCCTGTTGATATGTTGTGTATAACAGATCTACTGGAGGAAAACGGTGTACTGGAAACGTCACATTGTTTTGTGAGGAGAAGCGTTGCATGCGGACTAGAAGGAGATGAAGGGAAAGTGGTACCGATGAATCTAGATAATTTTGGCGCCGATGACGTGAAACTAAAAAGGGGCTAGAATGATATTTTCACTCTGCAGCGGAGTGTGCGCTGATATGAAACTTCCTGCCTTTCGTGGGTAAATGCTCTACCAACTGAGCTACCCAAGCACGACTCACGCCCCGTCATCACAGCTTGGTTGGTAGAGCACTTGCCCGCGAAAGGCAAAGGTCCCGAGTTCGAGTCTCGGTCCGGCACACAGTTTTAATCTGCCAGGAAGTTTTATATCAGCGCACACTCCGCTGCAGAGTGAAAATCTCATTCTGGAAACATCCCCTATGCTGTAGCTAAGCAATGTCTCCGCAATATCCTTTCTTTCAGGAGTGCTAGTTCTGCAAGGTTCGCAGGAGAGCTTCTGTTAAATTTGGAAGGTAGGAGACGAGGTACTGGCAGAGGTAAAGCTGTGAGGACGGGGCGTGAGTCGTGCTTGGGTAGCTCAGTTGGTAGAGCACTTGCCCGCTAAAGGCAAAGGTCCCGAGTTCGAGTCTCGGTCCGGCACACAGTTTTAATCTAAAAATGGGCTGTTAGTAGCGAATTCAGACATCCTAAAGGGGGATGATTCGGGCAAGCGAAATGTGAAACACTGTCAGACGCAGACCGCCACAAAAATTGCACTGCGAAAGAAGGTAGAGGATCTGAGAGACAGTTCGAAATTTCGCCAAGACGCAAAGGGACTATGGAGGCGAATGCAGAGGGCAAACACTAAGGCCGTGGAATGCCAAGAGTTGGTAAGAACACGCACAGGGTAATTACTGCAGTATAGGACTGGGCAGTGGCTAATGTTATCGAGCCCGTATACTCCAAAAGGGCAAAACAAAAAAAGTTTCAAGATGCCAGGGATTGTACCAAGTGATACAGACAACAACACTAGTCAATGTCAATTTCAAATGCCAACTAGCACAACGACAGTTTACGTCGGACGCCTACGACCATTACAGGGCGCTCCAGATTAACTGCCACAAGTAGCGGCCTCCACCTCTAAGTCTAAGGTAAAAGGATGCGAGAGGAAGGGTGAGCACAAGGATGTTGCGCAACTCGTGCAGGAAATCCCGTATGAACTGAAGTTGAGGAAATAAGGAGGCACATTTGGTGTATTTTGTGTTGTGTTGTAATATAGTTAGGAGGTTTGGTTGAATTGTGACATTACTCAAGGCGTGGTATTGTATGGTTATCGGAAGAAGACATTTTGTTGCAAAAAGTGTCTAGGGAATAAGTTTTTTGTGTGTTGCAGTTACTATAGTTTTATGTCAAGTGCTTATTAGTAATATAACTGAGAGATTTATGCCAGATGACAGCAGACTTTTTCGAAAGGGGGGAATGGAAAGTTATTGCAGCTCTCTCTTCTAGGTTGCTGTGCGCCAGAGATAAGGATGAAGGGAATCCTAGTCAGGGCAGTGCTTCACCTCTTCAACCGAGGTTGGAGTGGGAGCGCTGCAGGATCAGCGGTTGGAAAGTGGAGTGCATTTTGCCAGGCAAGAGGAAGCGGTTGCCACCAGTCACCGATGGACGCTAAGAGACTAACTTTTAATGCGTGGGAGATTAAAAACTATGTGACAAGTTTGTAGGACGTGTTTTCCGGGTTACGACGAGAAACGGAGAGGAGACGTGTATTCAGAGAAGTGTGGGGGTACAATAAATTTCATACGTCTTATGAATGGTTAGTGGTGCAAATGCAGCGGAACGTAGATGCAGTACCTCAAAAGTTATCGGAAAAAATTAGTCACCCCAGTGCCTACACAAAGATGAATCATTAAGGGGAGTAGGACGTCAAACGGGCCGACTTGGAGCAGGAGAGGCATCACAGGACATTTTAATTTCCAGTGTCTACACTTTTCCAAATAAATTCATAAAACTTTGTCAGCATCACCAGGAAGGATTCAGGATTCACACTCATTGCAGTGGAAGTTCGAAAACATAACAAAATAATTTTTTTACGTGTGAAATTTCATCATTTTTTCATTTACTAATGGCTGCATTTGTTGCTATAGGTACACTTTTCTTCGTAAGTTACAGAGATTCTTCGATGAATTTTGCACAGCATACATACCATACTTACAGGTGTATGAAACTCTAGAATTTATTTAATTTATGAAGAAACGAATGATCTGTTGCATTTTGAACTTCATGTTTAGAAAAAACACAAATTTTGTAGTTAATTACCTCAATTTTTACCACAGTTTTTAATAGAGTTGGAAAATTCTAGAGTTTCATATACAATTAAGTATGGTTTGTATGCTGTGCAAAATTCATCGAACCATCTCTCTTACTTATGAAGAAAAGTGTACCTATAGCAACAAATTCTGCCATTAGTAAGTGAAAAAAATGATGAAATTTTACATGTAAAAAAAATTACTTCGTTATATTTTCGAACTTCCACTGCTATGAGTGTGAATTCTGAATCCTTCCTGGTGATGCTGACATAGTTTTATGAATTTATTTGGAAAAGTATAGACAGTGGAAACTAAAATGTCCTGTGGTGCCTCTCCTGCACCAAGTCGGCCCGTTTGACGTCCTACCCCCCTTAAGCCGTTACAGATGACACAACGGTCGAGACACGTGTTCAACCGCGCGTGCACTGCCTCTACGTTAGCATAAGGAAGTAGCGATTAGTGAGACATTTATGTTTTAATTGGACGTAGTACGTGAACATGGGTAAAGGTAAGGACGTGACAGAGTGGAAAAAATGAGTAATCTTGTTTGACCGTGACCATTGCCATACATTGTGTGATGTTGCCGTATTTGTTGGCGTTTCATGGCAGAATGTTCAACGTGTCTACAATCACTCCTCTAGCACATGTGACCACGAAACACGACGTCAGAGCTGTGGTCGGATAATGATCCTGACTCAGAGGTAGCAGAGACGCGTTTCACGTATTGTGAACCAAAATTGTGTCCTAACCCGACAGGAACTGCCGCAGACAGCGAATGAAGGACCATTCCCACCTGCTACCGAGAGAATACAACGACAGAAACTACATGCAACGAACATTTGGAGTCGGCTAGTTTGCAAGAGGCCACTGCTCACACAGGTCCATAAAGATGGCAACAGCAATGTTCATCGGGCTAGAAGAATATGGCCGCGCTGGATTAGCCGAGCGGTCTAAGGCGCTGCAGTCATGGACTGTGCGGCTGGTCCTGGCGGAGGTTCGAGTCCTCCCTCGGGCATGGGTGTGTGTGTTTGTCCTTAGGATAATTTAGGTTAAGTAGTGTGTAAGCTTAGGGACTGATGACCTTAGCAGTTACGTCCCATGAGATTTCACACACATTTGATTTTTTTATTTTGGAAGAATATGTGACTGGTTTTCTGAACACTCCCCCACTCTATTACATCTAGACTGACCTGCAAAATCACCTGACTAGAAATCCATAGAAAATCAGTGGGACATGCTGGAACAGGGGGTAAAACGCTGACATCAACAACCCTACAGTTTGGTAGAACTGTAGGATCAAATCCTCAGCGAGTGGCTTAACCTGGATACGACGTACCTGAGCAGCCTTGTGGACTCACTTCCTAACCGAATCCAGGCGGTTCTCAAGCCCTAGGCGGGATTACATGCTGTTCAATGATGCTTGTGATGATTTCTCCAGAAGTGACTAGTTTTTATCTGGTGAGCTTATCTTGCAATGGCTCAAGAGGGGTTGGTTTGGTGCTCAGGGAAGAATGTCGAAAACTGTGTTCTGGACTGCAGACGACAACGATATTCAGGAGCTAAATGCTATCATGGAGAAAGTGGAGCAAGTGTCAAAAAGTAACACGGCGGTTATGAAATAGCGTTGCGCGTGGTTGTCATGTTTGGACCAAGCAGTGTTAAACAGTATGCGCACTTTACAGAAATTGGATACAGAGGTAACGGAATATGTAGAGACAACAGCATTAACACAATGAATCAAGACCTAGAGATTATACGGACTCGAGTGGATTCGTTGGATACGAGGGTAACAGTCGCAAGGCCGTTACAATCGTTAGTCTATCGCAATTGGGAGCTGCGAGTGGTAATGGCGAATTTGCAAAAAGCCATCTACCATGCAGTGCATGGACATCTACGTCCAGCGCTGTTAGCATCTGACGAGTACCTCATTGGTCTACGGAAGGACGCGAGGAGATACCACCATCACACAGCCACAGTGGAAGTGAGGACAAACCATTCACGACTGTACGTGCTCGATTTGTTCCCGATTCCTGGTGGGATACACACGTTGTAGGTGTTTCTCCATTAACCATTAGCCATTAAAGTGGGAAACCTTAGGGAAATTCGTACAGTTAAGAACAGGAGAAGTATTGCTAATATGAGAGGATGGGGATGATAACAGAGGAACTCCTGCACTGTCAGAGGGAAAGGATTGCACTATGCTCGACCCAAGCAATCCAGACTAACGTGAACACATGCGAAGTTTAGTTGTTCTTCGGGAAAAGGAACGACCCGGTTTGTCCACATGACATCCTGGAGGCTTATCTCTACTTCCAGCAAGCAGGACTGAACTACTCAGTCTGCACTGTAGTAGTGGTGACAGCAAACGGCTATGAGCAGGGAGACTTACAGGGACGAAGCGACTGAAACTACACCGCAGTTTGTTTGTAATTAATAGCACAGAGTGTGACATAACAGAACCAATATTCCACCTGCCAGCCACTGTTATAGGGATTACTAGGTTATACATGAAACAGTCACAGTTATAATGGCGAGAGAAACCGCCAGGGGTGCTCCTAGTGTAAAATCTAACGTATGTTGAAAATATATGAGAACCTGACCTAGTTCTCTCCCTGGACCAGCTAATAGCAACCCAACAGGGGTGTATTTCTGCACAACGGACGCTACACCATGTGCAACTGTACCGAGGAAAAAAGTCATGTCGCGGCACTCGTACCACAGTAGCTCTGGTTCGATTCAGTGCAACCTTCTTCTACCTTAAGCGGAGAGCCATCCATCCATGTAGGCCCCATTGCTGATACCAGTAGACTGATCCAGTAGACTGGATCGTCCATCGTACTTGAGGCGCCAAGAGTTACAACAGAGAGTTGAGAATTGTGATGTCTGTGAACAATGAAATGTGAGTACTGCTAATGTATAAGTTTTCTAGTACGTAACACAGATAACACTACTTAGCAAAGCATAGGGCGTCGAGTGAATCCTGTCAGGTGTTAAAAGACACTTGGAAAGGCGATGCTAGCAGTTATATATTGTATCATATGATTTCAGAAGAAGCTAAGTGGATATTAACTAGCGAGAATCGGAGGTTTGATCTGTTAGTTGTAAGTGAGGATTTTCGAAGATTAGTCCATGGTGAAGACCCTCCCTGAAGGAGAGAAGTATTGTAGCTGTATGTCACTACTTTCTGGGCGTTACTGTGCAAAATGGTAGCTCAACCACAGCATTTGAAGAAGCCGTAAACATGCTGTGGACCCAAGGCGTCAGCATGCTTGTTGCAATGACAGGACTGTTTGTGCACTGTGGGGAGAGCCAAGCCGAGCACCACAATCCTGCCGAAGCAGTGGAAAGACGTGGTTCTTCAGGATGGGGCAAGCTGTTTTTACAGTACTGCGACAGGGAATTTTTATTTTATGGATTGCTAGAAGCAGTGCACTGGCATAACAAATGAGCTACTAACCAGTATAAAGAACTGTCAGTTCTAGCTTAGGTATTCACAGTTCAGCAGGACCTGCTACAAGAGACGACTATGTTGGGTGCTGGAATGCTATAGCTCAGTAAGTAGGCACCACGAGTTTTGGCCTCTGTTACCACCAGACCATTTTCTAGCACCAAGTCCTCCTCTCTGGACTTGACACTTTTCTACTGGTGGGCTGCTTCCAGGCTCACTTCAGCAGCCGGCAGACTCCTGCACTGTGAGGGGGAGAGGGGGGGGGGAAGAGAAGGAGAGGAGCAGCAGATCGTGCCTGGAGTGATACAACCGCTGCCCTCCTACGCAGGTAGGAACGACCTAACACCTCACGCCTTTGCTCCCAGAGGCTATCATCTTCCACATCGCTGGCGCCTTCGTGCCTAACTGGGCACACGCTGGTGAACAGACTTCTGGCCATCAGTATTTACGGGCGCAGACATCATGACCACCTTGTTGGCCGACAGCTGGCCACCCCAGAGCGCCACGAGTCAACCACACCACGCACTAAAAGAGGCGTGGCCCCGACGCCGCTGAGCTTTCAGTGTAGTAGCATGAATCTCAGTACAATGTTTACCTATGTGCTACTGTATTCCGAGCTACCAATCGCCTGCACAGACACCAAGACTCACAGCCGCAACCTGTCGGTGCACAGAAGTGGCTATTCATCCTGGTCCACTTCAATATACAGGGTGCGTCACGTACACTGTGTGATCGAAAGTATCCTGACACTTGGCTGAAAATGACTTACAAGTTCGTGGAACCCTCCATCAGTAATGCTGGAATTCAACATGGTGTTGGCCCACCCTTAGCCCTGGTGACAGCTTCCACTCTGGCAGGCATGCGTTCAATCAGGTGCTGGAAGGTTTCTTGGGGAATGGCAGCCCATTCTTTACGGCGTGGTGCACTGAGGAGAGCTATCAATGTGGGTCGATGAGACCTGGCACGAAGTCGGCGTCCGAAACATCCCAAAGGTCAGGAGTCAGGACTCTGTACAGGCCAGTCCATTACAGGGATGTTATTGTCGTGTAACCACTCCGCCGCAGGCCGTGTATTATGAACAGGTGCTCGATCGTGTTGAAAGATGCAGTTGCCATTCCCGAATTGCTTTTAACAGTGGGAAGCAAGAAGGTGCTTAAAACATCAATGTTGGCCTTTGCTGTGATAGTGCGACACAAAACAGCAAGGGATGCAAGCCCACTCCATGAAAAACACGACCACACCATAACACCACCGCCTCCGAATTTTACTGTTGCCACTACACACGTTGGCAGATGACATTCACCGGGCATTCGCAATACCCACATCCTGCCATTGGATCGCCACATTGTGTAGTGTGATTCGTCACTCCACGCAACGTTTTTCCACTGTTCAATCGTCCAATGTTTACGCTCCTTACACCAAGCGAGGCGTCGTTTGGCATTTACTGGCGTGATGTGTGGCTTATGAGCAGCTGCTCGACCATGATATCCAAGTTTTCTCACCTCCCGCCTAACTGTCATAGTACTTGCAGTGGATCCTGATGTAGGTTGTAATTCCTGTGTGATGGTCTGGATAGATGTCTACCTATAACACATTACAACCCTCTTCAACTGTCGGTGGTCTCTCTCAGTCAACAGACGAGGTCGGCATGTATGCTTTTGTGCTCTACGTATCCCTTCACGTTTCCACTTCACTATCATATTGTAAACAGTGGGCCTAGGGATGTTTAGGAGTGTGGACATTTCGCGTACAGATGTATGACACAAGTGACACCCGATCACCTGACCTCGTTTGAGGTCCGTGAGTTCCACGGAGCGCCCCATTCTGCTCTCTCACGATGTCTAATGACTACTGAGGTCGCTGATAGTAGGTAGCAGTAGGTTGCAACACAATGCATCTAATATGAAAAACCTATGTTTTTGGGGGTGTCCGGATACTTTTGATCACATATCGACACGCGGTTTCCGGCATATGTTAGAACGTCGAAGAGCATGTATTTTTTTGTTTGGTTAATGTTTTTAGCGCTGGTATCAACTGAGATATTGAAGTAAGTACTTTTTTAATGGATCCGCGTACTTTTGATAACAGCATTCAATAGGTCTTGAGAAGACAATTACAGTTATATAGCGTTTGTAATATTGGTGCAGAAACGAGTCGTCAAAAACCTCGAGAAATGCCTTAGAATCTACATCTACATCTACGTCCATACTCCGCAAGCCACCTGACGGTGTGTGGCGGAGGGTACCTTCAGTACCTCTATCGGTTCTCCCTTCTATTCCAGTCTCGTATTGTTCGTGGAAAGAAGGACTGTCGGTATGCCTCTGTGTGGGCTCTAATCTCTCTGGTTTTATCCTCATGGTCTCTTCGCGAGATATACGTAGGAGGGAGCAATATACTGCTTGACTCTTCGGTGAAGGTATGTTCTCGAAACTTCAATAAAAGCCCGTACCGAGCTACTGAGCGTCTCTCCTGCAGAGTCTTCCACTGGAGTTTATCTATCATCTCCGTAACGCTTTCGCGATTACTAAATGATCCTGTAACGAAGCGCGCTGCTCTCCGTTGGATCTTCTCTATCTCTTCTATCAACCCTATCTGGTACGGATCCCACACTGCTGAGCAGTATTCAAGCAGTGGGCGAACAAGCGTACTGTAACCTACTTCCTTTGTTTTCGGATTGCATTTCCTTAGGATTCTTCCAATGAATCTCAGTCTGGCATCTGCTTTACCGACGATCAACATTATATGATCATTCCATTTTAAATCACTCCTAATGCGTACTCCCAGATAATTTATGGTATTAACTGCTTCCAGTTGCTGACCTGCTATTTTGTAGCTAAATGATAAAGGATCTATCTTTCTGTATATTCGCAGCACGGTGGCCGGAATCGGGATTTGAGGTGCAAACACTGCCAAGCAGACGCCTCGGACCAGGCTACATAGTTGTATGCCGTAATGAAGGCCTGTGCTACGAGAATAAAGCTTTTATTTCCCCTTGAAACAACTTACGACCTAGATGCAATCTACGAATGTTGTATGTGGAAATACGACATAAGTTAGAATGTAGCGTATCACCAAAGGCCTAGGAAAACTATTTCACATTTGTGTATCCTCCCAGATTTACGTTAGCTTAAACAGAGAAATCAACTGTTCATTCTTCTAAGGTAAATAGGTCTCATGTGTTGCAAAAAGCAACTACTGTATTAAATATCTGAATGTTATAAGGCATTTTGACCTATCTTTCCCTGTACGTGGCTGTGTGCTTCTCAGAAGCAAAATACATGCTGTCGAAAACTCTCTCTACCTACACTGCTTTGAAGGATATCATGTGGGATACATTCGTTGAACCAAATATTTTATTAAAAATATTTTGGTGAACATATGTATACCACAAAATAAATACTCCTCTTAACGAAACGTCGTTTCATGCTGGACGTAAGCGCGTAATGTCAATGTTACCAGCTACGTGCAATACGCACTGGACTTATTTGACAGTACAATGCAGATTCGTACTCACGTAAATGAAATAAACAATTTACTAACAAAGATATGATAACCATCTAAGATCTGTATCCTTTATTTAAGCATGTGTTCAAACTGTTGATATGGACTGAAAGGCACATTTGCAATCTCCGTTCGAATGAACGATGACAAATGTAATTACAGTGAAATATATTGTAGAGCATACACTGGCGATTAAACTACATACAGTATGTCGTCTGGCGCAGTTGGGGATTCGTCATCGACTGCATCTTGAGTGCTCCTCAAAGAAATAAATCAAGAGGAGTCAAATCGAAGGACCTCGGAAGCCACTTGACAACAGAATTTCGTGCTATCCAAAGTCCAGGAAAGTTCTCATTCAGTACCTGCGTTGCAACATGGGACGAGTGAGCTGGACAGCCGGCCGAAGTGGCCGTGCGGTTAAAGGCGCTGCAGTCTGGAACCGCAAGACCGCTACGGTCGCAGGTTCGAATCCTGCCTCGGGCATGGATGTTTGTGATGTCCTTAGGTTAGTTAAGTTTAACTAGTTCTAAGTACTAGGGGACTAATGACCTCAGAAGTTGAGTCCCATAGTGCTCAGAGCCATTTGAACCATTTTTTTGAGCTGGACAACCGTCGCGTTGCAGCCACATACACTGTTGAATATCCAGCGGTACCTCTTCTAGAGGAACCGGCAAAATGTTCTTAAGAAAATGTGCGTACGAATGTCAATTTAGAACGCCTGAGATCAAGTAAGCTCACAGAACGTAATTTCCTATGCTGCCGCACCGTACGTTTACGCTCCACGACCGTAGATGTTGCACCTGACGAAGCCAGTGTGGATTTCCAGTTGTCCAGTAGCGCATGTTATGCAAGTCTACATTAGCGTGGTCAGTAAATTTTGCTTCATCGGTAAAGAGCACAAGTTGGAAAAACGTAGGGTCGTCTTTCAGTTGCTGAAGTGCAAACCGACAGAATTCTGTACGATGTTCGGAATTGCGGTCGTCTGGCTAATCCCACATTCCTTGGCAATATACAATGAATCCGAAGAAACTGGTACACCTGCCTAATATCGTGTAGGGCCCCTGCGAGCACGCATAAGTGCCGCAGCACGATGTGGCAGGAATTCTACTAATGTCTGAAATAGTACTGGAGGGAACTGACACTATTAATCCTACAGGGCTCTCCATAAATCCGTAAGAGTACGAGGGGGTGGAGATCTGTTCTGAACAGCGCGTTGCAAGGCATCCCAGACATGCTCAATAATGTTCATGTCAGAGGAGTTTGGTGGTCAGCGGAAGTGTTTAAACTCAGAAGAGTGTTCTTGGAGCCACCCTAGCAATTCTGGACGTGTACGTTACCGCATTGTCCTGCTGTAATTGCACAAGTCCGTCGGAATGCACAATGGACATGAATGGATGCTGGTGATCAGACAGGACGCTTACGTACGTGTCACCTGTCAGAGTTGTATCTATATGTATCAGGGGTCCCGTAACACTCCAACTGCACACACCCCACACCGTTACATAGTCTCCACCAGCTTGAACAGTCCCCTGCTGACATGCAGGTTCGATGGATAAATGGATTCATGAGGTTGTCTCCATACCCGTACACGTCGCTCCACTCGATACAATTTGAACGAGACTCGTCCGACCTGTCGTCAACAGTCCAATGTCTGTATTGACGGATCCAAGTGAGGCGTAAGGCTTTGAGTCATGCAGTGATCAAGGGTACACTAGTGGGCCTTCGGCTCCGAAAGCCCATATCGATGATGTTTCGTTGAATGGTTCGCACACTGACACTCATTCATGACCCAGCACTGAAATCTGCAGCAATTTGCGGAAGGGTTGCACTTCTGTCACGCTGAACGATTTTCTTCAGTCGTCGTTGGTCCCAATCTTGCAGGGTCTTTTTCCGGCCGCAGAGATGTCGGAGATTTGATGTTTTACCGGATTCCTGATATTCACGGTACGCTCGTGAAATGGTCGTACGGGAAAATCCCTACTTCATCTTTACCTCGGTGATGCTGAGTCCCATCGCTCGTGCGCCACCTATAACATCACGTTCAAACTCACTTAAATCTTCATAACGTGCAGTTGTAGCAGTATTAATCGATCTAACAACTGCCCCAGACTCTTGTTGTCTTATATGGGCGTTGCCGATCGCAGCACCGTATTCTGCCTGTTTACATATTTCTGTATTTGGATACGCATGCCTATACCAGTCTCTTTGGCGCTTCAGTGTATCTAGTACCACGGTGCAGACTCATTAGCGTCGTAGCCAGAACAGTTTCTTCGTGTTCTCTGTCAGGTGCAGTATTCTCTCCTGTCCGTTTTTTGACGTTCAAGCAACCTGTTCGAACTAGCGTCTTAATTCGTACAATTGCCTGCAGCGTCGGCTATAGGGAATACGAATAGATAGCCCTATATCGCTGTACTGTTTCCACGGCATTTCTTTTATGCCTGCCGTGTGAAAGTAGTATATCCAACTACTCTTCGTTGGTGTACATGTCTGCACGCAACGAATGTTAAAGCAGAAAATAGCAGCTTGCAGTGCAGACAAACAGGCAAGTATATTGACATTCTGACAGCGTGGCCCTTGAGTTGTGCTTGGAGGTGTTAACACCGCTAATGCCGATTCCAGCGAAAGTGCTATCAAATTCTAGGACATTTTTCAAATTTTTTTGCTACAGGTTTCAACGTCAACATTAAAAAACCCTGTATCAGTGTAATTGTCCGCCGGTCGTGGTCTCGCGGTAGCGTTCTCGCTTCCCGAGTACGGCGTCCCGGGCTCGATTCCCGGAAGGGGCCAGGGAATTTCACCTGCCCCGAGATGACTGGGTGTTGTGTCGACTTCATTATCATCATTCCTCCCCATTATGATCGGAGGAAGGCAACGGCAAACCACCTCCGTTAGGACCTTCCCTAGTACGGCGGTGCGGGTCTCCCGCATCGTTCCCCTACGCTCTGTCAAGAAGCATGGACCTCATTTCCGTATAACTGTAATTGTCTTCTTATGAGCTACCGAACGCGGTTATAAAGAGTATACGTTTACGTTTAAAAGCACGTACTTGCTTCAGTACCTCGGTTGGTACCAGAGCTAAAAACATTAACAAGAAAGAGAAAAAAATACGTGTCGCTCGACGCTCTAACATTTACCTTAAAAAGACGTTTCGATATGTGTAATAGCTCACGAAATAAAAGGGATTTTACGTTTTTCGTGACTCACCCTATAAACGATATCTATATCTTACCTTTGGTATTGAAAATCGATGAAATCTGTATTCAGTCTGTCGCTGCACATAGATATGGCTCCATACGATACTAATCATATACTTTCTTGCACGTTCTTCTCTTGTTGCATCATTATATGTAATTAATAACTTACAACATGTACATGATATAAATTACTCTTATGAGGCAGCAATTGGTATTTACATCAGAAATCGCTCACAGTTCGTGTGCTCCAATATTCCTTTGCCTCATATTACAAATCAGCCACATCCTTAATAGACCACATCAGTAGTAGGACAAAGCCGGTATCGCTTTGGCGGTGGACTTGTCGCATCTTATAACCAGAGTTTTGTTCGCAATTGGAACAAGAATATGCTACATATGGGATAGGGTTCAAAGGTGGAGCCGGTACTCATTATATCCAGAATAGTGTCTAGAGATGTCCAAGATAGGGTTCGAAGGTGGGTTCATCATGCATTACACCTGCAGATGTTTTCTGTGTCTGAAGGTGGATTCACCAGCGAGAGGACTGGGTCATGGGAGCCATCTGTGACACAGATATACAGAAAATAGAGCAAATGCACTGCAACAGTAGAGTATGTGGTTAGAAGTGACTGAATGCATTCGAGTGCAGTGCTATACTATACTGTCCGACTAATCTGCTGTTCTCCCACCACAGAATGGACATCTCGTATACAAACTAGAATGATTTGGATGATCATGTACTGTCATCATGGACTTTTGGAGTATAAAGCAGGTGTCAGAGGCGCAGTGGGACGCCTTGGATGATTGTTATTAGTGGAGAATCTAGACAACCTTGTTACAAATACTGGTAATATAAATTATATTCAAAATGTTATGCTCTTTAGCAGTATGAGTTTAAATGTGCTTACACACACTGCAGAACCATTCTGTGAACTTTATTTTGCTATTTGCAGAGCTGTAGCACTGTCGAGAATAACATACATGTGGTTGAAATCGAAACTTCGCAATTGGTAATGTGTGTATGTGTGTATAGCTGTCAGCAGTAGGTGGTTGCAGTTGGGATGCATAGCTTCCTAATTGTTAGTATATAAAGAACACTGCCATGGAGATGCACTCTGTAGGTAGAGAGAGATAGGGGCCACACTTATTGCCCAAGATGCTACCTGCAATTGACACATGCAACTAACAAAT
The DNA here is from genome assembly GCF_021461385.2 of Schistocerca piceifrons. Lineage (NCBI taxonomy): Eukaryota > Metazoa > Arthropoda > Insecta > Orthoptera > Acrididae > Schistocerca > Schistocerca piceifrons. The sequence goes on from NC_060149.1 coordinate 100,510,101, forward strand.
ACCTCATTAGTGAGATAACGAAAATAAATACCCTAAAGCTACAGTTTGTGGGTACGTATCAGAGTTGGAAAGTGTAAACAGAAATAACGAAGCACATCCAGTAAGCAATAAGAGTATATACTTAAGAAAAAAAAATATCTGAGCAGCAACAGAAATCAACTCTGTGCACATGTCAGCTACCTGCTGGAGATCCCTACATAATGGAGTGGAAGTCAAATGGACATGTGGAACTGTTTCCAAACATTAAGTCTCCATCAAGTGAAGCACTACATGAATCTGCAGATGAGCTCTGTGATGGGTCAGAGCAGTACCCAGAATTGTTTCCAGTCTTCAGGTTTCTGATACATCCATCATATGCACCACTCATTGAGTCTCATATAGGTACAAATTGACTGTTACTGTACTTTTCATGACTTCTATCTAAAATGCATGAATGTGGATCATTGGGAAGAGGGGAAGTCTTAGGATCTTTTAGTAGACTGGTGTATAAGGGACGCAAATATTCTTGTAGAAAATCAAGCAACATATGGTATGACATCAATATGGCCTCATACATATGAAAAACTGTCAAAAAGTATGAAAATGACAAAATAAGTAACATTCAATGAAAACATGGTATAATCACGAAAAATTGATGTGAAATACATAGAATTGAGGGAAGTATAATGAAATATGTAACACCATGTAAACCTAGAAAAATGATGGAAATTGACCGAGAATACATAAAATTAGAGAAAAAATAGCATGAAATGGGTACTGACCGAAATCAATAAAAGTGAATGTTCAGGAGAAGAGTGAACTGATGCTACTCTTACATATACACACTTTAAAAGTAGAAAGAGGATGCATTTTAGAGATGTGGTATCAAGGCGTAATAATGACTTGTGTGTGCAACAGGAAGGATACCAGAGGTGGTGGTAAACCGCAATAAGACCTTTCATCTTCTCTGGCTACTGATCGTGGTGTTTATTTCCTTGTAATATGTCGCTGCTTCTTCATATGGATTTTCAGTTGCCAACGATCATTTCATAGGACTGTTGTGAACGTATAAGTTATGAACAATGATCAGGTTTGAACTTTGTAAACAGCAGGCGTCATACACTTCCAGAAACGTATGTAGTGTTTGTGTTACAAAGAATCGATGTTTTCTTTGGTGTTCTGGGTAGCTGCTTTATCACTTTACGGTTTTTCACTACAGTTTATTGGAGAGAAACTTGCATTCAGAATGTGTGACAAATGCTGGAAATACATTTCCTACATTGTAATATTAACAGCATTGCATTCCACATGGGAACCACACAAGTCAAGCATTATAGTGTGTTCACATGCAGGACCCTGCAGCCCTTGGAATGTGTTTATGTTCCACGATCATTTCTCTGTTTCCGATATCTTCTTGGTATGGACACCAAACACGGGAACAATACATCGGAAGTGTTAGTACAAATGTTTTACATATAATGTTTCAAATTCCTTTCCTAAATCACTGACAGGGGTTAGTGAGGTGCTGCAAATCCTGTGTGTGTACATTTGCTTGACCATTGCCCTGCTTACGGAGTTAGTGCAGCATGGTGTGTAATTTTGCATCTCAGACAACACTGATACACATTTATCTATCTCCTCATAAGATGCGTTTCCCATTCCTGGCGGTTATTTTATAGGGCTGATGCGAGCATAGGACAATTCCTGAACCATAATCGGACGTGAGCACTGGGCGCTATACACTTCTGGAAAGTATATTGTGCGTGTATCACAAAGAACCTATGTTTTGCTTTGGTGTAGAGGGAAGTAGTTTCTATCATCTTAATGTTTGTCACTGTAGGGAGTGGGATAGGAAACTTGCATGATGGCTGCATGTCAGATGTTGGATATGTATGTCCAGCATTAGAGTATTAAGAGCATTGCACTCCACATGACTAATACTTCGGAAACCACATGACATTAACATTATAGCATGTTTAAGTGAAGAACCATGTAACCTTAGGAGTGCACATGTTTATGTTCTATGACCATTTCTCTCTTATCATTACCCTCCTGGTAATAACCGCCAACGCTAGAACAATACTTCAGAATTGATCGCGTGATTGATTTGTGAAAAATGCTTCACACTTCACCTGTCTGGAGCTCCATCATGCATAAACCACACATTTCTTCTTAACCGTCTGTTATATCACCACAACACTCATATCTACTATACTCTGATAAGGGGTTCTAATCACATAAATGTGCATGCATCTGGAGAGATCTTGTGCACATGGACTTGTGCCATGAGTAAGACATTGAACAGCAGTTAACGACTCAGCTCGCTCTGTTCCTTCAGAAGACATGTAATGTAGCGGGTGTATTACATTCCTACTTCTGGTCAGTTGCAAATTAAATTGGCGACAGGGTGGCAGGAAGGGTTGTTTGAAGACAATGCGGGAAGATCTTTCAATCTCCAACCATATCCTATGAATATGAGACTACTCTGAGACTCCCATACACATAGGGGAATATGGCCAATCGGTATCATGATCGAAGTGCTAGAAATATGTAGATAACCTAACTCCATCGGTGTAGGACACCGTCTGATATACTTTGGTGTATATGTCCGACAATTAACCATGAATAGACGTACTGCACTGTCATGTATTCGCAATGTACCATATGGTACTCGCAAAGAAGTGGAAGGATGGTTAATGATGATGAAGGAATTGGAAAGCATCCTGTCATATCACTGGTTGGCGTTGAAATTACGGAAAAATTGGTAAAATTGCTAAAATTGACCTCACTATCAAGTGTGGTGCTTATCACAATATATCTTCTCTTATCGACGGTGTCTTTTCCATCCAACCCTTCCACTTGTAGGCTGTTGATTACTGCATAACTATTGACCGATACCATTTGCTTGAGATGGAGAGAGTATTTGTGTGACAACACCTTCTGGGAACGGCCAGCACCGAAACAGTGACCACATACATGTCTGCAATATGAACAATAAATCTTCTTGATCTCTTCAAAATGTGAGGCTGAGACATCACTTTAGAAGATGAGATTAAATGTATAAGTCATCACCTTCAGGAAACGGTTTCGAAACGCTGCAAAATACAGCAAACTCTTCCAATTATCAATAAGAAACACCGCCTCTGTCTTTTATTTCAACTATTCTGCGTGAGAGGATCATAGTGGAGATCAGGCAATGTCCAACTTTCTGTGAGAGCCAATGAATTGAAACGTGTTAATGTCGGTTTAGCCTTTAGCACTTGACACAAACCTCGCAGTCACGGTAGAAAAACAAAATGCGTGGCTTTGTACACAGTTGTAGTCATACAGTGCTTCGATGTGTTGCAGCAACAAACAATGCATCAAACTGCTTATGAAAAAACAACAACGCAAGAACAGTCTCCTTGTGACTGCTAGTTGATGTGGTCTTCCTCCAGCACAGGCGACAAAACTTTACACATACCCGTGGAAACGGCTTTGATCACTGGTCGTCTTCTACAGTGGACCAATACATATATATTTAAGGGGATCACCACATATGGTCGATGGCAAGACGCAGGCAGTATTTGTTTCCCCAATATATCTGAAGAGAGAGACGTAGTAAATTCTTATTCAGTTCTCTACTAGGTAACATTAGCGAAGTCTTTATAGTTCGTAGTTCCAATCCACTGGATATTGCAAATATAACTAGGGAGAGGAGAGAGCGAGAGAGAGAGAGACAGAGACAGAGAGAGAGAGAGAGACAGAGAGATAGATTGTGCTGTCAACGAAGACTCAGAATCCATTACACTGTAGTATTTCTGACGATGTAATGATAGAAACACGATAAAGGAGATTAGAATATGTACAGAGTGATATTTATGGCCTGTCATTAAAAATCGATGAATTGTAGGTGTTATGCTTCTGAATTTCTTTCTGCAATCCGCATATACTGCGGTGAATTTCCTCCTGTATGTTAATAGGCTATTTTTCTCGTTGTGATAGCTCTCTACCTGTCAGCCTTCTAACTAATGGAACAGTGCTGCCGAAATGTGATGGGATTTCGAGAGAATTACCAAGGGTCTGTAACTTGGCGGGGGACATCTCTTACTCATCGAAATCAGGAGGATTCAAATGCTACATAACGAAGACTAGAATTTTTTAAATTTGTGGTAAGATCTTATGGGACCAAACTGCTGAGGTCATCGGTCACTAAGCGCAGCGAAGCGCGGAAGATTCGTGAGAATACGGCAGATAAGTAATACTCTGACGAAAAGGAAAATGAGATACCATTTCTTGTAATTATTGTGGGCAAACATATTAGACCTACTCACATACGAAGTGTCTGCAATGAGAAAATTAGGAGCTAATACGAAGGTTTCTGCAGAGACAATCAGCAGCAGAAGTTCCGTCTTTTGTTTACTGGATAATGTAGACGAAATTATTCAGTAAGTTTTATGTGTCTGTGAATGGATGAATTGACATCTTAATAGGTAGATTAAATTTGTATTTACATCACAAGCCATCGTACGGTGTGTGGCGGAGGGTGCTCTGTACTACTGCTAGTCACTCCCTTTCTTATTCCACTCGCAAACAAAGCGAGGGAAAGAGACTACCTATATACCTCCTTATGAGTGCTAATTTATCTTGTCTTTGTGGTCCTTACGCAAAATGTACGTTGGTGGCAGTAGAATCCTTCTGCAGTCAGCTTCAAATCTCGGTTCTCAACAGTTTCTTCCTTCCAGGGATTCCCATTTGCCCACTAATTTGGTGGGAGATAATAGAAAGGTTCCTATATGGCTTATTCTGAGGAAAACATAGGTCTGCAGACGTGTACGTATTTCAGTTGTGGCAGTCAGTAGACAGGTATTTTGTTATTGCTCATTGCATCACTTTCTCCAGGATATTTCGCTAACAAATCTCAGAACGTTTCTGTTTGCAGAAGGGATGAGGGGAAACATATTGTTCAACATCCCAGTATTTAGTCGAGCGAAATTTAAGCACCCAGTCCTTCTGAGAAGGATAGGACAACATTTGCGGGTCTCGACTCATTAACAGCTGTCTGGTACAGCAAGCGATGGGATGTTGGTCAGGAACAGTACAGCCCGGGTAGAGGTTTGTGACCCTGTGGCAGCTGTTGACATGCAGCCCGGTTGAGGAGGCGCCATCAGGGTGTAGACAAGAATTAAACATCCTATATCCCTCCGTAGATCGATGGGTGTCAGCACGATTAGTTTGGGAGCAGTACACCAGAATTCTAAGTGACTTACTTCCACCAGCATGATAAGACAACCAAGACGTAGAACACAATTAGCACTGGATGTCATCAACGATAGTTACCACCCATTTTGTATTGGAGGGAGTGACTTCCTAGCCTGTGAGAAGACTGTAGTGATATCATGGAAGCATCTGTATTTGTTGCCTGGCGAGTGTAATCTTACTGCATAAAAAAAAAGATTCTCACCATGCACAGGGACTCATGATTAATTTAACTAACAAGAATATCAATTAATACCAGTGATGTTCTGCCTGGTGGGTGGAAGCGATGGCTTGGGTACCACGGATATCATTCAAGACTAGGAGCGGTAATCAAGGGTTTTTTTCGTTGTGGCGAGATCTTTTAATGGGAAGGGGCAAGGAACCCATGTGCTGACTGAGGAAAACCGCCCCTGAATGTATGCAATCCGCACTAGAAATATGCGTTGATGCTACTTTGTCCCACTACTCACATTCCAGTGTCCAGTAGACCATAGGCCTCACAGAAGGACTAATACAAACTTATATTATAGTAAACATTATTATCACATATTCCACTGTATGCATACCACTCAGTCCTTGCAAAAAACCATGATAGCCTGAAAATTTTTCATTTCTAACTCCATACCAAGACCACTAGAGACTGGCTATTACAGATTAAACGTTATGACTCCATAAACCAACTACGACTCACAGCTGTTCGGATTTTTTGATGCACACACTAACTTGCTGCGCTCTTTCCACATCATCAGTGCGTCCCTGTTTCGCTGATATATGAATTTCGAACCTGACCAGGACGCGATTCTACGTAATGTTTTACAATAGCAATTTTTTTGACATTTATAGAAATTGCTACTGCTACAAACTTAGGTAAAAAAAACACAACAAGAATATAATCGTTACATGACTTGAAAATGACAAACATTTTGCAAAAAATTTTAATAAATCAACATAGCAAACAATTAATACACATAATTGTTATCCTGGTGTGTACTGAGTGTGGATACGTTATAAACTGCCCACATCAGAAGACCGGACTCGCTACACTGTGCATTGACATCTGGTGCAACGTACCAATCCACGCCGAACAGAATTGCTGATGTACTGGTTTCCAAAGGTGGATCAACAAGGTAAGAAGCAGGTGATGAAAATACTTTAGGTCATCAGTATCAGTAACTCCTGTCCCTGCCTCTATTAGGATCAAAACGACAGGATGTGAAGTAGTCACCGTAGAAAATTAAAATATAAGTAACTTGTCAGCTATTGGTCAAAGACTATGATCCATCAGTATGAAAGTACCGATCATTTGTGAAGGCTTGCCTCTCGTCTTTGTCAGTCAAAGGTATTATGGCTGTCATGTTTCATATACATACGTCGTCAAGCAGCAGTTAAACCTGCCTGTTAATTACAGCTCAGTCCTGGAACCTCCCCACAAAACCTAGATGTTTGATAACAAAACTATTAATAATTAACTTACCATCTTCCATTTAGTATCAGCTCTACATACTCATCTAACACAGAGGTGGCAAAAGTTATGGAATAGCGATATGCACATAGACAGCGATACTGTCGCGTACATAAGGTATAAAAGGGCAGCGCACTGTCGATGCTGCCATTTGTGCACAGGTGATACATGTGAAACGGTTTCCGACGTGACTATGGCGGCACGACGAATTAACAGACTTTGAACTCTGAATGGTAGGTAGAACTAGAGACGTGGGAAATTCCATTTCTGAAATCGTTAGGATGGTCAGTATTTTGAGATCCATTGTGTCAAGAGTGTGCCGAGAATACCAAATTTCAGGCATTATCTCTCACCAGAGAGCACGCAGTGACCGACGACCTTCACTTAATGACAGAGATCAGTGGCGTTTGCGTAGAGTTTTCAGTGCTAACATACAAGAGACACTGAGTGAAATAACCGCAGAAATAAATGTTGGATGTACGATCAGCGTATCCGTTTAAAAAAGTGCGGTGAAATTTCGCGCCGGCCGGAGTGGCCGAGCGGTTCTAGGCGCTACAGTCTGGAACCGCGCGACCGCTACGGTCGCAGGTTCGAATCCTGCCTCGGGCATGGATGTGTGTGATGTCCTTAGGTTGGTTGGTTGGTTGGTTTGGGGAAGGAGACCAGACAGCGTGGTCATCGGTCTCATCGGATTAGGGAAGGATTGGGAAGGAAGTCGGCCGTGCCCTTTCAGAGGAACCATCCCGGCATTTGCCTGGAGTGATTTAGGGAAATCACGGAAAACCTAAATTAGGATGGCCGGACGCGGGATTGAACCGTCGTCCTCCCGAATGCGAGTCCAGTGTCTAACCACTGCGCCACCCCGCTCGATTGTCCTTAGGTTAGTTAGGTTTAAGTAGTTCTAAGTTAAGTCCCATAGTGCTCAGAGCCATTTGAACCATTTTTTTGAAATTTGGCGGTAGTAGGCTATGGCAGCAGATGCCCGTTTCGAGTGCCTTTGCTAACGGCACGACATCGCCTACAACGCCTCTCCTGGACTCGTGACCACATTGGTTGGACCTATACCATTGGAAAACCGTGGCCTGGTCAGATGAGTCTCGATTTCAGTTGGTAAGAGCTGATGGTAGGTTTCCAGTTTGGTATAGGTCTCACGAAGCCATGGGCTCAAGTTGTCAACAAGGCACTTTGCCAGATCGTGGCGGCTCCATAATATTGTGGGCTGTGTTTACATGGAATGGACTAGGTCCTGGTCATGGACTTCATGTTCCGAAACAGCGATGGAATTTTTATGGACGACAATGCGCCATGTCAGAAGGCCACATCTGTTCGCGACTGGTTTGAAGAACATTCTGGACAATTCGAGCGAATTATTTTACCACCCAGCGAACATTTATAGGACATAACCGAGAAACCGGTTCGTGTACAAAATCCTGCACCGGCAACATTTTCGCAGTTATCGACTGCTATAGTGGCAGCATGGCTAAGTATTTCAGCAAGGGACTTCCAACGACTTGTTGAGCCCAAGGCACGTTGATTTACTGCACTACACCGAGCAAAAGTAGGTCCGAAACATTACGAGGTATCCCATTAATTTTGTCACTTCAGAATACAACCTGTGCCGTCATTAAGTTCAGATGTTATCAAATCACGTGCTAAGGCTCAGGCCACTCTCGCTGGCCTCATGTGTCAAGGTTACGTTGCACTTATGATATAAAACTGTCTATCCAGAAATAGGTATGAAGAAGGTATAAATGTCACAAAGTGACAAGCTATTTCCTAAAAATCCATACTGCACCTAACACTGTAGGTTCCCCCTCCCCTTTCCTCCTTGTTTGATCTGAGCTAACGTTTCATCACTAATGGACGCGCGAGATTGACCTACCATGCCATTCAAAATTCTTTTGTTCGGAACGACAATGCAGTTGTAATAGCCGCTCATATTTATCTTTTCTATACAGGGTGCATCAAAAAGAATCATAATCGTAACTATATTGCTTGAGGTGTGTGCGTGAACAAAGTACTATTGGAAAGAGCAAACTCTCGAGTTTTACATGGTTCCCGCTAGGTAGCAGCAGTGTGCGCCCACTTCAGTTGTAGTAAAAATTGTATCGGGACATTAGAAAGTGTATTGAGTTCTACGTTTTGCGCAGTGCGGGTCAATAATAATTGTTCCGCGTGACTTTCGTACTAGGTATCGCGTGGATCCTCTTATAGCACAGAGCATTAGACGATGGCATGAACAATTCCGAGAAACAAGCTGTTTGTGTAAAGGCAAATCGCCGGGCCGTCCCCGAGTGTCTTACACAGTCGAAAGCATCCGCAATAGATTCACATGGAGTCCGCAGAAATCCGTTCGCCGTGCAGCTCGACAGCTCAACATGCTACCGATGTCCGTCTCGCGAGTGTTGCGTCGACATTTACACATGAAACCATACAAAATTCAGCTACTGTAAGCTCTTCGTGAAGGTGACAACGTGTGGAATTCTGTAATTTCGTTCTTGGCAAGATGGAGGATGACAGTTTTCTTCCACACTTAGTGTTTAGTGACGAGGCAACATTCAATTTAAATGAAAAATGTGAACAGCCATAATGTGAGAATATGGGGTACGGAACAAGCACATGAAGTTGTTCAACATGAGACGGACTCTCCAAAATTTAATGGTTTGTGCAATTTCACGGGAAAACGTATACGGCCCCTTTTTCTTTGCCGAGAACACTTTACAGGAAGCACGTATCTCGATTTGCTTGAGAACTTTCTTTTCACACAGTTGGAGACTGATTCTAATGACTTTATTTACCAACAGGATGCGACACCGCCACACTGGCATCTCAAAGTGCGGGAATTTTTAAATGAAAGGATTACTGAACGATGGATCGGTCGCACTGGACCAAATGACTCCGCCTTACATTACTGGCCTCCAAGGTCACCGGACGTGACTAATTATTTCTTGTGGGGGTTTATAAAAGTCTCTGTTTATGTGCCTCCGTTACCAACAAATAACAGCACCTGTGGAAGCTGTACTCAAGATGTGCTCGCTGCAGTGTGAGAAGAATTTGAATATGGCACTGACATATGCCGTGCATCTCAAGAAGGGCATATTGAACACTTATGAAAAGAAAGCCAGTTTCACGTTCATCAAAAAACAAAATTCTTTGTATATGTTTATTATATAGACGTGCCAAATCGGATGACTCTTTCTGATACACCATGTACTTTAAGAAATTTATCGTGGGAGTGATTGCTAAATGAAAGCCCTAGGTAAGCTAACTCCACCACAGCTTTTTATCAAGTATTCGTTCACTATCGTGGAGAGTTATAATGGAGGCTCACTAGATTACGAAACATTTAAGGCCTTTGACTTTGACCGATCTGACTAAATAAAGCAAATGCAACGGAAACGCTAAAATCCAGGACAATCCTGTAACGACGACCTATTTGCTTCACTACAGAATGCATTTTCAGTTGGTTACTTATTTTACATGTTAGCTCTCTGAGGAATGGGATTCGGAACTACCTTCATTGACAAATAACTTGACCATCATAAATCTAGTGATTTATTGCCAATGATTAATAGTGAAAAGAACGTTATCAACAGTCCTCATTTATTAATCTTAACTGCTATAGCTTATACATGAGGTAGAGGAATAAAGTGAATTTATATAACAATCAGCATTGCAAAGCCTCTTTATACATATAGATTACGATCTGCTTGAGAATGAATTTATCGTCATGCAGAAGCGTTGAACTGCCAAATCAACAGTGAAATGCAAGAGGGGAAAGCTGTGGCTTGCATTAACAATAGAAGTTCTAGAAGAATTCTATGAATACCAAATGATGGGAGTCGTTAGATTTGCTGGCCCCAGATTTAGCCAGCTGAAGTGACCGCTAAGTAAATAGTGTTGATGGCTAAGCACGTGCCATTCCTTAACGTACCGTATTGAGAACTGAGAACTCGCTCAGCATCACGACTGCATAAAACTCGATCAATGCCCCGCACATCATGCAGAATTTAATGATTCTATAGGGAAAGGATCGGTTCAAATTTAACCACGACGAACATAAAGAGACCGTCTACACAAACGGATGCAAGACCCTAAAACATACTGAATGCATGATACTAAGTTTCACTCGAAATAGAAAAGTAATTTAAATATAAATTTAGTCACTCGATACGCCTGAAGGTGCTAACACCAACAGGCTTAAACGCGTCCTAACGCACAAGATATAAACCGATATAAAATTACGTCTCCATCTTTCAGCTCAGCATCCAACTCACCGGTCGCTCAAAGCCATGTGTCCTCTAAATACTTTTCTAGCAACACTTCGACGCAATTCCCAGCGTTACTTCCCTGTAGAGGAGGCGGCTAACTGACCAATCTCCAATGCCCACCTAAAGCGTGATGCACTAACCCAATAACAGAACCTGGAAAAGCGTGGGCGTTCGTAGGCCTAAGTACTTTTGCAGCAGCGAAAGCTTCGAGAAGGCTCTCTGACATTTTACTTGGCAAACTACAGGACCTATAAAACAACAAGAGTTTAAAGGCAGCGAGAAAGTTCGGCTCTGCCATTGAGACTTGGTCCGCTAACTAAAAATGGTTCTGAGCACTATGGGACTTAACATCTATGGTCATCAGTCCCCTAGATCTTAGAACTACTTAAACCTAACTAACCTAAGGACAGCACACAACACCCAGCCATCACGAGGCAGAGAAAATCCCTGACCCCGCCGGGAATCGAACCCGGGAACCCGGGCGTGGGAAGCGAGAACGCTACCGCACGACCACGAGATGCGGGCTCCGCTAACTAAATTTATAAATGAACGCCAAGCGAATTCTCTCTAGCCTCTCTGAGAAGAAAAGATACGGAACCTTTACTGACTTTGAACTAGACCACCATATGCCCGTTTTATGTGGGTTGCTTCCCCAAGGATGGTGCATGAGAAGACATGAGGCTGTTTATCACAAACGATTTAACAGCAAAATAAAACAAAACAAATGTCCTACAGAATGCTTTCTCCAAGTATCGACGTGTAAAAGAAATATGAACCTGATAGAAGAAATAAATATAGGAGAGTATCAAATTATCAAATGAAAAATTATGGAAGAGGTACAAAAATAACGTCCATTTTCACAGTCTAAGGCATACAAATGAAACGACACTGCACTAGTGAGGAAAAGTTCAAGCAACGCTTTCTGTCTAAAATTGCTTTTTATCGTTTGCAATTTAAGTAACGCTACACAAAGGTAACTTAGTGGAGCCGTAAACGGAAGGAGATAACTTTAGTTCTCCATCTGGCCATCTGCAGTTACATTTTCCGCTTCTGTTCTAGACTTCGTGAGGCTGCAAGCGTGCTGCGTTTCCTCTCAGACCACTAGCAAGCCGATGGATTAGAGTTTTTACTTTTTTCAGTTATTATACATTCTTGCAAATTTGATGGTCTTAGCGGTATTCTGGGTGTGCTGGTAACAACTTTCACTACATGTTAGGGGCGTATTACCTGATTTTTTTGTTGCCATATAAACTTAACTAATGACAAACAGTTTTCATGGATTGCTTTGGAAAGGAAGCAGCTCATATGACTAAGAATATTTCTGCATAGCTTTGCTTAGTTCCATAATTACTGAAACAATTATTTTCGAATATTATGCATTTATCTACCTTTATTTCGCACCGTTTAAAGACCAGCCGAGCGTAGGGCCCTACTCTGTGGCTGCTTAGACCAATATTTCTGCAACATTGTTTAATCCATGAACTTTTCTTGCTCTCTTTCTTCCATGTTGGTGGAAGATATGGAGACGTAAGCTGCTCAGCACTGACGGGTGACAATTCTTTTTTTTTTCCCTTCGTGTGTATTTAATGGTGTTAGCTATAAATTCTGTTGATTTCTGAATTAAATACCTTTACCTTTATGCATACTTATAGGATGCTTTCTCACATAAACCCTAATCTGTATGGCATAAAGTTTCCTTGAAACACGTGGTAACTATGAAATTTCTGGTTCGACAGAAAGATTCTTGTACAAGTCACTATCAAACTATAGGGCTGCCCTCAGACTCTCTGTGAGTCTGTCACTTCGCTGTAAAATCAACTCGTCGTTTGAGTGTTGTTCAGCAGTTTGATAGTTACCTCTTATTTCAAACACATTTAGTACGTGGGAATGTACACCCGTCTATAGAGCGTTCGTTGCTATAGGTACACTTTCCTTTATAAGTAAGAGATTCTTCCATGAATTTTGCACAGTATACAAACGATACTTACAGGTGTAAGTAACTAGAATTTATTTAATTGAAGAAAAAAAGAATGAGCTGTTACATTTTAAACTTCATGTGTAGAAAAATCAAGTTCTGTGGTTAATTACCTGAACTATTACCACAGTTTTTAATTGATTTAGAAAATTCTAGAATTTCAGACACCTGTAAGTAAGGTTTGTATGCTGTGCAAAATTCATCGAAGAATCTCTTACTTATGAAGGAAAGTGTACCTACAGCAACAAATGCAGCCAATGATAAGTGAAAAAATTATAAAATTTCATACGTAAAAAATTTATTTTGTTATGATTTTGAACTTCCACTCCTATAAAATGCCCTGTGGTGCCTGTCCTGTCCTCCAAGTCGGCCCGCTTGACGTCCTATCCCCCCCCCCCCTCCCCCCTTCAGGTATCTTCGTAGAACTTGAACTGTCTGTTTCAGTTAAAATTATTAATATGCTGAGATAAGGCCAACAGACAAGCCATTTCCATTAAGGGTATCTCGAGCAATATTAGTAAGTGCGAGACAAAAGTTTCTTATTGAACTATTCGTTGGTTGCCGAGAGCCACTGGACATTTAAACTATAAATGCACCAGTCATAACTCATATTTCCCACATTTATTACTGCTACGAACATAAAAGCGCCATTTCTTTACTCATATTTTTTATCTGTTCTCTGAATTAACGTCTTCTCTCACTGAAATAACTATTGGACTGTTAGCCTAGTCGACCATCTCAGAGAAGCTGAATTCCTCCAACAAAGAAAGCATAGTAATCCGTGCAATTAAAAACACGGTATTAGGATGTGAGGTCAAAAATAAACAAAATTCCTCTCTTTAGATCACTTACCACTATAAAGAGATCGCGTGTGGCCGTTTTCCCAACAGTAAAGTGGATGTGTGAAAACCACAACACGAGCAAAGGTGCAGGTGCAGACTTTAAACAGCGAAATGCTTCAGAGGGCTCAGACTGAATACTAATTACGACAAAAACACGGTCGCATTTACGCTGAAGAAATCGTCATATCATTTGTCTAAAGCGATTTAGTGAAACCACTGAAATACTAGGTAAGAACTTTTCCATTTCTAACTGCCTTTTTGTCGGACGTTAGACACGAACGACCCCTTCTTTTTTCCCTAAATCAGAGTGACCGAATAGTGAATAGTAAAATGAGCCCTGTTTCTCGACAATACGAACCCGTCGTGTAACACTGCGCCAACTAGCTCTGAGCAGCTCCCTCCCTCTACATGAAAAATATGAATAAAGATAATTGTCTTCTGGAAAACACAGAAAAATGTTATTTGCTAGAAGGCGAACCTTGCCAGTCACGTTTTATACAAGTACAGGCGTAGAGCTTAAAAAGCTAAAATGAAAAAAAATCGCGTTAATTAATTCTCTTTGATGTCTACAAGCTAAGAAGCTGTCCAGTAAATTAATTAGTTTCTAGGAGATACGCTGTCAGATTCGTAAATGCTCAAATATTCCTTAAACGTCAGACTGCAGTTATCCTAGACAGAATCACATTACTGCATGTATCTCTTCAAAAAAGTTACTTCAGCTCTTGCCCTGTAATATAATGATTCCTAAATAATATTGCTAGTGACTTCTTACTGTACACGAACTGTACTGGGTAAACCTGAACTCCACCGACAGACTTTCAGAAGTGCTAGAATAGATCAACACAAGGAAAAAAAAATGCCTAGCTAACGTGGGCTCTAAAATGGATACTTTAAGAGTCACGTGCACTTCATCTTCGCTATGTGGGACACGTCTCTTTCCCCTGAAAGCTTTCCGTTTTCCATACTTTGAGATTTGGTAGTACGGGCTAAAAATGAAACTCTTCCTGAACAGGCCATGAAGGCATAACGGTACCGACCGGCCGCCGTGTCATACTCAGCCCATAGGCGTCAATGGTTGCGGAGATGGAGGGGCACGTCGTCAGCACACCGCTCTCCCGGCCGTACGCCAGTTTACGACACCGGAACCACTACAATCAAGCAGCTCCTCAGTTTGCCTCACAAGGTCTGAGTGCACCCCGCTTGTCAACAGTGCTCGGCAGACTGGATAGTCACGCATCCAAATGCTAGCCCAGTCCGACAGCGCTTAACTTCGGTGATCTGACGTGAACCGGTGTTACCGCTGCGGCAAGGCCGTTGGCAGTATGGGCTCAACCTAGAAAAAATTATCGAATAAACGTTGACTCCATAGAACATACCTGATGAGCTATGAGTGCCTGCTCTTCGCTAGGTATGTATTTTAGAGCCCACGTTTACCGGACATTTTTTACCTTGCTTTGCTCCATAACACGAGGGGTGTTCAGTAATTAATGCAACCCCTTCTTTCTGAAAGCAGGTTGGCTTTTTAAGGATTCCAATGCACCATATTATTCCCCACTCTTTTAGCTACATAAAAGTCTATTTTTCATCATGATCTCCGTTCAATGTGACAGCCATACGCCATCTTACTGGGAGGGCGTGTCTGCTCGCATTGTACCAATCTACTGGTCGATGTCGGAGCCAACACCTTGCTGTATCGTCAGCCGGAGTGGACGAGCGGTTCTAGGCGCTACAGTCTGGAACCGCGCGACCGCTACGGTCGCAGGTTCGAATCCTGCCTCGGGCATGGCTGCGTGTGATGTCCTTAGGTTAGTTAGGTTTAAGTAGTTCTGTTCTAGGGGACTGATGACCTCAGAAGTTAAGTCCCATAGTGCTCAGAGCCATTTTTGAACCTTGCTGTATCAATAACCTTCCCACTGCGTGCATTTTTCATTGAGCCAAACGGATGGAAGTCTTCTGATAGGCGGCGGGGAACCCAGCGGGCACAAAACTTTGAGTGCCCCAGCTGGTGGACGAGTTTGTCAGCACTACCAACAGACACGACCAGTTGAGCAGCGAGGTGATTGATTGTAATCCGTCGATCACCTCGAATGAGAGTGTCTGCACGTTCCAACATTGCAGTAGTCACAGCTGTGTGCGGCCGTCCATCACGCGGGAGTTCGGACAGGTTTACGCGATCTCTTTGCGATCATAACGGACACCTCGGCCAACGACTCACCGTGCTTTTGTTCACTGCCAGGTCTCCGAAGACTTTCTGCAGCGCTTATGAATATCTTCGATGTTCTGGCTTTCCGCCAAAAGAAACTCAAAAACGGCTCTCTGCTTGGAACGCACCTCCGTTACAGACGCAATTTTGAAAGCTGCATATAGCGACACCACCAATCGGGACTTCATGAAACTATAGGGGATGAAACGGTAATATTCCATGATGTCACACCCTAAATTCCGCATTTTTTCACCCGAAACTGGCCGAGAAAAGAAAAGTGTTGCATTACCTATCGAATGCCCCTCGTACCTCCTTCCAAAACATGGAAAGCAAAGAGTTTACAGTAAAATAGACTTGTTCGACGGCATCGAAGATGAACAAGTGCCCACAGCTCATGAGGTATGCATTTTATAGCCCGTGTTTAGTGGACATTTTTTACGTGTATCGGTCCATACTATCACCTCTTAAAGTTTGTTAGCGGTGTTCAGGTTCATCCTGTAGTTAATTTGTGACAAGAAATTACTGCAACAATTTTTATGAAAATTGTGAAAAGATAATACTTTCTAATGATGATTACTGCTCACAAAGGAACGCTTCCGTTGGTAAAACCTGTAGTCAAATATTGTGTAAGTTTTTCCACAATACTTTATAATGTCATGCTTGGTTTAATACTCTTAGGGGAACGGAAGTTTGCCACATTACTCATGAATACCTCTGTTAATTGCTGCCTTGCCATCATTCTGTGTATTTTAGTATGCTAGATGCCTCTTCGTTGTCCAACACAAGTACGCGAGTCTACTTACTATATTCCTGAAACAGTCATTACAAAAATGAATATTTAAGAAATATGTCACTTGTTAGATGTCTTGTAGCATTTGCAGAACTGTACAACTGTGGAATTGCGTTAGGTTACATTATCTATTTTGGTTAAAAAAAACTTATCGATAACAGGGCTCTTTCTAATGTCTATTCATTAAAAAAAATTTGAATGATGTCAATAAGCTTCCTGTTACGGTGAACAGTAATGATGTTTACCGAAGGACTATATTCAGACAACTTCTCAATTTTCAATAACACTGACTACTATCGGCTGTATACATGGGAACATAGTGACAAAAATATTACAAGATCCCATACAGAAAAGAAAATTTACATATTTATCAGTAAACCTAAAACTTATGTTAAATTTGACGAATCCATGACACGGTATAAACGAAGTTTGAAAACAGAATTCTGAATAACGAAGTTACGTTAAAACTTGGAATAGTTTTCAGATGCACAAATTTGATGTATCACTTGCAAACCGAACTCACATAATGTCCCACGATACTGACAGAATTATCAATTTAGCGACAGTTTGAAAAAGAGTCAGAGCATATAGTCGATCGTGACTACAAGCAAGAGTATCTCCATTCACCCTCCTTCCAACTCTAAATTCCAGATAGCTTTGAGTTATAAGCTATCCCAGCAACATTGTACCTTCAGTTCGCTATGGTTTTTTCTCGTGTTACTGTCAATATCAAAAACTGACAAAATGTGTATGCAGAAAGTACTCACATACCTGCATGACAGCAAAACAATACATACAGATCACATACGAACTAATTTATCTGAGTTAAGTAAATTTTAGGTAGTAGGTACCTATTATTATACACTCTTGCCCACCCTACGTACTCCTTGATGTGAAAGGCTAAGCTTCACCTAGAAAGCTGCTGCTAATGTAGCTCAAGAGGTACCCAGCAATACTACGAGAAGCCATCACTACACAGGCACATCACTTCCCAGGCGCTTCCTCAGGTCGAAGCATCAGCCTCCAGACGGAGCTTGGAAACCAGAACTATGTTCTACTTCCACAGCACGTCATATCCACCCACTGGCAGTGTTGCCTGCCACAGAGAGCGTTATCAGCCGTGGAGTACCTTTCTTCCACAAAATACGGGTGCGGACGGGGATCCTTTTGCCAACAGGGACAACAATCGTCCCACTACCGACGCTCGTTCAGTTCTGCCACAGCTCCACCACAGTTCCTGCAGTTACACTACGCAGCCACCTTTCCGGCAGTTCTGTTACGAAGCTACTAACAGCTTCGTCTCTTCTACTCGCTAGTTACAGAATTCTACAGTGATTACAGCTCTGACGTGGCAGCTGCTGTTTACAGAGCAATTGGAACAGTTACCAACGAATGTCTGAGAAATACTTTCATCTATAGCGACTAAATCATAGACTACCAAGAGACAGTAAAGTTATTAGATTCAGTTGTATTAGGTATAGGACTCCATTGCCCTGCATCCAACTGCTGAAAAGTGAGTGTATTGTACATATTCATTGTTAATAAATGATATTTACGCTTTTAAATTGCGTTGCCACCTTATAGCGGACAATAGTAGAAATGTCATTTTCTGCTAACGCAGATGTTTGGGCTGAATGGGTAGTGACATTCAGTAATAACAACCCAAGACTGGTGAGGAGAAGAAAGGTTTGAGACCAGTATCTCATTACTGTTGATGAGATCAAAGTTTCACAATTACTGCAAAAACTTTTCCACTTCCCAACACTGTTGACAAGGCAAAATGCTTTTGGACCAGCACAAAATGTTGGCGACAAGGAATAAAGTGACAACGAGGCAGTGCAAACCCACATGATTAACCTCGTCAATAATGGCGACGAGCAACAGCCAAAAGTGGCAAAAACACGGAACTAAGCGGACTTCCTCCATTATTTTTGAGTGCATGTTTTACTTCCACTTTCGTGTCAATACGTAATTATTACATTTTAGGACTGCTAACCCTTTCCTTTGTAGGAAGATTTTTCAGAATTTTTAAAACTATTTTTATTATGTGTTTCAGACATGAACCAACCAGAACTATCTTACAGCACATAGCGATTGGTGGAAGCCTCATTAAATACTGGGTAACTGAGCTACGGCGAACAATTTCTCCAGTGTGCCGAGCCGTGTACAGGCTTCAGTTACCTCCGAGTCTACAAGCTGCAGTGTTCGTTCGTCGTCTCAGAGACTTAGGCTCCGTACGCCGGTTCTGGACTCTACGTAGGCATCACTCAGAGGCACAGTGACACGACTTTAATATTTTAGAGGACCTATGATAATTCAAACGTCTAACTGTACTGGACATTCACAAAAAGAAACATCATTTAAGTTCAGTATTCTTCATATTCAATAAATACCATTTTATTACAAATGTTTGGGAATCTTTCTGATTGAAGATCACCTACACCGTTGTCCTGCATATCCCACAATGGAACTATCAGCAAACCAGGAGCACATGGCGACCATCTTAGCCCGACATGGTGACAACAAGGACGAAATCCAAAAGGATCTACAACAATTTAAGATATCGCCACCACCCTTACCGGCATACAATCTGAAACTTGAGAACTGAAACGATTGTATTCAACGTCTGAACCAGCCCTTCCATCACGCATCATGTATCAGGTGATGTGTAACGAAATTTATTCTTACCAGCGTTTTTAGACCCCACTGTATTTCAACTTGTCCATAAACTGTCACCTATCTGCGAACCTGTCACACTCTCCTGTTCTGCCATTAAAGATATAGTCGAGAAATATTTTGATTCGCAAGTCCATGTTGCTGCTTCCGGAGACAGATTGTTTCAATGTTTCAATAAGTCAAATGAAAGCTATAAAGAGTAAATTACTCAGTTACAGGTCCTAATTATGGTGTATAAATTTCATTGCGAAAATGATCAACGTAAGACATCATATGCAGATTCTCTAATTTGAGATATGATTTCTGGCGTTCCCCGAGGTAGTGTTATAGGCTCTTTGCTGTTCGTTATCTATATAAACGATTTGGGAGACAATCTCAGCAGCCGTCTTTGGTTGTTTGCAGATGAAGCTGTCGTTTATCAACTAATAAAGTCATTAGAAGATCAAAACAAACTGAAAATCGATTTTGAAAAGATACCTGAATGGTGCGAAAAGTGGAAGTTGGCCCTAAATAACGAAAAGTGTGAGGCCATCCACATGAGTGCTAAAAGGAACTCGTTGAACTTCGGTTACACGATAAATCAGTCTAATCTAAAAACCGTAAATTCAACTAAATACCTAGGTATTACAATTACGAACAACTTAAATTGGAAGGAACACACAGAAAATGTTTTGGGGAAGGCTAATCAAAGACTGCGTTTCATTGGCAGGACACTTAGAAAATGTGACAGACCTACTAAGGAGACTGCCTACACTACGCGTGTCCGTCCTCTTTTAGAATACTGCTGCGCGGTGTGGGATCCTTACCAGATAGGACTAACTGAGTTCATCGAAAAAGTTCAAAGGAAGGTAGCACGTTTTGTATTATCGCGAGATATGCGAGAGAGTGTCACAGAAACGATACAGGATTTGGGCTGGACATAATTAAAAGAAAGCCGTTTTTCGTTGCAACGTAACCTTCTCATGAAATCCCAATCACCAACTATCTCCTCCGTATGCCAAAATATTTTGATGACACCGACCTCCATAGGGAGAAACGATCGCCACGATAAAATAAGGGAAATCAGAGCTCGTACGGAAAGATATAGGTGTTCATTCTTTCCGTGGGCTGTACGAGATTGGAATAATAGATAATTATGAAGGTGGTGCGATGAACCCTCTGCCAGGCACTTAAATGTGATTTGCAGAGTATCCATGTAGATGTAGATGCACTCCCCTGACAAATTAAAGGAGAACCTGCTTAGTCTCACAAACTCGTATTTACAAGACAGTCTGCCTTTAAGCATACGAACAAAGGTATGTACAGTGGTGCTCAAAAGTATCCGAACGACCTTAATGCATTTCGCCTGATTCGCATGTAACCCGCATAACGCAGCTGTCTAGCAAGTCCTCTAATCGCTCCTCGGCACAGTCGTTTGACTATTGAAAATGGTTCCAACAAGTCACCACTAGAAAACACTGCTCTGTAACGCAATAACTCAAGATGTAAAGTAATAACACGATACTACCAATATCAGGAAACACCTTATCACAGATGAGACTGTCCTTAAGGCTTGTAAGCTCACATTCATTACAATAAATGACATACCTGAAATGCTACCACTTTCATTATTATGTCAGATAGGTAATGCACGTAGTAAGTTCGTCGTAGTCATGGTTTCCTCTTCAAAGTTACATACCGTACTTATTATTTAACACAAAATGACATTTTTAACGGACGCGAATTCCTACCCAGCATCTATTGTCCCTGTTAACGAACTACGAGAGATGTTAAATATTGCTTCTTCACAAGTAACTTACTTTAAATGCCGTGCGGTAAAGCTTTGTTTTGGACAGGGATTCGAACCCAGAACCTAATCGGATTGTTATCGAAGCATAATCAACTGTGACATACCGGATTATCTGGGCAATAGCTAGACGTTTCAACTGAAATGACGAGACGAAACATTAACTTTTTCCTTCCCAGGACTCCAAACCGGCACCTATCTCTGTTATATTCTAGAGAAAACGAACGTTAAATATGGGTTTGTTACACCAGCAGCGACATGTGAACATGTTTGAACTAGAAATAATATAACGAAGAGTTCAGTGCTGCCTGGGAATCGAACCCCACACATATCGTTGTTGACTACACACAAAGAGACGTCAGCTAGCGAATCTTTCTCCACCAGAAGCTCGGTATAACATCCTTGAACTTGCAGTGATCTCGCAAATAGTTGTGTGTCTCACTGGGAGTCAAAAACATCAGATATCGTTAGTGTTGACAACGAATGAAAATACATAAAAAATCGAAATTATTATCCACCCGCAGATAGGTGTTCTCATGCTAGAGCTTTATAATACATAATGAAAACTTTAGTGCCGGGCCACGATTCGAACCCATTCACGCGCAATATGTGGAGATGTTGAACAATCGGCAGCTTTGAACAAACAACTAATTGTAGTCGAGCTGTATTGTCACGAAGGGATCAAATTCCGCGTTAAGGGCAGTCTGAGCTGCATTCTCAGTCCAGAACCAATTTTATCGACATACAGAAGCTCAAATAAAAGATGGAATAAGTGTCCTGTGACCCAACATAGCATTTGTTTCATCAATAGAAATAAAAACTAATATAAGAAAGGTTACTGGTGATAGAGTTTCCACATGTCGCCACTACTGACTTTATTGAGGTTCAACTTAACGTGTACTTGGTAGAGAAGGAATATCACGTTTAATGTGAATTTCAAACTACAATGTCATTATATCTTCTTCACTTGGCGTAGCCAGAAGAGAATAGAATCTGTCTCTCTCTATCAAAAATCATCAGTAGAAGTTGGAATCGAACCTAGACCATAGCCGGCCGAAGTGGCCGTGCGGTTAATGGCGCTGCAGTCTGGAACCGCAAGACCGCTACGGTCGCAGGTTTGAATCCTGCCTCGGGCATGGATGTTTGTGATGTCCTTAGGTTAGTTAGGTTTAACTAGTTCTAAGTTCTAGGGGACTAATGACCTCAGCAGTTGAGTCCCATAGTGCTCAGAGCCATTTGAACCACTTGAACCTAGACCATAAGTATATACACCTATCATCAATCCAACAGACGATCAAAGGCTCTGCTTTTTGACCCATTTTTCTATCGTAACGCCGTTGCGCCTCACTGGATGAGAATACTGGCACACAGGCTCCCTGT
Source organism: Schistocerca piceifrons (assembly GCF_021461385.2). Taxonomy (NCBI): domain Eukaryota; kingdom Metazoa; phylum Arthropoda; class Insecta; order Orthoptera; family Acrididae; genus Schistocerca; species Schistocerca piceifrons. The sequence goes on from NC_060149.1 coordinate 100,532,703, forward strand.
AGTTTTTGCTACATGTTCAGTACATTTATTTACTTGGTTGACCGAATCGCCATGAACTAGCTGCCTCGGCTACCCAGTGCATACATTCGACTCTATTTTGTAATCATCGAAATAAAATCAAGTAACTGCCACCTAAACAAAACTGCCAACAGTGTAGGATGCATAAATTTCAATAGGAAGTGTTCCCTTCCACTTGAGCTACTCTATTGCGCTATCTGTTTGTCGAAAACGTCGTGCAGTGAAAAAGAAAAGCTGTAACTGTCTGTCTCTCAGAAGTCTAGATCCGGCCATATGCATTATCTCACAGCACTGTGGAATGCGGAAGTTCTGTAGAAATTGTTCTTGACGTGTGGAGCGACGTGACAACTCATGGCGTAACAGTAAGCGTCGCACGCTGTAGATAGGAGGTCGCGAGTTCCAGTAGATTCACTGCTACATTTTTTAAAACGCAATTCTGCTGTTTGCTGAAGTTATCAATGAAACTTTGAACATAATTCCCTTCACTTCTCAACCGAAAATAGTCGGATGTGTAAAAAGGGATAACTTCTGCTACATTTTGTTCTTTTCAGGTTAAATAGACGGCCAGGCGGCAGATGCATCTCGAAACTTTTGTATTATGTATGAGGAGAACGCATCGTGCCAAAATAAGTTTGAAAAGTATTTTCTACATTAGCTGTCACGTGGTAGTGGCATATTCTTCTTCTTCAAAGCTTGTTTGACAGTTTTAACTCAGAACAAGTTTTCTACATGCATGTAATCAATAAACTGCATGTACATTGTAAGACTGTTATAGATAACATCAGAGAATTCGCATCTATCGTTGATGATTAATTACTCTCTGATGTTTACTATTGTTTTAACAACACTAAAAGAAACCTTATTGTGCACTGTATTATAAGAAATAAAATAAAACTACCCACGATAACCTTACAACGAAAGTCTGTTTTAAGAAAACTAAGTAACTGTACGCAAGCGTGCCTCTATCAGAACGAATTAATAAAATACTACACACTGTGTTCAATTGGTATGCTGTGTCATATTAAAGAGGTATGTAAATGTGGCATTTCATAAGTAAAGTTATGTATTCCTACAAACTCAAAATTTGCTTGTCAGCAGGGGAAAGAGGCTTTACCTGATGTGCAGCATTTTAAGTTTTTCACCATTGCACTATGAGCCGTAAGTATTTTCTTGGCATTTCCTTATCAATGTTTGGTCCAGTGCTGGTAGCTCTTTCACAGAAGGGATAAAAACACGACAGTCAGAGAGACTGGAACCGCGAACAGTAACAGACGCTTTTTCGCAGGCTAGCATGACACCACATAGCTATCGAAGAGGAGCGTGTCTGGTCATCATTTTACGAGGTCAATAGTGGCTAGAACTCGTAAACTGCTATTTAAAGGACGACATTAGTTGTGATATCCACGTGCAACGACCTTCCTGGGCTGAAAACGGTAAATTTACAATCTTTTGTTGCACCTCAAGTGATAATAACTCAGATTATTCGATGGAAATTACAGGAAAAATCAAGTGACCTTTGAGGCTTAATTACGTGCACACCAGGAAGTAACTCGTGGAGCACAGAGTTGCCAAACACACCTGGCCTTGTTGCCAAATCGCAATTACCGTACCAGCAGGGAGAAGACGAACCGATGTGTTCCTACAGCGGGCTAGGAAATGACAATAGCTGGCGTATCAAGACGCGGCTGCCACGGCCTGGAATACGTAATGCGTCTGATTCGCATTTCTGTAACTAGGTTCGGGGACTGGAGCGTAGTTACTAACAATACTCAGAACTGACTGCAAACCAAGCACCATAAATCTGTAACTCTCATACTTGTTTTTATATTTCTTTCATAAGTGTACTCAAAACTAAGAAACTCATTCACGGGCGTTTTCCTGCCTGGCCGATAGTCGAGCACGACAAACAAATAAAAATAAGAAAAGATTGTGCGTCTTTCTGTGTGTGTGTGCGTGCGTGTGTGCGTGTGTGCGTGAGAGAGAGAGAGAGAGAGAGATAAATATGAAAAAGAATGAGAGAGAGAGTAAAAAATTGTTGCAAAGAAATTAAATCTTTCATTAAAATGATACGTTCCACATCCTTACGAAATGTCGTACTCATGATCTATTGAACAAGTATTAATCAAATCAAATGAAATCTAAATCATATTGCTAACTAGCCATGAAAGGCCATGAATTACCGAAATTTTCGCCAATATCAGTAACCAAATCTAAACTTGAAAATAAAAGACGACAGTTTTTGTAATAAACCAAGACTTCTATCAAGACCCTTTCGTTTCTGTTAATTAACCACGAAAGATGTCTGAAGGTAGGAGACGAGGTACTGGCAGAAGTAAAGCTGTGAGTACCGGCCGTGAGTCGTGCTTCGGTAGCTCAGTTGGTAGAACACTTGCCCGCGAAAGGCAAAGGTCCCGAGTTCGAGTCTCGGTCGGGCACACAGTTTTAATCTGCCAGGAAGTTTCATGTCTGATATACCTCCCTTCAGAAGTAGCAAAGTGTTCATGCTGTTAAAGATGAAGCGCTTGATGTGAAGTTCTGTGACGGAGATACCAACCCAACACGTAATTGGATTATTAACTAAGTAAAATCAAATGTTACCTATCGGTTTTTCTTAACGGCTGCTAAGTGTTTGAATATAAAATAAGGTTACAAATTTTTGTGTCTGAATGACAATCGAACCGCACACTTACCGTCCTTCTTTATCATCCACGAATATAGATTAAGTATCAATTGCTTACTCACCAACAGTAAGATGTGTGCGTGTTTGACTAGAAATAACGACACCTATTGGAATTGTTGGCAACACATGAACAGACATTAAAAATGCATGTTAATTTTCACTAGGAGGCTGGTGTGCACTTGATAGGGCTTGAAATGATTTCTTGAATATTTTTGTACTGGATCGGGATTCGGAACCTAGCAGAACTAGAGAAGATTGCAGTCTTGGGAAAAGGAACGAAATGATTGAACTGTACTGTTCTGAGAGATTCAGATTCTGAAAAGAGGAGATACGAATTCGAATCACAGTGCAGCACCAAAATTCAACATCTCTAGCTCAATCAAGTACAAGCAAAATAAGAGCCCTTTTCCTTTAAAGGGCTATCGGTTCATCAAATAAAATAAAATTTTCTAATGTAAGTAAGTTTACTGGCGACAGCATTTCTGTAACCATGACTTCGCCGGCAGCGGTGGTCTAGCGGTTCTGGCGCTGCAGTCTGGAACCGCGGGACTGCTACGGTCGCAGGTTCGAATCCTGCCTCGGGCATGGGTGTGTGTGATGTCCTTAGGTTGGTTAGGTTTAAGTAGTTCTCAGTTCTAGGGGTCTTATGACCTAAGATGTTGAGTCCCATAGTGCTCAGAGCCATTTGAACCATGACTTCCGCTTATGTCATTTCCCAACGTAAACCGGCTCTGCCCAGTTGGTAATGAAGGAATGTGATGTTTAATGCGGATTTTGGATTATAACGTCTTTATCTTGAGGTTACCAGAGGTAAAGTAAATCTGTTTATGCTTCTTAAAAGTAAATGCCTGAACCAACGCACTGCACCTGTGATAGTTCATTCCACCAGACCATTGTGGCCACATTTCCCAGCCCCAGGAGTGTGCTGTAACTGATGACGTGCTTAGCTTACAAAATTAGTCACGGTGGAAAAATGCGAGTCTATTAAATGGTTAAGTAGAAGCAAGCTTCTGACGCGGAGATTATGCTATTCTCATGTCAGCGGGATGTAAAGACTCTTCTAGGCATCATAGCCTAGATGTGGAGCCATTTTGAAATTTTCACTAATTCGGCTAATTTCTTAGTTCGAGAAAATCCACTGTGAAGTGTGAAGTTACCGGATAATTCGATTATTACCGTCATTAACACTATCATTTTCCTCATACCGCTGCTGAAATACATGTGCTTGAAGCTCATTTAATGCATTTTCATTATTATAGAAGGAGTTGCCCCAGAACAGGTTCTTTCCCTGTCTACGGAATCCTTTTCATGTTAATATCAAACATTAGCAATTACTTGTAGATTACATTAAAACTAAAGTAACTGATGAAGACGTTACTTGATAACAGAAACGTGCTGCCTTTCTTCGTATACTTGCGTCTAAAAATGGCTGTCGAATACTGCCAAACCAAAAGCCAAGGGATTTTACTGCCTTCCGATATACATCTACATCCGTACTCCGCAAGCCACCTGACGGTGTGTGGCGGAGGGTACCTTGAGTACCTCTATCAGTTCTCCCTTCTATTCCAGTCTCGTATTGTTCGTGGTAAGAAGGATTGTCGATATGCTTCTGTGTGGGCTCTAATCTCTCTGATTTTATCCTCATGGTCTCTTCGCGAGATATGCGTAGGAGGGAGCAATATACTGCTTGACTCTTCGGTGAAGTTATGTTCTCGAAACTGGAGTTTATCTATCATCTCCATAACGCTTTCGCGATTACTAAATGATCCTGTAACGAAGCGCGCTGCTCTCCGTTGGATCTTCTCTATCTCTTCTATCAACCCTATCTGGTACGGATCCCACACTGCTGAGCAGTATTCAAGCAGTGGTCGAACAAGCGTACTGTAACCTACTTCCTTTGTTTTCGGACTGCATTTCCTTAGGATTCTTCCAATGAATCTCAGTCTGGCATCTGCTTTACCGACGATCAACTTTATATGATCATTCCATTTTAAATCACTCCTAATGCGTACTCCCAGATAATTTATGGTATTAACTGCTTCCAGTTGCTGACCTGCCATTTTGTAGCTAAATGATAAGGGATCTATCTTTCTATGTATTCGCAGCACATTACACTTGTCTACATTAAGATTCAATTGCCATTCCCTGCACCATGCGTCAATTCGCTGCAGATCCTCCTGCATTTCAGTACAATTTTCCATTGTTACAACCTCTCGATACACCACAGCATCATCTGCAAAAAGCCTCAGTGAACTTCCGATGTCATCCATAAGGTCATTTATGTATAGTGTGAATAGCAACGGTCCTATGACACTCCCCTGCGGGACACCTGAAATCACTCTTACTTCGGAAGACTTCTCTCCATTGAGAATGACATGCTGCGTTCTATTATCTAGGAACTCTTCAATCCAAACACACAATTGGTCTGATAGTCCATATACTCTTACTTTGTTCGTTAAACGACTGTGAGGAACTGTATCGCTGTCAGTTCTTCCATATTATTTTATCGACGTGACCTGTTTCAAGTTGTGTACGACAGAGAATGTTTTAGAAAATAAATTGTTTTCCTTTCCAATAAACGGAAAGATTCTATCCAAGTTCAAAATTTTCGCAATATTAGTTAAAATTTAGTATTCGCTTCTATAATGTAGTAATGTATTTCACAGTTGCAAAACCAGCATCCGACTCGTTGACCTTACATTTAGTCGCTGACCATAGATTCTAGCTCAGAGTGACACGAGTAAGACTGTTGGCCAGTGCTCTTTGCCACCGGAAAATACGCAATTCACTCATTGGGCTCCGTAAGTACACTGTAACAGTAATTTCTGTGTGTATGTAATGCATACGGATTGTAGAATTCAGTGGTGCTCTCTCTTCCACTTCTGTATACAATATGCCTGACCTAAACGACCCCTTTATCATTACAGGCCCTGGGCAGCAACATCATACTGACAACAGTAATGTGCTTATACTGACAACCTCACTGTTCGTTTTACCTGATTTTGTAATCACTTAAATAAAGCAACATGAGCTTCCAGTGGGAGACATTTCGTCCCCCTTTTCCTTCTGCGAAAATTGTCAGTAAGCTTTTTGCCTTCCAACCAGCGAAATGCGGCAGAGTACGGCCGGTTAGCGATTCACAAATCACGATTTAGTGCAGGTAAGACGATTTCTTTAAAGATTGTCGTAGCTGGCTTGCCCCTTTTTATATCGTCTTATGCAGTAACGTTCACAGACAGCGCAAACAGGAAAAGCTCTTTATCCAGGTACGAAGGTTGTAAAAGATACTTCCCACAGTTTGTGTCACATTGATCTTTTCGTCTGATAGCACTGCGTAAGTGTTTTGTCTAAGAGATGTCACAAGTAGTGTCCCTGTAGCTGTGGGAATCATTGGTTGAAGACGAGTTTAACACCTATGGGTACAGTATTGCTAAATATTCAAAATGATTATCAATCTAAGTCTGAGTTCATCCACAAACTGAGGTGTATTTATAATATTGAAGATAGACTGTGCATCCTTGACTTCCTTGAGTGGGCATTGGAAGGTGTTTAGACACACGTACACAACACTATGAATACTTCGAACGCTATAGTTAAAGTTGCTCTCATCAACTAATTTTTTTTTATTCTTCTTGGTCTTCAGAGTCCAATATGTGTTGTAGATACAGTCTCAGACAAAAAAAAATTGACCGCTTAGTCGTTCGTGTAAGGTGGACAATACAGTTGTGCTTCACTCAGAATTCTATGTCTGGCAATACGCTCGATCTGGCAACATTGTAGACTGCGGCACTTCCAGAAAGAAGTCTTGACTGCGGTCTGAGTATATCACTCTTGACTACTATCGTAGTCTTGAGGTAAAACGCTAGGCTAGTTATTACGACGTCTGGCAACCGAAAGTGCACGTCGACAAAATTTTTATTGTCCCTTTCCTCTCGGTGCTGAAGCTATGAGTGTAATTCAAGCGAATCTACAATATATTTCGCTTTCTGTCACATTGGTAATAACAGTTAGGTTCAACAATATTTTAGCGAGAGATTTCTTGGCCCACCATCTGCCTCTGAACACCGCATGCGTCTGAGTTCTCTGGAACCCGGTTGCTGCCTACCGGCGGGAGTTGATGCACTGCACTGCCTCACCTTCTGCTGACAGTATCTGCTCCACTCCTCACTCTCGACGGTGTAAAACGCTTTAATGCTGTTGAGTGGTGACCCTTAAAATCTGTCTACAATTTGTATTTCACACTCGATAGCAACGGAGGCACAAAATCGTTTTTCTTTGATGAGTGTTTTATTACACTAGTATGCAGTACGTCAATGTGGAACAGAATTAATTTTATTGTTTCTGATACAGTGCGCATAAATTAAAGCGTCGCATCCTGTTCTTTTTCCTTTCACAGGAGGTTCTTCAAATAATTTATTTTTGTCATGGATTCATATGTATTAGTCAAGGCACTGAGAGTAACTGCAATGTAAAGTGTTTGGTTTCTTTCTCTGATTCCCTATGGTAAATGGATGCAAAACATTATGTTAATACCTTTCAGAACCTGCTCTATAGCTACTCAGCCAAATTGCTTGTTTTGAGGTTGATACATTAATTAATGTAGAAGTGAACGCTGTTCAAAAGTGATATTTAAAATATTCAACTGGATTTAAGGAGACAAAGTTGCCCATATTTGAAGCTACCCAGAGAAAAAGAAAGTTGCTAGAGCTGCTGTTAGCAAATGTCTGCTGAGAGGTCCTAATCGCTATTGTGTAAATTTGGCATAGAGGCCCTATAGTAATCAAGAGGTTCATTTCCTTCATACTTATCACCCTGGCATGTGAATCTTCAGTGAAGAACAATATTGAAATTCGTATCGTTGACGGTTGATTCGAATTCCTTCAGAGGCACTTGTGTTGTGAAGCAGCTTGGCAGGCAGAAATCCGAGATCTATGACCATTAACACAACTTACTGAGTCGAGCTACCCAGAGCACTCGATGCGTAAGGGTTTTCTTCCGATTTCATTACAGAATTTTTTCTGGAAATTTGCTGCTCCATAAAATAAATCAGAAAAAAAAGTTCACACACGCTGACCCCTACCACGGTTAGAATTGACGACTCATTGAGCCGTTACGACACGAGACGTACCACGGGTCTACGGACACACTGTTGCCAGCACGCCACTGTCATCATGGTATTGGTCGCTCAGGCTCATAACGCATCGTGAAAGATAATAACTGTTGTCACTTATGGGAGGAATAGCATTTCTTTAGGCAAAAAATTGAATTTTCTGTCTCAGTGTTTTAGTTTACATGAGGAATATATAGCACGAGTCATTCAAATGAAAAGGGAATATCAAGTGAATTTAGCGTGTTATTTCAGTACCATACGTCGAAGTGATTGCACTGTCACAGTGTTTCCAAATGTTTGTGACGATGTTGCCAGTTCTCAGCTGTGCTAGGAACAGCTCTGTAGCAGTATGCGAAAAGTATCCAATGTTTGTATCATAGGCGGATACGGAGAGGAGGCACGGGGTTTGATTAATATGCAGCGTTTTCTCCTAACAGTTGTGTCAAACATTCAGGTGTATAATCTTACATCACGATTAAAGTTTCCCATAAAATACATACGAATAAAACACTTACCTTGTTACTTTGTGACAAAAGGTTATTTCAGTAGAATAAAAAGTCTTTGGAAATCAACTCTGCCCACCTGTCACTAAAAGTAAGATAACAAACACTTTGCACCTCGAAATCGGTTGCATCTATGTGCAGTCTTGTGCTCATACAAGTAGAATTTCATGGATTCCACGAGAATGTAGAAAAATGTTGGTGCAAATGGAAGCTGTAAGAATCACAGTTAACTAATTATGCTGTGCCACGTAATAATCAATTCATTTGAAAATTCAGAAGAGAAGAAAATAAAAATTATGCCCATTAAGACAGAAACTAAAGTTCAGATGCAGGAACTGTGCAGATCTGCGATTTTTCATTTTCAGATCTATAAAAATAATGTATACTGTCGTATCGGCCGCCGCACAGCAGCCGTCAACTCGGCGCGGCGTGCTACAACACGCGCGACACACAGCGAGTAGCGCTGGCGCCGCACACGATGTCAACAACTGGCGCAAGTGAACGCGTCGTCGCGGGGTTAGCGGCAGCGTACACACCACTATCGATACGGATTTCCCTGGTGGCGCTGCCCTTGCCACCAGATTGAGCAACCGTATAAGGGCGCCATCTACCAACACTCTGATTGGCCGGACCTGCGGATTTAAGCGAGCTCCCTGGGCCCGTTTAACCAGTTCAGTCTTCGCCGATGACTGTGTTACTACCCGGTTGTTCGATTCACGACGACCGAACCGTATTGTCGCCTCCCTGGCTGGAAACTGGCGACGTGTTGGTATCGACTGGTTGGCAGTGGTTTGGACTTGTATTCTCTACTAGTGACTCTGATTTCTCCTTGGCGCTACAGCCAGCGAAGTGTTGTGTAGTCGAACTTAAGTTTTCTTTCGAGTGACAGAAGGTCAAATTTGGTTATTACGGAATATTTTTTGTGTTATAGTGCGGGAATAACATATACTAACCAGCGTATTCATTGCTTTCGTAATCGTTCCCCTCTTTTAGTCTTCTAATGATGATCCACACCCATGAGTCTGATTGTTTCTTTGTATTCTTCCATCAACTCTCTTTGTGTGTTATTGCTCGGTGTTCAAAAAGCAAAATATTATGCCTGTTCCCACGAAGTATGAGAGTTACTGATTTATGGTGCTTCGTTTGCAGTCAGTTCTGAGTATTATTAGTAACTACGCTCCAGCCCGCTGTACGAACACATCGGTTCGTCTTCTTCCTGCTGGTACTGTAACTGAGATTTGGCAACAAGGCAAGGTATGTTTGGCAACGCTGATCGACGAGCTACTTCCTGTTGTGGACGGAATTAAGCCTCAAAGTTCACTTGATTTTTTTTTTTCCTGTCATTTCCACTGAATAATCTAAGTTATTATCGCTTGAGGTGTAACAAATGATTGTAAATTTACGGTTTTTAGCCCAGGAAAGTCGTTGCACTTGGAAATCGCAACTAATCTCGTCCTTTAAATAGCAGTTTACTAGTTCTGGCCACTATCGGCCTCGCAAGATGAAGCCCAGATACCTACCTCATATGTGGTAATGTGATTACCTGTTATGGTTCGCCGTTCCAGTCTCGCTGATGGCAACGTTTTAACGCCTTCTATGAAACAGCTACAAGCAGTCACATCAAACATCGATAAGGAAATCGCTGCCGGCCGGAGTGGCCGAGCGGTTCTAGGCGCTACAGTCTGGAACCGCGCGACCGCTACGGTTGCAGGTTCGAATCCTGCCTCGGGCATGGATGTGTGTGATGTCCTTACGTTAGTTAGGTTTAAGTAGTTCTAAGTTCTGGGGGACTGATGACCTCAGAAGTTAAGTCCCATAGTGCTCAGGGCCATTTTGAAACAAGGAAATCGCAAGAAAATACTTTCGGCTCATAGGGCAACGATGGAAAAACTTAGAATGCTGCACAATAGGTAAAGCCTCTTCTCCCCTGCTGACAAGCAAATTTTGGGTTTCTAGGAATACATAACTTTGTTTATGAAATGCCACATTTGCGTATCTCTTGAGTATGACACAGCATACCAATTAAACACAGACTTAATCGAAACCTAAGTGAGTAGTATTGTACCAATTCGTGCTGACAGAGGCAGCGTAGGGTCTTGATTTAACTATCGTAGTTTTTCGTGGTGAATATACGCCCTTTGATGCAGACATCCCGTGTTGGTTGGAGGTGAATTCGGATGCCGATGCAGTAGGGGCTACGATGTCTGAAGTGGGCGGCCACAGCAGTAGTTCCACTAGATGACTGCGATAAAGCACTTATTTGAAGAAAATCTTTGGAATATTATGAGCAGAAGGAAGTCCCACCGTTGAGAAAGATGCTTATATTTTCAAAAACTGAGATAAATTTTCAGGGGGTGGAGGAGGGGGGGGGGGGGGAAGGAAACATTTCGGAAAATTTTGAAAGAGATGGGATTTCGTTCAGAAATATAAAAATAAGAGAACCATCCTTACAGAACGTTGCGACACTATTGCATAGCGTCCGGAATACTTTAGAGCAATTAGAAACAATGAAAAGGCGCCAAATTAACCAGTGGTATTCCTGGATCAAACGTGGTATTATACCATGAAAGAGTGCTAGTATAATGGAGAAGTTCCTGGTGTAACGACTAACACCAGAGCAACGCAAAGAGCTATTGTTGTCCACGATGAGGGAGCTATGGGTTTCATAGAGAGAGCAGAGTTAAGTTATGATTTGAAATCTAAATTCTAAGATTATCACAATAATACGAATGTGGACAATTATCACAAATGTTTAGACGAGAAATTGATTCCTAACATTATTTGTTGTTGATGATAACGCATCGTATCATACCGTTCAGTTAAATAAAGCTCCCACTACTTTAACTCTCAAAAAGGACGTAATTGAATGGCCCATTCAGAACAAAATCAGTTCTGAAACGATCTTAATCATAATGTTAGTCTGGAGTGTGAAGACGGATACAGAAAACTGACGTGCGGTAACTGTTTCCAGCGAAACAGGTACAGCAGATGGATATGGCATATAACCTTGCGTTGTAGTCAACCACTTCCTGACACTAATTACCAAGGATAGTGCAGCTGAGCTTGCATAATTAGTTGTGTCGTGCTTCCTTTCCTCTGTAATCCCGATATCACGCTGAGTCAAGATAAGAAGACCGAAGCGCACTCACTCCCGGAGTGCAATAATAGTGTGGTGGACTCGTACTGTGCGAGGACGCTGATGTGTACAGTACACGTCAACAACCGGAAAGGCCAACAGACCGATGCGGCCAGACGCGGAGAACATGAGCTGAGCAGGCTACTCGACTGAAGTAACCAGTGAACTAGTTCATCAGTGCTAAATTACAGTCTAGTTCATACCGTCATGTAAACCCACAAAAAGTGTCAATTATTTCTATGAGAATGTATGTTTTAATCATTGGAAAAAGACCGGACATAGGACAGAGGTGTGGAATAAGAAGCACAACCGACAAAAATCTGACGCTCCGGTATACTGCAATGGTTAACAACAAGAAGTCAAGTATTCTTCATAACTAACACGTGCAAATTCCAAAATTTTCATGGGCAAAGGATCAGCCGGATGCCATCTTTTCTCTCAGCAGTTATCTGTATCTCAATCGTTATCTGTAACTCTTCGAGTGCCATTCAACTTCCTAATTGACACAGGGTCGTCAGTTTCAACAGTTAACCTGGAAATTATGATCGCCGAATTTAAGAGGCAATCAAAATACGCTGTTCAGTTACAGCAATCAGCAGGGTCCAGTAAAAGGACGATTTTCAACAGATGTTACGTACAAACAGGATTCGAAACAGATTGCATTCGTAGTTGTAAATTCAAATAAAGCCACTAATTTACTAGAACTGAATGTCATCAATGCTTTGAGCTCCACCATTGACGGAGGTGTGAATCAACTACAAATTGAAGTTCCGAATGGGAAGTTCACATACCTGTTAGAAAAGTATATTTTTTCTGAAGCAATAAGTAGTATTAAATATTCCAAGGCACACATTATGCTGAGGCAGAATGCGGTACCGAAATTTTATAAAGTGCGCATCATTCCCTTTGCGTTTATTAAACAGCAACTTTGAATTATTCCACCTGCTTTGATTGCACTCCTGCTAATGTTTTTTGTCTCATTTTCCACCTATCGTCCAAGTATCTAAGTAGTGTACACGTACTATGTACATGAATCTATCAAGACGTTAATCAGACTATACCTTATTTAGATTTACATTTCAGTCCATTAGTTTAATAAGTCACAGCCGCAAAACACTAACGCGGATTCTTTACAGAAGAATGGAAAAACTAGTAGAAGCCGACCTCGGGGAAGATCAGTTTGGATTCCGTAGAAATGTTGGAACACGTGAGGCAATACTGACCCTACGACTCATCTTAGAAGCTACATTAAGGAAGGGCAAACCTACGTTTCTAGCATTTGTAGACTTCGAGAAAGCTTTTGACAATGTTGACTGGAAGACTCTCTTTCAGATTCTGAAGGTGGCAGGAGTAAAATACAGGGAGCGAAAGGCTACTTACAATTTGTACAGAAACCAGAAGGTAGTTATAAGAATCGAGGGGCATGAAAGGGAAGCAGTGGTTGGGAAGGGAGTGAGACAGGGCTGTAGCCTATGCCCGATGTTATTCAATCTGTATATTGAGCAAGCAGTAAAGGAAACAAAAGAAAAGTTCGGAGTAGGTATTAAAATCCGTGGAGAAGAAGTAAAAACTTTGAGGTTCACCGATGACATTGTATTCTGTCAGAGACAGCAAAGGACTTGGAAGAGCAGTTGAACGGAATGGACAGTGTCTTCAAAGGAGGATATAAGATGAACATCAACAAAAGCAAAACGAGGATAATGGAATGCAGTCGAATCAAGTCGGGTGATGCTGAGGGAATTAGATTAGGAAATGAGACACTTAAAGTAGTAAAGGACCTTTGCTATTGGGGAGCAAAATAACTGATGATGGTCGAAGTAGAGACGATATAAAACTTAGACTGGCAATGGCAAGGAAAGCGTTTCTGAAGAAGAAAAATTTGTTAACATCGAGTATAGATATAAGTGTCAGGAAGTCGTTTCTGGAAGTATTTGTATGGAGTGTAACCATGTATGGAAGTGAAACATGGACGATAAATAGTTTGTACAAGAAGAGAATAGAAGCTTTTGAAATGTGGTGCTACAGAAGAATGCTGAAGATTAGATGGGTAGATCACATAACTAATGAGGAAGTATTGAATAGGATTGGGGAGAAGAGAAGTTTGTGGCACAACCTGACTAGAAGGGATCGGTTGGTAGGACATGTTCTGAGGCATCAAGGGATCACCAGTTTAGTATTGGACGGCAGCGTGGAGGTTAAAAATCGTAGAGGGAGACCAAGAGATGAATACACTAAACAGATTCAGAAGGATGTAGGTTGCGGTGGGTACTGGGAGATGAAGAGGCTTGCACAGGATAGAGTAGCATGGAGAGCTGCATCAAACCAGTCTCAGGACTGAAGACCACAACAACAACAACAACAGCAACAACGACAACATTTCAGTCTATTACTGTCAGTGTGCTGATCCCATTAGTGTTCCAAGTTAACTAGAAGGTATTAAGCATTTTACTTATTAATACAGTACAGTACGACTGAGCTGAGATGTTGTTCTGACTCTCTGGTACCACTCATTAGAAAGACAGGTATGCAGACTTTATAGTAACTATTTTGATTTTCCTGGAACTAATCGACTTACCAGATAACCTATGTTAAAAGTTGGAAAATATCTAGATTTTTCCATTGTAGATTTAGCCATTGTACTTGTTACAGTCTGGCTTTTACCACTATACCTTCGTTACCGTATTCTTTTTTAACTGAATGACAGCCTTCCCTAAGTAACTGAGGTGTTAACTAAGAAACTGCGTACTCCATCGTAAATTTTAAGATGACTTCTGTACTCGTAAACAGTGCAGTCATACAAAATGGTTCCATGAAATGCCACATCTTATTAACCCACCACACATTTTGTAAACCAAATTACTGTCGTAACATATAGCTCATCCAGATTAGCAAAAGCTAACCTAGCAGTTTTTGAAACAATTACATAGTTTCCGAGAAACGAAAATATTCATACACCAGTCTTTATAAGGCCAGCCTCATCCCAGAATCTTCTGTCTGCGTACCACTCGTAACATCTTAGCGTCTCCCGTCACTCACACTAGTAAAAAGTTTGTGAATAGCTAGAATAGCTAGCAGTCGCTTAATATCATGTAGAGGAGTCCGTGATTTGCTATCACCATGCTTACATCTCCGCCAGAGTCAGCGCCAGATTAGCACATGAATAACATCTACGTGAAAAGTCGGGAGACCGCCACAATTCACTACAACGCTAAAATCGGGTCCCACTCTGCTCCCTGTCGGACCACATGTAACACCACGCAGACAAATTCTTTGTCATCGATAATTGTCTAAGTGTATCCCTGTGAATCAGTTAACATGTGAACTTCCACTAGTGACTTGTATTATCTTTCATGCACTTCTCTTTTGATTCTATTTGTGAATTACTACCAGTTTGCAGATTTACTGAGTCTATGCGCTGGATATCCATTATTTGTACTGAAACGTCGCCTTAGAAAAATTATATAAGACTGTGCTTAAACTGACACACAGAATTTTTAGCGCAACGCAATCTGACTTTCAAAAATCCCTACAAAAGAATGGCCCTGACTAACATTAACCTATACCTTTCACAAATCACTTACCTCACAAAAATCTTCGTTACTCTAACTAATACAATACAGCGAGCGCCACTACTGCCAGCTAAATAAAATATTCAAACTACGGAAGGCACTAACTACTGATAGGCATAGTTAGCAAATGAAAGATTTTAATAGAGAACAAACAATGTATTTACCTTAATAGTCATAATATATATAGCAGTTCATGACATCCAGTCTTACAAATTTCAAAACTCCGCCGTCTCTCTCCCCACATCCACCATTGCTGGTGGCTCACCTCCAACTGCGCAACGCTACGTGCTGTTCACATCCAGCTTTTATTGCTAGCGCGTTATTGTAGAGAGAATCTCCTTTGTAGTTGCAGTCTTTCACTGTTGTACAGTAAAACAGTTGTGGCATGCATGTAGATTTGCACCAAGTATTTCGCAGCTGCGCTTGCAAATAACTAGATATTATTTTCAGCGCTATGTTAATGTGTTCTCTTATTTTTGCTGTTCAAATTGTGCTTTTTTTGTGTTATCGTGTGAAATATTGTGACAATAATGGCGTGTGAAAAACGTAACACTGGGCTCCAAAGTAAACTGAGAAATAATAGTGACGACGAGCGTAGCTTACCAACACCACTGTGTAATGAATTAACAGACATTCAAAGTAGTAATTTGGTAACTGTGCATAGGGAAATGGAGCGGGCGTCAAATAATGGTGTCGACAGTGAAACAGGTAGTGAACAGGGAAGCATTATCGATCGATCGGTCGGCAACAGCTCGCCTCAGGAATCGGGAATGACAGAACACAATATTGCAAATACTGTAGACTCAGGTTTTGGGTTCTCACCATTTTCTCAAATGAGTCAAGACACATTTTCCGCTTGTCAAAATGTGAATGTTGCCGGTGCAAATTCACTGCCGAAAAGCACTGAGGAACATGTTTCAGACACCGGTGCATCGTTATTACAATTAATGCAACAAATGGGACAAAATCTTCAAAAGTTTGACACAATGGAACAAAATCTTCGGAAGTTAGACACCACGCTTGAACAAACACATGAAGATTTAATTACTGAGTTACATAACATTGAACCGAAATGTCAAAGTCTGTAATGACGTAAAAACACAAATTTGTGAGCATTTTCAACCCATGTTTTCGCGGCATGAAAATGCATTACAGAATCACGAAGCAGCCATAAAAGAACTGCTAACTATTCTTCATGAAAATCATGAGACCTTGCAAGCTAAAATTGACTCAGTTGCATCTACTGATTCGGTTACGCAACTTGCAAAAACTCATGAAAACTTAAAGGACACAGTAGATACTCTGATATTGGTTCAGAAAGACACATGGAGGAAATTAGTTCATTATCAGAGAAAGTAGTCGAACTTTCGGATCAGCTAAATAATTTATCTACAAAGGTAGATGATGAGCTGAATGACACAAGACCTGTAGCCTTCACGGACACTGAAGAGTATGAACAAATTAGAAAATTCAAACAAAATCAAATCAATACACAGTACAAAAGAGAAGTCCAGGAAGTACAAGATCAGTTGGCAAAAGTAATACAAGAATTACATATTTCAGAGGACACTCGTGCTCCAACACGGGAAGAGGAACTTAGAAATACGGAAAAGTCACAAAATAATAACACAGGGCATTTCGGAAATTATGAAAGAAGTTGGTAAGGTGCACCGAATTTTGAGATGGAACCGCTGACACGACGTAACAATGACCGATATGCGACTCGTCGACATGATTTTGACTATAAACTGTTTATTACTACACGTAAATTCAAAACATTTAAGAATTCCGGCAACGACATTCATCCACAAGCATGACTTCATCAATTCTCTCATTGTTTTCCTTCCAACTGGTCATTAGAGCACAGATTAGAATTTGTGTGTGGCTATTTAGAGAATGAACCAGCTGTGAGAATGCGATCGGTCATTCACGATTGCCACAGTGAAGGAGAATTTTATCATGCCTTCCTCTCAGCATATTGGTCTCAAGCTACACAAGACCGAGTAAAACATAGCATCACAATGATGAAACATTTTGATCAATCTGAAATCTCCAGTCTTGTGAATTATTTTGAAGACATGCTGCACAAGAATCAGTACCTGTCAAACCCATACAGCCCCTCAGAACTCATCCACATTTGCTTAATCAAATTGCCTGAACATTTACGACATATTATTTTAGCAGGACGTTGCAAAGACGACATTGAAGCTTTTCAGGGACTGTTACAAGACCTGGTAATTGACACTGACAATCGCGGAACGCGAAAACGGGAGCACAACAATTACAGGTCACATCTGTCACAATTCCACGATGACAGAAATAATACACGACAAGTCTATTCTTACAACGTAAATCATGACCAAAACAGACATCACCCGTATGACAACTGTTGGCAGAGTAGTAATAATTACAGGGAAAGATCACATTTCCATAGTAATGAATATGACAGAGATAACCACAGAAACAGACAATATGGCAACCAGAACTATTATTATCACAGGAGACAGAATAACTTCAGACGCAACGGTCCATCGTGCAGTGATAATTCAGGGAGAAATTCTCCACCACTTGACCGACAAACAAGAAACTATGTAAACTACCGACAAAACGACAGACCTGAATTCCATCAGAACTGGCGGGATTCAAACAGAGCAGGGCACTCTCGACAAGGTGAATTTGTAGAAGTTAAGTCTCCTAATCCCAATAACGATGCACGCCAACAAAGAGACAGACAATGACTCGCACCGCAGGCAGCCACGTGCGCCGGCTGGCTCAGGGAAAAATTATATAGACGCTAACCTTGAGAAAAATTCTAGCATTCTTTACCGATGTACCATATACCATATGATAATTCCACTGAAGCTGAAACTCTGCGTACTAGGAAGAGTAAAGGTTTACACCACATTTCACATGTAAAACCGTTTATTGAAAGATAATCTGCTTTTTAACTTAGTCTTTCCCATAAAATTTTTCACTTCACATTTCTAGTATGCTTTGTTAGACTTAAGAAACTGTTAACATGCAACAATGTTTGAAGTTAAATATCCAGTCAAGAACCAAGAGAACATATTTAAACAGAAATTACGAATGCATTGTTATGGTGAACAGACGACACAGTGTTCATGTGTGTGTATGTTCTTGCTTGTTAGTTGCACGATTACGTAACGACTATAAGGCTTACATACTTAGAACATATACTGGTACTGCTAATGAGATTTTAATGCAACATTTTGATTTACTTGAAAATACATTCTGGATTTAAAGTACTTTCAGTGAGATACCAGATGACACAGTGGTTAGTTTATGTGGCAGCTACACGATTTTATCACGACACTACTAATGAGTGACAATTTACAATGTTGCTTTTGCGGTGTTTCTGTTTTATGTCCGCACAGTTTTATGCATTATTCTGGAAAGTAAAACATGTTTTAGTAGTAAATTTTGTGGTATAGCTACAATGAGACTACCTTTTCCGTAGCACAACAATACGTTACAGCACAGTACTTTCTTCATCACGGTAAGGTACGTAATAACTACGATATCTATACACAAGGCATTTCACTTTTGTTTATGATGAGGTAAGTACATTGACTTCAGCAGAACTTCGCTTACAGATGACGATAACTACGACCCTTCCACAGAATTATCTTACAGCAAGGCGCACATTTAGCGCTACAGGACACGAATTTCAGTGATTAATTTTGTACTTGAATCATTTATTTTTAAAGATATTTGAAGTACAATGATACAACGGTTTTCCGTGATACATTTCATTCCATTGCTGTAATCTGTAACACCTGAGGGTATAATTACATTAATCCTCAGGGGGGTACACGCTTACTTTGTATATCATGTGTTTGGCAAGCACAAGGAGCCCTAGCTAATATGGTATTTGCTTATACAACTTTACACATCGGTACCATATTTCTCTAAGACAGAATTACACAGCTATCTGATCATTTAACTGAGAGAGACAAACATTTTTTTTGTCTACATCAGTGACAGATGTTCACGCAATTACACAGTCGGATAACTTCACACTTATGAAACTGTATTTCGTCTGTACTTTGTGAACTGTTCATATTTTTTCGGAACCATTGTGATGCTATGAGAGCTCTGAATGATGTATTTGGTATGGGATCATGATTTTAAAGTACGTTTGAGGTAGATGACGCTATTGAAATGAGCAGAGAATTTTTTTTAGGTTTTGAAATTATTGGAGGAAGCTACGACGATTTTGAGAATTGACTGAGATGTTATGATATTATTATGATGATGATATGTTTTATGCTGTTGAGGTATGTTTATGATCAATAAGATGATGATACCGTATATGAGGAATTTGGTTATGCTACGTATTTCTTATAATGAAATATTGAAGAACTGTCGACGAATATGTATATGTATAATAAGGTAAGGAATAATGAGTAGTGGTTAGGGACTCTGATTTGTGGAAAAGGATGTTGGAAACCAAGAATCGTACTTTATAATTATGAAATGTGTATACGTGTGTGAATGTATCACAATGCCACTGAAAATATTTTGGACACTGTTGTATTTATAGGATTTTGTTTCTACACATTTGTAACGCAAATTCTCGACCTGTGAAATTTTTTTATATGCGACTGCCACTGTAGCAGAAACTGCTGTCATAAATATTTCGGTAAGAAAGTTAAGTAACGACCTGCACGTAATGTGTCGTGGGCACCCAGCTGCGCGACAGTCGCCTGGAAAAAAGCCATTAGTGTGTGCCTTTCAGAGGCACAGGTAGAAAAAAAAAAGAGGCCACTACCCTCGCTATTGACATTTCTTTGTAGAAAGCATCGCAACTACGAAACGCTCAAACTTGAAAACATATGATTACACTTTGGAGCTCTTAATTTATGATATTTACTAAAATGCCTAATGAAATGATGAGAAACATTTTTACATCTATTGTCTTTCTAGTTGAGAGATTGCTCAATTTGTTTAATATCTAGTTTCTAGCTGCCCTGCAGCATTGGTTAAAATAAAATTTTATAGATGTACTAATATAAATATTTTATGCCTACAGACCCAGTAAAGAATAACTTTATGATGTACTTAAAAAAAAAAGGAGCACAAAAAGACATTTCCCTTCACAGGAATTGCATACAGAATTTTCTTTTCAAGTGCTTGGCAATTTATTTTGTAGAATAAATTGTGATGCATCACTCTAGTATTAAGATGTGACATAGGCATTAGACATGGCCATCTTTGGTGTAATATTTTTTTCTGCTTGAGCTTTGTCATGTTTAAATATAAGTTATTATGTTTGCTGCTGCTGTTTGCCAGGGATAGTGCTAATAAATTTCATTTTGTATTACTCTGTTAAGCTAGTTTTACTACTGATTTATTTTTCTTGTTGCTGCACATTGGCTCATATTGGTTGTAATTTTGCATTGCTTGGTAGTTTAGATTTACTGTAGCTTGCTTTGGCAATTTCCATTTTTATTTTCATTGCTGTTTGTATTAATTGTTTTGTGCTGCTGCATTGCCTCGTCCCTTAGTTTAGCATCTGAGCTCAGTAGATTTAAGTTAGTTTAAGATGGGGTAGGCCATATAAGAGAACGAGTTGTGATGACTTGGAAGAAATGCATTGAGAAGCTATAAGAAAATGGTTTGGCCAAAAAAAAAAAATTTAAAGAGGATATGAACCAAAAAAGTAGGGTTTAGGAACAACAGGTTTAGGTAGGATTTTCTTGGAAATAAATGATGAGGTAAGATAATGGAAAATAAATGAGGTAAAAAATGTGTGAACATTTAAATACAGAAAACATGGTTGGATAGAATTTTTCTAGTGGAAAAAAATGTTGAAATAAGAGGAAAGATATATGGAATGAAGTTTTGGGGTGGACTGCAGTACCAAATGTCACACTGAAAACAAACCCTGTCTGGTATTTTTGTGTTACTACACTAAGTGAATTTGTTTTTCCTGTCTTAATTTGTTTAGCTAATATGAGTTATGTTGTAGAATTTTTCTGATAATATGTTATTTTCTTTGTAAAGATGTTTAGACATTATTTATTCTGTTCTGTTTTAATGCTCATGTGTGAAGTTGATGTTTCGAAAGTTATTCTGATCTTTTATGTATGTACTCATGTCATAATTCCTGTAACACTGATGTATATGTTATTTCGATTCCTTTGTAAAGCTTGTACTACAAATGTTATCTGTATTGTTATGTTCTTTAATGATGTATTTTATACCTTTGTAATTGTATTCTTATGTTATAAAGTTGTAATTGACACCAGTTCATCATATTATTAACTTGTAAGTTCCATTTCACTGCACACGTTTCTGTTGGTCATAGAATATGGACAATATGTGAGAAGTAGGGACTGTTAGTGTTTGCACGTGTGTTAATAATTCAGCAAGGGACTGGATAACAGCATTGCTGGTTCTAAGGACAATTCCAAAAACTTTGTGAGTGCACAAGTGGTGGTTATGGACTTGCTATACTATCCGCAAGACTCTTCAATGGTGATTGTGCACCTGCACGGTCACAACAGATGGCTGCTGGTCGTCTCTACATGGACTACAGTGGGTCTGTATCTTTGATGGTCAACCAGTACCATTATTTCTACAAGGACTGCAGTGGGTCTGCACCTCTGGTGGCCCACCAATACCGTAATCTCTACCAGGACTACAGTGGGTCTACTCTGTGATGACCTACCTACCAATATTCTTCAAAACTTCGAATTACTCTGCTGTGGGTTTGCTCTGTTGTGGCCCATTACCTGTCTGCATGTCGAGAGTCACTGTCTTTCTGTTGGAAAGACAACACTACTTCTTCAAGACTGCATGGAAATCCATTACTTCCGTGTGCACTTTCTTTTACTGCTCAGACTTTGAGAAAAACACTGCAATTTTACTGTGATGAATGATCAGGACTGTCTTTATGGACTGTGAGAAAATTTTAGCTTTTGACCAACATTGTATCAATAAGTGTGTGCATTTGATATCTTTGTATTGTAACTATGAAAAAATTTTTCAAATCTGTATTGGCCACTGCCCAAAACAAATTGTAAAAATTTTTGTGGGGAGCATGGGGGCTATGTAAGTAGGCTGTTTAGGTTTTTATATTGGTAACGTTACGTAGAGCTCTGTATGAAAATCACTGGCTGTGCTGTGTGCAGTCTGTAGCTAGTTTGCATTGTTGTCTGCCATTGTAGTGTTGGGCAGCTGGATGTGAACAGCGCGTAGCGTTGCGCAGTTGGAGGTGAGCCGCCAGCAGTGGTGGATGTGGGGAGAGAGATGGCGGAGTTTTGAAATTTGTAAGACTGGATGTCATGAACTGCTATATATATTATGACTATTAAGGTAAATACATTGTTTGTTCTCTATTAAAATCTTTCATTTGCTAACTATGCCTATCAGTAGTTAGTGCTTCCGTAGTTTGAATCTTTTATTTAGCTGGCAGTAGTGGTGCTCGCTGTATTGCAGTAGTTCGAGTAACGAAGATTTTTGTGAGGTAAGTGATTTGTGAAAGGTATAGGTTAATGTTAGACAGGGCCTTTCTTTTGTAGGGATTATTGGAAGTCAGATTGCGTTGCGCTAAAAATATTGTGTGTCAGTTTAAGCACAGTCTTATATAATTTTTCTAAGGGGACGTTTCAGTACTACGTCATGGATCATAACGTGTGCACTGATTTTCATAAAGTAAATCGATTGTTGTAACATTGTAAGATTAGAGCTGGGTAGTGAGAATGCTCTATAATATTTTAGTATATATCCTCACCCGCCAGGCTAGCCAAGAGCGCTAACACACTGCTTCCTGGACTCGGGTAAGCGCCGGCCCCGGATCGAATCCCCCGGCGGATTAACGACGACGGCCGGTGTGCCAGCTAGCCCAGATGTGGTTTTTAGGCGGTTTCCCACATCCTCCTAGGTGAATACCTGGCTGGTCCCCACGCTCCGCCTCAGTTCCACGACTCGCAGACATTTGAAACACATTCACACTATTTCACGATTTACACTAGACGCAGACAGCTGGGGTACACTAATTCCGTCCCGGGGGGTCTGGGGTGGCGGCAGGAAGGGCATCCGGCCACCCCTTAAAATTAACCATGCCACATCCATACTTAACCCTGCGCACGATGCGGGATAAAGGCAGTAGCGAAAGAAAGAAGAAAGAAAAGATTTTAGTATATATAATCCTGGTAAAGGTAATGATGGAAAATCCTGCTTATAAAGCATCTTCTTTTGAGAACTAGAATCGGTTATTGGTGGTTCAAATGGCTCTGAGCACTATGGGACTTAACTTCTGCGGTCATCAGTCTCCTAGAACTTAGAACTACTTAAACCTAACTAACCTAAGGACATCACACACATCCATGCCCGAGGCAGGATTCGAACCTGCGACCATAGCGGTCACGCGGTTCCAGACTGTAGCGCCTAGAACCGCTCGGCTATGGTCATTGGTGGTCTGATAGACAGTTAATATGGATACAGCAAAAGTTAACTAAAAAGTTTGTAGTGTGCGTTATTATTGAAACTGCTGAAAACCAGTTTACAGCAAATCTAAGAACTTTCTCTAAGGAGGAACCGTGTGTAGTATGAATTTTGCAGCTGAGTAATATTCCATGTGGTGCCTTTCTGGCTGAGGACGCATTCCTGTTTTGGCACGACGGAACGAGCATACGCATTTAAGGACCTTTATACTTAGTAGAACTGGTGAACTTGGGGATAGGGAGATTTAGGTTAAAAGTGACTTGGAACGTAGGAACTGTGTATTAAAAAAGGCAGTGCAACTGAACAGTGTATAATGGAGAATTCAAGGAACGTAATAGTAACAAAAATTATTATAACAATGCACAAGAATGCTAATAACTAAGACAATATTAACTGGGCTAGCTGCAGACAACACAGAATGGTGCCGATTTGGGATATGGCCAATGGGCAATTCGGAGGCAGCCACCATTTTGAAGATCTTGTCAGCCAAGAGAAGATGCAGGAGCAGAACGGCCAGACTTCATGCATCGCATCCAACCAGCACGGAACCAGACAATAAGCAACTTTGCAGACCGGCGTGGAAATGCGGCAAGAAGTATCGAGCAAATGACAGTTGTCGAGAAGACGGAAGCAACTGGCGTCGGAGAAAACTAAGGTAAAACTGTGTATATTAATCGGTACTTAGGCGATATTCACGAGCTGGGTGACAGAAAGGGTGAAAGTGATTGGATAATCGATGAAAACAAGTTAGTAGGCTTTCACGGCCCGTTTAATTTTGAATAAAATAATTTTTGATATTAGGCCACGTCATTGTAAGACACTAGAGCAACTAAACTGCTGACGCCTCAGCCGACTTGCTCCGGAGAGTCATTGGCTGTAAAAGAAGCAAAGCAAGGGTATTTATGTTTAAGAATGAACAGCCCTGAAGGGGACCGCAGAAAGTCGGACGAAACTTTGGCAATTTAGTTGCTTTATTTAGTTGCATTAGAATTATGCAATGACGTGGCCCTACATCCAAAATCATTTTGTTCAAAGCCATTAAAATCATACCAAAATCTTAAATATGTTAATAGGAATGAAGTCAGTATTAACAGAAATGAATGAGAACAGGTCTGGAAATACTGACATTGATGGGCTAGATGGAAATTTGGGCAAATTTAGTAATGATCTTAAGAGTGCGGTTAGGGAGAAGAATTCAAACTATTGTATTCCATTTCGCATCATCCCTTAGTTGTCTTTTGAGTCAAAACCAAATGTGAGTGAAGATAGCGCTGATGAAATTCCATTACTATATTGCCATTGAAGTGTTTTACTTTGCAAGTAATATGGAATCGGGTTGACTGTGTTATTCTGTGGTGTTTTGTGAACATACTGATACTAATATGGGATTTTCACATCAGCTCAAAGTTAAGGAGTGCAAGAGGTTTTCTGTCAGACCATATCCTATTCCATCGATAAACAGAAATTGGAAGCTGAGACAGAGAAAATGCTAAAACAAGGTGCGATTAAGCCTGTTGCCACTTCATATAGTAATCCATTGTTGATGGTGCCGTAGAAGGGAGTTGATGTTAGGTCGGTGTTCGATTCCAGGCATATCAATGCCATTATCTAACCAGAAACTAATAGAATTTTGACATTAGATGAACTATTGTAAACATTTTATGTTATTAATGTTTCATCTTTTATTAACTTAAAAGAGCTGTTGGCAGATTGAGTCGTCTCCTTCGTCTCAAAAATTCGCAACTTTCAAATGCTATGGATGTTGCTATTACTTCTTCAACATACCCTTCAGGTGAATGCTAGTTATAACAGCATTTTTCTAGATGGCTTGAGAAAGAAATTAACCACCCATATTGGCAATGCACAGATTGCAGACGATAGAAACTTTCCTGTTTCTAAGGTAATGAAGCAGATTCGTGCATCCTTGGGTTTAAGTAACTTACGTAAGAGATTTATGAATTTAAACAGTTTGGCTATGCCACGATTGTGTGCACTGAAGGGTAAGAGAACTCTTTCTGATTGTAATGCCAAAATACACAGCTAGATTGTGAAATATGTGACGATGTCTTTAACAAAGTTTTTTAAACGTCTAACCCCCCATCAGTGTCTGTGTTTATCCTTGGAAACAATAAGTAGTTCACAGCTGTTACCTGATTTAGATCACCAAATGGTGGAAGTAAATTTGTAACGGCGTATCACGTTTCAAACTTTGTACTGAAGCGAAGCAAGCACGGCGAAATTACTGGTTGTTATAGACAGGCAGTGCTGTTTTACGTGGGGAACTTCAGTGACTAAATCAGATTGCGTGTAACATTTTTGCGTTTTAAACTGGGTGAATGCGCGGCCGATTGGTTCCTAATGAAGCAGGCATGCGAGTTATTGCATGAATTTGAAGCCGATAACTTCATCGTCTATATTACAGCCGCGCTGCAATTTTCTCTGCAACTCGTGTGAGCTACGTCGGTGGAAAACCCATGTGGCCTGCTCACATAACATGAAAATGTATTAAATCAAATCAAAAAGATAAAAGTATTAGCCAGAACCCAAAGGAAAGTTTGTTCCTTTTAACATTTCTGCTTAAATTACTTGAAATTTTTAAAAAAGGAGAAATAAAGTCATATTAAATAATTTTAGTTTTTGTGCAAAATACGCTTAGCTAATTACTGGCGACATGGTATAGCTGTGTATCTGACAATGACTTGAATACTTGTCACAAAGCTTCTGAAATACGCTTCAGGAGCTCAAAGAAAGCTTAAGCTGAGCAACGATTCCCCATTTGATCCCACTGTCTATAGATTCCAGTGTCCTTAACAGATCAACTCCTGCCGGTGGGTCTAGCTTACACATATAATCCTAATCTCCGTAGCGTGAAGAGTTAAATTTCCGCGGTTTATATCATACAGCTCTGACAATTTCATAATTTTGTTCGTAATATTCTGAGTTGTCCGATACTAGACACACTAAACACTTTACGTCTGTGGATATTAATGAGTCAATAAAACATGCGCTAAGAGTCGACTGTTCTGCGTACATAGCTAATTATGTTAACAGTGCAGGAGTAGAAATTATTCGTGGTGATATAATAGACTTTGTGGGAGATTAGTTTATTACGCTGTACCATCACATCTGATATTTGATGATTTGAGCTGCATCACTTTGATTACATTGCATATCACAGTTGGGTGAAAATAATAATCTATAGTCATTCCTTGATTATGATACTCTAAAAAACATGTGTATTTGCATTATAAATTATAGAACTGGGTTCTACCTCCCTTTTCAAAACAAAATACTTCAGACGTTAATTTTTAGCATGGTTCTGCCATTATCAGTGGGCTCTTAGTTTATTTATATTTGAAAAATCCAAGACTTTTTCGACAATTGTTGAGAGTGAAAAATTTGTTCTAAAGATGTGCTTTTCTGCCTGTTGCGATTTGTTGCTTACCTTAATTAGAAGTTCGTTAGGTTTTGTAGAACTTTCGTTAATTTATGTTTTGTATTAACACATACATCACAGAAAATCAAGGAACTTATGGAGCTCCATTTACTAATCTCAACGTATAGCGGCCTCCTGGAAAACAATAGTTCTGGTCCTCTTAAAATGTTATAGAAATCGTTTAAAGGAACTTAGTCCCTAACATTTACCACAAATGAATATCCTCATAGTGGGCACAGATTAAAAACTAACCAATTCCGCAATTATCTTTAACACTTTAGGGAAACCTTGGAAAACCTGTATCTTGATACATCGTCGAGGATTGTAAGCCACTTGTCCTAAATAGGTACGACGTATGGACATTTAGCTAGACTGGAGAATTTGCTGAGGTCGTTATCACATTCTGATTTACGTTTCCCTGGCTACCTACAAATTTCTAGTAGTAATCACAAGGCTACATGGAACTCAGAAATATCCTCATTAATTAAATACTAATGCCAACCTCATGCTCAAAATATGATATCCTCTAGAAATTGCTTTTGTTGGCCTGCTGCCATACAACCTTTTATCTTCACGTCTTCGTGCATGAGTATTTTAGTTCTTGGTATTCACTCATTATTGTTATTCGTGTGTCTACCGCATGTGGAAGTCCTATTGTTACGCGCAAACTCACAAGCGCCTTTACGATGCTTTCTACAAGAAACACACCATTTCTGGATTGTGACAATTTACTGTACATTGTTGTGTACTGTGGCAGTAATACGAATATTGCATATATTTCAATAACTGATGCAGGAAATCGACAACCCCTGCTTATACCTATGTATTCTCTTGAGCGATAATGTTACAGACTTTATATTCTGTGAGAAGTGATCGCTTGCCTTTCTTCAGTCCGTTAACCGAT
This sequence comes from Schistocerca piceifrons, assembly GCF_021461385.2. Taxonomy (NCBI): domain Eukaryota; kingdom Metazoa; phylum Arthropoda; class Insecta; order Orthoptera; family Acrididae; genus Schistocerca; species Schistocerca piceifrons. The sequence goes on from NC_060149.1 coordinate 100,560,531, forward strand.
GCTGTTATAAAATAAAATACGTTTTTCGTTTTGTACGTATTATGTCCTAAGACGTTCTGATTAATTAATTTTGAGAAAACGTAAAGAAAACTTCCGGTGTAGGTTTTCATTTTCTTGACAGCGTGTATGTACACTGGATTACTGGATAAGCTGCCAGCTCCAGATCTATAGAATGCAGTTTATGAAATCATGCTATGCGACAAACCGCACTGCATGATTTTATAACCTGTACTCTGTGGGTCTGAATGTGACAACTTAGTCCTGATGAAACTAGTCCAGTGTACATACACGTGGTCCAGGCCATAAAAAACTTCATATCAGAAGCTTTCTTTACTTTGAATTAACTAATCGCTCTCCAACCGGCAGTGTCAGGTATTTGTAATTTTGAGAAGTTTGTAATATGTCGAAATTCAATTGAACAAAACATTGGTGTCAGTCAGAAGAGTTTTGCTGTATCATTGTTGTACCCTTCACGTAATCATTACTGTATTTCTCCTCACAGCATCTGGTTGACTTTCTCTACTATATGAACATGTTGTGCGTGTCTGAAACAGCTAAGTACTGTTGGCTCAGAAGATCTGGCATCTTTTCTTTTAATATCTTCTGATCGAAATTAAACGGTGTTCAATAGCCAGTCTCCTAGGTACCATCATCAGCAGTGCATGCACATCGATGAAAATACAATAGTATTTAGTGCAACATGAACACTTACAGTAATTATCGCATACAAATGAAGTTTCATTTACATATTATACAAGTTGTCTATTGTTTATGAAGAGAGACGAATAATACACAACATGTACATGATTCACAAGGCAATAACAAGAATGGAAGAGCAAGAGAGAAGCGCTCCCATTAAAAAGTGTGTAAGGCAATGGTACAATCTTTCTCCTCCAGTGTTAAGTAGTATATCGATGACTCAATGCATGGAAAAGAAGACAGGTACAGAACTGGGTCTAAATTTCACGGAGAAAGGATATTAACGATTAGAGTCACCAGTGACGTTGCTGTCCTCTGTGAATGTGAGGAAGAATTGTTGAATGAGATGAACTGTCTTCTGAGCGTAATATATTGACTGAAAGTAAACCAAAGGAAGACGCAGAAAAAATGAGATTGATGACGAACTTAACATTAAAACTGCAGATCATGTAGTTGATGAGATGAAGGTATTCTCCCACCATAGGTGCAGAATCACACATAACGTGGATATAGGAAGCAGAGTAGCTCAGGCGAAGAGAGCGTTCCTCGCTAAAGGTAGTAAATATCCTACTACCAGACGTAGGCTTTAACTTGAGAAGAACATTTTTGATAATGTACATCTATTACGGGACAGAGCCGTGACCTGTGGAAAAACCGTAAAAGAAGAAAATCGAAGCATTTGTGATGGGTTCTTACGGAAGGATGGTGAAAATTAAATTGAGGGAAAGAGGAGAAATGAGGTGGTTTTCCGCAGAATAGGCAAAGAAAGGAGAATTCGGAAAAAACAGGAAAAATGATTCGGATGATAGGACATATGTTAAGACGTCTATAGGTATATCTAGAGAGCAAGAAAAGTAGTAAAACAGAGACTAGAACGTATAAAATAAATAATAATAATAACTTTTGGTGGACTCGCCCTGTCTTTGCGACACACCGTTTAACTGTTCCCGATAACACTTACAACTATTTAGCATTTTATATCGCTGTACTAAATCTTTCCTGAGTACTTCAAATGTCTGAGCATTCCTCAGCTCCTCCTGGTCCATCAAACATGTTTTAGCATCACATATTAAAAATAATTTGGTCATACGTAACAACTGCTTATCTGCCCAACAACCCAGCTTTGTTCTACCAATCAACTGTCCAACAAACGCTAACACATCCTCCCCGAAATTATCCAAGAAGAGAGATATCAAGTTAACGGCATTGGTACCTAGAATGGGTACCGTCAAACTTGACGAGGATCTGGTCTCTTTCAAAGCGCCCAACTTCTTCTGCAGATCTACATTATCTGCCCTCATTTGAGCCATTTGAACAAATAAAGACCGAACTGCTTCTGGAGTGGTAGTTATCTGTTCACCAGTTTTATCCATTGCAAAGCCTGTATCTAGCTAGAGGACAAAGTACAATAGGGCAAACACAGGGACACTGTAAAGCTTAGCAATACTGTAACAGTTTTGAACTCTGTTTAATCTTTACGCCCGAAAACCAAACACTCACACTTCTTGCATTATCTGGCGTAATGTCCTGGTCTCCCACATTTAAAACAAGCTAGAGGTGATGACTGAGCACAGGAGGCACTATGCCCCAGCAAATTACATTACGTATCTGACTCGGCACATTTCCGCATTCGTCTCTCTATTGTTCCTCTATATTTGAGCCATTTTTCACAATCCGCACTTTGAACCTCATTCCCAGTCACTCTGGCCAGACATCAAAACCCCTTCTGTAATGACAATGCGGTAAGCTGACCCACGACACTACTCGTCCCCACTGGCTCCTCTGACACCAGCTGTCATGGCTGGCACACTTTTGGCGGCGGCTGCTAAGAAAGGGTAGCCCCACAAGCATCAGGATGGTCCAATAGTAACTAAAATTGTAAAATGTCGAAATTACGACTCAGGATGCTGAGCAGGGCGATAAGTGCGAAGCACCAGTTCCCCGGCGGCCATGGACTTACAAATGCAGCGATACAAACATCATACTTCGTTTAGAAAGAAATTGTACAGTGGTGGTTGCCTGCGTCTCGGCGGTGCGCGTCGGTCCCAGGCAGCAGAGTCTGTGTCTTCATAACAGAAGGTCGTGTGTTGGAACCGCACACAGGCGAACACAGGGTAAGACGACTGTGGTGTAGTAGTGTAGCGGCCTTGTGAGCGCGTCGCTACATCAGGCATTCGTCGAGAGCAGGTGAGGTAGCGCCAGACAGATAGCAGTTCCCAGCAGTATGTCAGTTGCGGGATGCACTCATGCACAGGCTGAGAACCGAGGTCCTCTCGGAGACGTCCTGGAGTCGATTGGCAACAGCCAAGAATGACCCCATCTGGATGGCACCCATTCAGGCACTCGCAGTATCAGGCCTAGAAGCATCCCATAGACCAAAACTGGCAGAGGTGGCAGCTAGTTGTAGATGAGGCTAAGTGAGCCTCATCGGGCTGACGGCTGGCGTGGAATAGTTCTCGGCATAGGCAGCCGTTTTATACTGTCTCGCCTCAGTTGTATAATGACAAGGCGCCACTTTTGGGTATATTGAGAGGCCGAGGCAGTGCAACGAGCAGCAGCTCAACTCGTCACTGGCCCTAACGTCTGTTCAAAAATGGTTCAAATGGCTCTGAGCACTATGGGACTTAACAACTGAGTTCATCAGTCCCCTAGAACTTAGAACTACTCTAAACGTAACTAACCTAAGGACATCACACACATTCACGCCCGAGGCAGGATTCGAACCTGCGACCGTAGCAGTCGCGCGGTTCCAGACTGAAGCGCCAAGAATCACTCGGCCACATCGCCCGGCTCCATCGAGTGTCCTATATCATATAGCCTCAGCAGTATACCAACCTTGGCAGTGGAATGTCCTAGGCGACATGCTGGACAGCCTCGCCATAGGTTCTAATGTGTGCTGGAGAAGGTGTTGACGCAACACAGATGTAATGTTTTAATGTAAGTGTCTATCTTGACATTAAACTCGTGACACGAAGTTATTATTTAACGCTCTTTTACCTTAATTACTTGTTTAACATACCCATACAATTTCTGAGACAAATTCGTTCAAGGCTCTCGCAGAAACAGGATCAGAACTTTTACTGTTGGTAACTGGCGACTCACCGTTAGACGCCACGTCCTTTGCCTTCCAGTTGGTGTGTCGATTCGATCACATATGGCCGAGTGTGGTTACCATCAGCTTTAAATTAAATTTTCCTCCACTGCTCTCTTACGCACGTCAAGTTGGAGTTCCCCATCTGCTTCATGTGACGGTCCCATCTAACAATACGAACTTTTTTTTGTGAGACATCAAACAGTTTCATGTTCAGAACAGATAAATTTGTTCTAAATAACTTCTCTGAAATTACTAATCGGATATTAAATGGAGATTCAAATGGTTCAAATGGCTCTAAGCAATATGGGACTTAACATCTGAGGTCATGAGTCCCCTAGACTTAGAACTACATAAAATAACTAACCTAAGGACATCACACACATCCATGCCCGAGGCAGGATTCGGACCTGCGACCGTAGCAGCAGCGTAGTTCCGGACTGTATTAAAGGGAGAAACGCCGCTGAATCTGTCTCTTTTAGATCTAAAACTTTAGGAACAAAAATAGTTAGATTTGATGAACGAGAATTGATAATCATATCTCCGAAATTAATTCAGCTATTGAAACGGACTATAAGTCGTTTGGTGAGGACCTACCGACGATTCACCCAGCTAAAAACACATTTACGATATCTGAAACGGCACTGAAATATTTTAGGCGAGCAGCTTAGCTCAATCACCCTGTATATTTGGCAGGCGGTGAAGAAAACTAAGGAGAAAGTTGAAAATTGAATTACTTTTCAGGGAGATGAATTTCAAGTTACGATTTTTCCTATGGCAACATAATTCTGTCAGTGACGGCAAATAATCTGCAAGGTTATTTAAGTGGACAGCGGCTTGCAAAGAGATTAACAGATGAATATCGACAAAAGTAAAACTAGGTTAAAGTATAATAATCGGATTTGGTCATGTGATGACGAGGGAGCTAAATTAAGAAACGAAACACTGAACGTAATAGGTTAGTTTTGCTGCTTGGGCAGCAAAATACACTATGTAATCAGAAGTATCCGGCCACCCCCAAAAACATACGTTTTTCGTATCAGGTGTATTGTGCTGCCACCTAGTTCCAGGTACTCCATATCAGTGACCTCAGTAGTCATTAGACATCGTGACAGAGCAGAATGTGGCGCTCCGTGGAACTCACGGACTTCGAACGGGGCCAGGTAATTGGGTGTCCCTTGTGTCATACGTCTGTGCCAGAGATTCCCACACTCCTAAACATCCCTAGGTCCACTGTTTCCGATGTGATAGTGAAGTGGAGACATGAAGGGACACGTGCAGCACGAAAGCGTACAGGCCGACCTCGTCTGTTGACTGACAAAGACCGCCGACAGTTGAAGAGGCAGACATCTATCCACACCATCACACAGGAATTACAAACTTCATCAGGATCCACTCAAAATACTATGATAGTTAGGCGGCAGGTGAGAAAACTTGGATTTCATGGTCGAGTGGTTGCTCATAAGCCACACATCACGCCGGTAAATGCCAAACGACACCTCGCTTGGTGTAAGGAGCGTAAACATTGGACGACTGAACAGTGGAAAAACGTTGTGTGGAGTGACGAATCACGGTACACAATGTGGCGATCCGATAGCAGGGTGTGGATATGGCGAATGCCTGGTAAACGTCATCTGCCAGCGTGTGTAGTAGCAACAATAAATTTCGGAGGCGTTGGTGTTACGGTGTGGTCGTGTTTTTCATGGAGAGGGCTTGCATCCCTTGTTGTTTTGCGTGGCACGAACACAGTATAGTCCTACATTGATGTTTTAAGCACCTTCTTGCCGCCCATTGTTGAAGAGCAATTTGGGGATGGCGATTGCATCTTTCAACACGATCGAGCATCTGTTCATAGCGCACGGCCTGTGGCGGAGTGGTTACACGACAATAACATGCCTGTAATGGGCTAGCCTGCACAGAGCCGTGACCTGAATACTATAGAACACCTCTGGGATGTTTTGGAACGCCGACATCGTGCCAGGCCTCACCGAACGACATCAATACCTCTCCTCAGTGCAGCACTCCGTGAATAATGGAATGCCATTCCCCAAGAAACCTTCCAGCACCTGACTGAACGTATACCTGCGAGAGTGGAAGCTGTCATCAAGGCTAAGGGTGGGCGTACACCATATTGCATTCCAGCATTACCGATGGAGGGCGCCACGAACTTGTAAGTCATTTTCAGCCAGGTATCCGGATACTTTTGATCACATAGTGTAACTGATGTTGGTCAATGCGGAAATAAATCGTCCGCCAGTAGCAAGGAAAACATTTTTGAAAAAGAAAAATTTCTTCAAATCTGACAAATTTAAACGCAATGCTAGATTTTCTGAAGATATGTCGGCAGAGTCACGTGGTAAGGAAATGAAATGTGAACGATGACTTGTTTGGGCAAGAAGAGAAGCTTTTGAAAAGTGGTGATACAGTAGAATACTAAAGATCAGATGAGTAACTTGTATAACTAGCGAAGACACACTGAATCGAATTGGGAGGAAAAGAAACGCATAGCATATGTGTAGTTGGGCAAATGGGGTTCTGGCAAACATTTGATATCAAATTAATTATGAAAATTAATTAACTGATCAATTAATTATAATACTCCACCAACTGACGACATCATGGGTTTTCCCTGGTTGGCACATGGTTCCCTTCCCCTATCAACCCTTTGGAAGGAAAAATCAGGAAATCCAAATTATGTTGGGAAATTTAAAATTACAATTTTGGAGGAAACAGCGTCCGCTGGCCCGAAGTTGCCATTGATCAGACACTAGACAGCAGCTCCATCCCATTTCGTCAGTAACCAGTGAATGTGGAGAGGATATTTTCGCTATTATTTTCTCCAGCCTGTCTAGCCGCTAGCCCTGTATGTGAAGGATGGGTAATAATAATAGGACAGGAACCTGCCACTAAAGTACAGGGAAGTAGCTTCCTGCCGATCTGCAAGTGAATAGCTGCTGGGAGGAACATAAGGATGGGTAATTTTATGTATTCTCAGTAAATTTCCGTAATTTTGCTAGGTTTTTGCGATTTTATATATTTCATCGTATTTCCCTCTATTTTAGTTATTTCACATCAGTTTTTCGTGATTATGCCATGTTTTTCTAGAATTTTGCCGATTTTATATCTCTTAATATTTTTTCGCCAGTCTTCCATATGTGTATGGTCATATTGCTGACATACCTATGTGTTGTTTTATTTTCTATGAGAATATTTGCGTGTCTCATACACCAACCTACAAAAACAATCCTAAGACTTCCTTCCTTCGCAATGTTCGAAATTCATGCATTTTGGATAGGAAGATTATGAAAATTACAGCAGCAGTTTCTTTGTACATGTAGGAGGCTCAACGAGTGGAGCAGATGACGGGTGTATTGGAAACTCAAAGTAGTACTGCACTTGATGTAGACTTTAAAGTTTGGAAACAGCTCTACACGTTCATCTGACTTCCACCCCATTGTGTACGGATCTGCAACAGGGAGTTGACGTGTGTACAGGGTTGATTATTTCTGCTGTACAAATTTTTTTCGTAAGTATATGCTCTTATTGCTTAACAAATGTGCTTCGTTATTTCCATGTATGTCTTCCAACTCTGACACTTATGGACAATCCTGTCTGCACATCTGCAAACTGTAGCTTTTGGATATTTATTTTTATTACCTCAGTAATAATTTGCTAGTTGACAGTACATCGACAGCAGGTAGTATCTTGTGCCATAAGTTTCCATCTCGCCCTCTCTCTCTTTACCTACAGTGTGTTTCACCCGGCAGTGTTATTTATAGACAAACAATTAGTAAGTTACGCATCCCAACCACATCCATATAGCACACAAAACAGCGTGATTGGGATGGTCATGTAAAAGGATGTGTGACAGAGGTAGCGGGACACCTTGGATGGTTATTATTACTGGAGAATCTAGACAATATTGCTACAAAAAATTGGTAATATAAATTATATTGAAGATGTTATGCTCTTTAGCAGGATAAATTTAAGTGTGCTTACACACACTGCAGAACCATTTTGTGAAGAGTATTTCGCTATTGGAAGAGCTGTAGCACAGTTGACAATAATGCACAAGTGGTTGAAATCGAGGTTTAGCAATTGGTAATATGTGTATGTGTGTACCTTTGCCTAATGCGGGCAAGTGCTCTACCAACTGAGCTACCCAAGCACGACTCACGCCCCATCCCGAGTTCGAGTCTCGGTCCGGAACACAGTTTTAATCTGCCAGGAAGTTTCATATCAGCAGACACTACGCTGTAGAGTAAAAATTTCGTTCCCGAAACATCCCCCAGGCTGTGCCTAAGGCATGTCTCCGCAGTATCCTTTCTTCCAGGAGTGCTAGTTCTGCAGTGTTCGCAGGAGAGCTTCTGCGAAGTTTGGAAGGTAGGAGACGAGATACCGGGGGAATGAATGCTGTGAGGACGGGGCGTGAGTAGTGCTTGGGTAGCTCAGTTGGTGGAGCACTTGCCCGCTGAAGGCAAAGGTCCCGATTTCGAGTCTCGGTCCGGCACACAGTTTTAATCTGCCAGGAAGTTTCAGAATCAACCTTTCCCCAATACTTACATGTCCTCCATTACAGTATGAAGAGCGTTGCACTCTGCATGACTGATATATCAGATACCACATATCTTTAACATTGTAGCATATTTAGATGGAAAACTGTGCTGCCTTAGGGATGTGTGTGTTTATGTTCTATGATCATTTCTCTCTTGCCCATACCTTCTTGTACTGACCCCAGACCCTAGAACAGTACTTCAGAATTGATAGCACAGTTAGGAGCTTTCAATCTCCAACTTTATCCTATAAATGCGAAATACCTTGTGACTCCCATCCACATAGGGAAAGAAGGGCAATCGTAGGTCATGAATTCCGCTCTATGATCGAAGTGCTATAAATATGTAAATAACCTAACTCCATCGGTATTGCATGCTATGTCGAACAGTTTTCTGTATATTTTCGAGAATTAACTATGAGCATATGTACTGCACAGTCATATATCTACATTCGCAATCTAGTATATGGTACTCTGAAAGTAGTAGAGGGGTAGTATTGCAATGATACAGAAATTGGAAAGCATGCTGCCATGTCATTGATTTGCATAGAAATAACTTAAAAACTGATAAAACTGATCACACTATCAAGTGTGGTGCTTATTATAGTTCATTGTCCCGCATTGTCTGTGTCTTTTCTATCCCATCCGATCATTGTCACGCTGTTGTCTACAACATAATAATAGACTGACATCACTTGTTGGAGATGGAGAGAGTCTTGGTGCGAGCAAGGCCTTCCAGAAATGGCCAGCATGGAAACTGTGATCTTTTACATTGCGGCAACATGAGGAATCAATGCTCTTTGTCTATGCGAAATGGGACACTGAGACTTCTGATACCCTGTCAATGTGGAAGATGAGATTAAATGTACAAATTATCACCTTTGGAAATTGTTTAGAAACGCTCTACTATGATGTATACTCTTCCAGTTTCAATACATTGCAATGTGTTTCACACTTTTGTCAATAAGAAATTCAGCTTCTGTCTTTCATTTCAACCATCATGAGTGTTGTTGGAGCAGCCTAGTTTACACCATGAAATGTCAAGCATTCTATGAGAGCCATTGGATCGAAACGTGTTAGTGTCGGTTTAGCACCTGACACAAAACTCGACATTATAGTAAAAGAAGAGAAGGGATGGCTGTGTACATAGCTATTGTCATACACTGCTTTGATGTGTTACCTCAAAAAACAATGTATGAAACTACTCATGAAACAAAAAAAACAAGATCCCTCTCCTTGTGATCGATAGTCGATATTGTCTTCCTCCAGTATAGGCGACAAAACTGTAACTTCACAAACAGTTGTATACTTGAAGATATTTCTTTTTATTCTGAAAGCCACAAGTTTTGTAATTCTTTTTAGCATCTTCAGGCCTCATACACTTCTATTCGAATAAACGAACTTATCGTATGTATTTATATAATGTTCGGAATTCACGATATCCAGTGTTTTATGGCGCTCTAAGATAAGTTTGTTTATTTGGATAAAAGCGTATGAGGCCTGAAGATAGCAAAATGAATTGCTGAAACTGGTTGCTTTCCGAATAAAATAAAATATCTTAAAGTATATGTCTATTGGTGAAGTTCATTGACACTGAAAGGTACTTATCATCCGATGTCCCATGGCCATGATGGACCAACAGAGAAACTTTATATAGGTCCTTTGAAGTAACTTCGATCATTGGTCACCTGCTCCAGTGGATCAATACATCTATATTCGATGGGATCATCACATATGGTCGATCTCAACAAGCAGACAGTATTTTTAAATCGTATTGTGTTCTCTACCAGGTGACATTATGAAGTTTTTATACTTCGTAGGTTTACTCTGTTGGATTTTACAAAAATAACGAGGGGACAGAAAGAGAGAGAGAGAGAGAGAGAGAGAGAGAGAGAGAGAGAGAGAGAGACTGTGCTGTCAACAAAGACTCTGACACCATTACACTATCACATTGCTAGCATGGTAATCATAGGAACATGGTAAAAGAGATTAGGTCTTGTACATGGGGTACTTATAGACAGTCATTCGATATCGATGAATTGTAGGTATTATTTGTTTTAGATTCCTTCTGCAGTCCATGTATAGTCTGCATGGTTGTCAATTTCCTCCTGCTTGTTAGTGTGCTATTTTTCTTGTAGTGATAGCTCTCTACCTAGTCAGTGACAGGTGGAGGCATCGACGGTCTTCTAACTAATGAAACACTGCTGGCAGAACGTGATTGGATTTCGAGATAAACAGCAGATGTCTGTAACTTGTCAAAGGACATCTCGTACTGTCGAAATCAAGGGGGTTCAAATGCTATATTGAAGACTGGAGCATTCGTGAGAATATGGAAGGTAAGGACACTATGATGAAAAGGGAGTTGAGAGGTGAGCACTATAACAATTCTGTTATGTATGGTGGGCCAACATATTACAACTTCTCACATACGTCTCGCGAAGTGACTACAATGACAAAATTAATGACTTATATGAAGGTTTCTTCCAAGATTTTTTCGTTAAATAAGATATGACATTGTTCTGTGAGTTTTGTGTGCTCAAAAATGGATGGACTGACATCTTCAGAGAGGTGGACAAAATTTACATCTACATGCATATCTCGCAACCCATCATACATTGGGTGGCAGTGGGTACCCTGAACCACTACTAGTCATTTCTCTTCCTATTCCACATAGAGCGAGGAAGAAAAAGACTATTTGTATGTCTCCATATGAGCGCCAATTACTCGTATCTTATCCATGTGGTCTGTACGTAAAATGTATGCTGGCAGCAATACAGTCCTTCTCAATGGAATTCGTTGCATCACCTCCAGGCATTCGCATCTGAATTCTCGAAGCATTTGCCCACTAATTTGGTGGGAGCCAATTAGAACTCTTCTACAGTACTGTATTATGGGGGAGACCTGAATGTGTAGACTCATTAACAGTTAGGATGTGGCGAACAGTAGACAGGAATTTTTGTATTTCTCATTGTGTTTGCCTCTCTGGCGTATTTCGAAAACATATATTAGAACGTTTTGATTTTCAGGAGTGATAAGGAGGAGCATAATGTTCAACATCCTGTATAGTATACTGATGAGAGTTCTGGCGCAGGTTGAAAACCAAGATCTAATTTTGCAGTTTTCCCCAACTACATTCTACATAACTGCAACGAAAACAAAATGGCCAACAAAATTGAGTTCTCTAAAAACTTAGTAAAGTAGAGTAAAGTAAATTTTAATTTAATTAAAGAAAAATAAAAATATTAAGGAATAAATAATTAAAATGTTTTCCAAATGTTTGGCAGACCTTCGGAGAATGCTTTAATTTTTAAAAAACAGATTTTTCAGTTTTTATCTTGTCTACTTTACTGAAAATATTTCGACAGCAAATGAATAAATGACATTAAAAATTCTTTAATTTTTCCACTTTTTTATTCATTCGTGTAATTAGAAATTCTGAGTAAGTATTCTGTGTTATGAATTACAAGTTAAATTTGTTTTTCCATACGTAAGAACATATGTAATTGTGACACTATTGATATTTTCATTAAAGAAAGCACATAACTTCATTGTTGTTTTTCGAACAGTTAAAAAATTCATTCTTCTAGACATATTAATTACATAAATAGGATACTATCGAATAAAATTATGTGAACTTACAATTACATCATTATTTAACTGCATTATTCTTTTAAAATCACTGCAAGTATCATAAGCATTTAAGAAGTTATTTGGTGCTTCGAGATTAAATACTTCTTCCAGAAAAACTTCATTTCTTCCATTTTTGACATAGATATTTTGTAATTTAAAATGATAGAATAAAAAAGAATCAAGTAATTGACTATTTTTTCTATTAGTCTGGAAAACAATGAAAATAAAGTAAGTCATATCAAATTCAGTAGAATTATAATAATTAGTAATATCTAGTTCAAAATTTCTTTTTCCATGTAAAACAGCAAATTCCATTGTTTGAAAACTGAAAAAAGATATTGGAATTTTTTGATTTTTTAGCTTTTCTTGTTCTCATTCAAGTGAATATTCTGGTTCATATTTAACAAAAGGAACATAAATTTCCGCACTTTTAAAAAGATTTTTACCCTCTTTTGGAAGTGTAAAATTATCGTTTTCTGTGATCTGATGAAGAATTGAATCTTCTTGATCTTTTCTTGAAAATTATAGTCTAATCACCTTCAAACATTATGTCCATAAAAACTTCAAAAATCCGCCAAGAAATTCTAATGGATAAACAACTTCATTTTATTAAGTTTTAATTTTTTCTTCATTAAGAATATGTCTTTACATATTTAATTTATTACTAAGGGAAGAAGTTAACCGAGTAGTTCAAGTAGAAATAAAATGATGTTCTATTCTAGATAAAACATTTTCCTTTTTTAACTGTAATAACATCAAACAATTTTGAAACATCATTATCAAGTAGTTTAATATTAGTTTTACAATCATACTAAGAAGAATCGGATCCATCTGTGTGAATGATATCTAAAGTCATATAAAGCTGTTAAAAATTAGAAAGAATACAACCATCGCCAACATTAGTATTAATTTCAGTTTACTTTTTAGGAAGATTTAAATTATTTCTTGTCTTTTCATTAACAGGAAATCAGTAAAATTAATAACTTTTGATATTGTTCATGAGTTATCAAGGAAAAATGTATTATATCATTTCTCATGCTGCTGTTACATAAGAACCATTAAAGTCATAACATTATCATTTTCACCAGTTATAGCTATTTCTACGCTCTGAATAGTATCGAAATTTGAAATTTTCATAGGATGATTTGGTACATAAATTATTGGACCAGCAAATTCAGAATTACATTTAAATCAAGGAATAATATTAGTTTCTTGATGAAAGTAATCATTATGATTAACAAAAATTCCATTAGCCAAATTAATTCAAATGATTTAATTTTATGGACATCTTTTGAAGCACTTTTTTCACTTGTATTAATACTTTGATTATTTAATCCTAGAACTGCACCAGCACAGTCTCCTTTATCCATGTACAAATTTTATCATTTTTGATAACAATTCTATTTAAAATTTTATCTGTTTTTGTATGAATACTTGGATTTCTCAAGTGAATAAATATTTCTAAATTTTTTGGATTAGATTGACCAACAGGAATTTCTATTGTTTCTCCATCAGTATAAAGTCTATTACATTTTATGTAATATTTGGAGTTAAAAAAGTTGAATAAAACACAACTAGTGAAACTTTTATATGAGTTTCTCATATGGGAACAGTTAGGCATTTTTTCAGAACAGAAGAATTGTCACTCAATTCAAATAATATACTCACTTATATTGAGAAAAATTATGTGAGAAAATGAGACAGCTAACCAAAAACAATAATTCCAGAAAAGAAATTAAAAATTCAAACATGGTAAACTTTACACAGTTCTATTTGATGTGCAATCATTGGACCAAGTGGTTGTGAAAAACAATATTAATGATCGATAATTGTATTTCTTTAGTGGAACCAAAAGATCAAAAATTTATAGAAAGATGTGAAAAATTGAAATTAAAATTAATGAAAAATTCTTAATTTTTTTGAGAATAATGATGAAACTAATCTGTTAGATGAATATTAAGATTACCCAGTTGCAGTTTTTGATAATTTCATTCCTGAAAATCGAGATACAGTTTGATATTATTTTACTTGTGGAAGACATAAAAATTGGAGATAAATCTAATTTTTTGAATATTTTTAGACAATATGGTACAAATTCGTTGGTTATGGTTTAAAGTTTGATGGATTTAAATAATTATGTAGTAAATGTTGGAACCAAGATAATTTTGGTTTAATATGATAGATATGACAAGAATAAATAATGCAGGTAAATAAAGAGAAAATATTAAGAATTTGTAAATATTGAATGTAAAATGATGAACATAAACACTGACTGCAAAAAATAATGATAATTGTATTTTTTCTTAATAAATGTTTGCAAAATGCGATTCATAAATTGTTAAAAAAATGCAAACGAAATAAAAAAGTAAGAGAAAAATTAAAAACGGGTTTCAGGAATGGAAAAAACAACCAAGAGAAGAATATGAAAAATTTGAAAAATATCATCCAGTTTCAATACAATAAAAAAGGTAAAAAAGGAATCGAAGGTTTAGGAGAAACAGTTATGAAACAATCTGAAGAAAATAAATGAGTTGAAAATTAAATGATTCCACATAATCAATATTATTTAGAGGAATTTAATGATATTCCAACAGTTAAACATTATGCAAGTGATACAAGACTTTATACATTAAGTGAATCAGAAATAAATTTTGTCAAAGAATTGTGAAAAATTTACACAATTATATTCTCTTGATTTACAATATTATGCAAGAATTTTATTCAACTCGAATGCTGTATATAATGAAAAAAATATAAGTAAAATAAAATCAAGCAGAGGAATTAAATATAATTATTCAATAAATTTAATTGTTGACAATTATTTTCCTAGTTTCTGAGGAAGGAATATTAATGATTCATTTGATAAAGCTGGTGAAGATTTGGTAAAAAAATATACAGGGAAACCAATTAAATATATCTGGATGAATGAGGTTAGTGATTTAGTTGATAGATTAACAGTACCTGGTGGTAAAGAACTAGCAGAAAATAAAAATTATCATAATGAAAATGTTGGAATAACTCAAATATTAACAGACAACTTTAGTTTTATAATATTTTTTACATACTCTTGGAAAAGTGATAAACATGTAAAGGATTAGTAAACACTTTGATAAATTAATTACCATTTGAGATGCATCATCTAGGCTATCAAATTTGTGGCCTAGAAATGAAATTAGAAGAAAGATTTGGTGGATGAGATCAAGAAATTAATCCACTAGATGAAGTGTGTAAAGAATACATTTTTTTATAGAGACAGTGAGGATTTAAAAAAGAGGCATGAAGCAGATAAAAATATTACAATACTTTGGAAGAGAAAGAATGTATGCAAACGATTCATTGTTAAGAGAAAAAATTGCTGCAACTGAAGTAAAAGGAATTATGTATCAAAAACGAAAATTAGGAATGGATTCATGTGGTGATAAAAATGGATGGGGTTTATTAAATTCTATGCTATTTTATAATCTATGTAAATGAAGAACTTTTCAATTGATGATACTTTATTACTGACTAGTAGAAACAAACCAAAATCAATTTAATTTAAAAATTAAATATTACTGAATTATTTTTAACTGATGTTCAAGAAAGAATGAAAGACGAGAAAGAGGTGGAAATTTACTTATTTCATTAACTATTCCTTTCATGAAGAAGATTGTTGAATATTTAACTAACACAAAAGGAACAAAACATGTAGGAGATTTTCTTTCATTAATATTAGCTACAATAGCTTATTTTGCAACTATTGGTTCACTTGCTGTTTAAACTGTAGCAATTGAAAATTCAGTTTCAAATAAGAAAATAAAGAGTTAAAATATCAATTAGACAAAAGTTGGAAATGGAACAGAAAATGAAAGAGTAAAAGAAATGTCTAAGAGCCAATCACAAAATTTAATAATTCTTTATTTTCTGGACTCACATTCGGGAGGACGACAGTTCAATCCCACATCCAGCCATCCTGATTTTGGTTTTGCGTTATTTCCCTAAATCGCTCCAGGACAATGCCGAGATGGTTCCTTTGAAAGGGCACAGCCGACTTCCTTCCACATCCTTCCTCAATCTGATGAGACAGATGGCCTCACTGACTGGTCCCCTCCCCCAAACAACCCAACCCCTTTATTTTCGCAAAGTATAATTAGCTAAGAAATTAAATCTTATCAGGCATATTTATGATTGATGAATTACCTAATAAATCAAAAAATTTTGATTATGGAATAGTACATTTATGTATCCTGATCATGTGGGAACTCACTGGATTTCTTATTATAAAAATAAAAGTATATAAGATTTCTTTTTGATTCCTATAGAGGAAATATACCAAAACAATTTGTCAACTATTTGGGAAGATATAATTTATACTAAAATATCGAGGAAATTCATAACTTCGATGTAGTAATTTGAGGTCACTTGTGTTTATTTGTTCTAAACCAATTTTCTTGAACTATTATGGACACATTTGGAAATAAACTCAATAACGTCTTTGGAAAAATAATAAATTTTTCATTCATTAGATCAATAAATTAATAATGAAGTAATTTCAAAAATCAACAATATTCAATCATCAATAGACTCAAAAATAATTAATGTAATTAAACAAATTCAGAAAGAATTAAATAACATTTTTAAAGTAGGTAAGCATCATATTCATCTTAAAAATAGAAAACTTGTTATATAAACGATCCACTTGATGAATAAGATGCAGTTAGTAAAAGATATTTGGAAACAAGACTTTTAGAACCAAAGCATCCATATGTAAATGTATTAGCTATGTTTCAAAATTATTATTCCAAGAAAGACATTAAGGAAGTCATCTCAGATTATGTTAATAAACAAGAACTAATTAATTACTTTACAAAAAAAGGGAATTTAAGATTTTTTTATTAGTAGAATTACCTCCATACTTCAGTGAGTCAAGAAAACATAATTATAAAGTTTATGATAATCAAATTACAGAATAATCTTTTATGACTGCAGGTGAAGAAAAAATGCACAGATTCAATGAATGTTTTTTTGATTAAAAAGTTGTTGTTTGTCAAAATATAAATAGAGCTTTAACATTTAATGATCTTCATATTTGGATAAATGCTGAAGACAAACTTTACAAAATAAAACCTGATGTTTTGGGAATCATAACATTTCGAAAATCAAATTTTCTAACAGTTACATTAAAAGTTTCTGTTAAAACTGTTCCAGTTGATGTAAACATAATTGTAGATGCTGAAATAATTTATTAATTTTTTACTCTACATATACAAATATCAATAATCACATTTACAGTTTGAAGTCCAAAAAGTTTACTGAAACACTTTATCCTCATAACCTAACAACTAAATATGGAAAACAAATAATTGAAGGAATTTGTTCAATTTGTGATACTAAAAAGGATAAATTTGTCAAAATATTAAGTGAAGGTCTTAATATTCGTGAACTAAATATTAATGAATTACATAAACCAATTAGAAAGACTTTTACAAGAAAAAATACAATTTCCTTAAAGACTGATGATATATATGCAGTCTAATTTAGTCGATATAGATTAAGGTAATTTGAAACGAATTTCAAGAATAAATAAAATTTATTACTATTTATTAAGTGTTACAGATCTATTCGCAAAATTTGGTTGGTCACTTCCAATTAAGATAAGAATGTGACAAAATTGTTTTCCTTTTGATAAAATATTAGAGATAAGAGACCAAAAAATTTACAAACTCGTAATGGTGAAGAAGTTTGTAACAAAGAATTTCAACAATTAATGAAAAATTTTACATTAATCATTGTTCAACTCTCAGTGAATTAAAAGCTGTTGCTTTTAACGATTTAATAGACCATTTTTCTATCAATTTGCTTTATTTTTAATTCAAGATTTAAACATTGTTTAAGATTCCTATAATTCCTTTAGCGTTTTAAGTTGTTAATTCATTACATCCCTCTTCATGTGCTAAAGGTAAATCTTCATGTAAATCATGTAATTTTCTTGTATATTCTAAAATAAAACATTTTTATAATCATCTGACATTTTAAGTAATTTTCCAGCATTAAAACATATCTACATACTGGAATTTTTAACTGGTAGAAATTGAGACACTGTCCAACCATATGTAGTATTTGCATCTATATATACAATATAATTTGACTGCTTTTTTGGCTCAAAAATTTTCATTTATTTGTTGTTTGATTATTCTTTCTTTTAAAGCTTTGAGATATTCCACCACCAATTCCTTTTTGGAGAAATAAAACCGTATCATAATCATGTCATAAATCTTATTTAATTTTTGACATTTTTAACATTGCATCCAGCTCCAACAAAATTACTAAAGGATTATTTGGAATTGCATCAATATCACTTCCAAATCCTTGAATAAACAAATGAACATCGTTATTTGTTAAGTTATGAACATAAAGTGGATTAGAAGCATGATTTTGATAATTAAGATTACAATCTTCATATGCAGCTCCATGATATTTTCCTGTTAAATGACGATGATCTCTTACTTTCTTTTCAACAAAAATAAAATTCTTTTTCAGAAAATATGACAAGTTTCTGAATTTTTATGAATGATTACATCTTTTTAGTCATTTAATTGGAATATTTTGTTCATACATTCTAGGAATTTCTCTTTATTCTCCTTTTAACATTTCAACGGATTTTTGCTGCATCTTTACCTTTACAAGTAATTATTTTTATAATCGCTGTTAAAATATTTAACATAATAATTCTATGAATTTGGCAAATGCTTTAGATATTTGTTAATATAAGATTTTTCAAAATTTGGTTGTCAAGTTTGAACTATTTTAATAAAAATTCGAAATCTACATAAATAACTAAAGGAACTCATAACCAATTATTATACTTTTTAAATTCAATTTTTTTTACCTTTAAAAAGGTTATCTATTTTTACTTCTTTATGTTCTTTACAATATGTCTCCTTAATGCCTAATTTTTCTGGTGAATCAATATATCTGAAACACCAGTCACAAAGATAAATTTTTGTATTGTGTCTGCTTGTTCATGAACTAATTAATCTAGAAATATCTTGTATCGAACAATAATGTGAACGATATTTGTTTCGAATTAAAGGAACATTAACATGTCTTTCTTGTTTAATTTGTGTATGGTAAAGAAGATACACTACAGTATTTTGTTCTTTATTTTCGTATGCATAAAAATTAATTGAAATATCTGATTTCTTTGCAAATTTTGCATAATACGTTAACTGAAGAGGAAAATTAATATTTTCTGTTTCAAAATTTTATCCAATTTTTATGTACTTTTATGTATAACAACACTTTCTGCATGACATTCTACAGATTGTAATATACATTTTTTTGCCACAGAAAACATTTTTATCTGTTTTTTACAATAAAATACACCTTTTTTACGTTCAATTACTTTTGATAAATCGACATAAGAAGATCCAAAAATTGGATGGTTTATTAACATTTAATTCTAAACTAATATATACACTCCTGGAAATGGAAAAAAGAGAACACATTGAGACCGGTGTGTCAGACCCACCATACTTGCTCCGGACACTGCGAGAGGGCTGTACAAGCAATGATCACACGCACGGCACAGCGGACACACCAGGAACCGCGGTGTTGGCCGTCGAATGGCGCTAGCTGCGCAGCATTTGTGCACCGCCGCCGTCAGTGTCATCCAGTTTGCCGTGGCATACGGAGCTCCATCGCAGTCTTTAACACTGGTAGCATGCCGCGACAGCGTGGACGTGAACCGTATGTGCAGTTGACGGACTTTGAGTGAGGGCGTATAGTGGGCATGCGGGAGGCCGGGTGGACGTACCGCCGAATTGCTCAACACGTGGGGCGTGAGGTCTCCACAGTACATCGATGTTGTCGCCAGTGGTCGGCGGAAGGTGCGCGTGCCCGTCGACCTGGGACCGGACCGCAGCGACGCACGGATGCACGCCAAGACCGTAGGATCCTACGCAGTGCCGTAGGGGACCGCACCGCCACTTCCCAGCAAATTAGGGACACTGTTGCTCCTGGGGTATCGGCGAGGACCATTCGCAACCGTCTCCATGAAGCTGGGCTACGGTCCCGCACACCGTTAGGCCGTCTTCCGCTCACGCCCCAACATCGTGCAGCCCGCCTCCAGTGGTGTCGCGACAGGCGTGAATGGAGGGACGAATGGAGACGTGTCGTCTTCAGCGATGAGAGTCGCTTCTGGCTTGGTGCCAATGATGGTCGTATGCGTGTTTGGCGCCGTGCAGGTGAGCGCCACAATCAGGACTGCATACGACCGAGGCACACAGGGCCAACACCCGGCTTCATGGTGTGGGGAGCGATCTCCTACACCGGCCGTACACCACTGGTGATCGTCGAGGGGACACTGAATAGTGCACGGTACATCCAAACCGTCATCGAACCCATCGTTCTACCATTCCCAGACCGGCAAGGGAACTTGCTGTTCCAACAGGACAATGCACGTCCGCATGTATCCCGTGCCACCCAACGTGCTCTAGAAGGTGTAAGTCAACTACTCTGGCCAGCAAGATCTCCGGATCTGTCCCCCATTGAGCATGTTTGGGACTGGATGAAGCGTCGTCTCACGCGGTCTGCACGTCCAGCACGAACGCTGGTCCAACTGAGGCGCCAGGTGGAAATGGCATGGCAAGCCGTTCCACAGGACTACATCCAGCATCTCTACGATCGTCTCCATGGGAGAATAGCAGCCTGCATTGCTGCGAAAGGTGGATATACACTGTACTAGTGCCGACATTGTGCATGCTCTGTTGCCTGTGTCTATATGCCTGTGGTTGTGTCAGTGTGATCATGTGATGTATCTGACCCCAGGAATGTGTCAATAAAGTTTCCCCTTCCTGGGACAATGAATTCACAGTGTTCTTATTTCAATTTCCAGGAGTGTATATATATAAGGACTAACCAGATCTTTCCCTTTCCATTTTTTCCATTTCAGTTAATAGTTTATTCAGTGATTATCGATAATAATCTTCTAAAGCAGTTATCCTTTACAAAATTTGATTTGTTGTTTGAAAATTAAATTCTTGTATTTTTACTTGTCTTTTAATATCATAATAAAATCTCAATGTAACTTTAATTGCTCTTCTTTGTCTTAAAGTAGTCTTTAATATGGTGATTATTTCTTCCTTAGTTTTTTAAGAAATTCTTGCGGTCAAATATATCGTCATAAGTTATTAGTTATAATAATATAATGTTATTAGTCCTGATTTGAAAGCAGAAGCTTTTCTAAAAATTCGTTTAGTTGATTTGAATATATGTATTACATATTCGTGTAGTACATAGACTAAAACATGAATGTTTTAGTTGGACCACTATTTTCACTTTGTGGTAAATGGAGCTGTAATGGTCACAAATGTATAGCTCACAATTTTAGACGAACTGTTTGTGACAGGTAGGTTTTTTAAATTAAAATACAGAACGTAGGTACGTTTGAACGTTTTATTTTGGTGGTTCCAATGTGATACATGTACCTTTGTGAATTTATCATTTCTGAGAATGCGTGCTGTTACAGTGTGATTACCTGAAAATACCACATTAATACAATAAATGCCCAAAATAATGTCCATCAGCGTCAGTGAATTTGGCAATACGTGTAACGACCTTCCTCTCAACAGTGAGTAGTTTGCCTTCCATAATGTTCGCACAAGCATTAACAATGCACTGATGCATGTTGTCAGTCGTTGTCGGGGGATCACGATAGCAAATATCCTTCAACTTTCCCCACAGAAAGAAATCCGGGGACGTCAGATTTGGTGAACATTCTGGCCATGGTATGGTTCTTCGACAACCAATCCACCTGTCATGAAATATGCTATTCAGTAATGCCTCAACCGCATGCGAGCTATGTGGCGGACATCCATCATGTTGGAAGTACATCGCCATTCTGTCATGCAGTGAAACATCTTGTAGTAACATCGGTAGAACATTACATAGGAAATTAGCATACATTGCACCATTTCGACTGCCATCGATAAAATGGGGGCCAATTATCCTACCTCCCATAATTCCACACCATACATTAGCCCGTCAAGGTCGCTGATGTTCCACTTGTCGCAGCCATCGTGGATTTTGCGTTGTCCAATAGTGCATATTATGCCACTTTACGTTACCGCTGTTGGTGAATGACGCTTCGTCACTAAATAGGACGCATGCAAAAAATCTGTCATTGTCCCGTAATTTCTCTTTTGCTGAGTGGCAGAACTGTACACGACGTTCAAAGTCGCCACCACACAATTACTGGTGCATAGAAATATGGTACAGGTGCAATCGATGTTGATGTAGCATTCTCAACACCGACGATTTTGAGATTCCAGATTCTCACTCAGTTTGTCTGCTACTGATGTGCGGATTAGCCATGACAGCAGCTAGAACACTTACTTGGGCATCATCATTTGTTGCAGGTGGTGATTGACGTTTCTCATGTGTCTGAACACTTCTTGTTTCCTTAAATTACATAACTAGCCAGTGAACGGTCCGGACCCTTGGATGATGTCCAGGATACCAAGCAGCATACACAGCACACGCCTATTGGGCATTTTGATCACAATAGCCATACATCAACACGATATCAATCTTTTGGGTAACGTATCAAGAAAGCAAATACCGTCCGCACTGGCGGAATGTTACGTGATACCATGCACTTATACATTTGTGTCTATTACAGTGCCATCTATCACAAAGCGAAAAAAGTAGTCCAACTAAAACATTCATATTTCTTTACGTACAACACGAATATGTAATAAAAATGGGGGTTCCTATTTTAAAAAATGCAGTTGATATCCGTTTGACCTATGGCAGCGCCATCTAGCGAGCCAACCATAGCGCCATCTGGATTCCCCCTTCAACCTAGACGAGTTTCGTTCTTTGTAGTTTTTTCGTTTGATGCTTATTTTGTGTGATATTTGGCCCGGTCACTATCAATGAACCACCCTGTATATATGCTAGAAGTTCTTGAAAATAATTCTCAAAATCGATATTATTAAAATTTTTATCATTGTTATTATGAATTTTGTTTTCAGATCTGTTGTTAATATTCGTCAATTGCCATTTAATAAGTCTAGATTAATTACTTAACTATTTCGTTTTACAGATTTTATGGACATCACTTCAAGGTTTTTTATACAAATTATTATCATTATCATTTTTAGCCTCTGATTTTTTGATAAGATCTGTTAATTCACTTTTTCTAAGTTCTTAAATAGTTGAGGTCTGTTGATAATTTTTGTTTCCATTGTTTTTATTTAGAATGAAATTTGAGTTTTTATGTTATTGAAACATTTACAGCTAAAATGTACCTCTGAGATTTTAGGTATAATTGTTCTTATTTACAAAGAATAAAATTTATTGGATTTGAAAATTTATAAATGAAAATATAAGAATTTGGTTTTTTCGATATACGTAAATGAGTTTTTTTTGGTTGGGTAAAACTGCAAAATTAGATTCTTGGTTTGCAACCTGGAATTTTCATTCGAGAATGCTCTTTGTGCCAGAACTCTCAACAATATACTACTATCCTAGTGTTTACCTCAGGGAGATTTATGCTCCCAGTCCTTCTGAGGAGGATGGGGCAACTTCTGCGACCCTGGAATCATTAATAAATGTCAGGTACACTGAGCAGTGGGTTGTCAGATGAGAGCGGTACAGCCTGACGCAATGACAAAGGTCCGCGACCTGGTGGCAGTGCTGGCAGCTGTTCACATATGACCCAATGATAGGGTGGGAATGGGGGCAGAGACATTGTGGGTGTGGAAGAGAAATGAGACATCCTACTGCCCCCATGAATAGGCACATCTCAGCAGGATTAGTTCGGCAGCAGTATACCAGAATTTTAAGTGACTAATTCCACCAACATGATAGAGCAACCGAGACACAATAATGCAGTTAGTGTTGGATGTCTTCAGCTACTTGAGGACAATTGCACCCAAATTTGGTGTTGGATGAAATGGATATCTAGCCTGTAGGAATCCTCCAGAGACGTCACAGAAGCAGTTGCAATGATTACACAGCGAGTGTAATCTGACTGCAGAAAAAGAAATTACTCACCATACAAAGGGATGTGCATGATCAATTTAATTACTCAATCAATTTGATATCAATGACGCCCCAGCAGATGAGTGGAGGAGAGGGTCAGGGTGCAACAGATGTGAGACTTCATAGGTGACAAGGAATTTGTTTACTTTAAGAGAGTTCGAGAATGAAGAGGCATTCTCCGACAGAGGTAGAGCATGCCCTCAGCACTCTATCAGGAGCCAAAAATGAGTTTAATGTTCTAGTCCTATAATGCAGAGTATATTAAGCTGATAAGAACAGATTTTTTTCTAGCTGATGAGAGACTGGTTAGAGTAAATCTAGTCTATGTCATGGTGTTGTACATTATTTTCACAAGAAGTACCAATACTTCAGCAATGTGAGAACGCTTGTGTACTTCGATTTCTTTTGTCTTTGAAAGTAACTCGTACAAAAGGGAGGAATCTACATTTCACATCAGAAATTTGAGGAGTGTTGACAAAACAACATCAACCTTTGGGTTGGATAAAGTGGATTTTTTGAACTAAGTAGCGTTTGTCAGGGGTGGAACTGCACACATTGTACCACAGCAAGTAGTAGTAGCAGTCACATGGGGTCAGGCAATCGGAAGTCACACCTAAAGTCTCTCATGAGCAGCGTCTCTTCTTAATATACTTGGTACATGGCGCTGGATTAGACTGGAGGTCAGTGTTCAGTTTTGTTTTTTGTTTCCACCTTCAGACACTATGTTCAGGTTGGATAATACGCACTAAATTCATAAAAAATATCCTACAATACATTTCCTATCTCTCTGTCGGCTGTAATGTGACTTGTGAGTTGTAAGGGTGTTTCAAACCCAAATGATGTTGCTACCTGAGACATGCATACAGGGGCAGGTAGCTACAGCCAGACTGGGACAGGGGGAGCTGTTGTAATCTGATGGATGGATAACATCCTTACGTTTCTTCTAGTAGCTGTTCACTTGTAGATCGTCAGATGGCTACTCCCCTGGACTTCAGTGATAGTTGCTGTCCTGTTATTGTTACTCATCCTTCCCATATGGGGCTATTGGCTAGATTGGATGGAGCAACTCTCTAGTGCTAGACTAATAGCGAAAATAGCTTCTTCACATCCATCAGTTAATGATGAAACTGGATGGAGCTAGTGTCTAGTGGTCGATCAATGGCAACTACCTCAGCCCAACAGAAACTGTTTAAATAAATATTATTTCACACTGCACACAAAATAAAGACTTACATCCATCCTATCCAGTAGCTCAGCACAGACTGAACACCTCACAACAGGAGGAGAAGAGGGGGTGGGGGAAAGGGGAGTGGAGAGGACCAACAACATCCTCTGATGATGGTGTTATGAATTGGTCGGTTGGTCTCTGAACCTCAAGGTGAATACACAGAATTCGTTATTCCCGCCAATAAATTTGAATTTCCCGCCAAAATTTGAATTTACAACAAAATTTTGAATTTTCAACCAAAATTTGGATTTCCCGCCATTTTCCCAGAGGGGTGGTAGGGAAAGGGTCTTACATGCCAGTGATGAAAAACGCATTACGTCTTCAGATGGTGGGGCTAATTAATTGATTGATCAATTAACTAATTAGCGTAATTAATTTGATATCAATATTTAATATCAAAAGTTTACCTGATTCCCTTTGCTCTACTAATTATATATTTAAAGAAAGAAAGAATCAGCTGATAGGATACATCCTGAGTCACCCAGGAACCATCACTTTCGTAATTGTGGGAAATTTTGTGTGAGAGGTGGTGGGGGAGACGAATTGGGGGCAGGTGAAAGTTGTAGAGAATAAGACTTGACTAAGGAAATCAGGTTCAAATGGATGAAAGTTGGTGCAGTAATGCAGAGATGAAGAGGTTTGCACAGTATAGATGTGAGAGCTACATGAAGCCAGTCTTTCAGCTCAAGACAACCACAAGAACAACAAATCCGAATAACTGGACGGACATTTGATCTTCCATCTTCCCGAATGTGAGTCAGGTGTCTAAACACTGCTCCTTCCTGTATTGC
The DNA here is from genome assembly GCF_021461385.2 of Schistocerca piceifrons. Classification (NCBI taxonomy): domain Eukaryota; kingdom Metazoa; phylum Arthropoda; class Insecta; order Orthoptera; family Acrididae; genus Schistocerca; species Schistocerca piceifrons. The sequence continues at coordinate 100,586,549 of NC_060149.1, forward strand.
TGAGGAGAACACGACAACTGCCCCCACCCAGTTTCCCAGAGTTTCTCTTATTGGAAGAGCCCATGTCTCGGCTTACCGGTAGATAGCCAACCATTTTTGAGAAAATGACATTCGTAGTTTTCGCCGTACTTCACATGTCTTTTAGCACGGGTTACGTTTGAGCATAGCGGTGGCACAGTGATTAGCGTCGTTGCTTCACGTCTTTCACCCCATGTTCGAAATCTGATTTTGTTTGATTTTATTTCATTTATCTGCACTTGTTCGTAGAAGGTTACTGCACAAATGTTTCTTATCAAATTATGGGTACACGGGTTTCTTATTAACATTAAAAGTACAACTAGGTTTCACAAAAAGTGTCATACATCTATTAAAAAGATATAAATACGTGTGGTATTTCCAGGAGCTACAAACTTTTCAAATTCTCTTATTTTTATGTTTCACTCTTATATGAACTCTTAAATTAATTCTTGCATTTTATTCTCATACTTCTTCTTCAGGAAGAGTTGGTACATTCCCTTGGATGATACCGATCGTAGAAACATTTGAAACATAGAAATTCCGAACACCACGAGCATCGCATGGAGACAGGCTCGCCATTGTAACATTTCTTCATACTAATGTCACTCGGGGAAGAAACGTCGTTAACATTGCTGAAGATTTCACACATTGGCAGTAATTTAGCGACGACAAAATCCAAAGGAGTTTCTCATCCAGTGAGTGTAATGGGGTGCTTATCCAGGCAAGTATTGTTGTTAAAGGGAAACGTCCGACAGCCTCCTCCCTGCAGTTTTGTGGATTATTTTATCACCTTTCGGGGCTTGATCCAACCTCCCTAGTGAACATAATCCGCTATCACTAGTAAATTAATCTCATTCGGAAAAAATTAATTATGGCTCCCATCTCTCAATGCCAAAAATTTTCAGTTTCTGTTCGTATTAAATTACTTAATTACTTTTTATAGTGAAACATAAATAAGGTAACAGCGTTGCATACCATATAAATCCAGGGGGAAACCAGCTAGAAATCATAAACAGATAGAGTGAAGCGAATTATGCTTTGTTATGAGAAACATACATGCACTGTTGCTATCCGCGCACGATTCTTCGTTTTCTTCGCACCCTATAACACCGAGTCTACCATCAATTCTTCATTTAAGTCAAGGAGTGTCGTATGCTTTTACTCATCCAGTGGGCTGACTGCCAGGCCGATTTTCACGTCGTTAGTCTTCTTACTTAAAACAACTTTTTCTTTGCACCAACATGTCTGTTTCCTTAGTTGTATAGTACTGAGTCTATAGAAAACCGCCAGAGCCTTAAGTTCCGCATATTGTAGTGTGATAGTCAAATTTTCAGTGAACAGAGCGAGGTGTTCGCTGTTTAAAAGCATTCAGTAATCAATCTACTGTTTACTGTAACTGAGTTTATTGTGTATCAGATGCTCCATTCGCTTTCAGTGAATTTTAGCCACACCATAGCTTAAATACCTGCCCATCATGGCGTCCAGTTTTAACAATAATACATTCTCTAAGTGACACGATTCATCTTGATTTTCAACGTCACTAGTTCCAGTAAATTTAAAATTTCTTCCCGTGTTTTTCCTTAATGTGTAATTGTTCTTGCTGTCTATTGAGGGTTCCCAGTACACCTTGATGCGACTTCAGAACTGCCCGCTGGCGAAAGATTCCAATTTCCCGTGCAAGGACAGGGGCGCGTCGGCTGCGTTGTCCACGCGTCATGCGCATGCTCGTCACTTCACAAGGGCGCCGACGTCGACACCTTTCTTCGAGTTCCTCTGTTCTCGTAAATTAAGGCCAGCATCTTGTCTTGTTTTCTTAATTACTAATCACGACTCCAATTTTTCCTTTACAATTAGAGCACGACGGACCGTATTATTTGTATATCGATCACCTTTCACTCCCCATGTGCCTGTACAGAATCATAGATTCAGATACTTTCAGCATCGGTTATTTCCAGCACAGAATGTGTTTAATTGTCTGTGGCGATCGCTATGCCGTACAACTATTTCCCAAAGTAGTAAAACAGCAATTTGTGAATAACGGCAAAATTTTATTTCCTACTGCGTTATTTTTTCTAAAATTCTTCCTTACCCAACTGTAACATATTGTTGACATGCTGTTGTCTCTCTGCACATCACTCAGTTCATTTTTCTTTGTAAATCTGTGCATAGCAGTTAGCGGTTTCCGTGTACTGTGTGCCAGAATAAGGGCCCTTGCACGCCTCAGAGGCAAAAGTTGAACTTCTTTCCCAGCTCCCGTGACTTACGGGTTACGGGATAGGATTAATGGAGGAAGTATAGATGAACCAAACAGGAGCAATACCTCCCATCACGGGATTGTTTACAGAGCGCGAGAGCCCTTCAAACTTCAATAGCAGCCGCTGCAAGAGAGACGCTGTATATCAGAGAGGTTTACTGTTAAAATTACGAACGTGTATTCCAACAAGACAAAGGCAACATAATTAGGCTGCCAAAGATCGGTTAGTCCCACCCCTCAATCTAAAGTTCATTGTTCTGAGTCTTGGGTTCTAGACCTGCTGAGGACAGTTTTGTCGATATAGATTGGTTTATCGATTATTGATTATTGGTTGATCGTTTGACTGGTAACACAGTACTCCGTTTTTCACTGATATAACTGCTAAAAGCTTATATCACAATGCACAGTCATCTCAGTGGCATCGTGAGTATGAATTGCGATAAGTGACGGAGTTTATTTTCATGATTTTTTAATGATTTTTCACAGTTTTTTGTGAAGGCGTGTCGCGTTACTACTGAGAGCGACTGGAGGGTGATGCATATTTTTGTTGTGTTGGCACTTTTTGATTGGAGATGTGAGAGATAATACTTGAACACGAAGCTTGATGAATAATGTATGTCGTTGTTCACGTTAGTGGTTGTAGTACAAATATGTATTAAATTATAAATTATGTGGAGTGTGCTGCACAGTTTATTGCAGTTCATTGCAAACAGATGTAGGGAGAATGATGTAGGCCAATTCTTCCGACACTTTTCAGACTTTTGCCTCTAAATATCAATGTAATAGTAGCTTATTATCTTACTCCGTTTTAAATGATGGAATTCACTTTTAATATGGCGCAGTCTTTTTCTGAAACTACAACTGCTACTCCGGAAAATTTAGGCTTCTCAAAATGTAAAAATATGTTCCAAAATAACGCACCTAGGAACAGCATAAAATAATCAGTAAGTGAAATCAAATTAAGCAGAACTATATTTAGAAATCAGTTACAAATTAAATACATTTTAAAACTCAAGCTACTGGAAACTAACACAAATTTCCATTTACAAGCCAGATAAAATGGTTAAGACATTAACAAAACTAAGCTAATTTGCAAATATCCCAAGCTTCATGGTGAAAGCCCTTCTGTTTGAAGGTAAAAGATGTGCACCACCGAAGTTATACAGCATCACTATGTGATCAAAAGTATCCTGACACTCCCAAAAACATATGTTTTTCATATTAGGTGTATTGTACTGCCACATAGAGCCATATATTCCATATCAGCGGCCTCAGTATCCATTAGAGATAATGAGAGAGCAGAATGGGGCACTCTGTGGAACTCACGAGAAGTGGGGCTACAGGGGTATGGCCCCAAAGTGGCTCACCCTAGACCAGGACCTCGCACCAAAGTAGGTCATCCCAGACCAGGAGGTCGTCCCAAAGAAGGTCATCCCAATGTACCATTATCCAAGATGGCGGCGATGACGTCGCCCTAAAGTAGGTCACCTCAGACCAGGATGTCGCCCCAAAGTAGGTCATCCAAGATGGCGTCTGTGATATCACTGATGACACAAGTGCCTCTCCCCCACACCCGTCCCACACCCCCCCTGGCGGGAAGTTTGAATTTTGGCACGAAGGTGCCATACCCCCTCCCCCAGAAAAATGGCAGGAAGTTCAAATTCCAACAGGATAATGCCTCACACCACGGTTATCTCTATTAACCAAAGAAAATCGCGGGACGGTAGTCCACTTGGGTTACCGCCACTAACCTAACACCTCAACTCCCTCAGAAAAATGACGGGAAGTTCAAATTCCAATAAGATAATGCATCACACATAAGAAAATGGCAGGAAAGAAAGGGCACCTAACTTACTCCACTAACCTAAGTCACCTCATCCTAGAAGCTGGTGGGAAGTTGGAATTTTGGTGTGTCTCTACGACCACTAAGAAAATGACTGGAAAGAAAGGGCACTAACCTAACTCACTTATTCCTAGGAAGGACTTGTCCTGAAGTCGTTATTTCATCCAGTACAGCCATCCAGTGTGTGTGCTCACCATGAGCTCCAGACTCCAACTGACTTAGTACACACTACCACCAGCAAAGAGCGCTATCGTCTGTTGTGTGACGTAATATGATGATGCGACTACCGTTATTCGAGATGGCGACATACATTGTGTTCACCACATGGCCTAGTACCAAGTACTGTCACCAGAGGGTGCTGCCGTGACATCAGCTGATGACACGAGTACCGTTAGTCAACATGGTAGCAAGCATTGTGTTCGCCACGTGGTCTAGGACACAGCCAGAGCACGCTCCTATTACATAATCCAAGATCGTCCGAAGTTCCCAAGTCACCTCACTATGTAAAAAGTAAGAACCAAGTGGAACTCTCTGAAATTCTATAGTGTCCCACAAATGCTTTCTCGATGTCTCCATAGAAAAATTCACCCCAACATAAACTGTTTATCAAAAATAGCCCAGAATTTCATCTTTTCTGCTGTACACCATGCCTAAATACTAAAAAAAAAATTCTTTATTTTATCATCTCAAGACTTTCTAAATGATTTGATTCAGCGTTTAAGAAACTAAGATAAATCTAACAAACTTGTCTTCATACTAGCAGCCTAGAATTACATCTATATAGCACTCACGTTCGAAAAAATCACTAAACTCACGGACTTTGAGCGAGATGCAGTAAATCCTTGATCAAGAATATATCTAACTGCATCCTCCTCAGACGAGTTAGTAATATACACGCACAATGACTTCAGATTCAAAGCCTGAATTCAAGATCATACAGCGTGTAATCCAAATAGCATATTCACTCATAGTATGAATTATTTAGCTGTAATTTGATAGCTGGCAGCAGTGGCCGAGCGGTTCTAGGCGCTGCAGTTTGGAATCGCATGACCGCTACGGTCGCAGGTTCGAATCCTGCCTCGGGCATGGATGTGTGTGATGTCCTTAGGTTTAAGTAGTTCTACGTTCTAGGGGACTGATGACCTCAGAAGTGAAGTCCCATAGTGCTCAGAGGCATTCGAACCAATTGTAATTTGATAAATTATCATAGGCTCAGGTCTCCTCGAGGTACTGGAAGCACCTGACTGGTTCAGCTTTCAGTCACTATAGTTCAATTCTGTTATCCTGGCGGATCTCGCATGTCCGCCCAGACGCTGGAGATTGCTGCGTTGCCAGTTGCGCACGACGCACGCGCCAAGAGAAGCAGCGCCATAGTATAGCATAGTTCGCAAGCTTACGTTTAGGAGGGAGCGCGCAGTTTATGAAGTAAAGCCGCCACGGCCGCATTAACCCTTTCGCTGCTACACAGACGTGCTCCCCGCATTCCGCGCTGTGCGAGATTTTGTCACTGCACTGTTCGCCTGTGCAGACACATGGTATTCCGACTGCTTTGACACTCTTATCATTCGATTCCTCAAAAACTATTTGCCCCAAAAATTAGATTTTTACACATCTTCTTGACTGATACCTTCCTCCCATAAATGACAATTTTGTTTCGATGTTCAACGCAGTTATGCAGCATTACATATAGTAAACCATTGCACGAAATTTTGAAGAGTTTGCAGACGTAAAAGTCCATAGAGTATACTTTCCGTATGGTCAATTTTAGTTGCCACAACGTTGAGAATGAAATGTGGACAAGATACCTAAATTTCATATAAAATTTACTGTATAACAATATCTCATTTAATTTAAGTACCACATAGGTGTCGTATGTAATATTGAGAAATATTCCATCTTTCGCGACTGTAACAAAAGTTTTATTTACACCGGGCACGTTTGGCTTTATTTTAAAGCACTTCAATCAATCAGAAGGAAGTAGACAAAATACAAAAATGGTTCAAATAGCTCTGAGCACTATGGGACATAACATCTGCGGTCATCTTAGAACTACTTAAACCTAACTAACCTAAGGACATCACACACATCCATGCCCGAGGCAGGATTCGAACCTGCAACCATAGCGGTCACGCGGTTCCAGACTGAAGAGCCTAGAACCGCACGGCCACACCGGCCGGCAGACAAAATACATTAAACAAAACTGTGGACTTGCAAAAACATTAGGACTTGAACATACCGTCTATCAGTGAAGTGCTCTGAGCTATTTCAAATATAATTTTTGTGTGTGGCACACAAACAGCATTTATTTGCTAAAACACTGATCAGTCAACACAAACGTTGAATATTTTATTACCGCAGCACCAAACTACGAAAGGTGGCTTGGCAATGGAGGAGACAAAGTACTGTCCACTGATGATGCTTCAAAAGAGAGAAAAGCGTCTGGTCTAAATAAGTCGCTTATTACAGTTGCAGAAGAGGAATATATTTCAATACCATTGGTAAAACTGCGACTGTGGAACAAAAACAAGAAAGAGAACATGAGTACCATTGTGATGTGCCATACCTTTCATTGAGTGAAGTGCTTTAAAATAAAGCCAAACGCGCCTGGTGTAAATAAAACTTTTATTACAGTCGCGAAAGACGGAATATTTCTCAATATTACATACGACACATATGTGGTACTTAAATGAGATATTGTTATACAGTAAATTTTATATGAAATTTAGGTATCTTGTCCACATTTCATTCTCAACATTGTGGCAACTAAAATCGACCATACGGAAAGTATACGCTATGGACTTTCACCTGCAAACTCTTCAAAATTTCGTGCAATGGTCTACTGCATTTAATGCTGCACAATAACTGCGTTGAACATCGAAACAAAATTAACTAATTTATGGGGGGAAGGTATCAGTCAAGAAGACGTGTAAAAATCAAATTTTTGGGCCAAATAGTTTTTGTGAAATCGAACGATAAGTGTGTCAAAGCAGTGGGAACACCATGTGTCTGCACAGGCGAGCAGTGCAGTGATGACAAAATCGCGCACAGCGCGGAATGCTGGGAGCATGTGTCTGCAGCAGCGAAAGGGTTAATGGAGAGACAAAGCACTAGAAATTTCAAAAAATTGCATTCAAACGAATAAAATTCGTGAAGTAAGGCACTTCAATATTGTTTTTAAATAAAGAAAATATTAAGCACCGCACAAGGATTAAAGTCATAACCTTTCGTTTAGCAACCCTACACCTTAACCATTACGCTAACGCACCGCTTCTGATAACAGAACTCCATGAGGATTCTAACACGTCACGCAAAACACTGACAAACACTGTTGGTAAGACCATGAATTATTCACGCTTCGTCGAAGTACAATAGGAAAGAAACAATTGCCGCTGTTCTTTATTACGAAAAAGCGGTTCGTGAGATTGATACAAACACCTTTCCCTGCTATCGTCTGAATTAAGAGACTTATTGCTTGTTTGGTTTGATTAATTAATAGAATATTAAGCAACTGGTATAAAGAATGCTTTTTCCAAACATTCTATAAAAGAAAATCTGCTATCAAGACATTGCTTTTGTTCTATTACTTTATTTATGACTGAACGTTTCTAGAACTGAGGACACTCGTCCGTGCTCTGCACTGCAGTCGAGCTCTGGCAACGTCGTTCTCTGTTCATTGGCTGACTGTTTTGTGACGTCAGATGCGCAGAACGAACCTAAACTCAGCCGCCAACATAAATGACGTGCACTTTAGGAGTGCTAGTGAACTCACCCCCAAAAGCCTCAACACCCATTGGTTCACACTGATATCACATGATACTACATCATCACGTCTATATAAGGAACCACTCGCCAGTTGCTCGTTCCTGCATTCGTGTGTCTTTGTGTGTGTGCTATCTCGTTTAGCAGTTCAAAGATGAAGAGGACTGGAAACAGTCTTTCTCGCGGCTCGGACAAGGTCAAGCGCTTCCACTCATCCGAGACACAGCGTAAGTTGTCATTATCTTCTTTTTATATGTGATCAGTCTTCCACACTTCAAACTGAAAATTGCTACAGTTCTTGTGCATTCGTCTCACTCAAATTTTATCTCTCTCCATTCGTTTCAGCAGAAATAAATCCAACAGCAGCCGGCTGGTGTGGCCGTGTGGTTCTAGGCACTTCAGTCTGGAACCGCGTGACCGCTACGGTCGCAGGTTCGAATCCTGCCTCGGGTATGGATGTGTGTAATGTCCTAAGGTTAGTTAGGTTTAAGTAGTTCTAAGTTCTAGGGGACTGATGACCACAGATGGTAAGTCCCATAGTGCTCAGAGCCATTTGGACCAGCCAAATCCAACAGCTATCAACGAGATGAGCGAACAACAGCAGCTCTCTTCATCATCATAATTTCAAAACCGTAAGTTTTATTTTTATTTATCTTGTTATATTCTTATTCTGTCCCTCCATCCTATATTACATTATATGCATACGCATCTAATGCAGACGGCATAACCTCTTCACTTATTCTTTATAGCATGTTTGTATAATCAAATCCCTTTACTTAATTCATGAACTTCATGTTACAGAGACTGTAGATCCACGTGCATCCTCACCCCCATTGGCCAAGTGTGTGCATGAAATGGCCCAGGAGCGGGCGTATATAACACCCAGCTGCGTCCTAGACGTACTTTTCTTTGTGGATATTTGGGAGGATATTCAGTCCTGGAAGCAGGATGAATTAGGTATTTACCATTATTACTATTATTATTATTATTACTACTATTATATCAACAAGTGTTCTATTCCTAATATAATATCGATCCTATAAATTATTCCCGCTGTCCTATCTCTACAGAATCACCTCCTCAGCATTTGGTGTGCACTCCTGTAGCCCCCCCCCCTCCCCCCCCCTCCCCCCCCCCCCCCATGTACGAGGGGTTGCGAGAGCGATAGGCCCCCGCTGTCACGCGTCGGTGGCTCTCATCCCATTGGTGCTGCGCATCAGAGGCTGCAGGCGGCTGCAGGCGCATCTGCAAGTGACTGCGGGCTAATTGACGGTGGGGCAAAAGCCAGTGTCATCTGCTGCGCTCCACCTGCACCTAGCTCGGGCCGCTCTCACCAGGAAGCGGCTACCGCAGCCGTCCCCACCGCCACCGCCGCCGCTGCTGCTGCACCGGGTCCCGCTCCAGCCGCCGCGACTGTCGCAGCATCACTCCAGTGTCCACGGGCCTTCCTCTCGCAGTTGCTCGATTCAACAGCGTCTCCTGCGCCGTCATGAGAGGTACGGCGCGTGCCCGTATCATCCTCGCCAGCGACATCAAATAGTTCTAGTATTAGTTGCAGAGAAGATACTGTGGCTAGTGGCAGTTCTCTCCCCCGTCTTTTTAGTGAAGGACATCAGGTCAGTGACACCATACCATACCAGCAGTACTCGGTGATTGCTGACGCCTTTGAGGAGCGAATCTCGTTCACCAGGATCCAAAACCCGGCAGGGGGGTACCGCAATCCTGTTCGATTTCTAAGCGCATGCTGTCCTGTCGTGGAAACAGAGCTCCTCAAGGCAGCCGATGATCCAGTGGTATCCCGCCATTAAATACGGTGCAGTGAACTGCATTGAATTATTGCACCCCCCCCCCCCCCCTCCCCCAAAGTTGATGGCTCTGGGCACCATGGGACTTAACTTCTGAGATCCCAAAAGTGTTGAGTCTGGCGTTGGAGAGACGAGTATTCATTATCTTTGGGGAGAAAAAGGTGTGATTACGTGGAGTACATCAATCGCCGAGTGGTTTCGTAAATCCGCCGTGAGTGCTACATTGGGCCGGTTTTCAGAGATGGAAGTGAAAGGCTCAGTTAAGGCACTAAGCAGAATTCTACACCTGGACATCAATATACATGTCTATGATCCGGTAAATGGAGGGTCTAGCTATATTAAGCTCCTTAAAGATATAACTAACGAGAGGGCATGCATTAAATTCGGAAACAGAAAAGATCAGGCTTGTTTTGCATGGTCAATCCTGGCTTTGGAAAGAAAATATGATCGAAAAGATCATCCTGAGCGTCCCAGTACATACGATGTGGGTGATAATATTCTATATCCACATCTCCATCTACGTGATTACTCTGCTATTCACAATAAAGTGCCTGGCAGAGGGTTCAACGAACCACCTTCAAGCTGTCTACCAGTCCACTCTCGAACAGCACGCGGGAAAAACGAGCTCTTAAATTTTTCTGTGTGAGCCCTAATTTCTCTTATTTTATCATGATGATCATTTCTCCCTAAGTAGGTGGGTGCCAACAGAATGTTTTTGAAATCAGAGAAGAAAACTGGTGTTTGAAATTTCATGAGAAGATCCCGTCGCAACGAAAAACGCCTTTGTTTTCATGATTGCCACTCCAAATCGCGTATCATGTCTGTGACACTATCTTCCCTATTTCTCGATAATACAAGACGAGCTGCCCTTCTTTGCACTTTTTCGATGTCATCCGTCAGTTCCACCTGATACGGATCCCACACCACACATCAATACTCCAGAATAGAGCGGACAAGCGTGGTGTAAGCAGTCCCTTTAGTAGACCTGTTGCACCTTCTAAGTGATCTGCCAATGAATCGCAGTCCTTGATTTGCTCTATCCACAATATTATCTATCTGATTGTTCCAATATAGATTATTTGTAACTGTAATCCCTAAGTATTTAGTTGAATTTACAGCCTTCAGATTTGTGTGACTTATCGCGTAATCGAAATTTAGCTGATTTCTTTTAGTACTCATGTGAACAACTTCACACTTTTCCTTATGCGGGTCAATTGCCACTTTTCGCACCATACAGACGTCTTATCTAAATCATTTTGCAAGTCGTTTTGATCACCTGATGACTTTACAGGACGATAAATGACAGCATCATCTGCAAACATTCTAAGACGGCTACTCAGATTGTCTCCTATGTCGTTAATATAAATCAGGAACAATAGAGGGCCTATCACACTTCCTTGGGGAACGCCGGATATTACTTATGCTTTACTCGATGACTTTCCGTCTATTAGTACGAACTGTGACCTTACTGACAAGAGATCATGAATCCAGTCGCACAACTGAGGCGATACTCCGTAGGCACGTAGTTTGGTTAGAAGACGCTTATGAGGAACGGTGTCGAAAGCCTTCTGGAAATCTAAAAATATGGAATCAATTTGACATTCCCTGTCGATAGCACTCGTTACTTCATGAGTATAAAGAGCCAGTTGTGTTTCACAAGAACGATATTTTCTGAAAGCGTGTTGACTATGTGTCAATAAATCGTTTTCTTCGAGGTACTTCATAATGTTCGAACACAGTATATGTTCCAAAACCCTACTGCAAATCGACGTTAGTGATACAGGCCTGTAATTCAGCGGATTACTCCTATTGGGGTATTGGTGTGACTTGAGCAATTTTCCAGTCTTTAGGTACGGATCTTTCTGTGAGCGAGTAGTTGTATATAATTGCTAAATATGGAGCTATTTTATCAGCATACTCTGTGAGGAACCTGACTGGTATACAATCTGGACCGGAGGCCTTGCCTTTATTAAGTTATTTAAGCTGCTTCGTTACTCCGAGGACATCTACTTCCATGTTTCTCATCTTGGCGCCAGCAGCTGTGACCGAGCGGTTCTAGGCGCTTCAGTCCGGAGCCACGCGGCTGCTACGGTCGCAGGTTCGAATCCTGCCTCGGGAATGGATGTGTGTGATGTCCTTAGGTTAGTTAGGTTTAAGTAGTTCTAAGTTCTAGGGGACTGATGACCTCAGATGTTAAGTCCCATAGTGCTCAGAGCCATTTTGAACCATCTTGGCAGTTGTTCTTGATTGCGTTCAGGAATATTTACTTCGTCTTCTCTGGTGAAGGAGTTTCGGAAAACCGTGTTGAATAACTCTGCTTTAGTGCCACTGTCATCACTGACTTGACCGTTACTATCGCGCAGTGAAGGTATTGATTGCGTCTTCCCACTGGTATGCTTTGTGTACGACCAGAATCTCTTTGGGTTTTCTGCCAGATTTCGAGACAGAATTTCGGTGTGGAAATTATTAAAAGCATCTCGCATTGAAGTACGCGCCATATTTCGAACTTCTGACCGAGCGAGGTGGCGCAGTGGTTAGCACACTGGACTCGCATTCGGGAGGACGACGGTTCAATCCCGTCTCCAGCCATCCTCATTTAGGTTTTCCGTGATTTCCCTAAATCGTTTCAGGCAAATGCCGGGATGGTTCCTTTGAAAGGGCACGGCCGATTTCCTTCCCAATCCTTCCCTAACCCGAGCTTGCGCTCCGTCTCTAATGACCTCGTTGTCGACGGGACGTTAAACACTAACCACCACCACCACCATCGAACTTCTGTAAAACTTTGGCAATCTTGGGGATTTTGCGTTTTTTTAAATTTGGCATGCTTTTTTCGTTGCTTCTGCAACAGCGATCTGACCCGTTTTGTGTACCATGGGGGATCAGTACCATCACTTATTAATTTATGTGGTATATATCTCTCAATTGCTGTCGATGCTATCTCTTTGAAAATGTTACATTTAAGTCACCTCCGACTATAATTGTATGAGCGGGGTACTTATTTGTAGTGAGACTCAAGTTTTCTTTGAACTGTTCGGCAATTATATCTTCTGAGTCGGAGGGGTCAGTAAAACGATCCAATTAACAGTTTATTCCGATCGTCAGATATACCTCTGCCCCAACTATTCTACACGAACTATCTACTTCAAATTCGCTACAAGGCAAACTGCCTCTGACAGCAATAAATACTCCACCACCAACTGTATTTAATATATCCTTTTTGAACACTGTTAGATCGTTTGAAAAAATTTCGGCTGAACTTGTTTCCCGCTTTAGCCAGCTCTCTGTACCTACAGCTATTTGAGCTTCAGTGCTTTCTATTAGGGCTTGGAGCTCTGGTTCTTTCCCAACACAGCTACGACAATTTAGAACTACAATACCAATCGTTTCTACAACTACCTTAATGTGTTTTACATGCCCACTTTTAGACGGACGTCCCTTCTGTGGTTCCCTGAGACCCTCTAACCTAAAAAACTGTCCAGCCCCTTCCGCAGGGCCCCGCTACCTGTGTAGCCGCCTCCTGTGTGTAGTGGACTCCTTACCTATTAAGTGGAACCTGGAAACTCACCACCCGATGGCGCAAGTCAAGGAATCTGCAGCCTACACGGTCACAGAACCGCCTGAGCCTCTGATTCAGACCCTCCACTCTGCTCTACACCAAAGAACCACAGTCGGTTCTATCGACGATGCTGCAGATGGTAAGCTCCGCCTTAATCTCGGAAGCAAGACTGGCAGTCTTTACCATTTCCGCTAGCCGCTCGAAACCACACAGGATCTGCTCCGATTCAAAGCGACACACGTCACTGGTACCGACATGAGCCACCACCTGCAGTTGGCTGGACCCTGTACTCTTCATGGCATCCGGAAGCACCCTTTCGACATCCGGAATGACTCCCCATGGAATGCACACGGAGTGCACACTAGCTTCCTTCCCCTCCTTGGCAGCCATGTTCCTAAGGGGCCCCATTACGCTCCTAACGTTGGAGCTCCCAACTGCCAGCAAACCCACCCTCTGTGAATGCCCAGACCTTGCAGGCCGAGAAGCTTCCTCTGGAACAGGGTGGACAACTGCATCCAGCTCAGAGACATCATCAGCCACAGATAACGCTCGGAACCTGTTCGTCAAACGAACCGGGGAGGCCCTACAATCGGCCCCTCCAAAAGTTTTTAACTGCCTGCCAGACTTTGGAATGATCTCCCACTCTACCACAGGTGAGGGGTGAACCTCAGTGCAGGCAGTACCCGGGGTGGCCACAGCAGTGGACCAATCGGAGGACACTTGGGACATGCTCAACATCCCACACATCCCCCACAGTGAAGCCACTTGGCAGCAGCCCCAAGCTGTGTGATGGAAGCCAAAGCAGCCTGGAGCTGTGAGCGAAGGATCGCCAACTCAGCTCGAATCTGTACACAGCAATCACAGTTCCTATCCATTACTACAGTCATTCCTGTTTGAAGCTCGTAAAAATATGTAACAAGCGAACGGCGTACTCGCCTTATTAGTAGCAAGAACTAGCGGTGCTGCTCTCGCTGACGGTCTAACCGACACTGAACTGTTCTAACGAAACAGACAAAAGCCTGTATGATACGGGGGTCGATACAAGCGTCGATAACAACGACGGTACTGTACATTACATTGTTATTAATATAAAATATTGTGCCTAGTAAGCATTCAAACATGCAAGAAATTACAAAAATAAACTAGTACCTACCCAGACAACTGAAAAGAAGTCGCTCCTGTCTGAAGCTCGTAAAAATATGTAACAACCGAACGGTGTACTCGCCTCATTAGTAGCAGCAACTAGCGCTGCTGCTCTCACTGACGGTCTAACCGACACTGAGCTGTTCTAAACAAACAAACAAAAGCCTGTATGATACGAGGGTCGATACAAGCATCGATAACAACGACGGTACTGTACACTACACTGTTACTAAAATAAAAAGTTGTGCCCAGTAAGCACTCAAACACGCAAGAAATTAGAAAAATAAACTAGTTGCTACCCAGATAACTGAAAATGTCACTCCTGTTTCAAGCTCGTAAAAATATGTAACAAGCGAACGGTGTACTCGCCTCATTAGTAGCAGCAACTAGCGGTGCTGCTTTCACTGACGGTCTAACCGACACTGAGCTGTTCTAGCTAAACAAACAAAAGCCTGTATGATACGAGGGTCGATACAAGCATCGATAACAACGACGGTACTGTACACTACACTGTTATTAAAATAAAAAGTTGTGCCCAGTAAGCACTCAAACACGCAAGAAATTAGAAAAATAAACTAGTTGCTACCCAGGTAACTGAAAATGTCACTCCTGTTTCAAGCTCGTAAAAATATGTAACAAGCGAACGGTGTACTCGCCTCATTAGTAGCAGCAACTAGCGGTGCTGCTCTCACTGACGATCTAACCGACACTGGGCTGTTCTAATATTCATTTGTGTTATAACTTGAATGGTATAGAATTCCTCGTCAAGATCAAGGACATACCTAAATTTGAGGCCCAGAATACCGGCATATCAGTTCATGTTTATGGCCTGGGGAAGAAGAAAAGCAAGTCAGATGAGCAAGACAAGCACATCGTCGTCGGCCCCCTCCATTTCTCAAAATTTGCTGGTGAGTGTGAGTTGCGTGTAAACATCCTGTTCTTCTCGGAAGGTGATAATTATCACTATGTTTGGATCAAGGAGGTGTCCCGACTCCTTTACAGCCAATTGAATAACTATAAGTGTAAAAAGCATATTTGATTAAGGTACCTCAGTTATTTCTCATCAGAAAAGTTATTAGCTGCGCATCTAGTAGACTGCACTTCCAAGGATCCTGTACATGTTATTATGCCTACCGAGAAAAACAAATTCACAAACTTTAAGAATGCTCACCACCAGGAGTGATGCCCGTTTGTAGTGTATGCCGACTTTGAATGCCTCCTCGCTCCTGTAACCTGCTGTGAAGGTGACCCTACAGCCTCACACACCACCTTTACAGGGAAACATGTACCACATGCGGCAGCGTACCAAATTGTATCGTCATATGACTCCAGCCTTAACCGATACAAATCTTACATCAGGAATAATCCTGCGGTTTGGTTCCTCTCTGAGCTTGAAAACTTTTCACGAGAGGCTGATAAGCTTTACAACGGCAACATTCCCATGACCAAATCGAAGGAGAAAGCAGATTTGTATAATAATGGCACCGATTGTCATATTTGTGGGCTGCTGTTAGACAGAAAAGCGTAAACTCCTCGTAGGGACCACTGTCATCTTACGGGTAAGTTCCGTGATGCAGCTCACAACGCATGCAATTTGAAGTACCAGTTACCCGTTTTCTTCCACAATTTAAGTGGGTATGACACTCACTTTCTAGTTGAGCACTTGGCTGATTTCGGTTTGGAGAAAGATCAGGTGAGTGTCCTACCAGAGAGCGTCGAGAAGTATACTTCATTCTTCAAACGAATAACGCCAAGAATTACGCCCTGCTTCCTTGATACGCTAAGTTTTATGCAGGCACCACTACAGAAATTTGTTGAAACTCTACCTTGGGGGAATATGCATATCAGTCAAGCTGCATTTTCTGACGAGGAAAAGTTTCAGCTTGTGACTAGGAATGGGGTTTTCCCATATGAGTATGTGGATATTTTCGAGCAGTTCCCGAGTCTGTGTATGCCCACATATTCTCTGGATCGCGCCTTTTATTACATGGCACCTGGCTTGTCTTGGGATGCAATGCTCAAGAAAACGAAGTGCAGCATCGAATTATTGACTGATCCTGACATGCTTCTTTTCTTTGAGCGAGGGATCCATGGAGAACTTGGCCAATGTGCCTGTGGACACATTTGCAAAAGAAAATAACCCACAGATGGGTGACAGGTTCAACGTATCCCTTATTATGTATCTCGATGTGAATAACTTATACGAGCATGCCATGCAGCAATCACTGCCGATTGGCGAGTTTCGATGGCTGTCCGAAGACGAATGCAAGGGATTAGGTGAAAAAATCATGTGAGGTATGGCAGCTGATTCTGATGTAGGGTATGTGGTAGAGGCAGAACTCACATACTCTATTAGTTTGCATGATGCACATGCCGATTTGCCGCTGTGTCCAGAGCAACGAGTTCTGCGAGGAGGTTCCACACTAAAACTGATGATAACGCTGGGGGTTAAGTATAGGTATATTATTCATTATCATACCCTCGATCAGTGCCTCAGCTTGGGTATGGAGATGGTTAGAATCACCCAGGCTATCTCCTTCAAGCAGTCCACCTGGTTGAAGGAGTATATTGACTTGAATACGAGACAGAGAGCTTCCGCGACGTGTGACTTAGAGAAAGATTTTTATAAATTAATGGATTATTCAATTTTCGGTAAAACTATGGAGAATTTGAGGGGGCGACGCGAAATTTTTATTAGAACCGGATGGGATGTGCGCTATGGCGTAAGAAAATGCATCGCCAGACCAAATTTTAAGCAGCTCACCATATTCAATAAGAACTTTGTTGTTGTGGAGATGGCGAAGACTGCAGTAGAGTTTACAAAACCTGTCTAAGTAGGGATGTGCATACTAGACATATCCAAACTCCCCATGTATCGCTTTCATTATGAATTTGCGAAAACTCGTTTCGCAGATCCTAAATTACTTTATATGGATACAGATAGCTTCATCTATTGGGTGAAGAACTGCGATCCATATGAAGTAACTAGGTGCCACGGCAAGGAATTCGACACGTCCTCATATGCGGCCAATAATCCTTATGACATTATTCCGCAGAACAAGAAGGTTATCAGTCTCATGAAGGACGAGTCGAATGGATTGCCGATTGTGGAGTTTGTAGGTCTATGGTCAAAAATGTATGCATATCACACATTCGAAGGTGCCACCCAGAGGCGGGCTAAGGGTGTGCCTTGCATGGCATCGAGAGCTGTATCTTGCAATGTCTATGCAGAGGTGTTCATGGTGCTGCACTGCAGCCACCACGTATGGTACAGCAAACCAGTATTCGATCGATAGCACACGATGTGCACACTGTACTACAGTCTGAAATCGGTCTGTCACCTCATGACGATAAAAGGGTCATCTGTGGTGACAGGGTTGAAACTCGCACTACTCACTTGTAGCGAGAGAAGGGGTGGTGGACTCTGATTAAGAGAGAGATATAGTCTACAGAGTTGTATGGCTCTTTTATCATATTGTAAATAATGGATGAGTGTGTTGTGTGGTGTGTATCAGTCTGTGTGTTTCCGTGTATGTCTGAGTGTGCGAATGAGTGTGGGAGCCTCTGTGTAGGAAATAAGTATATATATATATATATATATATATATATATATATATATATATATATATATATATATATATAGGGTGGTCCATTGATCGTGACCGGGCCAAATATCTCACGAAATAAGCGTCAAACGAAAAAACTACAAAGAATAAAACTTGTCTAGCTTGAAGGGGGAAACCAGTTGGCCCGCTACAGGCGCTGCCATAGGTCAAATGGATATCAACTGCGTTGTTTTAAAATAGGAACCTCCATTTTTTATTACATATACGTGTAGTATGTAAAGAAACATGAATGTTTTAGTTGAACCACTTTTTTCGCTTTGTGATAAATGGCGCTGTAATGGTCACAAACGTATAGCTCACAATTTAAGACGAACAGTTGGTAACAGGTAGGTTTTTTAAATTAAAATACAAAACGTAGGCACGTTTGAACATTTTATTTCGGTTGTTGCAATGTGATACATGTACCTATGCGAACTTATCATTTCTGAGAACGCATGCTGTTACAGCGTGATTACTTGTAAATACCACAATAATGCAATAAATGCTCAAAATTATGTCCGTCAACCTCAATGCATTTGGCAATACGTGGAACGACATTCCTCTCAACAGCGCGTAGTTCGCACATGCATTGATAATGCGCTGACGCATGTTGTCAGGCGTTGTCGGTGGATCACGATAGCAAATATCCTTCAACTTTCCCCACAGTAAGAAATCCGGGGACGTCAGATCTGGTGAACGCGCGAGCCATGATATGGTGCTTCGACGACCAATCCACCTGTCATGAAATATGCTATTCAATACCGCTTCAACCGCACGTGAGCTATGTGCCGGACAACCATCATGTTGGAAGTACATCGCCATTCTGTCATGCAGTGAAACAGCTTGTAGTATCATCGGTAGAACATTACTAGGAGATCAGCATACATTGCACCAATTAGATTGCCATCAATAAAATGGGGGCCAATTATCCTTCCTCCCATAATGCTGCACCATACATTAAACCGCCAAGGTCGCTGATGTTCCAATTGTCGCAGCCATCGTGGATTTTCCGTTGCCCAGTAGTGCATACTGTGCCGGTTTACGTTACCGCTGTTGGTGAATGACGCTTCGTCGCTAAATAGAACGCATGCAAAAAATCTGTCATCGTCCCGTAATTTCTCCTGTGCCCAGTGCAGAACTGTACACAACGTTCAAAGTCGTCGTCATGCGATTCCTGGTGCATAGACATATGGTACAGATGCAATCGATGTTGATGTAGCATTCTCAACACCGACGTTTTTGAGATTCCCGATTCTCGCGCAAGTTGTCTTCTACTGATGTGCGGATTAGCTGCAACAGCAGCTAAAACACCTACTTGGGCATGTTTCACATGTGGCCGAACACTTCCTGTTTCCTTAAATAACGTAACTATCCGGCAAACGGCCCGGACACTTGGATGATGTAGTCCAGGATACCGAAGAGCATACATAGCACACGCCCGTTGGGCATTTTGATCACAATAGACATACATCAACACGATATCGACCTTTTCTGCAATTGGTAAACGGTCCATTTTAACACGGGTAATGTATCATGAAGCAAATACCGTTCGCACTAGCGGAAAGTTAAGTGATTCCACGTACTTATACTATTACAGCGCCATCTATCACAAAGCGAAAAAAGTGATCCAACTAAAACATTCATATTTCTTTTTACGAACTACACGAATATGTAATAAAAATGGGGGTTCCTATTTAAAAAAAAACGGAGTTGATATCCGTTTGACCTATGGCAGCGCCATCTAGCGGGCCAACCATAGCGCCATGTGGTTTCACCCTTCAAGCCAGACGAGTTTCGTTCTTTGTAGTTTTTTCGTTTGATGCATATTTCGTGAGATATTTGGCCCGGTCATGATCAATAGACCAGGATATAATACGGAAAAGTCATGAAATCGAAAAAAAAATTAAAAAACTGAAAACACTGTCAAGGAAAAAAGTCTGTATGTAAATATATTTCATCCTTATTAGTAATTAATATACCAAGAAAAAGTAAAAACTAAGTTTTCGCGCTTCATACGTGCATGTGTGTGAGTATTTATAGATTAGACTCTAGTTTCTAACTTTCAGCTGCCGCTAGCCATCCAGTCAGAACTAGTTTTAAGTATGTGAGTTCCACCCAGTTAATTGTTATACATATATGTCCACTTGCTCATGGTAGTGGAAAATGTTTAGAGCCACCCACTTAAGAAATATACGTTCGTTTGCTTGTGGTATTGGAAAATGTTTAGAGCCACTGACTTCAGAAATATATATTCGCTTGCTTGTGGTAGTGGAAAATGTTCAGAGCCATCCACTTCAGAGAAATACATTTACCTGCTTGTTGTATTGGAAAAAACAAATCTTCAGCTTTACCTAAAAGTCTTTTCTGTTCCGGGTGAAACTTTACTAGTGGTAGTATTTAGCCTGTAAAATAGTGTAATTAGTTTGTAGTAATACCTCTGCATTAGTTGTAAGCTGATATAATGTAAACCTGAATCATGTATCTGTAAACTGATATAATGTAAATCTGAATCACGTATCTGTAAACAGCACAATGTTGATATTTCTCAACAACAACAAAAATGTAAATCTGAATACGTAGGAAGGGGGTTTTCCCATATGAGTATGTGGATAGTATGGCGAAACTCAACGAAACCAGGCTACTTGACAAACTGCACAGGCGACGCCTCTGGCAGGCAGTTTAATATTTCCACTTTGGGAGAATACGCACGGCTTTACATGGACACAGATGTGCGTTTGCTTGCGGACGTTTTCGAGAAGTTCCGGAGTCTATGTATGACCACATATTCTCTGGATCCCGCCTTATATTACACGGCACCTGGGTTGTCTTGGGATGCAATGCTCAAGAAAACGAAGTGCAGCATCGAATTATTGACTGGTTTTAGCCAGTCCCTACGCATGTAGCAGCTGTGCCCATTTCTACAGCTTCGCGCATGTGATCGTTCCATTTTAAGTCGGAACTGAGCAGAAGTCGGAGAAAACCTTACCCACCACCTTTTGCAACCCGTATAAAAACTGAGCGACCTGAGTTAGTGCGACAGGAGCATGTTTTGACCATTCGATGGAAATGCGCGCATTGCAGTGGATCCCCAAACTACATACAAGTACTACAGATCCGTGACCATTCAAATCTATCACCCCAATATGCTATCATCGTTATTATCTACCCCCAAAGAGAGAAAAATTACTGACTATAGAAGTTCCACTAACTTCATCCGATATAGAACTCACCTAGACACCATTGCTCACGTAATGACACAAAGCTGCAGTGCAGATCCAGTGCAGAGAGGGAGATTTCGCAATGCTTCCCCATAATACCGCAGCGTGCAGCCCTCCAAACATTCCTATCGGTATACCTCATCCCTCACCTAATTTACACCTCAAACTGTCACTGCTACTGATACCTGTGCGGCACGGTCCTATTAAATATACAGGCACTGCAGAGGCCACTTTAAAGTTTGATCACCTATACTCTAGGCGAATGATCATATCCCACAGACTATACTAAGTCGCAAAAGACGATCCCTCTGCTCCTATTTAGTTGTTTGAAACACTGTTTTCTAACACGCCTTGTACAAGACCAAACATTTCGTTTTTCTGCCACATCTTCGAGTCCAGTGTCAGGTTCTAAATTGACATTAAGAAGTTCTGCTGCACGGCCTTTCGCACGAAACTAGATATTGCACAGTGTAAATCATATTTTTACAGCGGATACCACAAGACGGCCACACATCGGCTGATTATAAATAAAAGACAGTTACAACATAAGGAACCGAGACGAGTTTGCTTGCGTTGTGCAGAGTCTCCAAACTACAGTCCAAAGACGATTCACGAGCTCTACATTTAGACTTGTCTCTCACACCAACGGAATAGCTGATAACTCTACGTTCCATTTCGACTGATTCCTCATATTGCAGTCATGTACGCGAGCACTGTTTCACTGCTAGCAACCCTCAGAATGTGTCACCCATCCACAAAACTCATTCCCCAACTAAGACAAGCGCTGTCAGTCAATCATTATGTGGTAACCAACAGCACACCAATGCACGAATGGAATGCAAAAGACACCGCCGATGTACTGTAATAATAAGCATCACAGTTGATAGCGCAAACATTTTTAGCAATTTTACAGTAACTTCAGGACTGGTCAGTGATGTGACAGCATGTTTCCCCCATTTCAGTATCATAGCTAAACCACCCCTTCTCCACTTTGCGAATATCATTGCAAAGTGGATAGATGACTGTGCAGTATGTCCATTCAGTGTTAATTCTCAAATACACATATTATCAAAGTATACCAGACAGCGCTCCACATATTTCTAACACCTCGAGCATAGTGATTATTTTACGATCTGTCTCTCTATGTGTATGGGAGTCACAGAGAATTTTCGCTGTCTTAGGGTAAAGTTGGAGAATGAAAGACCCTCCTCACACTGTCATTGACCAACCCGCCATGCAGCACCGTTACCGAATTAATCTGCAATCGTCCAGAAGAAGACCGCTTCACTCCACATCTCGTGAGTGAAGGGAGCTTTCCGAGTCCTCACGCATCCAAGTGTATGAGATTCCTTGAGATGCGCCCATGTCGAGGAGCTTAGCACTCCTTATCGATGTATAGTAACAGATTTCAAAGTGTCGTGATGTAATAGTAGACAGTTAAGAAGAACAATAAACGAATGATTTTTATGGGTGGTGGAGATCCAGACGGCTGAAGTTCGACGCATTTTTACGTAAATCAACCAAGCTATCAACTCCAAAGTATTTTTTAGAGTCTAGGATCGGTACCTGGAAGGTATCGGTAAGAGAGAACATAAGCACATGCACTCCTAAGGCTACAACGTTCTGCACTTAAAACGGGCTATATGTTAGATAGCCTGCGTTTCCTACCGATCAGTCGTATGGAATGTAACACTGTTAATATTCCAATGTAAGAAATATATTTCAAGCTCATGAAATATATCCTTCTTCCCGGTTTCTCTATGATAAAATATGTTATTAAAACATAAAACGAAAAACGTACTTCTGTAAAACATTTGCTCTGCGTGATACGAGCACAATATAGCTTTCCGTAGACGTATAGTGTCCAATGTTCACATCCGACCACGGTTCAAAAAAATTATATGATACCTGCATCAGACCTATATAAAATGATCTTTAGTAGTGGGGATACCTCCTACAAGGAAACAGATATACGCATAGTAGCAGCGTCCAACATGTGAAAATTACATAACGCTGAAGTCCCGAATTTACACCCAAGACGCTACAGGGGGGATGGAGTACATCGCATAAATCAAAGCTCGTTTAGAGGAATGTGTCAAGTTTCATCGCACATGAGATGCAAGTCCTCTGATGACCGACAGGTTTACCATTAACGATCGCAAGTAGACAGTGCTTTAAACGACATACAGAACACGTGGCTGTATACGAGTAGAACGCAGGCTATATCACATGACTGATGCATCTGGACAGAACAGTGGAAAAATTCACATGCAGCATCTTCTCCTTCACCAGAATGCATCAATCAACCATTACATCGTACCTCATTACAGCTCCATCTCAATCGATCACCCTGTCCACTCTCTGTTATCCTTTAACGCAGATGCAGGTAAGTTTAGAGGTGAATGGTTCTACATCCTCCTGAAAAGCATCACCTGTGGGACGTGACCCCAAGCATGTCAGAGTGTGTGCTTTGTATCAGTGTAATAAATATACTCCACCCCTAAATAAATTGTTCCAAAATAAATAAAGTACACTCCTTCCTCTCTCCACCAGCCCTCTGCAGGCCAAGTCCTTCTTCCATGAATCCCTAGGAGGAGGTGGCGGTCGAGTGACTTAGATTAGTGGAGGTAGTCCAAGTGTCCTTTCTGTCATGCCCTTTTTTTAGCTTAGTAAAGATAATCTAATTAACCTTTCCTTACCAACAAAATTCAAACTTGGCGCCAGTTCCTCGGAAGAAATGGTGGTCAGATGACTTACCTTAGTGGGGGTAGCGCAAGTGACATATTTTCCCTCGATTTT
This sequence comes from Schistocerca piceifrons, assembly GCF_021461385.2. Lineage (NCBI taxonomy): Eukaryota > Metazoa > Arthropoda > Insecta > Orthoptera > Acrididae > Schistocerca > Schistocerca piceifrons. Next base: position 100,610,549 of record NC_060149.1, read on the forward strand.
CTTAGTTTAGTAGAGATAACCATGGTGTGATGCATCATCCTGTTGGAATTTGAACTTCTCGCCGTTTTTCTGGGGGAGGGGAGAGGATAGGGGTTAGTGGAGGTAGCCCAATTGATGTATTTTCCCGCCAAAATTCAAACTTCCCGCCAAAAGCTGTCATCTTGAATAATGTCATAGCCGTCATCTTGGATGATGTCATGCACTGTTGCCAAGTCTACACACCGCCATCTTGGATGACGTCATCGCCGCCGTCTTGGATACATCTGGCAACAATGCAGAGTGGTGAAAACCCACCTTGCCCCAATACTAACAGTATTGCCAAACTTACCACTGACCCAACAGCAAGCCAGATTAAAACAATGACAGAAAAATCGAGAGACCCCAACCCTAAATTCCCTACTGAAGAGGCACATAGAAAATATTCCATTAATACAAATCAATTAAATTTCGAAATGCTCCATCCCATCACTCAGCCCAAAACACACACACACACACACACACACACACACACACATTGCTAAAGAAAATATGTACTTCTGAAATCAGTAGGATCCTGGAAGACTTAAATGAATTAACAGACACAATCAAGAAGATAGACAGACAAGCCTAACAACATTTAGTGACACATCACTGTACACTTGCATTCCAGTAGATGAAACGCTCAAAATAATCTTGGAAGGACTAAACATAGAATAACGCATGAGACACACACAGTGATGAAATAGCAATCATACTCACAACCATAACACCACATTACATTGTGTTCTACAAAGAATTTTATTCCTAACACAAACAACAGCCGATGGGATGTCCTGTTTCTGGCCTCTTAGCCAATATATTCGCGAAAAACTTGAAAGAACAACATTTTGTATCTTGCCCAGTCGTCTCATATAGGGTGCCTAGGAAACTGTTTTCGAGCAAATCATGTTAATGGAGTTTATTACAGTAGCTTAAATTGACAATACTTGACTTTGCGTATTCACAAAGGTGTGTCGCAAGCAAATGGCAACATGCAAATAATCAATGTCCTTTGGTATATACAGTTTCAATGCAAGCTAAACAATATAGTTCTGTAACGGCTCGTCGTTCACTCCGGCCGCGGCTAGGCGGCGCGGTGCTTATATTCTCTTCGGGTAGAGGATGCCCCTGTCATAGTGTCGTCCTGTAGAGCGTACTATTGGCTGACGTCGTCTCATAGCCCTCTCTGCTCTTCGCTTCTTCTTCGTCGTACCGTCGTTTGTCGTTACGGCGGAACACAACACCATAAATCCAAAAATATCAACAGTTATATACAGGGTGATTATAATTAAAGTTAAACTTTCAAACCGCTGTAGAAATAACACCACTGGTCAGAACGACGTCAAATTACAACTGAATATTATCGGAGAAGGGGAAAACGTATGGCAGAAGAAAAAAAAAGTGTGAAAGCTGATCAATACATGGCACTGCATGTGTCAGAATACGTAAATGAAAGCACCTGTCATGCGCACGACCCAGTGAGTTGGTATAAATACGCCTGGTATACTGCTTTTCCTCCTTTTGCGTCTGCGACGTTCGCCATGACTGTCTCAATGCAGGATCAAAATGGTTCAAATGGCTCTGAGCACTATGGGACTTTAGATCTGAGATCATCAGTCCCCTAGAACTTAGAACTACTTAAACCTATCTAACCTAAGGACAACACATACATCCATGCCCGAGGCAGGATTCGAACCTGCGACCGTAGCGGTCGCGCGGTTCCGGACTGAACCGCCTAGAACCGCTGGGTCACAAAGGCCGGCCAATGCAGGATCGCGCTCTGCTTGTAAAGCTGTATTACAAGAATGATAACTGTGTGCACGTCGCCCTGCAGAAGTTCCGGACACTGAAGAGTTTGAAAAAAGTCGTTGGTCCGATTACTGCCGTGGATCTGGCGAAAATGATTCGTAAATTTGAAAAGACGATTTCTTTTAGTGTGCAACCTGGTAGAGGGAGGAAACGAATTGATTCGACGTCAGTGAAAGCAACATTCCGTTGCAATTTGACGTCATTCTGAACAGTGGTGTTATTTCTACAGCGTTTTGAAAATTTAACTTTAATTATAATCACCCTGTACTTGTACCATTATGTCAATGTCAATGTCATAACATTCCAGATATATTATTTTGCGTGCTCTTTATTGTCATGAAGTAATGATGGTATCAACAAGAGACCTCACAATGTGTCCATATTTCTAGATTTCGAAGAAGCTTTTGATGCCAATCCTTACAAGAAGTTTCTAATAAAATTGTGTGCATATGGAGTATTATCTCAGTTGTGCAACTGGCTTCATGGTTTCCTGTCTGAAAGATTACAGTTCATAGCAACTGACGGAAAGCCATTTGGTAAAATGTAAGTGGTATCTGGTGTTTCCCGAAGATGTTTTATCGGCCCTCGGCAGTTCCTGATCTGCTGTATATAAATCATTTAGGAGACAATCTGAGCAGCTTTCTTAGATTGGTGGCAGATAATGTTGTCATTTACCATCTTTTAACGATATCAGAAGATAAACAGCAGTTGCAAAATGAGGTACACATGAGATTCAACGTGGCGATTGAAGCTAAATAATAAAAAAACGTGAGGTCATCCACATGGTTATTAAAAGGAATCTGTTCAGTTTCGGTTGAATCGCACGAATCTAAAAGCTGTCGACTCAGCTATGCACTGAGGTGACAAACGTCATCGGATGCCTCCGAATATTGTGACCTTTCGCCCGGCGTAGTGCAGACACTCGACATGGCATGGCATCAACAAGTCGTTGGAAATACCCTGCAGAAATACGGAGCCATGCTGCCTCTATAGCCGTCCTTAATTGCGAAAGTGTTTCCGGTGCAGGATTTTGTGCACGAACTGACCTCTCGATTGTCATCCATAAATGTTCGTTGGGGTTCATGTGGGGCGATCTGGGCCGCAAAATCATTCACTCGAATTGTCCAGAATCTTCTTCAAACCAATTGTGAACAATTCTGGTCGGGTGACATAGCACACTGTCATCCATAAAAATTCCATTGTTGTTGTTGAAGTCCACGAATGGTCTCAAAGTAGCAGAATATAACCATTTTCAGTCAGTGATCGGTTCATCTGGACCAGAGGACCCAGTCCATTCCATGTGAACACAGCCCACACCACTATAGAGCCACCACCAGCTTGCACAGTGCCTTGTTGACAACTTGGGTCCATGGTTTTGTGGGGTCTGCACCACACTCGAATCGAACCATAAACTGTTACCAACTTAAATCGGGATTCATCTGACTAGACGCTTTTTCAGTCGTCTAGGGTTCAACCTATTTAGTCAAGAGCCCAGGAGAGGCGCTGTAGGCAATGTCGTGCTGTTGCAAAGGTACTCGCGTCGGTCGTCTGCTGCCATAGTCCATAAACGCCAAATTTTGCGGCATTGTACTAACGGATACGTTCGTCGTACGTCCCACTTTGATTTCTGCAGTTACTTCACATAGTGTTGCTTATCTGTTAGCACTGATAACTTTACGCAAACGACGATGCTCTCGGTCGTTACGAGAAGTCCTTCGGCAACTGCGTTGTCCGAGATGGAACGTAATTCCTGAAATCTGGTATTTTCGGTACACTCCTGACTATGTGGATCTCGGAAAATTGAATTCCCTAACGATTTCCGAAATGGAATGCCCCCTGCGTCTAGCTCCGACTACCATTCTGCGTTCAAAGTCTGTTAATTCCCGTCGTGCTGCCATAATTATGTCGGAAACATTTTCATTTGAATAACCTAAGTGCAAATGATAGCTCCGTCAATGCTCTGCACTTTTATACCTTGTGTAGGCGATACTACCGCCATCTTATATGCGCATATCACTGTCCCATGACTTATGTTCCCGCAGGGCTTACATTTAAGAGCAGCTTAAATTGAAACGAAGACAGGCCGGCCGGTGTGGCCGAGCGGTTCTAGGAACTACAGTTTGGAACCGTGTGACCGCTACGGTCGCAGATTCGAATCCTGCCTCGGGCATGGATGTGTGTGATGTCCTTAGGTTAGTTAGGTTTAATTAGTTCTAAGTTCTAGAGGACTGATGAGCTCAGAATGTAAGTCCCATAGTGCTCAGAGCCATTTGAACCATTTTGAAACGATGATATAGGCAATGTTGTGGGTAAGGAAAACCAAAGACTCCGTTTTATCAGCAGAATACTTAGAAGGTGCAATAAATCCTCTAGAGGATTGCCTAAACTACATTGTCTGTCCTCTGGCTGAGTATAACTGTGCAGTATGTCATTCTTACCAGATAGAATTGAAGGAGGATATCGAAAGATTTCAAGCAGGGGAGCTTCCATCTGACAACTGTATCATTTGCAGTCATTCATGTTCCCAGACAACGTTGTCATGTCACGGGGCCACAGTTGTTCGCGACTTGTTTGAAGAACATTCTGGACAGTTCAAGCGAATGATTTGGCCACCCAGATCACCCGACATGAATCTTATCGAAGATTTATGGGACATTTTCGAGAGGTCAGTTCGTGATCAACATCCTGCACCGACAACACTTTCGCAATTATCAACGGTTATAGATGCAGCTTGGGCCAATATTTCTGCAGGAGACTTCCAACGACTTGACCCCATACCACGTCGAGTTGATGCACTACGCCAGGCAAAACAAAATCCGACACGATATTGAGGAATATCCCATGAATTTCCTCACCTTGGTGTGGCAAGAGTCTGCAGATTACGAAGAATTAGAGTTCAAGAGTGTTTATACTGCTGGTTCTGCTGGTTCAGTTGCGAGTCGAAAGTTGTAAGTTACGTAAGATATCCAAGGTGGTGGCAACGTCACTGCTGCCTCGAAGACACGACGAAAAACTTAAGAAATTGTAGAACGCTGTATTCCACGTATAGGAAAGGGAATTATAGGAGCGTTACAGCTTTCGACCTGGAACACGACTTTGTCAAAATTTATATGTCCGGTGTTCGTAACAGATTATATCATATTTCGTTTACCCTGTTGCACGAAGAGCAGTTAGTGACAAATAGCTTCCGTCATGTTAAGTAAAGGCTATTGGGATGTGTATAGGTACTACGAAAACAAGAAAATAAATAAAGCTTTCAGAAGTTGAGTAGTGGTGTAGTACAGCAACTGGAGGATAAAATGGCTTTAGAAGCAGACACAAAATTCTTGCTGCCTTGTAGGAAGTTGGGACAGCCGATGACGGCTGAACCTGATGGCGCCCAGCTGTGCCTCTTTCCGGGTGACGGACGCAGGACAATTTTACGACTTCAAGCGAACGTGGCGAGGCCGCTGGCCTATTACGTGAATCTAGGGCAGTGGGACACGACACAGCACTGAAAGGGAAACAGACAATGATTTTACACCAAGCAATGTCCATGAAATGTCAGTTGTGGAAACGCTTAATGTATGAAAACAAAAGTGGTAAATTATGAATACAGAAATGGGGAAACTAATTAGACTAAAGCCCTACACAGCAATCATTTAATACGCAAATGATATAGTTGTTGCTGCTAGAATAATACCCTCACACAGCAATCATTTAATACACAAATGATACAGCCGTTGCTGGATATGAGTATTAATTTTGCAAATAACATGATTTTCGTGAGAGTAACTTTGCTGGTGCTATAACAAAAGTAGTAAATGATGTTTTAGGTAAAATGGCCATATTAGAAAGAGATATTTCACGTGAGATAGAATGTAATGTGAAAGAACTGAAAAAGCAACTAGCTGTCAGATGCCGAGCTGGCTGGCTTCATACTGAGAACCACTATGGCCGAGAAGACCCGTAACAACTTTATGGCCTGGAGCGAATATGAAGGAGACACTAGAGCTTTAAGTGCTACCAGGGCAGTGAGCCACGACCTGGCGCTCAAAGGAACGGCAGAAGCCAGTGGCTTGAATATGAGCGAAGTCTTGGAGAGTAAAAGTGATGAATCTGTAGAATACTAGATTTTTTTAAAGTTAAAAGCGAATCGGAAAATTATCATAACAAAAATATAGAGACCAGATGGGATATAATTCTCGATCAGCTATCGTTTAATATACACATAGAGCAATTGTTGCTGGATATGAATACAAATTTTGTTACGAACATGACTGCCTTGGCCGGCCGAAGTGGCCGTGCGGTTAAAGGCGCTGCAGTCTGGAACCGCAGGACCGCTACAGTCGCAGGTTCGAATCCTGCCTCGGGCATGGATGTTTGTGATGTCCTTAGGTTAGTTAGGTTTAACTAGTTCTAAGTTCTAGGGGACTAATGACCTCAGCAGTTGAGTCCCATAGTGCTCAGAGCCATTTGAACCATTTGACTGCCTTGAGAATAATACTGTGGGTAGAATAACGAAATTAGGAAACGATCTTTAGGGTAAAATAACCAAATTAGGACATGTAAGACATAACGTGTAAGATACAATGTAACACGAAAGCGTTGGTAAAGGAACGGGACGGGGAGATTGAATGCCAGCTTAACTAACAGAATTGAGAAACAAGACTGTGGTTTCTGTTCAGAAAGGCATACAAGAAGTTCAAACTCAGGTGATACGTATAAGCGAAAGGACTGTCACTGAGGCACAGAGAACTGGAGAGAATATTGAGTCTATGACTGAACTGAAAGAATAAGTCACAATAGTTGGAACTGAAATGCTAGGGGCAGCAAGTGCTGAATTTTCAAAACTGAAAATTGAAATGCAAATCAGCATAGATCAGCGTTTGGATTTATGTGTGATTACGACTTAGGAAGCCCATAACAAAATTAAATCTTTGCAACAGAGTGTGCAAAATAAGTCAAACTGTATACAGTGTGTTGTTTATAAGGTAGAGTATTTAAATAAAGCTGAGAAATGTGATCCACTGAAGCCAGTAGTTTGGCACCATTGGCCTTCCTAAAGAACAGTGAAAGGGGTTTGCCAGTACAAGTAAGTGACCAGGAGAAGATTAATGCTGCAATTGATGCTCTGACTGGTAATACACAACGTTTGAGTTAAATTTGGATATAATGAGAATGACAATCGTTAAATTTAAGGAAAAGTTCTTACAAGAATATTGGTCAGAACACAAATAGGACGTTTTGGACATGTGTTCATCGTCAACAGAATGCCCATGATTCATGGAAAAAATTCCTTGGAAGACTATTGCGAAGAATGGTTTCGAAAATTACTACATTTAAAGGGAAGGAAATCAGAATCATAAATTGTGTGGGAATTGTGGAAGAACTAGTCAGATCATTCTGGATGATTTTTAGGAAGTAATTACAAGAGATTTGAAACATTTTATGGTGCAATATGCGTAAGAACGAGTTTTTTTTTAATGGATGAGAGAAATGGACAAACTATAAATATCACAAGGGAACGAGGACATGGCAACTATGGTCTGGACTGGTCGCGACTAGAAGGAAATAAATTCTCCGATGAAAATAAAAGTCTCAGCTGTGTGAGATGTGAGGCAAGAGCTCCAAGAAAGAAGTTCTTGTAGTCGTAACGACTGGCAAAAAGACGTAGCATACAATGGTGATCGACAGGTGAAAGAAGTAGGCTTAAATACAGTTACGATTATGCAGAAAGATAACGCAGAAACAGGTGATCATTAGGAGCAGGTGGAGAATGACGTGCCAAACAGAGTAATTCAAGGAACGTACTGTTTCAGTTTTGGGTTGCCAGAACAGGGGCGTTACGTAGTTGCTAGGAGGATGTATCTGGATATGTTGACGTTTGTTTTCAGGAACATACAAGGAGACCTCTCAGAAACTGGATTTTTGTACTTTTTTTTGTATTTACGGCAGATGAAGTTTACAATTCAAATATCAGCGTCAACTCTCAAAAACTCTCGAGAAAAACGACATTGAAATTTTCCGAGCAACTTTAATTCTCTAAAATAAGTCCAATTTTTCCACAACCAAAGGAGAATTGTGGTAGAATGCTTGCCTGCCACGTGGATTTGATTCCCAGCTTGTGCAGCTTTTTAAACAAAGATGCACGTTCTATGAGCATATCCGTGAAGCATAAAATATATAAATATGGGAAAAAATCGGTAGCGCTAGAGAATGGTAAGTGTTGGTTCGAGTCTCGTTTCCATCATTGTTTTCACCTTCTTTTTTTCATTTTCTTTGAATACCTACGTCATTTAAATATTAAACTCAACAAATTGTCATTTTTATGAAAATACATGTCTTCTTATTTTTAGTTACACATCACACACTTAACTCTAGTTTTCATTGTGAATATAAATTATTAATTAAACTTAAATGCATACTATTTCATCTCTGCATATTTTACACATCACAGACATGTTCGAAGAACATGCACCGTTATTTAAAAGTGTAACACTTCCAGGAGTCGAGCTCAGGCCGCCTAGATGCCAAGCGAGGCATCTGTCACACGACAACATGGCGCACTAACTAGACCCCATGGCTTTAGGGTCTTAAAAGTAGTTGAAAAACTTGCAAGTAGATTTTCTCTAAAAAATTTTAGAGTTGAATCGAACTGCCTTGGATGATTGACATTTGAGTTCTGAACTTCAAGTATCATAAATACAAATAAATACAAAAATCTGACACAATAATGTGGACGTAAGTCTGGAGTTTGAAAATGAGATTATAATGCCATACATGGTCCTAGACTCTCTCTGTGTTGAAGCAGGCAAAAACAGCGGATTTACAGGTGGGATAGGGGATGGGTGAGGTGCAGGAACTCATCAGAAGAAAAGGTAGGACGGAAACTATACCGGTTAACGAGCAGAATGTGGTTTTGGTTCAGGTGTTGATGGATACATCAAGAGAGAATCGTTTCAAAAACCTTGTTGATCACTGATGTGAGGCAGATGGGGTGGTATGAGGAATTATCTGGCGAGGGGGAGTTCTGTGGTTTAAGGAAAAGTGGGATTTTGGAGGTTTTCCACAGCTCAGGATAGAAATCTTTGGTGAAGATGGCGGTATATAGTTTTGCAAAGCTGTCGAGAAAGGAAGGGAGCATTAATTAAGGTGTCGATAGATGATGCAGCCATCACCAGGGTTCGTGTGTGTTTGCTGTGAAGTACTTGTTTTATGTCATGTGCTGTGATTGGTGTATTACTGTCTGTTTGTGATATGTTGTACAAGTAGTGGAAACTGACAGCCAGGGGGTGGGACAGCAGTCTTAGTACGTTCATGGATGGTAGGGAAGAGTAAGTAATCAAAATAAGGGTCGTCACAGATGGAGATGTTGGAGAGATAAAAATTCAATGTGGCAGCTTTGCCCTGGTTGTCAGGTAGGAGTTTATTTTTGTGGAGTAAAGGGTCAGTGCCACTGAGTCGATGGAGCACGTACCAGAACTTCAAATAGTTAATGGGGAGTGTAACGTTCAGTCTGGTGCATGTCTGGCGCCAGTAACAGCGTATTTCACTGTTCAATAAGTTCCTTACATGTATCTATTTTGCTAGTCACAAATGAGTGTATCCCAGTCACGAGGCTTTGTGAGGGAATGCTATAGGTGGAAGGTTCCTTGCAGAAGGAGTGATGAGAATGTATGTAGAGATGTGGACGGATACTGCGAGTAGAAGCACATTGGGCTCACAGCCCCAGTTTTCAAAAATCGTTATTTTTGTATATAAAAAACTGTAAAAACCGAAATTCTATATTTTTTAAACAAAGTAATGAAGGCACCTCGGTGCACAAATTTTGCCCCAACTTTCAAAATGTAGTATTTTGGTATATGATTTAGCGAAATTTTAGATTTTTAAACTAAAAAAACAAATACACCTCGATGCACGCAAGAAGAAAACACGAGATCAAGAGGCAAATGGCGGCAACTGATTAAATAAAAAATTCGATATAATGAATTTCATTATCATTATTTTTAAGTCTTTTCATTCCGTTACATCTCAGTTTAATATTACCTTCTTCAAAATAATGAAAATCCCTTTCATTAATAAATTTAGAATATTCATCTGGCAAAATAATCTTAATCCCATTATTAAGGTCCATACGATTTTTTTCTCCATATCTCGTTTTCAAATATTCACAGCCGGTAATGTTATACAAAACATTTACTTGCAACTCGATAATATTTTTAAACAAATTAGAATTTGTAACGTGATTGACTTTCTTAAGTAGAGTCTACATTAATACAGAATGAATTTTTAATAAGGAAAAATTAAAATAGTGCCAAACGTTTTCCATCAAAACACCTTCCACTTGTTGCAAAGTTTCAGGTCTCTGACCCTGTGTACACGACACTTCACAAAACTAACTTTAGAATTAACTGAAGTTCTTAATTTTTTCAGGTCATTATTAAGCACATATGTGAAGATAGCAAACGTTTTGTCAAACGGCTAGCTCTTTCCACATTTTGACACACTTATGACTGTGTCAGATTGATGGCCACAATCCCTCAGTTATCGTACTCATACAGGGTTTGACAGAGAAAGTATGTCTGCAGTTTGTATGTACAGTTGGTATTCGAGAGACAAAGTTGATTCAAATTTAGTCATTTTCTTCTGTTTATTTCACACTTAAAATAAATTATTTTCTCACAATAATCCATTTATTAGAAGAGACTAATTGTAAACAACATGTAAACGTCAATGACAATACTAAAATTAGTATTAAAAAGAACAATTTAATGTACAATAGATGGAACTCACATCTGAACCATGTGTTCTTCAGTATACAAATGATACAAGAGTAAGATGGAGCTATGTGTGTGTGTGTGTGTGAGAGAGAGAGAGAGAGAGAGAGACAGATAAGAAGTGCGGCCAGCAGAAAGGCGTGGTTTGCTAACTAGAGGCAGCGCCAACTGCTGTGTATATCTGCTAGTATTTCCTGCTGCAGACTGGTTCAGCTGCCACTACTGCAGACCAGCTTATTTGGTGCTATCACTAAACAAGGATCTGTTACACTCATGCATACAGATCAATTTTAAAAATTCCCCCTGTGCTGTGCATCGTATGTCACATTTTTTTACTGTACATTACTAGATATGCAAGTGTGTCCTTCGGTAGTTTATCATTAAAAGTTGGACATAGCTTCATTGTTGTTTTCTGAGTAGTTAAGACATTCTTTCTTCTAGACATATATATCATATTTATGAAATAAAAGCATAATTTTCAATAAAATTGAAAGGGGTTACATTAACGTCTATTTTCAGTGGTGTGTCTCTCTAGGAAAGCATCGTATGCCTTTAGATAATTATTTTTCTGATTTGAGGAAAAACTTCATTTCGCCCATTTTTAACATATATATTCAGTAGTTTAACAAGATCGAATAAAGAAGAATCAGTCAATTGATTGTTTTTCTTTTTGTCTGGAAATGAAATATAGTGAACGTGTGGCATTATTGGACAGGAGACCCTGTCCAGAGAATTTCAGCCACTGGGTAAAGGATTATTTCCAATGACACCACATTGGGCGACAGGAGCATTGGTGATGGTTAAAGGATGAGGAGGACAACATAACACCCAGTCTACAGGTGGAGAAAATCTCCAACCCATCTGGGAATCAAACCTGGACCAATTGTATCGTAGGTAAGCATGTTACCACTCAGCCAAACAGGTGGATTTTTGGCTGAACAACAAACAAACAACGAAGATGAAATACGGCGCATCAGATTCTGCAGAATTGTAGCATTTGATGATATCTAACTCAAAATTTCTTTTCCGCTTAATCCAGCAAACTCTATTGGTTTGTGGTTCAAAGAAAGAAATGGGAATTTTCCGATTTTTCAGTCTTTCTTGTTCTGGTTCGAGTGAATATTTTGGTTCATATTTAATGACTGGAGCACGAATTTCCATCGATTTGGTAACAATTTTTCTTTCCATAGGAAGTGTGGTCACACCTTCTACTCCAGCCTGATTATGGTCAGCCCATCTCAGAATGGAATCATTTGCACTAGACTTCCAAGTAAAAGTTACAGTTAAATCTCCTTCTCAAATTACTTTTTTGTAATTTTTATAAAATCCCATGAATAATTTTAAGAGATAAAGTACTTCGTTTTTCTTACTTATTATTTTCCCATTATTAATACTATGTCCTTCCATAGTTAATTCATTTGTTAAAGACGAATTTAAAAGAATAAGAGTTAATGAAGAAATAAATGGATATTCCATTCTAGGCAAAATATTGTTTCCTTTCTTTATGGTGATAACCTCAAACAGCTTTGCCACATAGTTGTCAAATAATTTTTAGTAGTTATTCCATCGTAAGTTGAATAATTTGTACTGTTATTTCCAAGAACACTATCACTCATGTACAGTTGAGCATGATTAGGTTATACCCAAACATCTCCAATAGTCATATTAATCCCTATGTTCTTGTTGGGAGATTTAGATTATTTTTAGTTTTGTCACTCACAGGGAATCAGTAAAACTTACAGTTTTTTATCTTGTTTGTTTAATGAGGATAAAATTTATTATGACATTTCTGAAACAACTGTCACAGTAGCTCCATTGAAGTCAATCAAATTATCATTTTCATCAGTTATAGTTATTTCTAAATGCTGTATAGTACCAAAAAATGAAATATGTACTGCATAATATGGTTCATGAATTAGTGGTCCACTAAATTCTGCATTAGGCTGGAACAAAACATTAATATTTGGCTCTCAATGCAAATGATCAGTATGCTTTACAAATATTCCATCAACTAGATTGAACTTCACATTAATTAATTCGAATGGAATAATTTTATGAACATCATTAGTGACAGATTTTTTATTAGCTTCAACAATTTGATCACAAAAACCAAGCACACTTCCAATACTATCTTTTTATCAATATAAAATTTTATATCACTCTCAATAGATTCTCTGTTTAAAATTTCATCTTCTTTAATGTTTATATTGGGCTTTTTGAATGAATAAATTTTTTCAACTTTTCAAGCTATACTGACTGACAGGAATTTCTGTTGTTTCTCCAACACAGTACAAATTATCGTCTTTTGATGTAAAATTTGGAGGTATAAAAGTTGTATCAACACCAACTAGTGTAACATCACTATAGCTGTATGGTATAGGTACAGTCACTCTCTTATTGAGAACAGATAATTTAATTTACTTAAATAAATGAATATTGACTGGAAACCAAAAATAAGAATCCCTGAGAAGAACTCAAAATATAAACATGGTAAGCTTTCACCAAATTCGATTCAATGTGACATAGTGGGTCTGAGCAGTTGTGGAAATCGTTCGACAATTACAGTCTATCACCAGGATGGCTGAAATTGATTAAAATGAACCATTTGTACATATATGCCAAAGGCTTAAATCAAGCAAAATACCAACAATTTATGAGAAGTGTGCAAATACTGAAAATAAAATTAATGAAATAATTACTACTTTTATTGAAAGTAATGAAGAAATTACTTCATTGCATGAATGAGAAAATAATTCAGTTCTTATATTTGACAATTTCATTCTTCTAAGTCAACATCGGTTTAGTTAATATTTTACTAGAGGTAGATATAAAGGAATAAACAGGTTTTATTTAATTCAAACATATTCAAAAATACCAAAAAAATAAGTCTGAGATAATCTCAATTTTTTAAAGATTTTTAAACAGAATGACAGAAATTTGAATCATACGTACCTTGAGTTTGTTGGTGGAGATTTAAGGTTTGACGATTTTAAAGAAATGTGTAGTAAATATTGGAGAGATCAGTTGGGATTTTTTGTGATAGACATGATTAGAAAATCAAATGAACGTAAGTTCAGAAATAGAATACAGAATTTCACAAACATTAGGCAAGAACCCTGAACATAGTCATTAAACATTGTACATTGTACATTTAAATTAAAAATATAAACGTAAAATGTAACTGATTATTGTTTTTTCATCTTCAATAAATGTTTGCAAAATATGACCCAGATGTTGTTAAGAAAAGCCAGACGAAATAGGGGAGTAAAAGAATAATTAAAAGAAGAGTTTAAAAATGGAAAACACAATGAAGAACAGAATATGAAAAATTTAAAAAAAGAAGATAAACCCATTATCGATAAAATCGAAAAATTAAAGAAAGGAATCGAAGATATATGTGACAATGTTGTGGAAGCTATTGAAGAAAACAGATAAGCAGAAAAACAAATGGGTCATTATTATCAAAATTATTTAGACGAATTAAATGATAGTCTATCAGTGAAATAACATAAAAGTCCAGAGCATGATTATTCTGTAAGTCAATCAGAAATACAAGATTTATTGTAAAACTAAAAAAGGGGTTAAAAGTAGAGAGAAACAACACACTAGAAATGTAAATGTAACTGAATGTTTGCTGGAATATATTAATTACAGCGAAGATAAAGTTTTTGGATTATGATTTACAGGTCAGTACATTCAAATTCGTTAGAAAATTACCAGTAATTTTTTATGGAGTTATATTTCTGGTTGGTGAAGGGATATATGAAGGTACAGATGCTTTAACAAATCTTTTAACGTTAACAAGTAACTATGGATTATATAAATACAAAATTTACCAGTTGTGATTTATTAAATTATGCAGATATACTGTACCATTCAGGAGCATCATATTCTGACAATAATTCACATAAATAAAATCAAGTGAAGTCAATGAATATATAATAAAGAAAATTGTAGATGACTTTTTTCTAGCATAGGGAAAAACCAATCAAATATGTTCAAATGAATGAGCGTAATCAATAGACCAACAGTAATTCACGGCAAAGAATTAGCTGTAAATAAAAATTATCATAGCTAAAAAGTTGGAATAACACAGATCTCAGAGATGCATCTCCTAGGCTACTCAATTTGTGGTCCATATAATAACCATAAGAAAGAGCAGCTGGAGGTGATAAAACACTTAATCCATTAGAGGAAGCTTGTAAAAAACATAATATTGCCTATAGAGATAATAACAGTTTAGAAAAAAGACATGAAGCTGATAAAGAATTTCAGTTAGCTGCTAAAGAGAGAATATATTCTGAAGATGAGATGCTTCACTCATTGAAACACTGGCAGCAGTAACAGTTAGAGGAATATGGAATTTTGGCATAGAAAAACTTGCTAAACAATTATAAATTAAATACTTTCTTGGTGTTTTCGTGATTGATGAATGATTGAGTTAGCCTAGAGAACACGAATAAAGAATCATAAATTTAAATACATCTAATTATGTTTGCATTCACTGGATTTGTTATTAGAAGAATAAATATAACAAATTTGTTTTTGGTTCTGGATTAAGAGAACATCAAGGATGATGTCTTTCATTACTATATCCAGCTACAGTACTATATATAGCAACTATTGGTTCACTAACTGGTGGAGCAGCTGCTGTTGAAAATACAGTCATTATTAAAAATAAAGGTGATAAAGAAATGGAAGAACAGAAAAGCCATAATATAGCTATGGGGAAGAAAGGAAGTGGATGCACAAAAAAATTCAAAAAGATAATTCTCATGTATCCTCATTAAGTAAGGAATTTTGATGTTTTCCTGATTGATTAATGATTGAGTTAGCCTAAAGAATACGAATCCAGAATCTTAAATTTAAATACATCTAATAGTGTTTGCATGCACTGGATTTGTTATTACAAGAATAAAGATACCAAATTTGTTTTTGGTTCATTTGGAGGAAATATTCCAAAAGAATTGGTTAAATATTTCTGCTCAAGTGAATTGTACTATGATAGACAACGAATTCAGTATTTTGATGAAGCAATATGTGGGTATTTATATCTATTCGTTTTAAAGCTGTGTTAAGATAATTATAAATTTAATGATATTTTAAATTTAATAAATGGTCATTTTTTGATATAAGCTACAGAGAAAGAAGCAGTTTGGCAGTTGGCAGTATGAAATTAAAAATAAACTTAAATAATATAGAAAGAAAAATAGATACCAAAAATGGAAAACTTAATCACACAGTTTCATAAAGAATTATGAGACAGTTTTAAGGTAACTAAAGGATACAAAGGGCAGAAGGTTAATAGGTTTGAAAGATCCAATGGGCAGTTATGAGACTGTTACCAAAAAGTGCTTAGAAAAAGAATACATTACAAAACCTGAATACATCAAGATTCTAGTAGATTTGATTTATAATGGCATCATGGAACATCAAAATAACGAAATAAATAATGTGAAAACAAGGTTCCATCATGCATTAGATAAAAACATTCAGTAGAAAGTCAACTTCCACAATTAGATTCAATAATTGATAAGAGTTTAGACATGAAAGTTGACAGAGATCTAGAAATGCTGAAGTTTTTGGAACCAAACAATTAAAATTTAAAACTTAATAAATTCTTTTAATCTATGTAAATACGTAACCATATCTATTGTTTTAAATGAAGAAAACTTACTCCAGTGCCCAATCCTCACAGAGTAACAATTGTGAGAAAATTATTAACGTTCTATGTAAACCACTGAGAAAAAAATTTAAAAGAAGAAATGTAGTTTCACCTGGTACTCATGATTTATAGGAAGCTGATCTAGTTGAAAAGGATTCAGGTAATTTGAAAGGAATTTCAAAAATAAGTAAAGAATATAAATATTTAATAATTGTAATCGATGTTTTCCAAATTTACTTGAACTATTCCAGTTAAAGATATAACAAGTAGAGCTGTAGTTGATGCTTTTCAAACAATATTCAAAATATGCTGTCCAAGAAATTTACAAACAGATAATAGTAAAAAATCTACAATAAATAAAAATATAACAATTATCATTAGTTGTTATCCAACTTTTACTGGATTAGAAGCATCTATTATTGCAAGGTTTAATAGAAGCCTGAAAGAAAAAATGTGGAAGAAATTTGCTTTTCAAGCTAATTATAAAAGGGTTGATTTAGTTAAAAAATCTAGTTGATGAATACAATAATGAAAAACATTCAATAATACAAATGAAAGCAATAACAGTTAATGAAAAGAATTATAAACTGGCTGTTGTTGTACCTAAGGAAAAAAACAGATTTCAAAAGATGATAAATTAGAATCTGTAAACATAAAGGTCTTTTTGAAAAAGAATACACTGTCAATTTGACAATAGAAATATTTAAATCGAACCTTTTCTTCTTTCTAATCCACTCACGTACAAATTAAAAGATATCGAAGGAAATTTTTACTAACAAGAACAACAGAAAACAAAATAATATGTTGCATTCTTTTAAAAAGTTTTAAGAAAGAAAGGAAGCAAAGTATATATTAAATGGTTGGAATTTGATAATTCAGATTATTGTTGAGTAGATAAAAACAATGTTATTTCATGAAACTTGGTATTTAAAATTCCTTTTAATTTTTTAATACTTTTCAGTGTCTACACTCATAGACCCGATATTTCTTAATAAATTAAGCGGTTTTTCATGGTCTGGGAATAGGGGAAGACTAAAATATTTCATCATCGAAACTAAATTCCTGTCATCCTTTTGTTATAATTGTCAACCATTTCACTTAAATTATTACCGATTTACATTAAAATTTTGTATTAAGAAGTTGAAATTTTGTGTGGGCACTAAACAAATGGAATATCTAGAAAGTTGAATTTTTGTGAGGGAACCAAATACGTAGGGATTCTAAGAAGCAGTCAGATTCATTACATCAGCAATCAGTTCTTCTTTTGTGTAACCAAGTTTAAGATTAAAATAATTATGCCAACAAATGATATTCAATCTTTCCATCATTCTTTGGTAAGAGTTTATTGCATTAGGATTATTACCCTTAACACTTCTTCAAAGTTTGGATCATTATCTCTAGTATTCTTCAGTTGTTTTTGCAGATTTGTTCTTTGTACTCTAATGACATAATTATTTTACTCACAGTTTTCATTAAACAATCTTAAGGGAACAATAGTTGCTCTTAAATTACAGGCTTCAGTTTGTTGTACAACATAAGATAAACTTCTTTCTATCTCTCTGTTCATGCATTTCGTACATCTAAAGCTACATCAACTGTTTCTTCGAAATTTATTATTTGCTTTTCATTCACTTTACTTGTTTCTCATAAATTATTTATTTCAGTTCTGATTCTTTTCTAATCTTACATTCACCATATCCACGAAACAATGGTAAAACTTCTTCATCTTGGAAATTTTCTGCAACAGGTATTTTGGATCTTATAACTAAAGACTACAGACTAGGTGCATTAATAGATTTTATTGAATTTTAAACATATATAGGTAGTGTAATTATACAGGAAACTTTCAAATCTTTTGCAATACATTTCTTTAACATGGAGTTTTATAACATCTGGAGCATTAGGATATCTTAAAAGATATGCTACTTGGTGTCCATAAAATCGCGGATTATACTTTTCCCTTAACAATCATTAACACTTGTTTATTACTGTATGTAAGGTTTTTGTTGGCGAGGTATATGACTGACTACACTTACATAGAATAAAAATGAGGACAAATTAATATTAATGTTAGAAGGGTGTAACTGGTGGCTACATACTATCTATTTATAATTTTTGAATTTTATTAATAAAATTTTTCTTCTATAAATGTATATGAGAAAATTAGAACTTTCATTTCTTCTAACTGTATGTTATCCCAATGATAATGTTTCCACATGCATAAATCAATTAACTAATGAAATTGTGAATCTCAATGGAGACAAAATTTGTATTGTTTATGAATACTTTGAAAACAATTTATATCACTATAGAAGGGCAAAAGTTTGTCCCTGAAAATTTTCATAAATGAAGTATAAAAATAATAAAATTTCCACAGGAATAGTTGAACTGCACGTAAAATTTGTACTTCGATGCAAGTCTGACTGTTGGCTACACTTCACTTCTCTAGTGTTGTTGTTTGTTTGAATAAATTTAGCTCCATATTTTAATATTTATTTTTGTAGTTTCCTTAATAGTATGTCTAAAAGTGTTTAGTTATAGATTTGAATTTCTTTTTTATTAAATGTGTATTTCACTAAAAACTCCTAAATTAAATAAAAATACATAGCAAAAATTCTAGTGACAGTCAAAAAATTAAGAGTGTAAAAATTTTATCTCTATAGCTGTCTAATGTGCAGCAACAAGAAAGTGGGCCAAATTATAGTTTTAATAAGCTAATGGAAAAATTTTCTTCAAAAATGGAAGTCAAGAAGCCTAACAACTGCGAAGTAGAGAGGCCGATTGATAATTTTTACCCACATATGTATACAAAGGATAAGCATTTTCATAGCTGTAAGGAATGTGATAAAAGAACATCATAAAAATATGTATAAAAATCAGCAAGTTCTTTGTGAAAATTTTATATCTAAATACTGTAAAAATCTTTTACAATGAATTTCTAGTGATGAATATTCTAGATTATTATTATCGATGAAAAAAGATGAAGAACAACAAACTGAAGCTTCATCAATAAAATTTGCATGTGGCCAAGAAGTTAGGGATTCTATTCTAGTTGATTTTACTTACACCATACATCTAGGGAAACGCTCTCTAGTAGGTGTAAGATTTGCTTTAACGACTATTATAAAAAAAATATGGATTAAAGAGCTAACATTTGTCATTTTCCAATGGTCTAATGTTTTTTAATCTACTTAATGAGAGATCAAAATGGAAGAATCATTGAGAGAGTTTACAGTCGTCATACTTCCGGTTTATTATAGAAAAAATATTATTAATGGATAATCTAAAAATAGAAAAGCTGATTTAATTACCATACATTTATTATCAAAGTTCAAAAACTCTTTACATACGATTACCCTTTCCTAAAATTAGAAATGATGATAAAATTTTTCAAGATTAAGAACTTAAACCATTGAAAAAAATGTGTTCATTTTCTTCTAATATATTTGGGACGGAAAGAGGCAGAAAAACCATTAAAGATTATCTAGCTCATACAGCATTTAAAAAAAGATTATAAATTATAAATTTAGAAAATAATATACACTCAATTAAACGTAATCATATCTTAAATATTGTGGAACCAAAAAATATTATTATTAGCGAAAATTTAGAACTAGTTAATGGTTTGAAAATATATTTCAATTTATTCTGTGATTACAGATTACAGACAAATGATAAAGTTCAAGAATTTGCAGCACAAATATAAGACTATACTGTTATGAAAGAGAATGATTTGATTAAAATATTCGCAACTGGAAAGTAGGAGATTTTAACAAAAACATGTAATTTTCAAGTTTGGTGCACAGTGTGGACATTAAACAGAATTCTTTCCCAACAGCTAAAAATTAATTGATATATCTATCCGAGTGGATAATCACATATCGAATTACCAGAAAAAATAAAATGAAAGTGAGCTTGTATTAATATAAAAAATTACTATCAAAAATGTTTTCTATGGTCTATAGCTTCCACATTAAATCTAGTAATTTGACAGAAATATAGAAATCTGGATATAACAAGTAATTATGAACAATTTGTGAAAGAGGATGAGGAAAAAGTACCCATTATTTCGTTTTCTATAGAAATTCATAATATTCCAAAAACTGAGACTAAAATTAATGTGCTATTAATGTTTATTCGTTTGGTGAAAAATTTCAAGTATATCTATTAAATGTTAGAAAATAGAAAGAAAATCATGTAAATCTCCTCTATTTTAAGAAAGAAGGCAATTCACATTATTGTTGGATTAAAGATCCATAGCGACTCCTTTCAGCTCAAATCTCAAAACATATAGATTCCAAATTTGTTTCTGATATGTGTCGACTACATTTAGACAGCAAGGAAATATTAGGTACCTACACACCAACTAAACAAGTTAACAAACCATTAAAACTACAATTGTCAATGTACACAAAACTTTCCATTTGTTCTTTATGCTGATTTTGAGAGTTTGCTAATAAAGATGGACAACTGACAACCAAATCAATAGAGCTTATACAATGAAATATCAAAAACATGAACCAAGCGAATTTTGTTATTATATCATGTCCATTAATGGAAATTATAATGATGCAGTTGTTAATTGTGGACCAATCTGCCCTAAAAACTTATTGAATGTATGATGAAAAAAGTTGAGGAAATTGGAAGAATTTATTGTGAAACAGAAGACATGCAACGATTAATACCTGAAGAGGAATTCACCTACGCAAGATCTAAAATTTACATATTGTGTACATGTCGTTAGACAAGAAATAATAAAAAAAGGTCATCATCATGACCATTTGAGTGGAAAATAGATCTGCCTACTATGCAATAACTGTAATTTGCAACAATGACATCCACGTTTTGTACGTATTTATTTATATAATTTATCTGGAAATGATTCTAGTTTTTTGTGAACGAATTTGGTTATGATATAGAAGAAATAGATATAATATCAAATACTGAAGAGAAGCACATCAGTTTTGGTAAGAAAACAGAAAATTTGAGGGTGAGATCTGCACATTTAGGTTATGCCTTCTTAGCTTACAAACTTTCATAAAATTTGAAGAGAGAACAAATGACCAACATTAAAAAAGTTTTCTGAGAAGAACAAGTCAGTCTGATGCCTAACAGAGGTGTTTATCCTAATGAGTACATGTATTCAGTGAAAAAATTTCAAGAACAACAACTTCCACCAAAAGAAGAATTTTACAATAAATTGAATTAGTGTCATGTAAGTGATAAAAACTATAATTGTCAACAAATTGTGTGGAAAAAAATTTATTGCCAAAAATCTTGGTGAATATCCTGATCTGTATCTTAAAACCAATATTTTGTTATTGGCTGATGTTTTCGAAAATTTCAGAAAAACTTGTGTAAAAGCTCATGATTTAGATCCATCTTGGTATTTTACTGGATGTGGTTTACCATAAGATGCACACTTGGAAATGTCTAAACATCCATGGAATTATTATATGATTACGATCTCACACTTATGGTTGAAAATGGAATATTAGGTGGTATATCACAATGTTGTAAAAGATATGTTGTATTAAATAATGGATATATAAAAGATTTTAGTGTTAAAAAGATATCTAATTATCTAGCATATTCAGATGGATACAAACTATACAGTTATGCCATGAGTCAATTTTTGCCATATGGTTGTTTTGAAGGGGAAGAGACAAAATCTTTAGATTCTACAAAAATAAGCGAAATTTCTGACACTTCTGGGATTAGTTACATTTTTGAAGTTGATTTAGAGAATGCAAAAGAACTACATGATTTACATAAAGATTTTCCCTGCGACCCCAGAAATAAAATCGTGCCTGGAACTAAATAAAGTTAGTTAAAGACTGCTTTCAGTGAGAAGTATAATTATGTTGTTCCCTACAGACATCAGAAGCAATACTTGTCTGTAGGAATGAAGCTACGAAAAATACATACAGTCTCAAAATTTAAGCAGTATGACAGATGAAAAAGTACATAGATTTAAATACCAAAATGAGGATGAAATCGAAGAATGATTTTAAAAAGGTTTTTACAAATAAGTGAATAATTCTGTGTTTGGTAAGACAATGTAAAATATAAGAAACAGAGGGGATATAAAATTAGAGTCATATGAAAAAATTGTGATAAACTAGTACAAAACGAAACTTTAAAGGGACAACTATATTTACTTAAAATCTTGTATTACCAGTGTGAATAACATAAAAATCACATTTAATAAACCAGTCTATGTGGGCATGAGTATACTTGATTTATCTATAGAACTGATGTACGATTTTTCACTATTGAGTAATGAAAGAAAAATACGGTGAGAAAATTGAGTCATGTCACGAAAATACAGACAGTGAAATCTACAATATACAAACTGAATATTTCTATGAACATATGAAAATGATGATTGGTTACTTTGATAGAACAGATAATATTTATGGTATCCCACACATAAAAAAGAAAGTTTTACAAGAAACAAAAGATAAATGTAATGAAAAAATAATGGAAGAATTCTCTGCTTTGAGAATGTATGCTTATCAAGTTGGTGACTAATAGGGGAGAAATCAAAAGGTGTGAAGTAATCTGTTGTGAAAAAGAGAATAAGCTTAGAAGGTATAAAGATTTTTTGTTCAAATATAGAAAACAGTATAGAACTATAAATTTGAAATGGAGTGAGAAACATGAAATCCACACAGTTGAGGTAAACAAGAAAGCATTGAGTCCTCATTATGATAAAAGATGTTTTACCACAGTGGAATAAATGTATTATCTGATCTCTGCTTCGAAATCAGATTATTGGATTATTGAGTGAGGAGCTTTTAAAATGATCTTTAAGCTTAAATATAACTTTTTAATATTTTTGGTAAATTATTTGTTGGTACATTACAATTTGCTATTTTTTTACTATTGTAAAAGGAGAGAATCTAAGTTTTCTATTTCTCCCCATATTTCTGTATCACTTCCTTATAACTATTTAATCTTCGTTTGTATATTTCTCCTCCATAAAGTCGTATTAATAGATACCCCTCAAGTTTCTACAATCAAAGATGATTTAAAATTTTCTTTTCAAATAATACATTCAACTTATTTCTCTCTCAGTTTATTATTTCTCTCAATAAATATGTCACATTTAATTCATCATATTTATAAAGATTTAAGAGAATATTAAACTAACATGGAAAGGAATGAAGAGACTTAAAAATAATGATTATGAATTTCACAATATCAAATTTTTTATTTAATCATTTTTCTAATGTTTTGTTATTGAATGCACCAAAGTGCACGTTTTTCTTCATTTAAAAAAATCTAAAATTTCGGTAAATTATATACAAAAATACCGATTTTTGAAAATTGATGCTGTGACCCAATATTCTTCTACTGTCGTGTTTTACAAGGTCGAGGTCTGCTGCAGGAAGGTTATAGCATGTGAGATACCATCATGTTGCTGGAAGGTTAGAGCGTAGCTTCCAATCTGGGCATGTGTGGATGCCTGGCAGGCATTTCAGTTGGCACAGTAATAGTAATGGATACTTTTGCATGAGAGTGAGATGGGGTGCATCGGGATGAGATTGTGTGCAGGAGGTGGTGAGGAAAACAGGTGAGTGGTCTCTCTAATGGGATAAAAGACGTCCGCAGTGAGGCATACAAAGAGATAGGGAGATGTGAGGATGATATCTGGGGTGTTGCTGATTCTATGACAGGTGTGCTGTGGGATATGAATGAAGTCACCTTAGAGGGAGTCTGTTAGCTGACACCTCCATCATGGTTTTGCATAGGGTATACTATAGATTTTTGAGGTCAGAGGCAATACTATGGATGGGTAAGGCACAGTCAATGTAGATGAGGAAATCATATGGCATTGGATTATTACGTAGGATGTAGATAGCAGCACAGGTAACAGTTAGGGTTTTGAAGAAGATACTAAGGATAGGGTGTTTGGTGCGAGTACTGAATAAGTGTTGCATTGAAGCAGTGATACTTTGTGGTGGACAATTGCAACTTCACCTCTGCTACGGAGACGGAATTATCTGTACAGTGGTGGATATATGGAGAAATTTGGATGGTGTAATATGGTTGGAGGAATGTTTCAGTAAGACATAATTACATGCAAGTACTTAATGACACCCAAGGAGATACTGTACACATACAGAAGAAAGTTTCGTCGACATAATCAAACTATTCAGATCAACAGACATCGATGCAGAGCATAGAGAAGTGGACCCTACCACTCTACGCACAACAAGAGTACCAACAAACTAAAACTGGTGGCAGAGACATCTAGTAATTAGTGGATGATATATTGGGCCACTGGCCAACATAATACCTGGTGCTGCCCCACTCATCATAAACTGTCAGTATCATAGTTTTCAACCATTTACGATAAGTGGGGCACCACCAGATACCATCTGCCACTAAGAACAAAATTTAACTGTATCCTGTCGACAACCACTTCTGAAAAACATCACTTTAATTGCAAAAATTACCAAATACGAAAATTTTAAAAACCTGATGTACAAAAAATCTAAAAATATTAGCTTTGAGAACATAAACCCAATAAAAATTAAACTTGGCTTTTCATTTTTATTACAAATCTAAAAAATTCCTTATCATATAAACTAGCTGCACAAATTTAGTACTTAAAAATTCACAACCTATCCAAAAAGTAAAATGATTTGTTTCACTTTTCTAAAATCTAATATATTTCATTTTCATTTTTATTTTAATCTTTTAATTTTCTTATTTTTCATTTTTTGAAAATATTAATTTTTTCTTTTAAATGAATGAACACTTAAACGTCTTCACAGTGACTGAACTTCATGGCTATTGTAAAAGAAACTTCACTGTGATTCAACTTCATGACTATTGCAAAAGAAATAATTTAAAGGGATATTATAAATTAAGTAAAGACAATTTAATTAATTTATATAATTAAACATATCATCATCAATCAGAAAAGAATCAAGGGAAAAGATTGGAAAAGGTTCCCTTACTTTGGTATTGAAAATACTGATGAAGTTTTAACAAAGGATGAACCTAAACAACTAAAACAAGTATTTCCTTTTTCTTCTAAAATATATTAGAGATGACAAAATACTAGAAAACTGTTTATCATTATTTAGTTAATAGAAAATTTAAAAAAGATCACAAACTATAAATTTCGAAAATAATAGAAACTCAATAGAGCCTAACCATTTCTTAAATTCATTGACATCAAAATTTATGAAAGCAGAGAAAGAAAATTTAAAATTATGTAATGGCACAAATTTTTTTATTATATTCTGAGTGCAAAATTCAAATCAATAAGTCATGGAATTTGGTATCAGACTCAAAACTATAGGACAGCCAGAGAAAAAGATGTATCTAGAAAATTTAAGGAACAGAACCAACATATTTTAACACATGTTTAATATTCAAACACATGGATTAAAACTGACATTAAATAGAACTTCTGGAATATAGTCAGCAAGTAATAAATATTTTTCATTAAGAGATTCATCTAAACTGAACAACTCCAGGAAGTAAAAGAAAAAAGCTTTTATTAATATTGAAAATAACGATAACATATGTTTTTCATCCCCTATAGCTTCAGCATTAAATCCAGTAGATACAAAACAACGCAAGAATCCAGACACAACAAGTAATTATTAAACAATTGTTATAGAACTTGAGGAAAAAGCCTAATATTTCGATCTCTGTTTCAATTTCAAAAATCGATTTCGTGATTAATGTATGATAAATGTTTATTCCTTTGATGAAAAATCCCAAGTATACCCCTTCAAAATAAAAACTAAAAATTAAAAAACGTTTATTTATTGTATTTTAAGAAAGAAAGTAACTCTCCACTGTTGAACAAAAGATTTATCTAGATTTCTTTCAGCACAGTTATCAAATCATAAAGAATTGGAATTTATTTGTGATTTGTTTTTATTACAGTTTAATAATAATGTAACATCGACAATCACTTAGAAAATTGTTAAATAAATAAATAATTAAATGTTGGACTTCCAGAAAAGGGCTCATTTACAAGTTTCGAAAACTATAACCGTACTGAACAGTTCCTTTCGTTACTTATGCAGATTTTGAAAGTGTGTTATGGAAGTTAATTAAAAATATCCTTAATAGACACTATGTGATATTATATACAGAGAAATTTAAGATATATGTTAATTTAAGAATGAACCAAGAATTAAAACTGAATTGCATTTAAAAATGAATAACCTCATATTATAAAAATCAAAGGTATGAACCAAGCAGTTTTAATTACCATATAAAATATACAAATGAACACTATAAAAATCCAGTAATGAATATAGGTTCCAATTCTCATCAAAAATTTATAGATTGTAAAAAAAAAGAAGTTGGAGAAATAGAATGAATTAGTTTTCATGAAGAACAAATGATACCTTTAGTTCTGAAGAGAATTACAGACACAATAAATTTAAAATTTGTTCTTTTGTAGAAAACATTCTCCAAAAAATAATAACAGACTTCATCATAACAATCATTCAGCAGAAAAATATGTAATTCAGTAATTCATTGTGTAATAATTGGAAATCAGAATTAAAACATCCAACTTTGCAACCAGTTTATTTACATAATTTATCGGCATATGATTCTCATTTATTTTAAAAAACTTGTCTATGATGAAAAAGAAATAGATTTACTTCCAAATAATGAAAGTAGATAGATTAGTTTCTGTATAGAATGCAGACTATTGCAAAATAAGAATTATTGATACATTTATAATTATGGCTTCTACCCTTGATGCAAATCATCAAATTGAAAAAACATACAAAAGAAAAATTTTAATAACTTTTTGATGGAGCACCTAATAAATTTAGTAACTGAAGAAGCAGTTAATGATTATATACGTAGCTGGGAAAATTTTGAAGGAAAAATACCACTACAAGTAGAATTTTATATGAAACTAAACCAATATGATTTAGGTGAATACGATGAATTATATTTAAAAACCCATGTTTTATTATTAGCAGATGTTTTTGAAAATTCTAGAAATACTTTTATAAATCCTTTTATAAAAAGTTATGACATAGACAATTCTTGGCATTTTTCAGCTCCATATTTATCTGTTGATTCGATGGTTAAAATAACAGAACAACCACCTGAATTATGATATGATATGGTTTATCACAGGGTTGTAAAAGATATGTTAAAGCAGATAATAAATGAATGAAACATTATTATAAAACTGTGATGTCGAATTTTGTTATGTATTAACATACTAATAATGTATATGAATATGACTATCAGTCAATATTTGAATTATGAACGTTTGAATGTGTTGAACCAAATTCATATGATTCTAAAAACAGAAACAAAATCGCAGAACTTCTAAAGGAGGTTTTGTTTTTGATGTAGATATACAGTACCCAAAAACATTACATGATCTGCATGAAGATCTACCTCCTGCTCCCATAAACAAAATTGGGCCACGAGCTAAAGAAACATAATTATTAGTTTCTTTAAGCAATAAATGTGTAAATTTTTAAGTAATAAATAGAATTATGTCGTTTACTATAGAGATCTGGAAATATATTTCGCTATATGGATGAAATTAACAAAAATATGCATCTGCTTAAAATTTAAATGCTCTGATTGGTTATAAAACTATATAGCTTTAAATACAGAAATGAGGGATAAATAATTCAGTATTTGGAAAAACAATGAAAAATGTTTAATATACAGAGAAGAAATAAGTCTCCGTATGTCCATTTTTCAGAGATGGTTGTGGCACTCGGCTGTTCGATAAAGGCTATTAAATTGAACACCTTTCAGCTTTTATTTTATTTGACTACCAGTTTCGGAGATTTACTAAGCCATCTTCAGAAGACTACAGTTGAAGTGAACGGTATAGTAAGCAGAAATCTGCAGATACTAGTATTCGAATGCCGGTTTTGACCAGAACTGAGGTGAACTCTTCCAATACATCAATCGAGGGGCTGAGGATGGTGTAGTAAATCGCCAAAACTTGTAGCCAAATAAAAGAAGTTTGGAAACTAGATGGCTGAAAGGTGTTTGATTTGACATTCGACATAATAGTAGTTTTAAATTCTGGTAAACATGACATATTAGTGGCAAAACAAAACATTAAAGTGAAAACAATATTTAGGGAAAAATTTAGTTGCACTCCATTTGAAAAAAAATTATACTGACTTGGATATACTTTAAGAAAAGAATTATTGTATAATTTTCACTATAGAGTTATACTAGTGATTCCTCAGAAGATAATATTTATAATATACCCCAAGTAAATAAAAAAGTGTTAGGAAAAATGGAAGATGAAGGTAATGGAAAAATAGTGAAAGAATTTTGTGGTTTAAAAGCAAAATTATATGTTGAGGATAAGAATGACATATAACCAAATCAAGTAAAGAAATGTGATGTTAAAAATAAAATACGGTAATAAGATTACAAAGACTTAACAATCAATAACAATATTGACATATGATTTTAATACCAAGCTTCAAACATGAAATTTCTTCTCTTTAAATTAATAAAAAATTAAAGTCCTCATGATAATTAAAGGTAGGCTTTTGGAAATATTATGGAGGCATTAACAAATGGACATAATAAGTAAACAATTACTCACTAATAGAATTTTCATTTTAAATTTCAATAATAAAATAAAAGATATTAGAATTAAGAATTATTTAAAATTATCTTATTTTGGTTATATTCTATATATGTATTAAATGAAAAATAAAACATTAGAATGAAAGATTATTCTAATGTTTTTCAATTTTGTTAGATTGTAGAATACATTTCTTACCTTAACATCAATATTAATCCTTAAATGTAGGATTCTTATAAAAACAATTTAACTCTTTAATTTCTTTAAATTTTACACATTTTCTCAGTTAATGATTTCTTCATTGTTGACTATGTGTTCTCATCGTTTCTAATCAATATTAATATTTATAGTTTTCTTCAGTCATATCTAACTTTAAATTCTTCGCAATAATATTTAGAAATATATTTAACTTTTTCTTCTTTGTTCTTCATTTGTGTCGTGTAAGGACCACGCACCAATTTCAATCCATTCTATATTGTTGTTCTTTCTTTTCTTCCAGCATTCTTTCCTCTTTTCACTATATGCACTTTTTCACTACTTGGACCATTTTGACAATGTCATCTGCTCCCTCCTGCCTTGGAATCCTTCAATTTTTAACAATCTCCTCTTGAAAATCTCTCTTTCTGTCACCTTTTTTCATGTATGTTGTTCCTTTCCAAATCTTTCCTACCTTTTTGAACCCAAGCTATTATTGACTTCTTGACCCAAAGATATTTAAAAATCTGTTTGGTTTACCTGCTGCTGTTCATACTGTACGGTATAGTTTTAGAAAATACTTTAATCAAGAAAATGCATTTTGAAAAACATTTTTCTAGTTTTAATTACTGTTGTCCAGGTACAAAATTGAAAGAAAGATAACATTTAATTGTTTTTAAAACATTTACTAATCTTTTATTAAGTACTTTGATCATATTTTGTACTTTTATCTAATTCATATTAATAATATTTCTATTTTTTTATTCTCTTTATCTTAAATTTACTTATCATTAACTTTTGATTATAAATCTCTATGAATTTTTTATTTGTTTTTAACCAAATCTATCATTTTTATTAATTAAAATTTCTAAGTTCCAATCTATTTTTTGCATTTATTCATATTGCACATTTGTTTTATCGCCAAAATTGTCCATTTGTTAATTGTAAATGAAAATGAAATTATTCATTATCTGATAAGAGTTTCAGCACAAATTTAAAAATTACCACAAATAAAATAATGAAAACTATGTATTCCTTTACTATCACAATATAAGTCTGTTTTCACAAGTAACTAATCAATTTTTTTTTAAACTTGCCATCAAATGAATGAAAAACAATTTTTGTATTGCTTGTATTGTAATAGGAAACCTAAAGAGTACAAAACTTATCACAAATATCTAAATTTGCTGTACCACATTCAAAAATATTTGACTTATTATGTAATTGATCAGTCATAGAAACGCCTCTAAAATATTAATTTTGAAGTCCTTAGTAAGATGTTTTGCATCAAACTTTAACAGTTATTCCATTTTTTAATTATTATTTGGAAAATTTTTTGTTCCCTATTTCTTTACTCCAGCTCCCTTCCTTTCTAACAGAAATTTATGTCTCTTGTTCAGTTTTTAGCAGGTTTTTTTGTTTATTACTGCATTATCTACGCCAGCTGCCTCACAAACTAATGAACCAGCAACAGTTAAATATGGTAATCCAGCCAATAATAAAGGAAGAAATCCTCCTTCATGTTTCTTGTCTGTGAAACATTCAATAATTTATTTTCACAACAGGTATAAGTAACGTTCTGAGGAAATTTCTGCCAACGTTTTTAGCTCTTTCTTTGCTGAGTATCTGTAAAAAAGTTATCAATGCTATTTAATTGTTCATTATTTAGTTTAATTTTAATTAGTTTAGGTTCAGTTTTATAACTCGTTAGCAAGAACGTTGAATACTACAACTAATAACATATATATAGGTTAGAATAGTATGATTATTTCATAAAATAAATTTGGAATAAAAGTTTAATATTATTGAATCTACAAAATTATCTTCTCTAAAAATTCATAAAATTATTTTATTTATCGTTATGTTATTCTAAAAATTTTAAAACTCCCAACCATTTTCATCAAGGCTCATACCTACTTTTCCTCTCACTACTGTTGCTAGTTTTTCACTTAATGATGAAGCTTCTGAATACATTATTTCTTTTGCCATTTTTCGTAATTCTATATCTGCTTACTGGCTTTTTTAAATTGTTCATTATCTCTACAAAAATTTCATGTTTTTTATCAGCTTCATCTAACTTATTTATTTCTTTAGCGCCTCTAATACTCTTTCTTCTAATTTTGTACCTGGATGACAGTAATTAAAACTAGAAAGATGTGTTTCAAAATCTCTTTTTTTGGTTAAAGTATTTTCTACATCCAAACCATATTTTTCTGATATTCAAAAAGGATGAGGTAAATTATTCAAGAATCTATTAAATAACATATCTCTGGAATCATTTAAATTTTTTCCTAACATTTTTGTAATGAAAATTTTTCAGGGTGATAATTTTTGTTTTCTGCTAATAAGTGTGAATAGTAGCTAATAATATCTAACACCACTCATCCAGATATATGCAGTTTCTGCTACTTTTTCATGTACACAAGAGTCTAAATTAGCTGAAAATTTTGGGAAATAGACATCAACAATTTCTTTTACCAAAGTATTATTTTTCATACCGTAATCAATTGCTTGCATTTAGACTCTCTTCATAATATCATGGTCCTAAATGAAATAATAAATTCCCATAAGTTTATAAAATCGGTTGTATTAAATTTTGTGCCAGTATCATACACCATTTTTTAGTTAAAACATTCATTAAAACATATGTACCCTCATATGTGCTGTCACCAACAAACAAGTTATGTACACCAAATTTTACTTGCAACTGAGCAAGTAATTGAACTGTACCAACACGCTTTAATCCAAAAACTTGATCTTCACTGTGATTGATACCTTCCAGCATTGTTCACGTGTGTTTATTAATTTTGCATTTTCTTATTCTTCATCTTTTAAATATTTTCTATATTTAATCTCTTCTTCATATGTATTTAATGCGTCTTATTTCTGAATTACTTAATATATAATTATATTGTTTAAATGGTTATATTTCATTCAGATCTTCTAAATTTTTATGATTATTATAAGTACCCATTTTTTTCTACTTCACTGTTTTGTCCTATGGCCTTTAATATATTGTCACCAAAACTTGAATTGCTTCATTATGTCTTCTATTGCATGAACAAATGGCTGATCTTCTTTTCTACATTTTTCCTATCCTCTTCTAGGTTGTTTTGTTAATTTTTTAAGTTCCTCTTTTATATCTTCCATTTTCTTTCTATTCTATTTACCTGTTTTAACAACGTCAAGGTCATATTTTGAAAAATTAAGAAAATGATAAAGTTGTAACATATTTTTTAACTTTTGTGTAATTGTTTTATTTTTTTCATATACTCATAATTTATGTTTTTATACTATTATATTTTTATGGTTTATGATTTAAAATTTTTTGCCTTTATGTTTTATGATTTATTTTGCCAAAAATCTTGAATTTCATTTCTCTATTTAGCTTCATTATTATTAATTGTCATATGTATTGCAGTAAAACCAGATTTATCATCATTCCAACATTCACTTAAAACCATCAAATTTTAAATCACCACCAACAAAATAAAGGTAAATATTATGTGAATTTGTATTATATTGTCTAAAATCATTTGAAAAATTTATATTATCTGGAACTAATTGGCTTGGTATTTTAGAAAATGTTTGGGTTAAGTAAGCTTAGTCTATTTCTTCATAATTATTCTGTAACTATATCTTGATTTTCAAGAATAAAATCATTGAATAAAAGATCTGAATTATTTTCATTCAACTAAGGTATGATTTCATCATTATTGTCTATGAAAATACTAAATTCGAAGACTCCATCTGTTCTATTTTTTACCTTTTATAGTTATATTTATACATTCTTAATATTTCTGTCTATCTTAACTCTTAGAATAATTATGTAAATCATTAGTTTTACCTCACTTTATCCATCCTGGAGCTAACATATAATCATCAGTGATTAATTTTGTCTTATCAGAACCAATGTTTCATACTGTACAAATCTGAATGGAGTTTGTTAAAAGTTTACCATGGTTTTTTTATTTCTTCTCTGGAACTGTTACTTTTGCTTCACAATCAATTTTCAGTTAATTAAATAATTTTATTAATACTATATGAGTTTTTATTAATATAAAATTTGTCACCTAATTCAATTAAAACGTAATTCATAAGTTCTCAATAAAAGACTATCTGTTCCTATAAGAGAAAGTTATAAAAATGTTGCAGTAGGTAGTTTTTACACAAATTTTTCAGCACCCTAATATTATTTCAAAAAATAATAAATTATATTCTGATGGAGAAAGTATAATAATACTTATTGTTCAATACAATTTAAAAAGTTAAACAAATTTATTCATTCTAGAAAGCCTAAAATTCTTATTAAACAAGGTTAAATTTTAAATGAAGTTGTTATAGTGTTTGATATTCAGTTATAAGTCGATACAAACGCTAGTGCTGGGGAATTATTAGGCTTCACTAATCAGTTTACTGAGGCTACAAAAAACTATTGTTAGTAATTTGCCACAATTTATTCCCTTAGAGTAAATAATCATAAATTTTAAGATAGTTGATAGGACGTTCCTAGAAAAAGATAAATGTTCTGGCCAGGGAACTAACATTACTGCTTCTTTCAATACTAATTTAGAATTTGGTCCTACTATAACTTACCAATCAAAATATCTGTTATTTGTTCCAATTCATGATGGAAGAATTCTTGATTTAGAAATAAATATTACTGTTGAAAATAATAATTTGATGGATTTTACTGGTGCTGATGTAATAGGTATTTTCAAAATGTTACTCTTTCAACATTTTAATCGTTATAAATGACGATATTAATTTTAAGCTTCTCCAGTGAATGACAAAACAAAAAATAATATAAATAATTCTTATAACGATACTGGAATTGATATAAATATTGGTAATGGCTGGGTTCAACCCAATCATACACAGTTATATATGAGTTTTAAGACTATTGGATCTGATGCTTCAGATTACCCTATATAGTATGGAAAATCTAATAAAAAAGTAATTGATAACTATGCTGCAACATTGTTTTATTTGTAACTATAGAAAAAAAGGGAATGATCAATGGGTTAAGTAGTACAATTCATTTCAAGTTAGATATTCAAATGACTACAATTCAGCAAAGCTCGATATGTCTTATTTTATTTTTGTTGTTTTTCAAACAAATCGAAAAACTAATCAGTTGGTTCACTCTTCATTATTTGATAACGTTAAATCACAGAATATTTGTTTAAAATATAGAGAGAATAAATTTTCCCCTCAAGATATTCAGAATTTAGACCCAACATATAACTTTTTAAAAACTTTTGACTGAGTGCATGATTTTCAAAGAATAATGTAGTTGAAAGAAGATACTGATGTAAAAATCCTATAACTTTATTAAGTATTTCACTATTTATTTTATGAATATGATTCAACAAAATATTGTAGGAATACAAAAAACTACTATGAAATTATATGCTACTTTTAATGATAAAATAAGTAACAATATGTTAGGTCATATAATTTTTTATGGAAAAAATTATGATTCTCAGTGTAGAGTTTTAGCTCAGAATATTTAGTGTTTATATTTTTGCGATTACTACATAAAAAATTGTTAAAAATAATATATAAAAAACGTAATATTTTATTATTTTTGGTACATTGTAAAATTCATCATTCAGCACTATATTTCTTGCAGTTATAAATAAGAGCGAGTTTAATTTTTTAATTTCTCTTAAAATATTTATATTTGCGTGGCCATAATAATAATTCGCTATTTTTCGGTCATATAAAAAAGAGAATTTGCTTTTTCAGTTTCTTCCCAAATGTAATAATAAAATTTATATTTCTCTCCATAAGTTCCTTGAAAATAATCAGCAGCATCATTATGTTTTGTGCTTTTCAAATGTTCTATAATTAAAGATGGTTGAAAATAATATTTGAAAATGTTACCATCAACTTATCTCTCTCTTGTTTTAACTTTTGTCACAACAGTATTATTTATGTCAAATTGAAATGCATCCCATAAATTAGTCATATTTTATTTGTTCTAATTTATAAGATAAAATTTATCAGTTTTTTCAAAAATGGAAAAATGAGTTGATATTTTTTATAATATAGTTCATGGAAAGCTAATTTATAAGATAAAAAAATTATTAGATTTTTGAAAATGACAAAATGGATTTTATTTTTTTATTTAGTATACTTTTTCAGGTTTATGTATTTTAAATTTTTTGCATAAGATTTTCTTACTCAGTTAAAAATTTATAAGTAATTGATATTAAATCATTTTCATATTCAGTTAAAATTTATGACTAACTCATTTTCAACCAATTTCATATTTGGTTAAATTTATAATTTAACGGTTTTTTTTCAGTCATGTTTCTTGATGGGATAAGTTTTTAGAAGATGTTTGGGTCTGCCCCACTTATCATTTAGCCGATGATAATATGTGGGGTAGTAGCCCCCTATGTTATCTACTGTCACACGGTGCAAGTGTGTTTGATTGATTCATACAACAGTATCCTACTGGTCGAAGTGCAAAGCTTTCCCCTCTTACTGGGACAGTGTTCTAGAGGGTGTTGATTGCATATTACACACACAGGATAGTGCAGGACTCTCATAGTGATGGCAGCTCAGTTTTTGGTCTTTAAATGTTATGTACAAGTATGATATACACCCTTGTTCTCATATAAAGTATCATACTTTCCTGTAATAAACATTTCCCAGGTTTTGACTGTTGCAAGTCAACTTCCTCAACTGTCAATGCTACATGAATTCCGCGTATAGTTTCGAGTGTCTGGTAGCTCTCAGACCCAACACATCATCAATACCTTCATTTTCAGTGAAATGTTACTGCAACTACAACACACC
This sequence comes from Schistocerca piceifrons, assembly GCF_021461385.2. NCBI lineage: Eukaryota > Metazoa > Arthropoda > Insecta > Orthoptera > Acrididae > Schistocerca > Schistocerca piceifrons. Next base: position 100,646,379 of record NC_060149.1, read on the forward strand.
ATCCATACCCCTCCTTATATCCTTCACTGCACTGATAACCTTCTCATCCTGGCCAGAGATGGAGTAACAACTGCCAGTCACAGGAACATACAACCTTGTACAGCTTATCTTTAGCTACTTCATAAAAATCCACACTGTTACCTGTGCTACTGCCTACGTCCTATGCAATAATCCTGCCCCTTTGATTTTCTCACCCACATCGACCACATTTTTTCCATATATATTGTTGCCACTGACCTCAACATCGATAGTAGATCCGCTGCAGAACTCTAACAATGGCTTCAATTACCAGACTCCCTCCAAGATGATATTGTCTTCATCACCGTTCCTGAAAGCAGCACCATCTCAGATGTCGTCCTCACATCTCCCAAACTCTACGGAAGCCTCACTGCAGAATTCCTTGATCCAGTTGAAGGTGACCACCTATCTATCCTCCTCACCATATTCTACACAGTACCCCATTTCCATGCATTGCATCCCACTCTTCACCCAAAAGTTGTACATAACTACTATCATGCCAAGTGGAATGCCTACCACGAAACCATACATACCCAGACTGGAAGCCAACCCCTAACCTTCCACCAACCTGATAATATTCCCCATTCCAAAGCCTATGTACAACTGCCCTTGTCAGATGCTATCCCCTCCCATATCCCTCCTAAACCACAAATCCTAATCAGCACGCTCTCCCACCACAAGCTTTACTTCTCCGTCAATCCCATTACTTATATCACTCCTTACTCTTGACGCGTGACTGGGATACACTCACACACCACCAGAAAATACAGCGACACATTACAAATTTACTCAGTGCCAAAAAAAAACGTCGGGACTGGCGCCATACATTCACCAAACTCAATACTACACACCCAGTTACTCTTCCAAGTACTGTAAGGCATTCCACTGACTTACTGGCACCCATTCCATCCCTCACTACCCGAGCCTTCTCAACAAACTTCCTTTCTCTGGCGAAGTGAGCAAAGCAAATCACTTTGCATCCTACCTCTCCAACATCTTCTCCATCCCTGATGACCCTCAATTTCACTACACCTATTTCCCTACTGCCCATGAGAACACAGATACTACAGTCCCATCCCTGGCTCCGAGCTTTCAGTACTTGTACAACATACTGGAACTGAACACCCCAAACACAGCAGGGGACATGAAAAAGTATTTCACTAAAAACACAATTCATTCACTGGTCATGACCATATTACCAATTGCCACCTTAAAGAATGCTATGTCTCCTTTCCCATCACCCTTGCAACCCTGTATACCACTCTCCTCTCCACAGGTTACTATCCCAACCTGTCGAAAGCCTCCAGAATCCTATTTTTTCTCAAACCAAACAAACTCCTCACTGGTATCTCCTCATACCGCCTCATCTCTGTGTTTAGCAAGGTGTTTGAATCCATCCTCCCCCAACATATCCACTGCTGCCTGCACCAAAACCCACTGCTTTCTGTTACCCAATGTGGCTTCTGAACCCCCCCCCCTTTCTCTGCTGATATCATCTCCTCAACTTCACCCATCTCCTATCCCAACATTTCAATATCCATAAATCTGCTATCTTTGCCCCCTTGACCTACAGAAAGCATACGACCATGTATGGCATTCCGGTCTCCTTTTCAAACTCGAGACTTACACACTTCCAGTAAACTATGTGGGCTTTATTGCATCCTTCCTCTCCAGTCACCCATCGTTCGTCATTGTTAACAACACCAATTCCTGTATCTTCCATCCCTCTGTAACACTGCTCCAAGGTAACTTTCTTTCCTCTCTTCTTTACCTCTCATTGCCAATATCCCCAAACCACTTCCTACAATCCACCTCCTTCAGTATGCTGATGACATCTCTATCCTACCCACTAGAAATTCCAACGATTCCTCCAAACACACCTCAGTCAGTTTACCTCATGGTGTAACCAATGGTTCCTTAAGATTAATCCTTTGAATACCTAGGTACAAATTATAGGACACACCACCTGCACCTTCTGTCTCCATGATTTCTCCCTCACCATTTATGACCAACGTATTCAGTTAACTAACACACTGAAAAACCTTGGACTTACCTTCTACCTCCAACTAACATGGAAACCTCACCTGCTAACCATCCAACAGAATTCCCACACTAAACCAAAACCACTAAGTAGCTGAACTTGAAGATTACAGCCCTCCACTGTCCTACACACATACAAATCCCTGATGTGTTCCATCCTTTGCTATGCCAATGTTCCATGGATATCCACCCCAAATAAGTTCTGTAGGTCCCTCCAGATCTTCAAACGCCATGCTATCTGCCTTGCTTTCTGCCACAAGCATCCTTCACAAACTCATCAAATTCCCACCTCTCCTCACTCACACTAAACACCTCCAAACAACCTACACCATCTGTAAACTTCACTTCAACAATCCTAGTGTATTCCATCTCCTTTCCAATCCTAGTGTGCTGTCACATCTCTACCTACACATCCGACCTACTCTCCACCTGCACACCATCCACATCCTCTCTCAAAGAAATTTCAACTGTATCCCTCTGTGAGACCATTAACTCCCCCCAGCATATACCCATCCTACCAAAATTGAATCCACCCTACCCTATTAACCCCCTGAACCTCCAATCTATACATCCAAATACCAGTTACCTCTCTCTCCTTGTACCCGACTGTCCCCTGTGTCTCAACAACACCTCTTGCTGGTCCTCAGTCGTCATCATTACCACAATTTCATATCCACCCTTGTTTTCATCTACAATCTACTGTCCCAGGGTAGATCCCTTTCCAGTTTTAGTGAAAATGCATGGTTCTCCATTTTCAATGGTCAGAGTATCTTCTGTCATACTCAGATATTTTCAAATACTTTTCTTCAAGTGTTTAGCGTTCTTCAAGTGTCTTTAAGTGTGCCATCTCCCTACATTTTTATCACTGTTTTCAAACAATTCATGAAGACAGCTTTGTATTATTTATATTTTTCCCATTCACATCACCTTTTAAAAAAATTTTAAATTCTTGGCTGAGGAGTGGGTTATTTGTACCGCTGACAGACATGGCTCTGAGCACTGTAGGACTTAACTACTTTGGTCATCAGTCCCCTAGAACTTAGAACTACTTAAACCTAACTAACGTAAGGACATCACACACATCCATGCTTGAGGCAGGATTCGAACCTGCGACTGTAGTGGTTGCTCGGTTCCAGATTGTAGCGCCTAGAACCGCTCGGCCACTTTGGCCAGCTGTACCACTGACAACCTGGCCCCTGCCCACATGGAGCGAGTGGGGATGAAATAACAGTAAAGAAGAAAAACAGCTCCCTACCCTCCACTACATGCATCCTCTACCAGCTTATAATATTTTTCTCCCTCCTCTTTGATCTTCAACCTCTCCAAATAGTCTATATTAGCTGTAAACTCGACACTACCCACCCCCTGGCTTCCCCCCTGTTCACTGTTCCTAGCACTCTGCAATGCCTCTGCCATCACATTCCCCAAATGCTATACCTCCACATTCCACATCCTCTCCCAATGAAACTTCAATCGCCTTCCCTTAGCCAACCATGAAGTCCACCCTCATACATACCCATGCTACCAGATCTGAAGGAATTCACACCACCTCCCCCACTCAGGTCTCCCCTCCTCTCCACTCCTGTCCACCCACATCCTAAGGCTTGGTCTGCAAAGGCATCCCTTTCCACTCTCCCAAATTCCTCCTCTAAACATCCATCCACACAAATATCTTCTTACTCACTATCCCAACTGCTATTTACCATGACACCCTTATTCCTTTCTCTCTAAGCTCACTCACCAGTTCACTCATCTATGTCTCTATTTTAATCAGCCAATACACCAGCTTTTACTTCTTTTTAACATATTCAGCTATCCCTTTGTCTTTTATCTTTTGGGAAACATTCATATGCCATTTCATCTGTGTCATTCTTTTAATTAATCATCAAACTTGCCTTTTATGTTTTAAATTATGCAGCTAGATCTATGTCTTTTTTTAAGTCAGACATTCATTTTATCAACTGCCATTTACAATTTTATAATGTGTTTTAAGCTTTGACTCTCATATGGCTGAACTATGATTACTTGTCTCCACTGAGAGCCCACCCCCATCAAAATACTGTGTGGGCTATGAAAAGACAATAAAGAAAAAAAAAAGACAGTTCACTATGTATCTGAGGACTGGAAGTCCTATTGCTTTCAGGAATAAGAACAGATTGTGCTGCTCTTAAGGTTGACACTCCTTAGGGGAACGTTTCCAGCCAACAATGTCCACATTTCTACCATTGGCAGCACTTGTTGCTGTCCACCATTATCATCGCCTCCACTACCAGATGTCGCCATTATTGCCAGTCCCTGCTGCTCATTATCATTATTGCCTTCACTGCCAGATGGCGCCACTGTTGCCAGTCCCTGCTGCCCATCAACATAAACGCCTTCACTGCCAGATGTCAGCATTACTGCCAGTCCTCACTACCCACCATCGCCATTGCTTCCAGTCATCACATTAGCTAACAGTACTCGCCCTTGCCTCTGGACATCACCAGAAATCACCTAGCCCACGTCTCTGTTGCCAGGCTTTGCCTCCATCAGCTAGTCTCCACCATTGCCGTCCTCATTCAGCGATGGATCAAACTATAACTACAACATCCACTATCATCTACTCGTATCTGCACTCAACTCCCACCTCCGCTTACTCCTTCAGCCCTTACTCACTGTCCCATCCCGCTCTTCCTTCCTCCTTTCCCACTGGTCAGATGATCCCATCTGTCTTCTCACTCTCACACACGTCATACCCTGACTTACTTAGCTTCTCATTTTCAGACATCATCACACCAGCAAATTCTGCAGCTTCACCACCACTGCTGCTGCCGCCACCACCACCACCACCAACCCGATCATCACTGTAAGAACTGCACCAGCCAGCTGCGCCATCAGCCTATATTTCTGCTTCATTGCCACCACTGTCATCATTACATCTAGATCCAGAAGCAGAAGTACCAGCCACACCTACACCAGCAACAACCAGACCAGCAACGTATACCACGTATGCATCAGCTCCAACTCCACCAGCTCCATGTCAGAAACTAAAAACAGTCACACAAAACCCTGTCTCACTTCAAAATCAATATCTTCCGACATTCCATCCTCAAGAGATCCCTGCAACTCACCTAGTGCAGATACCCCACCGATCACTGACACCCCAACTACTACCCAATCAGCCCCACTCACCAGGTCCTGTGGAGTCTGCTCCCATCTCCTCCCACACATATCATCCAACACATTCTTCATCCTATCATATCCTGATGTCAGATTCTTCAGTCGTAAAACACTTTCTCTCAAAATAAAAAAGTACCTTCCAAGCCACAACACATCACAACTGATATTCTGCAAAGACTCCATAATCATGAAATCATCTGATCCTAATTTCCAAACCCACCTACTGCAACATGTACCTTCGATCACCTTTGGTCCACGTACCTCCCTCCTGGCACTCAGCCCACCACAATACATAAAATCCAATCCCTTCTCCCCCCCATCCATTTGCCTATTCTTACTGCTGCGATCAAGGGAGTGGACCCTGAAATCACTGTGGGTCAAGCTGAAAGCGAACTAAATTCCAATGCTCACTACTAAACCCATAAAGTCCTTAGAATTTGTCACCATTCTGGACCGACATTCCTCATTTGCATCTTTCCCAAAGATCCCTCAACCATAGATCACCTCCTTCAGAATGGAGTCTTCATCTACCGCCACAAACATGACGTTCAGCCTTCCCAATCCCAATCCCATGACTACCATTGCTACAAACGCCTTGTCTACAACGATCATTTAACTTTTGACTGCAACAATCGTCCTACCTGCCCCACTGCAAAGCCAACCACCTGTACCAAGACTGTCCCAAACTCCAGTCCCCACCCACCTGCAACATTGGCAACCAGTCCTACCCCAGTTACCCCTAAAAGAGTACAGCCAAACACCCACCAACACCAACACCAAATCTGAACTGATCGTCCCAATCTGCCATATTGACACACCACTCCACCCAAACAACTTCCTATATTTTACTCCTACTACTGAAGACATCATCCACTTCATCACCACTGCCCTTCAAAACATCCACACATTCGAGCATTTACCTATCCTCCATCAGTTCATCCTTACAGCCCATTCCATATTTAAATGCCATGGTCACATATTCACAAAACCACTATCACTTCCTCTTTTCCAAAGTAGACACACTCATTTTATACATTCCATCCCACCCCTGAGCAGCCCCTCCAAACCCATAGCAGTCTAGATAACTTCTATCACTTCCCATTTCACAACCACACCACCAACGTTTCTTCTTCTCTACAACTTCAGCGCCAGCTCTCTATCTTTATCTTTTGTTTCCCTTTCCTATGTGATAATACAATGCCTTCCATCTACCCCTTACCTGGAGCTGGTCATCAAGCATCATCTCCTGAAACTTGCCACCTATGAGCAGCTCGCAATGAAATGCCAAGTCCTTCGCATCAGTTCCATCTGGAAATTTTCAGTTCTCCTATTTTGTTCACATTTCCATTTTTTAAAACATTGCATTATTATGTGCAAAACTGCAGACTGAAGAGTGGCTACATTGCTGTTGTCTCTGCGCCCCCACACGGAGGGAATGAAATGACAATAAAGAAAATAAGAGACAGCTCTCTGGTGGTTGGTTAGGTTACCTCTGTCATCTGATCAGCACACACACACACACACACACACACACACACACACACACACACACATTTGTAAGCATAATACTTAAATCAGTTTTTTTTTTTTCAGTTTCCATCCAGAAAGTATTTATATATGTGTGGGTTATAGATTTTATTGGTGTTTCTCATTATGTGTTCTAGAATTCCTCTCTCATTCCCTACTGAGTAGTTTTGCAGGAGCAACTCACTGTTGCTTCTCAATACTAGCATTCCCCTCTCTCGCTCCCTGTGCTCCATGGTAAGGAATTTGCTTAAATCCCTCTCTGTGTGGAAGATCCCAACTTAGTTTTAAGAGAAGCACTATACAGTGACCTCTGAGTGGGTGGTGGCCAGGGAAAACATATCACAGGACTGGACCTGCACAAACATCCTTTCTCTTGGATGTTGTGGTGGCAGTATTCTGGAACTTGGATTCTGACAGTGTAGAGCCAGCCTCAGTATTCAGAGTCTTCGATTTCCTCCCCCAGTATTCCAGACTGGTACTCTTGCAACCCCATCTTGTATTCTGACGCCATAGCAAGACTGTACCAGTAGTTCAAGTCAACCAACATGACAATGCATCATTTTGAGTTTCATGCCGATTTATACTTAGGACAACAACCACCTCACATTCACACTAGTGCAATTGGGCTTTTTTTTCATTTCCCGTCAATATTAGGACTTCCCGCCATTTTATGCGTGGGGCAATGGGCCTTCGTCAGAGGAGGGAGAGATTGAGGTGGGGGAAACCCATAACAACACTGATTATGTCATCAGTGTCACAGCACCTGAACTGGCCCAGCCTCCCTACAGGTACATGCAGAGTACCTGTAAAATAGTACCTTCTTTGCGCTTTGCATATCTTTACATCACAAGAATCCTTCGCAAACACATTCTGATACATAATAAACAATATTCTCCCAATATTCATGGAGTGTGGATGACTCAAACGCCTCGAAGTACTGTAACTAATATCTTCACTATCGTAATTGTAGGGCCTACTCATCACTTTGCCTCTTACAGCAAATAAATTCTCCAACTCAGAAAGAACTGCTTACCAATATCGTATACATTAAGGGCCTAGCCTTATCACTTGCACTAACATTATCCTTATACAACAGTGTTCTTACAGCAGATTGTAACTGTAATGTGTTTGGGTTATTGTTATAAGCAAACCTAGATCTGATGCAACTCTTGGTATTTACGTTCCCTCACTGATTTTCACTGGCAAGTGGACAGGGCATCTGATTTATCGATCACTCTGTACAGCATCATCGCTCAGTAACTGTAGATCAGCTCCAATTTGAAACATGTAGCAGTCTTCTGTAAAGTGATCACTGCAAATGATATAATACGATATTGTCCTCGATTGCCTCCCTACCTTACATATGGTACACATTTATTTAAAAGCTCAGCGGTTGAATGAGAAAACCTGAAGAAAATTTAGATATGCTTACTTTATTGGTACCTAATACTTGAGTTTTCCCAACATCATTTTTTTTACATTACCATAGCCCCATATTAATGCATAGCGTTCATTCCTTATGCAACTTGTGGAAGTGAATGCAACATCATGTCATCAATCTATTACTGCCACCATATGCAATATAACTTTTGACAATTTTTGTTAACAAAATACGGCAGCATTACAAGTAGCAAGCAGAAAAATAACAAACAACTTCGAATGCCCCTGTCCAATATGGCGGTTCCACCGAAGACTGTAACAGTTTTCTGTGCAAAGACATATTTGAGTTGTGTCTCCAGTTTACTACAGAGCTCACTGAGGCAGAATAACACACTAATATTGTATTAAATGATTGGTGATCAATCACTGGATACAATAACAACTGTAAATTGCCTACGCAAATGAATTTCCAATCAGGTGCAAATGCAGAGTTCGTCTGTGCAGTCTTTTACTGTCTCTCGTCCTCCTTCCCTTCACCTCCACCCTTCAAATATAACTTACAGCCATATCCTCATTTAACGTGTAACATAAATGCCTAGTATTTTAAGAACAATATAAATACAATATATAAAATGATTTAACATAACATTAATAATTTATTTACATCAGTGCTCAGTACACAGTGCTATTGTTTTTTGCGGGAGAGGGTGGATGAATCCACCTACCCCCCCTCGCTCCTTGGATTTGCTCTTATGTCAATTGATCTAAAGTTGAAAAGCCACCTAAAACTTGTTTTATGAAAAATTAAAGCTTACGATACATTTAAAGTATACTAAGGGAATGAAATTCACCTACAAAAGAGGATGCTTACAAAACCCACAAATGACTGACTCTTGACTGATTCTCACCAGCCTGAGACCCTTTCAATGAAGGACTTTTTAGAGGAGATGGAGAACATTGGAAAAAGAGTAATATCTATTTTATTTGTGAAGCAAAAAAATCATTTTATTTCTTTCTGCTTTCATAGAACTTGGATCTGTGTTAGTACCACAAATCAGTTTTTGAAGTCAATCATATAAGTCAGAGAGTTAATATTAACAGTTCATTAACTGAAACGAATATTTCATGGTAGTATTGCAGCTTCCTGTAGTGTAGTTCATAAATAAAATTATCTACTCTGTAATGTTAACAAACACTCATTAATATAAAATAAATAAAAGTTATTTCCTTGCAGTAAATGTAACAGACGATTGTCAGAGTATGGTTGAGATTTTTTGCAGCATTTATAGCTGTCTGTAACATTGATAAGCCAGATGCAAGTACCTTTACTCTAAAAAAAAGAACATTCATATAACATATGTATTATATGAAGCAAAATAATACTGTGCATTACAATGAAGAACTGATGTCGTCTTCTGTATTTGACTGAGATGTTACTATATGGCTTGACATAGAGCTGTTGAAATTATTTTAAAGTATGAAATTATACTGCCTACATGGTCTCTAGTCATGTAGTATTATTATCACAGGAATTACTCTCTCATTGTTACTGGTCATTGTACGTTTGTGTACTACTTGTATGAAGCACAAGTAATTCCATGTGAGGGTCCAGTCTGGTTCCAAAATCATCATCAAAATATAAATCTTCAGTTGGTACTGCTTCCCTAGGAACCTAAGTATGTAGAAAAAGGTCATACTTCATTCTCTATACACTAGATGAGGGTAAATAGCATGAGCAAAGTACTTTTCTATCAGTAAATATTAATGACAAGTTCCCTGCTCCTAAGCAGTGACTGTAATGTGTGCTAAAACATTTCATTTTCTACTTGTGAATACTTACTTTGACATTTTCGTTGTTATTTTGGGTCACAATTTCAGTTATTGGGTTTTCCAGTGAACAGTAAATCAAGCTTGTCAATTGTGGACCAGCGTTCCCTTGCAGTTTAAGTATGTTTAATTCAGTTGGAAATTCCATAGGTTTTTGAGCATCAACTTGCACTAAACAGTGATCTCTTTTTAATGGTTGATCCTTTGTATTGGAGTTTGAAATCACAATGACAGGTTTATAAGAAGCCTTTCTTCTAATAACCTCTTGATTTTTTGAAGAAACAAGTGTAAATAATTTTGGCAGTTTCTTCACACTTTCTTCATCATTTAAATGTGTAAATTCCATTTCTTTATCTGTAATGACAAATAAGATGGAACATCAAACAAGATTAATAACAATTAAAATGTACAAAATTGTTATGTTACATGGAAAGGTTCTGAGAGAAAAATAAAACTATTGAGTCTAACAGTAACTTCTGCAGTTAATATTATACAGGTGGAATCTGACAATTTACCTTCTTATCTACAGAACTGGACATAGACTTTAAGATTTTCCCAAAATAAATAATATAATATGAAGGCAGCATACCTTCACTGAGACATATAGCTTTCTATGATGACAAACAAACATATTTTTGCGAACTTTAAAGAATACGAGAAAGTGAAAGAGGCTTCTTGGAAATTCTTATCTGTTACGCAAATATACTGCTCTAATACTTGTACTACGAGTATGATAGGAACACACTTATCTCACTGATAACTTTTCTGTTATTATACATGAACAAAAACATAAAATAAAGAGTGGTGTAGCGCAAGAAGTCGCTATATACCCTGTTTTATCAAAAAGTATTACCAGACTTAAAGTCATCATCAACAGGGTTAATCAAAACATTGTTCCTCATTTTTAAAAACTGTTCTTACTGCCTAATACAAACGCAATACAAGGAAACATTTATTGGTGAAATACAATGTCAAAAAGTTTTTTTTCAGTATATTTCTTTAAATTTTCAGTTTATGCATCAAATTTCACACAGAGCACATGAAGCTGATAAACAAAGTAATCCGAAACTCTTCCCATTCATATGAATTTATTTCATTGGTTAGTACTGAGATTTTCTTGGTAATATATATGTCATCACCACTGGTGGTCGGTTGCTATTTCTTTCTTGCTGCAATCTGCTTTCAGTTTCAAATGATAACTGTACCTTACTATTGTTAATAGTTAAGGTTAATTCTGGGGACTTACACTGAACACACCTATAGTTAAAAAGTGTTAGATTCAGACTGCCTTTTCCTGAACTGTGAGAATGTGCATTGCACTCTGTGATCAATATAGTTGATCCACACTTAGCTCTCTACTATTTTACATCTAACTCTTTACTTGTCTTACAGAGGAGATTTTCTTTAATGAAAAATACTCACATACATACTACACATAATCTGTTCCTGATGTTATATAGTGCATACCTGACCTGATCAACGTTACCCTACAGTTTCCATCCCAACAGGACAAGACACAAAGCTGTGCTCAAGACCATGACGTAAGTGATGAAGTCTTTGGTTTAAGGTTTGCGTTTGTCTCCAAGCCAGAAGACACTATGTAGTCCCATGGATGAATGTCACAAAATGTGAGTTGTGCATACACTTTCTGACTCAGGAGAGTGAGCACCATCACCTCATAAGACCACTGCATGAAGTCGAGGATAGCCTTAGAACCCAAGTGACAGACATTATTGGTACCCAAATGAACAACTTGCAGCTAGCTGCATCCAATCAAGTCAATAGCTGTCAGTTTTCACACCTCAGATAGGAATTCATGGTAAACGTACAGAGACCACACTTCTTTCTTCATGATTGACTGTTACTTCCCTTACAGTCTCCATCACTTCCTTAATTTTCGTGCTCGATCATGTAGTTTATTAACAGTACCCAATGAAAAGCTATTATGTATTCAGCAGGAGTTTAGTCTCAGCAGGAAGATTCCATACTGTCTGAGATGATGAAAGGGCTTTCACTGTCTTGGGCATCCTATCAAAAATAGTCAACACACCATACATGTTATTCTGCCATACATGAACAGCCATGCAGACAGTAACTACACATGATATCTGGCCTTATTCATAACTCCACCACTGTCTACCATTCACAGATATTGGCAACTTATGTTGGTATGAAAGTACACTACAGAATTCTTAAGTATGAGTCTAGCTTTCATAAACACACAAGGAATCAAAGATGTTAAAATTAAATCAATTAAGCACACTGAGATTAAATAGCAAATATTTATTTCAAATCCAAAACTTGTAACAAAGTAGGTAATCAAGATGCTTTGTTCAAGCAAGTGCTGCAGCTTCTTCAGACATAAGACATTATATCTGGACTCTAAGTAGCTGTTGCAGCACAGTACGGTCTTAGAACTTCGCAACTGTACTAAATACTTTCGTGAACTTTGATAACAGGTTCCTTGCACCAAAACAAGAAAAAAATACCCAGTAAACATGGGCTCTAATATGCATACCTAAATAGCTATGAGCACTTCTTCATCTTTGATATTGTGAAACACGTCTCTTCTACAGCTAGCTCTTTGCTTTCCATAATTTGGGAGGAATGAAAAAACAAACAGTAAACGTGAGCTCTGAATTCCATACCAGTGCCTTATGAACTATGACCATTCATTCCTCTTCTATGCTTTGAAACACATATCTTATATGGAACAAGTGCTCATAGCTCTTAATGTATGCATTTTAGAGTTCATGTTTACTGGACCTTTTTTCTTGTTTTGGTTCATAGTTTACTACCTCTACCGAAGACATGAGGAGTTTTACTACCTCTACCGAAGACATGAGTAGCAAAAAGCTTACAATAGAAGAGATCTGTTTCATAGTATCATAGTGTCGAAGGTGAGCAAATGATCATAGCAAATGATCATAGCTCTTAAGGCATCTGCATTTTAGATACCATGTTTGTTTAACAATTTTTCTTTGTTTTGATGGAAGTTACATTGTCCCCCTTGTAAAATCAGTTTCAAAACACCCTGCATTCCAATCGTCTCTGCTCTCAGTCATTAAATGATGAAAAGCTGTTCACTTCAGCTAATGAAACACATCTGAATATATGTATATATATACATATATATATATATATATATATATATATATATATATATATATGTATATATATATATATATATATATATATATATATGTTAGTGAACAGCTGTGTGCGCCGCCATATTGGCGGGTGACCTTGAACAAGCTTCGCTCGGCCGCCGCTAGAGCTCGGCGCATCGCCCCCTAGTTTTAACTAAGGGCGATCCGCAGAATTGCTCGACTTCCGGCGCCGCCATTGCGATTTGAGAGCGCTCTACTTCCTGCCACGCCCACCTTATCAGTGACGTACATGCGCAGTGCAGGCAGCAGCATGCTCATTTCGCTCCAGGCAGCCGCACGAAGCACACAGCCATGCCGTACAGGAGGAGGAGATATACAAGAAGATTAAGAATGCCTGTATATAAAACAGTTGATACGTTTTCTTCTACTCCAAATAATGTCTCACAAGAAGAGCTACTTTCAGGCCCAATTACATTTGTTGGAGCCAAAATTAATTTTTCATGTACCACTACTGAAGTTGTTACTGGTAATGGTTGGTTAACTGTTGCCCTAGCTGTTCACTTTAGCTAATGAAACACATCTGAATATATATATATATATATATATATATATATATATATATATGTGTGTGTGTGTGTGTGTGTGTGTGTGTGTGTGTGTGTGTGTGTGTGTGTGTGTGTGTGTTAGTGAACAGCTTTTCATCATTCAATGACTGAGAGCAGTGACGCTTGGAACTCAAAGTGTTCTGAAACTGATTTTACAAGGGGGGACAATGTAACTTCCATCAAAACAAAGAAAAATTGTTAAATAAACATGGTATCTAAAATGCAGGTGCCTTAAGAACTATGATCATTTGCTCACCTTCAATACTATGAAACAGATCTCTTCTATTGCAAGCTTCTTGCTCCTCATGTCTTCGGTAGAGGTGTATATATATATATATATATATATATATATATATATATATATATATATATATATATATATACTTTCAGGTGTGTGTGTGTGTGTGTGTGTGTGTGTAAACGAAGGAAGGGGTATATTTATGTAATTTTAGGGCCAAATTTGAGTGGATCTTTGAATATATTAGTGTTGTATTTGATTTCAGCCATGAAGGTCTAGGACAAGATTCTTCATTATATTGCAATGTATGATGTGTACCAACCACAAATTGTAATGAGAGTATCATGTTGTTTAACATTACATTGCATGGCTAGGCAAGTCATACAAAAACAACAGACTATATGAACCCTTCCTTTGTTGGTAACTGTAATCGTATTCAGTTTAGTCAGAAATATTTTGAAGCATTTCACAAGAAAAATATGCATGTTGAAAACATGAGCGTGTGTGATTTTTGTGTTGGGGTTGGCAAGTGATGTTAGTCAAGTGGTAGAACATGTCCTTTCAGTCCTGACAGGTACATAAAAAGTAATTTTATCTGTTTGGAGATACTAATATTGGTAAAAGTATGTTGACTGAGAAAGTACAGACATGACGTCACTGCATGTACATGGAATATTATTTGGAATTTGTTTTCGTGGGATATGATGAATGAATGTATAAAGTTATTATGTTTGAGGAATTTCAGTGGTCGAAATACAAACACTGTGAGTACACACTGTAGTGAATTGTTGAAGGTAACTGATGACAGTGAATATTAAGAATAAGCCTTGCCTAACAATTACACATAGAGATATAGTAATTTTTGTTTGAAACAAAATGGCTGTTGGTGACAAGGCATTACTTTTTATTTTGTATGTAATTCATGTGAATTGTCATATAATCCATTGTTCCTATATAAAGGAGAGGACTGATGCATTCGAGACCCCATATCATAGGGTAACCTCATGCATCTCCCTTATATTGGAAGAGGATGGTGATGTCGAGGAAACGATGACATCCGAGTCGATAGATGCACCATAAATGCATTATTATGGTGCATATATTTGGTCATATGTGTTCATGGGACACCGAATTTGTTGATACATTTAACCTCAAATTCAGTTATGGTAAAGTAGGGGATCAGAGTTTGTTCGATACCTGGGCCCTGAACTTTCCTCCATTATTGCATTATAATATTAGTTATGAGTTTAAATTTTTTAGTAACAAATATTACACTGTAAATATAAATAGGGCTGTAACATATGTTTTTAGAATACATGTACATATAAAGAGGATAATTAATGATTCAAAAGTGCAGAAAAATTTTTTCATCAAACAAAGAATTATGGAGAGAGTCCATATAGTATGTAGTCTAGTAATAAGTTAGGTGCCTTTAGCATTGTAGCACTTGATTCAACTGGTGCTCCTTTGGAGAAGACATACAAAGAACAATCGCTATGTATACTGTGTATTCCAAGCTGCTCATGTTTGCAGAAGGTGATAAAGTTACTGATTGGACTACTTTGGAGAATATGTGTAAAGCAGACACTAAGTTATTTCAAGGAATTGATCCATTTCACATATGTGTTCTTGTGTCCAGTCTAGAACCGAAAAAAATGACACTACAGAGTGAAGTTAAAAATGTATCGTTTATGATTAAGAACAGAGTATATAAGGCATTTTGTAAACCAAAAGGAAAGGTTACATTCTACATAAAGATATTTGTACTACAGCACATGTCTGCCATCACCTACTTTTATTCCAACTATCCGGATTCCACAAGGCTTGCATTCCTGGTACCAAATGATGCAAACATCGACACTTTAGCTATTACATTTTATGGAAATAAAATTATTCTTGATGCTATTGTAATTTTGTTGTAAGAATTGTGCTATTAGAAACCAAACTGTGATGAATTATTACACAGTTCAAGGACGCATATAGAGACATGTATTTAAGCCAAACAGTATAAATTGCGAGAACAGCTGCTACTATTTTAGGCCAGGTCGATACAGACCACTGTAGTATGGATATTGTAACCTCAATGACATAAAAAATCAAAAGTGCATCCTCAGTCACACCGCGAAAGCCACCCTATGAAATGGCCTCATGGGTAAGGAGGCCTCCTTGTTAGGGTGAGAAACAGTGTTTGCAATCAAACATATACAGATAATAAGTTAACACATTGCACATGTGATAAGGTGTATTCATGAGCGTTGGAGATGTGTAAGTATTCTGTATCACACATTTGCACCTACAAGATGGCACACAGTGTACATTTGGCTGCTAGTGCAAACAGGCAGGAAATGGAGACTTGTAACAGTAGACAAGGGATGGAATGATTCTGTAGATTTGCAGATTATGCAAGCGGCCTACACTATTATTACTTGTAGGTTCTAAAATCTCGAGTGTTTTTCCGTATACAGGAGAAAAATAAACTGTGAGTGGAAACCTGTGTCAGAAACCGTCATTCATCAAAGCAACAGAGCATCGCATTCATAGGAGACAAGACCTGTCTACGCAGCAGGTAGCTAAATCTTTTCCACAGCCGATCGTGACAATTAGTCGCAATCACTGAACAACAAACAACACTGCGAAACGCTCCTCCTATGGTCCGTCAGCGAAAAATGCGTTTGCTGTCGCAGGAGCGACCTATCGGCAGGCACCGGCACCTATAACTTCGATGTTCTGTAGCATCGTTGGACGACGTTTCAACGTTCTAAAATGCGTTGATGCACAGATATCTGTGGGTCCGTGAGTTCACACTTGTTCAGGTCCTCATTTCCAGTTAAAATGCATTTTTCGGAAGTGATAAATTGAAGCTAAGTGAGCAAAAGCTAATTTCGTTAGGATTGAGGAAAGCAAACGAAGAACAAATATGGCGACACTGTCTCTGACCAGCTATTGAATTTCTGCTTGCAACGACCTGATTGGCTAACTTCAGTACTAAATAACTCCGAAACTGTGCAACGCACAGAATTCTTTCTTAACAATTATTTCTCATCACGACCTCCCCTGCAACATCCTTACAAGCTTTCCAGACCGTTTCTGACCACTCTGTATACAGGGTGTATCGGATATAGGCGCAAATATTTCTGCTAGTGACTGAAGGCGGTGTAGTGAATAGCATTATATCAGTATTTACGTCACTTGCAGACTAATAATTACAGCTATTAGAAACTGTATATTTTTAGGTTGGGTAGTACCTCCAAACACATGTGGCAAGAGCAAACCATTAATGCTTTTTTTCCACTGGGTAGCAGGTCAGGTGTTGATGTGCAGATGCACGGTCACAAAATGTCAAGTCTATACTGACAGGGGTAGCCCACATAATAGTGCAGTTACAACCACGCAGAAAGCGTCAGATAATAAATTATGTGACATGTTGATGGAAAGACTGTTTCATACAGAAAAACACATCCAACACATGAATGTGTGGACACAGTGAGATACCACATATAAAAATACCTGCACTTATACCTGTTACACATACAGGGTGTCTCTCCTAAGAGTTGTCAGGCGCATTTTCTCTTGTATTGCGGTGGATATTTGCAATTTCGTTTTTGGAAAGTGTAGCTGGAGCCAGTCCAAACAAATACCGCTGATTGCCTATTTCATGCGACACTCAGTGTCGACGAAAAGCGTCGGTTTGTTTCCTGCCACAAACAAAATGATCTCTAAATTGGTATTTTATGTGCCCAATCGTTAAAGCGGCAATAAAATAGTATACAGTGATATTCTTTTCATCGATAAGCATTTACAGGGTCATAAAAACGCGAAGAGTACCTAGTACTCTAGCAGCGACAGCGTCAACTTGGCCTGTACGACTACTACCACCATTCGGAAGGGCTGATAAGTCGCTGCTTGAGTATTGGATATTATTCGTATCTTACTATCCGTCTCAGTGGGTATCGATAAAGCGAATATTGCACTAGACTACTTTAGGACCGCTCTGTCTGTTAAGTACATAAAATTCCGCGTAAAATTTTTTTTATTTGTGACGGGAAACAAACCAGCGATTTCCGTCGACAGCGGGTTTTGCATGAAAGACTTAATGAGCAGTATTTATTTGGGCCGACTTCAGCCACACATTGCAACAAGATAACTGAAAACACATGCTGAAACACCTGAGAATATGCGCCTGAGGACTCTTATGAGGGACACCCTGTACATGTACATGGTGCTTCCGTGATGATGTTACAATCTGTCAATTTGTGGTATGAGACCCTGTTCTGGAAATGACTGGGTTGGAAGTTATAAGCGAAATTTTTTCTGGTACCTCTGACAATGAAATACTCGTACATGTACTGGTACTGTTGTTGCTGAGATTGTAAAATAGACAATTTCCAAAGGTGGTAATATGGACCAAAACACGAAAGAAACTTCTAATAAACAAGGGCTTTTGAGAGCTATAAATACTTGTTCATCGGAACGAGAACATGTTGCTCTTATGGTAATCATTTTAGAACCCATATTTCTTGGACTTTTTTCTTGTTTTGGTCCATACTACCACCTCTGATAATTATCTGCCCTACAATCTTAGCAACAACAGTACCACTATTGGTATATGTATTCACTGTCAGAAGTATCAGAACGATTTTCGCTTGCAAATAATGACTCCGTCATTTCTGGGTCAGGGTCCCTTACCCCAGATTCATACCTTCACCCTTCTTCATGACACCTGAAAATTTATAACAACTTCACAGAATCATGTATAAATTTTGTATACATGATTCTACACACACACACACACACACACACACACACACACACACACAGACACACACACACACACACACACACACACACAAACTCACACACACACACACACACACACACACACACACACACAGAAATGTTATTTTTTTCTCTGTCAGTGTTTAGTTCTCAATGAGTGTTTTACAGTGGCTTCCCCATTTTTATTCCTTTAAAAATAGTCATCCAGCTTATCAAAAATTTCGTTTGATTTTCACAAGTATGTTTTGATACCTAGTAATTTTGATACTAAGGAAAGTTATTAATCAATATTAACTCATTTATTTTACATCTTCCCATTTTACAGCATTTAATTAAACAATCCCCATCATTACTTGTATTTGACATGTTTCTCTCATATACTCTGAATATGAAGACATTAATTGTGTACTTGTGACAGTAAGTTTTAGTTAATGTATGTTCTAATTAAATTTAATTTCAATGTATATAACACATAAATACTTGAAAACAATTTAAACTTTTCTGCTAAAAGATGCTAATATACTTACTTTCTTGTTTAGTATGAATTTGCTTGCACAGTGCAATTGATGAACGAATTCCATTGGTAGGCTTTGGAAGCCATATTTCGTTTTGGTTCAAGGAAAGCACGTTAGTGTTATTTAAGTTGCTCTGTCTGTAAAATAAGTAAGTTAATGGAAACAGGAATGTGTGATTTACATCTCACTAAGCATACTTATGCTACATTCATGATGTAGTTGCAGTTATTTCCAACTTTCACAGACATGTCAAGAGCCCCCACTTGGAGCTGTAAAACCCCCCAAAAAGATAGCAAAATTTATAATTGAAACCGATTAATCATAGTTCTATCTCTAAACATCAATATGTCATTCACTTTGAGCTGTAAGTTTTGTTGATCAGTTCCCTTGCAAGTAAATTAGTATTATATAATGGTCAGAAAGATGTACAGCCTTAACACAGAGGGACTAAAAAATCACACTACCTGGATATACTAACTGAAAACATATTGTAAAGGATGATAGTAAGCAAATGAGTAAAAATATCTTGTTCCTTTCCATATCACTGGCATATGACTCAGTTATTCTGTTTAAGTTATGTATGTTTCCGTTGTTATTTGCCTGTACATACCACCAAAAGTGTTATGTTTGGTTACAACAACTGCTTATTTAAGATTTGTGGGAATAAAAACAGCCAATAAACCTTAACATGCGCAGTAATTATTATGTATTAATTCATGTTCCATAGGATCTGTGGCATAGTATAAGTCAGTAAGTGACATATTTAAAAGGATTGTACAGACTCGCTGCTGTGTGAATTTTTATTTCTTTCACTTTCACTACAGGTCTGTTTTGGATAAACTGCCATTACTGAGTGACCCGTAGTACAATGTAAATGACATTATTTTCATTATATAATATTATGATATAGTAGGACATTGATCAAAGATTGCTACTTACATGTATATTGCCTAGATGGATTAATATTCATATAATGTTGTCAGCAACAGTGTTTTTATTGTCACTCTCTGTCTGATGAATTAAGGTATTAATTAATTTGTTGTGACTATCGTTAGAAAGCTTTGCAGCTACAATGATATTTACATTATTTGGTTGTGTGTACACCTATCGCTGTTATATGTTTATAGTAATCTATATTTATAGCAATCATAAACGCTATTAATTTGTAGGAATTTATTGGGTAGATGTTTTTTATTTGATGTGTATGCTTACGTTAACTTCTGCTTCGTAAATTATGACATTCTTGTATTTACTGCATTGCCACTGCTTCGTAAATTATGACATTCTTGTATTTACTGCATTGCCACTCTACATATGTTTCCAGAGTATATGTATGAGCAAAATGTTAAGGATTTATTTCTGTCTGCATCGTCTTTGGCTGTGCACTGCACTAAAAAGTTATCTATTTCCTTTTCCAAGTATTTCATAAAAATTTTAAATAATATTTATGTTTAAGATCAGTCTGTTGTTCGATATGTCTTGTGGTTGTGTGTACACATATTTCAAGTTTCTTGAGAGTGTTCATGGTAGGACTTTTCGGAAGTTTATGAAGTATCTGCAATGCATATTCAGTTGTATCTATTGCGTGTTGAGGGTCTTTCCGATGGAGAATAAATTTCCATTGGTTGGTATCGCTATTTTGAACGAGGTCTTTAAGCCATGTGAGAAAGTTTCTCCCAGTCCGGTCTATGTTGAAATTATTACAGCTATTACATGTGATTTTATATATCCCAGGCTTAGCATACATTGGTGACTTCGTGTTACCTGATCGTAATTTCACTTTGAAGTTGTTACTGGTCCATAAAACTAACTGTGTATTTGTAGGTCTGCATAAAGCGTCAGTTTTCGCCTACGTTGGAGAGATTTAAGCAGTTGGTATGTGTTTTGTATTCTTTCTAGATATTGTTTCTTTGATTAGCCGTATTTCACTGTGTACTGTGTTGGGCTTGGGTGTCTTGTATTTATTGTACAATTTAGTGATGATGTTGAGAGCGAAATTGTTTTTATGTACTGTGTATACCTGTGTGTCTATCTCTTTTTCAGTTGGTAGAGTCACAGCAAACATGTATAAATTTAAAAAAAATACTAAAACTCATTTACATTTCTAGGCAAATGCAAGTCATGCCAGAGACAGAGGCGGAAGTAGGAAATGAGCCAGTATGTCGCAGGTGGTCACGTCATCGGCACAGTACTACACTGTCTGAAGAAAGGAGACTGTGACAGAAAATCAAAGGAAGCAGGACAAGCATGTTCGTTAGCTCGGAAGACATGATACAAGGAACGTTATCTCTTTCACAAGAGCACATGCTGAGGAACTAACACAGCTGTTAACGGCCTGTTAATTGAATCTAGCAGAATAAGGACACCACCAGCGGTCATCATGAACTACGTCTTGCTCCATTACCTCATGCTAGCTCCCTTTAAATACTTCAGCTCTTAAAAGGAGATAACCATTGAAATCCATGGCATGCACGGCAATAGCATTTGATTCCTTGATTACAATACTGTAGTGAATCTATGTCCTAGATGCTCCAACGCAGTCTATGAAATAGCCACAGACTTACTCAAGATGATGGCCTTCACATGATGAACTTCATGCTGCTTGCCGCTACCATGTACTGATGGAAGAATGGACTGTCTTCTGACAACTCCACATCGCACAGTGCTGCCAATACTAGACTTCAACGCAGATACCAGCAGCTGGGTCTCTTGGGGTCCACGTTCCTCTTGAACAATCAGGCGCCTAGCAGGAGTGGGGAGGTCAGACTACCACGCCACTATCGACACCAGATACACTGCGGATGGGTCATCAAGGGTCGTCATAGAATTCGGAGAAGGACCAAGTAGACTCCAGCAGTAAGCACCAGAACTATTTCACGCTGGGCAAAGGTCTCAGCTGCTTGCCGGAAGTCTGCAGCAGCGCCAGGGCCACTGACATTTTCTCCTAGCCGTGCAACCACTGAGCTGAGTCAATGGATGTCAGCTAGAATTCAACACAGAACTGAATGAGCAGCAGCTGAGACTGGTGTGAAAGAACGACGACTTGTAAATATTGCGACTAACAGATTCAACTCTAATAATGTTTTACAGGCGTCGTTGACACTTCACAGGTTCCCAACAGCTATCCTCACTTCACGCAGAGGTGTCTCCGCCCAGCTTTCTGTAATTTGATGCTAGACGCGTGCACTCCGGCGACTTCATGAGATGATTTGTCTATGGAAGTGTTTGTCTCCAACACCTGGAGCTCGAAAATAGTTGTCTGCTTCTACGACGTTCACACATTGCAGCGGTAATCGCAATGTGGTAAGCACAAAAGTCATTTTTCCTTTTTCTTTCCTTGTGATATGGCAGGTTTAAGCAGATATATGGACGTGTTATGCCCTACGGAATCTGTTGACTTGTCAGAATTTAAAGGAAATTACAAAGTGACATATTTGGTATTGGTGAGATGTACTATTTGCAATATATATATACACACATACAGGGTGAGTCACCTAACGTTACAGCTGGATATATTTCGCAAACCACATCAAATACTGACGAATCGATTCCACAGACCGAACGTGAGGAGAGAGGCTAGTGTAATTGGTTAATACAAACCATAAAAACATGCACGGAAGTATGTTTTTTAACGCAAACCTACGTTTTTTTAAATGGAACCCCGTTAGTTTTCTTAGCACATCTGAACATATAAACAAATACGTAATCAGTGCCGTTTGTTGCATTGTAAAATGTTAATTACATCCGGAGATATTGTAACCTAAAGTTGACGCTTGAGTACCACTCCTCCGCTGTTCGATCGTGTGTATCGGAGAGCACCGAATTACGTAGGGATCCAAAGGGAACAGTGATGGACCTTAGGTACAGAAGAGACTGGAACAGCACATTACGTCCACATGCTAACACCTTTTTACTGGTCTTTTTCACTGACGCACATGTACATTACCATGAGGGGTGAGGTAAACGTACACACGTGGTTTCCGTTTTCAATTATGAAGTGGAACAGAGTGTGTCCCACTGGAAACACGTCGACGTATGTGGTATTAGTATGATGGTGCACCTGCACATTCCGCAATTAACACTAGGCTGACCCTTGACAGGATGTTCGACGGGCGTTTCATAGGACGTGGAGGACGCATAAATTGGCCAGCCCGTCCTCCTGATCTTACACCTCTGGACTTCTTTCTGTGGGGTACGTTAAAGGAGAATGTGTACCGTGATGTGCCTACAACCACAGAGGATATGTGTACAGCAAATGATGGCCACCACATTGAACATCTATTGGCCTGACATGTCGGGACACACTCTATTCCACTCCGTAATTGAAAACGGAAACCACGTGTGTACGTGTACCTCACCCCTCATGGTAATGTACATGTGCGTCAGTGAAAAAGACCAGTAAAAAAGTGTTAGCATGTGGACGTAATGTGCTGTTCCAGTCTCTTCTGCACCTAAGGTCCATCACCGTTCCCTTTGGATCCCTACGTAATTCGGTGCTCTCCGATACACACGATCGAACAGCAGAGGAGTGGTACTCAAGCGTCAACTTTAGGTTACAATGTCTCCGGATGTAATTAACATTTTACAATGCAACAAACGGTACTGATTACGTATTTGTTTATATGTTCAGATGTGCTAAGAAAACTAACGGGGTTCCATTTAAAAAAACATAGGTTTGTGTTAAAAAACATACTTTCGTGCTTTTTTTTATGGTTTGTATTAACCAATTACACTAGCCCCTCTCCTCACGTTCGGTCTGTGGAATCGATCCGTCAGTATTTGATGTGCTTTACGAAATATATCCAGCGGTAATGTTAGGTGACTCACCTTGTATATATATATATATATATATATATATATATATATATATATATATATATATATATATATTATACATACATATATATATATATATATATATATATATATATATATATATATATATATATATATACTAGCTATCTAAATACATGTAGAATATACTTTCAGTAAACTGGGAACTATGTTTTAGAAACTGGATACAAATTGTTATATGATGTTGAGTAGGCTATTCTCTGTACAGAAGCTGCAATATAGGACAATGAACACTTTTTTAAATATTTAATTTTGACAGAACGTAGGACAAATCACATTCTGAGGTTTGAGTCTGTTTACCTCAGCCAGTCCGTTTAGATATGTATACTGTGTTCCAAAATTATTGCCTGGAAAATGCTGGAGCTAATTACTTATCTTCTTATTTTATTTGAACTCATGAATAGACCAGTAAAAAGCAATCTGATGTCATCTTTTTTCCTTGAGGAAACAAGGAGTGGGAGTACAATGCAAAACTCAATCATGCACATTTTGTGGTGTACAGTTACGAAGTAAAATATAGTTGCATGTGATAGCATTTATTAACAGTACTTGCTTATATAATTTTCCATTCAGACACCTATGTACAGATACTGAATCCTTTTCCAGCCCAGTAATGTCATATTGCATCATCATGTTTAACTGTTCACCAAGACCAAAGTATATGTCCAAAAATTATAAACAGCAGTGAAGGACCTTCCAAAAATTTAATGTGATTACGTTGGCTACTGGGAGTTTCATAAAACATAGAGCGTCAGACTATGATGCACTGAGAAATATGTTGCTGCATGGTGTCTAAGCTACAATGCACAGCAGGACATTCAAAATATTATATGAAGGTAAATTAAAAAAATAATTTTAAAATTGCTGAATGTGTATATTAACTACTAAACAGTTTGACAATGGTGTCAGTTATGGTAACTTGTTGCTGGGAAGTCACAAAAAATGTGATTCCATTTGGTGCCATTGGGAATTTGATATGATACCAAATACACTACATGCAAAAAGCTGGACTTAATTTTACTATAAAGTGCAACTTTAATAATTTTAAGTTTCTTTTGATACACTAATTGGTCATACTATTATTTTCATATTCTGTATTGGCATAATTTACGAGTACTTTTGCTGCTTTAGTAAAAATTCCTAGTTTGTTTATCAGATGATTCGCAACCATAAACCACTTTCAGAGGAAGAAGTATTGTTGCTTCCCGAAGTGATTTATCTGATCTGGACCTCGATATGACTCATATGGAGGAAGATATTGAAACTGCTAAGCAGTGGGACCCTACTACATTGCATAAACAGTTTGTTCAGTCATAAAGTTATGGTTGAAATTCTGGACACTCAAGGCAAAGTTCAAGATAATGTTAAAGACTATGTTATTATGGCTTCAAGATGGTTACTTGACAGTTTAAACGATGCAGCACATCATTCAGCTCAGAAAATTCAATGCAAGACATGCCGCGAGCTTCAGTGCAGAATGAAGGATATGAAAGAAGTGTATACATCACATAACGCAATTTTCTCAGACCCTTCAGAAGATGAACTAAAAATGGTTCAAATGGCTGTGAGCACTATGGGACTCAACTTCTGAGGTCATCAGTCCCCTAGAACTTAGAACTACTTAAACCTAACTAACCTAAGGACATCACACACATCCATGCCCGAGGCAGGATTCGAACCTACTACCGTAGCAGTCTCGCGGTTCCAGACTGTAGCGCCTAGAACCACACGGCCACTCCGGTCAGCGAAGATGAACTGATACCTCTGCAGTTTCTCAGAGCAATATTTAGTGATATTATCCGCTATCTCGTCGATCAATTTAACCTATGCTGTACACAGAAATTGGTGTATCTTTGGATACAAACGTTCATGAAATAGAAAAGTATCTTGCGATGCACATTTTGGTAAGTGTTGTGAAAATGCCTAGTTACAGAATGTATGCGGCAGAGGCTACAAGATTTCCTCCAGTAGGTAACTCGCTGCTTACGAATGACAGCACTAAAATGAAACAGAGAGACGAACATGATTACAACAAGCTGTTTAAGGTGAGGCCATTTTCTGACAAGATCAAACATAATTTTCACTTACTGAACCTGAGGAAGATAATTCAGCAGACGAATTAATCATTCCTTTCAAAGGTCGTTCATCTCTGAAACAATATCTAAGAAACAAACCACTCAAATGGGCTATAAAGTTTTTGCCCATGCTGGTTCCAGGGAAATTGTGAACGATCTTGAAGTCCACCATGGGAATGAACCATGCATAATGATAGAGGTCTTGAAATAAGTGGTGACATAATGGTAAGGCTTGTAGAAGGACTACCGAAATATAAAAATTTAAAATATTTATAGTCAACTGCTTAAACTCTTACAATCTTATTTCTGCATTGAAAGCTCTTAAAATCTTGGCTGTTAGAACTGACAGGCCCACAAGACTTCATGAGTGAAATCTAATAGAGAGCGTCATGACGGATACAGGAATTAGTGAACACAAGGTCATTGTAGCGAGGCTCAAAACTATATCAACCAAAACCACTAAAAATAAACGCATAACATATCTATTTAAAACAGCGGATAAAAATTCGCTTGATGCCTTCTAAGAGAGAGTCTCCATTCCTTCCAGGCAAATTATGTAAGTGTAGACCAGATATGGCTCAAATTCGAAGATACAATATCGACAGCAATAGACAGAGTCATACCGCATAAGTTAATAAGAGACGGGACTGATCCACCATGGTACACAAAATACGTCAGAACACTGTTGCAGAAGCAACGAAAAAACATGCCAAATTCAGAACAACGCAAAATCCCCAAGACTGCCTAAGTTTCACGGAAGCTCGAAATTTAGTACGGACGTCAATGCGAGATGCTTTTAATAGTTTCCACAATGAAATAATGTCTCAAAATATGGTAGAAAACCCAAAGAGATCCTGGTCGTATATAAAGTACACCAGTGGCAAAAAATAGTCAATACCGTCACTGCGCGATCGTGATGGAAATGTTACCGATGATGGTACCACTAAAGCGGAGTTTTCCGTAATTCCTTCACGAAAGAAGACCACAAGGGATCTCAGATTGATTCTATATTCCTAGATCTCCAGAAGGCTTTTGATACCGTTCATCACAAGCGACTATTAATCAAATTGCGTGCATATGGAGTAGGCCTATCGTCTCAGTTGTGTGACTGGATTCGTGATTTCCTCTCAGAGAGGACACAGTTCGTAGTGATAGACAGTAAATCATCGAGTAGAACAGAAGTGATATCTGGCATTCCACAGGGTAGTGTCATAGGCCCTCTGCTGTTCCTGATTTATATAAATGATCTAGGTGATAAACTGAGCGGCCCCCTTAGATTGTTTGCAGATGACGCTGTAATTTACCGTCTAGTTAAATCATCAGACGATCAATTCCAATTACAAAATGATCTAGAAAGAATTTCTGTATGGTGCGAAAAGTGGCAATTAGCACTAAACAAAGAAAAGTGCGAGGTCATCCACATGGGTACTAACAGAAATCCAATAAATTTTGGGTATACGATAAATCTCACCAATCTAAGGGTTGTCAATTCGACTAAATACCTAGGAATTACAATTATGAGCAACTTAAACTGGAGAGACCACATAGATAATACTGTGGGGAACGCAAAACAAAGACTGCGCTTTGTTGGCAGAACATTAATAAGATGCGACAAACCCACTAATGAGACAGCCTACATTACACTTGTCCGTCCTCTGCTGGAATAAAGGTGCACGGTATGGGATCCTTACCAGGTAGGATTGACGGAGGACATCGAAAAAGTGCAGAGAAGGGGAGCTCGTTTCGTGTTGTCGTGCAATGGGGGTGAGAGTGTCATTGATATGATACGCGAGTTGGGGTGGCAGTCACTGAAACAAAGGCGGTTTTCTTTGCGTCGAGATCTATTTACGAAATTTCAATCACCAGCTTTCTCTTCAGAATGCGTAAATATTTTGTTGACACCCACCTACGTAGGGATAAATGGTCATCATAATAAAATAAGAGAAATCAGAGTTCGAACGGAAAGATTTAGATTTTCCTATTCCCCACGCGCAATTCGAGAATGGACTGGTAAAGAAGTAGTATGAAAATGTTTCGAT
Source organism: Schistocerca piceifrons (assembly GCF_021461385.2). Lineage (NCBI taxonomy): Eukaryota > Metazoa > Arthropoda > Insecta > Orthoptera > Acrididae > Schistocerca > Schistocerca piceifrons. The sequence continues at coordinate 100,674,542 of NC_060149.1, forward strand.
GAACCCTCTGCCAGGCACTTAAGTCTGAATTGCAGAGTACCGATGTAGATGTAGATGTAGATGAAGATCTGGAATGAAACACTATCTCTCAGAGGGGTAGGGACTATATTCGTCCACTATTTGACAATTAGAGCACTTAGCGACTTTCAACTAACTTTATACATAATTTCGTACCTTTACAAAACTTTTTCTCACTGGAAGGAAAGAAGTTTATTGCTTACTACATTTTCCCTGTTCATGTAGTAAACTGCCACATAAGACTCGACGTTTCAATTTATTCCTTCTTTACTATAATTCTATTCGCAACATATTTTGCAGACAGCATCCACAGATACCGCTAAATGCATTTGCAAAACTATGTTATTGTGCGATACATAGTTCAGGAGATGTGTAGTAGTAGTAGTAGTAGTAGCTTTATTCATCCGTAGATCTCTTTTGACAAGGATATAGGACATATCAAAGTGTATACAGGTTTAGACCAATTTAAAATAAGCTAATTCGTATACACACACATTTACAGACTTCTAGTTAGAGACAATCATTAGATTTAGTCCTGGTACACAATACATTTTTTACAAATAACTTTTTAAATAATGTAACGCCACACTGATCAGTCATATCTCATTATCAGTCACTACACACACTATACACACATTGTTTCATAACACTTCGCTCACTACACACACACACACACACACACACACACACACACACACACACACACACTGGTGATCTCTGGGCCATTTTCTGTACCACAACTTCCCATTTGCTATTCTGAAGGACTTAAGTCAACAACCCTCTATGATGAGTGAGATGTGAGCTCAGAAAGAGGAGGAGGTGTTAGTATTGTGCTATGCATAGCTTGGGGGTAAGTTTTTCTAGAAAAGGAAAAAAAAACATAGTGTGAAGGTGTTATGTGGAATGTTGGATGTTTTATAATCATTGTTATTATTCATTTGTATAACATTTTTTGCCAAAACAAATTTATGCAATCAATAAAAAATAAAATACAACCATCATATTTAAAGTCCACCTATCTCTGTCAGTGAGTTTGGTTCTGATCCACTATGGTGCATAGCTGATGAAGTTTACACATGAACCTATACAGTGTGATAACAGTGCATGCTTTAGGATGTTTTGTGGAGGTGATAATTTCTGATAGGCACATCATCACATTTTTGTTTACAAATTTGAAGACAGTAAGAATTATGAATGAAGTGCATAATCTTCAAATGAAAGACCATTAAGTGAAAGACTTTCCAGTGAATGCAGCTTATCTTTTTGGAGACAGTTAGCTCATAACCTCTAATATAAACACCACTGCCATCAAAGTGACTGCTGTACTTAAAAATGTCTATAGTGTACAGTGTCAACAAAATATTAATAGTGAAATTACAATTGCTAAACCAGTGGAGCACAGTTCTGCCCCTTGGCTTCTACAGCTATAAATAAACATAGGAAATGCATAAAATTCAAGAAGTTTATATATACTATGTCTTCCATTTCACAGCATGTTTGTATACATTGAATGCCTTGTAAACATAAACATATGTAGACTGTATACTTGTTACTTTGATGACCATGAATCTGGAGTAACATATGGACATATGGCACAATAATGTTCAAAAGCAGAAGGCCATGGGAGACATAAGTCCACTCGAAAGATAGTTATGGACTCGCTTTCTTCAACAATCTGTGATGAAATGAGAGCTGTAACTTTGTGAGGAATAGTATGGAATCCCATTGATCAATATTTACAATGTGAAGTACGCTATATTAATTAGATTGTATGCCATTTGATTTAAACTCTATAAGCATGTCCAAGCAGTCATTATATACAATATTGTGTTCCAACAACTGAAATACTAATGATAACGAAATATTTGATGACAGATAGGAAAATAAAGCTACACAACAAAGCATCTGACTTTTTTTGAGGATATTATGTAGAACAAAATTGAAAATGTGATTATTTTATGGAGGTCAAGGTAACAACTCACCAAAAATATAGGTATGGATATGTTGTACAGTTGTTTATAGTGTTTTCTGCTTTATATTCATATATCTGGGTGTGCATTTGTACATTAGGCTACTGTATATGCTTATATTTTTCTAGAACTGAAGATGGTTGTTACCAACTGAAATTAATTACCTGATTACAAATAAAGATTGAAATTCAAGACTGAAATTATAATAAAACAAAAAGTATAGGCACTGAGGTGATGATAGACACATAAAGAAAAGGAAAAACTTTGTTAGCTTTCAGAGGAATCCTTTTTCGAACTAAATTACATGAAACACACAGCCCCCCTTTGCCCCTCCCTCCCCCCCCCCCCCCCCCACACACACACATGTGCTTCCATTGTGCCACATGAAATGAATACACTATGCCAAGACAGTAATTTGCAGATTGACTGGAGTGAATAGTTGTGTCAGTAATGTGTTAACAGGAACTAAAAATGTACATTTAGTTATGATACCAGGTTTCTGTAGCTGTTCATAGGTCATGAGGTAAAGCTAAAGAACTCTCCCTATCATACATTTTTGCCACATACTGTACTTTATCAGGTATTGCCTTCCATTATGAATTGTCTTACAATATGAAGATTAAAAATCAGTTTGACCAACAGTAGTTTCATGTGAAAATTCAGTAACACACTGCATAGTGAATGTTTCTGGGTGAATTTCCCAACACACTGTAAGAAGAAATATAGTTACTTTTGTAGAAGTACCTGCTGTGATCATGAAAGTTTGTAATACCAAAGAGATGTGGATAGCACTCTGAAACTCTCTTCATGGCTCTTACAATTCTGTTGTAAATACAGAACTCAGGTGAATAATGCATTGCATCTTTCATAGGTTTGCCTTCATATTCCCACTTTTTTACCTTGACAGGAAAAAAACAAAATAAACACATTATAATATGTAAAACAGCATATAGTTTTTGAAGTGCTTACAGTAGCTCAACTGTCTAGATGATGTAGTCCATGTTTACAAAATTCTCCACTACACATACTTACAAAAATATCAATAGCAAATGCCAATAGTTTAATCCTGCTCAAAGGTCTTCTATGGACTTCTGATTTTGCAGCAGAACTGTTTGATGTGAAGCTGTTGAAGTGAAATAAGTATTAAAATTATCTTAAAACTACCTATTGAATCACTATATCTCTTATGAAATATGCATTTGCTTCTCATTTGTAAGTAACACAGATTAAAATTCATTAAAGAAGAAGGGTAGCAGACTGTCTATAGTAGTGATAACATAGACGATATATATATATATATATATATATATATATATATATATATATATATATATATAAACAAAGATGATGTGACTTACCAAACGAAAGCGCTGGCACGTCGATAGACACACAGACAAACACAAACATACACACAAAATTCTAGCTTTTGCAACCAGCGGTTGCCTCATCAGGAAAGAGGGAAGGAGAGGGAAAGACGAAAGGACTCCTTCCCTCTTTCCTGACGAGGCAACTGTTGGTTGCGAAAGCTAGAATTTTGTGTGTATGTTTGTGTGTCTATCGACGTGCCAGCGCTTTCGTTTGGTAAGTCACATCATCTTTGTTTTTAGATATATTTTTTCCCACGTGGAATGTTTCCTTCTATTATATATATATATATATATATATTGCTTTTTTTTTCAACAAATTTAACATGCTTTTTGAGAGTTGCTTTCTATGTAAAATGGCACCAACAACAACCTGTGTAGCTGACTAATGGGATAAGAACATCAAATAGAACAAAGTGGAAATTATATATAAAAAATCATTAGAAATAGTTACAATCAGGATGAAGTCCATTACAAACAGTATTAAATGGTGCTTGAAAATGTTATTAGGAAGGCAAAAGAACATGTGGTATGCAAATAGAGTGGCTTATTCTCAAGTTAAAGTTTTAAAAAATGGTCAGTTGTGAAGAAAGTGTGTGAACAACAGCAGAAGGTCGAAGATATAGAGTCAAGTTTTAGAAATAGTTTACCATGTGAAAATGTTACATTCTGTTCTCTCTGTGAGGTACTGGACAGATTAAACAAAAAATATGAACACTAGGTCTGTTCTTTGATTTACCCAAAGCATTTGTGCTTATCATAAAATATTACTGTAGAAGTTGTCCGCCTGCTTAGCTGAGTGGTAACTTGCTTGCCTCCCAGTGGGGCTGGGTTCGATTCCCAGCTGGATTGGAGATTTTCTCTGATCGTGGACTGGGTGTTGTGTTATCCTCATCATCATTTCATCCTCATCATCGACACGCAAGTCGCCGAACGTGGTGCGAACTGAAATAAGACTTGCACTTGGCGGCCGAACTGAATGGGACCTCCCACCTAACAATGCCATACAATCATTTCATTTCACATTTTACTGTAGAAGTTGAACCATTATGGAATAAGAGGAGTAACTCTCAATTAGTTCAGCTCATATTTTGAGAACAGCTATGATATGGATGGAGTCAATTGGGACATTGATAAGGGGGGTCATGCCTGAGGGATCAGTGCTGGGACCACTAGGCTACTATTTCGTATAATATGTAAATGATACATCAGGTGGGAGGGGGAGGGAGGGGGACATACATCGTGGGTCAATGCTGGGACCACTACTGTTTCTTAAAACATATAAGTGATATGCCTTTTAATATGACAGGTGATACTAAAGTTTTCTGTTTGCTGATGACACTTGCTCAGTAGAGAAGGATGGTGAGTGCAACATAGGCAGTCTATCAAATAGTCCAACTCAAGATGCAGATTCACAGCTAAATCACATTAAAACTCTGTTTTTATGGTTCCTAACACACAGTTCAATGAAAAATGTGTTTTTTTTTGTTTGTTTTTTTTTGTTTTTTTTTACACGGGAGGGATATACGATTAGTGAGCCTGAACAATCCATATACCTAGGTACTGGTATTCAAATAAATGTTACTCTGTCATTTAAAGCCAATATTCATGATCTTGTTCAAAAACTGAATGCTCCTGTATTTAACATCAGAACAATATCTGCAATAAGTAATAGTCCAACATGGAAATTAATCTGCTTTGGTTATTTTCATTCACTTATGACAGATAATACTATATTGTGGGTTAACTATTCCCACTCACAAAGGGTATTTTTGGCTCAGAAAATGGCACTTCAAGCAAAATATGGCGTGAGTTCTCAAATCTCTTTTCAAATCCTGTTTTAGAGTTTCGGAATTTTGACATTGGCCTCTCAATATATATTTTCTATAATGTCATTTGTTATTAACAATGTGCACTTATTCCCAATAGTTGGCAACTCTTACTGAGTTAATACTAGGTAGAAATCTAATCTGCATTTGGAGCACACCTCCTTCACTCTTGTGCAGAAAGGTGAGCTGTCATCTTCTTCTGCATCTATTTTCAATACCTACCACAACATTTTAAAATCCTTAGCATTAATTCTTGATCTTTCACATCTAAATTGAAGAATTTCCCCATTGATCACTCCTTCTACTCAGCAGCTTGTCATCTGCATGTAAATTTTATTTTATCTACTCTCTCAGAAAAAAAATTGATACCCTCAAGGACAGGATCATTTTTCTGAAAAGTGATCTCACAGACAGTTCATCATTGTTGGAGTATATGATAGCAAATTCACACCAAATAAAACATGGATCACAGTAAAGGGTGCTCAAACAGTCACACCAATACACACTGTATCCCTTCCCCTCCCCATCTGGCAGCAACATAGCATGTATTCTCACATGCAAACTATTATAAAGGTGCCAAATGCCAAAGTGCAATACATTTTCAACCCTGTTAATATGGCTGAAGTTGTTCAACCTATTCATCAGTGGGCCATGGTTGTACCCTAGAATGAATGTTGCAAACTTCGTTCAATTCCAAACTCAGCACAGTTACTGCCTGAAGATCACAACAGTTGGTGCAAACAGAGGACCTCTGAGTGCCATCTGATTACCAATAATGATGACAGATGAGTCACTAACAGTACTGACTCATTCCATGACAATGTAGATTTGCTTCTCACTATGATCATGTAGAACAAAATGCAAAAAAATAAATAAAATACACCTCTATAATACCACAAGAGCACATCCCTAAACCCTTTGGCAGGTAGTGGCACTTTTATCAAGTAAACAAGGTAGCAGTTGCCTGCAGTGCAAATATATTTTTGGAGGAGGGAGATGACAAACTTCAAACAGAAGTAAAGATTGACCTAAACAAAGAGACTTCATCAACTTCACTTTATCTGACATGCTTTATGGTTAATTATGAAGGTATGTGAGACTTTACAAAAGAAATGAACTCACAGATGACTCATTCCATCAGAATTGTGGAGGAATATGGTGATTTCTTACATCTGAAAAGATCTGCTTTCGTTTCACACTCAAATATCCACAGTATGCTATGCACAACAGAACATTCTATAAAAGAACCTTGAAGCATGTTTAGTGGCTCCTGGAATATTTTAATCCTTGGGTTTTCCATAAATGTGACACTATTGGTAGGTTAGCTTGCTACTGTTCTGTTGTTCCTATTTCTCGTATAATTCTCACAAACTGTGGCTTCCTGACAGAACTTCACGTTCATTATAATAGTTGTATCATTCATATAAACAGTTTGTTAGAATTCAAATTTGTTTGTTGCAGATTGAGTGAATGGGGAGGGCGGTATGACGTATTGGTCAAATGACTAAATCTTTTCTTCATGCTTTGAATTTTTTCAGTGGGGTTAGAAGCCAACAATGGAGCAGCAGTCAGAATCACTTTTTTCTAAAATTCTTCAGAACAGAACATCTAAAGTAACAGTAAGTAATTTAGGAATAAATGTAACAAATCACAGTATTGTAGAGGCATTGAGTCATCAACAGGTACTTAAACAGGACTGAAAATTTTGCTAGCTTTTGGAGAAATCCTTTTTAGAGCTAGAGCATGTGCACACACACACACACACACACACACACACACACACACACACACACACACATGTATGACTACATCCAGCTGGATATGGTGTGCCAGGACTGTAGCTCCGCAGTTGTAGCTTTGAGCTATTCACTCATTCTTTGTTCCTGATAGGAAACTACAGTTTTCTGCACACAATGATTAGGGAAATTACAGAACTCATAGAGTCACAAAAAGTAATGAGTGTTTTGGTGGGTAAAGTATGACTAACAGCAGATATTGAACATATGCACAGATGTGCAGCACAAGTGGTCACTGCTCTTACCCTGTATGTAATACTTGGATACACAACACAGCATGAGGCCTCCAATGCACTACACTTTTAATATTTCATCAACAGCATCTACATGGTCCAGCCACTACAGGCCACCTGCAGTGGGTCACATGGCTCGTGCACACGGTAGGTCATCAGCTGCACCATCTAACTGGAGCCCTCCTCTTTATAAGCACAGAGCAGCAGGTACTTGGCCTCCTATTGTGTTCATACTTATTGTCAGCAACTGCTGGTATCAGTGCCTGGATTGTTTCCATGTTTGTGTCTGTGTTCTCAACTGTTGTCCACTTTTATGTGGAAGAAGAATAAACTTTGGTACATTGTGGCCATGCTCTTGCTTGGGTCTTACAGTATGATACAGTGACAGGTTTGTTTGATCTGTGGGAGAGTGTCACAGACATGTGTTGTACAGGTGGACTCTTAAAAATATAATTGAACTATTCCAAGAAAGCCTACTTGCAAAGTTTCAGTTTTAATTGATGACTCTAGGAACATATTACAACTCCCTACACATTGGTCCCACAGGGATCATGAGGACAAGATTAGATTAATTACAGTATGTACAGATCCATGTAAGCAGTTATTCTTCCCATTCCCACAAACTTATGTGGATTTGGGATCTCTGGCATTGTCTCCAGTTACTCAACATCTAGTGAGTTACAACAAGCAACATATTCCAATTTTGGAAAAATTATGGCTCCCACTAAGCATAAAACTGTGCTTTGTTCCTTGAGACATTTTGGTAGTGGATGATGTTGGTAAAGCAAATCTGTTTGGTCTGAAGGCCTTCAATGCTTTTGGTTTTTCATTTCAGGCGTGGTGCACCATGTTTCCAATCAGGCTGTGTGGTGATGAAGTGGGATGGCTTCACACAGGAAGATGTGGAAGGACACCCATCATTTGATTGCAAGTGTTAAGCCTAATAATTTTTAGATAGGAGTTTAATGGACAGTCACTGCCAGTTATTACAAGTGAGACATTTTATCAATGCAGGTTCAGTATCTCTAAGTAACTTGGCAGATGTGGAAAAACATTTTGGTGTTGAATGAGTAACAGCTATCCAGCTGGTGTCATTGCTGGTGGGTCATTGATTCAGTATGGATAGAAGTTGTTGTGCAGTCATCTGCAATGGAAAATACAGGATGAAATAACAGAAATATGAATTGACATAAACTGCTACTTATCACACAGAGGAGCCATAAAGTGCAGACAGGCAAATTTAAATGGTGACTAAGCTACTGGACAATGTCCTTCTTCAGATGTAGAAAAACAATGAATGTGTGAATCTATTTCTAAATCTGAAGAAGGACTTTGTCCAGTAGTTTAGTCCACTTTAAATGTACTTTCAAATGTGCTGACTGCCACTCAACACCTCTTCTATGTGGTCAGTAGCAATCTACCCTAAAATGATATTGATATTTACAATAATACACATAAAATATAGTGGAGGGTGATTCTTGAGGCACAAGGAGAGAGAGAAAGGGGTGGAAAAGGGGGATTGTGGTATTCACATAGTCTTATTATACCTGAATTTCTGCAATAGGTAAACAAAAATTAAATTAAATTAAATTGTAATGCTCATACCAATTCATTGTCTCAATTTTAGCATAGATTACTGACTGTTTCTACATTAATTGACTTGTATTCAAACACTAATGTAACTAACAATTCACTAAGAGTCTTTGACATGTTATTGTTATTATAAGTTCAAGAGACCTGTAAACTATTTATTTAAAGGAAGAAAGATTAGAGTTTAATGACCCATGAGTAATTAGGTAAATAAGTGATTAAAGATGAGGCAAAAGTTGTGATTGGACAAGAATGGGTTGGAAAATGCCCATAAACTTTCAAGGTTATTGTCTTTGAATTTGTCAAAAGTAATTTACGGTAACCAATGAAAATTTCAGTCTGAGTGACTGGATATTGACTTAAACCACACCCCTGCCGAATGCAAGTCCTGTGTCTCACTACACTGCTGCCATGGTCAGTGATGAATACTTCATTAAACAATGTGAGATTGCATATTAGATGTCTTCCTGTCTTCACTTAGCCATAAAACTGTTATTGGGTTCACTAAGGTGATCCTCACTTTCCTACTAACTTGAGATTAACCCAAGTAAGCAAGTTAACATCATAACATATCAACCTGTATAACATATTTTAATGAAAATACTATGTACACACAAAATGCAAAGACTTACTTATCCTCATCATGTGTTTTTAATGTCATTTGTAGAGATTTTAGTTTATTGTTCCATTTCAAGTCTTCCACAAAACTGTTGCTGGTATCTTCCTGGTCCACATCTCTTTTACTGTCCTGTTGGTGAAAACTGAGATTGTCACTGCATATGTTTTGCTGTATTAAAAAAATTATGAATGTAAAAGAAAACATTACACCAATAAGTCCCACTACCTGCAAGGAAACATAATCAACTTGACCCCATATTTTAAGGAGAAAAAAAGCACACTTGCAAGGTATCAGGTCCAGCAGCCTATCCTGTATGAAAATTTGAGCCATAATTCTAGTAGTACATAGTTATGATCTTCTAGATACAGAGTGAGAAATATTGAACTATATGAAATAAAATTGTCATAACTTCTGAACGGTTTGCATTAGGACATTCAAACTGCATGTTTGGCTGCGGGGCATGATGGGAATTAATATGCACAGTATAGTTTGATTTAGTGATGAAGACCATTTTTGTTTGGATGGGTTCATCAATTAGCAAAATTAGCACATTTGGGGGACTGAGAATCCACATTTTGTGTTTGAGAAGTCTTTTCACCCTCAACAGGTTATTGTGTGGTGTGCAATGTCAAGTCACGGAATAATCGGTGTGATATTCCTTGGTGGTACAGTGACTACCAAATGTTACATGAATATTTTGGAAGATAATTTCATTCCCATTATCCAAAGTGACCCTGATTTTGACAGGATATGGTTCTTGCAAGACGGAGCTTGACTCCATCGAAGCAGGAGAGAGTTTGATGTTCTGGAGCAGCAATTTGGGGACCACATTCTCGCTCTGGGGTACCCATGAGTCCACTGGAATGGACCTTGATTCGCCGCCATATTCTCCTGATCTGAAAACATGTGGCTCCTTTTTGTGAGGCTATACTAAAGACAAGGTGTACAGCAGTAACCCCAACACCATTGCTGAGCTGAAAAAGCCAGTCAGGCAGTCATTGACATTATCAATGTTCCGACACTTCAGCAGGCAATGTAGAATTTCACTATTCATCTGCACCACATCATCACCAATGATGGAAAGCATATCAAATATGTCATAATATAAATCTGAATATCTGTAGTGACATTTACATGTTGAATAAAGTGTGCACACACCATAGTTTATAACTAATGTACATTTTTTCATATAGTTCAATAATTGTCATACTGTATACAGCTTTTAAACTTTCTCTGCCCCACTGCAGTTGCCTAATGTCTGAGCACAGAGTACTGTACTGTAGAATAACAACCAGAAACATCCTATTTGTGGGATGTTGAAGGTGAAGAAAGAGGAGAGACATCTGCCCATTGTGTAATAAAATCTTGTTCAAGAACACAAATTATTTTGTGCAAAAATTACTATTTAATATGAGCACATTATATATCAACCTCACAAACATATATGTTCAATATTATTTTAAAAATATTCTCATAGTGATATTCTGCAGCTGTAGAGAGGATGTTCATTGTGACTGAAGACATTGATATATCTTGAAAACAACACATCGGATCAAAAAAATTATAATTCCAATTTGTTTGTCTTGGAGAGGGCATTCAACAATAGCACACTTGACCCGTCATCTCAATCAGTGCATGGGTGATGGAGGGGGAAGGGGGTAATTTTGAAATCTTCAGTGGGAACCCCCATTTTTTTTGCAGATCACAATTCCTTGGCAAAACCTGCATATCTTTTGTCTGATGCATCTTCTCCATTTCCCCACAGATGGCACTGTAATCAGAGGAATAGAAATGGATACAGAATCGTAATTTATAACCTGATGCTCAATGCCCCTTGAATATCCAATGGTACATGGGACACCACCTCCATGCTGTGAGGGTAGGACAGGCCAGTATTTTATAACTTATAGTTGGAAACTCCATTTGCAACATGGTATTCCTCTGCCATATCATAAAGGGGACAACTCAATGTGCCACTGTGCTCATGTAGCAAACTTATGACATATCATAACAAGCAGCACACTGTGACCAGAGCTCACATATTGTGCAGACATAGAACGGATAGCGGGTCTAAATATTACAATGCTTTCACAGTGTTTATTGCCTACACACCTGTCTATCATTTGGAGAAGACATGTGAAAGTGGATGATGAATGCTGCAACCACAGAAGAAGAAACTGAAATGACCCTGATTTATAGAGACTGTGGGAGAAATATTGAGCCTGCTGTTGTCTTGTATGCCAAGCATTTTCCAGAGAAAGCTCACTCTCATTTGTTCTTTTACAAGGTTGTCTGATGGCAACATATAGACCAGCAAAAGGAAATGAAGCAAGTGTTTTACAGGAGAAGCTGTACTAACAACATTACACTACAGCTCATGGATAAGTGTCTGGCAATTACACTGTGATTCTGGTATGACCATAGGTAGTACTGTCACAATACTGCTTCATCATAAATATCATTCATACCACGTATCACTGCATCAAGAACTTCATGGCATCTATTTTCATAACCGGGTAGTGTTTTGTGAGGGGCATGTAAACAAATGCAAATGACCTGCATGTTATTTGCCAAGGTACTATTTTCCTGTGAGTCTACCTTCACAAGCCATGGTAGCATTAACTGGCATAACATGCATTACTGCAGTGTAGACAAACCACACCAGCTATGGCAAATTGACCATCAGTGTCCTTACTCAGTTAACATATGGTGTGACATCATGGAGAAAAAACTCACTGGCCCATATTTTATTGATGGAATGTTGAATGGACGCAAATATTGAACATTTTTGGAACAAGAACTACTGGTACTATTGCAGTATGTTGCCCTGGACATTTGACAATGTATGTGATTTCAGCATGCAGTTGAGGCGTGGGAGGTATTAGTGTTTGGAGTGATCAGTGGACCAGCAGAGGTGGTCCTATTAACTGGCCCACTAGGTCATCGGATTTGATGTCATCAGATTTCTTTCTTTGTGGGTATTTGAAAGATAAGGTGTACCAGCAAGTGCCAACAGGCTGTGAAGTCGTGGTTGACCGCATAAGGAATGCCTGTGCTGACATTCCCACAGATATGCTTCTGCCCTGCGTACAGTTATTTGAAAAACGAATCACTAAGTGTATTGAAGTTGGTGGTACTATATTTGAACACTTACTCTAATCAGAAAAGAGTAGCATTCACATGGAGCCATGGCCACAGTGGTGTGTTGAGTAGTCCCCTGTTTGATATGTTGGAGGAATACAAAATTGTGAATGAGGTTTCCAATGAGAAGTTATGGAATTCTGGCCTGTCCTACCCTCACAGCATGGAGGTAGGAGTCCCATGTGCCATTGGATATTCAAGGGCCATTAAGTAGTCGTTGTAAATTACAACTGTGTACCTATTTCTATTCCTCTGATTACAGTGCCATCTGTAGTGAAACAAAGAAAGTGATTCAGACAGAATGTATGTACATTTTGCCATAGAACTGTAATATGCAACAAGAAAATGGGACTCCCCATTGATGATTTCAAAGTTGCCCCCTGTCATCCCATGCATGGGGTGGGTTGGGGGGTTAGGTGTAGCACCATTGGAAGTCCCCCTCCAAGACAAACAAATTGGAGTTATAACTTGCTTTGATCCAATGTGTAGATTTTGAGATATTTCAATGTCTTCAGTTAAAATGAACACACTGTATATATACCTCAAAATAAAACTAAATAAATGTAATCATCTGAAGAATTATTATGAAATGAAGGCAATGATTTTTGATTTACAATTTCATCATGCCAATCACATTGAAAATTAAAACAGCTACTGCAAATTTACTTCACTTTAATAGTGTCAGTTTTAAAATCAAAGAAAATAATGCACAACAGTGATGTTAATAATTAACTATCACAATGCTAGTTCTTTAATGACACACTCTTCTGTTTCATTCATTTACAATTTCATCATGCCGATCACATTGAAAATTAAAACAGCTACTGCAAATTTACTTCACTTTAATAGTGTCAGTTTTAAAATCAAAGAAAATAATGCACAACAGTGATGTTAATAATTAACTATCACAATGCTAGTTCTTTAATGACACACTCTTCTGTTTCATTCATTTACAATTTCATCATGCCGATCACATTGAAAATTAAAACAGCTACTGCAAATTTACTTCACTTTAATAGTGTCAGTTTTAAAATCAAAGAAAATAATGCACAACAGTGATGTTAATAATTAACTATCACAATGCTAGTTCTTTAATGACACACTCTTCTGTTTCATTCATTTACAATGAATTTGTGAATCATAACATAAAAATTTTCAGAGCAAAGAAATATCTGACATCAGCTAAAGGTTAGAAACTGTGCATTTTGACACAATCAATAAAGCATGTTACCAATGTTAAAACAATATTTCACTAACCTCTTGCTCACTCTACTGTACAGTACATTGCACTTGGGCATTAGGCAGCTCCTGTGGAATGGAGAAAGTTACAACTAGTCTGCCTGCATTTTTAAAAACTATACTTTCAGAATTATGGCCAAAATTTTCATGTGGGATTTATTTGAGGGGCTGATATTTTTGCATATGTGCTTTTTTCTCCTTAAAATGTGAAGTCACGTTGGTGATACTTTCTTTTTAGCTTATATTCTCTTGAGAAGTAAACATTGAGATGTTAAACACAATATTTATATTAATATGCTGCAAGCCTTAATATATTGTATGACAACTAATGTTGTAGTGCATGGTATCCAAGTTTCATTGGCATTTCTGTACATTCTCATACCAATCAAAAATAATCTGTCATAAACCACAAAATGCAAAAACATACTACATAAACTAAAACACTGTTGCAGAGTCAGACTTAATGCTCCAACTAATGCTCTTCAAACAAAGCCATCTGAGAATAACTGTCAGTACATAGAGTTTTAATGTGTGGTCAACAGAAATGTCTTTCAGTTTGGTTTCCTGGCATTCTAAATCAGTTTTGAGCATTTTTCATTCCCATCAAAGGTTAATATCTTAGCAACGTTGAAAATAATTGTACTATCATCCTAAAGCTCAAATTTTAAGTTGTAAGCTGCAACAGGACTGAATGACATATACAGTATACACTATACTGTAATAAATTTTTATTGGTCATCTAACCACCCATCAAACTGGTTAATGGAATGCCCCTCCTCAGTGATACTGTATTAATAAATTAACTTACAGCATTGTTGGAAACATTGTTAGAAATTTTCCAAAAAATTAAAGAACAAGTTTCAAAACGTTTTTCACCAATGAATCTTAAACCACTGAGCTTTGTCAAAGCAAGGATGGATATTCCTCTGCAGTTTGCAAGGTTTATTGTCAGTGTATACTGATATGACTCTCCTCTGGTAAATATGGAGTAATTTGTACTTCTTGATGACATAAAGGTCTAGTTCCATTGTTGTGGAGCCCAAGTTGCTTAATTGTGCCAGCTTTTAAGATATTCTTGTGTACACCTACATCTACATCAACATTTATACTCTGCAAGCCACTCAACAGTGTGTGACGGAGGCCACTTTACATGCCACTGTCATTACCTCCCTTTACTGTTCCAGTCGCGTATGGTTCGCAGGAAGAACGACTGCCGGAAAGCCTCCGTGCATGCTTGAATCTCTCTAATTTTACATTCATGATCTCCTCGGGAAGTATAAGTACCTCATCCAGAAATGCACCCTCTCAAAACCTTGGCAGCAAGCTACACCGTGATGCAGAGCGCCTCTCTTGCAGAGTCTGCTACTTGAGTTTGCTAAACATCTCCGTAACGCTATCACGCTTACCAAATAACCCTGTGATGAATGTGCCACTCTTCTTTGGATCTTCTCTATCTGCTCTGTCAATCCGACCTGGTACAGATCCCACACTGATGAGCAATACTCAAGTATAGACCGAACAGGTGTTTTGTAAGCCACCTCCTTTGTTGATGGACTACATTTTCTAATGACTCTCCCAATGAATCTCAACCTGGCACCCACCTAACCAACAATTAATTTTATATGATCATTCCACTTCAAATTGTTCCGTGCGGATACTCCTGGATATTTTACAGAAGTAACTGCTACCAGTGTTTGTTCCGCTATCATATAATCACACAATAAAGGATCCTTCTTTCTATGTATTCGCAATACATTACATTTGTCTATGTTAAGGGGCAGTTGCCACTCCCTGCCCCAAGTGCCTACCCGCTGCAGATCTTCCTGCATTTCACTGCAATTTTCTAATGCTGCAACTTCTCTGTACACTACAGCATCATCCACGAAAAGCCGCATGGAACTTCTGACACTATCTACTAGGTCATCTATATATATTGTGAAAAGCAATGGTCCCATAATACTCTCCTGTGGTACTCCAGAGGTTACTTTAACGTCTGTAGATGTCTCTCCATTGAGAACAACATGCTGTGTTCTGTTTGCTAAAAACTCTTCAATCTAGCCACACAGCTGGTCTGATATTCCATAGGCTCTTACTTTGTTTATCAGGTGATGGTGCAGAACTGTATCGAACGCCTTCCGGACGTCAAGGAAAATGGCATCTACCTGGGAGCCTGTATCTAATATTTTCTGGGTCTCACGAACAAATAAAGCGAGTTGGGTCTCACACGATCACTGTTTCCGGAATCCATGTTGATTCCTACAGAGTAAAAAATGGCTCTGAGCACTATGGGACTTAACATCTATGGTCATCAGTCCCCTAGAACTTAGAACTACTTAAACCTAACTAACCTAAGGACAGCACACAACATCCAGCCATCACGAGACAGAGAATCCTACAGAGTAGATTCTGGGTTTCCAGAAATGACATGATATGTGACAAAAAAAACAAGTTCTAAAATTCTACAACAGATCAATGTCAGACATATAGGCCTATAGTTTTGCACATCTGCCCGATGACCCTTCTTGAAAACTGGGACTACCTGTGCTCTTTTCCAATCATTTGGAACCTTCCGTTCCTCTAGAGACTTGCGGTACACGGCTGTTAGAAGGGGGGCAAGTTCTTTCGTGTACTCTGTGTAGAATCAAATTGGTATCCCGTCAGGTCCAGTGGTCTTTCCACTGTTGAGTGAGCTGGCCAGAGTGGCCGTGCGGTTCTAGGCGTTACAGTCTGGGGCCAAGCGACTGCTATGGTCCCAGGTTCGAATCCTTCCTCGGGTATGGATGTGTATGATGTCCTTTGGTTAGTTAGGTTTAATTAGTTCTAAGTTCTAGGTGACTGATGACCTCAGAAGTTAAGTCGCATAGTCCTCAGAGCCATTTGAACCATTTTTCTGTTGAGTGATTTCAGTTGATTTTCTATTCCTTGGACACTTATTTCAATGTCAGCCATTTTTTCGTTCGTGCGAGGATTTAGAGAAGGAACTGCAGTGCGGCCTTCCTCTGTGAAACAGCTTTGGAAAAAGGTGTTTAGTATTTCAGCTTTATGCGTGTCATCCTCTGTTTCAATGCCACCATGATCCCAGAGTGTCTGGATATGCTGTTTCGATCCACTTACTGATTTAACATAAGACCAGAAGTTCCTAGGATTTTATTTCAAGTCGATACATAGAATTTTACTTTCGAATTCACTGAATGCTTCATGCATAGCCGTCCTTGCACTACTTTGACATCGTTTAGCTTCTGTTTGTCTGAGAGGTTTTGGCTACATTTAAACTCGCAGTGAATCTCTCTTTGCTTTTGCAGATACTGTGAGAGTCATTATGACTAGCAATAGAAATACACAGGTATTTGTCAGGCACAGACAGAAGTTATTGAAAAGTGAATAGTGCTCAATCTATATTCATTTTCAATGAATTGAGCTTTTAGAGTTTTCTCTTGTCCCAGTACCAACAATTTGATACCCGGAATTGTTTCACAAATATGTCATGTTACCTGAAACACAATTAGCTGTGATAAATACCTAATTCTTTGAGTTATAAATTCTGCAAAATCTCATAATATTCTACAGTTTCATTTAAAATTAAACACCTAAATAATTTAGGAATCAAGGAAACCACTCACTGATAGCAGAAGGTTGAGTCATTGACAGGTACTCATAAAAGAGAATGAAAACTTACTAGCTTTAGAAGAAATCCTTTTATCAGTAAGGTACAAATATTCTCCTCTCTCTCTCTCTCTCTCTCTCTCTCTCTCTCTCTCTCTCTCTCACACACACACACACACACACACACACACACACACACACACACACACACACACACACACACACCTGTCCCCTACATTGTTCTGACCAGACTCAGTGAGCGGTCTCCTTTACTCCTAAATTATTTGCGTTCTGCCAGAACTTTCTTTACTATAAATGGCAACTAATACATTCTACTATCATACTACCTATAACAAGTACAATATGAGCCTTGTTTTATCAGCATTCCAACTGGTTTGATGCAGCCCACCATGAATTCATTTCCTGCCCACTTAATTTTCAACATCCTCCTGTAATCACACATCTCAGCTGCTTCAGCTCCTTGCTTTTTTAGTTTTTTCCACAGGCTATGATTATGTGACAAGAACACTTAACCTAATAAACATTTGTTTGTGTGTTGCTAACATTAATGAATTTGCACTCACAATGAACAGTAAACATTCTCCCAAATTTAGATATCTTGCCATCCTCAGAAAGTTTGATCATGGCTGAAAAAGGTGGGAGCTATTATAGAATACAATAGTATTGTAATGCAATGTGAAAGGAATTAAGGAATCAGCTTCACTGGGGAATGAAAAATGAAGAGGGTGTACACCAGCCTGGTCAAAGAGGCCCTCTCATGGAACTGCAGTGTACACAGTAGGAACATTCAGACTAAATAAGAGGAGGGAAGTACATACATGTTTTCTAACAAATTACTGAAGTTCTAGATTGAGTTAGTGTTCTCTGTATGGGTGTCCACACAAGGGAGGAAAAGAGGGAACTAAGTCCCCTTTTTATTCATTACAGAATTCTTAGCATTACCAAATATGATTATCATTCTGGTACACTGCAGTGTTCTAGTATTATGTGGCCAAGGACAACAGTAAATGCTGTAACTTTAACAGTTAGTGGAAACATTATGTTTATTTGGTTTATGTGCTGTTGACAGTTGCAGACAACAGACCAGAATATGGTGGAATGAGTATAATCTTACATAAGAAACTGAGGAACAAAGTCAAGGGTTTCGTGCAATACAATGAACTACTAATTATAGTGAGAATTGAAACTAATCCAAAGGATACTGTGATACGTCAAGCCTATACACCAACAACAGAAGAGGAAGAAGAAGTGATAGAAAAAAGTGATGAGAAGCTAAGTGAATTTACAGAGAAAATAAAGGATCAAGAAAACTTTATTTTACCTGGAGATTGGAATACAACAGTAGGGGAAGGAACTGAAGGAAATACGTTGGTAAATATGGATTGGAATAAGGAAATGAGAGAGTTCTGCATATGATATAAATTAGTAGCAATGAGTACTATATTCCAAGATCATCCAAGGAGGAGATACGCATGGAAAGCCACAGAACACATATGAAGGGCACAAATATACTACATACTGGTGAGAGAAAATTTCAAGAATCAAATGAGTGACAGCAGAAGCTACCCTGGAGTTGATGTCAATAGTGATCATAATCTAGTTACGATGTGCAGTGAACTAAAATTAAAAAAAACAAAAAGTAAAATAAAGAAAACAGTTGAGGGTATCTAAGCTTAAAGATGAGTCTACACAAAACCAGTATATGACACATCAAACAGTACCATTGAGAATACCAGAGAACACATGGAAGTGAAACAGAAATGGAGTAAAATAAAGAAATGTATTTTAAACTCAGCAGAAGTGGTATTAGGGGAAAAGGAACAAGGGACTAGGAAAGAATGGGGAAGTCAGGAAGTCATGAATATGATGAAAGAAAGAACATAGTGTAAAACGTCAAAGGATGAAAAAGGAACACAGGAGTACAAGAGCTTAAGGAACAGGACTAATAAGAAGGCAAAAATATAAAGAACACCATTTAAAAGAAAATTTTGAATACACAGATAACAGCATGAAGGCAGTATAAACTGACATGGCATACACAGATGTAAAGAAGTTGTTCAAAATAAGGAAGGCAAAAACAATGAATATTAAAGACAATGATGCAGTGTTAATATATAGTGAAGAAATCACAGTGAATCGATGGAAGGAATACCTAGAACAGTTATACAGAGGAAACAACAGCAATTTTACTATTGAAAATTAAGAAAAAGTAGAGCTGGGTGATGAAGGGATTCCTGTCATGAAAGAAGAGTATGAGAAAGCAATATAGGACATTTGAGAAAGGAAGGCTCCAGCTGCTGATGGTATACATGCAAAACAATCCAATAAAAAGTGGAGTAATAAAGTAAAGATGGAACTTCATTACTTGGTATGTAATATTTACAGGACTGTAGAGTTACCAGAAGACTATGTGAAACATAAAAAAGTACCATTATGTAAAAAAACCAAGTGCAAGGATGTGCAAACAACACTGAACATTGAGCCTGGTGTGCCATGCATCAAAAATAGTCACCAAAATTATTCTTAGAAGAACGGAAAAACAAATATTATTAACCGAATGTGGAAACAAGAAAGGCAATACTGGCACTGAGGCAAGTGATTGAGAAACAGCAGAAGAAGGGCAAAAGTACATTCATAGCATTTGTCAATCTTGAGAAAGCATCTGACAATGTCAACTGGAATGTATTATACCAAACAGGAATCAGCTTGAGAGGGAGAAGACTTGTATATAAAACCTGCATGTGTGAAATCAAAGTAGTTCACTGTGCTATCAAAGAAGAATCTACCAGCACTCAAAAAGGAGTGTGGCAAGGTTGCTCCCTATCCCCATGCTTATCTAACTTGTACACACAGCTAGCAATCAACAGGGTGAGCGAAGTAAACATATGAGTAACAATTCATGGAGATAAAGTAGACATGCTGAGATTTGCTGATGATATAGTACTATGAGCATAAAGTGAAAGAAACTTGCAAAAAATCCTGAACACAATGGATAGATAGTTATTCCATACAACAAAAGACATACATTAAACAAAAGTTCTAGTCTGCAGTAGAAACAAAGAAACCAAGACAGCAGTAAAGTTGAAAACTGAAACAATTGAGGTAGTGAACAAGTTTAATTACCTGGGAATTAAAATCACGGGTGATGGACGAAGCTACAAGGATAATACACAATTTTCCAGACCATGCATGCTTTTAATAATAAGAAAAATATATTTACTAGAAAGAATATAAGCCTTGACATGAGAAAACAAATGTTGAATACCTGTCTGTTGAGCATTGCAATATACGCCAACAAAGCTTGACCGGTCAGAGTTAGAGAGGAGAGGAGTCTTGTTGCATTTGAAACATGGTGCTACAGAAGAAGGATAAAAATTAGCTGGAGAGAAATGATACTTCATGAAACACCTAAAAAGAAGAAGTGGTCAGTTGATACTCTGACATGATGGTCAACTGAAAAGAATAATTGAGGGACCATGGAAGGCAGAAATTACAGAGGAAGACTAGCATATGTTACACAAACAACAGAAGATATTAATTGTTCTTGATACTATGAGCAGGAACAGAAAGTGGGCAGGCAAGAAGATTGGGGAATTCCTGCCTACCAGCGTAACAGATGCTGCTGACTAGAGAGAGAGAGAGAGAGACAGAGAGAGAGAGAGAGACAGAGAGAGAGAGAGAAGAGAGAGAGAGAGAGAGAAATTTGACAGAAAATTATGTAGTTTCCTTTGATCCAGTGGTGATTCTTTTACTGTCATGCAGTTGACCTTTACAGAACAGCACTGAAATAGAGTCCTCATATTTTAAAAAATAATATATGCTTTTTTGGGTCCAGAAATCCACTGCCTAGAGTCCATCACCAGTTAACAGACAGACACCCAGCCTTCCTCCTCTCAAAACACACACTAGTTAGCAATGCAGTAGTATCTGTTGACACCTTCCATCTGCTGCTAGTCACTACACAACCTTTTATCAATGTATTACTCCTTTCAGCTGGACACAAAGTACCCCTGTAGCAGCTTGCTTAAATAAGATTAATCTTACATGTCAGTGCAGTTGAGGATGATGCTGAAGAATGTCGTGATCTCATATAGTGGTTGTGCTCATATCAGCTGCAGCAAAGTCTTTACTTGAAACTGTTAGTCATTTCAAAGGTAGGACACATTTGTCTAAACAGTAAGTACCCATTTATATCAAGCTCATGGCCTGCAGCATGCTTAACACTGTCATTTTTGTATAGAGGCATTTTTTTCCCACACATCAAAAAAAATCTGTCTTTTTCACTTTTTTGGGATTTGCTTGCTATCATTTTACATACATACTTAGCAATCTTAGAGATATCATCAGTTACAATATAGCTTTATACAATCATATATTTACATGTTCACTAGATACTGGATTTAGTTTCTTAGACCATATAATTTTTACCATTCTAGCTCACACTATTTTATGTAGAAACTGCTACCAGAAAAGTAATCTGAGATGAACTGTCATAACGTCTATGGACTGTAGAGGTTCTTTCAGAAGCTAATGCTTTCAAGAACACAGACAGTTTGGAGAAAGAAGTGATGTTAATGCGTATTTGATAGTTATAAAAAAATTAACTTAACATTTTTTGAAATTTGACTGCATGATTTTATATGCAAAAATAAGTGTAATTACATTCTGAAATGACACTGCAGTTAACTTCTACTTATCAATAATTACAAAGCAGTCCAAAATTTTTCTGGTAAGATTTAACTAATATCAGCAACAATCAGAACTTGAAAAGTTCAAAAGTTGTGCATCTTTCTAAGGTTTGATGATTTGATTTCAATTACTGTTTAAAAGTAGTTTCTATCTGAAACCGTTCAATGAATGTACAGACAATCATATTGTTAGGCACCCAGGACATACTTAGAATATGAGTGTAATGCCACAAAGAACAACATTTTAAAACCACAGTGAATAAGTACAGTGCTTAATAGCTAAGCAATAAGAGACAAATAGCTTTAAAAAAAATGAAGGAAAGAAAGAGTGTATTTATGCTTCATATATAATGAAGTTAGAACACATTTTTTAATCTGTCAAATATAAGTTGTAATGAAACATACTGGTTGACTGAAACTGTTTCTGCAATCCATCAGCCACATATAGTTTCAACATAACACCTCATGCAGTAATACCTACACAAAAAGTTTGAAGATCTATGCACAGTGATTCAATTATAAAATATGGTACCAATTCTGACAGAGAGTGTAATCATGCAAGAACACAAAATGGTAACATAAATCTGACGAATCATAGCATCTTAGTATTCATTCAGAGTAGTCCTATTTCCTTATAAATCCATAAAATGGCAACAAGTTCAGATTCTTTTGGTGTTACAATCAAATGCGGTATGTTTATGATGGCAAAAACTACATCTCGCACGTTCCTTCACATGCTGTCAGAATTCTCAATCAAGTAAAACTAATTTCCAAATAAACCACCATATATCTACATCTGTTTCTCAAGAATTTCATCTCACTACCTTGCACTTTGGTTTTCTCTCTACCTCTCATAACCCAGGTTTCTGATGCATATGTCAAATCAGGACATAGTATGTGTGGTATATAACCTCTTTCCTGATTTGGGGTACATCCTTGCTCCATATCAGGCTTCTGATACTCTTCCAAAATGCTTCTGCTTTTCTCCCCTGCTCATTTCTTTCTCTGTCGTTTTTTCCATCTTCTTGTATCAGGCTTCCTAGGTACTTGAAACTCTCCACTCTTCTCAATTGTTCCCCACCAACTGTTATTCCCGTTATTCCTCTCTCCTTCTTTCTTGTTGTGATAACCATCTCACTCCTACTTATACTAAATTTCATCCCATATTCTTGTACTATTCATTCCCATACATCCAACTGCTCTTTTACTTTCTCCTCCTTATTCCGCCAAATCATCAGATCATCTGCAAACACCATAGCTTTCATATTCCTTTCACCAATTACTTGTGCTACTGTACTCATTATATCATCCCTCACTACAGTGGAGAGTAATGATGAAAGTGCACTTCCCTGCCTCAAGCCATTCTTCTGTTCAACCCAACCTGATCTCTCTCCTCCCACTTTCACACAGCTCACACTTCCATGGTACAGTTCCCTTATCCTCCAAATAATCTGCTACTCCTCTGTTCTCCAGGGCTTTCCACACTTTGCTTCTACATACACTATCATATGCCTTTTTAATGTCCAGGAAGGTCATTAATAGATATATTCCATATCCATAGTGCTGTTCCTGCAGTTGTCTTACAGCAAAAATTAGATCCACCATGAACCTTCCTGTTCTGAAACCATGTTGCTCTTCTCTCATTCTTCCTACTAATTTTGCCCAAATTCAAAACTCTTTGCGCAATGACTCATCAATGTTATCTCCTGAGAGTTCTTGCACTCTTTTCTATTTCCCACCTTAAAGATCAGGACAATTATTCCCTTCTTCCAGTCTTCTGGGATCATCTTCTGCCTCCGCACAATTTTCATTACTCGATTTAGCCATTGTATCTCCACCTCTCTTGCTGCTCTCACCATCTCTACACTTAGCTCTTCCTGACCTGGTGACTTCCCTCCCTTCATCTTACCCTATGCCTCTTCCACTTCTCTCCATGTAAGGTCTTTTTCTATTTGCTGTTCCTCCTCTTTTTCCTCCTCAGCTTGTTCCTCCTCATCCAGGTCTCCATTCGGATTCTGGAGTTTTTCAAAATACTCCTTCCACATATTCTTGAGTTCTTCCTTATTCACTACATCTTCTCCACTTTTGTCCACCATTCGAGCATAATCTGTTGTACCATTCTTCCTCTTACTTTTAATCATCCCATATAACACCTTTTTTGAACCTTCACTATCCTCCTCCATCATTCTGGTCCACTGTTCCATCCACTTTCTTCTTTCCTCCGCCACCACTCTTTTTGCTTCTTTCTTGCTTACGTGATACTCTTCTCTTATCTGTACTGTTCACTTCTGGAACCATACCCTAAGGGCTCTATTCTTCTGTATTGGAGTGACAAAGATAGACAGGTTAAGAAATGATAGGATCAGAGAGTTAATGAAGGTGGAACCATTACAGGAGGAGATAGAGAAATCAAGGCTGAGATGGTATGGACATGTTAAGAGAATGGAGGAGAAGAGGATACCCAGGAGGATACATGAGATAAAACTGGAAGGAAAGAGACCAAAGGGAAGACTGAGAGACAAATGGCTGAAAGAAGCAGAGGTATGCATCCAGAAGAAAGGAGAAGACTGGACCAAGGTGAAGACGGAGAGATGGTGACAAGATGATGGAGAGGCCTATGTTCCATACAGACCCGGCCAGAGGCTGGAAACTGTCCAAGATGATGATGATGATGATGATGATGATGATGATGATGATGATGATATCTGCATCTACATACATATTCCATGAGCCACCATGTGGTTCCTAGTGGAGGGTACCTTGTACCACAACTAGCCATTTTGTTTCCTGTCCCACTCAGAAACAGAGTTAGGGAAAACTGACTGACTGTATGACTCTGTATGATTCTTAATTTGTCCTGTCCTGTCTTCTTGATCCATACATGAAATGTGCATTGGTGGCATTAGAATCATTCTGCAGTCAACTGCAAATGCAGAGTCTCTAAATTTTCTCGATAGCATTGTGTGAGAATAATGTCATCTTCCCTCAAAGGGCTCCCACTGTAGTTAAAAAAAATCTCCATATTACTTTTGTGTTGGTCAAAGCTACTGATAACAAATCTAACAGCCCATATCTGAACTGCTTCAATGTCTTCCTTTAATCCAACCTGGTAGAGATCCCAAATACTCAAGCAGTGTCCACACATGGTCACACTGTTATTCTATTGGAGGTCTCCTCTAGAGATGAACCAAACATTCCTAAAATTCTGCCAGTAAACTGAGGTCAACCATTCACCTTTCCTACTACCATCCTTATGTGTCCTTATATACCCTTACAAAAGTTTCACTGTTGAGTTTTCTATTCTGGTGCAAAACTCTGTAACACATTTCGGGTTGATTTTAGGTGGAAAATAGTAGATTCCTTGAGATTTCAATACAAGGTATGACTCCATGTTGAAAAGTAATGTTTCCAAATTTTTTATGTGAAAACTCTTAAAGGTTTTTAAAAAACAAACTTTATTAACAGTCTACATTTTTATAGTTCATGCCTGCATATTTATTTCTTGTTATGGTCACCCTAACAAGGAACACATCTCCCCAAACAAGGGACCAGTTTGTTGATACAGTCACTGCAGAATGTTTGACTTTGTTGACAGAGCCACATCATCATCTCAGCTTGCATCATTTCATCACTATTAAAATGAAGTCCTCAAAGACATTCCTTATGTTTTGGAAACAGATGAAAATCAGATGAAGCCAGATCAGGACTGTATCATAATATTTTTACTAAGGGTTGTAAATTACATGTAACTCTAATATTTGTATTAAACAAGTTTTGACTTTGACAGCATGTAGATAGCTGATTGTGTTTTGTGTGAAGTTACATACACACTTTTTTGAATTCTTTTATGATAACAGCAGCTGAGTAGTGTAAGGAGGCATACAGTTGTTTTTTTTTTTTTTTTCAAATTATTTGCATGTCTGCTAATACAAATGTATACATTTATAAAGTAGTCTAGCAGTAATGCTCATAATTATTAGTGTCAGTATGTTACCACTTGTCATAATTTGTGATTAGTACACTTCATAGAAGTAGCATGGGTTTGTAAAGTGTCCACACCTAAAACAAATGAATGAGTCTTAAACAATCCATGTCTGTCATTAGGGGGGCACTGAATAAATATCATAAATGATAGCCTCGAAGTCAAATTCGAGAGCACAATCAGTATCAGTATAGAAGGTAGACATGGTTGGAAACAACACATACAGAGTATGGTATTATATGAGACTAAGATGGAGCAACTTGCTTAGCTTAGGGTCTGCCCACATGACCCACAACCCATGCCTCTGGTGGTGCTTCTTACTCATGAGAAATGCCTCTGACCCTCCATTGATGGGGATATTAAATCTCAACCCCCTGAAATTAGCACCTAGGACCAAAAATTTCCTGGTTGTGGTAGTAGTACTAAGTGGTTGGAGTAGCAGAACAATCTGCCAGCTGATCCAGTACCATTGGCTGATGACTGGCCCCATCCAGAACCCCAGTCAAGCCCACCAGGGATGATGGAGATAACAGCACACCCAAAGCTGAGACTGCTTCACGACAACCAGTGTGAGGGACAATTGGAATGGATTGAGTGATTCTATCTCCATAGACTCCAAAACCCTAAACCCTCACCCACCTACCAGCGATAAGGCCAAGGGAGTGGAGGATCATATCGATGTGCGGAAGGCATGGAAGAGACTAGTGTCCAGTACAGGGTTCACAGGCAGAGGCAAGATCAGGAACACTGGTTTTGACTATGGTCATGGCTTGAGCTGGTTGTGTCATGTGGACATGCCGATTCCTGATGGCAACCACCTGATGGCCCCTGTGGCCTACAACTACCCCTTCAGTCCATCTCAGACGCCAGGTAATTGTGCATACCCAGACAGGTCCCCAATGTGTAGGTGTGCCTGTACACAGAAAGGGCATGATGTAAATGATGCAGAACGTCTAACAGGATGTTGTGCTGGTGTCCATGTGGGATTTTGGCCGAATTGATCCCAATGACTGGGTTGAACTTTATGTCACAAGGAAGCTGTGCAACACCTCGTCATTTGATGATGTGTGTAAGCCCTTCCACATCTTGGTCTTGTATGAATCAACCATTCACACAGCCTCTGTATTGTATATGGGGTGAAAGAGAGTGGTGATCACACGTTCAGAGCTATTACAGTGCTAGAAGGCCTGGAACCGTACCAACATAAATTGGTGGTGG
Organism: Schistocerca piceifrons; assembly: GCF_021461385.2. Lineage (NCBI taxonomy): Eukaryota > Metazoa > Arthropoda > Insecta > Orthoptera > Acrididae > Schistocerca > Schistocerca piceifrons. Next base: position 100,701,853 of record NC_060149.1, read on the forward strand.
TGAAGATAGCAATGCACCCGCAGCAATGGACTTCTCTGCAACCAATACTGTGAGGACCTGTTGGGACAAAAGGAGTGATCCTGTGTCCATAGACTCTCAAACTGTGAACCCCTCATCCATCCACCAGTGAGTGAGGACAAGGGGGAGGGGGGGGGGAGGTATATCGTCAGATACCAGAGTGTAAGGTGCCACTTCAATGGTGAAAATCCTCTCGAAGGTAGGGATGGTAGCAGCAGTGGTAGTGGATGACATGCAGGCCACAAACAGGAAGTATGAGAGAGCATTCCTCCAACAGTAACCACGCAGCACCCTGAAATAGCACAGTGAAATCAACATGGACCCTCTCCCACGAGTGGTCAGGGTGGGACCATGGCACAGATCTACGTGCTGGGGACATCTGATGGAAGAAGCAACCATGGCAGGACTAGGATGCATGTTCAATGTCAGCATCAATGCTGGGGAAAGAGATGTGCCTCCTGGCCAAAAGCATTTATGTTTTCCCCAATGAAGGAGCTGGAGGGTGTAGGGTCAGATCAGGGCCAATATGAAGGCCCGGCAGTCAGAGACCTCCATGGCCAATGTTAAGACACCCTCTGTGGCACTGAGCTGAAAGCACAGTGTGAAATAATTTCAAGAAACTGGGTGGACCACACAGGAAACATGCTTTGGTCACCCTCACTGAACTGCCCACAAAACATTCCTCAGGCCTGGGTCTCAGGACATTGTAGAGGCTACCCTACAAGCCATCAGTGAGAATTCATTCAAGGTAATTTGTAGGTGTTATACAGGGCAAAACAAATAGTTTCTTGACAATCAAATCACACATCTGATCCAAGAAGAACATGTGATGGAACATCTGCACTGGCCTGTTGGGCAATAGGTTGAAAATGGATTTTATTGTGATACCCACTCAAAACCAACACACAGCACTGTAGAAGCTCTGCTGTCTTCTCCAGGAACTTAGAACAATGCCTAGAAAAGGAAATCAAAGGTTTGTGGCCAGTCAACAGATGGAATTTGCTGCTACACAAAGAAACAAGAAATTTCTTGACACCATAATTAATTGCTAAATACTCCTTCTCTATTTTGCAATAGTTGAGCTATGCAGCATTTAATATTTTGGAGGTGAAGGCAACTGGGGTCTCAGAACCATCCAACAATTTGTGGGACAAAACCACCCTAATGCCAAACTGTATGTGTCGATTGTCAGTGTCAGTGGTAAGCCTGACATATATGGTATCAGACATGGAGCAGCCACAATACCATAAGCTGTTGGAAAGCCTTTTGATAAGACAGCTGACCACACAAATTTGACACTCCTCTTGCACAGTTGATTGAGAAAGGTGCATGATCTGCACCATTTGGGGAATCAGCTTGGCACAGAATATGATTTTATCCAGAAATTATCACAATTGTTTAAGGTTATAAGAGTGTCATATTGACAATCACATCAACATGGTCATTTGTGGGTGGCATATCCATGTGTCCCATGTATTTGATGCTGGGGGCAAAGAAACAGCACTTTTCCTACTTACAGCATAAATCATTTTAACAAGGGTTTCAAGATTCTTGTGATGTTCCACGTGTGTCAATACCATAATGATAATATCATCTAAATAATTAACACAGTGCAGAAGATCTTCTGTTCTATATACTTTTGGAAATGGCCGGTGCACCCACGCCTCTAAATGGTAGGCAACTGTACCTGAATGGGCCACATAGCATTTAAAAGTAGCAACTGATGTTAAACATCATCACGTGATAGTTGGAGATACACATGCTTTAAATCTATCTTTGAACAAAAGTGGCCCACCACCGGTCAAGCCAACAACATGTCTGGTTGAGGCAGTGGGTAGAGATCAATTAACAGTGCACTTAAAACAGTCACAAATATATAGAGAGCTACACAGTTTTTTAATAACTGTCAGAGGCATCACCCATTGTCTGGTGGAAACCAAGCAAATAATCCCTTGGTCCTGAAACCATGCGAGTTCTGCCTGAACAGCTTCATGAAATGATAAAGCACTGCAGAAGGCTTCAGGGAAATGTGAGCCATAAAGTTACATGTACACCTGAGTGTTGATTCAAAAATCTCCCTATATGAAGTGCACAGGGTGTGTAGATCAGAAAAAGACACTGTAACTGACATTAAATTAACTTACTCCTCTAGCTTGAACTCAATGAAAACTAAATTGAAAATGTTAGTAGCAGTAGGGGAATGCACAACCAAGAAGGTCAGTACATGTTCAATGTTTTGTACTTATCTGGCAGCAACAGCTCAATATTTGGTAGGGAAACTGCTAGCTCTGGAGCCATGATGTAGCGTATGACAGTGTTTCCTCATGCCACAGCTAAGCACATGGCTGGCAGTGAAGTGACCACTTCTGCCCCAGGTCCAGCTGTCCTCTGCACAATGCACGTGTCAACTTCAGGATGACTTGACTGGAGTTTCTTCAAAGTGTCTGAATATATCTGAATGCCAGAGAGAGAGAATGTGTCTAACCCACCAGATTAGCATTACAAGAAACGTCATCTAATGATGAGGAGGGAGCAGAATAATCAACGTACTTAAGTCTCTCACAACATGCTGGCATGCTGGATGCTCATGAACATGGATGAGATTTAGAAGCAGAACTACAAGATAATATGTCTTAATTATCGGGTAACTGCAGCTTGCAACTATGACCAACAACTTGGAAAACTTGAATTTCATGTGTAAAAGCAGCATGCTGCCAAAGAAACCTTGAAAGTTTTAGCAATTTTAATCATTTCAGCAATACTAGGGTCAGACTAGCCAAAGCTTTAGTTGTGACCTCCCTGTCAGGGGCAAGGCACTCAATCACATCTCGAATCAATGATTCTTCATAAGAAACTGTACAGTTCTTGCACATGAAATTACATTTGTTTGCAAGACCTTGCAAGTCGGCAGTCCAAGCTGCATACATCTGTCCTTGTTATGACACTGATTGAACTGGAGCCTAGCAGTAACAGGTGGGTTTGTAGACTGTAGTCTTCTGTCAAAACAACAAAGAGATCATGAAAGACAATTCACTAGTGCCCAAGAGATGTCACAATTTATGCACCACTTCATAGAAATGACTACTACATAGAAGACAAAAGCAATAAGCAAAACAGTACCATTCAAAACAATGAAGGTAGACTTCTCAGCTCTCCAAAGACTCATAAGAGGCATTGAACAGCGGTGGGAATGTAGTCATGGCTACCATCTGATGTGGTTGTTGCTACTCTGAAATGAGACATGGACAAAAGCCTGCTGTACAAGCTGCAGCTTTTGTTGTTGCTGGTGCTGTTCCTCTTGAACGCAAAACTGTTGCCACTGTTGAAGTTGCAATGACAGCAGATGCTGCCAGTGTTCCAAAACCTTGGAGTCTATAATGTACACTCAGTGAGTGAATACATTGCCATAAACATGGTACAGTAAGAACTTGTTATCACGAAAGTGTCGCCGGCCGCGGTGGCCGAGCGGTTGTAGGCGCTCAGTCCGGAACCGCGCGACTGCTACGGTCGCAGGTTTGAATCCTGCCTCGGGCATGGGTGTAATGAAGTCCTTAGGTTAGTTAGGTTTAAGTAGTTCTAAGTTCTAGGGGACTGATGACCACAGATGTTAAGTCCCATAGTGCTCAGAGCCATTTGAACCATTTGAATGAAAGTGTCCGTGCTCGATATGAAGGTGTAAACAGAGCAAGGCTCATCATGATCATAGTACTGAGTAAGCACCAAGAATAATCAACAGCGAGTTGAGGGCCACAGCAGGTTTGGTATCAGTATAGAGGCTAGGTGTGGCTGGAAACAAAACATATGGTGTACTACTCGAGACTGCTATGGCGATAGCTTCGCCTGTGGCTGTCAGTGGCTCAGCCCACACAACCCACATTCCATGCCTCTGATACTACTCCTCACTCATGTGCTGCAAAGTCTCTGATCCACTATCAGTATCATCTAATGGTGTGGATATTAAAGAAGATTCTGACTGTAAATGCATACTTTGACATGTTTCATGTCCTAGAAGAGTCTCTTTCAGGATGGGATTTATAGAAGGTGGCGTGTGAATGAATGACATTGAAATATATATCCCTCCATTAACAGAATTACTAAGCTTGGTTATTTTTTATTTACTTCTGAATAATTATTGTTAAGTGCATGGCAAAGGGTTCCTTTTATTCTATTATTATATGCATCATATATAAACCACTGTTTTTATTCCAGACACAGATGCAAGGGCAAAACAATCACTGCTTAAAAAATCTTAATAAAGCTGTAATTATCTGATTTATAGCATTAATAATTCTTGGGTACTGGTACTGTGTCATTCATACAGAATCTTCTCGTATGATATTCTGGGCCTTTTTGATGAGGCTTTCTTCTGGGAACAAGCTGCACACTGTAGTAAACTGCCAAAATTTCGCTAATTTAAGAAATTTATAACCATAAATATTAATGATTGTTTGTTCAATGATATTCCTTTGATTGCTGGAAGAATTCAGTAGGATATTAGTAGCTGGGGGGTAGGGCATCAGTGGCATCTTCTCTATATTTATGATTGGATGTATCGGTGGAGTCCTTGTAGGCTGGATGGTCAGCATATATGAAACTGGCAACCTATAAAAATTGTCACAGTTATCATTGCTTGGACATTTACTAATCATGACTGGCTCTCTGGCTTTCAGTTTACACTGGTGTGGTGCCCTTGAAAAAGTGACAACATTAACAAAGTATATGTTCTGATTGCATGTTTTACTATGGTCATTTATGGCTGACTTGTTATGATACTTGAGGTACACATCATTAATGATCTTTTTGCTGGTCTTTAACTGCACAGAGAGAGCCATGCCCCCACCATATGCTTCCTGCCTTCTGGATGCCTAACTGAGGAGAATGCATGAACAGCATTTGCCATGGTATTTCATGGAACACTTCTTAGTGTTGTTGAACAGATGTGTTTCAGTCTCAAATTCAGCTCGAAATCATCACATCATTGTTACTAAAGATGGAAGTCTTGATATTCTGTTTACTGACTGTTATATTTGTAATTAATTTTACTAGCAAGAAATTGCAGCAGCACTGTACTTTGCTGCAGCTTTTGTAACAACTTCCAGTGTCTATCTCTCCATTGATATAATATAATATATTCCATTATATGGATAAAATATAGTAACTTTTTGAAATGCTTTATGGTCTTATGAACAACCCTGCATTGTTCACTCTACCTAAGGTTGTCCAACAAAAGTGCAATTTCCATAGACTTGGCAGGCAGATAATCACCACTATGATAGATGAATGAACAGCAAATAAAGATTTAAAATATGTTACATAAATATAAGATAAACAATAAAAGAGTCACATAACTGAAGAATTGATACTTCATTGTAAATACAATCATAGAGATCCTATACCTTTGATATAATGCCCCCAGTGTGTAAAACTGATGTACTGGCATTTTCCTCCATCCGAGTAGTCAGATAACCAGGTAGCTCCGAAAATGTTAATAAACCTAGTCTTTCCTGATGTACAACATTAGTTGTTTTGTCCAAATTATTTGCAGACTTTAAGTTTACTGAATTTACAGAACCAACAGCTTTATTATTAACCTTCTTCAGCTCCCTGCAAAAGTATGAGCAATTAAACTCATAATCCACTTAAAACTGCAAGATTATATAAAGCAGCAATTATATTATCACAAGAAAAATGTTTTATGGTACAGTTAAGTAAATCACACATAACATTGGTACCTCTCTGCCAAATAAAAGAAACAGCCAACAAATGAGGTAAATTAATTCTGCTGGTAAATCATCAACAAACATGATGAAACTGAGAGATTTTATAATCTTCATTCATTGTTTTTCAATGGTGAGATGCTGCGGGAGGGGAGGGCAGAGGCAAGGGTACAAAGAACATGACAGGAGAAGGTGTTGGGAGTAGGAATGATGCAAATGCTATTGTCACAGGGAGACTGGAAATATAGTCATAGATGCAAAATTCTGATTGTGTTTCATCTGTTTATCTTTTTCTTTGATTAGTCCTTGATCCAAGTTATGTGTTTAGACTTACACTTTATCTAATGACATCTCAAAACAGGTGCTCCAGTTTATCCCTCCCCATAATAAAAAGGGTGTTTTAAAATATTTTATTGCACACACCAGTAAATATAAAAATCACTACATGTTTCAGTTTGTCTTTTGACTCATATAATATTACATCATAAATTATGCATTTGAAGTTTTTTGTCCTGTCAATACTGAAATATTATTCTGTGCAGTGATTTTATGCTGTAGTTTATTCACCATAAAATGTTACATACTCAACTGTATAAAGTAAATTTTGTATGCCAGCTCCTATCTTTACATTTGTTTTGTCCTGATGACTGAAATCATTAACTTTCTTTTTGGATGGCAAGTTACATTTAGCTATTTTGTCTGCACTGACATCTTTCCTTTTCAAATTTAAATATGTATTTTCTTTATCTGCAAAAGTAAGAAAAAGGTTAAATTAAACAAATCATTTTACATTATGAGTGATTTTTTGTCTTAATTCAGCACTTAATACATTATACTCTCTTAGATAAAAATAGCTTAAATGTTACATTTTCCTTATAGTACTATAGCATAAACAGTATTAAATAAGTAATATTGTGGTTTTCATTATTTTAGACAAGGCTTCTTGATTTCCACTAAGGTCAGAATTGTAACATGTAAATTGAAAGGGGTCCCTGTTGTCAGCTAGAGTGGGACAGTACGCTTAATCAGCGGCAATGAGTGAAAGTATGTACTGGATCGGGATTCGAACCCAGGATCTCCTGCTTACTAGACAGGTGCGATAACCATTGTGCCATCCAGCACACAGCATTATTGCAACTGCAAGGACTATCTAGGCATGCCTCACAGTCGATCTACACTCCCATCGAGCACCACCTATCCACAGACCCTCTCCATTATACTCCCATTCACATCAGAGATTCCCACAGGAGGCCAGACATATTTGTGCATTCGCCCTGACAAAGGTGGATCCATTGCCCAACTAGGCTTATCAATTATATGAATGTATGGTGTCTGTCCTCCTGTGGGAATCTCTGTGTAGCAAATAGGAGTACAATGGACAGGGACTGCAGATAGGTGGCACTCAATGGGAATGGGAATCGGTAATGAGGTATGCTGAGATAGTCCATACAGTTGCCACAATGCTGTGTCCTGGATGGCATAGGGTTATCGCTCCTGCCTAATATGCAGGAGATTCTGGGTTTGAATCCCAGTCAGGTACACATTTTTGCTCATTGCTGCTGATTCCATTTAATGTCCCACTGCAACTGACAGCAGCAATCCCCCTTCAGTTTATATATAATGTTTCACAGCTGCAGATTCTGACATGTCTGAAAGAACAGACACCACACATTCATATCATAGAATTATAACATTTTTTCTCAAAATTATGTTCTCATATTGTATAATAATTTAGAAAGAACTACCTGATTTCCTTTATATATTCAAAATGTTTGCTCAGTAATTATGTGGTAAAATAGAAATGAGCATACGGCATCATTGGACAGGAGGCCCCATCCGGGGAAGTTAGGCCGCCAAGTGCAAGTCTTATTTCAGTTGATGCCACATTGGGCAACTTACACGCTGGTGATGGGGATGAAATGATGATGAGGACAACACAACACCCAGTCCCGAACCAGAGAAAATCACCAACCCTGCTGGGATTTGAACCTGGGCCCACTTCCATGGGAGGCGAGCACATTACCACCCAGCTAAGCAGGCAGACATTATGTGGTAATTTTTAAGTTGAGAATAAGAGAGAGAAATCTTATTGCCAACATCTACAACCAATAGAGTGATGTTATGGGTGTTAACAACCAACGTCTCTAGTAGCAGGTTCCAAGTGTTACAAAAACCTGAAAGAAGCATCACAGAATTGTACTTACATTCTATAGGTGTCTGCATTGTATTTTGTATGAGTGTGTCATAAATGCAGACTTCTGTGTGCCTCATTAGAAATTCTCAACTTATTTAACTTATTTAGCTGTGACCTATATGCTGGCTACAAGTTCTTCATTCGAGTTTTATAAGCATGTTGCAGTCATCTTTACACTGAAACAAAGCTAGTTGCAACCCCCCATCTGATTTTGCTTTACTCCTATCAATAATTTTTTTTTCTTTCACATTTCAGCTGTGACTGACTAAACATACTGTGTGTATATTACATACATATCAGAATGGTCACAATACTGTACTTCCTTTATCTTTCATTACATGATTATTTAAGTGTTAATTTTCAATTTTCTGAATATAGTGGAATAGTTGATTTTGTTTAAAAGCATGTTCATTAAAAGTAATGCATAACTGGAATTACTTTAAAAGTGTCTAATGAAAATATTAAAATGAACTAATCATTAGTTTTGAGAGTATTTTATTGCACAAACAATAGTAAATGTAAAAATCACCAATCACCCCTCAATCCAGGTTTTCCAGTAACTATCTTCATATATCCTAAAAGTAATTAACTTAACTGATAATTGTAATTAAAGTTTGGGCACACACAAATTTATTTTTTGCCATTTGAGCCATTATATTTTTTTTACTTCTCAATGTCCATATTATACTTTTGTTGAATTAATCTTCCTGAACTAAATAGGCACCTCCAGTGTACCAAAGTTCATAGATACCAATCAGCAAAGTAGTTTTTATGCAAGGGTTCAAAACCACTCTGCTCTCATTATATAGTGAAATATAGAAAAGCCAAACAAGTCTGCCATTATGCCAGCCACATTGTTTCAGTTAATGTCCACATGTGTCAGTCAGTGTCACTGTGAGCTTCTTTGGTTGATATGAACAAGAACTGTGTTTATTAGTTTGCACTATATAGGTGTGTTCTTGACTTTTGCTACACTGAATGTGACTGATATTGACATTATTAGAGAAGAGTGCTCATACGACTATGCTTTTATGAACTGTCAGTAGTGGAAGGGTAAGATTTCTGATAAGTGTTGTCACTGGACTCTCCCACTGAACTGTCACTGATTGTATACTAAGGTGACAAAAGTCTTGGGATGGTGATATGCACTGCGGTATTGGCTGTCATCCAGTCAACTGCACTTTGAAATATGTGTACCACCAGTTACATTGACACATTTCCTACAGCTGCCACTGTGGTATGAGGGCACTGCCATGAAAAATTATGTCACTGCCAATGAGATGCAAGCATCACCTCTCTGGAGCTCCAGTGGCAGGTGTGCTTAAGTTCAAACATTCATGCATCAAACCCCCTTTTTTTGCTAGTTAAATAACACTTAAAGACTTTCATAGTGTCTAGAATTTAACATCTTCTGAATAGACATTATACTGAAGGGTGACAGATCTATAAATCTTTTGTATCTGTATATATTTCTACAATTGAATCTACTGTTAGCAACTAATACTATCCCTACAATAATGAAGTTATGTATTATTTTTACTATTTGATATTAGATGTAGAGTAACTTAATATCTGGATTCTCTGTTCACAAACAGTCTCTGTTCCTTGCTTCTGTATCCAATAAAGAAGCACACAACATGCAAAGGAAGATATAATATGCTCATATACAGATGGCAGTAGTACTGGATACATGAGGTATAAAAGAGCAGTGCATTGTTGGAGCTGTTATTTGTACTCAGGTGATCCATGTGAAAAGGTTTCTAATGTGACTATGGCTGTCTGATGGGAATTAACGGACTTTGAACACAGAATGGTAGTTGGAACTAGATGCCCAGGACATTCCATTTCATAAATCAGCAAGGAATCCAGTATTCTGAGATCCATAATGTCAAGAGTGTGCCAAAAATACCAAATTTCAGGCATTACCTCTCTCCACGGACAATGCAGTTGCTGACGGTTTTTACTTCATAACCAAGAGCAACAGCATTTGTGTAGAGTTATCATTGATAACAGTGAAGCAACACTGAGCGAAAAAACTACAGAAACCAGTGAGGAATGTACGCTGAATATATTCATTAGGACAGTGTGGCAAAATTTGGAATTAATGAGCTATGGCAGCAGGTGACGGATGCGAAGGCCTTTGCTAACAGCACGACATCACCTGCAGTGCCTCTCCTGAGGTCGTGACCACATTGATTGGACCCTAGATGACAGGAAAGCCATGGCCTGGTCAGATGAGTCCCAGTTTCATTTGGTGAGAGCTGACTGTAGGGTTCAAGTGTGGCATGGACCCCACAAAACCATAGTCTAGTTTTCAACAAGGCACTGTGGTTTCATAATGATGTGGGCTGTGTTTATGTGAAATGGACCATGTCCTCTGGTCCAACTGAACCAGTCCTTCCTTGGAAATGGTTATGTTCAGCTAAATGGAGATCATCTGCAGCCATTCGTGGACATCAGGTCCCCAAACAATGATGGAATTTTTATGGATAACAAAGGGCCATGCCACTGGGCCGCAATTATTTGCAGTTGGTTTGAAGAACATTCTGGACAGTTTGGGCAAATGAGTTGGCCACCCAGTGCAGCCAACATGAATACCGTTGAACATTTATGGGATGTAATCGAGAGGTCAGTTCAAGAACAAAACCTTGCACTGGTAACACTTTCACAATTATGGATGTATATATTTCTGCAGGGGATATCCTATAAGTTGTTGAGTTCATGCCACATTGAGCTGATACACTACACCAGGCAAAAGAAGGCCCAACACAATATTAAGAGCTATCCCATAACTTCTGTCACCTCAGTGTAAGGGCCAGTCTTGTTTTTTGCAGTGTGTAAGTAGAAAATTTAAGAAGATAGTTTTCATTCAAAAAGTCAATATAAATCTAATAAATGTGTGAACAATTCAAACTGACACCAGTGGTGTTACATCTGTTATCATTTTTTCCAAGAAGTTTTCAGTTTTGAGGCATCAAAATTGTGGTGATAGTCAGGAGAAGTGGCTCCAATCGTAATAGTACTATTACACACAGAAGGAAAAACAGAGTAGCAGCCCTTTAACACAGAGTAACAGCCCTTTAAGACAAGCATCACTGAATGTTCATAAGATACCATAAGCTGGCGTTAACTTGTCCCTTTGCAGGAAATTTTGGTTCCCTTATCCACAAAAGTTTAAAATTTTTTCCTGCAAAAACTATATCATTATCCTGGAGTAAACAAGGTGGTATGCATTCAAAATCTACAAAGAAGGATCTAGGAGGCTATAGAGCCCATTAAGTAATATTATGTTGGCTGCAGTTGAGTTGATGTTGGTCGTAAGTATTTTAATGCTTTCAACTTAGCACTTGACTGTCACTCATACACTGGATATGGCAGTGCATAAATGAGACTTTGGAGGCATCTCAAATTTGTTAACAGCTCTGACATTCCAAAAACTCCTGTCTGGATAATTCACATCAGTTAAGTTACAAATAAGGTGAGTTTAATTTTGCATTTTGTCAGTATTAGGTAGTAATGTGAGAAACTGTTGTTTCTGTGAAATACAATTTGGATGATATATTTAACACCTCAGTAAAAATGTATAATATGGGGATACTTCAGCCCAGGCCAGAGTAAGTGCAAGATGATGTTCAGAACCACAAAAAGATGAAAGATAAATTAGCATTTGAGCAATATGCTACAGTTTTATACGGCAATGAACAATATCCTGGAATTGTTACTAAGGGTAGTGATGAGGGTGCTAAAGTGAATTGTATGGGAAAGAAAAAGTCATGCTACAAATATCAAGACCAAGAAGATAACCTATTTTACCCTTTGGAGGATTTGATAAGAACTATCAGCCCACTGTGATTAACAAAGTGGCTATTTTCAAGTACAAGAGCTTTAATTATTAGTGTAACAAGGCTCATATCCATACTTTACAGTATCCTTAACATATTTTGTATTCTCTTTGTGTAACATGTAACATGAAACTTGAAGATAAATTAGTCATTTGTTGAAATATTGTACACTCACATATTTATTGTACCAGTTTCTTAATAAATGTCAATGTTTTCTACTCTTGCTTTCAAACTTCAGTGTTTTATTTGTTCCTCCTTCTCCTGTATATCCATTCTACAGATATTCATCAAGTTTATTTTGTCCTAACACTATATTACCCCTTTTTCAGAATGAAATGCTTGAGTCAGGTCAAAATAGACCCAAGTGTTGGTAACATGGCCAATTGTTTTATGGTACTGTGCCAACTCCCTTTATTTGCCTCCACTGACAGCAGTAGACGACACGCTGCACCAACCAAAAACCAGTGACCAACAAAGTTCTTGCTGGACACTTTGTCACTGCATTTCACCAGCACCCACAGTGGTCATTTTGCCACAGATAGAGCTTTCTCCCATGCTTTCCAGGAGCCACGTGCCCACGCAATAGCTTGCCTGGTCTCTGTTCCTGTTCCGATGAGGTAACATCTCATGGCTGTGCCCTTGGCAGGTCACCTCACACAACGCCATGTGACTTGTGTCATTAGCCCTCCTGCTTCACCATGTTAACAGCAGAAATTTAATGATGGTATTCAGTTTCCATGTTTCCTCACAGTGCAGCATATGTGAGAGGTTCCACCATGTCTCTGTGCTCCATCTGCAAGCCGTGTTTCCTTAAAGGATTTTTGTCATGTTTTTGCATAGTCTGATGCTAGATGCCTGTTTACTGACTGCAGTAGAGTGTGTGCAGTGCAATGAGGTCTAGTGACTGCCAGAACTTCCAGGTGACTTACATCACCATTTCACTTTGGTTGCTCTCTTATCCCTTTCTTGCTAAGTGGGCCCAGAAATGATTTTATTTTGTGTGGCTGTGCTGGCTCCCTTCACTGCCAGGCAAGTCCATCATTGCCTCCATTCCCCTCCCCCCTTTTGCATGTACATATCTCACCAACATGATTTTTGTTCCGATTGTACTTTGCTGTAATGTCTCCTCTTCAGTGTTTGTTCTTTAGAGCCAGCAGACATTGTTGCACCAAATACTGTAACATATGTGAGGGCTCCTCTTAATTCCAAAAATGCAAATTCGTTTTTTTGTTGTTGTCATAGTTAGATTTTAAAAAAAATTCAAGCAAACCAGCTCACTTGTTTCCTTCAATATGTTTTATTAATTGTTATTTATTCTTGTAAAATTTGTGACATCCTGGAAATTTGCAACCACATAAAAGTGAAGGAGGGAACACTAAGACATTCCTTCACTGGTAACCCCTTCTAAAACAGGTGCTGAATCCCAGTACTGAAACATACTGGTTTTTACTTTATTAATTTGGCATTTTCCACCTGGTTTTGAGGGCAGTTATTTTCCATTAAATCTACATGACACATTCTGCTTGGACCTTCCGCTCTCCGCTTGTCATCCCTGCCCACTACCCTTCACCCATACCCCATCCTCAGCTTGCACCATCAGTCCCCGCCCACCCCCTTATCCAACCACTGTCCCTGCTGCCCGCTGAGCACGCCTTGTTAGTGCACTTTGAGACCAGTCAGCATTATGGTATGTCCGCAGCTCGTGGTTGTGCGGTAGCGTTCTCGCTTCCCGCACCCGGGTTCAATTCCTGGCGGGGTCAGGGATTTTCTCTGCCTCGTGATGACTGGGTGTTGTGTGATGTCCTTAGGTTAGTTAGGTTTAAGTAGTTTTAAGTTCTAGGGGACTGATGACCATAGTCCCATAGTGCTCAGAGCCAGAGCCATTATGGTATACAGAACTCTATCTTTCATAGAAACACACACAGTGGATATTTTATTGCTTTATCCACGCCTTGTCTGCCCTGCCCATTTTCTGCAATTTTTTCCCCCACCACTATACCATGTTGTGAAGCACTACATGCACTGTTAAGTTACAATGACATTGCCAGACATCTCCACTCCTGCAGCTGTCATGGCGAACGGGCTATTCAACCAGCTGTAATGCCCAGTGGGCTCTTCAACCACCAACCTCTCATTATTCCTCCTCACCCAGTACCCACAAACACTTACGATGTTTCAGAACTCTACACATAACTATCAGCCCTACAGAACAGCCTACCTCAGCTACTGTAACTAACAGGGTCATGAGCCACTTCCCAGGTTCTGGGATGTCATCTCTGTCATTTCACACCCAAATGCCCCCCCCCCTTCCCCACCCCCACCATCCCCCACACATCCTCCCTAAAGGCCTACTTCTAATTGCTGGTTCATGTACATTCCTGCCCCCATACAGGGTGCTCTGGCCTTGCATGCCCATTTATTGCTAAGGAATGCCACTGTCTTGGCCAACAAACTGTTCAAGACTCTGAATTCCTTCCCAGCTGTGGCTGCAATGTGTTCCAACCAGCTGTAATGCCCAGTGGGCTCTTCAACCACCAACCTCCCATTATTCCTCCTCACCCAGTGCCCACAAACACTTATGAGGTTTCAGAACTCTACACATAACTATCAGCACTACAGAACAGCCTACCTCAGCTACTGTAACTAACAGGGCCATGAGCCACTTCCCACATTCTAGGATGTCATCTCTGTCATTTCACACCCAAATGCCCCCTCCCCCCACCCCACCCCCACCATCCCCCAGGCAGCTGCACTAAACTAAAAGAGAGCACCATCTCCAGGTTTGCACTGTCGGAGTCCCAACGGGCACGTGATTTGCTATCCTCTGAACAGTGCAGTGACATGCACCTGTCTCTGTTGGTGAATTACATCCGAGCACTTAACAAACCACACATCCTCCCTAAAGGCCTACTTCTAATTGCTGGCTCATGTACATTCCTGCCCCCATACAGGGTGTCTGGCCTTGCATGCCCATTTATTGCTAAGGAATGCCACTATCTTGGCCAGCAAACTGTTCAAGACTCTGAATTCCTTCCCAGCTGTGGCTGCAATGTGTTCCAGTGACTATTACCCTATGGCTTCCACTGGCAGCCTCCAACATGACTGCCACTCACCCACCCCCTCCACCCCACCCCAAGCCTAGGCGTGCACCAAATAAATTGTCCTCCACTGCTAACCACCTCCCATCCAGCATGCAGGCCCCTGACCTCTACCAGGTTCTAACATGCATGAGCTCCAAGGTGGGAGCACTTACTGACAGTGTCACCCACCTAAACCTCACACACCTGCCACTGGGCACTGACCACCTCCATTTGCATGACACCGGTCCAGGAGAAAACAGCTACCCCAGTCAGTGCAATTATAGCTGAATCTCTCATGACCATCACAAATTTACTGCAGTTTGCTGGTACCACCTGAAGTTTTATAAAGAACGCCACAGATGTAAGTCCCATTGCTCCTGGACCACAGCAACCAACAGTAGGCATGCCTGGTTGCTGTACTACTTCACAGTGCTTACTCATCTGGGATTTGAATGATGTCAGTTTTCCAGTTCACTACCTTGTTAACATCACCACCACCTCTTCTCTCCTGGTGGCTGCCATCAACAATTTACCCATCCCTGCTTATGCAGTGTATACCCACTGCCTCAATTTAGGTCTTCACCACATACTTCCGTGGACCTTTATGGTCTCGGATGTTACTGACCCTATTCCGGGCACCAATTTTCTCGGTCATTATAACCTACTCATTGACGCAGCGAAGTATCTTTTAGTTGACAGTGCCTCTGGTAGGTCTGTCTGCTTGCTGCAGCTCCTATTCCCCCTCATGTTTCACTTTTAAAAAGCTGACAATTTTGGGCCCATATGCTGAGCTCCTTATAGAATTTCCATGTTTTACCCAGCCATCCAGGGACCCTTGGAACATTTAACACAGCACTATGCATTACAACACTGCCATCCCCGCCTCCTGATATGCAAACAGCCTTATGCTCCACAACTGCAAAACTGGTACAGAATTAATTTGATAAGCTGCTTGCCACTGGTGTACTTTGCCCTTCCACATGCCCCTGGTCATCACCTTTTCACCTCACCCCCAAGCTGGATAGTTCCTGCTACCTGTGCAGTGATTATCATGAACTCAAAGCCTGCACCATTCCTGACCACTACCCTGTCACACTTCTACTCACCAACAACAACACTAGTGCAGGAGCAACCAAGAGGGTTGGAACTTTAATATTCTTCTTCAGTAGCGCTACAGCCCTTGGTGAGCCTTGGCTTCTTCAACAATCTTCCTCCACACTTCTCGGTTATTTGCTGCTCTTTTCCACCCCCGGACTCCCACATTGGTGATATCCATTATTACCTTGTTGATCCATCTTCTTCTAGGTCTCCCTTTACACCTAACTGAATGGATCATACCTTTCACCATTTTCTTTGGAATTCTATCCTCTGCCATTCTCTCCAAGTGCCCTAGCCATTGTATTTGCTGTGATTTCACAAATTTTACTATGTCCCTGTCTTGTATTAACTCTTGTAATTCGGCATTGTAGCGTATTCTCCAGCCTTCTTCCTCCCTTATTGGCCCAAAGATTTTGCGTAGTATTTTCCACTCATTGCTCCTTAGTGCATTTTTATCGTGTTCTGTCAATGTCCATACTTCTGAGCCATATGTGATAACTGGGCGGACTAGGGAATTATATATTAGCAGTTTAGTTTTTGTTGTAACAAGGCTATTTTTGAAAAGCTGCATATTTGCAAAGTAAGCTGTTTCCTGCTTGTATTCTTTCTCTTATAGCCTTTCCGATACTGATATCATTTGTTATTAGGGTTCCTAAGTAGTTAAAAAAGGACACTTCATTGAAGCATTTCCCATTGATGTTTAGGTTTTTAGGGGTTCTTCTGGCCTCAGATTGTGACATTACCATATATTTTGTTTTGTTTTCATTTACTATGAGGCCAATTTTTAAGGCTTCTCTTTCCATTGCCCGGTGTGTTTCTAGGAGTGTATTGGTATTTCTTCCTACTATAGCAATGTCATCAGCGTATGCACATATCTGGCTAGTTTTCATAAATATGGTGCCTCTTTTGTTGATTTTATTTACTACACTATGCAGGGCTATATTGAATAGGACAGTGGAGAGACTATCCCCTTGCTTCACACCTTTATTAAAGTCAAAGCTTTCACTTGTTCTGCTAAGGACCTTTACTTTTGCTCTTGTCTCTGTCATTGTCATTCTGATTAGTCTTATTAATTTAGCATATATACCAACTTCTTTCAGTACTCTGTATAGTTCTTGCTGATTTATGCTGTCAAAGGCTTGTTTGAAATTGATGAGTAGGAAATGCAGATCTATATCATATTCATAGAACTTTTCCATCATTTGTCTTATCACAAATATTTGATCAGTTGTTCC
Organism: Schistocerca piceifrons; assembly: GCF_021461385.2. NCBI lineage: Eukaryota > Metazoa > Arthropoda > Insecta > Orthoptera > Acrididae > Schistocerca > Schistocerca piceifrons. The sequence continues at coordinate 100,719,037 of NC_060149.1, forward strand.
TCTGCCTGGTCGAAAGCCACACTGATATTCTCCTGGTATGCCTTCTGCACACTTCTGTATCCTTTCATTTAATAGACTTGTGAAGATCTTATACGCTGTACTTAGGAGTGTTACAGCTCTATAGTTTTCATATGCTGTTCTGTCCCCTTTCTTATAAATGGGGACTATTATTCCAATTTTCCAATTATCTGGCATAGTTTCTGTTTCCCATATAACTGATATTAATGTGTGCAGTTCCTTTATTACAGCCTCACCACCAGTTTTTATTAATTCAGCAATTATGCTGTCTTCCCCAGGGGCTTGATTGTTTTTTGACTTGTGCACAGCCTGGGGGACCTCTTGTAGTGTTGGCTTTCTTGCCTCATTGGTTTCATTGGCTACTTCAAGCTCCACTCTTCCCTCCTGTGCAGCTGTCTCTTCATCTTCTAGGCTGGTGCTTAGTGTATCTTTGAAATACTTTGCCCATCTTCCCACTATCTGTTCTTCCTCCCTTACCATTTTCCCATTTTTATTGGAACAGGCCATTGTTTTTGGTTGGAATCTATTCTTCATTTTGCCTATGGCATGATAGAACTTTCTTATTTCAGTCTGTTCCTTTAGTTCTTCTAGTTCTCGAAATTTCTTCTTATTCCACTCTCTTTTCTTTCTCTTGCACAGTCTGTTAGCTCTTCTCCTTAATTCTCTATATTGTTCCAGACTATTTCTGGTTTCTCTCTGTAGCACTTTTGTTCTTGCCCTGTTCTTTTCCTATATTGCTGACCTGCAATCTTCATCAAACCGCCGGCCGCGGTAGTCTCGTGGTTCTAGGCGCGCAGTCCGGAACCGTGCGACTGCTACGGTCGCAGGTTCGAATCCTGCCTCTGGCATGGATGTGTGTGATGTCCTTAGGTTAGTTATGTTTAAGTAGTTCTAAGTTCTAGGGGACTGATGACCACAGCTGTTAAGTCCCATAGTGCTCAGAGCCATTTCATCAAACCATTCCTGGGTTCTTCTGTTCCTTCTTGTGCCTATTATTTCCTCTGCAGCATCCTTAATGGCTTTTTCAAACCTGTTCCACCTTTCATCTACTCCTACTGTGGTCTCTTCATTGCTCAACTTTCTACTTAGTGTTACTTGGTATTTTTTTACTTCATCAGGGATGTTCATTTTGCCTGTATCCCATGTCATCATCTTTCCCATTCTGTTGCCATTTGCTAGTGATAGTTTCTCTCTCAAGACTGATTTTATCACAAAGTGGTCTGAATCACAGTTTGGTCCTCTGCAGCTCCGTGCATCCGTAACTGACGTGGAGTGGCGTGCAATCATTAAAATATGGTCAATCTAAATGACTACTCCATTGGCTGCAGACTTCCAAGTACCCAGATGGATCCTTTTGTGTGTAAAGCTGGTACTTTTAGTAATCATATTATTCCCTGCTGCGAATTGGCGTAGTAAGTCTCTGTTCTCATTGTTTTCTTCATGTAGTGAATATTTTCCAGAAACTCCATATGGATGTTCATTCCTCCCTATTTTTGCATTAGAATCTCCTATTACTTGCATCAGGTCATATTTAGGTACTGCACAGCATACTTTTTCCAAGTCTTCGTAGAGCTGTTCTTTAATTATATCCTCTTTTTCCTCTGTTGGTGCATGTGCATTAACTATTGATATATTCCTAAATTTACCTTTTAGTCTGAGTCTGCACATCCTTTAATTTGTGGGTTCAAATTCTAGAAGGCTTTTCCGAACTTCCCTAGTTATTATAAACCCTGTTCCAAGTTGGCCTGTTCTTTCTTCTGGTCCACTATATACCAATGTGTACTCAGGCTTATCTATCTGCCCATTCCCCTGCCATCCACAATATCATATTTGAATTTTAAAATTTCATTGGCTATTTCTTTCATTTTTCCAGGCTGAAGCATTGTCCTCACATTCCATGATGCTACTGTTAGATTCTTTATTCGTTTCCTTTGCCAGGGTCGTGATACATGCTTTCCATCCAGTTTCCGAGACTTCTGTTGAATTTCCGTAATATTCTTTTTTTTTACAGTATGGGGGTATTAGCCCCATGCCCAACCCCCAACCTGGAGGAGCAACTTTAATATTGGCAGCTATTTATTTGCAGCTCGTACAAAATAGATACATGTTTCAAAGTTTTCCTGATCTTCAAAGTAGGCACCAGCATTTTGTATCACCCGTTGCCATTGATGTGAAAGTCACAGGATACTCTTAGCAGTGCCAGTTGTGTTTACAGTTCAAGTGACATGGTCTATTGCCCAACAAATTTGTAGCAGTTCTGAAGTGAATGCCATGAAGTGTTTCCTTCAGTTTAGAAATCGAGTTGAACTTATGAGGGCTTAAGCCAGTGGAGTGCAGTAGGTGGTATAGCACTTAGCGGCTCCATCAGTCAAACAAACCAGTAATAGCTTGCACTGAATGTGCTTGAGCATTGTCCTGCAAAATGATGGTCAGGTCCTGCAGAAAGTGTCATCACTACTGTCTCTATGCTGTTCATTTTTGGAACACAACCTATGACCAGCTTTGAGACAGAAGTGATGACATTTTCTGCAGGGTCTGACCATCATTTTGGAGGACAATGCTCAAGCACACATATATATTAATCTATGCTGAGCATGAAATGTTTCACCAGAATTGAAGCATTTTCACAAACAGTCGTATGTTTTTGTGCGGCAGGGTTTTTCTAAATATTATATCATTTGACTGTCATCTCAGTAACAGTTCCTGTACAGCCAAGGAGCTGCAGCCTCAACAGATAATTTCTTCTATTTATCCTGGATAAATTATAACTTATCTGCTTGGTATCATTGTTAAAAGACCATTTATTTTTGTTTACTGCCTATGATGCTAACTGTAGTTTAATGAAAATATTACTGACATTTCTGATAACAATTTATGTGTTTCTCCACAATAACAATAATTATAGGTATATGAATAAACATGTGATAATTAACTGCAGTATGTTTCTTACCTGGTGCTTTTAGGTTTTGTGATACAGTGTAAGTCGTACTATTCTGGCCCATATGATTTGATGAATCAGTATTCAATTTATTTTCATAATTATGTGATTGATTTTTCAGTCTCTGACTTCTTAATTTTAGGGTCTGCTTGTCATGGCTGGATTGTTCAAATTGCCTGCGATTAAATTGTCTTTTATGTTTCATTTTATGGGCAAAAAATAAAATTTTCAGATTACTTCAAAAAAATGAAAACTATAATAACAAAACACCAATTTTTTACAAAATAACCATAAAGTATTAAGACTGACTCAAAAGCATCGACATTTATGAAAGATTGTGAAAGAAACAGTTGCAAATCTCATTACACTTAACAATTTCTGATTGAAGTGAATGTGGAATGCATAATAATCAGCTATTGAAACAAAAGACAACACATTGATCAATACATCGATAACTGTACAGTTACATAAAATGTAACATAGAAATAGCAATCATCCATACAAATAACTGTTGTAACAAAAAATCGTCTCCTAACCTGAGAACAGACTTTTTAATATTAACAATGGATACAATACATATTATGTTGATATTGATGGAAAATCTGTTTACAGATATAGTGTTAATATTTTTGTATTGTAAGCTTGCTGTTATTTTGGACAGAATCACATAATTGGATACAAGTCATAAGAAGCTTCTATGATACATTAGACATCTTCATATTTCATACACATTGGGCAGCATTTCATTAGCAAAGCATTGTCATACTAACTCTAAGAACAATTACAATAAGAATTTGAGATGAAATGGTAGAATAATGACTATTTGAACACTAAGCAGCATTTCAACAGCAAAGCCTTGTCATACTAGCTCTAAGAACAATTATATTAAGAATTTGAGAGCAAAATGTTAGAATAATGACTATTAGAACACCTCATTGAAAACTACTGTTAATCACATTGTATCGTCACACTCCCTGAGACTAATAAATAAGGGGTAGAAAAAATTCATAATTTTGAAAGTAAAGACTTCTACACAGAACTTTTCAGTATGTTTTCATACAATGTATAATATCTTTCTTCAGACTTGTGCAGATTAAAGTTTTCTGCATCTTTGTTACACTCTGTTGGCATTCAGTCAAATCTGTAATAACTTGCTTCACACTTCTGAGCTGCTGCAGATCCCCAACTGGCACCATACAAATATTTCCTAAGCAATGTTATTTGTGGATCAACTGCTGCTTATCAAGCACTTTGGCACAAACAAAGGTGATACAGGACAACTCTTCCGAGAATCAGTCCTGCTGTCTGTGTTCTTTTCTAATCACCGGGCACAATTCACTGTTCAAGAAATTTATGGTAGACTGTGTCCAAGAGTGAAGCTCATTTACTCTCAGATTCTTTATAGAATCTGAAAGTATGGTACTGCCTTCTAAGATCTCGATGAGTTTAGCCCATTGAGCTCTTTTCAGTACTACTAGCACCAATTATTATTTCAATCACCTATGCAAATGAATAATGGGGATGTTATTTATGAACGGGTAAAAATATGAAAAACTCTGAAGACGAGTTTACTAAAATAATATTTTTTAAAAAGACTACAAATGAGAACTTATTTCCTTGTTAAGTAATTAAAGCTACAATAATGCATGTTGTACAGCACTGATTCTTCACTATTGGTACCTCACCTTTTTGTTGCAGTATTATCAACCAAATTAGCATGTATTTCTGCTGGAGGTGACCTGTATGGTAAGGGCTTCACGGAAACACGAACTCTCTTCACAGTTGTCTCTGACTGATTCTGTGTTACTGGTTTATCTTCTTGCCTGTTTGTTGCCTAATATGGAAATGACAGTGTTTAATCTTTGAGGCACAAATCATTTGTAAGAAAAGATTATGTCCATTACTTGTTACGATACTTTTACTGTACTGAAGGTATCAGGGGCAGAATACACGTAGCAAAAGACTACTTACAACTTGTACAGAAACCAGAAGGCAGTTCTAAGAGTCAAGGGGCATGTGAGGGAAGCAATGATTGAGAAAGGAGTGAGACAGTGTTGTAGCCTATCCCTGATAGTATTCAATCTGTATATTGAACAAGCAGAAAAGGAAACCAAAGAAATTAGTAGGAATTAAAGTTCAGGAAAAAGAAATAGAAACTTTGAGACTTGCCAGTGACATTTTAATTCTGTAAGGAAAATAAAAGGACTTGGAAGACTAATTCAACAGAATGGACATTTGGCTGAATGGGAGATATAAGGTTAGCATTAATAGCAGCAAAAGATGAATAATGGAATGTAGTCAAACTAAATCAGGTGATGGTAAAGGAATTAGATTATGAAGTGAGATACTTAAAGTAGCAGATGAATTTTGTTATCTGGGCAGCAAAATAACTGATAATGGCTGAAGTAGGGAAAATATAAAATGTAGACCGGCAATAACAAGAGAAGTATTTCTGAGAAAGAGAAATTTGTTAACATCAAATATAGATTTAAGCATTAGGAAGTCTTTTCTGAAAGTATTTCCCTGGAGTTTAGCTAAGTATGGAAGTGAAATGTGGACAATAAATCATTTAGACAAGAAGAGAATAGAAGCTTACAAAATGTGGTGCTACAGAATAATGTTGAAATTTAAATGGGTAGATCATGTAACTAATGAGCAGGAATTAGGGAGACCAGAAATTTGTGGCACAACTTGACCAAAAAAAGTGATCAGATGATAGAAAACATTCTGAGACATCAAGGCATCACCAGTTTGATACTGGAGGGAAGTGTGGAGGGTAAAAATTGTAGAGGGAGACCAAGAGATGAATACAGTAAGCACATTCAGAAGGATGTAGGTTGCAGTGGTTATTCAGAGATGAAGAGGATAGAGTAGCATGGAGAGCTGTATCAGACCAGTCTTCATACTGAAGACCATAATAACAACACTTGTAAAAAAGAGAAAAAAACACAAGTTAAAACTGTTCATCATCCATCAACATAGTCACGTAGTACAGGGATTATAAAAAAGAATCATCCAATTTAAAAAAAAAAAAAAACGTAACTATTATCTTATTTGAGATATGTGCATGAACAACATAATATTCAAAGGAGCAAACTCTTGCATTTTACATGGGTCCCATTAGGTAGCAGCAATGTGTGTCTACTTCAGTTCTAGTAAAAATTGCGTCAGGACAACAGAAACTGTTTTATGTTCTACATTTTGCACAGTGCAGGTCAGTAATAACTGTTTAGCATGACTTTCGTACTAGGCATGATGTGGATCCTCCTGCATCCAGAGCATTAGATGATGGCATGAACAGTTCTGAGAAACAGGTTGTTTGTGTAAGGCAAATTGCCAGACTGTCCTCAAGCATCTGATACAGACGTCAAATGCATCCACCATAGATTCACAAGGAGTCTGCAGAAATTTGTTCACCATGCAGCTCATGAGCTCAACATGCCCCTAATGTCCATGTGGCATCCGTTGTGTTGACGTTTACACATGAAACCATATAAAGCTATTGCAATCTCTTTGTGAAGGTGGCAAAGAGCATGTGGAGTTCTGTAATGTCTTTCTTGGCAAGAAGGAGGCTGACAGTTTTTTTTTTTTTTTTCACACTTAGTGTTTAGTGACAATTGAACATTCCATTTAAGTGGGATGGTGAACCTTCATAATGTGAGAATATGGAATATGAAACAACCACATGAAGTTGTACAACATGAGAGGCACTCACCAAAAATTAATGTATTTTGTGCAGTTTCACAGCAAAAGGTGTGTGGTCCATTTTTCTTTGCCGAGATCACAGTTACAGGAAGCACATATCTCGATATGCCTTTAACTTTCTTTTCCTACAGTTGGAGACAGATTCAAACAACTTCATTTACCAACAGGATGGGGCCATCTGGAAGTGTGGGAATTTTTAAATCAAAGGATTACTTAATGATGGATTGGTCACACTGGACTAAATGATTCAGCCTTACATTACTGGCCTCCAAGGTCACCAGACCTGACTGTATGTGATTAATTCTTGTGGGGGTTTATAAAAGACTCTGTTTATGTGCCTCTGTTACTAACAACAATGAATGAACTGAGACATTGCATAACAACAGCTGTAGAAGCTGTAACTCAAGACATGCCCACTGCAGTGTGGAAAAAATTTAAATAGTGTATTGAGAGATGCCATGCATCATGAGGGGGCATATTGAACAACTATGAAAAAGTATGAAAAAAACTTTTTTTCCTTTTCCTGTTCATCAAAAAACAAAGTTCATTGTATATATTTATTAGTTTCAGAAATATAGATGTGCCAAATCGGGCGATTCCTTTTGATACACCCTGTACTCTGACCTGCAGTCTGTCATCACTGATCAGTAATCTAAGAACTGTTGGTTAATTTCTCTTGAATAAATCACCCAATTTTTCTGGGATTGTTATCATTTGTTTCTCTGCACATGTGCATCATGTCTACAAATTTCCATCCTATTTAGATAATTCCTTCATGGTATGCTGTTTTTTTTCCCTAAGAGGGTATTTAGGTATACAGGGTGCAGCAAAACTGTATCATGAAACTTTAACCCTGGATAGTGGATGCCAGTAGAAACCAAAATTACTAATGTTGTGTAGGTTGACAATGCACCATTTTTAAACTACAGAAACTTCGTGCTCTGATTGGCCATGGAATTGCCCTGTTGCTGTTCGTCGGTTGATGGGCAACACTATGGTTGTTGGTTGAAATGTACAAACGTCCCTCGTGCCATCGCTGCCCCAATGTGATACGCACACATGTTGAATAGTTCTAGCTGTTTGTCTCCACCTCACATCAGAGGCATTCACGTGTAAGCTTCGCTTCAGAGCACACACACGTCACCTGCAATTTAGTCATACAGTAAGCATGGTGCCACAGTATGTTTATGGACCAGCTGACAGTAATGCGCATGAAGCTCTATGGTTGTATGAGCAATGTAACCCAGCAAGACACCACTCACACCCACAAATGTTTACAGCAATTCACCAGTGACTTGACGAAGCAGATTCATTAGCAGGATATCATGGTGATGCTGGAAGACCTCGAACATGACGGGATGCTGCATTTGAAGAGACTGTTCTTGAGCATTTCGAGGAAGCACATACAACAAGTACTTGAGCGGTTGGACACGACATGTGGGTCACTCATCAAATTAGTCTGGGAGGTTTTGAGGGGTGATGGTCAGCATTCTCTACCGGCCTGCTGGAAGATGTTCCCCTGGACATAGGGGTAAGCATGTGGTTGCAGCATGATGGGGTGCCCACACATAAGAGACATACTGTGTGCGGATATTTAAATGAACTCTTTGATTGCCGGGTAGTTGACAGAGGTGCTTGTAGAACATTGCCCTTGCAGTACCATGCTGCTAGACTTTGTCCTGTGGGGATTCTTGCAAGGTTCTAGTTCACCAACCCAGATGCAAACCACCTAGAAATGAAGAGGAATTAATGGATTGCATTCAACATGCCACCAATCACATCAGGGCAATGCCAAGAATCTTTGAAAGAGTTTGGCAAAACAACGCTCGACGTTTAATAGCTTGTGTCACATCAGAGAGTCACCAGTTCGAGCACCTGCTTCACGTAAGCAATGTCCTACCTACAAAAAGGGCCCTTCTCAGGGCTGAGACAATTTGTAAAAGACTTCCTGTATGCGAACTAACAGCTGTTGATGGATTTGTTCCTAGTATGTCTTATCATGCAACTACAATGGATGTGTCAAAATCACAGCAGATTAACTCCTGAGTGGAAGGCTGGCGCGCTACCACCAAAGGTGTGGGCCACCATGGCCAGATCGCGATCTCCGGCAGGCAAAGCATTCACGGTCATTCATTGTCCAGAGCATCCAGCAACAGGGCTATCCCACAGGCAAATGTAGTGCGTGGTGCCAAGTTTCTGTATTTTAAAAACTGTGCGTTGTCAACCCACAAAACATTAGTAATTTTGGTTCCATCTGGCATCAGCTATCCAGGTTTTAAATTTTGTGGCACAATTTTTCTCCACCCTGTATTTATGATACATATACTTGTTACGACATGTAAATAACTATATAATGTACTTGAAATGCCCAGTTACATGTGGAAAATGGTAAAATGTAAAATGAAAAATAAAAAAATAAAACAATAACTATGTTTCACAGTATTGATAAGAGAACACTCCCGTCCGGGCATGCCACGATCTGTTTGTCAATAACTAATCATTTTCTAGGTACCTGCGCATTTCAGCTTCTTTGTAGTAGACCATAACATTTATCAGCAAAAGACAAACATAACACAAGAGTTTCAAAATTTTCTTACTTGTATTCGAGAGACATTTTCCAGTATATTAATGAAACTAGTTTTTCTCATTTGAACTTTGGGCTGCAAGCAACCCACAAGGATATTCTTCAATGCAGATGGAATATTAGATTTTTCCCATAAGCAACTAGAGGTTCCATCCAAGTACTGCTTTGTTAGTTCTTTGGCAGACATATTTGACCATGGAATTTCCCCTAAAAAGTCAAATGAACTGAAGTCAAGCACTTTTAAGTCAACTTATAATGTAACAAAGACTCAAATATTCTTCCTTACAAATTTTCAATTCTATTCATAGCATATATAGCAACTGATAAGTTTAAAATCAAGGTATCTGACTAAAGAGCGGTTAATTAAAGGTAAGTACTATTTCTCTTGTATTACAAACCTTAGAAATGTATTAATTCTATAATTATTGTATTCAGGTGAAATGATTTCAGTAAACTGATGAGATAATATAAGATGTTACATTAAGCGTCTACTCTCTACTCTCTCGCTCTCTCTCTCTCTCTCTCTCTCTCTCTCTCTCTCTCTCTCTCTCTACCTAAGTGAAAGATGGTTTCCATGATACAAGTTAAAGAAATGAGCAAATGTATATTAAGGTTGCCAGAATGGTCCTACGATTCACCACACTGTGTACTTATGCCTGAGGGTAACCAACAATTAACTGAACTCTAATCATCGACTTGTCAACTACCCTAATTTGAAATAGGCCTTACGCCATAATTGTTTAGGAATATTTACGACTGTTTTCAAAAATGGCTCTGAGCACTATGGGATTTAACTGCTGAGGTCATCAGTCCCGTAGAACTCAGAACTACTTAAACCTAACTAACCTAAGGACATCACACACATCCATGCCCGAGGCAGGATTCAAACCTGCGACCGTAGCGGTCGCGCGGTTCCAGACTGTAGCGCCTAGAAACGCTCGGCCACGCCGGCCGGCCGACTGTTTTCAATTAACAGTGTTTGCAGCAACAGAATATGACGCTGCACGCAAATCCCTTTATCACAGATGTGCCACTAATAGTTATCCGTGCATCGCGTACCACTGCCAGGGTAAGATCGTCGACATCAATAAAGCAAACTTTGATTTTAAAACTCAGCCGGCAGGAGTGGCCGAGCGGTTCTAGGCGCTTCAGTCTGGAACCGCGCGACCGCTACGGTCGCAGATTCGAATCCTGCCTCGGGCATGGATGTGTGTGATGTCCTTAGGTTAGTTAGGTTTAAGTAGTTCTAAGTTCTAGGGGACTGATGACCTCAGCAGTTAAGTCCCATAGTGCTCAGAGCCATTTAAAACTCAACGTAGGAGCAGAGACGTCGCAGTTACACCAACAAAAAAGAAAATACAGGGCAGTTATAATTAAATTTTCGCTACTTGAGCCAGTGTAGATGGAAAACTATTTACCTTATAGGTACCCAACTTTATATGAATGTTATTCAGACTGTGAGCTGCTGGATTTGCGATATTAGTAATGTTCGTTGAGATCGAGAGGTGTGTTATTTGTGGACCAAAGTACAAGTAAAACTTGCAGTGTTGTGAAACCAGGGAAGAATGTTAGCAATGTTTCGTCTACGTCTGCACCTATACTTCGCAAGCCAGCTTAAGGTGTGCGGTGCTTCACTGTCACTTCCCCCTTGGGCGCCGGCAGTGGTATGGCGACAGAGGGTTGAAACACAAATATCAGTGTGCATTACAATTGCAGACAGTCAACGTCAGTTTGGATAAGGTGAACAGGGCTTTACTCGTAAAGCTGTTTAATCGAAACAACAGCAGTAGTTGAAGAAAATTATTCGGAAGTTCTAATGAACTGGCGATTTGGGATTGCTCATGGGAGAGGCCGATGGCCAATTGGGCCACAGATAGTTGAAAAGATTACCGTTGCCATTGCTGTGAATGCTGGACGCAGTGTGCGATCCTCAAGCACTGCACGAGCCGTGTGACGACAGCTGAACAAACGGTGTTCCACTGTTCGAAAAGTGATGCGAAAAATTGTGAAACGATGAGTTTTCCTCCTTGTGAAGCCACGTTTGTAACCTGGAACTTAAACATGGTACACAATCAACAAATGTTACCCTCTCACGTGGAAATTAAAATGTGTTTCTGTCAATGGCTTGATCATTATTTCTCTTCCGCGTGTTCTTAAAAGAAAAAGTTTCTTTGTCCTGTGACCACTCGATTTTCATGGGAATCCTCTCAAGTAGCGAAAGTTTAATTGTAACAACCCTATACATTCTTCTAGTGGAGAGCTGTGAGCAAGGCTCAATCATAAGTTGAGATCGAGAGGTGTGTTATTTGTGGACCAAAGTACAAGTAAAACTTGCAGTGTTGTGAAACCAGGGAAGAATGTTCGCAATGTTTCGTCTACGTCTGCACCTATACTTCGCAAGCCAGCTTAAGGTGTGCGGTGCTTCACTGTCACTTCCCCCTTTCCTGTTACAGCCGCGAATGATGCGCGGGAAATTTGACTGCTGGCAAGCCTTTGTTTGTACTAGCCGGTTATCCTTTTATGGTCTCTTCACTAGGTAGGAGGAAGCAAAATATTGATTGACTTTGCTACGAATGTACGCTCTTGGATTTTTAATTGTAAACCACAACGTGGTACACAACGTCTTCTTTGAAGCATCTGCCAATGGAGTTGGATGAATATCTCCGTGGCGCTTACTGTGCAAACACGTGACAAAAGACGCTGCTCTTCTTTGTATTCTCCTGCTTTCTCTATTCTACCAATATCATAGGGTTCGAGGTTCAGGAGCAACAATCAGATATCAGTCGAAAGAGGGTTTTGTAAGCTAACACCTTCCGTGGTGGACTACACTTCCCAAGGATTCTTCTAATAAATCTCTGTTTTGCATCTGTCTTTCCTACGATTAATTTTATGTAGTCGCTCCGTACGCATACTTCCAGGTATATGATGGCTGTGTGATTGTTCAGCAGTCGCGTAATTTATTTATTTAGGCACAAAACATTATCTATTTACGTTGAGGGTCAACTGCCAATCCCTGTGTCAAATCTTACAGATCGTCCTGCTTTTTGCTACAGATTTCCAGTGCTGCGGCTTCTCAACATAAAACAGCATCATCCATGAATAGCCCAATGGAGCTTCCGAGGTTAACCACTAGCTCATTTATTTATACTGTGAACTGTAATAGTCATATTAATACTCCCAATGTGTACATCCGTAGATGCGCCGGAAGATTTATCTCCGTGAAGTACGGTAAGCTGTACCACAATTTCAAGGAACTCTCCAATGCTATCGAAAAGCTGGTATATACAAACAGACGCATCTCACGCAATTTCTGACATGTAACTCTCATAAAATGAATATTTCATCATCACAATGTGACTGTATAATATGTGGTGTAAAAAATTTGAAATTTTTAGGTTTGAAGACATACTGGGTGATCAAAAAGTCAGTATAAATTTGAAAACTGAATAAATCACGGAATAATGTGGATAGAGAGGTATAAATTGACACACATGCTTGGAATGACATGAGGTTTTATTAGAACCAAAAAAATACAAAAGTTCAAAAAATGTCCGACGGATGGTGCTTCATCTGATAAGAATAGCAATAATTAGCATAACAAAGTGAGACAAAGCAAAGATGATGTTCTTTACAGGAAATGCTCAATTTGTCCACCATCATTCCTCAACACTAGCTGTAGTCGATGAATAATGTTGTGAACAGCACTGTAAAGCATGTGCGGAGTTATGGTGAGGCATTGGCGTCGGATGTTGTCTTTCAGCATCCCTAGAGATGTCGGTCGATCACGATACATTTGCGACTTCAGGTAACCCCAAAGCTAATAATCGCACGGGCTGAGGTCTGGGGACCTGGGAAGCCAAGCACGACGAAAGTGGCGGCTGAGCACACGATCATCACCAAACGACGGGTGTAAGAGATCTTTCACGCGTTTAGCAATCTGGGGTGGTTCTAATAAAACCCCATGTCAAATCCAAGCATGTGTGTCAATCTTTACCTCTCTATCTACATTATTCCGTGGTTTATTAAGTTTCCAAATTTATACTGACTTTTTGATCACCCGGTATAAAGAGCTTTCTGTTTAGTATCATTTCCAGGTTCTTCTGCAGTAAGTGAATGTAATTATCTTCAGTGCGACTAATGTACACTGTTTCTGTTATTGAAACGTGACAGCTTCTTTACTTTGCATACTTTCACTCCATTTTCTCCTATGACTGCACATTTTGAGATCGCTCTATGCGTTCGTGAAATATATTCTCAGCTCAAAAAAGGGCAATCACAACGAACTGTGGCTTCGGTTTCTAACTTCATGCTGGCTGTTGTTCCACAACCTTCGATCTTCGACTGCGGCGCCCTCATAAATATTCTGCCTCAAAGAATTTGTGGTTAATAATATGGGCTTACTAAAAAAAAAGAACTGCGTTACTCGCTCAGTGAACTACCCTGAGAAATCAGTATGTACTTGGATAACATTTCCCCAAACAATGGTAGAAAAATACACCATTTTCAGCAGGGCCAATTTTCAACATGTTTCCAGCAGAACTGAATTATTTGATTCACCAATTTCAGATTTTTAAATATAATTCAAATGACTTATTTGGGCCCACTATGATATTTTTCTTATTTGCACATTTTAATCCAAATGTTTGGTTTTGGTTTTTGATTTACATTTAAAGCGTGTTTTAATTTTCCATCAACATTCTGTGAATTATGTAACAACTCGTTCCATCACCGAGTTATTTGGATCATAAGGTTTCATGAAACATGAGAAAATATCAAATATTCTTTGACGGAATGGATATTCATGGGCGGACTTCATTTTACAGTTGTGAAACATATAGATGTCTTCAGAGGAAATAGTCGATGCCTACAGTGGAAGGTAGAGGGCACGAAAGCAGACTACTAAGAAAGTACACTACTGGCCATTAAAATTGCTACACCACGAAGATGACGTGCTACAGACGCGAAATTTAGCCGACAGGAAGAAGATGCTGTGATATGCAAATGATTAGCTTTTCAGAGCATTCACACAAGGTTGGCGTCGGTGGCGACACCTACAATGTGCTGACATGAGGAAAGTTTCTAACCGATTTCTCATACACAAACAGCAGTTGACCGGCGTTGCCTGGTGAAACGTTGTTGTGATGCCTCGTGTAAGGAGGAGAAATGCGTACCATTACGCTTCCGACTTTGATAAAGGTCGGATTGTAGCCTATCGCGATTGCGTTTATCGTAACGAGACATTGCTGCTGGCGTTGGTAGAGATCCAGTGACTGTAAGCAGAATATGGAATCAGTGGGTTCAGGAGAGTAATACGGGACGCCGTGCTGGATCCCAACGGCCTCGTATCACTAGCAGTCGAGATGACAGGCATCTCATCCGCATGGCTGTAACGGATCGTGCAGCCGCGTCTCGATCCCTGGGTCAACAGATGGGGACGTTTGCAAGACAACAACCATCTGCACGAGCAGTTCGACGACGTCTGCAGCAGCATGGACTATCAGCTCGGAGACCATGGCTGCGTTTACCCTTGACGCTGCATCACAGACAGGAGCGGTTGCGATGGTGTACTCAACTACGAACCTGGGTGCACGAATGGCAAAACGTCATTTTTTCAGATGAATCCGGGTTCTGTTTACAGCATCATGATGGTCGCATCCGTGTTTGTTGACATCGCGGTGAACGCACATTGGAAGCGTGTATTCGTCATCGCCATACTGGCGTATGACCCGGTGTGATGGTATGGGGTGCCATTGGTTACACGTCTCGGTCACCTCTTGTTCGCATTGACGGCACTTTGAACAGTGGACGTTACATTTCAGATGTGTTACGACCCGTGGCTCTACCCTTCATTCGATCCCTGCGAAACCCTACATTTTAGCAGGATAATGCACGAACGCATGTTGCAGGTCCTGTACGGGCCTTTCTGGATACAGAAAATGTTCGACTGCTGCCCTGGCCGGCACATTCTCCAAATCTCTCACCAACTGAAAACGTCTGGTCAATGGTGGCCGAGCAACTGGCTCGTCACAATACGCCAGTCACTAGTCTTGATGAACTGTGGTATCGTGTTGGAGCTGCATGGACGGCTGTACCTGTACACGCCATCCAAGTTCTGTTTGACTCATTGCCCAGGCATATCAAGGCCGTTATTACGGCCAGAGGTGGTTGTTCTGGGTACTGATTTCTCAGGATCTATGCACCCAAATCGTGTGAAAATAAAATCACATGTCGGTTCTAGTGTAATATATTTGTACAATGAATAGCCGTTTATCATCTGCATTTCTTCTTGGTGTAGCAATTTTAGTGCACCATGAGATGGACCTGATCAGCCATAATGGTCACATAGTTCTTGGTAGTAATGCGACCTCGAAGAGTAACCATAGGGCCCACGAAATACCACTACATGGCTGCCCAAATCATCACTGAACCCCCTCCATGTTTCACTCTTGGGACGTTAACTCGGCCAGAAGTTGTAAGCAGTATGAAACAAGACTCCATGGCAGACATTTGTATCACTGATAAGCCGTTTTGTAATATTCCAACTCGCCATGCAATTCCCTTCTTATGGAGCTCTCTTCGATTTGTTTTGGTGCTGACAGGGTTCGCAAGTGCGACGTTCAATTCTGAAGTAACTTTGGTAGCTATTGTCCTATGTAACGATCTCTTTCAATGATCATCCGTCACGATGACTCAACACATATTTTCGCTGGTGTTGCGACTTAGCAGATGATGATTTTCCTCTTTCCCCGCATGCGTTATAAGTCTTAGATTCTGCCTCCTTGAAACACCAAATATGTCGGTTCCTTGGTTACGGAAACACCCATAGTAAGAGCACCATCAGTTTTCCCACGGTCGAATTCACTTAATGCACTCACAACTACTCAGAACAAAATTATGGCTACGACTGACATTTGCAATGTATTGAGGACATTTTACACTTGCCCTTCGCGTTCAAATACAACTTGTCTAGTATCTGTATTTATGTACAAGCATGCACTTAACGCAATATTTCCACATTTTCTCCATGTATACGCACAGTTTAGCGGAGTCAGCTCACCTGTATGTAGTTCCCAGAAGAATATACCTGTACTGAACACATCACTAGCCTTGCAGCAGCCAGCAGAATTCAACAGCTGCTCTGGAGCCAACCAGTGATATCTTTCCATGCGTTGAGCAGCTTCTGTCTCCGTGAAGTTGTACTTCTGAAAAATTTAAAGGGCATGTTTGAATGCAGCAACTCCTCGAGTTATCAAAAGGAGTTTACTTTTATAATGTTACACAACGCTTGTTTTTCAGCAGCGATTGACTAAACAAAACTATAATAATGAAACAGTTTTTCTATTTATGCTATGATCTATTGACACAATGGATTTCAGTTAGCGACTAATCTCCTTCACGTTTCCAGTATGAAACATTCTACCTCTGTCGGAAGTGCAGTGTCAATGAATTAACAAGAACTTTAGCTGCTGTTTTATTATTATACATCTTTATATTTCCACAACACATTATCACCACATGGTATTCGTGAACAAAGAAATTAATGGAAAAATCAATATCATAAGAAATAATCTGAAAATATACCTTGTGGAAAAAATTATGTTCCATAAGGAACGTCAGTTTGCTTCCAAGCTCTACACATACAGCTACACGTAAATTTGTAAAAATCTGTGTGTTTTAACACAGTTGCTCCTTCTGAGGCCATCAACATTCTGTCAGGAAATCAAGATTCAGTTTCATAATATGTGGATCGACATGCTGCAGTCTGCACTTCTGGACGTGGTCAATGTTGGATACTTAGTGAGGACAATACTATGACAACGACAACTCCTCGTTCGATCCTTCCCAAGTTTGACCTTTTAAAATAGTTTCTTTCTACGGCTTTGGGAATTGTTCTACATACGTGATTCGCATTCGAGAGGTCGACGGTGGTTCAAATCCCCGTCCAAACCACCTACAATACATTTTATTGTAGGTGGTCTTGCCCCGTCCGACCATCCAGATTTGGGTTTTCCGTGATTTCCCTAAATCACTCCAGCAAATGTCCTTTCTTCAGAAAGGGCACAGTCAATTTCCTTCCCCATCCTTTCGTAATCCGAGCTTGTGCTCCGTCTCTAATGACCACGCTGTCGACGACACTTTAAACCCCAATCTTCCTTCTTTCTTCAACGTATGGTATTAAAAAGTTCTAGGGTTTCTCCAGCACTTATATTAAGATGCTACAGCTTCCTGGATTTTGTCGTCTCCTGGTCGCGTGTTGTGAACCACAGAGAAGGCCAAATCCAGCTCCCACACTGAGCATGTGTGTTTTTGAGGATATCGGACGCTCCGTGGCAAGTATTTTAGCGCTCTTGCGAAAATACTTATAGATGAATGTGTTTAAAACGTATGAAAATTATAAAAGCCTGAAATACTAACATCGTTGTAACAGCCCTGTGTCCCTCCCCAGCCGGCCGGGGTGGCCGAGCGGTTCTAGGCGCTACAGTCTGGAACCGAGCGACTGCAACGGTCGCAGGTTCGAATCCTGCCTCGGGCATGGATGTGTGTGATGTCCTTAGGTTAGTTAGGTTTAAGTAGTTTTAAGTTCTAGGGGGCTGATATATTTTTCCAAATGTAATTCACGTGATTTTCTGTGAAGTTTTACAGCTCAGTAAATAGAAAACTATTGTTGTGTTCTCGAAACACACTTAACTTTTTTAAAAAATAATTTTACAAATCTTAAAAGCTAAATATGTATTGTGTAATACATGTGACACATTCCATAATTTTAAAAGTTATATCTCGTGATTATTTAAAACAATGTTGCTATTTTTATCCTTATATTTTTGCAATCATCAAAATATTCAGTTTTGTTTAAATTCCCCACTTATATAAAAACAGTAACTTAGTATAACAAGTAATTTGATCAATTACCGCTTCTAGAACCTATCAGAAGCTCATGTTCTAAAATATAGATCTGAATCCGCGCCAAAGCGTTCATTTCATTTCCTGATGTCAGTGCAGACACATATTGAGAGGTGTTGGACAGACTGTGAATGTACAGCTCAGTTAGTCTTTGTTTTATGAGTATGAAAAATGTATGTTGAAACTCTCTTTAGCACAAAAAAGAAGATTAGCTTACATTTATACCATTATGACGTATCAAAATGCGTGATAAAATTTGTGTTGTGACGCCATGAAGAAGCGTCATCACTATGAAATTAAAAACATAGGACATCTGATCTACCTCTAGACAGACTACGACGAGCCAGAAATATGAAACTGCAACAAAGAGGCGTACAATTTTTATTAACATTGTCATTCACTCACGAACGTTTTGTCTCTTTCTGTATTTCTGTACTGAATTAGTAGTTAAAAGTGCTAGAAGAGTACATTATTATGACACCAGCATTCAACTGTGGTTTTATGTAGAAAAGGAAAGAGCACCATGATACATGTCAAAGCAAACGAGTGCCATCGCCTCGACGGCGACATAACACGGGATGTTCACCTACCACTGAATCTGGGAGGGGAATCATCTGTGACGTTCTACGATGACAGCGTCACTTAATTTCAAGAAGCGAATAAGATTCCTGCCTCTGTAATATACGAACTAACCCAGAAAGAGTCCAAATGGGCCATGTTTCACTCGAGGTTGCTTGGTCAGATACAGAAACTGTGAGAGGAAAATGGAAGATTACGTCAGGTTACCCATAAACCACATTCTGGACTACTGAAAGCCCGTGATGAGCTTCTAGACCAGTAGAACTCCGAACTGTCACCTACGTGTATTCTTTCATGCGCTGCTGTCGCAGAAGCTAAGTACAACAGATAAGGCACGGAAAACAGCAAACAAGCCGCGCAGAGTGGCCGCGCGGTTAGAGGCGCCATGTCACGGATTGCGCGGCCCCTCCCGCCGGAGGTTCGAGTCCTCCCTCGGGCATCGGTGTGTGTGTTGTTCTCAGCATAAGTTAGTTTAAGTAGTGAGTAAGTCTAGTGACTAATGACCTCAGCAGTTTGGTCCCTTAGGAATTCGCACACATTTGAACTCAGCAAAGATAATAATCAACACATTTTTTTAGACCCACCCAGAACAAGAGGGCCAAAGATGTCAGGAGGACACTTATTGCTGCAATAAACTCGAGGAAAGCCAAGTTAGGATCAGATCGAGTCGGACACCCTTTAGCGTTGTCGTAGAGGAAACAGACAATGTTGGAGACTGCAAAAAGCTTCACCAGAAGCCTGATCAGATACACAGCATTAAATGTGCACAATCGAAGAAGAAGAGGCCTCTGATAATTGTGTACATTGTGCCCAAGCAAGTGGATGACAAAGAACTATTCCAAGACATAAATGAGCTGAACCTGGCTGGGCATGTGCAACAGAAGAATTTATTTATTTTTTTAAATGAAAGACTTAATGAAATTTTCACTCTGCAGCGGAGTGTCCGCTGATATGAAACTTCATAGTAGATTAAACTTGTGTAGCGGACCGAAACTCGAACTCAGGGCCTTTGCCTTTCACCGGAAAGTGCTCTAACGACTGAGCTACCCAAGTACGACTCACGATCCGTCCTCACAGCTTTACTTCCGCCAGTACTTCATCTCCGCCCTTCCAAACTTCACAGAAGCTCTCCAGCAAAACTTGCAGGACTAGTGCTCCTGGAAGAAAAGATGCTGTGGAGACATAGCCTAGCCACAACTATGCACTGACATGAAACTTCCTGGTAGAGTAAACCTGTGAGGACGGGCCGTGAGTCGTGCTTGGATAGCTCAGTCGGTAGAGCACTTGCTCACGAGAGGCAAAGGTCCAGAATTCGAGTGTCGGTCAGGCATACAACTTGAATCCACCAGGAAGTTTCATATCAGTGCACATTCCGCTGCAGAGTGAAAATTTCATTCTGGAAACATCCGCCAGGCTGTCACTATGCCATGTCTATGTGATAGCCTTCCTTCCAGGAGCGCTAGTCCTGTAAGCTTTTGTGAAGTTTGGAAGGTACAACATGAGGTACCGTTGGTAGTAAGGCTATGACGACGGGTCATGATTCGTGCTTGGGTAGCTAAGTTGGTGTAGCGCTTGCCTGCGAAAAGCAAAGGTCCCGCGTTCAAGTCTCGGTCCGGCACACAGGTTTAATCTACCAGGAAGTTTCAGGTCCTACTGAGATTCCAAACCGGACCCCGGGAGGTCTATGTCAATCATGTAATGAAAATCACCCCTGGTGTCCGTAAGTTTTTGCACCGATAGTAAAAAGTATGTGTCGATTTCTCTCCTCTAGGAATGAATGATTATGTGGACGTGGCAAAATGTTACAAATGTGACCTAGGTCACACCAAGAAGGAGCGAGTGTGCTCTCATTGTGAAGCAGAGGGCAACCAGAAAAGTGCACGCACAAAAATCAACGAGAAATCTGTCTGTATCCCACGTTTCAACTCTAACAAGAAATGTGACTCACCTGTGAAAGACTGTGCAACTTATGCAGTGCTGACAGAACTCGAAATAGCTGGAAATACAAACGTAGAGTGGTGAAATCCGCATCAGATCTTCGTAAATCATAGAAAAGAAAGCACGCTGCACATGAAACGGAAGCACAAGTCCCCGTTGACAGTAACCAGGAATCGGCATCGTGCCTATACTGCCAAGGAGAGGAAAGTCACATTTTGACGACATTACAGCACCAATCACTGCAGAGCTTATTTCGAAGAGGCATCTTGACTTCATGAATTTCATAGCTGACATGATGCTATTGAGTTACATCTCAGTGAGTTACATCAATTCTGTGCAAGAGATACTGAACATTAAGAAAGCTTTAACACAGACGATCGACTCATAATGATCAGTCCACAAGACAAGAAGAGACTTCCTCATCACGGCAGAATCACGCCACGTGAAATTCGTCAACTTTTTTCGAGGGTAGACCATGTACTGAACACCTGCATCCACTCCTCAAGCTGGGGGGCTGCTGAAGGAAGAAACGGTCCTGTACAGCAACGCCCGCAACGGAAGTCTCCCCAACTTTTCAGCTGTCCAACCCGATGTTGCACATACATGGAACTCCTGCCAAAGAATATGATAAAGATAATGATCATGATGACATCGATACCACATCCGCAGTAGCAGCTGACACCCGTACAGCTACGAAATCATCTGCAGATACTCTCTTATTTCCGCTTGGGGTGAAGTGTAGTGACCGTTGCAGTTCTGATGGTTATAAGAATCGCATCACAGTGAAGTGCAATGAAAATCACAATTTTCTATCTGATACAAAAATATTTCTAGCATATAGAAACCTATTAAACCGCTATTTTACTACACGCAGGCTAACTTTATAATAATTTAGAAGTTAATGTTCAGCGAAGTCGCTTGGAGGATCCCAGTGAGCATCAAATTGCTCTTACACGTGTCATTAGAGTTGGGCATCCTAAAGGGAAATCTATTACATATCTCCCATCCGGAATGAGTAACTTTTCAACAGAGTTTAAACATCTCACATCCGGAATGATTAATTGTCCAACAGAGTCTAAATCATAATGTGACCTCCTTCGGCAGGTGTTTGCGAGAAGAAATGAACCATTCGACATCGAACAATTATACACGGATTCTGCTAAAGCATGTGGACCCGTATACTTTGATCCAACTCTCCCCTCTCCGAAGTGCTTTGTCCACACTCGATACACATAAAAGAATAAAAATGCTATACATTAATACACTGAAGAGCCAGAGAAACTGGTACAGTCGTGCTCAAAAGTATCCGAACGACATGAATTGCATTTCGCCTGATTTGCATGAAACCCACATAACGCAGCCGTCTAGCAGGTCCTCTAATCGCTCCTCGGTACAGTCGTTTGACTATTGAAAATGGTTCCAACAAGTCACCACTAGAAAACGCTGTTCTGTATCGCAATAACTCAAGATGTAAAGTAATACCACGAAACTACAAATGTCAGGAAACACCTTCCCACAGACAGGACTGTCCTTAAGGCTTGTAAGCACACATTTATTACAATAAATGACATACCTGAAATATTACCACTCTCATTACTACGTCAGATAGGTAATGCACGTAGTAAGTTGGTCGTATTCATGATTTTCTCTTCAAAGTAACATACCGTACCTACTATTTAACACAAAATGACATTAAAAATTTAAGTTATTCACGAGCAGCTAGTTTAGAATATGTATGAACTTCAAATGACATGACGAACCGTCTCGTTCTGCATATGGATTCAAACCCAGGTCATGCAGACTAAGTAAAGATTTCGTGACTGACGGAAACTAACAGTCATTCCTGACTAGGCATACAGAGAGTGATATACCTCGATTTTAGACAGTATCAGTTAGCAAATATCAACTTTAAATTACGTAACGTCAACATTTAAATGGACGGGAATTCCTACACAGCATCTATTGTCCCTGTTAACGAACTACGAGAGATGTTAAATATTGCTTCTTCACCAGTAAATTACTTGAAATGCCGTGAGGTCAAGCTTTGTGTTGGTCAGGGATTCGAACCCAGAACCTAATCGGATTGATGTCGAAGCACAATCAACTGTAACATATCGGATTTTCTCGGTAGTAGCTAGCTGTAACTGAAATGACGAGAAGAAACATTAATTTTTTCCTTCCCAGGACTCTAACCAGGCACCTATCGCTGTTACATTCTAGAGAAAACGAACGTTAAATATGGGTTTGTTACACCAGCAGCGACATGTGAGCATGTTTGAACTAGAAATAATATGACGAAGATTTCAGTGCTGACTGGGAATCGAGCCGAACGCACATCATTGTTAACTGCACACCAAGAGACGTCTGCTACCGAACTTCTCTCCACAAGCAGCCTTGAATAACATCCTTGAGCTTACAGTGATCTCTCAAATAGTTCTCTCACTAGGAGGCAAAATCGTCAGATATCATTAATGTTGACAACGGATGAAAATACATTAAAATCAAAATTATGATCCACCAGCAGATAGACGTTCTCATGCTATAGCTTGATAAGACATAATGAAAACTTTAGTTCCTGGCCAGGATTCGAACCCATTCACGCGCAGTATGTGTATACGTTCAGGAATCTGCAGTTTTGAACAAACAACAAATTGTAGTCTAGCTGTATTGTCACGAAGGCATCAAATTCCGCGTTATTGGCGGTCTCAGTTGCATTCCCAGTTCAGACCCAATTTTACCGGCCTACGGAAGCTCAAATAAAAGATGGAATAAGTGTCCTGTGACCATACATAGCGTTTGTTTCGTCACTAGAAATAAAGAACTAGTATAAGAAAAGTTACTGGTGATAGAGTTTCTAGATGTCGCCACTCCTGACTTTATTGTGGTTCAACCCAACGTCTACTTGGTAGAGAAGGAATATCATGTTTAATGTGAATTTCAGACCACAATGGCATGATACCTTCTTCACTTAGGGTAGCCAGAAGAGAATAGAATCTGTCTCCCCCTATCAAAAATTATCGGCAGAAGTTGGAATCGAACCTACACCATAAGTACATAAAACTATAACCAACCCAACAGACCATCATATCATGTTCTCTGTGGCTCATTTGTCTATCGTAACGCCGTTGCGCCACACTGGATGAGATTTCTGACACACAGGCACCCTGTAGTGGTTTGCAGCATGTTCAGTACATTCATTTACTTGGTTGACCAAATCACCCTGAACTACCTGCCCCAGCTACCCAGTGCATACAATCGACTCTGTTTTGTAATCACCGAAATACAATCACGTAACTGCCACCTACACAGAACTGCCAACAGTGTAGGATGCAGAAATTTAAATAGGAAGTGTTCCTTTCTACTTGAGCTACTCTATTGTGCTATCTGTTTGTTGAAAACATTGTGCAGTGCAAAAGAAAAGCTGTAACTGTCTGTCTCTCAGAAGTCTAGATCTGGCCATATGCAATATCTCACAGCATTGCTAAATATGGTAGTTCTGGAGGAATCGTTGGATACTTCTGGAACTGCTGTAGCTACGTGTAAGCTGGTAGCTTAACAGTAAGCGTTGCGCACCGTAGATAAGACGTCGCGAATTCGAGTGCATTCACTGCTACATTTTTTAAAACGCAATTCTGCTGGCTGCTGAAGTTATCAATATAATGGAACTTTGAACATAATTCCCGTCACTTCTCAATCCAAAACAATCTCATGTTGACAAAGTGTTAACTTTCCCAACGTAAACCGGCTCTGGCCAGTTGTTAATTGAAATGGCTCTGAGCACTATGGGACTCAACTTCTTAGGTCATCAGTCCCCTAGAACGTAGAACTACTTAAACCTAACTAACCTAAGGATATCACAAATATCCATGCCCAAGGCAGGATTCGAACCTGCGACCGTAGCGGTTGCGCGGTTCCAGACTGTAGCGCTTAGAACCGCTCGGCCACCCTGGCCGGCCCAGTTGGTAATGAAGGAACGTGATGTTTAATGCAGATTCTGGATTATAACGTCTTTCTCTTGAGTTTACCAGAGGTAAAGAAAATTTGTTTGTGCCCCTTAAAAGTAAATGCCTGAACCCACGCATTGCATCTGTGATAGTTCGTTCCACCAGACCATTGTGGCCACATTTCCCAGAGCTAGGAGTATGCTGTAACGGATGATGTGCTTAGCTTACAAACTTAGTCACAGTGGAAAAAATGCGAGTCTATTAAATGGTTAAAAAGAAGCAAGCTTCTGACGCGGACATTATGTTATTCTCATGTCAGCAGGATGTAAAGACTCTTCTTGTCATCATAGCCTCGATGTGAAGCCATTTTGAAATTTTCACTAATTCAGCAAGTTTCTTAGTTCGAGTAACCCCACTGTGAAGTGTGAAGTTACCGGATAATTCGATTATTACCGTCATTATTACTATCATTTTCTTCATACCGCTTTTGGAACACATGTGTTTGAAGATCATTTAATGCCATTTGGTTATTATAGAAGTAGTTGCCCAAGAACAGGTTCTTTCCCTGTCTACGGAATCCTTTTCATGTTGATATCAAACATCAGCAATTACTCGTAGATTACATTTAAAACTAAAGTAATTTATGATGACGTTACTTGATAACAAAAACGCGCTGCCTTTCTTCATTTACTTGCGCCTAGAAATGGCTGTCGAATAGTGCCAAACCAAAAGCCAAGGGTTCTTACTGCCTTCCGATATGCGTCGCTGTCAGTTCTTCCATATGATTTGGTCGAGGTGACCTGTTTCAAGTTGTGTATGACAGAGAATGTTTTATAAAATCAATTGTTTTCCTTTGCAATAAACAGAAAGATTTTCATTCTAAGCTATCAAAGTTCAAAATTTTTGCAATATTAGTTCAAATTTAATATTGGCTTCTGTCTTGTAGGAAAGTATTTCACAGTTGCAAAACCCGCATCTGACTCATTGACCTTACACTTAGTCGCGGGCCATAGATTCTAGCTCAGTGTGACACCAGTTTCAGTAACCTAATGTAGCGAAGACTGTTTGCCAGTGCTCTTTCTCACCGCAAAATACGCAATTCACTCATTGTTCTCCAAAAGTACACTGTAACAGTAATTTCTGTGTGTATGCAATGCATAAGGATTGTAGAATTTAGTGGTGCTCTCTCTTCCACTTCTGTATTCAATATGCATGACCTAAACGGGCCATTTATCATTACAGACATGTTTTAAGACGGAAGACTAAAGCAAACTGTGGCGTTTCGTGTATTCGAGTTATTGCATAGATTGCTGTATGTCACTTAAAACGCTCGTTGTGTGGAGCGGGGGGAAACAGTCTCCACAAACTTCCGATTTGTAAATAAGTATCACAAGGAGAGGATCTGACATGTGCGCTACCGATTTTGATCAAATATTGCATGGACGTTCTAGCTATCTGCTAGACACTCCCTAGCTTTGAAAAAATCGAGGCCAAAGCTGAAGACTGACAATCGTATTTTCAATGCTGTACTCCGAAAGAGCGTCTCCAATTAAAACATTTTATTAGTACATAGGTTCCAGCTGTTACATGGTGGTAAAGAGCAAGACTACTTATACAAAGGTCTCGGGTTCGATCCATGGTTATTCCCACGTTTTTTTGGTGCCATTTTACCTTTATTTCCCCCCGGGCAGTGTTTGTTGATGTGAAAAATGCCGAATTGCACTGTGGTCCGAATGCTACGTTAAACTTTAGGTTCCCCTTTTAACTGGCTAGGTATGCCAACCCAAAGGTCGGAGGAAAGCAACGGCATACCACCTCCAACAAGACTGTGCCTATTAAAGCACTCTGGTGTTCAAACCGATCTTCCGACTGATGACTGCTTTACTTTACTATGGGTTCCAACATTATCTTCGGGTTATTAACATGTTTGTGTTTTCATGCTGTAACTTTGATACCAGTAAACGTAAGTAACCTTGCGATGACTGTCACCATTCGAGTTGTCAAGGTGGTAGACGACGATGCTGTCGACCCCAGTTACAATCTTTGTCATGGTTATGTTCCAGTCGAATATCTCTATGTGCCTTTTCTGTGTATTTCAAGATACACTATTATACACTTGGTACGCATCCAATTTGACATCTGATAGAGCTGTATTTAGCAACATAAATTTCCGAGCAACATATCGGACGACGCGTCAGTGCAGCGAGATTTCGTTTGTGTGTTGCGCATGGTGCAAGAAATATTTGTGTTTTGCTTGCTTCTGTGATAAGTCTCACCCCACTGAATGCGAGCAAGCTCACGAATAGACTGTCAATAACTGGAATTCCACAATAACACACTTAAAAATGGTTCAAATGGCTCTGAGCACTATGGGACTTAACATATATGGTCATCAGTCCCCTAGAACTTAGAACTACTTAAACCTAACTAACTAACCTAAGGACAGCACACAACACCCAGTCATCACGAGGCAGAGAAGATCCCTGACCCCGCCGGGAATCGAACCTGGGAACCCAGGCGCGGGAAGTGAGAACACTACCGCACGACCACGAGCTGCGGACTAACACACTTAAAAGGTGTATTTTTTGCATTATGCATCCCGATGAAAATAACTGTAAATAGATTATATGCCTACTTGATTATTACTCGCACTACTAGATGCTTTCCTCAAAAAATAAAAAGAAAAAGGAAAAGAGAGACAGAGAGAGAAAACAGAAATGTATTTCAAATATCAGCTCGGTGACGCCATGTTCGTTTCGTGATGTAAAGCAAGGATATTTGATAGATAATATCTCGTTGTACTAGCAATTTGTATGGCTACAGGGTTCTTTCTTTTCTCTCTGCAAATAACCAGAACAGAATTCAGTAACAAAGTGGTAAGAACACCTATGCAGTGCGCCAATTAAACACTCAGCCTTTCTTGGTTCTTCTGTTAATCGTTGGCCGGCCGCGGTGGTCGTGCGGTTCTAGGCGCTCCAATCCGGAGCCGCGCTGCTGCTACGGTTGCAGGTTCGAATCCTGCCTCGGGCATGGATGTGTGTGATGTCCTTAGGTTAGTTAGGTTTAATTAGTTCTAAGTTCTAGGGGACTGATGACCACAGCAGTTGAGTCCCATAGTGCTCAGAGCCATTTGAACCATTTTGTTAATCGTTAAAATTGTCTGTAATGCAGTAAACATCCTTGATTACTGATTTGTTATTACTACCATTGTTATTGTTATTCGTCACCTCACAGAAGCTTTCCTCTCACTCATTGCTGCCGATGTACGTAACGAATGGATCAGGATGAATGGAATGTGGGATGTTTCGTCACGGAGAATATACACATTTACCTCTGCGTCTTGTGTTCAGGGTAATATGAAAATCTCACTAAGAGAAGACGACAACGGAATGCCGGTGATGCAGGCAATAATACCCAACTATTTCTTAACACCATGACAACAGACAAACTGGTGTCTCAGAGTATTTTGATTATAATTCGTTAGCCTTCTTACGACCTCGTTCTACTACCTCGTGGGAGCAGGCATAATATTTAGCTTTTCGAACACTGAGCAATAACACACAAAGATAGTAGATGGAAGGATACAAAGAAACAATCAGACTCATGGGTTTGGATCCAGTTCATCATTAGAAGATAAAACAAGACGGAAACATTACGAAAGCAATGAATACGCTGGTTAATATACATTATTTGTATAGATCTGAAGATGAAAAAGCGCAGATCTGCACAGTGCCCGCATCTGCACTTTAGTTTCTGTCTTAATGGGCATAATTTTTAGTTTCTTCTCTTCTGATTTTTCAAATGAATTGATTATCACGTGGCACAGAATAATTAGTTACATGCGTTTCTTATAGCTTCCATTTGCACCAACATTTTTCTACATTCACGTGCAATTCATGAAATTCTACTTGTATGATCACAATACTGCACATAGATGGAATCGATTTCGAGGTTCAAAGTGTTTGTTATCTTACTTTCCGTGACAGGTCTGCAAAGTTGATTTCCAAAGACTTTTTACTGTGCTGAAATAATCTTTTGTCACAAAGTAACAAGGTAAGTGTTTTACTCGTATATATTTTGTGGATCGTGATGGAAGATTATACACCTGAATCTTTGACACAACTGGTAGGAGAAAACGCTGCATATTAACCAAACCCTGCGCCTCCTCTGCGTATCCTCCTACGACACGAGCACGGGATTCTCCTCGCATACTGCTACAGAGCTGTTCCTAGCACAGCTGAGAATTGGCAACACTGTCACAAACATTTGACAACAATGTGACAGTGCAATCACTTCCGCGTATGGTACTGAATTGACTCGCTAAATTCACTTGATATTCCCTTTCCATTCAAATGACTCATGCTATACAATCCTCATGTAAACTAAGACACTGAGAAAGAAAATTCAAATTTTGGCTAAGGAAATACTATTCTGCACGTAAGTGACAACTCAGTGAACTAGTGAAATACTAGTGAAATAAAATACTCATCAAATAAAAACGGTTTTGTGCCTCCGTCGCTATCGAGTGAGAAACACAAATCGTGACAGATTTTATGGATCACCACTCAACAACATTAAAGCATTTTACACCGTCGAGAGTGAGGAGTGGAGCAGACGTTGTCGGCAGAAGGAGAGGCAGCGCAGTGTCTTAACACCTGCCGGTAGGCAGCGAACGGGTCCCAGAGAACTCAGACGCATGCGGTGCTCCGAGGCATGTGGTCGGCCAAGAAATCTCTCGCTAAAATATTGTTGAACCAAACTGTTATTACAAATTTGACAGAAAGCTAAATATATTAGAGATTCGCTTGAACTACACTCATAGCTTCATCACCGAGAGGAAAGGGGCGATAAAAAATTTGTCAACGTGTGCTTTCGGTTGCCAGACGTCGTACTAGCTAGTCTAGAGTTTTACCTCAACACTACAGTCGCAGTCAAGAGTGATGTACTCAGAATGCATCCAAGACTGCCTACAATGTTGCCAGATCGAACATATAGCTGGACATAGAATTCTGAGCAGAGCACGACTGTATTGTTCACCATACGTGAAGGACTCGGCGGTCAATTTTTTTGTCTAAGACTGTAACTACAACACATATTGCACGCTGAAGACCCAGGAGAATAAAAAAAAAACAAAATTAGTTTATGTGAGCAACGTTAACTATTGCGTTCGAAGTATCCATAGTATTGTATACGTGTGTGTAAACGCCTTTCAATGCCCACTCAAGGAAGACAAGGATACACAGTTCAGCTTCAATATTATAGATACACCTCAGTTTGTGGATGAACTCAGGTTGATAATCATTTTGAATATTTAGCAATTCTGCACCCATTGGTGTTAAACTCGATTTCAACCAATGATTTCCACAGCTACAGGAGCACTACTTGTGATATCATCTAGACAAAATACTTATGCAGTGGTATCAGATGAAAAGATCAACAGACACACACTGTGGGAAGTTTGTTTTACAACCTTCATACCAGGATAAAGGGTTTCTCCTATTTGAGATATCTGTGAATGTTGCTGCATAAGACAATTTAAGAAGAAACTAAATTCCTTCAGCTATGACAATGTTTAAAGAAAACGTCTTAACGGTACTAAATCGTGGTTTGTGAATCATTTACCTGCCGTACTCTGCCGCATTTCGCAGGAGGAAAAGGGGGACGAAATATCTCCCACTGGAACGTCATGTTTTGTTTAAACGATTACAAAATCAGGTAAAACGAACAGTGAGGTTGTCAGTATAAGCACTTTACTGTTGTCAGTATGATGTTGCACTGCCCAGGGCCTGCAATGATAAAGGGCCCATTTAGGTCATTCATATTGCATACAGAAGTTGAAGAGAGAGCACCACTAAATTCTACAATCCGTATGCACTGCACACAAACAGAAATTACTGTTACAGTGCACTTATGGAGCCCAATGAGTGAATTGCGTGTATTTCGGTGAGAAAGATAACTGGCAAACAGTCTTCACTACATTAGGTTACTCAAACTGATGTCACTCCGAGCTAGAATCTATGGTCTGCTACTAAGTGTAAGGTCAATGAGTCAGATGCGGGTTTTGCAACTGCGAAACACTTCCTAGATTACAGAAGCGAATATTAATTTTGAGTTGCGCGGGATTAGCCGAGCGGTCTCAGGCGCTGCAGTCATAGACTGTGCTGCTGGTCCTGGCGGAGGTTCGAGTCCACCCTCGGGCATGGGTGTGTGTGTTTGTCCTTAGGATAATTTAGGTTAAGTAGTGTGTAAGCTTAGGGACTGATGACCTTAGCAGTTAAGTCCCATTAGATTTCACACACATTTGAACATTAAATTTGAACTAATATTGTGAAAATTTTGAACTTTGATAGCTTAGAATGAAAATTCAAAAATGGTTCAAATGGTTCTGAGCACTATGCGACTTAACTTTTGAGGTCATCAGTCGCCTAAAACTTAGAACTAATTAAACCTAACTAACCTAAGGACATCACACACATCCATGCCCGGGGCAGGATTCGAACCTGCGACCATAGCGGTCGCTCGGCTCCAGATTGCAGCGCCCAGAACAGCACGGCCACTCCGGCCGGATAGAATGAAAATCTTTCTGTTTATTGCAAAGGAAAACAGTTGATTTTATAAAACATTCTCTGTCACACACAACTTGAAACAGGTCACCTCGACCAAATCATATGGAAGAACTGACAGCGACGCATATCGGAAGGCAGTAAGATCCCTTGGCTTTTGGTTTGGCACTATTCGACATCCATTTCTAGGCGCAAGTAAATGAAGAAAGGCAGCGCGTTTTTGTTATCAAGTAACGTCTCCATCAGTTACTTTAGTTTTAATGCAATCTAAAAGTAATTGCTGGTGTTTGATATTAACATGAAAAGGATTCCGTAGACAGGGAAAGAAACTGTTCTTAGGCAACTACTTCTATAATAACCAAAAGGCATTAAATGATCTTCAAGCACATGTGTTCCAGCAGCGGTATGAAGAAGATGATAGTAATAATGACGGTAATAATCGAATTATCAGGTAACTTCACACTTCACAGTGGGTTTACTCGAACTAAGAAATTTGCTGAATTAGTGAAAATTTCAAAATGGCTTCACATCGAGGCTATGATGCCCAGAAGAGGCTTTACATCCTGCTGACATGAGAATAACATAATGTCCGCGTCAGAAGCTTGCTTCTACTTAATCATTTAATAGACTCGCATTTTTTCCACCGTGTTAAGTTTGTAAGCTAAGCACATCATCCGTTACAACATACTCCTAGCTCTGGGAAATGTGGCCACAATGGTCTGGTGGAACGAACTATCACAGATGCAATGCGTGGGTTCAGGCATTTACTTTTAAGGGGCACAAACAAATTTACTTTACCTCTGGTAAACTCAAGAGATAGACGTTATAATCCAGAATCAGCATTAAACATCACGTTCCTTCATTACCAACTGGGCAGAGCCGGTTTACGTTGGAAAATGACATAGGCGGAAGTCATGGTAAACAGAAATACTGTCGCCAGTAAACTTACTTACATTAGAATATTTTATTTTATTTGATGAATCGATAGCCATTTAAAGGAACAGGGCTCTTATTTTACTTGTACTTGATTGAACTAGAGATTCTGAAAAATTTGGTGTGGACTGTGATTGGAATTCGTATCTCCTCTTTCGAGGATCTGAGTCTCTCGGAACAGTATATTTCAATCATTTCGTTCCTTTTCCCAAGACTGCAGTCTTCTCTAGGTCTCCTAGAAAGGTAAGTATGTGGGTCCGAATCCTGATCCTGTACAAAAATATTCATAATTTCATTTCAAGCCCTATCGCGTGCACACCGGCCTGCTTGTGAAAATTGACGTGCACTTTTAATGTCTGTTCATGTGTTGCCAACAACTGAAATAGGTGTCGCTATTTCTGGTCAAACACGCACACATCTTACTGTTGGTGAGTAAGCAATTGATACTTAAGCTATATTTGTGGATGATAAAGGACGGTAGGTGTGCGGTTCGACTGTCGCTCAGACACAAAAATTTGTATCCATATTTTAAATTCAAACACCTAGCAGCTGGTAAGAAAAACCGATACGCAACATTTGGTTTTACTTAATTAACAATCCGATTACGTGGTGGGTTCGTATCTCCATCGCAGAACTTCACATCATGCACTTCATCTTTAAATGCATGCACACTTTGTTACTTCTGAATGGAGGTATATCAGACATATTTCGTGGTTAGTTAACAGGGACGAAAGGGTCTTGATAGGAGTCCTGGTTTATTAGAAAAACTGTCATCTTTTATTTTCAAGTTTAGTTTTGCTTACTGATATTGGCGAAAATGTCGGTAATTCATGGCTCTTCATGGCTAGTCAGCAATATGATTAGATTAGATTAGACTAATACTTGTTCCATAGATACTGAATACGACATTTCGTAATGATGTGAAATGTGCCGTTTTAATGAAAGATTTCTTTACATACCATGATTCAATTTCTTTACAAAAATTTTTTACTCTCTCTCTCTCATTCTTTTTTATTTTTATCTATCTCTCTCCCCCACTCTCTTCTCTCTCTCACACACAGACACCCACACACACTCTTTTTTATTTTTATTTGTTTGTGTTCTCGACTATCGGCGAGGCACGAAAACGTCCATGAATGAGTTTCTTTGTCTTGTGTACATTTACGAAAAAAATATAGAAACATCTATGAGAGATACTGATTTATAACACTTAGTTTGCAGTCAGTTCTGAGTATTATTAGTAACTGCGCTCCAGTCCCTAAACCTAGTTACAGAAACGCGAATCAGACGCATTACGTATTCCAGACTGTAGCAGCCGCGTCTTTGAGACGCCAGCTATGGTCACTTCCCAGCCCGCTGTAGGATCACATCTGTACGTCTTCTCCGTGCTGGTACTGTAACTGAGATTTGGCAACAAGGCAAGGTATGTTTGGCAACTCTGTGATCAACGAGTTACTTCCTGGTGTTCAAGGAATTACGCCTCAAAGTTCACTTGACTTTTCCTGTCATTCCCATTGAATAATCTGAGTTATTATCGATTGAGGTGTGACAGAAGATTGTAAATTTATGGTTTTCAGCCCAGGAAAGTCGTTGCACGGGGAAATCGCAACTAATCTCGTCCTTTAAATAGCGGATTACGAGTTCTAGCCACTACTGGCCTCGTAAGAGAAAACGAAGATACATACTTCTTCGCTAGGTCTGTGGTAATGCGCTGAGCTATGAAAAAGCGTCTCTAATGGTTCGCAGTTCCAGTCTAGTTGACAGTAACGTTTTTACCCCTTCTGTGAAAGAGCTACAAGCAGTCAGATCAAACATCGATAAGGAAATCGCAAGAAAATACTTCCGGCTCATTTCGCAAGTGTGGAAAACTTACAATTCTGCACAACAGGTAACGCCTCTTTCCGCTGCTGACAAGCAAATTTTAGATTTCTAGGAATACATAACTTTATTTATGAAATGCCACATTTGCATACCTCTTCAGTATGACACAGCATACCAATTAAACACAGACCGAATCGAAATCGAAGTGAGTAGTATTTTAGTAATTCGTGCCGATAGAGGCACGCTCGTGTACAGATACTCAGTTTTATTAAAACAGACTTTTGTCATAAGGTTCTCGTGGGTACTTTTATTTCATTTCTTATAATACAATGCACAATTTTAGTAAGGTTTCTTGTAGTGTTGTTACAGCAATAGTAAACATGAGAGAGAAATTAATCATCAACCATATATGCGAATTCTCTTATGTTATTTATAACAGTCTGACAATGCACATGCAGTTTATTGATTACATGCATGTAGAAAACTCGTTCTGAGTAAAAGCTGTCAAACAAGCTTTGAAGAAGAAGAAAATGCTACTATCACACGACAGCTAATGTAGAAAATACTTTACTGACGTATTTTGCCACGATGTGCTCTCCCCATATATAATACAAAAGTTTCGAGATGCACCTGTTGCCTGGCCGTCTACTAAACCTGAAAAGCACAAAATGTCGCATAAGTTAGCACTTTTTCAACATGAGATTGTTTTGGGTTGAGAAGTGACGGGAATTATGTTCAAAGTTCCATTATATTGATAACTTCAGCAGCCAGCAGAATTGCGTTTTAAAAAATGTAGCAGTGAATGCACTCGAATTCGCGACGTCTTATCTACGGTGCTACCAGCTTACACGTAGCTACAGCAGTTCCAGAAGTCGACAACGACTCCACCAGAGCTACCACATTTCACAGTGCTGTGAGATAATGCATATGGCCAGATCTAGACTTCTGAGAGACAGACAGTTACAGCTTTTCTTTTGCACTGCACAACGTTTTCAAGAAACAGATAGCGCAATAGAGTAGCTCTAGTAAAAAGGAACACTTCCT
Source organism: Schistocerca piceifrons (assembly GCF_021461385.2). NCBI lineage: Eukaryota > Metazoa > Arthropoda > Insecta > Orthoptera > Acrididae > Schistocerca > Schistocerca piceifrons. The sequence goes on from NC_060149.1 coordinate 100,754,005, forward strand.
ATTTAAATTTCTGCATCCTACACTGTTGGCAGTTCTGTGTAGGTGGCAGTTACGTGATTGTATTTCGGTGATTACAAAATAGAGTCGATTGTATGCACAGGGTAGCCGAGGCAGCTAGTTCAAGGTGATTTGGTCAACCAAGTAAATGAATGTACTGAACATGCTGCAAACCACTACAGGGAGCCTGTGTGTGAAAAATCTCATCCAGTGTGGTGCAACGGCGTTACGGTAGAAAAATGAATCACAGAGAACATGATACGGTGGTCTGTTGGATTGATTAAAGTTTTATATACTTATGGTGTGAGTTCGATTCCAACTTCTGCCGATGATTTTTGATAGGGAGAGACAGATTCTGTTCTCTTCTGGTTACCCCAGGTGAAGAAGGTATCATGCCATTGTGGTCTGAAATTCACATTAAACATGATATTCCTTCTCTGCCAAGTAGACGTTAGGTTGAACCACAATAAAGTCAGGAGTGGCCACATGTAGAAATTCTATTACCAGTAACCTTTCTTATACTAGTTCTTTATTTCTAGTGACGAAACAACCGCTATGTATGGTCACAGGACACTTATTGCATTTTTTATTTGAGCTTCTGTAGGTCGATAAAATTGGTTCTGAACTGGGAATGAAGCTCATCCCGCCCATAACGCGGAATTTGATCCCTTCGTGACAACACAGCTAGACAACAATTTGTTGTTTGTTCAAAACTGCAGATTCCTGAACGTATACACATATTGCGCGTGAATGGATTCGAATCCTGGCCCGGAACTAAAGTTTTCATTATGTTTTATCAAGTTATAGCACGAGAACATCTATCTGCTGGTGGGTCATAATTTTGATTTTAATGTATTTTTATCCGTTGTCAACACTAACGATATCTAACGGTTTTGCCTCCTAGTGAGAGAGAGAACTATTTGAGAGATCACTGTAAGCTCAAGGATGTTATTCAAGGCTGCTGGTGCAGAGACGTTCGGTAGCAGACGTCTCTTTGTGTGCAGCCAACAACGGTGTGTGTTGGGCTCGATTCCCAGTCAGCACTGAAATCTTCGTCATATTATTTCTAGTTCAAACATGCTCACATGTCGCTGTGGTGTAAAAAACCCATATTTAACGTTCGTTTTCTCTAGAATGTAACAGCGATAGGTGCCTGGTTAGAGTCCTGGGAAGGAAAAAATTAATGTTTCTTCTCGTCATTTCAGTTACAGCTAGCTACTACCGAGAAAATCCGATATGTCACAGTTGACTGTGCTTCGACATCAATCCGATTAGGTTCTGGGTTTGAGTCCCTGTCCAAAACAAATCTTGACTTCACGGCATTTCAAGTAATTTACTGGTGAAGAAGCAATATTTAACATCTCTCGTAGTTCGTTAACAGGGACAATAGACGCTGTGTAGGAATTCCCGTCCATTAAAAATGTTTACGTTACGTAATTTAAAGTTGATATTTGCTAACTGATACTGTCTAAAATCGAGGTATATCACTCTCTGTATGCCTAGTCAGGAATGACTGTTAGTTTCCGATAGTCACGAAATCTTTACTTAGTCTGCATGACCTGGGTTTGAATCCATATGCAGAACGAGACGGTTCGTCATGTCATTTGAAGTTCATACATATTCTAAACTAGCTGCTCGTGAATAACTTAAATTTTTAATGTCATTTTGTGTTAAATAATAGGTACGGTATGTTACTTTGAAGAGAAAATCATGAATACGACCAACTTACTACGTGCATTACCTATCTGACGTAGTAATGAGAGTGGTAATATTTCAGGTATGTCATTTATTGTAATAAATGTGTGCTTACAAGCCTTAAGGACAGTCCTGTCTGTGAGAAGGTGTTCCCTGACATTTGTAGTATCGTGGTATTACTTTACATCTTATGTTATTGCGATACAGAACAGTGTTTTCTAGTGGTGACTTGTTGGAACCATTTTCAATAGTCAAACGACTGTACCGAGGAGCGATTAGAGGATCTGCTAGACAGCTGCGTTATGTGGGTTGCATGCGAATCAGGAGAAATACAATTCAGGTCGTTCGGATACTTTTGAGCATGACTGTACATCTGCCTAATATCGTATAGGGCCCCCGCGAGGACGCAGAAGTGCCGCAACACGACGTAGCATGGACTCGACTAATGTTTGAAGTAGTGCTGGAGGGCATTGACACCATGAATTCTGCAGGGCTGTCCATAAATACATAAGAGTACGGGGGGGTGGGGGGGGGGTGGAGATCTCTTCTGAAGGTTGCTTACCTACGTGTCACCTGTCAGAGTCATATCTAGACGTATCCAGGGATCCATATCACTCCAAGTGCACACGCCCCACACCATTATACAGCTCCTGTCAGCTTGAACAGTCCCTTGCCGACTTTCAGGGTCCATGGCTTCATAAGGTTATCTCCATACTCGTACACGTCCATGCGCTTGATACAATTTGAAGCGAGACTCGTCCGACTAGGCAACATGTTTCCAGTCATCAACAGTCCAATGTCGGTGTTGACTGGCCCTGACGAAGCGTAAAGCTTTGTCTCGTGCAGTCATCAAGGATACACGAGTGCGCCTTCGGCACCGAAAGCCCATATCGATGATTCCAGAATCTGATTTTCACTCTGCAGCGGAGTGTGGTTGGCTCTGAGCACTATAGGACTCAACATCTTAGGACATAAGTCCCCTAGAACTTAGAACTACTTAAACCTAACTAACCTAAGGACATCACACACACCCATGCCCGAGGCAGGATTCGAACCTGCGACCGTAGCAGTCCCGCGGTTCCGGACTGCAGCGCCAGAACCGCACGGCCACCGTGGCCGGCAGCGGAGTGTGCGCTGATATGAAACTTTCTGGCAGATTAAAACTGTGTGCCGGACCGAGACTCGAACTCGGGCCCATTGCCTTTCGCGGGCAAGTGCCCTACCAACTGAGCTACCCAAGCCCGACTCACGCCCCGTCCTCACAGCTTTATTTCTGCCAGTACCTCGTCTCGGGTCTAGTGTAGCAGGGGATACAACCCGTCGGCTTTGGACAATGACGTCACAAGTCGCCAGATAGCAGTTTACCATTTTCGCTTTCGCTGTTATGTTTCAGTTTCGTTTTTTTACTGATTGCTTAATAAAGTGGATCTGTTTATTCTATCTCGTGAGATTTTTTTTTTAAAAGCCAAAAAACACTTATCAGCCACTGAAGGGAGCTACAACACTAAGAAGAATCGCTTCTCGATTGGCGACTTGTGACGTCAATGTCCAAAGCCGACGGGTTGTATCCCATGCTACACTAGTCCCCTCGTCTCCTACCTTCCAAACTTTACAGAAGCTCTCCTGCGAACGCTGCAGAACTAGCACTCCTGCCAGGAAGTTTCATATCAGCGCGCACTCCGCTGCGGACTGAAAATCTCATTCTGGAAACATCCCCCAGGCTATGGCTAAGCCATGTCTCCGCCGTATCCTTTCTTCCAGGAGTGCTAGTTCTGTAAGGTTCGCAGGAGAGCTTCTGTAAAGTTTGGAAGGTAGGAGACGAGGTACTGGCAGAAGTAAAGCTGTGAGGAGGGGGCGTGAGTCGTGCTTGGGTAGCTCAGTTGGTAGAGCACTTGCCTGCGAAAGGCAAAGATCCCGAGTTCGAGTCTCGGTCTGGCAAACAGTTTTAATCTACCAGGAAGTTTCATATCGATGATGTTTCGTTGAATGGTTCGCTCTCTGACATTTGTTGATGGTCCAGCATTGACATCTGCTGCAATTTGCGGAAGGGTTGCACTTCTGTCACGCTGAATGATTCTCCTCAGTCGTCGTTGGTCCCGTTCTTGCAAGATCTTTTTTACGGCTGCAGCGATGTCGGAGATCTGATGTTTTTCTGGATTCTTGATATTCACAGTACACTCGTGAAATGGCTGTACGGGGAAATTCTCACTTCATCGCTACCTCGGAGATGCTGTGTCCCATCGCTCGTGCCCTGACTGTAACAGCACGTTCAAATTCGCTTAAATCTTGATAACCTGCCATCGTAGCAGCCGTAACCGATCTAACAACTGCGCCAAACACTTGTCTTATATGGGCGTTGCCGACCTCAGCACCGTATTCTGCCTGTTTACATATCTCCGTATTTGAATACGCGTACCTATACCAGTTTCTTTGGCGCTTCAGTGTATATGCCTACATACTTCTGATGGGGAGACTTTCTCTTGCCAGAAATCCTTCAAGAAGCGACAATTACGTGTAAGATTGTCCGTGCTGGCACTGCTGACTACAAATTACCATTGCATGTGGTCTTTCTTTATCACGAAGCAATCTTCAACGCTACTGTGTGCTTTGCTGCCTGCGTGTAACCTAAATTAACCGAAGGACAAACACGCACACCCATGCCCGAGGGAGGACTCGAACCTCCGCCGGGACCAGACGCACAGCCCATGACTGCAGCGCCTAAGACCGCTCGGCTAATCCCGCGCGGCGCATCGCCTTCGACTGCAAAGATACAAAACAATGCTGCGACGAATTCAGCGGAGCGTGCTTCTTAGGCCCACTAGTGCCATTCGCACTACACCTGTCGAGGGTGATTTTCGGGATATATCCGATGGATATCGTGGTACGTTATAGGGCAGAGTTGTATGGGTTGCGGCGTGACTAATATGATCATGTGTAGAGGTCACAGGAGCTCATATTACTAATAAACGACTCTTAAGACACTGAAAATTATATGAAAGGTTATCTGACTGGGGCAATAGAAGCACTGGAATGTAGATACAGTATATAACATATTCGCAAGCATTACGAACAGGCTCAAACAGCGCGACATTGTCCCTACTCAAGGTATGATGTACGAATTAGCAGGTCATGATTCATCTCCCAAACTTCTGCACCGAATGGGATGTAGTAACACACCAGGCTGTGAATGTGGAGAGGAAGGCTCCGCTGATTCTGTAGTTTTCAGTTGGCCCCGTTTCCATGTAGCGAGGTAATGCAGACAATTGGACTGCGACCTGCAAACAATTGCAAGTGACCGAAATTTTTGTATTACAGTTAATATATCCATAACACAGCTGCTCAACTTTCAGTGAATAAGATGAAGTCCGTGGTTTCCAAGCTGGGGGTCATTACCCTCTGAGGGGGAAAATGAAATTTTCTGAGGGGTAAAAACTAAACGATTAAATTCTGTTTAATTACGATACTAAATTATTTTCAAAGCATCAATCCTATTACCATAATTTTGTAGGACTCTAATACTGTTTATATAAGTTACCAATAATTACTTTTTCTCAATTAGTAGCATTAATGCGATGTAGGTTACAGGTTCCTCATATAGTCCACCCACTACACACTGTCCCATACAACGCTGATGATAAAAGTGAGACACATGCGTCAGGAATGGTAAACATCAAAAGAAAAGGTCTTCTCCAAATTGTAGACAGCACCTGCAGTTGTCAGAAATTGATTTGTTTCTCGCTTCAAAACAGATAAACGAATTAATTGACAGCACGGCACAGCAGTAACTATATAGGGGCTACTCAGCGCTGTACGCAGTATTATTATTATTATTATTATTAGTGGCTGTTTTCAGACTCAAAGCATTAACAGGCTGAAGACTTCCAATTTATTCCAGCTGAGAAGCAGGGAGTGCAGCAATCAAGTGATTTACGAACAGTAAGTATAGTGCACACATTTTAACTTGATTGATTTTAAATGGAGTTGCAGTGTACAGTCAAGTAAGTGCCGCAATGGAGAGAAGTAATGCAGCCGAAACATGTTTTGTAATAAGTGAATAGTTAGCTTTCTTATCTGAGAATTACTCGCGATGCACCACAAATTCCTTCGTCATTCATTCTAACACACACACACACACACACACACACACACACACACACATACGTACATACAAAAACTAAATATCATTCGTCTTTCATCATTTTAAAAATAAAGGTGCTCAAATAAAAGTCTTTCATTCTGCAGTTTAGTTAGGTGCTAAGGTTGGTGATAATGTTGGGGCGAGGGGGAGGGGGGGGGGCAACATACGGTTTGGTGGAGGGAGGGCAGGGTACTAGCTAATGTCTAATTGCATTCAGGGCTAATGGTCTAAGAAAGGTTGGGAACCACCGGATTAAGTGGACACTCAATATCAAAATAACGTCAACAGGTCACAAGAAGTTTCTTCTCCATCATGGAGAATGAGAGGCACATATACACTGGTTAGCCAAAACATTATGACCACTGCCCAACGCGACGCTGCATGCGGTCACGTGACGTGTTAACAAAAGTATACCAACGGAGCAGATACGGACGGGGGATGACCCTAGCGAAGATAAGGGCCGCAAATGGGGAAATCCACTGAGATAAGCGACTTTGACAAAGGGCAGGTTATTATTACGCAGAGTCTGTGAACGAGTATCTCAAAAGCGGCGAAGCTGGTAGAATGTGCACGTGCTACTGTCGTGAACATCTACGGAAAGAGGTAGAGGGAAAGTGAAACTACCACTAGTCGCTAAATGGTTGGACGTCGAAGACTCTTCACAGAACGTGCGCACTGAGCGAGGTGGTGCAATGGTTAGCACACTGGACTCGCATTCGGGAGGACGACGGTTCAATCCCGTCTCCAGCCATCCTGATTTAGGTTTTCCGTGATTTCCCTCAATCGTTTCAGGCAAATGCCGGGATGGTTCCTTTGAAAGGGCACGGCCGATTTCATTCCCAATCCTTCCCTAACCCGGGCTTGCGCTCCGTCTCTAATGACCTCGTTGTCGACGGGACGTTAAACACTAACCACCACCACAGAACGTGCGGTTCGGAGGCTTGTCTGCGCTATAGATAGACGGTGATCTGTGGCATCTCTGCCGAAAGAGCACAATGCTGGTGCACGCACAAGTGTTTCGGAGTACACAGTCCATTGTACATTGTTCAATATGGAGCTCCACAGCAGACCATCCCTACGTGTTCACGTGTTGACTCAACGACATCAATTACGATTTCAGTGGGCATGGGACCATCGGGATTCGACCGTCGATCAATGGAAACGTGTCGGCTCTTCGGGTGAATCACATTTTTGCTACACTTGGTCGTTGGTCGTCTCCACAAACGTTGTCGTCATCGATGTGAATGGTGGCTCGAAACGTGCAGCGCGCCAAGGAAGCAGGCTGGCGGGAGCAGTTTTATGCTATGGGAGACATTCTCCTGTGTTTGCATGGACCTGTGGTAGTAATCGAAGACACGCTGACAGCCACGAACCAGCTGTACCCCTTCATGCTTGATGTCTTCGCCGACCGCGATGTCATCTTTCAGCAGTGTAATAATTGTCCGTGTCTCGGAGCCAGAACCGTATTTGAGGAGCATTATACTGAACTCACGTTGATGTCTTGGCGACCAAATTCGCTTGATGTAAATCCTATAGAACCCATCTGGGTCGCTATCTTTCGCCATCACGGCGTACGCAAGTCAGCGGCCCGTTATTTACGCGAATTACATAAGCTGTTCGTAGACATCTAATGTCACATACCTCCAGAATCTACCAACAAACTGTCGGATCCCTGATACGCAGGATCAGTTATGTATTTCGTTCCAACGACGAACGAACAAGCTAATAAGAAACTGGTCACAATGTTTTGCCACATTAGTGCAAATATGCATACGTATATAACAAAGAAAATGGCCACCACATGGGTATGCGTAGACTTGAGGATTGCCTAGGTATGCACATTCAAATGTGGGCAATCGACACTAGCGTGTCACTAATTGGTCTAGGATCAGGTATAATTTTAGTTAGTCGGCAAGAGTTTTACCGGGGCCGTCAGTAACATATCTAGTAACATAAGCTGGAAAGCATTCACTTAGACCTTGATATAATTCATTTTATTAGATGTTGCTTTTAGTTTATTACGTTTTCAATATTGTTTTGTTTACACATTAATATTAGCTATGGTTGCTGTTAAAATAATTTATAATAATACATATAAAATAAAACATTGTGTATCACCATGAGTATTTACTATATACTATCTGGCCGGCCGGAGTGGCCGAGCGGTTCTAGGCGTTACAGTCTGGAAACGCGCGACCTCTACGATCGCAGGTTCGAATCCTGCCTCGGGCATGGATGTGTGTGATGTCCTTAGTTTAGTTAGGTTTAAGTAGTTCTAAGTTCTAGGGGACTGATGACCTCAGCTGTTAAGTCCCATAGTGCTTAGAGCCATTTGAGACACCTTTTTTTTTTTTTTTATACGATCTGTTTAGATTTTCCAGGTATTAGGTCTAAAATTCATGACAAGAAATTGAATCTGATCTGCTTGCTAATGAAGTGTGAGTTGTGGAATACATGCTCACTCCGTTCACAAATGTCTGTATTATACCAGAAACAAAAATACACTACTGGCCATTAAAATTGCTACACGAAGAAGAAATGCAGATGATAAATGGGTATTAAAAAAAAAAAAAAAAAAAAAGAAGGTTCAAATGGCTCTGAGCACTATGGGACTTAACATCTGAGGTCATCAGTCCCATAGAACTTAGAACTACTTAAAACAAACTAACCTAACGACATCACACACATCCATGCCCGAGGCAGGATTCGAACCTGCGACCGTAGCAGCCTCGCGGTTCCAGACTGACCTGGAACGGCTCGGCCACACCGGCCGGCTAAACGGGTATTCATTGGACAAATATATTATACTAGAACCGACATGTGATTACACTTTCACGCAATTTGGGTGCATAGATCCTGAGGAATCAGTACCCAGAACAACCACCTCTGGCCGTAATAACGTCCTTGACACGCCTAGGCATTGAGTCAAACAGAGCTTGGATGGTGTGTACAGGTACAGCTGTCCATGCAGCTTCACCACGATACCACAGTTCATCAAGAGTAGTGACTAGCGCATTGTGACGAGCCAGTTGCTCGGCCACCATTGACCAGACGTTTTCAGTTGGTGAGAGATCTTGAGAATGTGCTGGACAGGGCAGCAGTCGAACATTTCCTGCATCCAGAAAAGCCCGTACAGGACCTGCAACATGCGGTCGTGCATTATCCTGCTGAAATGTCGGGTTTCGCACGGATCGAATGAAGGTAAAGCCACGGGTCGTAACACATCTGAAATGTAGCGTCCACTGTTGGAAGTGCAGTCAATGCGAAGAAGAGGTGACCGACACGCGTAACCATTGGCACCGCATACCATCACGCTGGGTGATACGCCAGTATGGCGATGACGAATACACGCTTCCAATGTGCGTTCACCGCGATGTCGCCAAACACGGATGCGACCATCATGATGCTGTAAACAGAACCTGGATTCATTCGAAAAAATGACGTTTTGCCCTTCGTGCACCCAGGTTCGTCGTTGAGTACACCATCGCTCCTGTCTATGATGCAGCATCAAGGGTAACCGCAGCCATGGTCTCCGAGCTGGTAGTCCATGCTGCTGCAAACGTCGTCGAACTTTTCGTGCATATGGTTGTTGTCTTGCAAACGTCTCCATCTGTTGACTCAGGGTTCGAGACGTTGCTGCACGATCCGTTACAGCCATGCGGATAAGATGCCTGTCATCTCGGCTGCTAGTGATACGAGGTCGTTGGGATCCAGCACGGCGTTCCGTATTACCCTCCTGAACCCACCGATTCCATATTCTGCTAACAGTCATTGGATCTCGACCAACGAGAGCAGCAATGTCGCGATACGATAAACCGTAATCGCGATAGGCTACAATCCGACCTTTATCAAAGTCGGAAACGTGATGGTACGCATTTCTCCTCCTTACACGAGGTATCACAACAACGTTTCACCAGGCAACGCCAGTCAACTGCTGTTTGTGTAAGAGAAATCGTTTGGAAACTTTCCTCATGTCAACACGTTGTCGGTGTCGCCACCGGCGCCAACCTTGTGTGAATGCTCTGAAAAGCTAATTATTTGCATATCACTGCATCTTCTTCCTGTCGGTTAAATCTCGCGTCTGTAGCACGTCATCTTCGTGGTGTAGCAATTTTAATGGCCAGTAGTGTATTTTCTATCGCTCGGTTCCGAGTTTACAAGGCAAACGATGCAACTGGCAGTCCCTTCCCAAATATTCTCAATTAGGACCTCAAATGCGTCACTCCGTTTTACTGGGGATTGGCTGCGAAAAAAGAGCTATATAATGTGCCACATTTCCACCAGTCCGCTTTGCGCGTTAGTGCAAGAAATGAAAAGCGTAACAATGTTTAGAAGGCGATATTTCAAATATACAAAATTATTTAACGTAATATTTAAACTGTACAGCGTTATGGTGGACCCAAGCCCGGAAGGAGGAGGCTCAAAAGTAACAACCTCGTAAAAAAGCCAGGGCTCACCTGGTCCGGGTGATAGCATTCTGTGAGCCTCCATGCTAGGTTTACAGTGAAGACTTCAGCGGTAGTGAAGGCGGAAAAAATGGATACTGGAGCGGCGGAACATGCGGAAGAAGCAACACAAGATAAAAATCAACAACGCATCTGACTTGCAGCAAGCGGTAAAGTGGCCAGCGTCCAGAGGTGCTGCTAGAAACATATTCCTCAGAGCTAACAACCCTGAGTAGTATCTTTAGGGGACTTGTCCCCTACTCAACAAGCAATCAACAGAGGAGATGCACTTTATAGAAATAATAGTAACGTTGCACACAAATCAAGATCAAACATAGCCCTATTTAAAAGTGGCAAAGCTAACTGATGTAATGAGCAAAAGAAGACTACAGTTTTATGGCCAGTTATACCGAATGGATAGTAACAGACTAACCAAGCCGATCTTCAACTTACTAAACAGCTACAAATCCAAACCCACATGGTTCGCCGAAATTGACAAAAATATGAGAAACAAAGGAATTAGTGTGGACATAACAGATAACAGAATACTTTTTAAAGGAGCAACATAAAACGCAGGATTTCAGGAAAGAAAGAGTCTGCAAATGGAAGAAAGTGGACGCAGGAAGAAAAGGAACGACACTCTCGAAGGATGAAGGAGGTCTGAGAGCAACGAAAATTTTAAAAAAAATTGGGAGGGACTGCCAGTTGCATCGTTTGCCTTGTTAACTCGGAACCGAGCGATCGAAAATATTTTTGTATCTGGTATAATACAGACATTTGTGAACGGAGTGAGCATGTATTCCATTACCCATACTTCACTAGCCAAAGAAGCAACCCAAAGTTGATTTATCGCACCCTCCAAATGGGTTATCTGAATAATTAAATAAAACTGAACAACATGAGAAATTAACAATATGTGAGGGAACCTACTTAAGGTTCAAAATGGTTCTGAGCACTATGGGACTTAACATCTATGGTCATCAGTCCCCTAGAACTTAGAACTACTTAAACCTAACTAACCTAAGGACATCACATAACACCCAGACATCACGAGGCAGAGAAAATCCCTGACCCCGCCGGGAATCGAACCCGGGAACCCGGGCGCGGGAAGCGAGAACGCTAACGCACGACCACGAGCTGCGGACACCTACTTAAGGGACCTGTTCAATGAGATGTTAAAAATTAAAGAAAGAAAGAAGGAAGGAAGGAAAAACAAGGTAAATATTAACAGACTTCTCTGGAAAAGGCTCATATTATAGTACCATAGGGAGATAGTTACCATTAAATAAGTTGTCTTTCATTTACAAACTGATAAATGGTTCCACGAGAATCGTATATCCATATCACAGTCGTTACAAAAACCGTAATATGTCACTTATTATAGTAAGTAGGCAATTGCACAGTTAGTGACGCGTGTATTTTTGGTGGTGTGTAATTGTTAACTTTCATAAATTACAATATTTATAGCCAATTCCTACAACAGATGAATATTCAAACAAGAACACAATCAAAGAATAGGTCTACACGACTTAGTACATACTTGAGTGCACAGTTATCTTACCTTGTAAATATTTTGTGAGTATTCAAATCCAGAAAGCTTAAGAATGTAATTTTTAGTCACAAGTGTATTATGTGATGAAATTGCTGTGTGTAGCCATCCATTATCATGAAGAAATATCATAACTTCACATAACTGAATCATGAAACTCTTCTTCTGCACTGGTGTGAAAATGACTTTCTGTAAAAGTAGCATGTGATAAATGACAAAGAAGAAAACCATTTGCGCTTTTGCGTAGGCTTTTCTGAGAATAGGCAAGTAGAAATTGATATTTAAGGGTATATTTCCAACCTTTTCGTGAATTAAATTATACAGTGAGTCCAATACGTCTTCAAACACCATTACAACATGATATCCTTCCATATGTAGTAGACCCATAAGTAAAAGGATGTTAGTGTGACGAATTTCTCTGGAAAAAATTTTTCATTTTATTTTTCATATTAATTAATGCAGAACACGTACCAAGTAAAACTGACAATAGTTGCTTTATCAGCCACTAAATATAATACTGTACTAACATTATTGCAACATTTCAGGAACTAGTACTCAGGTATTTCTTTTGTAAAGCCAGTAACAAAGACATTTTTGAGATCAACACTCTTAATATTTCACAATAAAATCCAAAAATTTTATTAAAATTACAGTTCACAATGAAGATAAGATAGAATGATCATATTTAATGATATATGTTACAGTAATTCACAATTATTCAGTGGTAATTTAAATGTAGTGCTCTTTTGGGAGAGGAAACGGGAAAGCAACGTGAAAAGAAATACTGAGAATGACATGCTAAGTGTCAAGAGTGTTAAATGACAGAACTAAAGAAGCAGCCGCCCAATCTAGAGTTACTTGGTTAGTTGCGTGTTTCATGGATGATTTGCACAATTGCTCATAATATAATGTGGCTAAAATACTGCGCTGAGCAGGCAAGTATACAAACAGTTAGACAGTCTGAATCACTGTCAGTTACTTGAACAAGTGATGATGATGATTTTTGGGTGAGGGGGCTAAACAGCAAGGCTTATTGAAGAATGCAATTGTGTAAAACCTCTAGCATGACTGTGAACTCTCAAATTAATAACTATAATGCTAATTCCACAACTAAATTGTTGTATAACTGTACAATACACATACAGCATGATAAGCAGGTAGTTAACGTTTCATCCTAGGCCTAAATGAGAGAACGAAGAAGTACCATTTTAAGGAAAAGAAGATAACACACAATGTTTATATCAGCTGTGACAATATTATTTTCACGTTTAAAATGTCCACACAAACGCGGTCACACACACACACACACACACACATACACACACACAAAGAGAAAGGGAATATGGTGAAAAACAAAGAGATTAGACTTCAACAGATGGAGGACTTTAGGGAAGTAAATTGGTGAACTGAAATGCTCGTCCCAACATCTTCATCACAACCAATCGTACACTAGAGCTCACAATGTGGACAAAGATCTTTTCTTGCAAATAAGTAACTTAGCCTACATTATCTAAATTAAAGATTTTTTATTTTAATCAAAGAATATTTTATGGAAAAGCACCATACGTCTGCAATGATTTATTCTGCCAGTCACGTAATGTTAAGTTCTTTTATCAGGAAACTTTTGCTACAATTACAATTACACCAAAACTGCGACTGTGTCAAAAATTTTTCATTAAATATACATTTCAGTCACGCGATCTCGGATAATTGTAGAAACGTGTTTTCTCTCCCAAACTGTAAAGACTACAAGGTAAGTTTAGGAGCTGTCGGAAAGCAATCGCTGCATAAATCACGAGTCTATCGTTAATGTTGTAATGTAAAGATATGTTTGCAGAAATGTTCATATTACCTCAATAAGTGAAATACTTACGTTAAGATATCTACCTCTCGCAGCGCAGTTTCGCTGTTATGCCCATCGCTGCGAGTTTTAATAGTGACGAACGTATGTCCGACACAAACCCTGTGTAATGCCACGTTGCCTTGTTGCAGGCAGTGCCATACGTCACGCTTGGGAAGCATCGTAGACTCCAAAATAGGTATGCCCATGTACCTCCCGCTAGCGAATATGTCCTTGTGACAAACCTAGAAACAAAATAAGTGTGCATGAAGATATGAAATGACGCTATTACCGACATAAACGTCACCACAATTTAAAATTACTTCTGATAAGCGATAGCATAACAGTGCCACCGTACAAAACATTAGTCAACGCCTTAAAATAAACACACTGGTGACAGTGGAACGCTGTGTAAGGTGTAGAACCAGTACCAGGTGGTCATGCGACGAGAAAGACAGCCCGCAGTGCTACGTCACGAGGATAGGTCTCGCTCGCTCCACCACCAGATCAGCTGACGAACTCCGTTTTTAAACCTGTTAACACTTAAATGGGTATTCACGTACAAACGAGAATTGCATATTCTACTGGAATCCGCTGTTATGGACTCTCACAATTTACTACAACGATCGGTTGTCCATAGGACTACTATCAGGTTGTTGCATAAGTTCGTAGCGTCTTTCCGTAAGTTCACAACAGATACACGTAACAGAGACTTTAATCATCAGTAATACACTACTGGCCATTAAAATTGATAAACCAAGAAGAAATGCAGATGATAAACGGGTATTCATTGGACAAATATATTATACTAGAACTGACGTGTGATTACATTTTCACGCAATTTGGGTGCATACATCCTGAGACATCAGTACCCAGAACAACCACCTCTAGCTGTAATAAAGGCCTTGATACGCCTGGGCGTTGAGTCAAACAGAGCTTGGATGGCGTGGACGGGTATAGCTGCCCATGCAGCTTCAACACGATACTACAGTTCATCAAGAGTAGTGACTGGCGTATTGTGACGAGCCAGTTGCTCGGCCACCATTGACCAGGCGTTTTCAATTGGTGCAACATGCGGTCGTGCATTATCCTACTGAAATGTAGGGTTTCGCAGGGATCGAATGAAGGGTAGAGCCACGGGTCGTAACACATCTGAAATGTAACGCCCACGGTTCAAAGCGCCGTCAATGTGAACAAGAGGTGACCGAGACGTGTAACCAATGGCACCCCATACCATAACGGCGGGTGATACGCCAGTATGGCGATGACAAATACACGCTTCCCATGTGCCTTCACCGCGATGTCGCCAAACACAGATGTGACCATCATGATGCTGTAAACAGAACCTGGATTCATCCGAAAAAATGACGTTTTGCCATTCGTGCACCCAGGTTCGTCGTTGAGTACACCATCGCAGGCGCTCCTGTCTGTGATGCAGCGTCAAGGGCAGCCGCAGCCATGGTCTCCGAGTTGATAGTCCGTGCTGCTGCAAACGTCGTCAAACTGTTCGTGCAGATGGTTGTTGTCTTGCAAACGTCCCCATCTGTTGACTCAGGAATCGAGACGTGGCTGCACGATCCGTTACAGCCATGCGGATAAGATGCCTGTCATCTCGACTGCTAGTGATTCGAGGCCGTTGAGATCCAGCACGGCGTTCCGTATTATCCTCCTGAACCCACCGATTCCATATTCTGCTAACAGTCATTGGATCTCGACCAAAGCGAGCAGCAATGTCGCGATACGATAAACCGTAATCGCGATAGGCTACAATCCGACCTTTATCAAAGTCGGAAACGTGATGGTACGCATTTCTCCTCCTTACACGAGGTATCACAACAACGTTTCACCAGGAACGCCGGTCAACTGCTGTTTCTGTATGAGAAATCGGTTGGAAACTTTCCTCATGTCAGCACGTTGTAGGTGTCGCCACCGGCGCCAACCTTGTGTGAATGCTCTGAAAAGCTAATCATTTGCATATCACAACATCTTCTTCCTGTCGGTTAAATTTCGCGTCTGTAACACGTCATCTTCGTGGTGTAGCAATTTTAATGGCCAGTAGTGTAAATTCTCCTTCACTATTTATAACACTCTGACAACGCTTGGGTAAATTTTCGATTCCGCGACTGTAGAAATCACTTGGTTTGAAGTGGAGAACTCGTCGAGGCATGTTCGGAGCGTATTTTCATACGGAGCAGAAGTTCCTTGAAGGTTGTTCGATAGAAGGCGGAAAAGGTTAAAAGCTGAGGACGTACTATCAGGTGAATAAGGTGGGTGAGGAATGACTTCCCAATCCGGCTCCTGTATAATGGTTTTTGTCAGTCCTGTAGAATGCGGGCGGGCTTAGCACCACTTCAGGCAGTGTTCCTGGTCGTTGTTGTGGGATCTCGTCTGCAAGACGCCTCATTTGACAATAAATGTCAGCAGTGATAGTTACACCTCGGAGAAGCAATTCGTAATACACCACACTGTTGCTAGTCCACCAGATGCATAACATTATCTTTTGTGACTTTGCGAAGGTCTTTGTACGAGGAGTTGCTGCTTTGTTTGGGCTAAACCATTCCTTGTTTCCATTATGTTAGCACCAAGCAGTAAAAGTATAGGTTAGGAATGGTCAGTGTGGAGCTGAACGTATGGTACCCACTGCTTTTTGTGCTTTCGGCTTACAGCATGTGGTATCCATACACCAGATTTTTGCATGCAAATGTAACACGATGGTGGAATGATCACAGTTCATCACATCTGCCAGTTTTCGAGTACATTGACATGAATCATTGTGGATTAATGCGTTTTAATATTCGTCACGAAACTCCAAAGGTTTGTGGTGAGTCATTAATTTCAAAACGATCTTCCTTAAAACGTAAAACCATTTTCTTGCCGTACTGTGTCCAGTGGTAATACACGACGCAAATATTTCTGGCTGCCTCCACTCCTGTCACCCCTCTACTAAACTCGGAGAGAATGTGTTGGAAATGTTCCGATTTCTCCACTTCTTAGGCGGTTTTCCACATCCCACTAGGTGAATACAGGGCTGGTCCCCACGTCCCGCCTCAGTTACACGGCTCGCAGAAATCTGAAGACATTCGCACTCTTTCGTGGATTACACTGGGCACAGACAGTTGGTGACCACTAATTCCGTCCCGGGGGGTACGGGATGGCGGCAGGAAGGGCATCCGGCCACCCCTTCAATTAACCTCGCCAAATCCGATTAACCATGCTGACCCTGCGTCCTTTCGGGAAACGGCACGAGCCAAAGAAAGAAAGAAAGAAAGTTCCGATTTCTCCACTTGTCACTCCATTTTCTAACGTCCACAGCTCCACTCACTATCTCCAAATGACAATACGTAAACTGAAAGAGCAACAATGAACTACAAATAATAAATTACAATCGATAAACAAACCCATAGCAACTGGAATACCAATATGCAGCCGGCCGCGGTGGCCGTGCGGTTCTGGCGCTGCAGTCCGGAACCGCGGGACTGCAACGGTCGCAGGTTCGAATCCTGCCTCGGGCATGGGTGTGTGTGATGTCCTTAGGTTAGTTAGGTTTAAGTAGTTCTAAGTTCTAGGGGACTTATGACCTAAGAGGTTGAGTCCCATAGCGCTCAGAGCCATTTGAACCAATATGCAAAACAAAAACGCTACGAATTTATGCACACCAATCTAACAATTTGATACGGCTGCACCAGGTACAGCAAAACAAAAATGATGCCGAAATGATTATCGCTTGCGTGAGGCGCTACATCCTCAATGAAATGTTAAGCAGAAGAGAATGAATGCTATAAACAAGGCGTTGTACCATTTATGTCAAGCGTAGATATTAAATTACAGCATACTGCAAAGTTATGTGTTTCGTTTTAGTACTGGTAATTAGTAAGACTCCACAATAGCGGATTCCAGTATACGATACAGTTCTCGTTTAGACGTAAATACCCAATTACGAGTTAACAGGGCAAGAAACGCAGTTCGTCTCCGGAGCTGAACGAGCGAGCAAGCTGAGCCCCACCCTCGTGACGCACGCGCCGCGGCCTGTCTTTCTCGTGGGCCCCATGCCAGTGAAGTAGTGTTTATGTGCCAGTCGGCAGTATGGAATCAGCACAGTAATATGGGCAGACGTAGAAATCTGACAGAATAGCTGAAACGAGCAACTGAGTTTGCACGTACGCACCTCCACACTGCGAAGTAAGGGGACCTGGACGTCATGGCGTATAGATTATTTATTTATTTATTTATTTATTTATGCATTTATTTTACCTGGCAAGATTAGGGCCTTCAGGCCCTCTCTTACACCTAACCAGGCATACTCAGATTCAACAAATTTCAGTTTCTACAGAACATTAAGGACATATAACATGTTATACAGTATTAATGTTAAAGAAAAAAAATAGAGATTATAAAAGTAGTACAACGATAATTATAACAATAAAAAATAATTATAACAATAAAGAATAATAATAATAATAATAATAATAATAATAGTAATAATGACTATGTATATGAAAGTAAACATATTTTTCTTTTATGATTGTCAGTCCTATTGCTAGTTGGGAATTTTCTCGTTATATTCTTGCAGCTTGTGAGTTATTCTCATCAAGCAGAGACATAAGACGATCGAATGGGGTAAAAGAGATATAGAAGAGGTAGATCGGTTAGAGGAAGAGAAATAGAATGGTAAAATTCGAAGCTATGATGGAGAGGAGAAAGAAAAAGATGAGAGGAGCACAACAATGGTGGCTATACCGTCCCTAATATGTAAGTCTTGAGTTCCCTCTTGAATGTTGAGTGGTTCTGGATAAGACGCAGATCACAGGGGAGCGCGTTCCATAGTCGTATGGCTGAGATGGAGAATGACACGGAGAAAGATTTTGTGTTATGTAAAGGTACAGCCAATATGCTAGACGTATCCGATCTGGTATTGCGGTTGTGGAATGATGATAGGTGTTTAATGTGAGAAGATAAGTATTGGGGGCACCAGTGGCTAAGAAATCGATGAAGTAAGCACATCGTGTGGAGATCGCGTGCCGTATGTGGGCATATCCAACCTAGCCGGGAGTATGAAGGACTGATATGATCATACAACCGTATATTGCATACGTATCTAACGCAAGCATTCATCACTAGCTCGAGGCATCTCGAATTTTCACTATTTGTGCCGTGTTGAACTACATCACAGTAGTAAAGATTAGGCAAGACTAGTGTTTGGACTAATTTTTGTTTAACATGGGTTGGAAATATTTTTCTAAATTTTTGAATTGCATGTAGGGAGGAGAGCGATTTCCGGCAAGCTGTGACTGTTTGTTCTTCCCAGTTTAGGTGTTCATCCAAGATTATTCCAAGGTCTTTTACTGTTTTTTGGTATGGTAGTTGGGTACCATTGAGGAGTATTTGAGGGACTGTTTCGCGAAAGTACCGACTGATTAACTTTGGATGAGATATAAGTATGACCTGGGATTTCTTGGGGTTTAGTTTCAGACCTAGGTTCTGTGCCCATCGAGAAACAGAGCAAAGATCTGCGTTCATACTCGCTACTGCGTCAGCAATGTTCTTGGGGCTTGCACTTATGTACAGTTGGATGTCGTCGGCATATAGATGGTAGTTGCAGGAGTGAATCACTGAAGAAATATCATTAACGTACAGTGAGAAGAGTAATGGACCAAGGACGGAGCCTTGGGGAACTCCAGAGCGCACGTTTTTCCATGATGACTTTTCCGACCCACAAATGACTTGTTGACTTCTGTTTTTGAGGTAGCTGTCGAACCAGTGTATTGCGCTGTTTGAGAAATTCAGCTGCTTCATTTTAATTAGTAATATATCAAAGTCAACTGTATCAAAAGCCTTGCTAAAGTCAAGCAGTGTTAGGATGGTAGCTTCACGTCTGTCCATAACATGTTTAATGTCATCAGTTACTTTGATTAATGCAGTTGCTGTACTATGGTGCTTTCGAAAGCCTGACTGATATTTGTCGTGGATGTTATGAGTTTTGAGGTAATGCGTCAGCTGTTCATGGACGATGTATTCTAGGGCTTTAGATATTGCAGGAAGTATGCTGATCGGCCTGTAGTCACCTGGCGACTTAGGGTTGTCAGTCTTGGGTATGGGTTGAATTAAACTTTGCTTCCACTCAGTAGGATATGTACTACTGACAAGAGACAGGTTGATGATGTCTGTGATAACTGGAGTAATAGTGTTTACGACGTTCTTAATCATGCCAATGCTCACTCCATCATTTCCTACTGCCTCGGAAGAGATGCCCATAATTGCCTTGTGTACTGTGCCGGTAGTGACATGTTTTAGGAAAAACTTGTCTCTCGAGAGATTGATATCTTGGGGCTGGTAATTTGTCGCTGCGTGGCAGTTTACAGCTGTTGAGAAGAAATCGTTTAATTCTTCTGCAGACGCTTGATAAACAGCGTCAGATCTTCGCTTCCCTATACCGAAACTGCGCAGCTTTTTCCACAGTGCAGCAGGTTTTGATATGTCGCATACGACAGAGCGGGCATGTCTGATTTTGGCATTCCTCCCGCTTTGCTTAGTTCTATTTCGGAGTTTCCTATAAGCTTCGTACGCCTCGGGAGTTGGGTTACGCTTGAAGGCCCTATGTGCAGCATCACGTTTATTCATTAACTGGCGTAATGCAGTGGTGAGCCACGGAGCGGGAGCTCTCTTTACCTTGACAGTGCGTTGAGGAGCATGTTTATCATACAGTGCAATAATTTTGCGACATAATTCCCGAATTTTTCCGTCTAAAGTCGGTTCATTGCTCATATCATGCCAAGGGATGTCTGAGCAATCCTTTTGAAGAGCGTCATGGTTAACATTTTTTAGGTTTCTGTAGGTTACCAGGTGAGATTTTTCTTTGGTAGTATGTACTGAGTAATTTAAGAATATCACGTCATGAGCAGAGAGTCCTGGAGCGGATGTCTGATTGGCGCGAATTATTTTATCTGGTCGCTTTGTTGCTATTATATCTATGAGTGTATGGCTGTGTGGCGTGTGATGAGTTGGGTCCAGCGGTGTTAAACTCATATCATTTTGAAATTTAATAACTCAACAACTTTAATAGATATTAGAATGAAACTTTAAAAAAACAATTAGCATATTTTGACCTCTATTTCAAAAAAAAAAAAACTGTAGAATGCATAGTGGAATGAATATTGATGTTTTTCTCACGTATTGAATTGGTTCAAATGGCTCTGAGCACTATGCGACTCAACTGCAGAGGTCATCAGTCGCCTAGAACTTAGAACTAATTAAACCTAACTAACCTAAGGACATCACACACATCCATGCCCGAGGCAGGATTCGAACCTGTGACCGTAGCGGTCGCTCGGCTCCAGACTGTAGCGCCCAGAACCGCACGGCCACTCCGACCGGCCGTATTGAATTACGTGTAATTTTTATTTTAGGTACACTGTACTTGCACACTGTTCAAAATAAAAGAATATTATTCTTTAACTGTTAAATGACATGCTACAGCTTAAAATATGTAATACGCTGTTGAATAATTGGGCTCACTGTATAGGCAAGGACTATATTATTATTCATGCAACATTTTGTTGTTGTTGCTTTAATATTGGATGAGATGATGATATCTAAGTATGCAAAAACATTGACTACGGGAAATAAAAACTAAAGATCTGCATGTCATTTTCTTCTCAAAGGCAACGCGTCAAAACACTCCAGCTCCACAATCCTGTTGATTCTTAACGTCCTTCTCATCTTCTTTACTTTTCTTTCTTTTCTTTGTTATTCTGGCCTCCTTTACCATGCTTTCAGCATCTTTTTAGCTTCACCGACACGTCGCCTCTCCTACTTTTCATGGCGTCCCCAGTTTTGATGCCTAATTTGCTCGTGGTTTTTAATGTACTTGTTATGTCATCATTAAAACACAATACGGCGTCCATCATACCAATATGAAAAGCTGACATTCCATCTAAAACAGTTTACGACACAAACGTGCGCGAAGACTGTATCTACTTCTGTCGACAGAAAGATCGATTTCAATTAATCCATATTCAAGGTACAGTCGATATGTTCTACAAAGTTATTACACGAACAAGTTGCTATGGCGCCAAAATTATTGACGAGACACTGTAGGCAAGGTTTTGTTTTTGACAGTAGTGTGACAGCTAGCCACTCACGCGCCGCATCTGCTTTAGAAAGGCATTTAAACGTGAAAATCGTGGGGTACTATACAGGGTGGTCCATTGATAGTGACTGGGCCAAATATCTCAGGAAATAAGCATCAAACGAAAAAACTATAAACAACGAAACTCGTCTAGCTTGAAGGAGGAAAATAGATGGCGCTATGGTTGGCTAGCTAGACGGCGCTGCCACAGGTCAAACGGATATCAACTGCGTTTTTTAAAATAGGAACCCCCATTTTTTATTACATATTCGTGTAGTACGTAAAGAAATATGAATGTTTTAATTGGACCACTTTTTTCGCTTTGTGATAGATGACGCTGTAATAGTCACAAACGTATAAGTACGTGGTATCACGTAACATTCCGCCAGTGCGGACGCTATTTGCTTCGTGATACATTACCCGTGTTAAAATGGCCCGTTTACCAATTGCGGAAAAGGTCGATATCGTGTTGATGTATGGCTATTGTGATCAAAATGCACAACGGGCGTGTGCTATGTATGCTGCTCGGTATCCTGGACGACATCATCCAAGTGTCTGGACCGTTCGCCGAATAGTTACCTTATTTAAGGAAACAGGAAGCGTTCAGCCACACACATGTGAAACGTCAGCCACGACCTGCAACAAATGATGATGCCCAATTGGGTGTTTTAGCTGCTGTCGTGGCTAATCCGCACATCAGTAGAAGACAAATTGCGCGAGAATCGGGAATCTCAAAAACGTCCTTGCTGAGAATGCTACATCAACATCGATTGCACCCATAGCGTATTTCTATGCACCAGGAATTGCATGGTGACGACTTTGAACGTCGTGTACAGTTCTGCCGGTGGGCAGAAGAGAAATTACGGGACGATGACAGATTTTTTGCACGCTTTCTATTTAGTAACGTAAACCGGCATATTATGCACTACTGGACAACGGAAAATCCACGATGGCTGCGACAAGTGGAACATCAGCGACCTTGGCGGTTTAATGTATGGTGCGGCATTATGGGAGGAAGGATAATTGGCCCCCATTTTATTGATGGCAATCTAAATGGTGCAATGTATGCTGATCTCCTAGTAATGTTCTACCGATGTTACTACAAGCTGTTTCACTGCATGACAGAATGGCGATGTACTTCCAACATGATGGTTGTCCGGCACATAGCTCGCGTGCGGTTGAAGCGGTATTGAATAGCATATTTCATGACAGGTGGATTGGTCGTCGAAGTACCGTACCATGGCCCGCACGTTCACCGGATCTGACGTCCCCGGATTTCTTTCTGTGGGGAAAGTTTAAGGATATTTGCTATCGTGATCCACCGACAACGCCTGACAACATGCGTCAGCGCATTTTTAATGCATGTGCGAACATTACGGAGAGCGAACTACTCGCTGTTGAGAGGAATGTCGTTACAAGTATTGCCAAATGCATTGAGGTTGACGGGCATCATTTTGAGCATTTACTGCATTAATGTGGTATTTACAGGTAATCGCGCTGAAACATCATGCGTTCTCAGAAATGATAAGTTCACAAAGGTACATGTATCACATTGGAACAACCGAAATAAAACGTTCAAACGTAGCTATGTTCTGTATTTTAATTTAAAAAACCTACCTGTTACCAATTGTTCGTCTAAAATTGTGAGCCATATGTTTGTGACTATTATAGCGCCATCTATCACAAAGCGAAAAAAGTGGTCCAACTAAAACATTCATATTTCTTTACGTACTAGACGAATATGTAATAAAAAATGGGGGTTCCTATTTAAAAAAAACGCAGTGGATATCCGTCTGACCTACGGCAGCGCCATCTAGCGAGCCAATCATAGCGCCACCTGGTTTACCCCTTCAAGCTAGACAAGTTTCGTTCTTTGTAGTTTTTTCGTTTGACGCTTATTTCGTGAGATATTTGGCCCGGTCACGATCAATGGACCACCCTGTATATACGCATAATCAGGAAAAAAATTACAGAATTTTATCAAATAAAAAAATTCCATTTTTCGGATCCTCATAACACCCAGGTCCCCTTAAGTTATCCGTTTATCAATTTGGACTGTGCAACGTATCTATAAGGAATGGTGTACCACTTGTAGACACGTAAAACAGCAGTTGTAAAAAGATCTTAGCTAACAGTGGCTGGAGACGAAAGTTACGCCTTGCCAATGACAGTCGGTTTCAAATCCGACAGCATTTGCTACTGGCAGTGAGCGCAGGTCCATCTCAACCACTTTCCTAGCTAATATTTCAAAGTGGACTACATACAATGGACATTTCGAGACAGCTACTTTCCGAAAAGCCATTGCCCTCAGCAGCGCATAAAGCTGCATTCCTTCGGTGGTCTAAACAACACAGAAACTGGACGGTAGCTGATTTGAGTCACATAGTGAGGTCCAATAAGACGCCATTTTGCCTCTTTTCAAATTATGCAAGGCGTCTACTGCACTGACCGCCCATTGGAGTGTTTAATCTGCAAAGCGTGGAGGATGTACATCAGGCCGAGGGTTATTCTGCGATATTTTGTGGGTGTTTTTCGTACCATGGCTTGGGGTCACTCATTCAAGCTACCCACAGCATACATGAGGATGTTTTACTTCAACGTTCTCTGTGGCCAAATGCTGCCTTTTATTTTACATGGTGATGAATATGCTATGGATACTCCCATATTCCGAGACGACATGACTGCATTCACAGGGCAGCAGGCATACATTCCTGGTTAGATTACCATTCGGACACCCTCCTGCACCTCGACTGGTCCGCAAAACCCATAGAAGATGTCTGGGCTATTTCGAACAGCGAGTGAAACGTAGCAGTAAACATACCCGCTATTTGATGGTTCTGTAGAATGTAATAACCAACGACGATTGGCTTCAGCTACATTTGGCATATCTGAAGAACTTTGTGAACTCTGTTCCTCTCCAAAACGATGACACTGTCGAGGCTGGAGGCGGTGTTAAACATTTTAAGTGGTGTCTCATATGTGTGACTAATTTTTTCTCCAGTGTGATTATATAAGTTGTTTCAGGGTCCACTGGAGAATGTTACACGGATGATGAAAAAGTTACATTGTACCAAAATTACACCAGGAGTCTCTGTCGGCGAAACACCCACTCAAAAGTTATAAGGGAGAGTAGTCAGCTTAACTGTCGAAAAACTACTCAAGCAAACAGCTGGAGAGTAGGCAAACCACGTAGACGAACGAGGTACAGCAGCAAGGAAAACACGCCATCAGATGCGATCTTGATAATCTGTTAAATGGGCCGTAACATTTTTTTACCAATGCCCACTGCTAGACTGAAATCTGTCTGATGGCGTTGCAAGCACGTGACGTGGTAAGGAAAGTATACGGCTTGCCAAAACTTAAGTACGAGATACATAAAGTAACATAACGTATTGCCGGCCGGGATGGCCAAGCGGTTCTAGGCGCTTCAGTCTGGAACCGCGCGACCGCTACGGTCGCAGGTTCGAATACTGCCTCGGGCATGGATGTGTGTGATGTCCTTAGGTTAGCTAGGTTTAAGTAGTTCTAAGTTCTAGGGGACTGATGATCTCAGAAGTTAAGTCCCATAGTGCTCAGAGTCATTTGAACCATTTTTGAACATGTATTAACACTCAGTGGAAACGAATAGAAGTCCTGGAGCGTGTTGCCACAGAACTCCTAGTTGTTCACAGAAATCTGGCCGTCAAATGGCATGAGGTCGGCGTGACTACTGCGCTGGCGCTGGCCCCACAACAAGAGGTAGCTGAAAGAACGGGAAAAGACAATGTGTGTCAATCAGCGAGCAGTTATGATGCACTGCGGTGGTGTTTTACGTTATAACACGGCTCGGAGACAACACGGTCATCCAAAAACGATATTAATTACTCCACATTAAGGTTATCTTAAACACAAAAAGGGACACACAGCCAGCCAGCCAGTGATATAAAATGTCTGACAGACAGCAAAGTAAAATTCGAAAACAAACTGAAAAAAATTCTCGTTGACAACTCTTTCTATTCCGCAGAAGAATTTCTATTATTGTAATGTGTCAGATGTGAGGGGTGGGGTGGGATGGTAGGGATTCCTAACTCACGCCTGTATATAAAAAAACTAATAAATTTTCAGCATGTAGCCATATTTACACATTAATTTGTGATGTGAATGTAAAATGTCTCGTTCCATATCATTGCGATTTATCGTACAAATGGTCCATGGAATATGAATCTAACTAATAGTTCACTTTCTATAATATTGCCTTCAAGTTAATTTTCGCTGTGCAGTCCCTTTACGCAATCCTTCCGCCTTCCACCTTTCGCTTCTTCACTTATTTCTGGTTTTCCGTCTGAGCTCTTGTTCTCCTAAGAGTTCTTTCGTTTTCCTGCAGGTGATATGTACCTTTGCCTTAGTTACACATGGTTCTATAGACTTATATTTTTCCTCTAGCCATTCCTGCTTAGCCATTTGTACTTTCTGTCAATCTCATTTTTAAACGTTTGTAATCCCTTTCGCCAGCTTCGTTTGCCCCATTTTTATATTTTCTCCTTTTATCAATTAAATTCAACATCACTATGATATTCAAGGATTTCTACTAGGCCTTGTTATTGTACCCATTTGATCCTCTTCTGCCTTCACTATTTCGTCTACCAAAGCTACCCATTCAACTTCTATTGCTTCAGTCAATCGTTACCTAATGCTCCCTTTTATGCTCTCAACAACCTCTGGTTCATCCGACATATCCTGCACCCATCTCCTCAATTTGATACCTTTCTGCAAATTATTCAGTGGTAATATACATTTCATAACGAATAAATTATGGACAGAGTCCACGTGTGCCGCAGGAGATGTCTTACAACTCAAAATCTGGTTCCGAAAACTCTGTTTTGCCATTGTATAATAAATCTGAAACCCTAAAGTCTCTCCAGCTCTCTTCCACGTATACAATGTCCTTTCATAATTCTCAAACCAGGCGCAGCGATGATTAAATTACACCGTGTGCAAAATTCTGCCAGATGGCTTCTCCTTAATTCCTCTCCTTTCCTTGCTCTTTCTACTACCGAATTCATCACCCATCACATTTAAATTTTCCTCTCTCTTAATTATCTGAACAATTTCTTTTCTCTCACCTTACAGTCTTTCAATCTCTTCATCATCTGCAGCGCTAGTTGGCATATTAAATTGCACTACAGTGGTGGTTGTTGACTTCGCGTCTACTTTGTCTACGATAATGCGATCACTATGCTGCTCTTAATATCTTATCCGCATTCCCATTTTCTTATTCATTGTTACAGCTACTACAGCATTACTCCTCTTTGATTTTGTGTTTCTAACACTGTACCCCCCACGAACCATGGACCTTGCCGTTGGTGGGGAGGCTTGCGTGCCTCAGCGATACAGATAGCCGTACCGTAGGTGCAACCACAACGGAGGGGTATCTGTTGAGAGGCCAGACAAACGTGTGGTTCCTGAAGAGGGGCAGCAGCCTTTTCAGTAGTTGCAGGGGTAGACAGTCTGGATGATTGACTGACCTGGCCTTTTGGCATGCAGCTTTACTGTATGGTTAATGATGATGGCGTCCTCTTGGGTAAAATACTCCGGAGGTAAAATACTCCCCCATTCGGATCTCCGGGCGGGGACTACTCAAGAGCCGGCCGGAGTGGCCGAGCGGTTCTAGGCCCTACAGTCTGGAACCGCGCAACCACTACGGTCGCAGGTTCGAATCCTGCCTCGGGCATGGATGTGTGTGATGTCCTTAGGTTAGTTAGGTTTAAGTAGTTCTAAGTTCTAGGGGACTAATGACCACAGCAGTTAAGTCCCATAGTGTTCAGAGCCATTTGAACCAATACTCAAGAGGACGTCGTTATCAGGAGAAAGAAAACTGGCGTTCTACGGATCGGAGCGTGGAAAGTCAGATCCCTTAATCGGGCAGGTAAGTTAGAAAATTTAAAAAGGGAAATGGATAGGTTAAAGTTAGATATAGTGGGAATTAGTGAAGTTCGGTGGCAGGAGGAACAACACTTTTGGTCAGGCGAATACAGGGTTATAAATACAATGTCAAATAGGGGTAATGCAGGAGTAGGTTTAATAATGAATAAAAAAAATAGGAATGCGGGTAAGTTACTACAAACAGCATAGTGAACGCATTATTGTGGCCAAGATAGACACGAAGCCCACGCCTACTACAGTAGTACAAGTTTATATGCCAACTAGCTCTGCAGATGACGAAGAAATTGAAGAAATGTATGATGAAATAAAAGAAATTATTCAGATAGTGAAGGGAGACGAAAATTAAATAGTAATGGGTGACTGGAATTCGGTAGTAGGAAAAGGGAGAGAAGGAAACATAGTGGGTGAATATGGATTGGGGCTAAGAAATGAAAGAGGAAGCCGCCTGGTAGAATTTTGCACAGAGCACAACTTAATCATAGCTAACACTTGGTTCAAGAATCATAAAAGAAGGCTGTATACATGGAAGAAGCCTGGAGATACTGACAGATTTCAGATAGATTATATATTGGTAAGACAGAGATTTAGGAACCAGTTTTTAAATTGTAAGACATTTCCAGGGGCAAATATGGACTCTGACCACAATCTATTGGTTATGAACTGTAGATTAAAACTGAAGAAACTGCAAAAAGGTGGGAATTTAAGGAGATGGGACCTGGATAAACTGACTTAACCAGAGGTTGTACAGAGTTTCAGGGAGAAAGTAAGTGAAGAAATGGCAGGAATGGGGGAAAGAAATACAGTAGAAGAAGAATGGGTAGCTTTGAGGGATGAAGTAGTGAAGGCAGCAGAGGATCAAGTAGGTAAAAAGACGAGAGCTAGTAGAAATCCTTGGGTAACAGAAGAAATATTGAATTTAATTGATGAAAGGAGAAAATATAAAAATGCAGTAAATGAAGCAGGCAAAAAGGAATACATTCGTCTCAAAAATGAGATCGACAGGATGTGCAAAATGGCTAAGCAGGGATGGCTAGAGGATAAATGTAAGGATGTAGAGGCTTATCTCACTAGGGGTAAGATAGATACTGCCTACAGGAAAATTAAAGAGACCTTTGGAGAAAAGAGAACCACTTGTATGAATATCGAGAGCTCAGATGGAAACCCAGTTCTAAGCAAAGAAGGGAAAGCAGAAAGGTGGAAGGATTATATAGAGGGTCTATATAAGGGCGATGTACTTGAGGACAATATTATGGAAATGGAAGAGGATGTAGATGAAGATGAAATGGGAGATATGATATTGCGTCAAGAGTGTGACAGAGCACTGAAAGACCTGAGTCGAAACAAGGCCCCGGGAGTAGACAACATTCCATTAGAACTACTGACGGCCTTGGGAGAGCCAGTCCTGACAAAACTCTACCATCTGGTGAGCAAGATGTATGAGACAGGCGAAATACCCTCAGACTTCAAGAAGAATATAATAATTCCAATCCCAAAGAAAGCAGGTGTTGACAGATGTGAAAATTACCGAACTATCAGTTTAATAAGCCACGGCTGCAAAATACTAACGCGAATTCTTTACAGACGAATGGAAAAACTAGTAGAAGCTGACCTTGGGGAAGATCTGTTTGGATTCCGTAGAAATATTGGAACACGTGAGGCAATACTGACCCTACGACTTATCTTAGAAGCTAGATTAAGGAAAAGCAAACCTACGTTTCTAGCATTTGTAGACTTAGAGAAAGATTTTGACAATGTTGACTGGAATACTCTCTTTCAAATTCTGAAGGTGGCAGGGGTAAAATACAGGGAGCGAAATGCTATTTACAATTTGTATAGAAACCAAATGTCAGTTATAAGAGTTGAGGGGCATGAAAGGGAAGCAGTGGTTGGGAAGGGAGTGAGACAGGGTTGTAGCCTCTCCCCGATGTTATTCACTCTGTATATTGAGCAAGCAGTGAAGGAAACAAAAGAAAAATTCGGAGTAGGTATTAAAATCCATGGAGAAGAAATAAAAACTTTGAGGTTCGCCGATGACATTGTAATTCTGTCAGAGACAGCAAAGGGCTTGGAAGAGCAGTTGAACGGAATGGATAGTGTCTTGAAAGGAGGATATAAGATGAACGTGAACAAAAGCAAAACGAGGATAATGGAATGTAGTCGAATTAAGTCGGGTGATGTTGAGGGTATTAGATTAGGAAATGAGATACTTAAAGTAGTAAAGGAGATTTGCTATTTGGGTAGCAAAATAACTGATGATGGTCGAAGTAGAGAGGATATAAAATGTAGACTGGCAATGGGAAGGAAAGCGTTTCTGAAGAAGAGAAATTTGTTAACATCGAGTATAGATTTAAGTGTCAGGAAGTCGTTTCTGAAAGTATTTCTATGGAGTGTAGCCATGTATGGAAGTGAAACATGGACGATAAATAGTTTAGAGAAGAAGAGAATAGAAGCTTTCGAAATGTGGTGCTACAGAAGAATGCTGAAGATTAGATGCGTAGATCACATAACTAATGAGGAGGTGATGAATAGGATTGGGGAGAAGAGAAGTTTGTGGCACAACTTGACAAGAAGAAGGGATCGGTTGGTAGGACATGTTTTGAGGCATCAAGGGATCACCAATTTAGTATTGGAGGGCAGCGTGGAGAGTAAAAATCGTAGAGGGAGACCAAGAGATGAATACACGAAGCAGATTCAGAAGGATGTAGGTTGCAGTAGGTACTGGGAGATGAAGCAGCTTGCGCAGGATAGAGTAGCATGGAGAGCTGCATCAAACCAGTCTCAGGACTGAAGACCACAACAACAACAACAACAACAACTAAACTGACGAAAGGTTCTGTTCATCCTGCCAATGAACTCTGATGAGCCCCAGTATATCTGACCTCAACCTATCTCTTTCTCTTTTTAAATTTTGTAACCAACCTGCCAGATTAATGGATCTAACATTCCACGCCCCGATCCGTAGAATACGTTTTGTTTCTCCTGATGAGAACATCCTCACGAGTAGTCCCCACCGGAAGATCCGGATGGGAGACTGTTACATCCGAAAAATTCCACCCAAGAGTATGCCATCATCATTTAATCATACAGTAGAGCTGCATGTCCTTGGAATATGTAACGGTTATAGTTTCCTATTACTTTGAGCCCGTCACTGTACCAGCACAGCAAGGACATGTTGGTTGATGTTACAAGGCCAGATCAGTCAGTCATTCAGACTGTTGCTCGTACTGAAAAGGCTGCTGCCTCTCATCAGGAAACAACACTGTTGTGCCATATGGGATAATCTAGCCTGAAGGAAGACTGGGGTTTGACATTCTATCTACAAAAAGAGGTAACTAGATATCTGATCCAGGCAGTGCTGCATATTTGCATGTCTAATAAGAGTGTGAAGCGAAGAAGTAGACTGACCGCAGACAGTGTGTTTTCTATTTCCTGCGTTCACTTTGCTCCAGATTACAGTCTACAGTTTGCTGATGAGGAATGAGAATACTGCAGTTGCGAAAGCTGACGAGAGCGTCGGAACTTTCTCACAACGCCCTCAGGTGCTTAAATACGGTACAAGCTGGCAACGTTTTGGGAGCCCACAATTAGGGTGGCAGCTGCAAGGCGAAAGCGTGACGTACGTCCGGGCTGTTTTCGCGGCTGCCTACGTCCTCGCTGGCCGTGCTCCTCCGCCGCGACCAGCTCCTTCGCAGTCGCAAAGTGTTGAACAGTTTCCTGTAAACAGACAAAGAACTTTCATAAGCAATCATTCCTCCAATTAACTTTGCCACGATATCGGAATCGATTAATAGATACTGAAAGATGATGATAAAAGAACATCTTGAAGCAATAGTCTAAGATGGACGAGCATATGTCATCTACATTAGCGCTACATACACTACTGGCCATTCAAATTGATACACCACGAAGATGACGTGCTACAGACGCGATATTTAACCGACAGGAAGAAGATGCTGTGATTTACAAATGATTAGCTTTTCAGGGCATTCACACAAAATTGGCGCCGGTGGCGACACCTACAACGTGCTGACATGAGGAAAGTTTCCAACCGATTTCTCATACACAAACAGCAGTTGACTGGCGTTGCCTGGTGAAACGTTGTTGTGATGCCTCGTGTAAGGAGGAGAAATGCGTACCACCACGTTACCGACTTTGATAAAGGTCGGATTGTAGCCTATCGCGATTGCGGTTTATCGTATCGCGACATTGCTGCTCGCGTTGGTCGAAATCCAATGACTGTCAGCAAAATTTGGAATCGGTGGGTTCAGGATGGTAATACGGAACGCCGTGCTGGATCCCAACGGCCTCGTATCACTAGCAGTCGAGATGACAGGCATCTTATCGGTATGGCTGTAACGAATCGTGCAGCCACGTCTCGATCCCTGCGTCAACAGATGGGGACATTTGCAAGACAGCAACCATCTGCACGAACAGTTCGACGTCGTTTGCAGCAGCATGGACTATCAGCTCGGAGACCATGGCTGCGGTTACCCTTGACGCTGCATCAAAGACAGGAACGCCTGCGACGGTGTACTCAACGACGAACCTGGGTGCACGAATGGCAAAACGTCATTTTTTTCGGATGAATCCAGGTTCTGTTTACAGCATCATGATGGTCGCATCCGTGTTTGGCGACATCGCGGTGAACGCACATTGGAAGCGTGTATTTGTCATCGCCATACTGGCGTATCACAGGGCGTGATGGTATGGGCTGCCATTGGTTACACGTCTCGGTCACCTCTTGTTCGCACTGACGGCACTTTGAACAGTGGACGTTACATTTCAGATGTGTTACGACCCGTGGCTCTACCCTTCATTCGATCCCTGCGAAACCCTACATTTTAGCAGGATAATGCACGAACGCATGTTGCAGGTCCTGTACGGGCCTTTCTGGATACAGAAAATGTTCGACTGCTGCCCTGGCCAGCACATTCTCCAGATCTCTCACCAATTGAAAACGTCTGGTCAATGGTGGCTGAGCAACTGGCTGGTCACAATACGCCAGTCACTACTCTTGATGAACTGTGATATCGTGTTGAGGCTGCATGGGCAGCTGTACCTGTACACGCCATCCAAGCTCTGTTTGACTCAATGCCCAGGCGTATCAAGGCCGTTATTACGGCCAGAGGTGGTTGTTCTGGATACTGATTTCTCAGGATCTATGCACCCAAACTGCGTGAAAATGTAATCACATGTCAGTTCTAGTATAATATATTTGTCCAATGAATACCCGTTTATCATCTGCATTTCTTCTTGGTGTAGCAATTTTAATGGCCAGTAGTGTAGAATCTACTAAATTTCAGTTGCACGATAAATCGCACAAATCTCAAGGCAGTAAATTCAGCTAAATGTTTACGGATTACGACCAAGAATAACTTAAATTGAAGTGATAACATAGATCATGTTGTGGGGATGCAAACCAAAGACTGCGGTTTATTGGCAGAACACTTAGAACATTTAACAGGGCTACTAAAGAGACTGCCTAAACTAAGCTTGTCCGTCCTCCTCTGGAGAATGTCTGTGTGGTATGGGACCCGCATCAGATAGGACTGGCAGAGGATATCGAGAAAGTTCAGAGAAGGGCAGCTCGTGTTGTATTATTCCGAAATAAGGGGGAGAGTGCCACAGGTAATATGATACACGAATTTAGGTGGCAGTCATTAAAACAAAGGCGTTTTTCGCTGTGGCAGGACCTTCTCGTGAAATTACAATATCCACATTCTCCTCAGAGTGTGAAAATATTTTGTAGACACCCACATATACAGGGTGTTTCACGTACGGCCAAACTTTCAGGAAACATTCCTCACACACAAATAAAGAAAAGATGTTATGTGGACATGTGACCGGAAACGCTTAATTTCCATGTTAGAGCTCATTTTCGTTTCGTCAGTATGTACTGTACTTCCTCGATTCACCGCCAGTTGGCCCAATTGAAGGAAGGTAATGTTGAATTCGGTGCTTGTGTTGACATGCGACTCATTGCTCTACAGTACTAGCATCAAGCACATCAGTACGTAGCATCAACAGGTTAGTGTTCATCACGAACGTGGTTTTGCAGTCAGTGCAATGTTTACAAATGCGGAGTTGGCAGATGCCCATTTGATGTATGGATTAGCACGGGGCAATAGCCGTGGCGCGGTACGTTTGTATCGAGACAGATTTCCAGAACGAAGGTATCCCGACAGGAAGACGTTCGAAGCAATTGATCGGCGTCTTAGGGAGCACGGAACATTCCAGCCTATGACTCGCGACTGGGGAAGACCTAGAACGACGAGGACACCTGCAATGGACGAGGCAATTCTTCGTGCAGTTGACGATAACCCTAATGTCAGCGTCAGAGAAGTTGCTGCTGTACAAAGTAACGTTGACCACGTCACTGTATGGAGAGTGCTACGGGAGAACCATTTGTTTCCGTACCATGTACAGCGTGTGCAGGCACTATCAGCAGCTGATTGGCCTCCACGGGTACACTTCTGCGAATGGTTCATCCAACAATGTGTCAATCCTTATTTCAGTGCAAATGTTGTCTTTACGGATGAGGCTTCATTCCAACGTGATCAAATTGTAAATTTTCGCAATCAACATGTGTGGGCTGACGAGAATCCGCACGCAATTGTGCAATCACGTCATCAACACAGATTTTCTGTGAACGTTTGGGCAGGCATTGTTGGTGATGTGTTGATTGGGCCCCATGTTCTTCCACCTATGCTCAATGGAGCACGTTATCATGTTTTCATACGGGATACTCTACCTGTGCTGCTAGAACATATGCCTTTAAAAGTACGACACAACATGTGGTTCATGCACGATGGAGCTCCTGCACATTTCAGTCAAAGTGTTCGTACGCTTCTCAACAACAGATTCGGTGACCGATGGATTGGTAGAGGCGGACCAATTCCATGGCCTCCACGCTCTCCTGACCTCAACCCTCTTGACTTTCATTTATGGGGGCATTTGAAAGCTCTTGTCTACGCAACCCCGGTACCAAATATAGAGACTCTTCGTGCTCATATTGTGGACGGCTGTGATACAATACGCCATTCTCCAGGGCTGCATCAGCACATCAGGGATTCCATGCGACTCAGGGTGGATGCATGTATCCTCGCTAACGGAGGACATTTTGAACATTTCTGTAACAAAGTGTTTGAAGTCACGCTGGTACGTTCTGTTGCTGTGTGTTTCCATTCCATGATTAATGTGATTTGAAGAGAAGTAATAAAATGAGCTCTAACATGGAAAGTAAGCGTTTCCGGACACATGTCCACATAACATATTTTCTTTCTTTGTGTGTGAGGAATGTTTCCTGAAAGTTTGGCCGTACCTTTTTGTAACACCCTGTATAGGGAGAAATGAGAGTGGAACGGTAGAGAAGTAAAACTTCCTGGCAGATTAAAACTGTGTGCCGGACCAAGAAGAGCTTCTGTTAAGTTTGGAAGGTGGGAGTCGAGGTACTGGCAGAAGTAAAGCTGTGAGGACGGGGCGTGAGTCGTGCTTGGGTAGCTCAGTTGGTAAAGCACTTGCCCGCGAAAGGCAAAGATCCCGAGTTCGAATCTCGGTCCTGCCCACAGTTTTAATCTGCCAGGAAGTTTCATATCAGCGCACACTCCGCTGCAGAGTGAAAATCTTATTCTGGTAGAGAAGTAGCTTAAAATGGTTCAAATGGTTCTGAGCAATATAGGACTTAACATCTGAGGTCATCAAGTCCCCTAGAACTTAGAACTACTTAAACCTAACTAACCTAAGGACATCACATACATCCATGCCCGAGGCAGGATTCGAACCTGCGATCGTAGCGGTCGCGCGGTTCCAGACTGAAGCGCCTAGAACCGCTCGGCCACACCGGCCGGCAGAAGTAGATTAAAGGTGGTTTGATAAACCCTCTGTCAGGTATTTAATTTTGAACTGCAGAGTAATCATATAGCTGTAGATGCAGATATTATGCAGGGATTTGTACACAACGCATGATTATAACTACAGTGTTACACATGTATCGACAAACTAGCCCTGACAGCCGCGCACGTTAGGAGCCGCTTCCGGGATTCGTATCGGATCCGCCCGATATTGTTTCAGTCAACTTTCCTACCATCCAAGAAAACTGAAAAGGTACTGCACCTAGTAAAAACCGAGCGAGGTGGCGCAGTGGTTAGCACACTGGACTCGCATTCTGGAGGACGACGGTTCAATCCCGTCTCTGGCCATCCTGATTTAGGTTTTCCGTGATTTCCTCAGGCAAATGCCGGGATGGTTCCTTTGAAAGGGCACGGCCGATTTCCTTCCCAATCCTTCCCTCACCCGAGCTTGCGCTCCGTCAGTAATGACCTCGTTGTCGACGGGACGTTAAACACTAACCACCACCACCACCACCACCACCACCACCTAGTAAAAGACAGCTTTGGTGAAGAGATTCCTGGAATTTATGAAATACCTTTTGAATGTGGAATCATTTACATCGGTCAAGCAACAAGAACGATTTCAGACCGCAGCAGAGAGCACAGCCGAATTGAATATCGCGGTTTCGGCAAATCTGCTGTTTTCGAGCACAGCCGTATGAACAAACGTACGATTACGTTTGATAAAATGGAGATATTATCCCATGAATCTCTCTACTGACATTCTGTCAACAAGGAAGCCGTTGGGATCGTAAGTTTTAACAACAACTTTATCCGGACACCTTAGTAGTGCATGAAAACGGGAGCTTGATGCTGAAAGGCAACAGGGAAATTAGCTGAGATATCCACCATCTAACTAAATCAGTATCGCAATTAAATAAGTACCACACGGCCTATTGAAATCTCCTAACGATGATGACGTACCAAGTCGTCTAAATCTCAGGACTGGATACAAATCTGACGTGGTTCAAATGGTTCAAATGGCTCTGAGCACTATGGGACTTAACTTCTGAGGTCATCAGTCCCCTACAACGTAGAACTACTTAAACCTAACTAACCTGATGACATCACACACATCCATGCCCGAGGCAGGATTATAACCTGCGACCGTCTGGAACTGAAGCGCCTAGAACCGCTCGGCCACTCCGGCCGGCTCTGACGTGGCATAAGCTCAGTGAAGCATTTCGCTAATGTTCCTTTTTTGCAGAGCCCCAGAACATATTTTAAGATCAAGCATTATAGTGTTCCTGAAAGAAAGGCTCTCAAAAACTCGCCACTGGTTCAGTAAAGAACACTCTTTTGAAAACTGACTTTCCTTTGTTACGGTGTCGGTGGTGCTAACACCAATAATTGACAAGACTGTTTGTGCAGGACTGTCGGTTGAGTTCTACCAGTGATAAAGTGAACACGAAATCAGAAGAACTCTGTTAGGAATTGATTTTTTTTATTCTGCAAGCCGTCGGTACAGAGTTTGATGGCAGCTTCTAGGTGGTGTGCATGGTCGCCTTAGGCGGTGTTAGCCACCTCAGCATGACACACACCGGCGTGCTTGGCTCTTGACAGCAGGAGTACGCCAGGCGGGAGCGTTCCCTCATTGGAATAGCAGGGGCTGGTGCGGCCTTGCAGATGCTAGGCTATTGTCATGTCTCCGGCAGGTGGCGGCCTATGTTGGACGGCCTGCCTAGAGGAAGCCTTCTCCTGTTGGCACCAGCTCGGACCTGGAATCACCAGCTTTGGTATTGGCTTATAGATGGCTGATGACGCTGCTAGACATAGTTGAAGTCCCTTGGCTCACATGGGACTGACAGCTGGCACGTAGAATGACACGGCATCGGTTGTAGTTGAAGGCAAGCTACTATTAGGGGTGATCAGAAAGCATTTACAGTCACTCTGTCCCGTTATGTTATGAAAGGGCCCCCCTCCACTCATGTAGGTGACCAAGGCAATATGGCGTGGTGCCACAGCGTGAGAAAATTAGTGTCTGGTATCATGCTGTGCCAGAAAGATTATAGCAGCCACCAGCAGAATTTTATAGGCAGCTCGCTTGTCCATTTGTCAATGGGCTGCGTAGCCTGGACGGAAGTTGTAGCCACAATACTCCTCCTCTCTTTGGGAGATTTCGTCCACCAAATTCCAGTCTGCTGCTAAACCTGTGAGTCATTAATAATAATATAGTACCATTTACATTTTCTTGCACTCCTCTTTGCAGTTTCTATGCTGATTGTCTTTCTTCTATGATCACCCCATCACATGGTATATAGAGACTGGTGCCCCAAGACTGCTCACAACTTACGGGTGACCCACTTGGTCTGTGCCCACATCTCGTGGTCGTGCGGTAGCGTTCTCGCTTCCCACGCCCGGGTTCCCGGGTTCGATTCCCGGCGGGGTTAGGGATTTTCTCTGCCTCGTGATGGCTGGGTGTTGTGTGCTGTCCTTAGGTTAGTTAGGTTTTAGTAGTTCTAAGTTCTAGGGGACTGATGACCATAGATGTTAAGTCCCATAGTGCTCAGAGCCATTGGAACCATTTTTGAACCACTTGGTCTGTAGGTAATTGACTGGAAGTCTGTGTGGACTGCGAGTTCTCCGACATTGGCAGAAAAAATCTACACAAGCAAGGATCAGCATTACGACCGTGATATTCCTGTTGCCACAACCCTGTACTGGTACCTGCTGCGGCATTATCGAATATTTTGGAACGTCTGTTCCACGCTATTGCACCCGTTTTTGTGTAGCTATAAGCTCGTCGAGAGAACCTAGCCTTATGGTATCTAGGGTATTATTCAGGAAGGTCACGTTCCTAGCTGGCAAAATTTCTAAAAGATTATCGAGTAAATCCAGGACTGGAAACGTTACGTTCAGAGCTTTAGTCTCTGTAATTGTTGCCAGAAGCTGAAAAGTCGGTCCTGAGGTGTTATTCTTCATACTGTTCAGTAGTATGTTGCTGCCCCCTACCTCTAAGTGCACCATTCCTCTTAACGTCCCTGCTCATAGCAAGTGGTGATATGTACAACTGATTCATATATTGAGTACACTCAGTGAGATCCTGTCTTTTCGAAATATGGTTGAGTTGCGAGGATGTCCCGTGGGCCTCCTTCCACACCAGTCCTCCCCCCTCCCCCCCACCACCACCCCATAAACAAATCTATCTCTCATATCTCCATGACAGTTTCGTCTACAATCTGTTCTCTGTGGCACTGCTGCAGTTCGTCTTCGCCGGCCGCGGTGACCGAGCGGTTCTAGACGCTTCAGTCCGGAACCGGTGACTGCTACGGTCGCAGGTTCGAATCCTGCGTCTGGCACGGATGTGTGTGATATCCTTAGGTTGGTTAGGCTTAAGTAGTTCTAAGTTGTAGGGGACTGATGACCTCAGACGTTAAGTCTCATAGTACTCAGAGCCATTTTCGAAGTTCGTCTTCTGATAACAATTAAGTACTGCTTCATTTCTGCCCAAACCTGAAAGCGTCATGTGCCAAAATAACTGCATACCAAAACTATTCAACTACAACAACTTCTCCAACACTACACTGCATATCATATGTGAGTCACTTTCTCTACTAATGTTTCATTTAAATCTACAGCCTGAAAATATTGTTAGCCATACTTCAGTTACACTATACGCATACAACAAAATAAACAAATATAATCCCCTCTTATCTGAAGTTCAATGAAAAGCAAGAAAACAAAAGAAAAAAGGCAAATTACTACACTAAGAAGACACCAGAATCAACTCAAACGAACAATATGCATGATATCTACAAAATAACACTTAACACACCACAAGAATGATATTCATCTATATATTATAAACTCAAACTAACATTGTTACTAGTGATCTATAACATCAGCTGACTGTCAGTCAGTAACCATCCAGAATTAGAACCACTCCCACACACCAAGACTTTGGTACGCATTCACGCGAAATACACATACATCTAGACAAATTTGTAACTAAACGAAATTCTTCATAAAAGAACGTACATTATAAAATTTCAAAATTTTTAAAAGCGTATCTCTTTCTCTTTACATCAGCTTAACCCTACGCCTTAACACTTAAGGCAATGCACGCATAAAATGAGCAGGGATGGTCTGCTCTACTTTCCATGTCACCTTCTCCTTCCTACCACATCCCCCTTTTTCGGGATTGACGCCAGTAATGGTGGTAATGAGTCGAGTGGCCCCAAAAATTATGGATACACCGACATGGACGGCTAGTTGTACGAGTAGGAAGTTGTAGCTTCATGTTTACCGGCGATATCATCTCAATTACTTGATATGGCCCTTGATAATGAATGAAGGAATTTTTATCTTTCCCTTCAGGGTGTATGGACTCGTTAACATTATCCCCTGTGGTAGTCAACTAATCTAAAATTCCGTCACCCCATCCATTCATGACATACCAGGGTCTTTGTATTCACCTTTTGTACTTGTTTCTATGTGTTCTGTAAAGTTCTTACGGAATTCCCATTAATTCTCCATCTTTCCCTATTTTATGCTTCTCTACCTCAAATGGCGATGGCATTTTAGGGCCATATACTATCATGTATGGTGGTAGACATGGGTCCTCATGAACCTTGCAATTACATGCTGTGACAACATATGGTAATAGCATACCCCAGTCGTTATGGTGAGTATTCACATAATGACTTAACATCTTCCCTTTTGTGCCTTGAACTCACTCTGTTCTCCCATTCACTTGTGGATGTAACCCATTTGTACTTAACTTACGAATACATAATATATGACAAACTTGCTTCATTAATTCTAACATGAAGTTTGTGCCCTGATCTGTAACAAACGCCTCTGGAACACCGAACTTCAACAACTAATTATTTGCTATGGCCTGACCCTCTGTATCAGCCACTGTTCTTACGTATTATTGCCAGTACATAGCGATTTCGTGCCAGTGTTTGTTCAAAAGGACCTAAGATGTCCATACCAATCTTTTCAAATGGCCTACTGGCCTACAAGCCTGTGGTAATCTGTGCAGGGGAATGTTCTGATGACTAAGTTTAGTTTTCTGTGGCATCGTACATAGATCTTCACATACTGTTCTTTATCCTACTTACCTGTTTTCCGCCAGTACTGTTTATTCACATGGCATTCTGTGGTTATTCTACCCCCATGGATCCCTAACGTATGATCATGTTCCTATCTCAATAATCTCTAACGTATGATCATGTTCCTATCTCAATAATTCCTGTCGCAAAGCAGCTGGAACCACAACACATGGTTCAAGTTTTGTTTTCGTATGCAACACATCATTATGCACAGTGAATTGTGATTACATTGCGAATGGTTTAAAGTATTCTTCGGCTCCTTGTCTGACTGCCAATCTGCAGCAGTGCTATCCACTCTTTGTAACACACAAATCTTTTGGTTGAGGCCATCTGCAGCCTGTGCTTCTTACCAGGTTGACAGATGACTTCAAAATCGAACCTCCTAAGATTAAGTGCCCAACATGTTAAGATACCTTACGGATCTTTCAACCCTAACAGTCACTTTAATGTTGTGTGGTCCGTTTTTACTTTAAGTTTCCCACCACACAGCATCAGAAGTACACTATGTGATCAAAAGTATCTGGACACCCCTAAAAACATACGTTTTGCATGCACTGTGCTGCCACCTACTGCCACGTACTCCATATCAGCGACCTCAGTAGTCATTAGACATCGTGAGAGAGCAGAATGGGGCGTTCCACAGAACTCATCGACTTCGAACGTGGTCAGGTGATTGGGTGTCACTTGTGTCATACTTCTGTACACGAGATTCACACACTCCTAAACATCCCTAGGTCCACTGTTTTCGATGTGATAGTGAAGTGGAGACGTGAAGGGACACGTACAGCATGAAAGCGTACAGGCGACCTCATCTGTTGACTGACAGAGACCAGTGACAGTTGAAGAGGGTCATAATGAGTAATAGGCAGACATCTATCCACACCATCACATAGGAATTACAAACTGCATCAGGATCCACAGTAAGTACTATGACAGTTAGGCGGGAGGGGAGAAAACTTGGATTTCATGGCCGAGCAGCTGCTCATAAGCCACACATCATGCCAGTAAATGCCAAACGACGCCTCGCTTGATGTAAGGAGCGTAAACATTGGACGATTGAACTGTGGAAAAACGTTGTGTGGAGTGAAAAATCATGGTGCACAATGGGACGATCCGATGGCAGGGTGTGGGTATGGCGAATGCCCAGTGAACGGCACCTGCCAGCGTGTGTAATGCCAACAGTAAATTTCGGAGATGGTGGTATTACGGTGTAGTTGTGTTTCTCATGGAGGGGGCTCGTACACATTATTGTTTTGCACGGCACTATCACAGCACAGGCCTACATTGATGTTTTAAGCACCTTCTTGCTTCCCACTGTTGATGAGCAATTCGGGGATGGCAATTGCATCTTTCAACACGATCGAGCATCTGTTCATAATGCACGGCCTGTGGTGGAGTGGTTACACTACAATAACATCCCTGTAATGGACTGGCCTGCACAGAGTTGGTTCAAATGGCTCTCACCACTACGGGACTTAACATCTGTCCCCTAGACTTAGAACTACTTAAACGAAACTAACCTAAGGACATCACACACATCCACGCCCGAGGCAGGATTCGAACCTGCCACCGCATCAGCAGCGCCATTCCGGACTGAAGCGCCTAGAACAGCTCGGTTATAGCGGCCGTCTCTGCACAGAGTCCTGAGCTCAATCCTATAGAACACCTCTGGGATGTTTTGGAACGCCGACTTGGTGCCAGGCCTCACCGGCCGACATCGATACCTCTCCTCAGTTCAGCACTCTGTGAATAATGGGCTGCCATTCCCCAAAAAACCTTCCAGCACCTGATTGAACGTATACCTGCGAGAGTGGAAGCTGTCATCAAGGCTAAGGGTGGGCCAACACCATATTGAATTCCAGCATTACCGATGTAGGGCCCCACGGACTTGTAAGTCATTTTCAGCCAGATGTCCGGATACTTTTGATCTCATAGTGTATTTTACGCCATAGATGATGTTCATCACTTTCTTCTCTGTTGTAAGTCTTCTCTGCTTAATTTAATTGATGTGAGAGATAGCCCACCAGATATTCTGCACCAGCTACATCTTGACTCAGTACACAG
Organism: Schistocerca piceifrons; assembly: GCF_021461385.2. Taxonomy (NCBI): domain Eukaryota; kingdom Metazoa; phylum Arthropoda; class Insecta; order Orthoptera; family Acrididae; genus Schistocerca; species Schistocerca piceifrons. The sequence continues at coordinate 100,796,726 of NC_060149.1, forward strand.
CGAGGCACATGATTGCTTGCATCACATGGCGAGACAAATTCTTTCCCATTGTTTGGAAAATCACACCATACTTATAATCAATAATTCTTTTGATTATATAATACTTCACTTCTTTTTTTTTCAATATGTGAGTGGGAGGTCCTTCTGTTTCTGTAAATTACAGAACAAACTTTCTATAACAAATTTCTAAACCCAAGAAAGACTTACTCCTTCTCTGTACAAGGCATTGGAAAATCGTGTATGATCTTCACTTATCCTGTGTTTGTCTGTATTCGTTCAGGACTAATCAGATGACCTAAATATTGTACGCCGTTTAGCGCATAGAGACACTTCTCTATACTGAATGCTAATTGCACACAACTCATAAACACCTTAGCTGTATCACATGTTCTTCCATTTCATTTGAAAGGACTATTATGTTATCAAATATATCATACGCTGCCTTGGTTTTAACCCTTGAAAAACTCCATCTAACATACACTGAACATGGTCAGACCATACGCAGTACGACTTCATGCGTAATGTAACAAAGGAACCGTAAATACCGTTTTGGTTCAAATGGCTCTGAGCACTATGTGACTTAACTTCTGAGGTCACCAGTCGCCTAGAACTTAGAACTAATTAAACCTAACTAACCTAAGGACATCACACACACCCATGCCCGAGGCAGGATTCGAACTTGTGACCCTAGCGGTCGCTCGGTTCCAGACTGTAGCGCCTAGAACCGCACGGCCACTCCGGCCGGCAAATACCGCTTTCTGTCGGTCCTTCAGTGCTACTTCCAACTGATGACAGTCACTCGACAGAGCCATAATGAAAGAATTTCTGCACTGGCCCCAGTTTTTTAAAAGTTTCCGTTATATTTCGGATCAGATAAGCATATGCAATCATGCAACTCTTGAGGTATTTTTAATCACAACAGAATCAATATGATTTCGTGCCATCCATACTCCTTTTTGGAACAATCATTACTGGTGCTCCCCAAGAACTGATACTTCCCTCAATAATACTATCCCCTAACTGTTGATTAATAAATCCCCCCTCACTAGTTTCAGATGGCTTATGATACACTGCCAGCTTTCTCGCTACTGGGATTCTGAGCTGCACCATTGGAGTCAGTGGTAAAGACGCATAAGGGTTAAACAAACCCTCAAACTCTTGTAATACATTCCCCAGCCTCTCAATTGCTAATTTTTCCATTCATGTGAAGTATTTTACTCTTTCCCGTAGCACAATTAAACCGGTCGCTTGTTTATGCTTAGTGTCCAGACTTCTTCTACCCAAGTCATCTGTCTCCAAAACTTCCAAACTAGCGACCAACAACTCTTTAGATAAGTCCATGTCTTCACTGATAAGGTTATCTATTCCAATGGGCACTACCTGCTCGCGGTCTATCTTCCATATGCATACAACAATCCTGCTTACAAAACACCATGCCTGATCTAATTCATCATTCTCCTCCAGTGGCTCAACCACATGTAATACATTTACCAGCGAATCAGTTCCAGCACTCACCCATAGTTGTTTTCCCATACTTAGCGGTACTTAATTGGGTAGATTAATGCTTAGCTGCCTGGCATGCAGTTTTTCATGAGAGATGAACCTTGTGGCAATGTGGCATTGACACCAATTTCCCCAAGAGGAAACAATGTCCCATCAAGTTCCAGTATACGCTGTCCAAAATTAATTGTAGCAGCATGTTCATATAGGAAATCTAAACATAACACTGCACAATAACCATCGCGTATACGAAGCAAAATGCCAAAAAATCCTCACAAATATTTTGTACCCATCCGGAAACTCAGTACCGCCAGTGCTAGTGACTACGCATCACCGCCAATTACTCCACATAACATTATATCGTGATGGGTTTAACCTCCTCTTCCCCATGACGTACAAACTTGCCGCAAACACCTGCGCACCTGAGTCAAATGAAAAAGTATGTTGTACTCCATTCACTAATCCGATTAAGCAAAATTCCATTTCTGCACACGTTTTAGTCGTGCTAAAATTTAATGGGGGTGCCATTTGGTGGCCCTGGAACCCCACTGTCGTTTAAAGGTAAGTTAATATCCCCATTCCGTGCCTTTTCACCTTGCCCCTTATTCTGTCTACAGTCTCATTCCTGATTTCCTATTCCTTCACATTTCCCACACTGTGGCTGACGGTACTCTCGCCATTGTATCCTGACCACCCAAAATGGTAGCACTTGATGTAATCATAAACGATTCTATTTTTGTAACATATTAGGTCAGGGCGTGTATCTCCTCCACGTCTGTTGCCATTCCAGTGGCTCCAGCTAAGCCCTACACTGTAGCTGACGGCACTCTCGTCATTGTGTCCTTACCACCCACAATAGTAACACTTGATGTCATGAGAGAAGATTCCCTCTTTATAGTAGACTTGGGTCACTGCGTGTATCTCCTCCAAGTCCGTTAGCATTCCTATGGCTCCAGCTAAGTCCATATGAAACTTTGCTCATATCTGTGATATGCGCCAGTCCACTGCCGGATTAGCATGTCTCATATTTTTCATAACTGATTTAAAATCGTAAGTACTTGAACTTTATTTCCATCAGTTAACAAAACAGCTAATTTTTACAATTAATTTCGTAAATGACTGCCAGGAGTAAGTCATCTACTTTTATGTTAGTTCCTTCTCTTTCCTAGTGGCTCTTTTGCATGTGATTTTCTCTGTAGTTTAGTTACTCAAGTAAACATGATGAGTCAGGCTGAACACAGTCGCCCGGCTGGTGACTAGATGTTCAGCAGTTCTCCTGGGTGATGCGACACATCATTGCAGAGGAAAGCGCAAGGGGCAGTTTTCGTGCTAAGCAGGTACCAGCCAATGACTCAGCCATGCTGGCACCTGCGAGTCACATTCGTGGAGTTTTTCGCATAATGCGCTCTGCATGATATGTGTTCCAGGGATACTTTCACAGAAATCACTCATAGAATCTCAAGTGCCATCCAGCAAAAACACACTTCAAAGGAACCATGTTATATGTTGAAAAGTCTCCTTTCGGGAATGTTAGGCGAGGGGCAGTGGTGATAGATAACGAACTCTCGGAGAAGTCAGGACGCAAATTTCCAAGAAGTGCAGATACAGAGAATAGGAACAAACTTAGCTGTTGAGTGGGAGAATTGTTTAAGAACTATGTGCTTAGTTGTGTAACGATTGGTTGGTGTTGAAAAACCTTTGTTAGGAGGGGAGATAGTTCTCTTGTTGACAAAAATATCACTAGCAAACGTTTTGCAGAACTTTTTAATTGGCACACGGGAATTGTGCACACTAGTAGAGTGGAGAAAGAACTCTGTATCGTGAGAGAACATATTTCAGATTGCAGTATGCTGGACGACTCTTCAGGACGAGATAAGAAGGAGAGCACTTGGTCTACAGACATTATCTGGGGAAGCGATACAGAGCTGATGTGTCGCGGTCTGTAACAGATCATGGTCCCAGTTACGCCCTACGCATCTAAGTGGGGAATATGGAGAGAGGTCGCAACCTGGACGAGCAGAGTACGAGAATTACCGTCTGGTGACAGGCTCGCTGTAAGTCTTAGCCACATTTTGTGAATCCATACTTTTCTTGAGTAACTGAACGCTCATTCATGACTCAGCAAGCAATGTTAGTTGCATGTGTAGTTTCTGATTCTCTTGGAGAATTCAAGCAATCTCTGTACGATCACCGTGGGCTCATCTTCCAATGAATCATACGTAGATCCTGGTCTTGTCCCATTCACCTAACCCATCCAATCTTTGTTGAAATATTCAAGTGTTAGATTAGTGTTGTATCCTGTCAAAAATTGTTAATTTTCTTATTCGCTGCATAATTTTTTATCGAAAGAGCCTCTAATAATTTGTTATACATGTACGTCAGCAGTGAACAGAGATTAATGAGGATCCGTGTTTGAATTCGTATTTAGATGGACACCCTGTTTGTTATCTTTTTTGGGGTACAACACCCATGTCTTACGCTTCCTAGGGCCTCCCCTGACCCGCTAGTTATGCACCGTGCGACATCTTTTTAATTAAATGAATTTCAGTTCATGGAGAGCAATCTGTCGACCTGTCCAATCGATCGAATCATCCATACGGGTACGCCGAAGACTCAGCTATACCCTCACGCCTTCCTTGATACAGTGGGTAGCAACCCCAGTAGAAATAAGTCAAATGCTCTCTGTTCGGTCTGTTGTAGTAGGACCTCATTCGTATCATCACTTTCCATCGTCTCATATGTACTGACATTAAGCTTTCTAACCCTGTCCACAAAACTCTCGATGGACGCACCCTGTTTTTGTGATATAGCACTGAACTGCTCACCGTAATATCTACAATTAGTCTTACTGTTATAACACTGTAACAATCCTGATCTTAGAACTTCATGTCTGAGCATTCGTTAACTTCTAATGATACATCACTTATATTTTTACATCTTCTACAAATGTTCAAATGTGTGTGAAATCTTATGGGACTTAACTGCTAATGTCATCAGTCCCTAAGCTTACACACTACTGAACCTAAATTATCCTAAGGAGAAATACACACACCCATGCCCGAGGGAGGACTCGAACCTCCGCCGGGATTAGCCGCACATTCCATGACTGCAGTGCTTAGACCGCTCGGCTAATCCCGCGTGGCACATCTTCTGCCAAACGTTAGTTGGCCACATGCAACAACTGCCCCTACGACCAGTATCTCAGCTTCACGTCTGTTAAAAGGATGTCTATAGGCTCTAACGCATCCTCCATTGCACTAACCGAAAAAGAAGAAACTAGGATAGTGATGCTGACATCTAGGATGGGTATTGACGTGCTGGACGAAGGTCTGTCATCCCTTAATGTCTCTAACTGTTTATGCAAGTCCGTGATGCCTGCCCGCATTTGAGCCCGTTTGATTCCACAGGATTTGAACCACCTCCACAATGATAACAACCTCTACTCTCGTATCGCAGGCAGTCGTGGACATCTCACCACAACATACAGCGGCGTATTTGGCAGTGAGTATCCCAGGCAGGGGTGCTGCTGGATCACCTTGCAGACACAAGGCTGTTGTCAGTTGTCCAGTAAGCGGCAGCGTACTCAGGGCTTATGGCTGCTCCCACAAGTTGAAAGGCGCGCACGCGCTAAACGCAGGACTCCTTGGAGGCGCCCAAAGTGCTGAATGAAGATAACCTAGAGGAGGTCTTCTCTTGCTGGCACCGGCAGGCTGGCTGATGACACTGATAGACGTAGTAGAAGCTACTTAGCCCACATGGGACTAACACCTGGCGTGCAGAATGGGACGGCATTGGCTGTAGTCAAAGACAAGATGTTGCTAGGGGCGAGCATTTACAGTCGCTCTGCCCAGCTATATTGTGACATGACACCATCTCCGATCAAGTAGGTCACCATGGTAGTGTGGCGTTGTACCACAGTATGTGGAAATTCAGCCCACTACTGTGGCGAACACACCATCATGTGCCGGGACGATTATAGCACCTGCGAGCAAATAGGCAGCTACCTGCCTCTCACTGGGATGCGCAGCCGGTAAGGGAGTTGTTGCCGCAACTCTCTATTCACACATTGGGTCTTGCACCTAGAGGATGCAGGAAAATGGGCAGATTCCGTCTTCCTAGAATCCTGAAAGTATTCGACAGTAAACCGTATTGTCGACTCGTAAACAAGATACAGTCAGTCGGAGTATCTTCACAGATATGCTTCTGACTCGAAGAAATTTTGATTAATAGAACTACAGGGTGGCGCACGAAATGTGTTACCATTTTGTTTTTGAATATAAACTTTATTGTCAATACAATCTGAAAGGAACATATACTACAATGAAGAGCCATCCATGGAGATTTGTTCTAATTCAGCACATGCTCAATATGTCCACCATTTCGTTTCCTAACTTCCTTCAAACGAACACTGAAGTTAGTGATTACCCTACGGCACATGTCTTCCGTAATTTCACTGCAAGCTTGAAGAATAAGTCTTCTAAGATCCATTAAATCACGTGGACGTTTCGGGAAATTTTTTCCTTTAGCTACCCCCAAAGAAAAAAGTCACATGGATTGAGGTCTGGACTATTGGGGGACCAATTTTGTCCGTCATTGAAGCGACCTGGAAACCTGAGTGAAATGATCCGCATGTCGAAATGCCCTTGTAAAAACTCCAACACAGTGTTTGCAATATGTGGCCTTGCTCCATCTTGCATGAAACACTGCGTGTTGAAGGGAAAGGCAGTAGCAAGAAGCTGTGGAATGAAGCTATTGCGAAGCGTCCTCAAATAACGCTCGCTGTTCACAGATTCTTCAAAGAAAAAGGGTCCAATAAGTCCGTGACTGGAAATTGCTGCCCACGCTGTAATCCTCGGAGCATAATGTTGTCGTTCATGAGGCACTTGTGGGCTTTCAGTGGCCCAAAAGTGTACATTTTGTTTGTTAACCACACCGTCTAAATGAAAATGCGCCTCGTCTGAAAACAAAACATTGTTGAGAGTTTCTTCCCTATCCTCCTCCCACTGAACAAACAGTAGTCTCTGCTGCTTGTGTTCTTCAGTGAGCTTCTGTGCACAGGTCATCTTGTGTGAGTAAATATGGAGGCCACTTTTAAGAATGCGTTGAACGGAGCGTCTGGATATTCCCAGTTCCCAGTTGCACTGCTGCCTTTCTAAACGATTTCCCGGGACTTCTCTGTACAGCAACTCGTACTGCTTCAATATTCTCCGGCGAACAAACAGCCTTGGACCGAGGTCGCTTCGCTTCCAATACTGTTCCTTCCTGTACACGTTTATCGTACAACCTGTGGATGGTCTTCTTGCAAGGGACCCATCGTATGTTAAACTGTTGTCGAGAACGCCTCTGAGTCACAACAAGGCTTTTCGTTTCATGAAAAAGTAACACAATTGCCGATCGTTGCTGTGTCGTCAGTCTTCCATTGTCAGCAATTGCTACTTAGTAGTCTCCTAGCAGCAGTATCGTGAATTACACGTCATTTCGTAACTCATTTGCTTTTCCAAGCTCTGCTGGTACTGCTGTAGAGATCCCAGCGGGAAATCTAATGTGCGTCGTAAATTGTGAAAGAAACAATTGGTAACATATTTCGTGCCCCACCCTGTAAGTACGTTATACAAGGTGCGTCTGAGAAGTTCGGTGAATGGTCTCAGAAAATAAAAGAAACAGGAGTTACAAATGAAGCATCGCTACTGGCCTTCAGAGTGACCACTTCAGCTACAACAAACTTCTGATGTCGGTTGTAAAGCTATTGCAAATTGTCAGTAAACGCGTCTTCTGGAATCGCCCAAAGCACCAAGGTCAAGCTTATTGGATATCCGCATCATTACAGAAAATGAGACCTGATGCTACCAGTACGACTCGGAGACAAAGCGACAGTCAATGGCATTGTGCTCATCATCTCCCTTGCGTCCAAAAAAAAGTCGTCTGACAAAATCCGAGTTTAAGATGACGTTGATCACCCTTTCCGACAGCAAGGGCTTGATGCATCAAGAATTTCTACCCGAGGGAGGCGGGATAGACAATGAACACCGTGAGATTGACTGTCGCCTGGTCTTCAGATCGTAGTGGCAGGACCAGGTTTAATTACCTTCAGTTATGTGGATATCCAACAACGCGTTACCATGATGCTTCGAGTGATTCCACAAAAGGCTTTTGCTGACAGTTTACAACGGCTTTACAACCGACGTCAGAAGTGTGTTATAGCTAATGGTGATTACTCTGAAAGCCAGTAAAGGTATTTGGTTTCCAACTCTTGTTTCTTTTATTTTCTGAGACCCTTCACCAAACTTTTCAGACGTACCTTGCACAAGGCGCTGAATGTTCAACAGAAATAAAAAGAATTTCTCGTGTCGTCCAAGGAAGCTTAAGAGGACCGCTAATGTTCTTAATATACATAAAAGATTTACCACCTGCGGTCGACAGCATTATCAGATTGTTCGCTGTCGATGCTGTTTTCTACATGAAAGTATCTTCTCAGATGGTTGTAAGGCAATGCAGAACGACGTGTGCAGGTTTTACTCTTGGTGTAATAAAGGACTGCTCTCCCTAAACGAGGACCCAAGATGATGTTCACAAACAAAACCGAAAACATAACGGTATCGCATTTACAAGCTTAGTGGTTAAGTCCTGAAGCCTCTCACGCCGTTTAAATTTTATTAAGAAGAAACATGAAACTAGCTGAACGCGTGAAATCAGTGGCAGAAAAGGCGAAAGGAAGGCTTATATATGTTGGGACGGTTTGGGAATATCTAGTTCGTCTACAAAGGAAATTAAGTGCAAAACACTTGTGCGAAACATAGAAGAGTACTGCTCCAGAACATTTAGTCCTTAACAGTTAGGCATGAGAGCAGACATCGAACGGATTAGGAGGTGCGTTGCTACAATAGTAATAGGTCGTTATAGTCCATAGGAAAAGGTGACAGAGACGCTCCGGAAATTTAAATGTGAATCTTTGAAAGAAAGGCGACGTTGTTCTTGCAAAACCCTGTCAAAGAAATTTAGGTAACTGATATTCGAGGAAGACTATACGACAGTTCTACTGCTCCATCGGATATGTCATGTAAGGATCATGAAAAGAAGATAAGAGAGGTTAGGATCAGCACAGAAGGATATAGATAGTCGTTTTTTCCTGGCTCAATGCATGAATGGAACAGATCACTAATTTACTGACACTGCATATCAACCATGTACTTCCTGGAATGAACCGTACGTTATAGAGTCTTGTGGAGTATCTACGTAGATGTACCTATAGATAATATGTATCCTGCACTGCTCACATATCGGAGGAGTGCCGCCCAGTGACGTGGTGTGAAAGGGGGCTTGGGGAATGAAGCTTTTCGAGATGGCTGTCGTGTTAAATAAACAATACCTGATCAAAAGTACGCAGATAGCCCTCTATAAAGGGAAATTAATCATTACATGTCACGAGAGGTAGATTCGCTAGTATAAAGGAAGTGTGTTGTGTTGTGTGCCGTTAGTAGAGAAGCGGCAACAGCAGAACGTATCGGTCGGGAGAGCTCAATTACTGCGAAAGCGGACTAATTACTGGATGTCCCCTCAGTAACAAATCTATCATGGAGATTTCAGTCCTTCTAAAGCTGCCCAAGATGATTGTTGTTAACGTTATTAAACTAAACTCTGTCCGAACAGGCCTTTGAAGACCCAACGGTACCTACCCGCCGCCGTGTCATCGTCAGCCCACAGGCGTCACTCCCGGCCATATGTCAGTTGATGAGACCGGAGCCTCTACTTCTCAATCAAGTAGCTCCTCAGTTTACCTCAGAAGGGCTGAGTGCACCCCGCTTGTCAACAGCGCTCGGCAGACCGGGTGGCCACCCATCCAAATGCCAGCCCAGCCCAACAGCGCTTAACTTTGTTGATCTGACGGGAATTGGTGTTACCACTGCGGCAAGGCCGTTGGCTGTTAACGTTATTGTGAAGCGAAAAACGCGAAGACCAGACGTCATGTGCTGTAGGATTCAAAATGGTTCAAATGGCCTATGAGACATAACATCTGAGGTCATCAGTCCCCTAGACTTAGAACTACTTAAACCTAACTAACCTAAGGACATCACACACATCCAGGCCCGAGGCAGGATTCGAACCTGCGACCGCAGCAGCCGCGTGGTTCCGGACTGAAGCGCCTAGAACCGCTCGGCCATCGCGGCCGGCGTACTGTGGGACAAGGACCGTGAAGCACTGCGGGGAGTGTTTGTAACTTGTCGCATGAAATCAGCGGAAGGAATCACTCGTCAGTTCCAAAGTGCTACCAACAGTCCAGTTAGCACAATGACTGTCTGAAGGTAGTTAAAAAGAACAGATGCAGTTATCGATCAGGTCCTCATAAACCACAAATTTCTGTAGTCAGTGCTAAACAACGTTTGAGGTGGTGTAAAGAGCGACGCCACTGAGCAATGGAACACGGGAAACGAGTGATTTGGAGTGGTACATCATGGTACACACTGTCGCAATCCAATGTAAGAGGGTGTGTTTGACGGATGCCTGGAGAAAGTTATATGACATGTTCAGTGCCAACCGCGAAGTACTGGGGAGCTGGTGTTACAGTGTGAGGGTGTTTTTCGTGTTTATGTTGTGAATCCCATACTGTGCTTAAGAAAAGGCTAAATGCTGACGGATATGAACACATGTTACAGCACTGCGTATTGCGTACTTTAGAGAAACAGTGCGGAGACGATGATTGCGGCTATGTACTCCACCATAAAACAGCATTTGTTTACAACAACACTCCTGAAACTGGCTGGCATGTCCAGTGTCCCGATCTAAACAAAATGGTATTATTTTCGGATGAGTTAGATCATCGAATTCGCTTCAGATCCCATTGTCTAATATCACTACTTTCTCTGGTATCGACTATTGCGGAAAAATGGATTACCATTCCTCCATAGACATTCAGACACCTTATTGAAAGTGTCTCCAGCAGAGTTCAAGCCACCGTAAAGGTGAGGACTGGACACATCCCATACTGATGTCTCCTAATAGGTATCCAGATACTTCTGATCAGATGGTGTACTACACTATTTCGTAGGCAAAATTAAGTTATTTCTTTAATTCCAAGAGCACGACTTAGGTATAATTCGTTGTTTACTCGTATACATGACAGTTACTGTTAAAACCTTATAAAAGTTGAAGCGAGAACTTCTTACACAAAGTTTTCCATGAGAACATGAGTTTGGAAAATGTTTGTTTCCTTATTACAAGAGAAACATTATTGATTCACGTTTTAACTGCCGCACTGATATTGGTGTCTCTTACTTAATTTAGCTGTGTTGTAGACTACTCCTTGAATGAATTGGTTTGCCACGCCACATAATCCCAGGGTCTCAATTTACCTTAGGTATTAACGTATGGGCCGGTGTTATGGATAATCGTTTGATAGGGTCGAACATACTCAGGCAGGCCAGAGGTCTCTGATTTCCTTTCAGAAGTACTGGTGGAGTTCTTTGAAAATGACCCTCTGAAAACACTCGAACTAATTTGCTTTCAACACGAGGGCGCGTCAGCACATTTCCCTTCGGAACCTCTTCAAAGAACTGTTCTGGAAAAGGTGTTCAGGTCAAGCAAGACCACACGTCTTAGCTGCCAAGGTCCCTTGCTTTGATTCTCTCCTGGAAAATGGAATGGGAGACTTGGTTGCACTTCTTATGCGTTTGGCAAAAATTATTCGCCATACACGGGTAGTTTTGACCGAGTACTTGTATATAAGAATACACTGGATAGGAACAAAATTTGCGGCGAATCTTAATTTAAGGACAGAAACTGAAAAGTTACCTTGGCGCCAATTGTATGTTTCTGGTGCATTTGGTTGTCGATGTCTCCCTGGTGCAACTAGCGCTCTCTCTCACTAGCTCGTTCATTACCCAATGAGTGTCGAGTCGAGAGGAAAATAACACAGCAATAAAATTCGTTTTGCGTTCTGCGCTTGAACAGATGCTACTCTGTTACAAATGAGAGGCGTGATTTTCGTCAGCTCGAAAGCTAGCAGTTTCAACACAGTGCTTGTGAAACGTGTCCACATGAGCCGTTCCATTGGTCTTGGAAAGCAACCTTCGGTTTTGCTACAATTCTTAACAACTCAAATGTTCGATGTTGTTATGCTGGAGCCAAGGACGGGGTTGTCTATGTCCAAGGTGTACCAAAAGCACCATCGTAAACACCAGCTATTTACATACAAGATAATGGAAACAGACATTCCGAGCACTACTTCCTGCAGGTGGAGCTCGAGCCACGGCCTGCAGGAAGTATCGCTACGCCAAAACCTGACTGGCTGGAGACGGCTATTTAGGGGCTAGAATCAGCCCCGAAGTTCAGTTCACTCCGGATGACGACCTTGTGGACTTCGACCGCTGAAGATTACGTCTCCGTCTCTGAATTGGACTTTTGCTGGTGTGTGTGTGTGTGTGTGTGTGTGTGTGTTACCACGAACCTTTGTGGAAAATTAGAAGTGAACTTTTTGTTTGCCTCAATTAGGAGACTTTTACTGGCATCGTTATTGTTATCGTTCTTTTGTTGTTCAGTCATCAACCTTGTAAACGTACATAAATCAAAGCTTTGTTGTGAAAAATTGCGAATTGTCAGTCACAATAGGTGTGACTATGCCAGGAGAGAAAGACTGACTAGAGAGTGCGTTATATTGCAGCGGCATTTCAACGCCAAAGGAAAATGTCTTTTTCAGTTTCAGTTTCAGTTTCAAATTCGTAACTATGTTCTGTACCTATCTGTGTAATCTATTATCATGTATTCGTGTCATATCTTTCCTGTCCCCACCGTTGTCTGCTAATATGAATGTGTGATTTGTCTGTAGGCGGCACTTCGGGTTTTCTTAGTTGCCAGGAGGTTTCCTTGAATGTTAAGAGCAGTTTAGGCACCCTTTGTGTAAAGCTTTGAGTACGGCTACGTTGAGTCAGAGAGGCATTAGTGGCCACTGGTCAGCATCCATTGTACGGTTGGTACAGGTAGAAACCGCTTACGCTCGCTGAGACCTTCCGTGTCACTGTGTAGACCCCAGGGACGGAGCAAGTTAGTTTTACTCTTGCCTAGGAGGCCGGTGAGTAAGGATCCTCTGAGTAGTATCTCTAGTTGCTAGGTTGAAATGTATGAGGGTTATCTTTGTTTGAGTTTCAGGTAGTCACTCTAGTGTGTGACATTGATAATCATGCCGCACCAACTATTTCAGTAAGGGAACGGTATTAATTTCATTAGTATTCAGTTTATTCGATGAGGTCTTTTGTGCAACTGCAACTTGGCGCGGGCGAGCGGTGCCACCACGTGATGTACAGATTTTGTTAGTTTCGCGTATTATGTATAAATGTGTCGTGTGATTTGTGGGATCCTTGTGTTAAATTTTGTTTAATTTGCCGTCCAATTTGTGTTTCATTCACACGGACTTGGCAGCCCAAACTCTGCTGCACCACGTACATTTCTTTGTAAACCATGAGGCTCGAGATCGGCGTTAACAACTCTCGTGTTCGATTTGAATCCTCAGTTTCGTCAAGGAGTAGATGTTCTTTCGTTTGGTAAATTTATTTACAAAATTACTGAGTTGTATGAAATTTAAGGGCTTTATTCTCTGAAATTTGCCGTTAAATCCAGTCGCTCTCTGACCCAGTGAGCTTCCATGTGAGGTAGGGAAGCTTTCTTCTAAATTCCATCTTTTGCTGTGTGAATGATCAGTGTGAACGTGGTGTGTGTGATCCTCAGCCAGCATTCCAAGTAACTACGTTTTAACTTATCGTGTGTGTGTGTGTGTGTGTGTGTTACTTTTAATGAGGAAATAAATGTTAATTTTTGCCAAATTCGTTGCTATCACATTTCACAGAGCCATTCCGCTCCCTAGTCAGGGTCCTCAAAATCAGGCAGTTAGCACCTCCCCTTAGTAACGTTTCAATGAAATTTATCATTATTATAGTACATCCAGTATATGGATTGGTATTTTATTAAATCATCACATGATCCGTGAGGTGGCGCCTTTTTATCGGTTTAATTAATCTGACAGTAGTCTCCATTAACATCGAAGGAATGTCATATGAGAAAGAAGCTCTGCTGTCAGACATCTGCAAACACACAAATTGTGACTTTCTTTTGATACAAGGAATACAGAGGCCACAATGAACGGAGACTACAGGTAAATGGAATGAAATTGATCGTTGAAAGACCAAGTGCTCAATATGGTAGCGCAATATTTGCCAAACCGGACCTTCTAATCCCGAGTGTTTTACGCGATCCTTGATTGTTAAACAATCAATTTGATTGGGTAGTGCAAAAAAGCTATTTCCCACTATTTTTTATATTGCAATTACGCCAGCTCTCCCTTTGCCCCCAGCATTAGCCAATAGCAACACAGTATTCTGAGGATGGACGAAAACCTGCATCTGTGTGATTGGACACGTATGTTCACGCATGTGTTCACAAAATCTGGGAGTGACCACCTGTGAGAGATAGAGATAGGAAGCAAGTCTGAAACTTCCTGATCAATGGACTGCCACCATCTGTTGCTTTGTTTGGGGTTTCAATATCAAAGGAGACTAACATAAGTCCATGATCAGTGGTATTTTGTCATCGTCTCTAATGAGGGTATTGGGCCATTTTCGACCTCCTTGGTGGTGCCCCGACGACAGACACATGCACAGGCCACCCAAATAGTGGCTAATGTACTGCACATCATTCTATTCCTCGGTGCTTACAGTTGTTACATCATGAGAAGTGGGGGCAGGGGGTGCAGATATGAGCTCTACCCAAGTGGGGTAGTCCTGCCTACTGCAAGCTGATTAAATGAAGAATACACAAACTGAATTGAACAATATATATTTTTGATACTGATTTGAATTTCATGTCATGAGATCCTTCCTCTCCAGCAGTGACTGACACTTTTTCCTGCCAATTCACAAGTGGAGGAGAAGAATTGGAGGTGAGGAGGGAGAAGTGGGGATGGGATGGGGTGGGGAGGGGAGAGGGAAGGGTTGGGGGATTTCCCAGGAGCGTAACAAGTGACTCAGAACTTGAATAGGGAAAGGTGACAATAAAGGTGTACTTTTTCCCAGAGGGGTTGGGGAATGAGGTGGTGGAGGAGGAGGAGGAGTTACTGAAAAGGTTTGATTATCCATAGGGGCAAATAAATCAACCTCCATGGGGTCATAAATCAATCAGCAGATCAATAGGTTAAGGGATAGGGAGGTAGAGGGTGTAACCACTCAGCAGTACAGTAGTTTAAGGGACCCGTGGGGCGAAGAGTGGTGGGGGTTTCATGAAAAACTACGTAGTAGAATAATAGGTTAAGCTTACAAATCAATCATCTGTCACAATTTAATTAAGGTGCATATTAATTTGATATCAAAATTGTCCCAGAGACCCACCAGGTTAGCCAAGTGCACTAATGCGCTGCTTCCGGGACACTGGTAGGCGCACCGGCCCCGGATCGAATCCACCTGGCGGATTACCGCCGTCGGTCGGTGTGCCGGCCATCCTGGATGTGGGTTATAGGCGGTTTCCCACATCCCCCGCTAGGTGAATACTGGGCTGTTTCCCATGTTCCGCCTCAATTACACGACTCACAGACATCTGACCACGCTCGCACTACTCCATTAATTACACTCGACGCAGACAGCAGAGGTACACTAATTCCATCCCGGGGGGTACAGGGTGGCGGCAGGAATGGCATCCGGCCACCCCTTTCAACTAACTTGCCAAATCCGTCCCTAACAATGCCGACCCTGCGTCAGCGCGGGACATGGCACCAGTGACAGAAGAAAGAAAGAATGAAAATTGTCCCAGAATCCACTTTACTGTACTGCTAATGCTATGGCCTGGCTAATGCTTTTGCAGCATTCCAAGGGTGATCTCGTCAATCTGGAAGGCACAACTGATCAATGTAAGTATGCATCTATCCTTATGGACCATGTCCACCACTACATGCAGTTCGATTTTCCTCGCCACAATGGCATCTACCAGCAGGATAATGCAACGTGTCACACAGTTTGCAGTGTACATGTGTGGTCCCAAGAACAACAGGATGTGTTTTCTCTTTCCTCTTAATCATTTTCATCTTCATCATCTTCATCATTGTCCTCTTCATATACAGGATGTTCAAAGAAAAGTGTTGAATAGTTTGAGAGGTGGTAGTGCTCATCAAAACAATAAAAATAAGTTCAATAAACATGGGTCCAGAAACGCATACCCTCCGAGATAATCGCGTGTTTATAGGAAAAGCTGTGTAATGCTTGGTTGCAGACATTAGCTTAGTAATTGCATTGGTGCTCCGTCAAATATGTCGGCAGATTATTATGATGTCTTAATAACTGTACTCTACCAACCATTAGGTGGTCTGCAGTCAGTTGTGTGGTCCAAGTTGTGTTATAGGCTACATCAGTACTCATCATGTTTGTGTCTCATTGTACAGTACTGTCAACACTGGGTACGTTTCATGGCGTTTTACCTTTTTCTAAAGGCGGATTCACCTGTGTTTTTACTATTATTGTGATGTATGTAAGTACAAATGGTGTAATACATTTACATTTTCTCTATTCCACCACTTGTTAGCAATGGAAGCCTATTTATCGATAAGTGAAATGGTGGATATGATATTTTGGTGGTTTAGCAAATGGACATAGACTGCGAACCTGTGGCTTCTACACTGAAAAGAATCCACAGTGCAGAGTGCCCTCTGATAAGCTGTTTCTAGACTTATCCAGCGTCCAAGGGACACAGGTACCCTTGGAAGACTGACAGTGGAAGGCCCCACATGGTCTGCACACCCGACATGGGGGAACATGTACTACGTTCAGTGGAAGAAACCCCTGGAACCAGTGTGCAACGATTAGCAACAGCAGAGGGTGAGTCTCACTCTCTTATCTGGAGGGGCGGGGGGAGGGGTGGGAATGCTTCATGAACAATTACTGTACCCACATCATTTACATTTTCAGCGCATTAAGGCTCTAAGGCCACAGTATCATCATTGCACTTGGTGGTTCTGTCAATGGCTGTTGCCGAAGTGTGCCACAGATCCACTGTTCACATCCAAGATTTTATTTACCGATGAGGCAGTGTTCACAAGAGATGGTGCTGTGAATTTCCATAACCGCCGTGTATGAGCAGACTTAAATCCCCAAGCAATTTAGGAAAGAGAGCATCAACACCGATTCTCGATCAAGATATGGGTAGGCATTCTTGTCGAAAGATTAAAAGATCCATTTGTGCTACCACAAAGATTAATTGGGGCGCATTATCTGGACTTTCTCATTGATGTCTTACCTACCTTGCGGGAGGCTGTGCCATTGCAGCAAGGAATACAAACATGGTTCATGCATGGTGGCGCTCCTGCCCACTTTCTTCACAATGTGTGCGAACATCTGACGCAGATGTGCGGCCACTACAGGATCGCGACTTCAATGTGCGCCAGCAGTTATAACAACAACTGGGTATACTTCAAAGGCAGCGTCATTCCTCACGCCGGAGGGCAGACGGATGTATTGTATGAATGGACACCACGTTGAACACCTCCAGTAAACACGTGTTTGTCGCAGGAAGTATGCACTTCAGGACCCATGTTTACTGGACTTACTTTTCTTGTTTCGATGAGTACTAACACCTTTCAAAGTATTCGGCACCTTTTTTGTGAACACCCTGCATAATATGTTCCTCATGCCATCTAGAGCGTTATTTATGCCGCACTTCTTGAAAGATTTAAGAATAAAGCCTTCTGTCTCTCTAGACCACGAATTTTTCTAGCGAAACACTTTAAGATTGTACGTCGTTTTAAAGCTCGTGAATTCATGTCGGGTTTCATCTACCATCCATTTGTTCCATTTATCTCTCATAATCACTTTAAACAGTTTAGTTATCGAGACGTCAAGAGGTTGCAATTGTGAAGTAAGTCCTCTTGGAATAATAGCAAGCCGCGCGGGGTAGCGGCGAGGTCTCAGGCGTCTTGTCACGGTCTACGCGGCTCCCCCCGTTGGAGGTTCGAGTCCTCCCTCTGGCATGGGTGTGTGTGTCGTCCTTAGCGTAAGTTAGTTTAAGTTACATTAAGTAGTGCGTAAGCTTAGGGACCGATGACCTCAGCAGTTTCGTCCCATAAGACCTTACCACAAATTTCCTTTTCCAATAACAGCAAGCTCTGTATTTCCCTGTCTCAATTTCTCTTTCAGAGAATTTTCCAAATGACTACTGAAATGATCTAGCAGAAGAAGAGAACTCTTCTTCAATAAGGCACCTTTTCTTCTCTCCCACACTCTGTTAATCAATACGTAATTTCATACCAGCCTCGTCAATCCAACCCTTGTCATGTACGTGAACAACAACGCCTGGAGGTATTTCAGAAAGTTTAGGCATTGTTTTTCGCTTGAAACTGATCATTAGTGTAAGTTTAGTACCGTCAGCACAACATGAAAGGACCACAGCGTAGTACATTTTTTTCACGTCCACTTTTTTTATAGTTACAGTTTTAGCACCTATCATGGCAACTGTTCTGTCACTCGGCATATCATATGTCAAAGGTGTTTCGTCCATATTCGCTATCTGGTTTAATTCCACGCTGGTTATCTATCGATTTTGAATTATAAAGCGATGGAAGGATAGTATTTTTTCTCTTCATACTCTTGCGGAATTTTCTGAGATAATTTGGTTTTGGTTCGCATGCTAAATCCATGAAACTTCATAAACCAGTAGCATCAACCAACTCCTCCCTTAAAATATGTTAAGTTCCACTGTAGCGCTAGCTTATGAGCGTGTATTTCAATCATTTTTGTCCTAATTCCAGTGCCATTTTGACAGTGTCCTTGAATCCACTTCAATACGTCATCTAGTTTTGGCCATTTTGCGTTCAGTCCTCTATTTACAGATTTAGTCTCCTTCATTTTATCCAGTTCTTCTTTATTAGCCCGCCAGTCGCTAATGTTTTTTCTTCTGTTGGTGGAGGGCCGAAATGCCGCTCAGCTGCTCTGTTTCCATGTTCTTCTGCATATATCTTATTTTCAATTTATAGCCCGCATCATATGAATACCTTTTATTTTTTTCCAATACGATACTAGCTACTAACAAAAATATTGTACTGTTACCGATAACATTAATCACTTTCAGTTCAAGTTCACTGGCACCGTATACTGCAATGACGCATCACAGGCTAGACAATGTTCTGGGTTTGTGATGGCGAGACGGGAGGGAGATAGTGTTAGAAGGGTTGCGAATCCCCGTAACTCATGTTAGCCCCATCTGTGCACTGCTGCTCCCAGTTGGATTCAATGTTGACAGATATATATAGGTTCCCCGCGGCATCGAATATATGGCCATTTTTAAGATTGCTGAGTTTTAAATCAAACACTGGGCATTTTTATCTTAATTTCGAGTATAAGACACACTTGAATTTTGGAGGCAATTTTTCGAAGAAAAAAGTGCGTCTTATAGCGCGTAAAACAGAGTAATTTTTGTGTTAGGGTGTGCCCCCCCTCCCCTATCGTGCTTAAGAAAACGGTAAGTAGCGAAGGATATGAACACATTTTACAGCAGTGTGTACTGCGTACAGTAGAGGATCAGTTCTGAGGTGATGACTGTTTGTATCAGCATGTTAATGCACTCTGTCATAAAATCGCGTCTGTGACGTAATGGTTCGCGGACAGTAATATTCCTTGAGTGGACTGGCCTGCCCAGACTCCTAACCTGAACTCAAGGTAACACTTTTGAGATCAGGTGGTCTGTCTACTTCGCTCCAGACCACGTCTTACGTCATCACCTGCTCTGGTATCAGTACTTGAGAAAGAATTTTCTGCCATTTCTCCACTCAGTCGCATCACTGAAAGCGTCCCCAGGAGAATTCAGGCAGTCATAACAGCGAAGAGTGTATACACCCCATATTAATTTTCTCTAATAGATATCGAGATACTTTTAATCAGATATTTTAATGATCGCTTTCCAACCGCGCCATCTGTGTATACACGAAGACGAGGAAAAACGATAAAGATACTACGTGTACCGACGCTGCACACTGTCCAGTGGTTTGTAGAATATACATGCAGATTAAAACATAGGCTCTCCAAATAAACCAGAAATTGGGCAGTCGGTTGGGTCGCTGACGAAGATCTATTTGCTGCGACGTGAGGGAGGCTTGAGAACTGCGGGCTACGTGTGATCCCAGGTAGTGTTTACACTTTTATCGCTGACATGTGAATGTTGCACGAGGAGTGGAAGGCGGCGGCAGAGAGCAGAGAGGCGGGCTTCCGCGCGCACAGGAAGCGCCGAGGTCACGGCCTTTGTTGGCGCCGGAGCCCCACGGCCGCCGGACACCCCCGCCTCTGCCGCCCACATTGCAGACACCGGAACCGCCAGCCTACATCATACCAAACAAATGCCACTACTTCGTCGAGCGTCGGACATGTAGCCAGTGCTGCCACTGTACAGGGTATCGACACGGTCTTTCTACACTTTCAAAGATAAATTACTAAAAAAACACAATATATGATGTCTTAATGAAATTTATTTTAGTAAAGCTCCGCTATGTCACCAGAAAACAGTGAGCTCATTTTATAATTTTGTGAACAATGTGCATTATACCCCTAAGTCACGTATTTCTAGAATGGCGACAGGTTTTGGTCCTATAAGGAGATCTTCCAATATAAAATAAAATTATACCAACATGAAGTAGTTACTATCTATCATCCAAACTATTTAAAAGTAATCCATGAAGGAAACTGCAAATAAATCTTTCAGATTTCCTAGAACGTGGGGAGGATGATAGTTACCAGAGGCATCAGCTGCTGTGTGTCCTCAAAACGGAGCTACTGATCATCAATGACTCAGCGATTATGCGCTGCCTGATAAAAAAAGTGAAGCACCCAGAAGACAGGTTCGGATATTGATGTAACTTCGCACAAGTACACAACATTTGCACTGATGTACGTGATTAGATCTACAGTTCTCTGGACAGGGAGAGTGGCTACCAGAACGCATTAATGTTGTTCGTGTTTAATGTTGGCACCGGACCTGGTAAAGTACATGAGAGGCGAGAATTGTCAGATGTTGAGTGATCACTGTGAAGGGCACGGGGATACCGTGTACTCGTATGAGGCAGCGTTATCAGCGCCAGACAAAGTCAAAAAGGGGACTCATTGTGGGTCTCAATTTGGTTGGCTTGTCGAATCTTGCAGTAGCCAGATTTGTGGTACGTTCGGATGTGACGGTGGCCCGATGATGGAATGCGTGGGAACGTGAGGATGTGTATTCTTGTCGTCAAGTTTCCGGTCGACGACGCTGATCACCACAAAGGAGAACCGCCTATTGGCACCAAGCACATCGTAACCCCTTCACATCTACTCCTGCCATCGAAGAACAGGAACTACACTCGCTGCAACATTCTGTGCCGTCCCGCACTATTGGTGGGAGACTAGCAGCAGCTGGGCTAGGAAATTGCAATCCCATGTGGAGGCTGCTGTTAACACTGCAACACGAATGGCTACTTTAGAAGTGGTGCCGTGACAAGGATGCATGGACTGCTGATTAATGGAGCTGCGTTGTGTTCAGTGATGAATCGCGGTTCTCCGCTACCCCTGATCACCATCGTCGGCAAGTATGACGATGACCTACGTAGAGGTACTAATCGTCGAATGTTTTGGAGAGGCGCAGCAGTGTTACTTCTGGCGAGGAGCTATCGGGTATGAGTTCAGATCACGACTGTAGTGCTAGAGGGAACTATGACGGCAGACCGATACGTCACAGTTTCCCTGTGTCCTCGTGTGTTACCTCTCATGTGATAATATCGTGGTGATATTTTTTAACGGAACAATGGTCTTCCACACAGAGCACGAGTCTCTGCCTGATGTTGAGGTAACTACGTGGGTTGCAAGATCCTCAGATCGGTCGCCGGTAGAACATATGTGGTACGAGCTCGGACGTCAACTCCGTCCCGGTGAGAGTATCCAGGAAAGCGTATCAGAAATGTTACGTTTCCACTGCAGTGAAAATTGTAACTCTGACTCATGCGCATATTTTCTTGATAGCGGGCATTACAACTATCACTTTATCAAATAAAAGCGGCGTTTTTCCATTTACTCTGTAATTGTTTTGACCTCATCTTCGTCGTACAACTAAGTTCGGCTTTGTAATTCGTTCTCAAATGTTTAGCTAGCACAAGGAGCCATACACCTGAAAGTGGCAACGTATTCACATGGTGTTCTGCCGTTCGTATTGTGTTACAAACTGTACTGCTCCTGATGATTTGACAGATATTCGGTGCGCTTTTGCTCGGCTTAAGTGCACCGAATGACTGTCAAACCATCAACAACAGCACAATTTGTAACGGAGTACGAACGGCAGTACATCATGGGGAACCCTACCATTTCATTTGAATGACCCGTCTGTCAGCAGCTCATGGCCACGTGTTTAGCATTGCTGACTCTTGATCACGGGACTCCTGTTTCGTTTCCCGACCGGGTCGAGAATTTTCTCCACTCGAGACTGTCTATACCGGACATTTAAATTGCTTTAAATTGCACGCAAATTCACCGTGAAACTCTTGTCAGCATGAGGACAAAATGTAATGTCGCGTCCAGCAGTAGTGAAATTTTGTTAACAATTTGACAAAGCCTGCAGACATGGGCGATGCTGATCTGTCATACAGTTCTGCACCTTTCGATTTATATCTTTTCGGTAAGCTCATATAACATTTGCGGGGGGAGGCAGATTTTCCAACGATGAGGTCGATAATACGTTCTATAATGGCTCCGTGACCAAGGAGTGGATTTCTATCGTCGAGGAAATGAAGAACTGGTAGAACATCCCAACCGTTCTTTGCCGGCCAGTGTGACCGAGCGGTTACGGTCGCAGGTTCGAATCCTGCCTCGGGCATGGATGTGTGTGATGTCCTTAGGTTAGTCAGGTTTAAGTAGTTGTAAGTTCTAGGGGACTGATTACCTCAGATGTTAAGTCCCATTGTGCTCAGAGCCATTTGAACCATTTTTTCTGTTTCACTTTGAAGTATAGTGGAGCATTCAATAAAAGTTACTTGACCTGGCATAATAATACGTAACTTACTTTTTTAAGTCCCCTCGCATATACTGTCAAGTACATGTGCGTTACTTACACTGCTGTTTTCTTCAAGTTGTAGCTTTTTAATAGATGTAATGCTGCGTATATGTCAATCTGCAGGATGTTCACAACATATCATAGCAGTGTAGGTGAAGTGGATACAAACAAGTTGATATACGATTTTTGTGGTCTATCGAGCCGGGAAACAGCCTCAAATTGGTCTACAGAAGCTACCTAAGCTACGGCGCATGCGCAATGCGCGATATTTAGGGTAAAACGGTACTCGAATATTAAAAACCGTTTGTTCTTGCAAATACAAAGTGTAAAATTTACGTTTGTGTAAATTTTACTTCAAAATATTTTACATTTTAATAGCATAAAGTTAACAGTTAAATTTCGGTAGGGGAATGATAGATACCGCTTACAGGAAAATTAAAGAGGCCTTAGGAAAAAAGAGAAGCAGCTGAATGGATATCAAGAGCTCAGATGGAAAACCAGTCCTAAGCAAGGAAGGGAAAGCAGAAAGGTGGAAGAAGTTTATAGAGGGTTATACAAGGCAGATGTACAGGAGAGAACAACATTATGGAAATGGAAAAGGACGTAGAGGAAGATGAGAAGGGAGATATGATACTGTGTGAAGAAATTGACAAAGCACTGCAAGCCTATGTTTACAGCATTTGTAAACTTACAGAAAACTTTTAACAATGTTGACTGGAATGCTCTCTTTCAAATCCTAATGGTGATAGAGGTAAAATACAGGGAGCGAAAGGCTATTTGGAATTTGTACAGAAATCAGATGCCGGTTATAAGAGTCGAGTGGCGTGAAAGGGAAGCAGTGTTTGAGAAGAGAGTGAGACAGGGTTGTAGCCTATCCCCGATGTTATTCAATCTGTATATTGAGTAAGCAGTAAAGGAAACAAAAGAAAAATTTGGAGTACGAATTAAAGTCCAGGGAGAAGAAATAAAAACTTTGAGGTTTGCCGATGACACTGTAATCCTGTCAGAGACAGCAAAGGACCTGGAGGAGCAGTTGAACAGAATGGGCAGTGCCTTGAAAGTAGGATATAAGATGAACATCAACAAAAGCAAAACTAGGATAACGGAATGTAGTCGAATTAAATCAGGTGATGCTGAGGAAATTAGAATGAGAAACGAGACATTGAAAGTAGATGAGTTTACTATTTGGGCCGCAAAGCAACTGCTGATGGCCGAAGTAAAGAGGATATAAAATGTAGTCTGGCAATGGCAAGAAAAGATTTTTTGAGGAAGAGAAATTTGTTACCATCAGATTTACAGTTGGGTGTTAGGGTTTTTTTTCTGAACGTGTTTGTTTGGAGTGTAGTCATGTACGGTAGTGAAACATTCGCCCAACTCCAACAGCTTGGACAGGAAGAGAATTTAAACCTTTGAAATGTGGTGCTAGAGAAGGATGATGCAGAATAGATAGGTAGATGACGTGACTGATGAGGAGGTACTGAATAGAATTGTGGAGAAAAGAAATCTGTGGCACAACTTGACTAAAAGAAGGGATTGGTTGATGGGACACGTTCGTAGACATCAAGGGATCACCAATTTAGTACTGGAGCTAAATGTGTGAGTAAAAATCGTAGAGGGAGATCGAGAGGTGAATATAGTAAGCAGATTCAGGAGGATATAGGATGCCGTAGTTATTCGGAGATGAAGAGGCCTGCACAGGATAGAGTAGCATGCAGACCTGCATCAAATTAGTCTTCGGACTGAAGACCACAACGACAGCAGATAAATCGTTTTGTTAGTCTGACCTTATTAATGAATGTGTGTGATGTCCTTAGGTTAGTTAGGTTTAACTAGTTCCAAGTTCTAGGGGACTAATGACCTCAGAAGTTGAGTCCCACAGTGCTCAGAGCCATTTGAACCATTTGAACCTTCTTATTACGAAAGTACTGTGGTTGTAATGCTTACGTTTTGATAGACTTGTAAATATAATAATTCTCTCCACAACATTTACAAAAGTCTTTTTTCTTTCATTGTTCTCACGGGAAACTTTAAATTAACAAAAATGGATGGTTCAAATGGCTCTAAGCACTATGGGACTTAACATCTGAGGTCATCCCATAGACTTAGAACTACTTAAGGGGTGTGAGACGTCCAACGGGCCGACTTGGAGCAGGAGAGGGACCAGAGGACATTTTAATTCCAACTGTCCATACTTTTACAAATAAATTCATAAAACTTTGTCAGCATGACCAGGAAGGATTCAGGATTCACACTCATAACAGTGGAAGTTCAGACATATAACAGAATAAATTTTTTTTTGCTTGTGAAATTTCAGCATTTTTTCACTTACTATTGGCTGCATTTGTTGCTATAGCTACACTTTTCTTCATAAGTAAGAGAGATTGTTCGATGAATTTTGCACAGCATACAAACCATACTTGCAGGTGTATGAAACTCTAGAATTTTCCGAATCTATTAAAAACTGTGGTAAAAATTGAGGTAATTAACTATAAGAGTTGAGTTTTTTTTCCGAAACATGATGTTTAAAATGCAACAGCTCATTCATTTTTCCATAAATTAAATAAATTCTAGAGTTTCACATACCTGTAAGTATGGTTTGTGTGCTGTGCAAAATTCATCGAAGAATTTCTCTTACTTACGAAGAAAAGTGTACCTATAGCAACAAATGCAGCCAGTAGTAAATGAAAAACATGATGAAATTTCACATGTAAAAAAAATTATTTTGATATGTTTTTGAACTTCCACTATTATGAGTGTGAATCCTGAATCCGTGCTGGTCATGCTGAGAAAGTTTTACGAATTTATTTGTAAAAGTATAGACAGTGGGAATTAAAATGTCCTGTGATGCCTGTCTTGCTCCAAGTCGGGCCGCTTGACGTCCTACCCCCCTTAAGCCTAACTAACCTAAGGACATCACACACATCTATGTCCGAGGCAGGATTCGAACCTTCGGCCGCAGCAGCAGTGCGGTACCGGACTGAAGCGCCTAGAACCGCTCGGCCACATCGGCCGGTTTAAATTAACAGAATAACGAAATAAGCCGGCGTGTAAGAGAGCGAGAGAATATCGGAAATCCCCCGAGGTGCACGTGCGCTGTTGCTTTGGTGGCTTTTGTAGGCCAGTATGAGGCTAATCGTAAAATGTAAGCTTTCATCGCTATACATGTCACAGTTAATAACATATTTCGGGCCATTATGCCGTGGTCGGATAGATTTCACATTAAAACCCAACGTTTCGTCTCCATATGCGGCCGACGGTTTCCAAGAGGTTCGTAACTTCTATGAGTGTCCAATTCACACCATGGCTTGCTACTGACTGCAGCTAACTTCCGTTACGCGTACTCCCGCGCAGTGGCGTGACGTCACATGCTTCGAATATCCTAGCTCATCTGGCCTTGTAGGTTGCCGTCGTCCGCTGTCGCTACACCCCATGGACTTGAGGTGACCACAAGCCGCTTATTAGCCGGGATCGTCCCTTTTTTATTATCTGACCCATCTTTTTTTTATCTTTAGCTAGAACGGGACGCCAAAATGTCCCTTTTTGTGGCAATAAATTACTGGCATAAAACGCCGTTAACTATAGTTCTCAAAAATTCAAAATGTCTGTTTTGCAGGAGTTTGATGAACAATTTAAAAAACTGACATATCAAAGCGCTGTTCATATTATGAGTCTGCCGGCCGGTGAGGCCGAGCGGTTGTAGGCGTTTCAGTCTGGAACCGCGCGACCGCTGCGGTCGTAGGTTCGAATCCTGCTTCGGGTATGGATGAGTGTGACGTCCTTAGGTTAGTTAGGTTTCAGTAGTTCTAAGTTCTA
The DNA here is from genome assembly GCF_021461385.2 of Schistocerca piceifrons. Taxonomy (NCBI): domain Eukaryota; kingdom Metazoa; phylum Arthropoda; class Insecta; order Orthoptera; family Acrididae; genus Schistocerca; species Schistocerca piceifrons. Next base: position 100,823,060 of record NC_060149.1, read on the forward strand.
GGGGACTGATGACCTCAGATGTTAAGTCCCATAGTGCTCAGAGCCATTTCAACCATATTATGAGTATACAGTACATAGACAGGGTGGTCCATTGACCGTGACCGGGTCAAATATCTCACGAAATAAGCGTCAAACCAAAAAACTACAAAGAACAGAACTTGTCTAGCTTGAAGGGGGAAACCAGATGGCGCTATGGTTGGCACGCTAGATGGCGCTGCCATAGGTCAAACGGATAGCAACTGCGTTTTTTTAAATAGGAACCCCCATTTCTTATTATATATTCGTGTAGTACTAAAGAAATGTGAATGTTTTAGTTGGACCACATTTTTCGCTTTGTGATAGATGGCGCTGTAATACTCACCAACATATGGCTCACAATTTTAAGTTAAAATACAGAACGTAGGTACGTTTGAACATTTCATTTCGGTTGTTTCAATGTGATACATGTACCTTTGTGAACTTATCATTTCTGAGAACGCATGCTGTTACAACGTGATTACCTGTAAATACTATATTAATCCAATAAATGCTCAACATGATGTCCATCAACCTCAATGCATTTGACAATATGTGTAACGACATTCCTCTCAACAGCGAGTAGTTCGTCTTCCGTAATGTTCGCACATACATTGACAATGCGCTGACGCATGTTGTCAGGCGTTGTCGGTGGATCACGATAGCAAATATCCTTCAACTTTCCCCACAGAAAGAAATCCGGGGACGTCAGATCCGGTGAACGTGCGGGCCACGGTAGGCTGCTTCGACGACCAATTCACCTGTCATGAAATATGCAATTCAATACCGCTTCAACCGCACGCGAGCTATGTGCCGGACATCCATCATGCTGGAAGTACATCGCCATTCTGTCATGCAGTGAAACATCTTGTAGTAACATCGGTAGAACATTACGTAGGAAATCAGCATACATTGCACCATTTAGATTGCCATCGATAAAATGGGGGCCAATTATCCTTCCTCCCATAATGCCGCACCATACATTAACCCGCCAAGGTCGCTGATGTTCCACTTGGCGCAGCCATCGTGGATTTACCGTTGCCCAATAGTGCATATTATGCCGGTTTACGTTACTGTTGGTGAATGACGCTTCGTCGCTAAATAGAACGCGTGTAAAAAATCTGTCATCGTCCCGTAATTTCTCATGTGCCCAGTGGCAGATCTGTACACGACGTTCAAAGTCGTCGCCATGCAATTCCTGGTGCATAGAAATATGGTAGGAGTGCAATCGATGTTGATGTAGCATTCTCAACACCGACGTTTTTGAGATTCCCGATTCTCGAGCAATTTACCTGCTACTGATGTGCGGATTAGCCGCGACAGCAGCTAAAACACCTACTTGGGCATCATCATTTGTTGCAGGTCGTGGTTGACCTTTCACATGTGGCTGAACACTTCCTGTTTCCTTAAATAACGTAACTATCCGGCGAACGGTCCAGACACTTGGATGATGTCGTCCAGGATATCGAGCAGCATACATAGCACACGCCCGTTGGGCATTTTGATCACAATAGCCATACATCAACACGATATCGACCTTTTCCGCAATTGGTAAACGGTCCATTTTAACACGGGTAATGTATGACGAAGCGAATACCGTCCGCACTGGCGGAATGTTACGTGATACCACGTACTTATACGTTTGTGACTATTACAGCGCCATCTATCACAAAGCGATAAAAGTGTCCAACTAAAACATTCATATTTCTTTACGTACTAGACGAATATGTAATAAAAATTGGGGGTTCCTACTTTTAGAAAACGCAGTTGATATCCGTTTGATCTATGGCAGCGCCATGTAGCGGGCCAACCATAGCGCCATCTGGTTTCCCCTTTCAAGCTAGACGAGTTTCGTTCTCTGTAGTTTTTTCGTTTGATGCTTATTTCGTGAGATATTTGGCCGAGTCACTATCAATGGACCACCCTGTACGCGTGAAACCGTATGGAGACTTCGCCTGAAAAAAGTATAGTTGCGGACGACAGCTGAACTGTGTTAGTCTTCGCTGTTTGCTAACAAATCGTAATCACTCGTTCCTGATGTGAATTTCTGATAGGAATGCCGCCAACAATAACGAAAACGCATATGCTTGAGTGTGAATCAAAACAAATTAATTACGGTTGTGACTTTGGTGGAAGACAGCACTGTGTTCTCCATTTGTGAAATAATGAAATACATGAACTTCTATAAACTGCGAGTGCTAAAACGTTTGAAATCAAAAATATGCCACCACCGATAAGTAAGTGTCTTTTTAATAGTGACCTGCAGAAGGAATAACCATTTATCAGAAAAAGCTTTCTGACTCAGATGCTCGATGCAATAAGTGTGTATCTATTTTCAACACAGTATAAGCCATGGGCGGCCATCGAATGTACCACAACATGTAAACAGCGAAAATGTAAATGAAGGGTGCGTGCAAGTAGTTCTTCTAGCACAGCATTGACTTTTTTTTAAAACTGTAGTGATAAAGATATGAAATTAGCAGCTGTTGAAGTGTTCGCTTACCACACTATCCACCACAACCAGTCTTCGAGATTGACGAAATGTACTGCTAAACTTATCCAATATACTTTTGAACCAAACTTTACTTGTGATCGTAGCAAAACCGAGGCAATTGTATTAAATCTTTTAACCTCATTTGCCATTTGCCGCTAGAGTCTGATTTACAGAAAGCTAATTTTATTTCAATAATGATGCATGCATCAAATCATAAGAACGTAAAAATATTTCCATTGCTTGTTAGGTACTTCAATTCTATTAAAGTAAAAAATTAGGCCTGAAATCTTAATCATTTTAGGTGTGTATAGATCTCCCAGTGGTAGTGTGGACACTTTTTTCAATAAATTAACAGAAGATCTAGATAAAGTCTCAAGTACAAAGGTCAAGTCCTCCCAAACACTTAAATACCTCAGTTCCATGAAAAAAGAGTCGAAATGATCCAGAATTATTAAATTTCTATCATAGGTACAGAAAGATCTATAGGAAGGTCCTGATTGGTGCAAAAAAGTCATGTAATGACAAAATAATGTATAATGCAGATAATAAAAGCAAAGCAGTCTAAGATGTTATAGAAAAGGAAACAGGGAGAGCAAACAAACCCAGAATAACATACTGCTAAGGGAGGGGGGTAAGGTAATAAATGATGAACAACACTTAGCAAAGTATGTAAATGAGCTTTTTTCAAGTACTGCAGAGAAGTTACATGGGCGTGGGGTCAGCGCACCGCTTTCCCGGCCGTTGTCAGTTTTCGTGGCTGGAGCCGCTAGTAATCGGTCAAGTAAGACCTCAACTTACATGACGAGGCTGAGTGCGCCTCCGTTTCAGTTCACCCAGCAACGAAAAATCCCTAGTAGCACCAGGAAAGTGACCTAAGCCTTCAGCATGGCAGTAATCTGCAGTAACCACTCAACGTCTGAAGCGGTTCTGTAGCGCATACTAGCAATAAATTATGACTAATGTCAGTCTGCTCCTGTTGCTAATTGTGGGAATTATTTCTTAATTAGGTGACAAGAAGTTGCACTGCAAGACATTAGTTTAACCTGAGTTTACATCTGCCAGTCCAACTACTCTGATAAATTATAAAAGGAGTCACTGATAAAGTGCTTTTAATTACTTTATTTTTGGATATTTGTGGTTTCCCAGTAATCTGGATGATATCTGCCGGCAACCTGTTAAAGACTTTTGGACAGAATATACACTGATGAGCGAAAACATTATGACCACTGCCCACAGAGAGACTGAATGCTGCCTGGTGACGCTGAAGGTACGTGATGCGGTAAGAAAAGCATATAAGCCGAGCAAAGATCAGTGGGCCATCGTTCTAGCGACGATACAGGGCGCAAATGGGGTTCTCCACTCACTTAAGCGACTTTGACAAAGAGCAGATTTTTATGGTCCGGCGCAGAGCAACGAACATTTCAGAAATGGCGAAGCTGGTCGACTGTCCGCGCACTACTTTGCGTGCTTTTCCGCTCTATAAAGCAGGATAGGCGGCGATATGCGGCAGATCGGACGACTGAGTTCTGTGCTGAAGCAAGACCATGTGTTTCGGAGCATACCTTTCAGTGCACATTATTGATGATGATGATGATGTTTGGTTTGTCGGGCGCTCAACTGCGCGGTCATCAGCGCCCGACACATTGTAGAACATGTGTATCTGCAACCGACGGCCATTATGTGTTCCTACCGCTCTACGAACGCAGACCGGTGGGGGGCTTCTGAAGCACCTACGGTAGTAATCGCAGGCACCGTGACAACTGTGCACTACGTGAACATTATTGCGGACCACATGCATCCATTCCTGTCGTCGTCCCCGACTGCGATGGCATCTTCCTGCATGATAATTGCCCATGTCACAAGGCCTGAATCGAGCTAAGTAGTTTGATGAACATGACAGTGAACTCACGTTGAAGACCTAGCCTCCGAATTCGCCCGATCTGAAAGCGATGAAACACATGTGGGACGCTATCGGGCGTCAGCTCTGCACCCACATACCATCGGCCTGCAATTTAGAGGACTTGTGCGACCTGTGCATCGACATCTCATGCCACATACTTCCAGAAATATACCAAGGACTTATTGAATCTATGCCACGAAGAATTGCAGCTGTATTGCGTTCTGAACGTGGACCAATTAAAAACCAAAATGAGCCACGGCGTGGGTCTTGCATACAGACGGTTCACGGCGATACGATGCGTGAGGCTAGAACTCGACAGAATGGATACGGCTGTGGGAAATATTTTAAAGAAGATGTGGCTCTCATTTCAGAGCACGGTGAAATGTAACCAGTGTCTTAGGAGAGGGTATAATTTAATTACTGTTCCAGTCCATAGTAATACTGGATAGTGAGTTGAATAATGAATGTTTATTTGTTGGGTAGGTGGGGAGGGGGAACATGCACACTTGAAGATAAAGAATAAGACAAAATATATTTGTATGTGGACCAGTTTGTGAGACTTAAGAGACCTTTCTGTATGTTTGGGGAGCGGCTGCTTGCAGCAAGGGTACAGTGAAGACAAGTTTTTGGAGTAAAAGCCGTGACGTTCATAGGGATTGATGAAGAGTCGTGGGTGTCGAAGCCGAGGAAGGACAATCACTGAGTGAAAGAGGACTTTCAGAAGGAATGTTGTCATGTTGTCATGGAGATGACTCCAGATCGTAAATATGTCATCTATAGCATGTTGTTGTTGATATGGTCTTCAGTCCTGAGACTGGTTTGATGCAGCTCTCCATGCTAATCTATCCTGTGCAAGCTCCTTCATCTCCCAGTACCTACTGCAACCTACATCCTTCTGAATCTGCTCAGTGTATTCATCTCTTGGTCTCCCTCTACGATTTTTACCCTCCACACTGCCCTCCAGTGCTAAATTTGTGATCCCTTGATGCCTCAAAACATGTCCTACCAACCGATCCCTTCTTCTAGTCAAGTTGTACCACAAACTTCTCTTCTCCCCAATCCTATTCAATACCTCCTCATTAGTAACGTGACCTACAAACCTAATCTTCAACATTCTTCTGTAGCACCACATTTCAAAAGCTTCTATTCTCTTCTTGTCCAAAGTATTTATTGTCCATGTTTCGCTTCCATACATGGCTACACTCCATACAAATACTTTCAGAAACGACTTCCTGACACTTAAATCTATACTGGATGTTAACAAATTTCTCTTCTTCAGAAACGCTTTCCTTCCCATTGCCAGTCTACATTTTATATCCTCTCTACTTAGATCATCAGTTATTTTGCTCCCCAAATAGCAAAACTCCTTTACTACTTTAAGTGTCTCATTTCCTAATCTAATTCCCTCAGCATTACCCGACTTAATTCGACTACATTCCATTATCCTCGTTTTGCTTTTGTTGATGTTCATCTTATATCCTCCTTTCAAGACACTGTCCATTCCATTCAACTGCTCTTCCAGGTCCTTTGCTGTCTCTGACAGAATTACAATGTCATCGGCGAACCTCAAAGTTTTTATTTCTTCTCCCTGGATTTTAATACCTACTCCAAATTTTTCTTTTGTTTCCTTTACTGCTTGCTCAATATACAGATTCAATAACATCGGGAAGAGGCTACAACCCTGTCTCACTCCCTTTCCAACCACTGCTTCCCTTTCATGCCCCTTGACTCTTACAACTGCCATCTGGTTTCTGTACAAATTGTAAATAGCCTTTCGCTCCCTGCCACCTTCAGAATTTGAAAGAGAGTATTCCAGTCAACATTGTCAAAAGGTTTCTCTAAGTCTACAAATGCTGGAAACATAGGTTTGCCTTTCCCTAATCTTCCTTCTAAGATAAGTCGTAAGGTCAGTATTGCCTCACGTGTTCCAGCATTTCTACGGAAACCAAACTGATTTTCCCCGAGGTCGGCTTCTACCAGTTTTTCCATTCGTCTGTAAATAATTCGCGTTAGTATTTTGCAGCTGTGACTTATTAAACTGATAGTTCGGTAATTTTCACATCTGTCAACACCTGCTTTCTTTGGGATTGGAATTATTATATTCTTCTTGAAGTCTGAGGGTATTTCGCCTGTCTCGTACATCTTGCTCACCAGATGGTAGAGTTTTGTCAGGACTGGCTCTCCCAAGGCCGTCAGCAGTCCTAATGGAATGTTGTCTACTCCAGGGGCCTTGTTTCGACTCTGGTCTTTCAGTGCTCTGTCAAACTCTTCACGCAGTATCGTACCTCCCATTTCATCTTCTTCTACATCCTCTTCCATTTCCATAATATTGTCCTCAAGTACATCGCCCTTGTATAGACCCTCTGTATACTTCTTCCACCTTTCTGCTTTCCCCTCTTTGCTTAGAACTGGGTTTCCATCTGAGCTCTTGATATTCATACAAGTGGTTCTCTTTTCTCCAAAGGTCTCTTTAATTTTCCTGTACGCTGTATCTATCTTACCCCTAGTGAGATAAGCCTCTACATCCTTACATTTGTCCTCTAGCCATGCCTGCTTAGCCATTTTGTACTTCCTGTCGATCTCATTATTGAGACGTTTGTATTCCTTTTGCCTGCTTCATTTACTGTATTTTTATATTTTCTCCTTTCATCAATTAAATTCAATATTTCTTCTGTTACCCAAGGATTTCTACTAGCCCTCGTCTTTTTACCTACTTGATCCTCTCCGGCCTTCACTACTTCATTCCTCAGAGCTACCCATTCGTCTTCCAGTGTATTTCTTTCGCCATTCCTGTCAATTGTTCCCTTAAGCTCTCCTTGAAAGTCTGTACACCCTCTGGTTCTTTCAGTTTATCCACGTCCCATTTCCTTAAATTCCCACCTTTTTGCAGCTTCGTCAGTTTTAATCTGCAGTTCATAACCAATAGATTGTGGTCAGAGTCCACATCTGTACTCCTGCATTACCCCTATTTGATTTTGTATTTATAACCCTTTATTCGCCTGACCAGAAGTCTTGTTCCTCCTGCCACCGAACTTCACTAATTCCCACTATATCTAACTTTAACCTATCCATTTCCCTTTTTAAATTTTCTAACCTACCTGCCCGATTAAGGGATCTGACATTCCACGCTCCGATCCGTAGAATGCCGGGTTTTCTTTCTCATACTGATAACGACGTCCTCCTGAGTAGTCCCCGCCCGGAGATCCGAATGGGGGACGATTTTACCTCCGGAATATTTTACCCAAGAGGACGCCATCATCATTTAACCATACAGTAAAGCTGCATGCCCTCGGGAAAAATTACGGCTGTAGTTTCCCCTTGCTTTCAGCCGTTCTCAGTACCACAACAGCAAGGCCGTTTTGGTTAATGTTAGAAGGCCAGATCAGTCAATCATCCAGACTGTCTACCCCTGCAACTACTGAAAAGGCTGCTGGCCCTCTTCAGGAACCACACGTTTGTCTGGCCTCTGAACAGATACCCCTCCGTTGTGGTTGCACCTACGGTACGGCTATCTGTATCGTTGAGGCACGCAAGCCTCCCCACCAACGGCAAGGTCCATGGTTCATGGGGGGTATCTATAGCATATAATTTGTTAATGTCTTTCCTTTCTCAAGTATATTGTGGCTTCATTCTCCTTTTATGTGTATAACAACTGTTTGGTTGAAAAAAACTACACTTAATTCAAAAAATATTTCACTGTTTCCCTGAAAACATACAGTGGCGTTTTCTGTATTTCCATCTTTTCCACAGATCCTTTCGGCCTTTACAACGCAATTCAGGATAGCCAGAGTGAAATCTGAACTTCCAGTCTCTCGACTAGGAGTCGATTTTTTAACTTTAGCGATAATTGGCTTGCTGAGTAAAAGTTTCGAAATTGAGAAATTACCGTTATGAGCACACTTGAAATTTTTATATAAAATTAGTTTATGTACCCATAAAGATGGAAGTTTAATTTTTAGCGAAATGTTTCACTCGTTCATTTTCATACGCTAAGCAGTGAGACTACTGTGAGATTAGTTATCAGCGTGGCTTCTTCTGCAAGAGACTAACATTTGTCATTCAGAAAAGGGGGTTATTGCGTGAGGGACAAAATCAAAACAGCAAGATACAAAGGAATGCGACATGTCTACTGTGATGATTAATTTCAGTCGTCTACAGTGCCTCATTCTGGTAAGTATCCTGCCTTTCCATTGATACTTTTTTTTTTCAATTTTTAATACCTTTGGGAAGCTTCAACAGGAGAATTTAGAGGTATACATCGTGCGTATGTATTGACACTCAGGAGTTTTTGAGAAGGTGACCAGTCTAAATCTGTATTCACGGAGGCTACCGCACGACATGAATGCTCCGCACAAAATTCCTCTACTTAGTACCTGCTGGTAGTTAAGAAAACTCGTAAGAAGCAGGGACACTGAAGTACACCGCCACCAATTCAGTTTTCTACATCTGCAGAAATTTGACCGTCTCAAATAATTTCAACATGGTATTAGTTTCTGATATTCATGTGCAGCTGAATAAATGGTTCAAATGGCTCTGAGCACTATGGGACTTAACTTCTGAGGTCATCAGTCCCCTAGAACTTAGAAAAACCTAACTAACCTAGGGACATCACACACATCCATGCCCGAGGCAGGATTCTAACCTGCGACCGTAGCGGTCGTGCGGCTCCAGACTGTAGCGCCTAGAACCGCTCGGCCACCCCGGCCGGCAGCAGCTGAATAAAATAACTTCACGAAATAATGAAGGGACATATATTATTTCGCGTCTTCATGAGTCGGAGCTCATTTAACAGGCAGTAGCAACACAAAATTAAGTACAGAAGATGACAGGGCCACGTAGAACATAGCACCGTCAACTAAATTGGAAGGAAAATCAGCATTGTCCGTATTTTGTTGTTTTATTGTCCGCAAAATCGATTTTCTGTCACTTAGTGACCATCCTCAGTGCTGTAATATACAATTAAAATTGGTAGGCACTGGTATCAAGCTATAACCACAAGCTTAGAGTGATCACGATCGACCATGTGATGGCTCTAAGCTTGTGGTTATAGCTTGATACCAGTGCCTACCAATTTTAATTGTATATTACAGCACTGAGGATGGTCACTAAGTGACAGAAAATCGATTTTGTGGACAATAAAACAACAAAATACGGCCAATGCTGATTTTCCTTCAAATTCTATCCACTATTTGGTCGTGGTGCACAGAACACTCCATGGAGTCGCCAATCAACCGTCAACTAAACTGTTCGATAAGAGTTTTGCACAATCCCTATGGCCTGCATGGTTTTTATTTTTTTTTTTATTGAAAATCTCTTTGTCAGTCGTTTTTTATTTGTTTTTGCCCGAAGGCCGTACAGCCACCAATACTCTTTTGGTTACAGGAAACCACTACATGCCGCAATCTACAGCATTCTCAGCATAGTTCAGCAGAGTACGATATCCCTCCAACCGTAAACGGAAATACGGACTTCAGTCTGTCAAATGTCTAAAAGGGTTATTTGAAGCTTAGATCGTCCACGAACTGTCACTTTATGGCAAGAAGGGTTGTTAGCATGGGAAGTTGTCCAACAAAACAGCGGTTATCACAGTCGCATCATTCGAATATCAACTGCTGTAGTGAGACAAATTATGGAAGATCTACCTCGTAGTGGGCGCTCACGATGATCATCAGCTGATATCCGCTATGTAGGTACCGCAAGTACAATGCAATAGAACTGCCCGCATTTTAGAGGCTTCTTGGGTTGTGTCGACTCAGACAATACACACCCTTTCCATACGATAAATTTAGCACCGAGGAATCCTTTACGAATAACAAATGGCTCTGAGCACTGTGGAACTTAAGATCTGTGGTCATCAGTCCCCTAGAACTTAGAACTACTTAAACCTAACTAACCTAAGGACATCACACACATCCATGCCCGAGGCAGGATTCGAACCTGCGACCGTAGCAGTCGCGCGGTTCCGGACTGCGCGCCTAGAACCGCTAGACCACCGCGGCCGGCTTTTTACGAATAACAGTAACATACTCTCCCCCCACCCCCTCCCCCCCCCCTCCCTCCCTCCCCCCTCCCAGAAAGGTCGTATTGCACTAAGAAGTTGGGCAAGAAGACAATTGGGATAATGTGTTCTCTTCATCGACGAGCAAAAGCTATGTCTCCGCCTGATGATCAACTTAGAAGAGTATAGAGGCAAGCTTTTGTTAGGCATACAGTCCCACGTATTCAGGAGGGAGGTAGAGCAGTCAGGTTTCTGCCGGTATGGCGTACGGAAGTCGGAAGCCAAGACTCTCATCTCTGTCGACGGTAATATGCGGGCTGTACAACAATGGGAAAGGATCCTCCAACCTATTTTCCAGCCCAGCAGTCAACTTTTGGCGATTGTTATGTCTTTCAAGATGATAATGGAAGAGCGCGCCGCACCAAATATTGTGAACACCTTCCTGCAGAAGTCAGGAATCAGAAAAATAGCTTCCGGTATTTGCTGACTTCGGCCGGAGTGGACATACAGACAGGACCGTTAGAAGCTTGCAGTGCTTTGTTGCAGGCACATTGGACAATGTGACCAGGAAGGTGGGGCCGTTTGGTGGTTTACTACTGTGACGCACTCGCACGACGACCTGTGTCCTGTGAGACCCACACCAGTTCTGGCATTATGGAGAGTTTATAATTGATAAGCACGTCGTTTGATACGGACGTGCATAATGTATGCTACAGACGATGGGCTTTATGCCTGAGCACTGGTCTGGCACTAAAATAATTGGTATGAATTTTTACGCCTGTGTGGAACGTGGGACCAAGGAAAAAATTACTAAAACGTGTGGTCCTATCGTTCTTTCGTTGCTTGACGTCACTAAAGAAGTTGAGGATTATCACCTTTCATCAAAAAGATAAAGGCACAGAGCCATCCTCGCCATCCTCCATGTCCTCTGTGTGAAGATGTACTACAGTCCTGAGGCATAGCTTCAATCGACCAGTTATCGCAGTTGTGACAGTTGTCGCCGATCAACGAAGTGTTTCGGCACTGTAACGCGTGTGTGCCATATGGTTCACTGAAGGCCATAGAACACGACGAGACGGGTCAGGTCGCACCACCCAGACCACGCTCCGAGAACATCGACACCTCATCCAAATGGCGTTGCAGGACAGATCTGCGTCTTCCTCGGCTCTGGCGCAACAGTGGAACAGTCTAACACATCGTACACTATCAAGGGTGACAGTCCACAGCCGGTTCCTACGGCATGGATACTTGCACGTCGTTCACTTCGCCTACCTTTGACGAATGTACAGAAACATGCTAAACGCCAATGGTGTATGGAACGACGTCATTGGGGACAGGAATGGTATCAGATAGTGTTTTTGGACGAATGCGGGTTCTGTTTATTTGAAAAGCTGGCAGCATTTTGGTTTGCTGCAGAGCGGCATCACAGAGAGTGCATTCGCACAAGACTTACAGCGCTAACTCTAGGCCTTATGTTGTGGGGTAGTATTGTGTACAACGTGTCCAGGGACTATGACCTGTGTGATCTAGTGAATGACATCCTGCGACTCGCAGCCATACACTATCAGTACAACACCCCAGACGCCACTTTTCAGCAAGACAATGCACGACACATGTTGCTGCACGAAGACGTGCCGACCTGTTGTTACAGGACGTCACCAGACTTGTCGCCAATCAAAAAGTGTGGGATATTGTTAAACGACGGATGCAGTGCCGTGACCAATTGCCAACCATTACAGATGAATTTTGGAACCAGGTGAATTCAGCATGGATGGCTACACTACAGGACGCCTTTCGCGCCTTATACGCGTCAGTGCCATCAAGCAAGGAGCACGTTATCAGGGCCCATGGCGGACCCTGTACCTACGAGACGGCAGGAAGCGTGCTGAACCGAGATGACTGAAATACTAATCACTTCTGCAGAAGATGCTAACGTACATGTCTTGTGAATATGAACGTCGTGTCTCCATTCGTTAAATGTGTTCTATTTCTTTCTGAACATGAGTATATCTAAGGCAGAGACATATAATGAGGTTACAAAAGTCATGGGATAGCGATAAGCACATATACAGATGGCGGCAGTACCGCGAACCGAAGGTGTAAAAGTGCATTGGCGGAGCTGTCATTTGTAGTCAGGTGGTTCGCGTGAAGTGTTTTCTGAGGTGATTATGTCCGCACGACTGGAATTAACAGACTTTGAACGCACGGGACGCTAGACGCTAGACGCACGGGACATTTCATTTCAAAAATCGTTAGGGAATTCAATAGTCCGAGATCCACAATGTTAAGAGCGTGCCGAGGATACCAAATTTCAGGCATTACCTCTCACCACGGACAGTGCAGTGCCCGACGGTCTTCACTTAACGACCGAGAGCAGCGGCGTTTGCGCAGAGTTGTCAGTGCTAACAGAAAAGCAACACTGCGTGAAATAACTACAAAAATCCAGCTGGGACGTACCACGAATGTATCCGTTAGGACAGTGCGGCGAAATTTGGCGTTAATGACGTATGGCAGCAGATGACCAACACGAGTGCCTTTCTAACAGGAAGACATCGGCTGCAGCGCCTCTTCTGGGCTCGTCAACAATATCGTTTGGCCCTAGACGACAGGGAGACCGTGGCCTGGTCAAGCGAGTCCCGATTTCAGTTGGAAACGGCTGATGGTAGGTTCGCGTGTGACGCACACCAAACTAAGCCACGGACAAAAATTGTCAACAAGGCACTGTTCAACCTGTAATGGCTCCATAGTGGTGAGGGCTGTGTTCACGTGGAATGGACTGGGTACTCTGGTACGTGAACGGATTATTGACTGGAAATTGTTATGTACAGATACTTGGAGGCCATTTGCAGTCTTTCATGGACTTCATGGTACCAAACAACGATGCCATGTAGCCAGGCCACAAATGTTCGCGATTGGTTTGAAGAACATTCTGGAGAATTCGAGCGAATGAACTGGTCACGAAGATCCCCCAACATGAATCCCATCGAACATTTATGAGACATAGTGAGAGGTCAGTTCGTGCACAACTCCCTGTTCAGCCAACACTTACACAATGAGGGACGGCTGTAGTGGCAGAATCGCACAGTATTTCTGCAGTTGTCTTCCAACGACTTGTTGAGTCCATGCCACGTTGAGTTCCTGCACTACGTCAGGCAAAAGGAGATCCGACAACAGTACGAGATATCCCATAACTTCTGTCACATCAGCGTACATCTATACTCCATAAGCCACCTTACGGTGTGTAACGGAGGGTGTGATTCGCTGGAAGATCGATTGCTGGTAATCTTCCGTGGGGCTCGCATCTCTCTAATTTTGTTTCGACGGTCTTTTCGCGAAATATATGTAGTATGAGGAAATCTATTTCTTGAGTTCTCCAGCAATCTTGGCTCTCGAAACTTTAACAGTAGACTATACCGTGATACAGAACGCATGTCTTCTAGCGCCTGCCACTGGAATTGGATGAGCGTCGCCGTGACGCTTTCGCACTTACTGAATCAAACTGTAACAAAATGTGCTGCTCTTCCTTGGAACTTGTAGCTTTCATCCGTGGATAGTTCATGTCTGCAGCCACAGAGTGTGTTGACACCAGAGGCTACTTTCTGCATCGGCCAAATAGATCGCACATGGACTTCCTTCCGATGTTCGCGGGCAAATGCAGACGCACAGTTACAGCGCATAAAAGATGTCTGTATGCTCTGTAACTGTTCATTTGCACTTCGTAATACGTATATATACTGAAGAGCCAAAAAAACTGGTACACCTGCCTAATACCGTGTAGGGCCCCCGCGAGCACTCAGAAGTGCCACAACACGACGTGGCATGGACTCGATTAATGTCTGAAGTAGTGCTGGAGCAAACTAACACCATGAATCCTGCAGTGCTGTCCGTAAGAGTACGAGCGGGTGGAGGTCCCTTCTGAACAGCACGTTGCAAGGCATCCGAGATATGCTCAATAATGTTCATGTTTTGGGAGTTTGGTGGCCAGCGGAAGTGTTTAAACTCGTAACAGTGTTCCTGTAGCTACTCTGTGGCAGTTCTGGACGTATGGGGTGTCGCATTGTCCTGCTGCAATTGCCCAAGTCCGTCGGAATGCATGATCTACATCTACATGGAAACTCTGCAAATCACATTTACGTGCCTGGCAGAGGATTCACCGAACCACCTTCACAATTCTCTATTATTCCAATCTCGTATATCGCGCGGAAATAATGAACACCTATATCTTTCCGTACGAGCTCTGATTTCCCTTATTTTATCGTGGTGATGGATCCTCCCTATGTAGGTCGGAGTCAACAAAATACACTCCTGGAAATTGAAATAAGAACACCGTGAATTCATTGTCCCAGGAAGGGGAAACTTTATTGACACATTCCTGGGGTCAGATACATCACATGATCACACTGACAGAACCACAGGCACATAGGCACAGGCAACAGAGCATGCACAATGTCGGCACTAGTACAGTGTATATCCACCTTTCGCAGCAATGCAGGCTGCTATTCTCCCATGGAGACGATCGTAGAGATGCTGGATGTAGTCCTGTGGAACGGCTTGCCATGCCATTTCCACCTGGCGCCTCAGTTGGACCAGCGTTCGTGCTGGACGTGCAGACCGCGTGAGACGACGCTTCATCCAGTCCCAAACATGCTCAATGGGGGACAGATCCGGAGATCTTGCTGGCCAGGGTAGTTGACTTACACCTTCTAGAGCACGTTGGGTGGCACGGGATACATGCGGACGTGCATTGTCCTGTTAGAACAGCAAGTTCCCTTGCCGGTCTAGGAATGGTAGAACTATGGGTTCGATGACGGTTTGGATGTACCGTGCACTATTCAGTGTCCCCTCGACGATCACCAGTGGTGTACGGCCAGTGTAGGAGATCGCTCCCCACACCATGATGCCGGGTGTTGGCCCTGTGTGCCTCGGTCATATGCAGTCCTGATTGTGGCGCTCACCTGTACGGCGCCAAACACGCATACGACCATCATTGGCACCAAGGCAGAAGCGACTCTCATCGCTGAAGACGACACGTCTCCATTCATCCCTCCATTCACGACTGTCGCGACACCACTGGAGGCGGGCTGCACGATGTTGGGGCGTGAGCGGAAGACGGCCTAACGGTGTGCGGGACCGTAGCCCAGCTTCATGGAGACGGCTGCGAATGGTCCTCGCCGATACCCCAGGAGCAACAGTGTCCCTAATTTGCTGGGAAGTGGCGGTGCGGTCCCCTACGGCACTGCGTAGGATCCTACGGTCTTGGCGTGCATCCGTGCGTCGCTGCGGTCCGGTCCCAGGTCGACGGGCACGTGCACCTTCCGCCGACCACTGGCGACAACATCGATGTACTGTGGAGACCTCACGCCCCACGTGTTGAGCAATTCGGCGGTACGTCCACCCGGCCTCCCGCATGCCCACTATACGCCCTCGCTCAAAGTCCGTCAACTGCACATACGGTTCACGTCCACGCTGTCGCGGCATGCTACCAGTGTTAAAGACTGCGATGGAGCTCCGTATGCCACGGCAAAATGGCTGACACTGACGGCGGCGGTGCACAAATGCTGCGCAGCTAGCGCCATTCGACGGCCAACACCGCGGTTCCTGGTGTGTCCGCTGTGCCGTGCTTGTGATCATTGCTTGTACAGCCCTCTCGCAGCGTCCGGAGCAAGTATGGTGGGTCTGACACACCGGTGTCAATGTGTTCTTTTTTCCATTTCCAGGAGTGTATTTTCGCATTCGGAGGAGAAAGTTGGTGATTGGAATTTCGTGAGAAGATTCCGTCGAAACGAAAAACGCCTTTCTTTTAACGATTTCCAGACCAAATCCTTCATCATTTCTGTGACACTCTCTCCCATATTTCGCGATAATACAAAACGTGCTGCCTTTCTTTGAACTTTTTCGATGTACTCCGTCAGTCCTATCTGGCAAGGATTCCACACCGCGCAGCAATATTCTAAAAGAGGAGCCGGCCGAAGTGGCTGTGCGGTCCCAGGCACTGCAGTCTGGAACCGCGGGACCGCTACGGTCGCAGGTTCGAATCCTGCCTCGGGCATGGATGTGTGTGATGTCCTTAGGTTAGTTAGGTTTAAGTAGTTCTAAGTTCTAGGGGACTAATGACCTCAGAAGTTGAGTCCCATAGTGCTCAGAGCCATTTGAACCATCTAAAAGAGGACGGACAAGCGTAGTGTAGGCAGTCTCCTTAGTAGACCTGTTACATTTTCTAAGTGTCCTGCCAATGAAACGCAGTCTTTGGTTAGCCTTCTCCACAACATTTTCTATGTGTTCCTTCCAATTTAAGTTGTTCGTAATTTAATACCTAGGTATTTAGTTGCATTTACGGCTTTTAGATTAGACTGATTTATCGTGTAACCGAAGTTTGAGTTCATTTTAGCACTCATGTGGATGACCTCACACTTTTTGTTATTCAGGGTCCACTGCCATTTTTCGCATCATTCAGATATTTTTTCTAAACCGCTTTGCAGTTTTTTTTATCTTCTGATGACTTTACTAGACGATAAACGACAGCGTCATCTGTAACCAACCGAAGACGGCTGCTCAGATTATCTCCCAAATCGTTTATATAGATAAGGAACAGCAAAGGGCCTATAACACTCCTTGGGGAACGCCAGAAATCACTTCTGTTTTACTCGATGACTTTCCATCAGTTACTATGTACTGTGACCTCTCTGACAGGAAATCACAAATCCAGTCACATAACTGAGACGATAGTCCATGAGCACACAATTTCAATACGAGCCGCTTGTGTGGTACAGTGTCGAATGCCTTCCGGAAATCCAGAAATACGGAATTGATCCAAAATCCCTTGTCAATAGCACTCAGCACTTAATGTGAATAAAGAGCTAGTTGTGTT
Source organism: Schistocerca piceifrons (assembly GCF_021461385.2). Taxonomy (NCBI): domain Eukaryota; kingdom Metazoa; phylum Arthropoda; class Insecta; order Orthoptera; family Acrididae; genus Schistocerca; species Schistocerca piceifrons. Next base: position 100,840,335 of record NC_060149.1, read on the forward strand.
TCACAGGAACGATGTTTTCTAAACCCGTGTTGACTGTGTGTCAATAGACAGTTTTCTTCGAGGTAATTCATGATGTTCGATCACAATATATGTTCTAAAATCCTGCGACATATCGACGTTAACGATATAGGCCTGTAATTTAGTGGATTACTCATACCACCTTTCTTGAATATTGGTGTGACCTGTGCAACTTTCCAGTCTTTGGGTACGAATCTTTCGTCGAGCGAACGGTTGTATATGATTGTTAAGTATGGAGCTAACGCATCAGCATACTCCGAAAGGAACCTAACTGGTATGTATAGACCAGAAGACTTGCTTTTATTTCCAGGCAAATGCCGGGATGGTTCCTTTCAAAGGGCACGGTCGACTTCCTTCCCCGTCCTTCCCTAATCCGATGAGACCGATGACCACGCTGTCTGGTCTCCTTCCCCAAAACAACCCCCCCCCCCTTAACTTGCTTTTATTAAGTGATTTAAGTTGCTTCACTACTCCGAGGATATTTACTTCTACGTTACTCATGTTGGCAGCTGTTCTTGGTTCGAATTCTGGAATATTTATTTACTTCGTCTTCTTTTGTGAAGGCATTTCGGAAGACTGTGTTTAGTACCTCTGCTTTGGCAGCACTGTCTTCGACAGTATCTCCATTGCTATCGCGCAGAGAAGGCATTGATTGTTTCTTGCCGCTAACATACGTCACATACGACCAGAATCTCTTTGCATTTTCTGCCAGGTTTCGAGACAACGCTTCGTTGTAGAAACTGTTATAGGCATCTCGCATTAAAGTTCGCGCTAAATTTCGAGCTTCTGTAAAAGAACGCCAATCTTGGGGATTTTGCGTCTGTTTAAATTTGACATGTTTGTTTCGTTGTTTCTGCAACAGTGTTCTAACCTGTTTTGTGTAACAAGGAGTATCAGCTCCGTCGTTTGTTAATTTATTTGGTATAAATCTCTCAATTGCTGCCGATACTATTTCTTTGAATTTAAGCCACATCTGGTCTGTCTGGTGGACATGAATGGATGCAGGTGATCAGACAGAATGCTTACGTGCATGTCTGATGGACATGAATGGATGTAGGTGATCAGACAGAATGCCTACGTGCGTGTAACCTGTCAGAGTCATATCTAGACGTAACAGGGGCCCCATGTCGCTCCAACTTCACACGCCCCACACCATTAGTGAGTCTCCACTACCTTGAACAGTTCCCTAGTGACACGCAGGGTCCATGAATTCATGAGGTTGTCTCCATACCCGTACACGTCCATCAGCTCGATACAATTTGAAATGAGACTCGTCCGACCAAGAAACATGTTTCCAGTCATCAACAGCCCAATTTCGGTGTTGACGGGCCCAGGCGAGGCGTAAAGCTTTGTGTCGTGCAGTCATCAAGAGTAAACGAGTGCGCCTTCGGCTCCGAAAGCCCTATCGATGATGTTTCGTTGAATGGTTCGCACAATGACACTTGTTGATGACCCAGCATTGAAATCTGCAGCAATTTGCGGAAGGGTTGCACTTCTGTCATGTTGAACGATTGTCTTTGGTGGTCGTTGGTCCCGTTTTTGCAGGATCTTTTTGCGGCCGCAGAGATGTCGGAGATTTGATGTTTTAGCGGATTCCTGATATTCACGGTACACTAGTGAAATGGTCGCATGGGAAAATCCCCACTTTATCGCTACCACGGAGATGCTGTGTTGGTTGGTTGGTTTGAGGGACAAAGGGACCAAACTACAGGGTCATCAGTCCCAGACGCTGCGTCCCATCGCTGGTTCACCGTCTGTGACACCACGTTCAAACTCACTTAAATCTTGATTGAAGCAGCAGTAACCGATCTAACAACTGCGCCAGACACTTGTCGTTTTATATAGGCGTTGCCGACAGCAGCGCCGTATTCTGTCTGTTTACATATATCTGCATCTGATTACACATCCCTATACCAGTTTCTTTGGCGCTTTAGTTTATTTCTGACATGGTCTTTGCATTTTTGGAAATACCATTTTGACTATCTGGATCTTTTGAAAATGGGTCGCAGTCCGAAACTAGTCATCGAGTAAATAAAAAAATTGTAATTTTCAGCTTTCGCTGGTTATTCTTTCTACTGGTTTCACTGAGTTAGGCTAGACCAGCGTTCCTAATAATTAGTGTAGGGCCACGCCTTATCAGCAAATTAAGATGAGCGTTTGTCAACGTTATTCTAATAGGCGGTTGTTTTTTGTTACATGCTGTGCTGGCAACGTCAGTAAAATGTGCCTCTCTATTCAACATTCTATATTCTGTATCCATCAGTTTCAATATTTATGTTACGCATAAATATTCATTTTCTTTAAATAGGAGAACATAAACTCCAGTTATTCACACACCCAGCTTCAATCTAGAAAACTTTCAATAGAACAGCAGACTCTCTTTAAATTTGGATAAATAGAAGATAATGCCCATAACAAAGTGAAGGAATCCGAAACATTCGATTTAACATTAGAGTTCAGCTTATGGAGCCCTCTACTCTTATGTTTGTTGGCAGTTGAGAGTTGGAGTGCTGACACATTATCTGCGTATCCAGTAATGCTGGGAACTGATGTGTTATGCATGGGGATCATATCAACCTGTATCGCATCAAAAACAGCCTGAAGATGACGCACTGAAGCGTTGAAACTGGTAGCGACAAAATGAAATAAAATCACAAGGACGGCTGTAGGTGTTTTTATTTATTTGTCGCGATAGTAAACGGCCGTCGTCCCAGAGACCTCCTGCCAAAATGGTGGACATAAAGAAGTTAACTCTGGTTTGACAGTGGTCTGGCTCTTCTTCTTGCACAGGTGGTTAATGAGATGGGTGTAATTGCTGATCTGTTACAACTTTCGACACGGTATTCTTCGAAGTGTACATCTCAAGAGCAAGTTGACGGGTACTCATTGATGAATCTTCTCCCACACGATCCAACACCATTTCCTCGAATTGTACTGCGCAATAAATTCTTTGTCGAGAACCTTGGCCTGCATTCCGTGCCTGAACGGCCCAGTTTCTCATAAGATTTTGTTCACGACAGTAAAGTTGCTAATTAAGGTCACAAGACGAATACTATTATCGGATGCCAAATGAAAAATCATGTGTTCACAACACCACCATCCTCCACACCATTCGCTTCAGTGGTGAAAACTACAATTCGTGAAAACGATTCTGCAATAAACACTTTAGAAACTTAACGAGCACTAAAACTTACACTGGTGGATATAGGATAAAATCAGTGCTTCACACCAAGCCACAAGGAAGTTTATGGAATGCGTACGTCACAAACCGCTTATTAACCCCCAACAAGCAGACATAAAACAGTAAAAGAACTCATCATCAATCATCAAGTCCGCCCCTCTACTCAGAATGAGATCTATGAGATACTGATTCAAACACCAAAAAGATTAAACCGCATTTCGTTGGGTTAGTGTGGTTAATCATAGGTAGAAACAGGTACTGGAGAGGAAGATACATCCCGCGAGTTGTGGGGGACAGTGGTTAGCGTCTCTAGCAGACGTGCTACAAATAGCAGATGTTTGTTGTTTAGTATTTATTATTTCTGGAAGTTTCTTATGTTCTTAATGTTTGCATATTCTAGAATATTCGATAAATAGCAGCACTCTTCGTGAAGGAGGCAGTTCTCTTCTCTCTGTACGCCAGTGTCCATAATAAACGTGATTTCAGTGCTAGATGTTGTACTTCTTTGACGACATTGCTTTCGGATTTGGACTTGATAGTGGTTACGGCGTGACTTATTAGAGTCTTTCGAAGGGAATTATTACACCCATAGTACAACCTGCCTTTGATTGTGGCACCATACACAATCATTAACCCGGCTCCAGGGAGGTATGGTCCCCTTCCCTATTCCTCCACTGGGGTAATTCCTGTCTGGCGCGTCCACATCGCGGGGGTGGGCATCCTACACTTCAGTAGGCCGGAGTGATAGGATGACTGAGTTCAGGCAGGGACCCAATCCTGTGGGGTAAAACACGTAATCCGTGCCCAGGGTTACGAGTGAAGAATTTAATGGCAGCAACGGCGGAGAAGGAAGACTTCGTAACAGTGAAGTTGGCAGATGAGGCAACCCTCCTTTCTGGGGATTAAATGAGAAGGGAACCACTGCCTTGTGGTGGAGGAGAAACTCCAAAGGCTAAAGGAGACAACCCCAACAGAAAATCCTTTCTTGTGTTAGGCCTAGCTAGCCAGTAGGAAAGTCTTCATATATTGCTTTCAAAACACAGACTGGCCTGGGAACGAACCATTCAGGATTTTACCCCACTGCTTCTTCAAGTCCTGGTGCGAATTATGGGAGACCTGATAATATTCATCAGTACAAGAAGATGAAACCAAATGAACTAAAAAAATAACCTACATATTGTCACCCTTGATATATTAACACTCAATGTAAAAATGGAAGAAATGACAGGTGTACTAACAGAGAGAAAGTTAGATATTTAGGGATTAAGCGAAACGAAGTGGAGGGGAAAAGGTGAGGAAAATTTGAGAGTAGGAGGAAAACTGTACTGAAGTAGGAATAACAATTTTGGAAGAAATGGTGTGGCAGTGATGGTGAATAAGAATGTACAAAGCTGTATTGAAAGTGTGAGATATATATCAGACAGGATCATAATCTTAAACCTGAGATTCCAAAAAGAAACACTAAAAGTTATCCAGATTTATGCACCTCAAGTGGGCTGTAGCGAAGAAGAGAAAATGGACTTTGAAAGTGAGTTAGAGAACTATATAGAGAGTGCTAATATAGTGATGTGAGATTTTAATGCACAGGTAGGCAAAGATATAAAGGGATGTTTTGGATATGGAGGCAGAAATGAAGAAGGGGAAAGACTCCTGGATTTGTGCCAGAGGAATGGAATGAATATAGCAAACAGCTGATTTATGAAGAGAGAAAGTCATGTTATCACCAGATACAGTTGGGATGGAAGAACCAAAAGTTTAATTGATTATATTCTAGTAGATAGGGAATGGGGAAAGAAAGTAACAAATGTGAAGGTAACTCCAAGTGTGAGTGCTGACGTAGACCATAGATTACTGGTGGGACAATGGAAAATGAATCAGTGTGTGAAAAATAGGAAACAGAAGAAAGTGATGAGGATATGGGATTGGAAACTGAAGGAAAGTGAAAGTGCAGAGAAGTATAGAGAATTAATCATACAAAAATTTCCAAAAGAAGTTTTCTGCGATGTAGAAAAAAATGGAGTTTATTCAATGACACTTTTAGTCAAAACAACACAAAAAGTGTGTGGTAGAACATCTGGAAAGGAAAAAGTAAGACAGACAGGTTGGTGGGATGATACCACAATCCATGCAGTTAGAAGAAAAAATGGAGCGTGGAGTAAGTGGTGGAAAACTAAAAATGACGAGGACCATAAAAGATATACAGAGGAAAAGAAGAAGTGCAAAGAAATAGTGGCAACAGCAAAGAGAAAGGCATGGAAAGAGTTTACAAAAATACTTGAAGAAGATGTGAAGAGCAATCAGAAAATGTTCTATAAAATGATGAAAAGTAAAAGGAAGGCTTCTGGAGTGCCAGTAGTACTGTGATTGAAGATCCAGGGAATATAAAAGATCTCTGGAGAGGATATTTTAAGAAACCGTTAAACGCTGAGGGGCAGGCACGCGAGAAAACAACAAATAATGGAGAAATTGAGAGAAGTTGGGAAGCAGAATTAGGACAAATTACACGGGAAGAAATGGAAATAGCTGCGAAGAAGCTGAATGGGGGGGGGGGGGGGGGGAAGCCCCAGCACCTGATGAAGTATCAGTGGACATGATAAGAGCAGCAGGTCCAGTGGGAATGCAGTGGCTGTATAGAGTACTGTCAAGTGTGTGGAGAAATAACACAATACCTGACGATTGGCGAAGAGGAGACATTGTTCCCATCTTCAAAAAAGGCAATAAAAGACTTTGTAAAAACTACAGAGGAATAACCCTTATGAGCCATACAGCCAAGATTTTTGAAAGAAGTTTACTAAATCGAATAAGTGAAAAGATAGAAAAGGAGCTGAGTGAAGAACAGCATGGGTTTAGGAAAGGAAAAGCACGATCGACCTGATATTTTCTATCCGTCAAGTGATGGAAAAAAACTGGGAGTATAACAAAAGGGTGATAATAGTTTTTATAGACATAGAAAAGGCACATAACTCAGTTAACAGGGAAAGACTCTGGGAAGAAAAGAAGAAGATAGGTATAGAGGATGGATACATTAATGTAATAAAGACAATGTACAGAGGACACAATTGTAGAATTAGAACACCATTGTGCCGGCTGCGGTGGCCGTGCGGTTCTAGGCGCTCCAGTCCGGAGCCGCGCTGCTGCTACGGTCGCAGGTTCGAATCCTGCCTCGGGCATGGGTGTGTGTGATGTCCTTCGGTTAGTTAGGTTTAAGTAGTTCTAAGTTCTAGGGGACTGATGACCACAGCAGTTGAGTCCCATAGTGCTCAGAGCCATTTGAACCATTTTTTAGAACACCATTGGGGAACTTTGAATACTTCAAAATAAGACAAGGACTTAAACAAGGAAGTATTCTATCTTCTGTACTTTTTTAATGTTGTGATGGGGGGAATGAAATGGTTCAAATGGCTCTGAGCACTATGGTACTTAACATCTGAAGTCATCAGTCCCCTAGAACTTAGAACTACTTAGACATAACTAACCTAAGGACATCACACATATCCATGCCCGAGGTAGGACTCGAACCTGCGACCGTAGCGGTCGCGTGGTTCTGGACTGAAGCGCCTAGAACCGCTCGGCCACACCGGCCGGCGGAGGGAATGAATAGAGCAGTTCAAGATATAGTAACAGAAAAAGCCGAAAAGATGATTTTTGCAGATGATGTGGTAGTCTGGGGCGATAAAGAGGTAGATGTAAAGTTATAACTTGATGCGTGGAAAGAAATAATGAAAAGGTATGGATTAAAAATAAATAAAGATAAGAATGAAGTAATGGTATTTGGAAGATCAAAGGGATCAACGGGACTATTACTTTGAACAGAGGACCCATAAAAGTGGTAGACAGTTTCACTTATTTAGGGGCTGAAATATCTAGTGATGGAAGAATAACCAATGAAATTAGTAGGTAGTTACAGAAAGGAGGCAATTTCTACCAAACAATAAAACACCTGATTTGGAATAAGGACGTTTCAGATAAAGCAAAACTCCTTATGTATAAGAATTATTACTTCCCTATTGTCACCTATGGAGGAGAGACATGGACAATGACTGAAAGGAACTGGAGCAGACTGCAAGCAGGGGAAATGAAATTTCTCAGAGCAGTTAAGGGAAAAACAAGACTGGACAGAGTAAGGAATGTAGATATTAGAAGGGACCTTAAACAAGAAAGTATGAGAGAAGAATTCAAAATAAAGATTAAGATTGTACGGGCATGTTAAGTGGACGCGTGGGCACAGACTTCCCAAAATTATGGAAGAACTAAAGATGGATGGAAAAAGACTTAGACGGCGCCCAAGAACACGGTGGAAAACGGGAGCGAGAATATCTGTGGAAAGGAGAGGTGTGACCTGGCAGCAAGTGGAGGAAGAAAAGAGGTGGGAGGACCGAGCCAAATGGAGAGGACTCTTCAGCACCCAGACCCGGCAGTAGCTGGAGCGGGATCCGGATACGAAAAAATAGTATAACCTCGCTACCGCCAACAGAAGATAGCGTAAGTCAGTAAAATAATTCCTGTTTTACAGAGAAACAAAGGTGGAGTTCACAGCACACGTGGAGAAACTTTAATTTCTACAGTAGCCAGTGCCTTTAACGTGTGTCTAGAATAAGCATCTCAAATTATCTGACACTCATAAATTACTCCCATTTGTAGAACGATCTCAATTAATAACGAACACCAGGTAGCTATAATTAATGTGCAGCTACTCACAGAAATCCAGTGTGGGCCGTAATTATGGTATGACAGCGAAACTTCGTTGATATGCTTATGTATTAATGTGGAACCGATTTACGCTCGAAAAAAATTAGTTCCAATTTTGACCACCAGGTGCAAAGCACAGCATCTCGTCGACGTCTCCGGTGCGCATATTGTACAACTTGTGTAAGCGGCGGCTAATAATAAAATCAACATTATGCCTTTCTCATTTGTTTGACCTTTTCTGCCCATGTCTCGTTCCTACTTCATTACATACGGAAACATTTCTATAGGTCTTCCTTGCATTCACAGCGCTAGACTTCCTTCTCGTGGCCAAAGTGGGGACTATTTTTTTTTTCAGCGTAAATCGGTTATACATTAACGCATTAGAATTTCTACGAAGTTTCGCTGTCATACGATAGTTACATCTCACACTGGACCTCTGTGAGTAGCACCTTTATTAGAACCACCGAGTAATTCTGCCTTTCAAGGGATTTTTGGCGGAACACAGCAGCATGGATGATATTTGTAATGGCTGCATTAAACGACATTTAATGCACCGCTGAAAACGTAGATGCTTTAATGAAGGAGGAGCCGATCAAAGGAGAATTCCAGTTACAGCCAGAACATTGTGCAAGAGTAATTTTGATCCAGTGGGGCGAAAACGGTTGCTCGACATCCCAGTTCATCTACAGCCAGTTACCCTGAAGTATTTCCGTGACGCTCCAATATCTAGGCAAGTGGAATTTGTGAATACTTTATACAGATTCAGACGCAGGTATCACTGGCCAGATCTATACCGATCCCTTACATGCTATGTGAACCATTGTAAGGAATACCAGCGACGAAAGGACATGCCCTAGTTACCTCTGGGGCTTCTCATACCAATTCTGCCTGCAGGAGCGTCATTCCACAGGACTGGAATCGACCTCTTGGGAAGGTTTCCAAAGTCGACAAACAAGAGCCGATGGACAATAGTCTACACTGACACCCTCACCTGCTACGCTGTCAACAAAGCTGTGCCGACTGCCGAAGTTACGGAAATTGCAACGTTCCTTGTGTAACGTATCATTTCGAAGCTCGGAGCATCACGTGTGACTGTGGCTGGTCGTGGAAAAATTTTTCAGTCGAAACTTGGTTCAGAAGTAGTGTCACGTTGCGAAATCACCTACAGGATGACAATTTCCTACCACCCATAGATAAATGGCCTCACAGAACGCTTTATTTTGACGTTGGCAGATATGCTCTCAAAGTTCGCCAATGTCAAATACAGAGACTGAAATATAGTATGTAACACTTATATCGATTAGAAGTAGGTTTATATTATGTAACGGTGTATCTGCAATTTATGAAGTGTTTATTCCGTGTTGTTTAAACTCCTTGATCTATGGCAAGAAAATTAGAGTTTTGTGTTCTATATACGAAAAAAGCAAAAGAATATGTTGAAATGGTAAATTATTATAGTATGAATATGTTCATAAAAAGATTTTTTTTAAAAAGCTGGCTCACGCTTAGGGCAATTGTATTTGTAATATGTAAAAGCTGCAGGGAAGTCCCTCTGCAACGGGACTGACATGGCGCGATGTAAAAGGTGGGTTTGGTGGTCGAACCGAGCGGCTCCTTTGTGTGAACGACACGCAGTATGTGGCTAGCCTTAGCACGGTACACTTCGATGGTGCTAAGAGAGGCAATTGGAAGCTGCATTACAATGGATTTGCCTCGGTTGTGGATCTGGCTATTATTTGGTATTCACGGCATAATATACTGGCTCTCATATGTTGAACACCCGACGCCAAGAAGATAATTTATAGAGCACTCGTACGTCAAGAGATGTGAGTGCAGTTAGCCGCTATGTCGCCGGCCACCAATCTTCGCCACTGCCCCACAGACTTCATACATTCAATTAAGTAATGTATATAGACATGGACCAATTAATTTGTGTGTTGTTTCAACAATACTCACTTAAAACATAAATATGCGTCCGGAATCATATTTTCAGTCCTGATCACGAACCTACGCAGGGTCCTCACCTAAGTGCTACTAAAACCGAGTATCCTGATTTAAAAGAACAATTCTTGCACAAATGCGTTTAAAAGCGATTTTTGTCTAAATTAAAAGGAGTAGTAAAAGTTAAAGCTGAAACCACATAAGTGAAGTTAGATAGGCTTCTGCTAAAGTATCCTTAGTTTATTAAAAATTATGCAAATTGTACAACTTGGCTTCCGCCGTTTTTTCTCAATATTCGAGGCTTTAATGAAACAAATTGGTTACACATGTATCATTCAAAGTTTTTCCATCGCTGGCCACTACTTTCTCCCATCTTTCGCGCAGTGTACGAATCCCGCGTCGAAAAAATTGTTCATCTTTTGAAGCGATCCACGAGTCGATCCAATTTGCGACTTCTTCATGAGATCGGAAGTATTGGTCAGCCAGGTCATGCGCCATTGATCTAAACAGGTGATAGTCAGAGGGAGCAATGTCTGGAAAATACGGCGGGTCGGGTAGGACTTTCCATTTTAACGTTTCCAAGTACGTTTTGACCTCTTTTGCAACGTGGTCGTGCTGCAAAATCACTTTATCGTCCCTCTCGCTGTACTGCGGCCGTTTGTCTTTTAATGCTCTGCTCAAACGCATTAATTGCGTTCAATAACTAGCACCTGTGATTGTTTCACTTGGTTTTAACACCTCATAGTACACGACGCCGAGCTGGTCCCACCAAATGCAGAGCATGATCTTGGAGCCGTGAATATTCGGTTTGGCCGTCGACATGGAAGCATGGCTGGAATATCCCCATGATTTTTTGCGTTTAGGGTTATCCTAATGAACCCATTTTTCGTCCCCGGTCACAATGAGATGCAGAAATCCCTTCCATTTTTGCCTCTGAAGCAACTGTTCACAATCACACAAACGCCGTTCAACGTCTCTTGGTTTCAGCTCACACGGGACCTAAGTTCCTTCTTCCTGAATCATGCCCATAGCCTTGAGACGTTCTGAAATGGCTTTCTGTGTCACTCCCACTAATAGTGACAATTCTTCTTGAGTTTGACGCGAGTCTCCTCTCAGCAATGTTTCCAATTCTGCATCTTCGAAAACATTCTGTCTTCCACCCCTATGCTAGCCTACGACGTTAAAATCACCGTCCTTGAAGCGTTTAAATCACTCACGACACGTTTTTTCACTAATAGCGTCCTTAACATACGTACTTGAGAGCATTTGATGAGACTCAGCCGCTGTTTTCTTCATATTGAGACAAAACAGTAACACCTCCCGCAAATGACGAGAATTAAGCTCGTAAACTGACATTTTCAATCAAGAACAACTTTATGATGCAGACACAAATCGACTAATGTTTGAATGAGGTTGTGTTGACCGAGATCCAAGCTAACTGCCAGACGTCTGTGATCTGTTTCTTTCGACCGCTACTTACCGTTGTCGCCAACTAACGGCAAACTGCAGAAGCAAAGTTGTGCACCTTGTAGTTTTCTTGGATTACTGTGCAATATTGTTTAAATATTATTACAAAGAATACCTGCTTCACAGGTAATTAAAGTTCAAGTACATATAAATCTTTAATGAACAGATTTACGACAGTAATGTTAGAAAAAAAATTATGCACAATTTTAAAGACGGTGTATTTTTGGTACCCATCATGACAGGTTCCTTTTGGAAGTTAATTGTACACAGTATTATATTTTATTGTCTTGCAAAGTAATTTATGAACTACTCCAAGTCAAAAGAATGATAAGCTTTTAGAGGTAGCCTTTACTATTCTAATAATCAAAGAGCGTTGACTAGTCAAACTATACTAGTTTTTGGGTCTCCATCATATTCTCAACCTATTAAGAAAAAAATTGAACTATTACTGTTGCTAATAAAACTGATATATGTAGAGGAGCTTAAACAGTGTATTTATGATGTTATTCATCTTTATTTGTATTCTTCATGTCAGCCAAGACAGAAGCCCCTCATGTCCAAATTTAGTTCTGCACTTCATGCAGTGACATTTCAGTATTTGATTAAGTGATGCTCTTGAGAGTGCCTGTCATTAGTATGAGCTTGGTGCAACTTTCCTCCCCATAATTTAATGGTGTGTATGTTATTGGTAACTGCTGCTACACACAGTACACAGTGCACTGTGACAGTTTGTACCCTATTTGCTTTTCAAAGGGAAATCTCAACAAAATTAGCTTCAGTAACCAATATTCAATTTTCTGAAATATTTATTTCCAAATTAAGGTGCGTGATTGGGCTGGCGACCGTTCATTTTTTTTTTTCATTTATGATTTTACCATTTTCGTTAACTCCAAAGATCAAAGACGGTTTGGTTTTTCTGTAATTCCACCAAAATCGAAATTATAGTCCGATACCCTTGTCCATTAGACACACACGCGGTCAAACTTTTAAATCCTCTCAGAGGGTAACATTAGCGTGTTTCACGGCACGTTATGATATTCATATATAAAACAACGAGGCAAAACTTCACAGACTTTACACCGTTCTTTCAGCTAAGCAGTCACAACACCAAAACAAAATGTATACACTCTTCCCGTTTCAACCGCACAGTAATCAGGTTGACCAGGTAGAAGAAGACTAGATTCATAACCTATTTCAGTTCTTTGGATTACTATCGATGGGGCTACATAAGACAATTGGATTTGCGCAGCAGACATACCTAATGCGGAGGCTCTTCATTAGCAGGTCATGAAAACGTTCGAAACCATTTGAGACTGTCATGGGGTGTTTGGGTATCTGAAAGAGTCCCGGCAGTCCATGAGTGTGCAGAAGCAGTGGCGGACATCTTGAGCGTTTGTTAGAATTCTGAATTGAGAATTTTGTAGAATGTTGTTCATTAATAATTCATAAAATGGTTCAAATGGCTCTGCGCACTATGGGACTCAACTGCTGAGGTCATTAGTCCCCTAGAACTTAGAACTAGTTAAACCTAACTAACCTAAGGACATCACAAACATCCATGCCCGAGGCAGGATTCGAACCTGCGACCGTAGCGGTCTTGCGGTTCCAGACTGCAGCGCCTTTAACCGCACGGCCACTTCGGCCGGCTAATAATTCATAATCGGAGGATTTTACGATATATGTTTTTATCGAATTTTCCTGCCGGCCGCGGTGGCCGTGCGGTTCTAGGCGCTTCAGTCCGGATCCGCGCGACTGCTACGGTCGCAGGTTCGAATCCTGCCTTGGGCATGGATGTGTGTGATGTCCTTAGGTTAGTTAGGTAGAAGTAGCTCTAAGTTCTAGAGGACTGATGACCTCAGATGTTACTTTGTGCCAGGAAGGGCTCTCAACAAGGGAAGTGTCCAGTCGTCTCGGAGTGAACCAAAGCGATGTCGTTCGGACATGGAGGAGATACAGAGAGACAGGGCCTGTCGATGACATGCCTCGCTCAGGCCGCCTAAGGACTCCTGCTGCAGTGGATGACCGCAACCTATGGATTATGGCTCTGACTCAAACTGCGCACAATAGGTTGCATGATGCGCAACGTCACTCCCGAAGTCTATGGCGAGGTCCATCTTTGCAACCACGACACCATGCAGCGCGGTACAGATGGGCCCAACAACATGCCGAATGGACAGCTCAGGATTGGAATCACGTTCTCTTCACCTATGAGTGTCTCATATGCCTTCAACCAGACAATCGTCGGAGACGTGTTTGGAGGCAACCTGGTCAGGCTGAATGCTTTAGACACATTCATTGTCCAGCGAGTGCAGCAAGGTGGAGGTTCCCTGCTGTTTTGGGGTGGCTTTATGTAGGGTCGACGTACGCCGCTGGTGGTCTTGGAAGGCGCTTTAACGGTTGTACGATACGTGAATGTCATCCTCCGACCGATAGTGCAACCATATCGGCAGCATATTGGCGAGGCATTCGTCTTCATGGGCGACAATTCGCGCCCCCATCGTGCACATCTTGTGAATGACTTCCTTCAGGATAACGACATCGCTCGACTAGAGTGGCCAGAGCATGTTCTCCAGACGTGAACCCTATCGAACATGCCTGGGATATATTGAAAAGTGCTGTTTATGGATGACGTGACCCACCAACCACTTTGACTGATCTACGCCGCATCACCGTTGAGTGGGAAAATCTGGGCCAACAGTGCCTTGATGAACTTGTGGATAGTATGCCACGACGAATACGGGCATGCAGTAATGTAAGAGGACGTGCTACTGGGTATTAGAGGTATTGGTGTGTACAGCAATATGGACCACCACCTCTGAAAACCTCGCTGTATGGTGGTACAACACGCAATGTGTGGTTTTCATGAGCAATAAAAAGGGCCGAAATGATGTTTATGTTGATCTCTATTCCAATGTTACTCTGCAGTGATATATCATGCGAGAATTATTCTCGTCCTTAAGTTTTGCACACCACTGTATCTGCGAACGGTCACCATTAGGCATTTAAAAATATGTCACTGAGTGATTAGCTGTCGTTTAAACAATAAAGGAGACTTTCCTCTACTTGGCAACAACTTGTGTTTAACTAACGCTTCTAACCAAAGCACCAAATGCTGGCATCCTACAATTAAGTCTGAATGCGACATCAGTTCTCTACAGATGGCAGCACTTTCCGAAAGGGATATTAGGGAACTGCTGACATGGCCGATTAGGACATTTATGTAAATTGTGAGTAACAAGTGTTGAACGGCGTGTCCCTGGTTACACCTTATGTTAACATAGCTTCCAACGAAGGGTTTCAGTCAGAAAACTTAGTTCTGAGTTCTACTTGACATAATTCCACGATGCAGCTGCACGTCTGCAGCGTACTTTCCTCATTAACCACTGGTGTGGAACTGTCAGAAGAGTCATGAAACACTGCATCTCCTTAACTGCTTCGGTAATTGTATGACTAAGGCAATAAACGCACCAGTAGTGCGTCAATAATAACGACGGATACACATAAATTACACGTTTTATGTATCAAAAGATATGTGATACGTCCAAGACGTTGAACGTTATATGTAAAACTATATTAATGTGGAAGCTAGTAAAAAAAAGATTTATAAAGTAAATGTTTCGATGCAGAGATGTGAGTCACTGTGTCGCAAAACAAGGTTCAGTAATCGGTATACACAGTCAGCATTCCAGCACTCATCAACTTAGAAGTGAAAAAGGAATTAGAATTACATTCAGGTTACTAATAGTGAATTTCTTACTGAAATATACAAGCGATTACCATAAACTTGCAGTGAAATACTTACTCGTTTTAGTCCCATAATCTCGGTTAGCAACTGAAAACTGCATTCATTCTCGGAATAGACTTGTCACTGAATCTAACTAAACACTTTGTTGAATACGCCATAACCAAAAACTAGGCACATAGAATCCACAAACCCGTCTCATATTTCCACTATTTAGGCAATGTCAGTTGCAGAATGTTATCCTCAGTTAGAAAAGCCCTGTATTTCATCAATGCATACGGTTTCCACTGAATAAAAGAATTATTCTGTACCCAGACACTCACGCATACGTATGCACACGCCACGCTATTACTTAGTTTGCCATTTCCCCTGTTGAGGCTACTTTTTATCAAAAAACATACACTATGTGATCAAAACTATCTGGACACCTGGCTGAAAATGACTTAAAAGTTCATGGCGCCCTCCATCGGTAACGCTGGAATTCAGTATGGTGTTGGCCCACCCTTAGCCTTGATGACAGCTTCCATTCTCGCAGGCATACGTTCAATCAGGTGCTGGAAAGTTTCTTGGGGAATGACAGCCCATTCTTCACGGAGTGCTGCACTGAGGAGAGGTATCAATGTCGGTCGGTGAGGCCTGGCAAGAAGTCGGTGTTCCAAAACATAACAAAGGTGTTCTGTAGGATTCAGATCAGGACTCTGTGCAGGCCAGTCCATTACAAGGATGTTATTATTGTCGTGTAACCACTCCGCGACAGGCCGTGCATTACGAACAAGTGCCTGATCGTGTTGAAAGATACAATCGCCATCCCCGAATTGCTCTTCAACAGTGGGAAGCAAGAAGGTGCTTAAAACATCAATTTAGTCCTGTGCTGTGATAGTGCCACGCAAAACAACAAGGGGTGCAAGCCCTTTCCATGAAAAACATGACCACACCATAACACCACCGCCTCCGAATTTTACTGTTGGCACTACACACGCTGGCAGATGGCGTTCACCGGGCATTCGCCAGACCCACACCCTGCCATCGGATCGCCACATTGTATGCCTTGATTCGGCACTCCACACAACATTTTTCCACTATTCAATCGTCCAATGTTTACGCTCCTTACACCAAGCGAGTCGTCGCTTGGCATTTACCGGCGTGATGTGTGGCTTATGGGCAGCCGCTCGACCATGAAATCCAAGTTTTCTCACCCCCCGCCTAACTGTCATAGTACTTGCAGTGGATCCTGATGCAGTTTGGAATTCCAGTGTGATGGTCTGGATAGATGTCCGCTTATTACACATTATAATCCTCTTCAACCGTCGGCAGTCTCTGTCAGTCAACAGAGGAAGTCGGCCTGTACGCTTTTGCTTTGTACGTGACCCTTAATGTATCCACTTCACTATCACATCGAAAACAGTGGACCTAGGGATGTTTAGGAGTGTGGAAATCTCGTGTACAGAAGTACGACACAAGTGACACCCGATCACCTGACCACGTTCGAAGTCCTTGAGTTCCGCGGAGCGCCCCATTCTGCTCTCTCACGATGTCTAATGACTACTGAGGTCGCTGATATGAAGTACTTGGCAGCAGGTGGCAGCACAATGCACCTAATATGAAAAACGTATGTTTTGGGGTGGGGGTGTTCGGATACTTTTGACCACATAGTGTATGTTTCTACTAAATTTAAGCAAATTTACATGACATTGTAGAAAAAGAAGGTTAAATGCGTGCTTATATATGTATGTAGTCTTTTCTAGTACGTGTAGATATTTGCTATCCAAGAAAATAGAACAGAGATTTGTGTCACTCCTATCGTTGAGTTGAATATTTAAAGTGATGCATTGGGACAGAACGTTATAAACATAAATGAGACTCTTGTAGAAAATATAAAATATTTGTGGGCATATATATTGTATAAATAATACTTACGGTATCTGGCGAAGAGTCCGCGGTTCAGAACGTGGCTGCGTCACACTACTGCAAGACTCAGTAAGAGTTTTTTCTGAAGGTGATTTAAGTTTCCACTTCTTCTTCTTCATTTCACTCATGGACCTAGATAATTATTTGAAGGTAAGTCTTTAATTATATGTGCAGTTCCCTTATGTTTAAATTTGTTACGCGAGTCCTAGAAGGCAAAAATGCTGTTGTAGAAGGTAAAGACAGCGCCGCTCATCTTATGATTAAAATATAACAGAAAAAAGTGCAGTGCAAGGTCAATGACACAAATACTAGATTTATTTTGGAAAGGGTAAACAAGGCAAAGACACTATGGCCAGTGACCAAAGTTGAAACAGGCGCTGCAGCTAGCGACTACGATATTTCTGGAATCAAGTTACAGGACAAAACTGTTGCAAATACTAACCAAATACCAAAACTATTAAATGAATACCTTATAAGTGTAAATAAATAAAAGAGTGATGTAGAAAATTACACAGATACGGTTAATTCCTTTGGAACTGAGCAATCTGAAAGTTAACGGTAAATTCAGCGAAGCTACAGCAAAAGATACATAAAATGCAATACTAGCACTAAAAAATAAAACATCAGCAGTGTGGGATGGAATATCAACCAAAGCGTTAAAAGCAGTCTCTAAAATAGTTACGCAGCTATTATCCACAATAGTTCATCAGTCCTTTGGAAAAGGTTGTTTCCTAGATACTCTGAAGTATGCACTAGTTACCACAATTAAAAAAGGCACAAAAAAGCAAATGGGAAACTATTCTCCAGTCTCTCTTCTTCTTCTTCCATCGCTCTCAGAAATATTTGAAAAGATTGTCACAATACAAATTCTAGATTTGAAACAAAAATTTAGTATAATTTCAAAACGTCAGTACGTGTTCCATAAAGAACAGCATCTGCCATTAGTAAATGTGTGGTCAAAATTAGTTACTCTGTACAACACCCAGAAAGCGACAAGAATTTTTTGTGATCAATTAAAGGCCTTTCATGGTATGAAGCAGTGCTTGCCACTTGCTAAACTGGAAAAATATGGAAATAGGATCATTGTATTAGAATGGTTTAAGTCTTACCTAACCAGCTGAAGACAAAGCGTCGTTATAACGTAAGAGAGGAGAAATTATGCTTCAGAATAGAAAACCGTTTCACAAGAAGTTTTCCAAGGTTCAGTCTTAGGTCCCAGACTGTTTTCGTATTACATAAATAATATATCGTTCAATATTGACTGTCACTCAGTTTTATATGCAGATTACATATCTATGCCCATTGAGACTAACAATAATGATCAGATTCCTCAAACTGTCATAAATATCCTACAAAAATTAGATGACTGGTTTCATCAAAATGGGATAAAATTAAATATGGAAAAAATCAGTTAATGCAGTTCAAAACAAAACAGAACTAGTAAAGCTGAATAATGTTCAAACCCATCACAAACCCAGGATTTGCTGTATTTGTTTGAAATTCCTAGGGATGCAACTGGATTATTATCTGTTTATTCTCGGCCAGGCATCTACAGTACCTCACAACTAATTTGCAGTGACGATATTATACAATGCATCCAGCATGAACATCAGGAAAGTAGTATATAACATGCACTTGGAATCAATAATAAGTTACATAATTATATTCTGGGCAGCTCAACAATATATCTCGAATATTAACACTTCAAAAACAATCATTTGAAAATATACACCATGCGGAACGAAGAAAATCATTTCTCCCTCTTCTAAAAAATCTTGGTACACTAAGTGTTCTCTCACTCTACACCTGTGGACTGATGATCTATGTTTACAGTAATCCAGATTTATTTATAACAAATCAATTTCAATATGATTATAGCACCAGAAATGAAAATAATTCTATGCTGCCTAACCATCGATCAAAATTTTACGTTTAAACTCTGGGTATGAAATATCATAACAAAGTAAAAGGAATAGATTTCCTCAATATTAATTTAGAAACATCGAAGAAGTTAGATGACAAGTTGGTGCAGATATTTTATTATTCAATTCAAGAATTCATAAAGTACATGAGAATTTAAGCGGGAGAGATCACATACTTGAGATTAAAGTTTTTTATTTAAAAAAATCATTAATTACGCATCATATACAGTATATTATGTTAATAATATTTTAAGAAAAACTGTAAACAATCTTTAGTGCTTTAATGAGGCTCCTGTACATTAAGTCACTGACTTGAAATAGTATGTTATTTATGAGACAATAAACTTCTATTTTAGTTCTTCTGTCTCGATTTATGAGGCCACATGTTGTCAAGTACTGCAAGAAACAAGTCTCAGCACACACAAAGTTAGGCCGAGAGTGGTTGTTTCTCACAACAACAAGATTCTTCATGCCCAGAGTAAAATTTCCGTGCTAACGTACAAATTACGGAAATTTTCACTGAGGTGCACAAGTAGGCCAATAATAAGTCAATTTCAGGTCTTTCACAAAGTTTTATTTGTTTCAGGTCTACCTTCCTACAGTAAATCCATAAATATTTGTTTCAGAAAATATTGCGTCACAAGTGATTCAATAAATATTTAAGTGTTCATATAAACCACAAATTTATGTTTGACATTATCTGAGAAATGAACTTCAAGCTGAAATTCTATTTGCACATGGTACTGCTGCCTATTTTTGTTTGACGGTAACCATGTGTGTAATCAACATTATCTCGACAAAGAATGACAAGTATTTCAATTAAAATAACCAAGTCTGGAAGAGAAGCACATAAAATAGATGTAAAGCAGGGGTAGACCTAATAATGAATAAGAAAATAGGAATGCGAGTAAGATATTATGAACACGTAGTTAACGCATAATCGGAGCCAAGATAGACACAAAACCAACACCTTGCCACATTAGTTCAAGTTCATATGCCAATTAGCTACGCAAATGATGAAGAGATTGAAAGAATGTATGAAGAGACAAAATATTCAGATACTTAAGGGAGAGAAAAATTTAACTGTGAGGCGTGACTGGAATTCGCTAGCAGAAAAAAAAGAGAATGCCAAATAGTAGGAGAACATGGACTGGGGAAAAGAAATGAAAGAAGAAGCCACCTGATAAAATTTTGCAGAGAGCATAATTTAATCATCGCTAACGCTTGATTTAAGAATCATGAAGGAAGATTATATACGTGGAAGAGATCTGGAGACACTGGAAGGCTTCAGATTGATTATGTATTCTAAGACAAAAAAAAAAAAATGACGCACCATGAAGGAATTACCCGAATGGGACGGAAATTGGTTGATGTGACGTACATGTACAGACTACAAATGATTAAAATTTCGGAAAAATTGGTGCATGACGGAGGGTACCTTGTACCACTACTAGTTTCCTGTTCCACTCGCAAATAGAGCGAGGGAAAAACGACTATCAAGAAGCCTCCGTACGAGCCCTCCATTTCTCGGACCGTATCTTCATGGTCCTTAGGCGGAATGTGCATTGGCAACACTAGAATCGTTCTGCAGCCGGCCTCAAATGCCGGTTCTCTAAATTTCCACAGTAGCGCCTTGCGAAAAGAACGTCGTCTTCCATCCAAGGATTCCCGTTGGAATTCACGAAGCATCTCCGTAATACTTGCGTGCTGATTGACACTACTGATAACATATCCAGCATCACGCCTCTGAAATGGTTTGATGTCTTCCTTTAATCCGACCTGGTACTCCCGGGGAAGATGCTCAGTACTCATTTGATAGCAGGCTAAGTGGACCTAGGCCGTCCTGGAGGGACTGGGACGAGGGAAAATCTTCGCTTCTATCCGGGATAAACCAACAGTCCTGAGGTTAAAATATTTAATTCCGGATGAGTACCTTGAGGAGAGACGTCTGTAAGCTGTAAGGGAATGAAGACCTACTAGGAACGTGAGGTATTTAGCATCTCCAACTAGGAGATGGAAACATGAAACTGTCATACAGAGGACGAAGTTCTTGCATATTAGCAATGAGTACAAACTGAAAGGTCGACAAGCTTCTTTGTCAATAGCCTTTGTATATATGGATCCACAGCTGCTGTCCATTTCTTAAAATAAGCCATTTTCCAGCGTAAGCTGTAATTTTATTTTAAAACGGCGCACTTTATTTCATTAGTAGCTCTAGTTAATTCCGCTCCCTTGGACATCCCTAAACTACGTGGGTACAAATATTGTCATTCTTAGAGCATATTATGATCCACAGGCAGTGTAGGATAAAGCAACACGTGATGGCGTCCGTACTAAAAAGTTCTGCACAACCATAATAGGTATGTATACGACTAACATAGGCCTAAGTGTTAAGTTCTCGTGTAAAATTAAGAAGTTGCAGCACTTAAGTCGGTTTCGGCACCAAACCTGTGTACATAACACTGAAATACTTTAGTGTAACTATTGAACTGGAAACACTCATTGCGTGGTTAACGTCTGTAAAGTCATCCGATGTTGCTACTGCTGTATGGATCATAATATGCTGTGAACAGAACAATTTTTGTTGCAACGTAAATTGATAATGACCAAGGGAGCGACATTTGCTAATTACTAATACTGGAATGATCTGTTGATTTCAAAACGAAAGATCAGCCAACGCAGAAGAATTACTTTTTTTATGATATATCTGTGTCAAAATCAAGGTGGATAATGAACAGACTGCCATATAGCTTGCCAACGGCCTTGCCGCAGTGATAACACCGGTTCCCGTAGGATCACAAAAGTTAAGCGCTGTCACCGTCTGGATCTACCGAGTGTTCTTAGCAAGCAGGGTAGACTCAATTCTCGTGAGGCCAGTTGAGGAGCTACTTGATTGAGAATTAGCGACAATAGTCACGAAAACTAACAACGGCCTGGAGAGCAATGTGCTGGCTCCATGCCCCTCTGTAACGCCGAGGCCTGAGGATGACACGGCGACCGTCGATAACTTTGGGCCTTCAAGGCCTGTTCCGACGGTGTTCCTTTTGTCATCTAACATGCCCGTCTCAAACATTCAAGGATCTATTGGAAGTACGATATAAGGTTATAACTTTGTGATTTTTAATCGTACTCGAGAGAACTTAAAGATATGACTACAGTTATATGACACTTGTTATGATTCGGAGCGGAATCTTCCCTTAAGAGAGGCGATTAGAGCATGCCGCGACAGTTTTCGTGATAAATTTCCTGGGCTCTCGAGAGTACTTGACATACATCTCTTTATTTAGAAAATCATAGCTGTTTCATTATTTTGAAAGGGGAACGAGTTTCAGGCTCTGACCCTATAACAAAATAATCTCTCCTTCGAGTACAATCGCGTGCTGACACCTTGATTCAACGCATTCAACGATTCTATAAATATCTGAGGTAAGTAGCTTAGGTGACTCATCTTGTATTTTTCCTGCGTGGAAAGACTGAACAGAAAGAAAACACGTCGAAACTGTTCGTAAAGAATGGTTAGGAAGAAGGTACCAGCCAAGTTTCTAAAGTGCTGGTTGAAGAAAGGTGCAGTAAAGCGAACTAGCCGAGCTAGGTTGTGATACTAGCTCACAACTAAGAATATATATGTTACGATACGCGCGGTAAAATCTCACTGCTGCGTAATTAAGAAACTATCAAAGGAGCATATTTACAAGTACGTGGTTGGTTCAATGCGTATCTGACAAATAGAATCCAGTACGTTTTACTGGGCGCCTAACGGGTTGGGTTGCTTGAAGGTGGAAACCAGACAGCGAGGTCATCGGTCCTTGGGCGGCTAATGTTCCACAGAAACGAGAGCAACATCGTGTGTGCCACAATGAAGTGCAATAGGACCACTAATAGTCTCAATATGCAAAACGATTTCTCAGACAGGATAAGCAGCACCTCTACAAGATTGTTCGCTGGCGATGCTGTTGTGTACGGGAACTTATCGTTGTTGGACGTTGTAAGGAACTCCAGAAAGCCTTGGACAAAATTTCCACTTGATGCAATGCAATGAATTGCAGCTCTCTTTAAAAGTGCTTAAATGTAAGATAGTGACTATGACAGAGAGAAAGAAGCCGATAGTACCTGATTGCAAGATTAGTGATGAACGTTTTGAGGACATCACATCGTATAAGTAGTTAACGGTAATACTAAGAAGCCGCATGGAATAGGACAATCACTAAAACCAGTATTAGGGAAGGCGAATGGAAGGCTTAAATTTGTTGGAAGAGTTCTGAGAGAATTAAATGCGTCTGTAAAGGAAATCGCTTACAAAACTTTAGTATGATCAAATCCAGAGTAGCGTTCCAGTGCTTGGAGTCCATATCAAATAGGCATCAGAGCGAATGAATTTCGTGATGCGTACCAGGATGAGGTCGGTATGGCTCATACCAAAGTATAACAGAAATGCTCGAGGACCTTAAATGGCCCTTCACCGCAGGATGATGTAGGCCTCGCGAAACCCTGTTAGGTAAATTTAGAGAACCTACATTCTAAAAGGTATCAAAGAAATAAGAAAACAGAAATTATGGAAACTACACCTATCACTTCATCGCACATAGGAGAAGAAAAAATGAAGGTATTTTCTATGTTCAATTAATCGTACCTCGGCTCCCAGACTTCTGCTGACGGTGATTGCAGCCGCGAAGTCAAGAGACGCTTGTTATTTGGCAGAAAGGCAATGTCCAACCCTGACATTCCTTTAAGGAGTAGAGACATAACTTTAACAACGAAAACCCGTATACTAAGGGCTACGGTCATTTCAGATGTGATGTACGGATGTGAGACCTGGATCACATGAAAGGCTGGACGGCATAGAATAGACACCTTTCAGTTGTGGTGTTGGTGGAAACTCTTAGAGTTCTACTGAACGCAAATAGAACGAATAGGTCAACATTACAGCAAATAAAACCAGACTGCTCCTTAGAAGCTCTGATATTTAAGTAAAAACTGTTCAATTTTGGCACATTATGAGAAAACATGATTGCCCGCATCTCGTGGTCGTGCGGTAGCGTTCTCGCTTCCCACGCCCGGGTTCCCGGGTTCGATTCCCGGCGGGGTCAGGGATTTTCTCTGCCTCGTGATGGCTGGGTGTTGTGTGCTGTCCTTAGGTTAGTTAGGTTTAAGTAGTTCTAAGTTCTAGGGGACTGATGACCACAGCAGTTGAGTCCCATAGTGCTCAGAGCCATTTTTGAGAAAACATGATTCGGTGGAAACGACGTTAATACAGGACAAGATCAAAGGCACAAGGGGGAGAGGGCGGCAAAGGATGAGATGGATCGATGACATCGCAGAAGTAATGAATTCCAACCCGTAAAGTCTGCGGGAGAATGTGCAGGACAGAACGAACTGGTGTACCTTGGTTCATAGAGTCGCGGAGACTCGGAATCGAGAGAGACATTCTAAAAAGAACACTATACAACTATTACGCTGCCACCATCGTATGCCACGCTTAGAGAATATGTGCGCAGTGTAAGAAGGATTAGGGCATGCACAGAGGTATATAGATAGTCAATATGTGAATGGAGTAGGCCAGAAAATCACTAAAACTTATACGATGTATCCTCCACGATGCCTTGTACAATTCCTTTTGAAGTGTAATAGCTGACAAGCCGGCCAAAGCAGTCATTTACGACGGAGGAACATGTAAAAGCAAAAACTGGTGAACTTAGAAACTTCATAAAACTAGTAATCAGAGAGAAACGGAACGGAGAACGGTAAGGGTCATCAAAACACAAAAGCAGAGATTATGTAAAAATTAACACAGCATAGGTGACTACGTTCTACAATGAAAAACATCATTGCTCCTGGAGATTCGAGAACACTGTAACAAGCCTCACGTTCAACTACAGCTGATACAGGAAACATCTACAGCTTGGCGGTTTAGTGGTCCCCTTCAGGCAACTACTGTAACAGAATAGGTTGTACATCACGTATTCTCCGACCGTCGGAACAGATACGACAGTTCAAGTCAATTACTGACGTCTAGGCTGCTATAAAGAGCTAGAGAGTACCATCTAATGTATTCACTTTTAATTTCACCTTTCAGCACCTATTTCTTTTGAAGACAGATGTTCCACAGCCACAAGTTGCTCTTATTTATTTATTTGTCTTTAGTTCTTTGCAATTTCAGTTTCGCTGTGACCAACGGTGATCCCAGCCTGACGGCTTCGCTGGTGGATGATTGCTTGAGAATGGAGCTGCAACCCCGAAAATACCGGATTGTTTGAATTAAAGTGCAACTACTCGCATATGTCCAGTGTAGGCTGTAATTATTGTATGGCAGGGAAACTTGGTAGATATTCTAATGCGCGATAATGCGGAACCGTTTTACGCTGAAAAAAAATTTAGTTTCAATTTTGGACACTAGATGCAAATGTGGCTCTGTGAGTGCATGAAAGACGTATGGAAATGTTTCCATATGTAATGTGTTAAGAATAGAACGTGAGCAGAAAAGGTCAAACAAATGAGAAAGGCATAATGTTAATGTTACTCGTCACTTACACAATTTGTTCAGTATGAGGACTGGAGACGTCGGCGAGATGTTGTACAGCTGGCCAAAACTGGAACTAATTTTCTTCCAGAGTAAATAGGTTCCGTATAAACGCATTAGCGTATCTTCTTAGTTTCGCTACCGCACGATAATTACAGCCCAGAATTAGCTTACATGAGTAGCTGCAATTTAATTATATGCACCCAGTAGTCGCAAGGAAAGAAAAATACATAAATAAAATAATAGATGTATAACATTTGTTGCCAAAACACTCTACCGTCTACGGTAAAACAACAAAATTCTCCTTGAAAAGTAACAGAGAAGATACACACACACACACACGCACACACACACACACACACACACACACACACACGCACACACATGTGATGGCTGCATGAATCCCTTCTCAGATACCGGGATAATAGAAGAAAAGAAGTTGTGATACTCAGCCTCATGCAATGCCGAAAGAGAAAAAGTGCTGAAAGTCGAGTGCGACTGTGAATTGGTGCGAAGAGCGTATCGGTGCGAAGTGTGAGCCTACCGATAGACGGAAGGCGGCGAGAATCCGCAGAGCTCGACGGCGAGCACGTCCGCAGGGTCCATAGCGCGCTGCGCGACTGGCACAGCCGCTGCGTGCGCCGGCAACAATGCGGGAATCTGCCGCGGCCATCTTTCCGCTCGCACAACGCCCGCACTCTGCTTGCGCAACAACGAACCGTGTCCGTGGGGCCGCGCCAGCGGCTCTAGTCGAAAGCGCTGCTGCAACCCAGCCACCCTTCATTCATTATCTTGACGATGCCTCCTCATCGGAGAGCGTTAGGACACGGCTACATATGACGAAGTCTGCGATATTTGCCTTATTCTGGTTGAATGTTCCGTTGCAAAAATCTGAAGGGGAAAATACAGGAAGCAAAAGGCTATCTACAGCTTGCACAGAACCCAGATTACAGTTATAAGAGTCCCGGGACATGAAAGGGGGCCATTAACTGAGAACAGAGTGAGACAGAGTTGCAACCTACCCCCACGTCATTTGATTTGTACACAGAGCAAGCAATAAACAAATCCGAGGAGATATTTGGAAAAGAAATTAAAGTTCGAAGAGAAGAAATAAAAACTATGAGATTTGGCAACGACATTGTAAATGTGTGATATATCGTAAAGGATTTGGAAAATCATTTGAACGGAATGGATAACGTGTTGAACAGACGAACAGCAACAAAAATAATACAAGGAAAATAGAATGTACACTACTGGCCGTTAAAATTGCTACACCACGAAGATGTGCTACAGACGCGAAATTTAACCGACAGGAAGAAGATGCAGTGATATGCAAATGATTAGCTTGTCAGAGCATTCACACATGGTTGGCGCCAGTGGCGACACCTACAACGTGCTGACATGAGGAAAGTTTCTAACCGATTTCTCATACAGAAACAGCAGTTGACCGGTGTTGCCTGGTGAAACGTTGTTGTGATGCCTCGCGTACGGGGGAGAAATGGGTGCCATCACGTTTCCGACTTTGATAAAGGTCGGATTGTAGCCTATCGCGATTGCGGTTTATCGTATGGCGACATTGCTGCTCGAGTTAGTCGAGATCGAATGACTGTTAGCAGAATATGGAATTGGTGGGTTCAGGAGGGTAATACGGAACGCCGTGGTGTGTCCCAACAGCCTCGTATCACTAGCAGTCGAGATGACAGGCATCTTATCCGCATGGCTGTAATGGATCGTGCAGCCACGTCTCGATCCCTGAGTCAACAGATGGGGACGTTTTCAAGACAAAAACCATCTGCACGAACAGTTCGACGACGTTTGCAGCAGCGTGGACTATCAGCTCGGAGACCATGGCTGCGGTCACCCTTGACGCTGCATCACAGACAGGAGCGCCTGCGATGGTGTATTTAACGACGAACCTGGGTGCACGAATAGTAAAACGTCATTTTTTCGGATGAATCCAGGTTCTGTTTACAGCATCATGATGGTCGCATCCTCGTTTGGCGACATCGCGGTGAACGCACATTGGAAGCGTGCATTCGTCATCGCCATACTGGCGTATCACCCGGCGTGATGGTATGGGGTGCCATTGGTTACACGTCTCGGTCACCTCTCGTTCGCATTGACGGCACTTGGACCAGTGGACGTTACATTTCAGATGTGTTACGACCCGTGGCTCTACCCTTCATTCGATCCCTGCGA
Organism: Schistocerca piceifrons; assembly: GCF_021461385.2. NCBI lineage: Eukaryota > Metazoa > Arthropoda > Insecta > Orthoptera > Acrididae > Schistocerca > Schistocerca piceifrons. The sequence goes on from NC_060149.1 coordinate 100,867,919, forward strand.
AACCCTACATTTTAGCAGGATAATGCACGAACGCATGTTGCAGGTCGTGTACGGGCCTTTCTGGATACAGAAAATGTTCGACTGCTGCCCTGGCCAGCACATTCTCCAGATCTCTCACCAACTGAAAACGTCTGGTCAATGGTGGCCGAGCAACTAGCTCGTCACAATACGCCAGTCACTAGTCTTGATGAACTGTGGTATCGTGTTGACTCTGCATGGGCAGCTGTACCTGTACACGCCATCCAAGGTCTGTTTGACTCAATGCCCAGGCGTATCAAGGCCGTTATTACGGCCAGAGGTGGTTGTTCTGGGTACTGATTTCTCAGGATCTATGCACCCAAACTGCGTGAAAATGTAATCACATGTCAATTCTAGTATAATATATTTGTCGAATGAATACCTGTTTTTCATCTGCATTTCTTCTTGGTGTAGCAATTTTAATGGCCAGTAGTGTAGTAGATTTGAATCAGGTGATACCGAAAGTGTTACATTAGGAAATGAGACACAGAAAGATGTACATGAATTTTGCCATATGGGCAGCAAAAGAAACAAGGATAACCTAGTTAAGGAGGGCTTAAAATGCAGACTGGAAATAGCGCGACGTCCGTCTGTGAAAAACAGAAATAAAGTGAATCCTAATAAGCGTATCGTGTGATTTAGTGGGCCACTCCGGGTGCGAGTGTTCGTACCGTATGCGTCTGTAGTGTGAACATGGCTGTTGCCCTCTTGCGGGACTAGAGTGACCACGGCGTACGCGATTGGAGCTTACACACCAGACAAATACATTCAGAGCAGGCTTTCTAACCTACATTTACAAACACTCCGGACAAAATATTACTCTCTCCCTTAAAAGAGAACACTGGTCGCAGCCCGCATCTCGTGGTCGTGCGGTAGCGTTCTCGCTTCCCACGCCCGGGTTCCCGGGTTCGATTCCCGGCGGGGTCAGGGATTTTCTCTGCCTCGTGATGGCTGGGTGTTGTGTGATGTCCTTAGGTTAGTTAGGTTTAAGTAGTTCTAAGTTCTAGGGGACTGATGACCTAAGATGTTAAGTCCCATAGTGCTCAGAGCCATTAACACTGGTCGCTTTGGAGCGATTAAGACGGTGTAGAATAGGTTGTTGTTGTTGTTGTTGTGGTCTTCAGTCCTGAGACTGGTTTGATGCAGCTCTCCATGCTACTCTATCCTGTGCAAGCTTTTTCATCTCCCAGTACCTACTGCAACCTACATCCTTCTGAATCTGCTCAGTGTATTCATCTCTTGGTCTCCCTCTACGATTTTTACCCTCTACGCTGCCCTCCAATACTAAATTGGTGATCCCTTGATGCCTCAGAACATGTCCTACCAACCGATCCCTTCTTCTGGTCAAGTTGTGCCACAAACTTCTCTTCTCCCCAATCCTATTCAATACTTCCTCATTAGTTATGTGATCTACCCATCTAATCTTCAGCATTCTTCTGTAGCACCACATTTCGAAAGCTTCTATTCTCTTCTTGTCCAAACTATTTATCGTCCATGTTTCACTTCCATACATGGCTACACTCCATACGAATACTTTCAGAAATGACTTCCTGACACTTAAATCTATACTGGATGTTAACAAATTTCTCTTCTTCAGAAACGCTTTCCTTGCCATTGCCAGCCTACATTTTATATCCTCTCTATTTCGACCATCATCAGTTACTTTGCTCCCCAAATAGCAAAACTCCTTTACTACTTTAAGTGCCCCATTTCCTAATCTAATTCCCTCAGCATCACCCGACTTAATTAGACTACATTCCATTATCCTTGTTTTGCATTTGTTGATGTTCATCTTATATCCTCCTTTCAAGACACTGTCCATTCCATTCAACTGCTCTTCCAAGTCCTTTGCTGTCTCTGACAGAATTACAATGTCATCGGCGAACCTCAAAGTTTTTATTTCATCTCCATGAATTTTAATACCTACTCCGAATTTTTCTTTTGTTTCCTTTACTGCTTGCCCAATATACAGATTGAACAACATCGGGGAGAGGCTACAACCCTGTCTTACTCCCTTCCCAACCACTGCTTCCCTTTCATGTCCCTCGACTCTTATAACTGCCATCTGGTTTCTGTACAAATTGTAAATAGCCTTTCGCTCCCTGTATTTTACCCCTGCCACCTTTAGAATTTGAAAGAGAGTATTCCAGTCAACATTGTCAAAAGCTTTCTCTAAGTCTACAAATGCTAGAAACGTAGGTTTACCTTTCCTTAATCTTTCTTCTAAGATAAGTCGTAAGGTCAGTATTGCCTCACGTGTTCCAGTGTTTCTACGGAATCCAAACTGATCTTCCCCGAGGTTGGCTTCTACTAGTTTTTCCATTCGTCTGTAAAGAATTCGTGTTAGTATTTTGCAGCTGTGACTTATTAAGCTGATAGTTCGGTAATTTTCACATCTGTCAACACCTGCTTTCTTTGGGATTGGAATTATTATATTCTTCTTGAAGTCTGAGGGTATTTCGCCTGTTTCATACATCTTGCTCACCAGATGGTAGAGCTTTGTCAGGACTGGCTCTCCCACGGCCGTCAGTAGTTCCAATGGAATATTGTCTACTCCGGGGGCCTTGTTTCGACTCAGGTCTTTCAGTGCTCTGTCAAACTCTTCACGCAGTATCATATCTCCCATTTCATCTTCATCTACATCCTCTTCCATTTCCATAATATTGTCCTCAAGTACATCGCCCTTGTATAGCCCCTCTATATACTCCTTCCATCTTTCTGCTTTCCCTTCTTTGCTTAGAACTGGGTTTCCATCTGAGCTCTTGATATTCATACAAGTCGTTCTCTTATCTCCAAAGGTCTCTTTAATTTTCCTGTAGGCGGTATCTATCTTACCCCTAGTGAGATAGGCCTCTACATCCTTACATTTGTCCTCTAGCCATCCCTGCTTAGCCATTTTGCACTTCCTGTCGATCTCATTTTTGAGACGTTTGTATTCCTTTTTGCCTGTTTCACTTACTGCATTTTTATATTTTCTCCTTTCATCAATTAAATTCAATATTTCTTCTGTTACCCAAGGATTTCTACTAGCCCTCGTCTTTTTACCTACTTGATCCTCTGCTGCCTTCACTACTTCATCCCTCAAAGCTACCCATTCTTCTTCTACTGTATTTATTTCCCCCATTCCTGTCAATTGCTCCCTTATGCTCTCCCTGAATATCTGTACAACCTCTGGTTCTTTTAGTTTATCCAGGTCCCATCTCCTTAATTTCCCACCTTTTTGCAGTTTCTTCAGTTTTAATCTACAGGTCATAACCAATAGATTGTGGTCAGAGTCCACATCTGCCCCTGGAAATGTCTTACAATTTAAAACCTGGTTCCTAAATCTCTGTCTTACCATTATATAATCTATCTGATACCTTTTAGTATCTCCAGGGTTCTTCCATGTATACAACCTTCTTTCATGATTCTTAAACCAAGTGTTAGTTATGATCATGTTGTGCTCTGTGCAAAATTCGACCAGGCGGCTTCCTCTTTCATTTCTGTCCCCCAATCCATATTCACCTACTATGTTTCCTTCTCTCCCTTTTCCTACACTCGAATTCCAGTCACCCATGACTATTAAATTTTCGTCTCCCTTCACAATCTGAATAATTTCTTTTATTTCATCATACATTTCTTCAATTTCTTCGTCATCTGCAGAGCTAGTTGGCATATAAACTTGTACTACTGTAGTAGGCGTGGGCTTCGTATCTATCTTGGCCACAATAATGCGTTCACTATGCTGTTTGTAGTAGCTTACCCGCATTCCTATTTTCCTATTCATTATTAAACCTACTCCTGCATTACCCCTATTTGATTTTGTGTTTATAACCCTGTAGTCACCTGACCAGAAGTCTTGTTCCTCCTGCCACCGAACTTCACTAATTCCCACTATATCTAACTTCAACCTATCCATTTCCCTTTTTAAATTTTCTAACCTACCTGCCCGATTAAGGGATCTGACATTCCACGCTCCGATCCGTAGAACGCCAGTTTTCTTTCTCCTGATAACGACATCCTCTTGAGTAGTCCCCGCCCAGAGATCCGAATGGGGGACTATTTTACCTCCGGAATATTTTACCCAAGAGGACGCCATCATCATGTAATCATACAGTAAAGCTGCATGCCCTCGGGAAAAATTACGGCTGTAGTTTCCCCTTGCTTTCAGCCGTTCGCAGTACCAGCACAGCAAGGCCGTTTTGGTTATTGTTACAAGGCCAGATCAGTCAATCATCCAGACTGTTGCCCTTGCAACTACTGAAAAGGCTGCTGCCCCTCTTCAGGAACCACACGTTTGTCTGGCCTCTCAACATATACCCCTCCGTTGTGGTTGCACCTACGGTACGGCTATCTGTATCGCTGAGGCACGCAAGCCTCCCCACCAACGGCAAGGTCCATGGTTCCATGGTTCAGGGGGGGGGGGGGGGGTAGAACAGGTACCAGATGGAAATGTGACCCGCCACTGACACCAGTCATCATAGTGAAGTGGGGTATATGTGCGAGCTGGTAGTCTGGACACAGCGACATGACTCACCGTACAGACGTGACGAGATCGCTGTGCCCATCACCATACCGTGAATAAAGTTGCCCAAATTATGGTGTATCCACCTGAATTGCACAACATTATTGCTCACCAATAATATTCAAATAAAAATCTCAGTTCATGCTCATGGCAACCTGAATGAGTGAGCCCAGTTCACGATACGAAAAACACCCCACAAACACCACAGAAACACATGGAGCCCGAGTTACACCCCATACACATTATCAGTTAATACCCGAACTGGGCCGACGGAAAGAGGCAAAATCGCGACTCGTTGGACCATAATTCATGCCTCTGATAAGCTAGTGTCCAGTTTCTATGTTATTTAGTCCACTGAAGACGTTGTCTGGCCCAGTGAAGACTTACAGAGCATTGGCCTTTTGTGGCGTGCCCGACTCCAAATGCACATAGTATGCAGTTCCCTTCATAAACTGGTTGAGATGAACCTCCATTCACTGACAGCGGCAGTTCCCGTCGGGTATGAAACCGAGATGGAAAATCCACGATACTAGTTTCCGGTCCCTGTTGGTTATGATCTGCTTGTGACCATTGCTTTCAAGCTACGTTACGTGACTGTGAGTAGTACATGTGCGCGTAACCACTTCATGTGAGAAGCATTTCCAGTTGACCCATGACTGGAAATGAGCACCGAACTCGAACTTTACCACGCTGTTTAGGATATATTACAATTTAACTTGCAGAGTCCTCTATGTCCTTCATGTCCACTTCTTTCTACACCTCCGTTCGCAAGTCCCGAACTGTTTCCATCTCGTTTTGCTCCAGCCTCTCTGAAACAATAATCTTCTCATCCTCTGCCTGCGTATCCTTCTCTGTAATATGTCCCTTATCCACTGACAATACATCTGAATTCACACTGAGAATGTTGAGGCGTAGCACCTTCACATGTCACTTGTTAGGACGATATCGTTATAGCATGAGTCATCGACAGATGTCACCAGCTGACATGGACCTGAGTTACAGAGCTGCACGTAATTGTACTAGTGGGTGGCAGAGGTCAGCAGTTGACGGACAGTGCTAGCAGTCGTAGTCAAAACAATGTTGTAAAGTTATGTTTGATTAATATTTAATGTATTTGCACAATTATAATTGTTTTATATGTGTAGTAATTAGCAGTGGGAGTGTTGTATGAGTGAAGAAGAACAGAAGTAAATGAAAATTGTTTTGTTTATTCGTGAAGTACCAGTTAAACTATACAGGGGACGTACTATAATTAAATGTGCAGTCAGTTCATGGTACTAATAAATCGTGAGTAGAACACAAATTAATCGGTAATTTCGGAAGGAGCAATTTTATATTTGATACTTTTCTAAATTTATTTATTTTGCAATTGCCATAGAAAGAAATGTTTTACTATGATTGGTCATTGAAGTAAATCGCGGGTTAGCGCGGGATAATACTGCAACCTGATTTGCTGTTTGTGATATCAGCCAATCAGAAAAATGCAGACTCGCGCCAATCTATGCTGGGAACAAAGCCTTTGGTGTGATCTAGGGAAGTCGGGGCTGAGGGTTCGAACTAGTAAATGTCATTGAAAGCAGCTCCGACGAAAGTACTATAAAATCGCGGAAAAATGCTAATTACGAGTTCGTGAAGTAGTACAAAGTGTATTTAAGTGAACGGTATAGTGGAAGTCGTGTGGAATTTCGGACGGAACATCGAAATTATTGCTTTTGACTGTTAGTTAAAACCGCGTGGCGTGTTGTGCGATCTAAGACAGGTACTACGTGTAGAGCAGAGTGCACAACATTTGAGCGAGCATGTTCATAACTAAACGATCCAGTGAACTCTATTAACTTCGGTAACGGGTGTAAATACCATAAACTGGCTACGTGTATGATTGTGGTGTGCGTGGGAACTTTACATTGTGTAGCCACTTAGTACAGACTTGGCAGTATTAACTGTGATCTTTATCGTAAAAATACACCTGAAAATTTACATTGCCAAGTAACAACTTTTATTTCAGTAGCCAGCCACATCCCGTTTATCCGACAGTTCTATGCATGTTGAGACCTGCAGTAGACAGTAGTGGTCTAGTATTTTCTACTACAGCTTTTAGCTAGACAAATGAACATTGCTGGACACTGGCAGGGCGGTAAAAAGAAACGTGCCGCGCCGCAATGTGTATATCCAGCAGGTTACTATCATCATTTGTAATGTGTCATCTGCTTGTCCTTCTTTCAAATTGCATTCTTAAACAACTGACAAACACATCTGTCTACGTATTGAACATGTTAGCATGCAACTATGTACTATTGGGGGATAGCATTAGCTGCAACTCTGCCTGACACGATAAGTTCAGAACTAGGTGTCTCAGTGAATAGATCGGTGTCTTAATCAGCTTCTGTATCTGACTCCTCAGATGACATACCGTCTGTAAGAATAGTACGACCCTGGGTTTCTCTTCTTGTGGTTCTTTTAGATCCTTTTGCGATTCCTGCATGATTCTTTCTATATCTTCTGATATTTAGGCTCACTGCAGTTACTTTCCCTATCTTCCTTAGATTTTTCTTCTTATTTTCCTCCCTTTTCTCTCCTCAGATTATTGACATTACATTATTCCTAACCCTTTACCATGCTCCTCAAACTTAAGCTACTGGTTCACATGTGTATGAGTTTCTCTTCTTGTCTTTCTTTAAACATATTCGTCATTTACTCTCGACACTCCTTGATTATTGATTATACTTCATCCTTAAACTTCTCTTGACTGTCTTTAGCATGAGGTAACTCAATCAACAGCCTGGTGTCTGCTGTTGCTTCCAGCCGTGGCTCCACTTGTATCGAACATTCTGGCAGCAATATACATGTTTTGCGTTTTTTATATGTTCCACTTGTTTCATTACTAGCTTCACTGCATTTATCTTGTTTATAATTTTTTGAGGTTCTTTCTTATTTTCCTCCATTATCTCCTCATTATCTTGCTTTCTGTCTCCCTTCTTCTTCCTCATCTCCTTCCTCTTCTTTCCCCACGATTCTCTCATTTCCTCACTTCTCTTCATCATACTCCTCAAATACTGACACCCATTCATTCCTAAAATTGACTGTCGACATTATCTCCATCTTCTCTTCCTCACAATCGAACTGATCATCTGCAACACTAACTACTAGCACATCTTCCTTTTCTGACATTTTCTTTTCTTACGCTGATTGTAGAAAGTACAAAACACAAGCAAAATACGTCACATCGCATACACTAGCAATTTCAAACTTTTGTGCAGTTGGCATTATTGCAACACTTAAGTTTGTTACTGCTACTGCTGGTTGATCTGTGATGCTGCAAACTGCGCCCACTTCCTTGTGTTGTCGAGATGATCATCTTGAACCACTGCAATCCAAGATGATGTAGAATTCCTTTTTTTGTCTAAAACCACTGCAATCTGAGATGCTGTAGACTTCCGCTCTACGCATGTTCTGTCGACGATGACGCACTTTTATTACTCTCTCCACATGTAGAATTGTAGCTCTACTGTTCGCACATGTTACGCCAAATATAAAGCTGCTTGTCCTGTCAGGGTCGCCAAATGTAAAGCTCCTCACTCCTGTCTTTATTAATGTCTTCCCTAGTTTATTTTTATGGCTGTTGCACTATGGGACTCACATATAGGAGCTTTATATAGAGATCACGCTTCGTTATGTAATTAACCTGACCATGTGCCTAAAATGAATATGTGTCTCTTATGCTATACAGACATTAAAGTTATTTAATTAAAGAAAGAAAACTTCACTTTGAACTGGTAACAGTACAAGACAAATTACTTTGGTTTATTGTTGCGTTTGCATGTAACACACTTCCCTAACAGTGCCCTTGCTCACCTATTCTCGTTCAAAAGTTATTTTTGTTCCACATTCACACTGAAGTAACCATTGTCAGATTGCATTTTCACATTAATTAAACAGATAATCACTGATGACAAAAGCCTTTTCATTTTACATTAGGCAAAATCCCACACTGTTATTCTATGAACTGTTACAAAATTTTTCGCAGACTGCACTTTCTTGTTACACGAAGCAAAATGCATATGTGGGAGGAAGTAATATACTGCCCTCAGCATACTCCTTGCAATGGCAAACTGCTCTCTTATACCCAATGCCTCAAATGCACCCACCACCACCTGCAGGGGAGATGTAGAGAGGCATAATATATTGAAGAGATGCCTGCATTGTAACTACAACCTTCTACCACATGTATACTCACCTTGATTTTGAAATGCGTCTTGCTTACGAAGAACAGCCATTGCTCCAACAGAGCAATGGAATCGGGTGAGTTTTATAGTTGAAATGAGCTACTGCTCGGCCAGTTCTTTATAGTAAGAGTGTGTTTGTTGCACCATGCTAATTGTTAAACATTAAAACCCTATGACACTGACAAATGCTCACATACTTCCTGGATCTTAAGTGATTTTATATATATCCAACGCGCCGCACGTTTGAAAATATCTACAAACAATTGCAACAATTGGAACACGCAAACGGGTCCGTAACAAACCCATCACAGGAGAAACAGGTGCAGTTGGTGTATTAGCTGCTTTTGCCATGAACCCACACATGAGTTCATGCGACACCGCTAGAGGCAGTGCAATGAGTCAAAGTAGTGTAATGAGCATACTTCATCCTCACAGATTTCACCCGTATCATGTGTCGCTGCATCAGCAATTACATGGAGATAACTTTCATAATCGACTGGGTGTTGTGTGATGTTCTTAGGTTAGTTAGGTTTAAGTAGTTCTAAGTTCTAGGGGACTGATGACCATAGATGTTAAGTCCCATAGTGCTCAGAGCCAACGTTCATAATCGAGTGAATTTCTGTCAGTGGGCATTAACAGAGAATGCGTTGCAGTTCTACCTGTTTACTGATGAAGCAGGTTTCACAAATCACGGTGCACTGAATTTACGAAACATGCATTAGTGGTCCGTGGAAATCCTCGCTGGCTTCGACAGGTAGAGCGACGGCGATCGTGGAATGTAAATGTGTAGTGTGGAGTAATTGGCGAGCATCTCATTGGTCCTCATTTCATTGAAGGCACTCAAACAGCTGCAAAATACATCGAGTTTCTACAAAACGATCTGCCAACATTGCTAGAAAATATCCCGATGGAAACGCGTAGACGTATGTGGTGTCAACATGATGGTGCTCCTGCACATTCTGCAATGAACACTAGGCTGACCCTGACAGAATGTTCGACGGGCGTTTCGTAGGACGTGGCGGACGCATAAATTGGCCAGCCCGTTCTCCTGATCTTACACCTTTAGACTTCTTTCTGTGGGGTATGTTAAAGGAGAACGCCAGAGGATATGAAACATCGTATTGATGCAGCCTGTGGCAACATTACACCAGATGTGCTGCGTTGTGTAAGACATTCTTTACGCGGTAGATTGCAAATGTGTGCAGCAAATCATGGCACCACTTTGAACATTTATTGGCCTGAAATGTCAGGACACACACTTTTACATTCCGTAATTGAAAATAAAAAAACAAATTTATAAGTTTAACTGAATTATCATGTTAATGTACATTTTTTTTCTAACAAATCGGTCCTGTAGAGCATTCTTCAGAGAAAAAGACTAATGAAAAGGATAGCATGTGGACGTAACGTGCTGTTCAAGTCTCTTCTGTACCTACGTTACATCACTGTTCTTTTTGAATCCCTTATTAATTCGGTTCTCTCCGATACACAAGACTCAACTGCTGAAGAGTTACTCAAGCGTCAACTTTATGTTACAAATTAATCTGGATGTAATTAACATTTTACAATGTAGGAAACGGCATTGATTAAGTATCTTTTTCTATTTTCAGTTGTGCTAAAAATAATAACAGATTTCCATTAAAGAAAACATAAGTATGTGTTGAAAATCAGACTTCCGTGCATTTCTCAATGGTTTGTATTGACCAATTACACCAGCCCCTCTCCATCTGCGGAATTGTTATTCCGTGTTTGTTGTGGTTTGGGAGGTGTTTCCAGTGGTAATGTTAGGTGACTCACCCTGCACATATTGGTGTCCAAAATTAAAGCAACAAACCCCTATTTCCCCATCCCGCGTCTAATTCACAAAATAATCATACAAACTGTCAACAGATGTCCGTACGATGTTGTTCTTCATTTAAGATGGCGTTTCGCTCAACGGAAAATCACGCCAACAATGACATAGGGCACCTATCAAATGGAATAGTGTCTGCCGGATAGTCACACATCCACAATAGCTGTGTGCACAGTAACAGACGGTGCAGTATGACACAGAGAAGGCGCCTAGCAGACTCTCTGCGGTGGAGGGCCATAGGAAGAATGGAAGTGGGAGAGCTGCAAACTGATGTGGGCCAATGGCTAAACATGAATCGTTCTGTTGTTTCTCGGATGTAGCGACAGTTTATAGAGACAGAAACTGTATCACAAAGACCAGGGAAGAGCCGAGCACACGTGACATCAAAAAGAGAGAACCGTTATTTGGCTGTAAGGGCACGACGATACCGTCTTTACCGCGCAGCAACTGGTATCTGTCCTCTCAGCATCCACTGGACGTGTTGTATCGAGACAAACGGTGTAGAGAAGGCTTCGACAGAGTGGCCTTTATTGTCGGAGACCTGCTGTATGTGTTCATGACGCATCTTCACAGAAGGGAACGTCTAGAGTGGAGTCGTCAGCATTCCACCTGGACAGTCGAACAGTGGGATAATGTTCTTTCCACAGATGAGTCCCGATTTGGCCTGGAGAGTGATCCTCGACGGTTTTGGATCTGAAGGGAATGTGAAACACGATTTAGAGACCTGAACATTGTGGAAAGAGACCGTTATCGAGGAGGATCAGTGATGGTGTGGGCAGGGATTATGTTGACCACACGAACACCTCTTCATGAAATTGTATGGGTGAATCGGAAAGGTTTAACTGCTGTCAAGTATCGTGACGAGATCTTGGGACCTCATGTACGGTTGTTGCGAGGTGCTGTGCGCCCAGACCTTGTGCTGATGGACGATAATGCCCGACCTCATAGAGCACAAGTGACTGATGTTTTCTTGGAAACGGAAGATACTGCACGCACGGCGTTGCCGGCTCGCTCTCCCGATTTGAATCCCATAGAGCACGTCTGGTTTGCACTAGGGAGACGGGTTGCATCACACAAACATTCATCAACCCCTCTGAAAAACTTGCTAGCAGTTCCGTAGTAAGACTGGGCGTTGTTGCCTCAACATGACATTGACGATGTTATTCATGGCATGCTCCGTCGTCAGGCCTGCGTCGCTGCTCACATGCCATAGTGAGCACATTAACCAGTTGTTGGAATGTGCGTGCAAATCTGTTAACTTGGAAAAAACGAAGAACATTTGCGTCTACCGTTATGCATGTTGCTGTTGTTTACATTCTGTATTCTTTGCATTGTTTCTACTTTGCTGTAACCTGTTTTGTGGCAAAAGAAACTCCACCTTGCAAAATTTTCGTACAGTCATATGTGGAACAAATTCTGTCTTATTAACACATAAGTAATGTAGTGGTTACCACTCGGATCAGGATTTTTCATGGGAGGTGCTGATACTACAGGTGCATTAGACCGAGCTCAGGAGTTGGTGTGCGTGGCTATCATACACCCTAAGGCATCAGTGAAACAGTGTCGTCTGCACACATATTTATTACTTGTGACTTTTACAGTGCAGATTGTCTCCTACGACACAGTGGAAGGTGTGCTGATTAACGCACTCAAGTCCAACAAGGAATGTGAACACAGTGTTTCATCAGCTGCAACAGGGGAGTTCGGAACATACGAATCTTCGAGCTGCCGTTTGAAATTCCGGCCACGCTTGTCGTGAACGCGATGAAGCCTTACGGGGAAGTATTAAGTCACGTGGCAGAAAAGTGGCATACTTTCGAGACGTATTCTGAACTGAATAGAGTGCGTCAGGTGCGAATCGAACTGTGTAAACACATCCCATCGTACGTGACCGTTGGTGACTGTGGAGTGATCGTCATTTATCACGGTCAACCGCGGACTTGTTCAGGGTACGGGCAGGAAGGGCATGTACGACCTGAATGCCTGCAGCGACGCCTCGTCCAGATACCACATGCAGACACAACGCCTCCATCGCAACCGATAACGCTGCTATTACATACGTTGAGGCAGCGAGGAACATGTCGGACGCGGACGTTGTTCCGTTCCATTTACCGACCCCCGCGGGCCCACGTCGACGCAGCCTCCATCGGTACCGTCGCCGTGCTCGACAGCAGCGACCACGTCTGCACCCCAGCCGTGTGAGGAAGGGGAGCGTCAGCAAAACGATTCGAGCTCGGACACGGAGTTGCGGGAGGTGCCTACTGTTTGTCGTGATCCACAGGACGCGGACACGCGTTCCCACAAGCAGAAGTAACCCAAGCGACGAAAGCAGAGGAGGCTGTCTGCAGGAAATGATTCGCGAGATGGTGACACGTTGCAGAAGGATGAGGAAAATCCATCTGCGTCCAGGGCTGTGGACCTCACACCAACGGTTCCTGGTTCACTGCTGGCAACGTCCGCCCAAGGACAAAGCCAAGCTGACGATGCTCAGCTCGCCGACGAGCCCCATTGCGATTTTGCTGATAAGACATCGGATGAACATCATGCGTCGCCTAACGTACCACACCTCCAGCTTGGTGATTGGGCGTCCGAGATGGAAATGGAAAGAATGATACCAGACTCGAGCGACAAAAAGATGCCCACGGTCGACGGATCGTCGGACGGACATCTTCTCTCAGCCGATCAATAATATATATGGTGCGGGTGACAGGAACGGTCGGACGGACGACGAGGTGCATCACATGATCCTGGTGTATCGGATAGGTACAGTCAATGTCAACGGCATTAGTTCCACAATCAAAACTCAGTTGTTAAAGGACATGACTCGGGCGGCGGACATTGATATCGTGTTTCTTCAAGAGGTACGGCCTGATCTGCGCCTGGATGTTTATGGATACGCTTCTTACGTCAACCCAACTTCCGACGGTGATGGTGGTATGGCCATACTACTACGGGATGGCATCGAACCAACGGATATTCAGTTTTTGACATCAGAGAGAGGCATTGCACTCACCATCGGCGCAGTCCACCATGTGAATCTGTATGCACCACCTGGTACTGTGAAGTGTCGAGAGCGAACAATCTATTACTCCACTGAGGTAGCTCCATTGTTTCAAGGCGCTACAGAGCACATGATGGTGGCCGGAGACTTTAACAGCGTCTTACGCCCTGAGGATCAGACCCCTCACCATGTCTCATGTCCAGCCCTTCATCCTATGGTCAGAGATCTAGCTTTGCATGATACATGGACGCTAATCCACCGTGAGCGACGCAGATATACACACTTCACCAGCCATTCGGCCAGCAGGTTGTACAGGATTTATGTCTCCCAAGGTCTTCAGGCAGCAACTGTCGGTTCTGAGCTGTGGCCAACTGCATTCACCGACCATCAGGCGTTCGTCTATGCCGTGACTCTGCCACGGGCCGTAGTAGAGGACCTTGGACTCTTAACATTACCATTCTCCGGGAAGAGGCTTGCCGTGTAGCCGCCACTGATACCTGGCACAAATGTGAGCGACGGCGTCATACCTGTGATTCCACGACACGATGGTGGACATACTACTCCAAATCAGCTCTTCGCCGCACGCTCATGGCGTATGGACGAGACAGGGCGCTTTGACTCCGATCCACCTCTGAGTTTAACTACACGATCTTGCGAGAAATAGCGTCGCAACGACCTTCGCCATAGCGCCAAATGGCCGTCCACCAGACACAGGCACGGCTTCTGCAGGTCACGGCTGACAGATTGGACGGCACGCTGGTTCGATAGACACTGCAAGATTTCATCCCAGAGGAACGTACCTCTCTTTATCACATCGTCAGAGAACAGAGATACCGTAAGAGACGACTCATCACGGCAGTTATTTCTGCGGATGGGCAAGGCGCAGAGACACAGAACGACATACCCGCGCCCTCACAGATTGTTACCGCACACTATATCTAGCAGAACAACGGCGTGACGATGACATTGAGGACGTAAGGCGACGCCACATTCTTGGAGGCCCTCTCGCGGGACGCGAGAAACAAATCATCTGGACCTGATGATCTTCCGCTTGAATTTTATAGCACCTTTTCTGACCTGATAGAGGAAGTTTGGCGGCAGATGTGCTGCGACTCCTGGATCCGGACTTCCGAATCCCCCCAGAATTTTTGGAGGGCATGATCATCCCTGTGCCAAAACCAAACAGGCGGTGCAGACCGCAAGACTTCCGGCCGTTGATGTTATTGGATTACAAGCTGTGCGCCCGAATTCTTCGTGCTCGTCTCCTCGCTATTGTCAAAACATACACAAGGCCTTAAGCTCTTATAGAGATGTTGGTGGCGCTAATGTCGGCATGCCGCTTAGAAGACGCACTCGTGGCGGTTGACCTAGACCACGCGTTTGACCGAGTTGACCACCATTTCTTGCAGGCTGTCTTAGAGAAAATGGGACTATCCCCAATATCGGCAGGTGTGGTCCTCCGGTTCTCCGTCATCCACGGAGCCCCTCCACAGTTCTGGTCAATGGCTACCGCTCGTCACTGTTCACTATTGTGCGCTCAGTGCGAAAAGGATGTCCCCTGTCAGCCTTTCTCTTCGCCGTCGCCATCGAGCCTGCACTTTATGGTCTATGACAGCGTTTGGATGGCATTCGCCTCCGCGATGTGCATTTTAAATGTTGAGCCTATACGGACGATGTAGTATTCTTGGCGAGGTCTGTAGAAGATATATGTACAGCGATTGCGTGGCTTCAGCAATACGGAGAGGTGGCCGGGAGCCATATCAGCCAGCGAAAGTCGCACTACATGGATGTGGGCAGAGGATTGCATTTGAGCACGCCAGTGCCCATTACAAAAGTTCCGGCGATGAAGTGTTTGGGAGTGACCTCCCATGGGAACGTGTAGCTTACAGCACCAGCTACGTATCGCAGACTACTTAATGTGATCCGCACGCAAGTTCGTCTCCATAACTTTCGAACACTTGACTTGATCATGCGGGTACATTTTGTCATCAACGTCTACCTCGCTCCAAATATTAACCATTACACACACGTTCTCCCGATGGCCGCTACGGTAACTGTCAAGTTCCAGGCGGATTTCGGTCATTTCGTCAGCGTGGGTACGGTGTTCAAGAACCGTTACGAGACGCTAACGTTGCCCACACATGCAGGCAGCATTGGAGTGATAAACGTGCACAACAGGGCGCGCGCTCTCTTCCTGCGGAAGATGCATCGCCTACGTGCTTCGAACACGGACACCCTCTCCCTCGTAAACTGATTCAGGAGGTGATGCCTCTGTCCCTCCGTCTGCCGATTCCTGTTGGACATATCACGCCAGCACTGTGTCATATTCGCACCTATCTGATCGACATGAGTTATCTGTTGGATGTCTTGACGACCACGCGGGAACCTATCACCAAGGACTTCTACCGCTACTTTCAACGGGCGCTGCCTGCTAATGAAGTTGAACGCCGACATCCGACAGTTGGCTGGAGGCGGATGTGGAGTAACATACACTCGCCTTTCCTTCCCACCACGGTTAGGGCGCTGTGGTATGTGATAACGACTGGAAAATTCCCCACCCGACAACGTTGACACATGATACATCTTGCCGAGGATCCTCTCTGCCCCAGATGCGCCGCTGTCGACACCGACATGCACCGTTTCAATTGTGGTACGGCTACCGACTGCTGGCTCTTCACACGGCGCATGTTGGCATTGTTGCTGCGACGAACGCCTCAGTCCGTAGAGCCCACCGAACTGATCCATCCCGACTTCACTTACTTCCGTGCTACTCGTCATAACGCCACGGTGTGGGTTAAGGGTATGGCATATTTTTTAATGAGAGCGCTGCAGGGTTGTTAGATTACTGGCATTATTTAACGAGTAACTGCACGATTTTACGGCGCAACGCGTCGTATGGTACGCTCTTTGCGAATTACTTGTGGTCGTTGTTTACGTGCCCTCCAGACCATTGGGGTGTACCGGGTGTGAGAAGAGACTGAGATATCGCACATGGTGGACTGCTGAGAGACATCAACGGTAATTATATGGGGTTTCACACTCGCTGAACGAGAAGACGAGCATGACATACTGCCGTCTGGCTGTTGTAGACACCCTAGAGAAAAAAAGATAGAACAAAAAAAAAGAATTACCAGTATAAACATAAGAACAAAATGAACAACAAATAAAATATAATAAAGTATTGTTCCCCTTCCTTTATCCTTTTCTTTTTTAATAAAATGTTCAGAGACATATTTAATTTTTGTTCGTGGGCGGAGTCTGAAGTGGTGGCGCACGACCATCCTAGTTAGCTTTGGAGTGAAAGTGGCGGTGGCACTAGCTTTGTGTTTGTTTTTAGGTTAGATAGGTTTTTGGAGGTAGTATGGGTGATAGGGACCAACACCTGAAGTGGAAGAGGTCTAAACACTAATAAATAAATAAAAACATTTACAACAAAAAGAGTCTCTCGTGGAACTGCAAAATACGACACTTCACAACAGTAATTAAACCCGTAGCTCTCTACGCATCTGAGACACTAAACCTTCAACACAGAACACTAAAAGAGGAATTAGAAGTGAAAGAACGTAAAATAATGAGGAAAATCCTAGGACCAAGAACTAAAGATGGTGTGCATTATCCAAAACCCAATGCAGAAATATATAAAAATATCTACAAAATAACAGACACAAGACGCATGAGAAGAATCCAACTCATGGGGCATCTAGAAAGAATGGACTCAAACAGGTTAACGCACAAAATCCATACATTTTTAAAGAACAAAACTACAAGACCGAACTGGTACAAACAGACGGAAAAAGACCTGAGAGAATTAGGATCTCCTAATCTCCATGATAGAAATGAAATCAAAAATATCACAAACACACGGGGTTTTGGGGAAGAAGAGAGAAAAACTAACCGACATACGTGGTCTACGCAACGAAAGCTAGCCCATTCGTTGTTTATGAAGGAATACTGGACGAAAAGGAAGGCCAACAAATGTTGATTACGCGTGGTCCTAAGTGATCCATCCGCGAAGAAGAATAAAAATATAAACATACAAAATATATAAAAAATAAAAATAAAAAATAAAAAGGGTAGCATCTTTGACTCATAATCAAAACGTTTTCGATCCCGGGTTCGAATCCCGCCGCTGCTTAAATTCTGATTAATAATCAGCATTGGCGGCCGAAGACTTCCGGCATAAGAAGTCACCCCTCATTCTGCCAACGGTCTTGTCAAAGAGGGCGGAGGAGCAGACAGAGGTTCAGGGCACTCTCTTGTCCTACGGGTGGGAAACTGCCACTAAAGGCGGAAGAATCAGCAGTGATCAACGGCACGAGGATGAAGAACGCAATGAAACCACCGCATTAAAAACACGTAACGCGTGTCCACAGGTATTCATGCCTACGTCGCTAGCTGAAGATGAAGAGATAGAGAAAGTGTATGAGGATATTGAAAGGGTAATACAGTATGTCAAGGGATATGAAAATCTAATAGCCACGGGAGACTGGAATGCAGTTGTAGGGGAAGGAGTAGAAGAAAAGGTTACAGGAGAGTATGGGCTTGGGACAAGGAATGAGAGAGGAGAAAGACTAATTGAATTCTGTAACAAGTTTCAGCTAGTAATAGCAAATACTCTGTTAAAGAGTCACAAGAGGAGGCGGTATACTTGGAAAAGGGCGAGTGATACGGGAAAATTTTAGATTACATCATGGTCAGACAGAGATTCCGAAATCAGATACTGGACTGTAAAGCGTACCCAGGAGCAGACAGACTCAGATCACAATATAGTAGTGATGAAGAGTAGACTGAAGTTTAAGACATTAGTCAAAAAGGATTAATAGGCAAAGAAATGGGATACGGAAGTGTTTAGCAATGATGACAAGATACGGTTGAAGTTCTCTGAGGCTATAGATACAGCAATAAGGAATAGCTCAGTAGGCAGTACAGTTGAAGAGAAATGGACATCTCTAAAAAGGGGCATCATAGAAGTTGAGAAGGAAAACATAGGTACAAAGAAGGTAACTGCGAAGAAACCATGGGCAACAGAAGAAATATTTCAACTGATCGATGAAAGGAGGAAGTACAAAAATGTCCCGGGATACTCAGGAATAGAGGTGAAGAATGAAATAAATAGGAAGAGCAGGCAAGCTAAGACGCAATGGCTGCAGGAAAAATGTGAAGACGAAAAAGAAATGATTGTCGGAAGGACAGACTCAGCATACACAAAAGTCAAAACAACCTTCGGTGACATTAAAAGCCAGGGTGATAGTACTAAGAGTGCAACGGGAATTCCACTGTTAAATGCAGGGGAGAGAGCGGATAGGTGGAAAGAATACATTCAAAGCCTCTACTTGGAGATGATTTGTCTGATGTGATAGAATAAGAAACAGGAGTCGATTTCGAAGAGATAGGGGATCCAGTATTAGAATCAGAATTTAAAAGAGCTTTGGAGAACTTAAAATCAAATAAGGCAGAAGGGATAGATAACATTCCATCAGATTCTAAAATCATTGAGGGAAGTGGCAACAAAACAACTATTCACGCTGGTGTATACAATGTATCAGTCTGGCGACATACCATCTGACTTTCGGAAAAGCATCATCCACACAATTCCGAAGACGGCAAGAGCTGACAAGTGCGAGAATTACCTCACAATTAGCTGAACAGCTCATGCATCCAAGTTGCTTACAAGAATAATATACAGAAGAATGAAAAAGAAAATTGAGGATGCGCTAGATGACGATTAGTTTGGCTTTGGGAAAGGCACGAGAGAGGCAATTCTGACGTTGCGGTTAATAATGGAAGCAAGACTAAAGAAAAATCAAGACACTTTCATAGGATTTGTCGACCTGGAAAAAGCGTTCGACAATGTAAAATGGCGCAAGATGTTCGAAATTGTGAGAAAAATACGGGTATGCTATAGGGAGAGACGTGTCATATACAATATGTACATGAGAGAGTGGACGACCAAGAACGAAGTGCTCGTATTGAGAAGGGTGTAAGACAAGGATATAACCTTTCGCCTCTAATGTTCAATCTGTACATCGAGAAAGCAATGATGGAAATGAAAGAAAGGTTCAGTAGTGGAATCAAAATTCAAGGTGAAAGGATATCAATGATACGATTCACTGATGACAATTCTATCCTGAGTGAAAGTGAACAAGAATTACACGATCTGCTGAACGGAATGAACAGTCTAATGAGTATAGAGTATGGATTGAGAATAAATCGAAGAAAGACGATGGTAATGAGAAGTAGTAGAAATGAGAACAGCGAGAAACTTAACATCTGGATTGATGGTCACTAAGTAGAACAAGTTACGGAATTCTGCTACCTAGGCAGTAAAATAACCAATGACGGACGGAGCAAGGAGGATATCCAAACCAGACTAGCAATGGCAAAATGGGCATTCCTTGCCAAGAGAAGTCTACTAATATCAAATATCGGCCTTAATTTGAGGAAGAAATTTCTGAGAATGTACGTCTGGAGTACAGCATTGTATGGCAGTGAAACATGGACTGTGGGAAAACCGGAACGGAAACGAATCGAAGGATTTGAGATGTGGTGCTACGCGAATGTTGAAAAGGTAAGGAATGAAGAGGTTCTGCGCAGAATCGGAGAGGAAAGGAATATGTGGAAAACACCAATAAGGAGAGGGGATAGGATATCAGTTAAAACATGAGGGAATGACTTCCATGGTACTAGAGGGAGCTGTATAGGGCAAAAACTGTAGAGGAAGACAGAGGTTGGAATACATCCAGCAAATAATTGAGGACGTAGGTTGCACGTGCTACTCTGAGATGAAGAAGTTAACACAGTAGAGGAATCCGTGGCGGGCCGCATCAAACTAGTCAGAAGACAGATTACAACAAAAAAACTGCTGCTACAATGGCAGATTATCAAGATTTAAGTGAATTTGAATGTGGTGTTACAGTCGGCGCACGAGCGATGGGACACAGCATCTCCGAGGTAGCGATGATGTGGGTATTTTCCTGTACGACCATTTCACGAGTGTACGATGAATGTCAGGAATCCGGTAAAACATCAAATCTCCGACATCGCTGTGGCTGGAAAATGATCCTGCAAGAATGTGGTCAACGACGACTGAAGAGAATCGTTCAACGTGACGGAAGTGCAACCCTTCCGCAGACTGCTGCAGATTTCTGTGCTGGGCCATCAACAAGTGTCCGCGTGCGAACCATTCAACGAATCATCATCGATATGGGCTTTCGGAGCCGAAGACCCGCTCGTGTACCCTTGATGACTGCACGACACAAAGCTTTACGCCTCACCTGGGCCCGTCAACACCGACATTGAACTGTTGATGACTGGAAACATGTTGCCTGATCGGACGAGTCTCTTTTCAAATTGTATCGAGCGGATGGATGTGTACCGATATGGAGACAACCTCTTGAACCGTTGGACCCTGCATGTCAACCCAAGCTGGTAGAGGCTCTGTAATGGGGCGGGGGACTTGCAGTTGGAGTGATTTGGGACCCCTAATGCTTGTAGATGCGACTCTGACAGGTGACACGTACGTAAGTATCCTGTCTGATCACCGGCGTCCATTCATGTCCATTGAACATTCCGACGGACTTGGGCAATTCCAGCAGGACAATGTGACACCCCACACATCCAAAATTGCTACAGAGTGGCTCTAGGAACACTTTTCTGTGCTTAAACACTTCTGCTGGTCACCAAACTCCCCAGACGTGAACATTATTGAGCATATCTGGGATGCCTTGTAACGTGCTGTTCAGAAGAGATCTCCACTCCCTCGTACTCTAACGGATTTATGAGCAGCCCTGCAGGATTGATGGTGTCAATTTCCTCCAGCACTAATTGAGAAATCGATTGAGACCATGCCACGTCGTGTTGCGGCACTTCTGCGTGGTTGCGGGGAGGGGGGCAGGGGACAACATTGCCATCACAGTTCAAAGAACATTGAAGACGTTGAAAGAAAAGCGGCAGAAGCTTTGGATACTTTGGGGAACTACTGCGCTGATGGAAAAAAAACGAAAACGGCAAGACCAAGAAGCTTTGTGCGACATAAAGGAAATATGGTAAGCGTGTTACTACATATGAAATATGATGTCTACTCAAATCTACTCAAATTTCAAACTGGTCGCGTAAGAGTGGCGCTAGTAGTGCCACTATGAGGATACAAGTCACGTTTGCTTTAGATACACATTGTAACTGTAGTTACTTTTGAGATTGGACGTGATCAGTTACTGTTAGTCAAGAATGCCTTTAAGGCGAAAAAGACGCCATTATCAACACCTCACTGAGTTTGAACGAGGACGTGTAACAGGGCTACGAGAAGCTGGATATTCCATCTGCGGCACTGCAGAAAGACGTGGTACATGATTGTTGACAGCGGTAGTCACGAGAATGTACGGTTGGAGGGGGACTATGCTCCGGACGGTCACGTGACACTACCGAAAGGGAAGACCATCGTGTTCGACGTATGGCTCTGTCGCATCGTACTGCATTTACAGCAGCAATTCGAGCAGCTGTTGGCACCACAGTAGGACAACAAACTGTTAAAAATCTGTTACTTCGAGGACAGCTCCGAGGTAGTCGCCCTACAGCGTGCATTCCACTGACGCCAAACCAGCACCATTTGCAACTATACTTAGGTGGGCAGGGTGGAGGTCTGTTGTGTTTTCTGAAGAAAACTGGTTCTGCCTCAGTGACAGTAATGGCCGTGTATGAGTTAGAAAATGAGGTCAGTTGAGGACCAGCAGCCAACCGTGCTAGACACACTGGCCCTGCACCTGGAGTTATTGTCTGGGAAGCGACTTCGTGTGACAGCAGGAGAACTCTCGTGGGTATCTCACGCACCCTGAATCCAAAATTGTACGTCAGTCTGGTAATTCGACCTGTTGCGCCGCCGTTTATGAAAAGCAGTCCACAGTGTGTTTGTTTTTCAACAGGATAACGCTCGCTCACATACAGCTGCTATAACTTAACATTCTCTGCAGAGTGTCGGTATGTTGCTTGGCCTGCTTGATCACCAGATATGTCTCCAGACGAGCACATGTAGGATATCATCGGACGTCAACGCCTGTGTCATCCACAAACAGCATTAACCATCCCTTTATTGACTGACCAAGCGCAACAGGAGCGGAATTACAACCCATAAACTGACATCCGGCACCTGTAAAACACAATGCATGCACATTTGCATGCTTGCATTCAACATTCTGGCGGTTACATTGGTTATTAATGTATCAATATTTCACATTTGCTATGGCTTATTTCGCACATACATTAACCTTTCCTCTTGCAATATTAATCACTTAAATGTGTTACCTAGACAAATTTATTCCCAAAATTTCATTACTTTACATTCATTATTTTTTCTGTCAGTGTACGAAGAAAATTACCTGCGACCTAATCCAGAAAAAAAAGCAAGTATGCACATTCCACCCTTGTAATAGACAAGGCTGGAAATAGAATGGAGAGCGGTTAGACTACAACACTGCACCAAATCAAAATACGTGGAAATCATCCTAGACTTTACACTGTCATTTAAAAAATTCTGCACTGATCTAAAAGGAAAACCTTGTGCGAGAGTCAGTATTATACGTAAACTGAGTGGTTCAACATGGGGAACGCAGCTTTAAGTTCTTCGATCATCAGCAATGGGACTCCGTTTTGCAGCCGGAGAATATGCAGCACCCGTATGGGAGAAGTCCTGTCACTCTAAACAGTCCTGATTGTCACCGGATGTATGAAGCCTACACCTGTCCTCAAATTTTACCCACTTGGGGTCATAACACCCTCAAATATCAGACGCAAAATAGCCAGTGAAATAGAGAGGAAAAAGTAGCAGACCGACCCACGGCACTTAATGTATGACCATCAAGCAGTTCCATCTTAAGTCAAGGAAGAGCTTTATCCAACGGACAGTACTGCTAGAAGGCCGTCCTTAGACCCACCGCGTATCTTTATCTTTGGACACTCCAACAAAATACGAATCTGCACCCAAAAGGAAATCACATAAGGGCAGCAACTGCAGTATAGCGCATGGAGAGCGCTGAATGGATTAAGAATAGGAGTCGCCAAAACACGGTTAAATGGGGCTTCTCTGAAGATGATCAGAGTGAATGCGGAGGAAAACAGATAATTTAAAATTTGCTCCCGCGCTAAAGGGTGGATTTCGTTTACACAGAGAAGGTTTACGTTTATGCAAAGACAAGGCCATTGAAGCTGCAGAGCTTAGATGTTCTCGCCCAGACAAGACAGATATAGAATTTACTGGCAAGGCAAAATTTTAGGGGCTTAGGTATTTTTTGACACTGGAAATACTGTTAAAGAAAATACTTTTAACATGGTACAAAATTTCTTTTGTGTGTGTGTGTGTGTGTGTGTGTGTGCGCGCGCGCGCGCGCGCGCTTACTTATAGTTTTTAATAAATAACCCTACATATACTTTTGAAAACTGTTGGCTTTGGTGAAAAAATATACCGTGCTATGACTGGTTGTCAAAATTTTCCCACCAGCACCACCATACAATGTGACTGGCCAAAAAATTTTCCATGCAATCCACCTGCCTCAATATTCAAATTTCATGTTTTCCCACGAGCGCCATCTTGCAAGGTGTTTGGCTGAAAAATATTCTCCACCATCCATCAGCAGTAATTTTTAAATTTCCTGTCAGTTGCCATCTTAATTTTTAAATTTCCCACTTTCTGGCATCTTTAATTTTTAATTTTCTCACATTCCGCTATCTTGATGATGTCATGCATTAATAGTCATTGATGACATCACATGTACACATTTCAAGGTCATTGATGACGTCATTCATTCAAGGTCAATGGACACATGTGACGTCACAGGGGTTCAAGATCAGTCAAAGTGTTCCAGAGTTCCACAGCCATAATGCTTGTACGGAAAGCCAAACCAGTCCAGGTGCGGCAGCCTAATGCCACTGATGAATAATTGTGCTCCACTGCTGCTACATACAAAGTAGTTGAGGAAGCTACTATCGAACTAATAATAGGATCTGGCCTATCTAATGATCAATGTCGGAGAGTATAAGCGATTCTGCGCCAGTTGTCGGATGCTTTCAAATTCGTGTGGAGGAAAGACAGATCAAGTGGGCCATGGTAAAACACCGTGTCAACACTGGGGATTATCCACCAATTAGCCAGCACTTATATAGGTTGTCGCCAATGGTACGACGTTTAATCCGAGAGGAAGTGGAGATGGTGTGGCGAGATGACGTCATTGAACATTCAGAGAGTCCTTGGTCCTCCTCTGTGGTCCTTGTGAAGAGAAGGATAGCACATGTCGACTAACGTCGACTGAACAAAATTTCGAGATAATGCCTCTCTCATTGTCACGCGCAGATGACACCATAGACTGCTTGAGTGGAGTAAACTGTTTCTCAGCTATGGACATGGAGACATGTACACGAGGCTCACTGGCTAAAAACTGCCTCCATAACTCCTGACAGCCTCTATCAGATCAGAGTTATGTCACTTGGAGTAAGTAACTCTCCAGTCACCTTCGAATATATCATGGACAACCTGCTTAGAAACCTGAAATAGGTGTCACGTCTTTGCTATCTGGAAAACATTTTGGTTCCTCCAAAGACATTTGAACAACACCGAAGTCACCTGACAATTATGTTGAAATATGTTCGGGCAGCAAGCTTCTGACTGAATCAAAAAAAGTGCCTCTTCACCACCCAAGAAATAAAAATCTAGGAGCACGCAGTGAATGGAGATGGAGTTTGTCCTGATGCAGAGAAAATGAGACACACAGAACTCCTCAGCTCATTCATGATGTGAGACGTTTTCTCGGAATTTTCTCACTACCAACGATTCATAAAGGATTTCTGTACCAAGGGATGTCACTTGCAACAACTACTGCAGGGAGACGCAAAAATTGTCCTGGGGCGAGGTGCAAGAAAGTACTTTCCTTTTGCTTAAGGAGGCACAAACATATTCTCCAAACTTAGCATTGTATGACGAGAATGCTGAGGAGGAACTTCACACTGATAGTAGAGGTTATGGAACACGTGCGTTTCTAGTGCAGATTACGGAAAGTGCTGCCTTTTAGAAATCCTGTGGCAGAACACACAATTGTCGGCACTGCATTACATGACACTGATGCTGAACAGATCCAGCGTTGCTGAAAATCATAAATGCTTTGAAGAATGAGGAACTGACCAAAGGAGAATTCCAGTTAACAAATGGAACATTGTGAAGAAGACCTATGAGCTGACTTAACAGAAATGGTTGCACACCATCCCAGCTCATCTAGGGCCAGCTATCCATGAAGTTGTTCCACAACACTCCAACATCTGATCCCCTAGGTTTCATGAAGACATTAGACATAATCAGACGCAGGTATTATGGGTCAGGTCTCTACCTATCCGTTACACACTATGTGAGTCACTAAAAGGAATGCCAGCAACAGAAGCATGTGACACAAAAACTTCCATTCCACCGAAGTGGAATCGACCTCTCGAGATTCCCAAAGTCGACAAATGGGTATCAATGGATAAAATCTGCACTGATAACTTCACCAGCTACCCTGTCACCAAAGCTGTGCTGATTACCGTAGCCAAAAAAATTGCAAGATGATTTGTGTAAGAGATCATTTTGAAGCACAAAGCACCACGTGTGATGGTCTCCGATAGTGGAAAAGTTTTCCCGCCAAGACTAGTATCAAAGTAAATGTCATTTCGTGTACAGCACAGTGAAGCAATTCACTACAGGCAACACACTGTTCTTTATGCTCCTCAATCGCGAGGCCGAAACGACAATGGATACGCTATTACCATTTCAGTTGGACAATACTCAGGATGACTACATGAAACACCGCATCACCAGGACCGAAGATACAAGATAGTTGGCTCACATACGGACCCTGGACGACCAGGAGAAAGACTGAGGGCGCTGTAACGCAGAGTACTGGCCACTAATATACAGCCCCGAAGACTTGGCACGGGTTTTTTACGCCTGTGCGATTGTTGGAAAAGAAACTAAAGCGCTACTTTGGGCCATATCTTAACCTTCGTCGCTAGTCGGACGTCACATATGACGTCCAAGATTATAACCCTTCATCAAGAAGACAAATGTGCAGAGACGTCATCCATATCCACCGTATGAAGCACTCCTAGGGTCCAGAAGTGCAGATAGACTAAGGCTTTTCGTTCAAAGAAAATGAAGACCGAAGCGACGCTCGCGAACCATCAGTGAGAAGGGTTACTGTTGATGCCACCTCTCCGTATTGCTGCAGCCACGCAATCGTTGTACATATATCTTCTACAGACCCCGCCAAGAATACTACATCGTCCGCTCATCATAGTGAAAAGGATATATCAACGCGAGCAGAACGCGAGGATCCGCCAGCGCTGCGTAAAAAGGACCATTCACAAAATGTAAATTCTGGGTGCTTTAGTCGGTGCCAATAACTTCTGAAACAGCAAATCGCTGTTACTCCAGGTGAGCAATGGCGCGTGCTGTGCTGTAAGCAGTGTGGCGTACGGTTAGCGTCGCATGTAAGGCGTGCTTATGAGTGTATAGTTTAAACCCGACTCTTCACAATTACGTGTAACACAGTATTTATCAGTTGCGAAAAATTCTCGAAATTTCTTATGTTTCTAATGTTTGTATATACTGCAGTGTTCATGTTTGCATAAATAGCTGCACCTTCCATACTAGAGTTCTTTTCTGGTTCTGCGTTGGAATTTGTAATAAATGTCTTTTCAGTGCTAAGTTATGAACTTCACTGATGATGCTGCTTTCGGACTTGATTCTGGTTACGACGTGACAATATTGTCTGTGAAAAGAACATGTGTGTTTCACACACATGATGCTTCCAAAATCCGTATTGATTTATCTCTCGTTTAGGTGTGTTATTCTGTTTGAGCTCCTCATATGCTCTTTGTTCCAAAAATATAGATATTAATGACAATGTCGTAAATTTTTCTTTTCTTAGAAACGGATGTTAAGCTGCATCTTTTTTGTCACTTGAGACTTTTCGTTATGTGACAGATTCGCGATAAACATAAGCTTGGAATGGATCTAATTACACAGCGTACTCAACACAAAATCTAAGCTCAAAGTCATCAGGTATTGGCAATTTGTTTTGCCCAGTAGTCTCACATGGTTCTTGGCCAAAGTTCACTCGACGGCCGAGAGGTATACGTCCAAACTATGAGTGGAATGACTGGATTTCTTTTAGGGGCCACTCACCGCGCCAGGGAAGTAAGATGACACACATCGGGGCTGTTATTTGTATCTCGTCCATTTGAGTCTACATGGCGATTGAACGGAGCTTCGTAGTACGATCTACAACGTTGCGTGGTAGTTTGCTAATATCGTTATTGAAAATACTGACGCCAAGAAAATAAAATTTCTTCTGCTGTCTATGTACGACATCATTGGTGACTTATGTAGATGAGTTTGATGTGTAGGCTTCAGCCGACGTGACGCAAGCGTTGTATCCGGAATCCGCAACGACAATAGTTGTGGGGGAGGGATCTACGCTCCGTGCGCACGGCGAGGCCGCTGACGCAACCGACTGCGAATAATCCGAAACGCTGACCTCTTTTCCGGATTCTCTCGATGGAGAAAACCGTATTTTCCCCGTTCATTCTGGAGATGGCTCCTCTTCTTATTGCTCTGATTTATTTTAACGAAGCTCCAAGGAAATGCTAAAATAATGAAGCAAAGTTAGTCTTTCTTCCGTAACTCAGCTCAGCTCGAATGTTTAAGACGTGTAATTATGCAGTGTGATACTGCTGGAGTTATTGTAGAACTGCAAGGAAGGGAGAGGGTAGAACCTCATATCATCACATAGTCCACTCTTCTAGAATTACACTAGATTACCGCAACCTTGTACGGAAGTACCATCATTAGTAGAGCTACGTATCATTGGTCCGTGATACATTACGGAGTAACACACTGCTTTCTAGAAAGACTGTACGCAAGAAGGGAGAATGTTCAAAATGTTATAGATCAACCAAAATACAATGTAATTGTTTTACCTTACTCTCTATAAATCTTCATACACAAAAGAATGGTTTTAAAATATCATATTATACTTTCTGCAAGAAATTTATTCGACCACGGCATGGTAGTCTGGAAAATTTAATAAGAGTAGAATAATGGTTGGTTTACTCTGATATGTGCCGAAAAATGTACAGCTATGTGTGCTGGAAAATGTATTATTCATACCATTTCCTGAGCCTAATTCATAACTTACAAGGAACCCCTTGATTGCGAGGACGCAAAAGGCCAATGATTTTTATGGCGTACGGTTCCCCACGCATTGTCTACCATGCAACGACAAAATTGGCTACTAATGGCAACAGGGAGCGGAACTGGAGGTATCCAATGGTGAGCACTGCATGAGGCTGCGGAGCATAGTGAACTGCTTAATCGACGAGTAACTCACAACAGTGCTACAATGCTGGTGGCGTTGATACAAAGCACAGGAATCGCAACGATAAGCGAAGCAAACATTGGATATCTACAACAACAATTACCGAAGTTGACATTTCGTCAGAAAGGAACTCAAAGAATTTCCCAGAGTGAGAAAGAAGTAGCGGATGAAATATTAGCGTTTCTGCAAGATGTGGTGGCGTATATGCTCGACTGTGCGGACAATGAACGTGAGGAGTACAATGATGACAATACGTGTGTAACAAGTAAAAGTGAACTGTTTGTCGAGCCACCTAGTTCGTCACCCTTGTCGGACAGGGAGCCACAAATTTCGCCTCCAGTGAGGACAATCGTCGTTCAAGGAGCGGGTCCTAAACATAATTACCTACATGGAAGATCATCCACAGCATAGTAAAATAAAAAAATAAAAAATAAAAGTTTTAGGACCAGTCCTACGTTATGCACATCAAATTGCGCTCGGCATACACTCATATTCAGAAAAAGCAAAACATCTCGTAAACTGAAGGTAGTGGGTCAGTGTGACTTGAGCAGATGTCCAGGATGCCTTGCAGACGTATGCGCGAACCCTACCATCAAGTCAGTGAGCTTCAAAGTGGGCGCATTATTGGCATGAGAAAATGTGCCGAATGGTTTACAGGTCACAGAACACGACGAGATGGCTTAGGTCGCACCATCCAGATCGCCCCGAGAAGATCGACACCTTATCCAAATGGTATTGAACAACAGATGTGGGTCCTCCTAGGCTCTGGCGCAACAGTGGAACAGTCTTAACTCATCGTACACTATCCGGGGTGACAGTCCATAGCCATTTCTTACGGCATGGGTTACGTGTGCGTCGTCCACTTCTCCGCCTACCTTCAACAAATGTGGAGAAACATGCTAAACGGCAATGGTGTATGGAACGACGTCATTGGGAACAGTAATGGTATCAGATAGTGTTTTTTGGACGAATCTGGGTTCTCTTTGTTTGAAAATGATGGCCACATTTTGGTTCACCACAGACACGGGGAGCAGCATCACAGTGACTGCCAACTCAAGGCCTTATGGTGTGGAGTGCTATTGGGTACAACCACAAATTACGACTGGTGCATGTCCAGGACAGAGTGGCCAGTGTGACCTACTTGAATGACATCCTACGACTCGTAGCCATAGCCTTTCTGCCACAGCTCCCCAGACGCCTTCTTTCAGCAAGGCAATGCATGACCATACGTTCCTGCATGAACAAATACCTTCTTGGTGTCACAGGATGTCAACCTTTTGCTCTGCCCCCCCCCCCCCCCCCCAGATCACCAAACTTGTCGTCAGTCAAAAATGTGTGGGATATGGTGACCCAATGTCAATGACTACAGATGAACTCTGGAACCAGGAGAACGCACACGGATGGCTATACCACAGAACACAATTCGCACCTTACGCACGTCAATGCCACCATGCATGGAACAGTTTATCAGGGCCCATGGTGGACCCTGTGCCTACTAGGCAGCAAGACACATGCTGAGCCGAGGTGACTAAAATGCTAACCATTTCTGCAGAACATACTAATGTACATGTCCTGTGAATACGAATGTCCTATCTCTAGTCGTGCAACATGTTTAGGTTTTTCTGAACACGAGTGTATATTACAGTGATTTCTAGGGAAGCAATGGATGGTTGCTTAACTTCAAACACTGCTACAGAATTGGAAGACACAAGATAACGAAATTTCAGACAAAGCATCAACTTTACGATGCACTTCAATAAGGAATTTGTTTTCAAATCTGAACAATCGGGATTTGAAGAGGAAATGCATATAAAAGGAATCCTGTAAATTAAACGTACCAAGAGAATTGTATCAAGATCAAGTAACATCAATGGCTTAACCCATTCATATACAATTATGCTGACCATTAAGATGGATGGTAAATTGGCTGGAAAGTTATTTATTGAACTGCGAGAAGTTGGAGGAAAATGGGTGTAAGAGAACTACAACTATGATGTGAGTACTGCTTTTGGCCAATAGCACATCAAAATAATTTGCTTTTGCTTGATTCCTATATGCAGGTATGCCTTAAAGTATAGCGTTCCACGATAAGCTCAGCAACAGACTGTTTTGCTTGCAGTTGTATGCCATCACATTCCATCAGTTCTCATCACCCCACTACACCAATAGGATTCTATATACATTCCTTAAGAAAGGATACCTAGCTAAATGTCCTGCATGGTTTGTAACTCCCAAGGAGTTTGCATTTGATCTTATGGAGCACACCTTTGTGATCATTGAGACCTTCTGCGCAACATTTCCACAACACTGGGAAGTCAAATGAAGTTGCACTACAGTAATCATCAAAGTTTTCATACTTTTAAAATTTAGTTATTAAGTTCATTTATCAATGGTATATTAATTCACTACATTGTTAAATCGTGATTCTACAATGAAGGCTTCCATTACAGGTGTCTTAGTTGCTGGTGAACCCTAAGGGTTGTATGGTCGTGGTCTTTGAAATATAAACTCACTCCAGTTTTTAGACCAGCAAAGAAAATGTGTCAAGCTGACGGCTCTTTAAGGATAAGGGCCCTCCACATTGCATGTGGGGTATGCATAACTCCAACGAATACAGTTATGAGGGGAAATCAAAGTCCTTGGTAACTAGGGATGGTAAAAATGCCAGCTGCAGCACAACATCCTCTTCAGTCAGGAAACCATGAAGTGAAGTTTTCCAAAAGCAAAGTTTTATCTACAGAGACGAACTGTTATCTACAGTCTTCTAAATATATAAACATGGGGACAATTTCAACAGAAAAGAAAAATCCATGAAACTTGGTGATACATCATCAGTATCTCTTCAGAATCCCCAAGTTTTGTCTTTGACAGATGGTATTTCTATAGTCGAGTTTTACCTTTGACAAGGATCTCTGCCGATACTGCATAAACACCTACTATGCATCCTTTCCACAGTATTTATTTTACTCTTGACATGCTATCTGTCAGACGGCTAGACTCAGGAGAGCCGGGAGCACCTCTGACAATGTCCAACTCAGCTCTGGACGAAATGTCAGGAATGAAAAAGTCTCTCGTACCATGACCATACATACAGTCTGGAAGATTCACCACGAACTTAAATCGTGTTAATGTGCTACATTTGTTAGTGTGATAAACAGTACATTGTGTACTTTTAAATATATTTTAAGGGGTATGGGTGTTCTCTGCTGACAGTTGGTGGGCAGAGTGAATCACAATCACTTGGTCAGAGTAGGAAACTTTTATTTATTTCCCCACAGTTTATAATAGTAGACTGTTGCCCATGACAGGTGGTCGTAGGGTGGTGGGCGTCAAACTAACGGACCTCAGTGTGCAAAATGTTGTCATGAAGACACCTGCAACTGCTATGCCCAACTCGGATCAACAGTGGGCTCACTGTGTGATCCTACACTCCTTGGTGGGAGCTGTGTCAGGCACTGGTGTGGCTATGCTGAGAGCAAGACATGCTGACAGCCTGCACAACCATCGCGAGTGACAGGAGTATAGGTATCCAGGGTGCAAATCCTGTTCCAGCATCTGGCTGGTGGCTTCTGCCACTTTGTGGACATCCAGTGGTTCTGTAGCTGGGAAGGCTTCAGTTCGACCCTTCGCCCATCAGTACTGTGGCTGGATCTCAAGGCAAGGTGTCCTGCTAGCCTGGCAGTTCAGTGGTAGCAGCATCAAAGTGTAAGCCCACACTACTGTGGATGCTAACTCAATGACTCACCAATTCGATGCCCAGTCTGACTGGAAGGTCAATGTGTATATGCACCAGAGAAGGTTTGTTGTTGAGTGGCTGTCACAGATATGTACGCTACGTTCTGAAGCACACCAGTTATGGTAATCGGCCAGCCAAGAATGCTGCGACTCCCAGTCAAATGTGAGGTAATGCTGTGTCACTGTGTTGTGGCAGGTAGTCCTCTTCCTGCAACAAGTCCTTGCCTTTAGATAGCACCATTACACTCTTCTCCTCTTAGAAGAATTGGTCCTCCTAATTCTCTCTGTGGTGGAATCTGAAATTAGTTGAGTTTTCACATTTCATTTCAGACACATTTTATGTAGTCTCTGGCTCTCGCTATGTGTAGGAGTCCATTAGCAACTCTTCAGCACCTAAGACGCTTCCTTATAGGAGCTGACACTACTGGTGGAAGGCAAACACGGTATCTGTGCGACCCTATGCTTGGGACAAGAGGAAATTTAAAATAAATAAGAGTGTGACTCATGTGGAGGTTCCCCATAAAATGAATTGGCACTGATGTTCGCTTTGGCACTGCCTTATGTGCCCGAATAGTTGTCCCATCAAAATCCAACCATTCTGGTTGGCTAGCATGTAGTCCGGGGGTGTGAGACATGTTGAGTCCCGGATAGTGTTCATTTAGGTCAGGTTTTCTCCAGAAAGATTAGGTAGGTAGAGTAGTGTATAAGTAGTAGTTAAGGGTGTGGTCCCAGTAATGTGGCTAGTAGCCTAAAAGAGGGACCAGGTATGTCACAACATGTACCATTGAATTTTATACCCAGCATTTGTAACTGTTGCAGTTTACCTGTCCCTAGCCGCAGCATGTACAGATGACAATTACCAAGTTTGTGCCCCAGAAGAGCCAATCCTTTGGAAGTATTTGTTTGCTACCTGTAATAAATTCCTGACAACACTCGAACGTGGGTTTCTCCACATGTAACAGACTCAGCTCTCAAAACCCTCAGACAATATTTATCAGCTTAGTAGGACATACTGTGACACCCTCAGCATGACACTGTGGTGGCTCTGAGGCGATGGTTTTCTAGTCATCTAGGGCCCAAACCACATGGTCACGAGCCCAGGAGAGGTGCTGCAGGCAACATTGTGCGGTTCGCAAAGGTGCTCCTGTCAGTCATCTGCTGCCATAGCCCATTAACACCAAATTTTGTTGCACTTTTCTAACAGATTTGTTCTTCGTACGTCCAACAATGATTTCTGCAATTATTTCACACAGAGTTGCTTATCTGTTAGCACTGACAACTCCGCTGCTGCTCTCAGTCATTAAGTGCAGGCTGTCAGCCATTGCATTGTCCACGACAAGAGGTAATGCCTGAAATGTGGTATTATTGGCACACTCTCGACACTATGGCTCTTGGAATACTGAATTCCATAACGGGTTCTGAAATGGAATTTCCCAGGTGTCTCGCTCCAACTACAACTCCGCTTTGGAAATTTTAATTCCCATTATGTGGCCATAAACATGTCAGAAACCTTTTCACATGGATCACCCAAGTACAAATGACAGCTCTGCCAATGCATTGCCCTTTTATACCTTGTGTAAGTGATACTACAACTGTCTGTATGTTTGCATATCGCTATCCCTTGCTTTTTGGCATCTCAATGTCTCTTGGCTATTGTAATCTGCTCCCTGCACTGTTCATAGGTTACCTGATTTATTCCTCTACTATTAAACTTACTTCTGTATTATCCCTCTCTGATGTTCTGTTGATAGCCCTTCTCACTATATCCAGTTTAAAGCTATTTATTTCTCTTTCCAAATTCTCTAAACTGCCAACATGAGTATGGGGCCCAACATCCCACACTCCTATCCATAGAACACCAACTGTTTCTTCCACTAACATCCCCTTAACCCAACACACATGAACTAACATACTGCTTTAGTTGAAAATTAACTGAAATGTGCACATAATAAGAAAAAAAGACCATTATCTTCAATTCACTTCTTCCACCAGTATGATTTTTTTTTCTTTCTGAAAACAAATAACATGTTTACAACACTGATGTAGCCTCCATACAAGATAAGAATGTGCCACTTATCAAAAAGCAATGTGGTTTAAAAAAGCCTTAGGTTTCTTTAAATATAGTGCTGAAACTTCTGGTGAAATGTAAATAATGTAGGAGTAAAGAAGACCACTCACAGAATAGCAGACGCATCGAGTCCCTAACAGGTACACACAAAAGGCAATTAAAACTTGCTAGATATCAGAATAAATCCTTTGATGAGGTAGAGTACAAATGGTGCATGTGCAGACTCTTCCCAGAAAATGAAATCTCGAAATTTCAATAGTAAACCTCTCTGAGATGCACAATGTCTGTCTTGTAACATCTGCCACTTGACTTTATTTAGCCTCTCTGTAACACTCTCGCACCAACTAAATGTTCCTATGAGGAAAGGTGCCACACTTTGTTAGATCTTCTTTGTTTCTTCTATTAGTCCTACCCACTAAGGATCCCAGATTGATGAACAATACTCAAAAATCAGTTGAACAAGTGCCCTGTAAGCCACTTTCTTCCAACAAATCGGTCTGGCATCTGTTACTCCTACTACTGTTTTATGTGGTCATTCCACTTATGGTCGCTCTGGATAGTTACTCTTAGACATTTTGCAGTAAATACTGTTTCCAGCAATTTGTCATCAACAGTGCAGTTGTGGATTTCTTTTCCTGTGTGAATGCAACATACTCGAGTTTGATGGCTGTTTCACAAACTGCGTAAATAAGACACACAGCCTTTGTTCCCTTAATCATCCTAGTCCCAGTTTCAGCTAATCCACTGCCACTGCACCCTCCACTCAAGTTTCCCCTTCCTCTGTCCTCTCACCCCTTCTAATTCACCCCACCACATCATCTTGACTGTACGCCACACCCCACCCACCAGCTCTGGTACCCATGTACCCCATGCCTAGCCCATGCATCTGCCATCCCTCCCTCCCACATTTCTAGCCATTACATCTACTGTCTCCCTCCGAGCCACTAGCTACCCATCCCCAACCCCTTTTCCTGCTTCTTTCTCCCACTACTCACCCAACTCAATATAGACTCCATCCCACTCTAGTCCACCAGCCCAACTGCAGTCCCGACATTGTGTGCCTAACTGGCACCGTGTGTGTGTGTGTGTGTGTGTGTGTGTGTGTGTGTGTGTGTAACGATTTTTA
This sequence comes from Schistocerca piceifrons, assembly GCF_021461385.2. Lineage (NCBI taxonomy): Eukaryota > Metazoa > Arthropoda > Insecta > Orthoptera > Acrididae > Schistocerca > Schistocerca piceifrons. The sequence goes on from NC_060149.1 coordinate 100,903,835, forward strand.
ATTACTCAGTGTGGTCCATGCAATGAAGAACAAACATTTACAAACTGTAGACAAAGGGAAGCACAATAGTATTCAATGTACATCACCTCTTGCTGATTAGTTGTGGCAAGTGCCACAAAAACAAAATGCAGAACTCACTTCAACAGCACATAATACAGTTTTCATCAATGAATGATGAACATAAAAATTTCTCAAGCACACTATAATATCGGCACTAAAAGAAGACACAGGAATTCTGTAAATAATGTTGTGTTTTTAATTTAAAATTCATGTTCTAGCCTTTGATACATATTAACTGTTAAAATTTGTTTTAACAAGGCACCAATTTTTACAAGCTCTAGTAAAATAACAATTCTAAAAATATATTTCAGTAGACAGATATTACTAATATTTCATACAAAGTAAGGCCCATTTCTTCATCATGAAATTATGGTAATACATCATGATTAATCAGTTTATGAAGTACTGGTATAGTATGCGTTTTAGTCATTTTACAATCAAAATAAATTAAAGCTTTGGCGTACTGACCTGCAGCTAGTGTTCAATCATGAAAATGTTTTATCAAAGTATTCACTTCTGTGTGTATTACATTGGTGAAAAAAAGCTTAATTCACTTTAAATATGCATGCCACAGTGAATGTGTTACACACTGCAAAGTGGAAAACATGGCCTTTATCATCCTAGGAATTAGGGTAAGACTTGTCTTAGAACTGAAAAATTGTTAAACAAAACATCCACAGTCTTGCCACTTAAAGAATAACACAGGTCACCAACATGTTGTAAGGAAAAGCTTACTGAACTACTAATTGCATTTTACAGTAAAAAAGAATATATGAACTTCAACCAAATGACTAACAACTGTCAAACTAAAAACATATATTTTATTTGAAATGTATGGCAAGGTCTAATACTTGCCAGCACACCACTGGAGGTAAGTTTCAAATGAAATATCTATTTTCAAACACTGCTTCCTAATTAATATTTATCTTTTTCACAGAAAAACATGCAAATCTTTTACAGTTGCAGACACCATCTAACATGAAATAAAAATGGTAAAGAATTCTGAATTCTTTCTTCAGTTTACTACACAAATGGAATGTAAGAAAAATCTCATTTCAGACTGCCCCCACCATGTGACTGCTGCAAGACACCAAAACAGCCATTTTTAACACAGTTCTATACCAGCAACAAATATAAGACGAAATTTTAAATTGTCACCTATTAAAACATCTCAGCTGAGAAGAATGTGCTAAGAAATCAGTAACAGCATCACCGAATGCATTATGTCCATCATACAACTGACTATTTGGATATCCAGCAACAGTCCCATGTGTTTATGATACATTGTGGTGATGTACCTCAAATGTGAATACTGAGATGCTATAATTGGGACACTTTATTTTTAAGTAACATATAACTATTACTACATATCAAAGGTACTGTTTATTACTGACATGAAAAAAATTAACTTTTCAATTTTTTAATAAATTCAAGAAAGTTATGGCAATGTAATAGACTATAATCATATAGGTGTCAGAATCTGAACTAACTGTGTGTGCATTTGTTTTTTACACACACACACACACACACACACACACACACACACACACACACAGAGAGAGAGAGAGAGAGAGAGAGAGAGAGAGAGAGAGATATTGGGAGGGGGGCTGTTATTTCCTTACAACATGCCTGTTAAATGCCTTGTTCCTCTGCAATAACAATGTATTAATGTTTAACAGTGAAAGTGGTGAGAAACATTCACACACAACAATATAACAACATATACTTCACAGGCAATTTAAATGTATGTACTTTTGTTAAACTAAAAGCAAATTAGTAATGAAAGTTCTGGAAGAACATAAATACTTTAGGACTAAAGGTGACAACTCACATTATAGCAGAAGCGTTCAGCTTCCAGGCACGCTCAAAAGGAAAAGAAAACTTGTTGTTACTTTTCAGTATAAATCAATGTGCAAGTGTGTGGCGCGCGCGCACGCACACACACACACACCACACACACACACACACACACACACACACACACACACACACACACACACACACACCTAACTCTATCTGGACCTACAATGAATATCCATCCGGCACAACGTGTGTGTGTGTGTGTGTGTGTGTGTGTGTGTGTGTGTGTGTTTACTCTAGCTCGATGAAGTATTTATTCCAAAAGCTAGAAAGTCTTTTGTGTGTGCCTCTTGGCGTCTCAACACTTAGGCTATTCGGTGAGGGGTTTCTTTCCCCCTAAAGTATTTAAAAAAAAAAATAACTATTATAACAATGTCTTCTTATTAAGATTTTTATTTAACTAAATATAGCAGTTACTCTGGAGAAACACTTCATGAACACACTTCGCCTTTCATGTAACAATAATGATAGTGGCTTAGATGATATTTTCCACTATTAAAAGCCACATTCTTAATAAACAAAAGTTTATCTTCAACAATACAAAACACTGAATAGATGAACTACCACAGTTGAAAAAATGAACAATTATAAACATAGTAAATTATCAACAGTATGTGGTACACACAAAAATTGACAAAACTGAGAGGTGATGGAAAGGTCTGCACAAAAGTGTACAGCATAACTTGCACTTCACATGACAGAGCGAACACAGGGTGTGTAGAGGAAATGAAACTTTATGCAACACCAGTGACTAGAAGCTCTTTATCTCCACTTCGACACTGGGTGGCTTTCCCCATTTGATCATGGCTAGCACCTTTCATATTAAGTTATTAGTAAGACATTGTATTTTGCAATTAATGCAGGTAAAGTGTTGTGCATTGCCACTAATGATGGAAATAATGAAAAGTTAGCATGTAAAATTTAATTTGATGATGATACTGGATCTCTACTGTGATACTCATATCTATCCCTCCCTCCTTCCTTAATGAGAAATCTAATTGTCCAGTTAAAAGTTTGTACTTTTGGATGTGTGTGTTAGCCAGGGTCCCCACAATGTTTTAGGTCTGTAGTAACTTAACAGCACAAATTGCATACTTATTAACTGAAGGAATAACCTCAAAAACATAAAAAAGTTCTTAGTTCATTCATACCAGAGAGAAGGAAAAACTGATACACTCTTTTTAGGCAGAGTGTGGATGTGCATGACTCTTTCCCTCCCCCCCCCCCCCCCCCCCAAAAAAAAAAAAAAAAAAAAAAAAAAAAAAAAAAAAAATATATGTGGAAAGTAGGTAATGCATTATATCATACATTCTGAACCCTGTGTTTTTACCTTCATCTCCGGTTTTTTTTAATAATGAATCTTTTTGGTCCTTTTTCTCTTTGGCTAACAAGGAGGGAAAACTGACCTCAGTGACATCAAAGTCTACATCTGATTTCTCATATTGTATCTAGCCAGTTGTTATATACCTTCACATGTTAGGTATGGTCTTACAACCCGCATTTGATACAGTTCGTGCCTTTTGCCTCTAACTTTAAATTCAACGTCTGTATCACATATATACAAAAGCAAATAACCATTAACAGCTGTATGCACTATTGTGAAAGTCCGAATATTACAGTGTAACAATGACAGGCCAAAAGACAACTCATCAAGACATGGTAGGAAGTTTTCAAGATACTACTCTAAGTATATTAAAAGGAAATGCTTACTAATAATGTGCATGCATGCTACCATTAAGGGTATTCTGAAGGTCAATGATTTTAATTTTCACTAGCATAAGTGACAATAAGCTCAGTACATTACCTTTGCCAGTAACTTGCTCATTTCAGTCATTACAAAAATAAATGGCACAAGTATGTGGATACAATTTCTCTCTCGCCTCCTCTTTCCATTTGCAATAAAAAATATAAAATGCATATTCAGCTGTTTAACTCCATAAAACTACTGTTTTGAGGGGTGTAAAATAGCTTTAAAAGCTTACTTCTCATGTGCTATCGTAACTTTCACATATAAACAGACTAGAATTTATTTACATTATTCATACCAGACTAGATTTTTTTCCCCACAACAGCATATAAGGCATTTCATGATTCATCTAAAATCTCATGTCAAGTTTACAGCCCTAAAATTTTTCTTCCTTTACAAAATTAATGCATTATATAACAAGTAAAAATTTTACGTTTGAAATTTTTCCTGCATGCTGATGATTAGCACACAGATCAAAGATAATTTGTGTTGTTACTACTTCAGTAACTGTAACATTCAAGTCTTAGTATGGACAAAGCATAAAACATTGTATCAAAAAAGAAACAGAGCACAACAAATTACGCTGCAAGTGAGACAAGAGCTGAACACAGGTTTCACAGCATTCCTAATAAAAATTATATTGTTTTATCACATCCTTTGCATTTCAAAAATTTAAATAATTCTTTAACAAAATAAAGCAGAATAGTTTTATAGCATAGCACCACAATTTCAAAAGACAACAATTAATGTATTAAATCTGAATCACAATCCCGTGAATACATTCACATCCAAATACATCCAGGAATGACAGAGGTTGTTCTAACTGCTCTGTAATGTTGCAGAACATACTTGGACTTGTAATTACATGCAGTCTATAACAAAATTTACCACATTCGATACTTATAGCACAAAAATAGTACAGTCTGTAATCACAAATGGACAGCATTAACATTTTGAAAGGCAATTTTAATATGAAATAAATTATGCACATTATAAAATTTTATTCAGCTCCAACTAATGTGCTATCAATCATTTCTTAAAAATATTCCAAAAGTTGCAAATAGAATGTCTTTTACTGAAAAAAATGCTTACTTCACCATTTGCTTACATCAGTGTGATTAGTTACTGATTAACAACACTAAATTTAGAATTATCTGTCAATTTCTATAAAACTTTGATTAAAAAATGATGTCAACATAATTCATTTTATGTAATAAAGTTTTACAGCATTAATCATCAACATTATATGTAACATTCATACATTATACAGATAAAAAAATGTCATACTCACTAACACTTTCATACACATGAGAGTTTAGATCTAATGTAGCAACTACATCCATGGTATAACTTTAAATAAAAACTTTAAAACTGAGTCAGTAATTATAATAGTACAAAATAATGTTTAAAAGACACTATTTCCATAAATTCTGTTATTAAATGGAACAATTTTCCCATCTGTGGGATTATTCCCTCAAAATATATCAGTTTCAAAGTTTTACAGCCTTTAAAAATTTAAAACTAAATATTTAGTTTTATTAAATCAAAAAATAGGTTTTTGATTCTACTGTAATCAGAACATTCCAAACCCAGCAAAGTTATTGAAAGTGTTCTGCAAAACTAAGTTCTCATTTCTGGGTTTCATCAAGTTGAAAAGATTTCAGTGATGATGTGGTCATTGTGATCGTACGCTTTTCAGTACGCTGAGTAACTGACTGCTTTAGCATTCTTTGCTCTAAAGTTGTATTCTCATCACCCTGAAAAGTGGGATAATTGTTAAAACTAGATTCTGCAGTCATACTAGAATAACCTTGACTGGAATCATTTGACAAATCAAAAGTGCCTGCCACCTGTCGTGATGGAGTGCTTGTATAAATTCTAGTTTCTGTTTCATTATTACTCAGTGCACCATTTGTTTTACTCTGATCACTTGTTTTACTTTGTTGTTCTTTGTTAAATTTTGCAGGGCTATTGAATGCCTTTGAACTGGCAGTTTCAAAGCTTGACAGTTTACTAGGAGACTGCATGTCCTTTGTGTCTGCCTCATCTAGCATACCACGAATGCTGGAATATGCTTTCTCCACTTTGCTCAAACTTGAATATAGCTTCTCTGGAGATGATACATTGCCATTTTGCGGTGTACTGTTATTGACTGTTGTAGAAAATGTGGTCGTGAAAGTGCCCACTGGAGACTGGCGCAAAGTATTGTCAAATGACCGTGTCTCGTACCTGCAAAATGGTAGCATTTTTGTTTACATGGTGACATTGACATAAAGCAGAAATTTAGTTAAAATTTATAACAGTAGAAAAGAGGTGGTTAATTTAATTCTATGAATAATCTACTTATGAGAAAATTTTTAAACTGTAGATTTATTAAAAATACAGGAACAATATTGTACAGAGTGATAAAGTTTAGTAACGTGAAAAATTACCAGTAATAGCAACAAAAGCACATGTTTATAGAAATTACGAAAGTATGATAAAAACAGATGTTTAAATGAAGACAACATAATTATATAGCAGTCTGGAAAAAGTATTGTAAATCACAAATAGTTTTAGAATATTACTGTACTGGAAGAAGAAAGACACCAATGTGGGCAACAAAATGTGATGTAAGTAAAATAAAGCTACTTTAATAGCAATGAAACATGTACGAAATAGTGAATAAGAAGAAACTGTGGTTTGTTTAGGGTGGAATCCTCAAGTATATCTTAATTATTTAACCCAGCAGGCACCTAAATATTTGGCTCTTTGAAAAAACAACTTAAGATAAATAAATTTTAAGCTCATTTTCAAAAAGGGCATTTGCTTGTGTCTGAAGTAGTTGTTCCTTCACGTATGTTCTGACCTATGGACATAACTTAATTTACATTTTCCTTCTCTGTCAACGTGAGACGTCTACAGTTTGTCTGGAGCCATTTAGGGTGCTAATAGTCTCACTGTTGAGTATCAATCACTATCTCTCTCTCTCTCTCTCTCTCTCTCTCTCTCTCTCTCTCTCTCTCTAAAACACACACACACACACACACACACACACACACACACACACACACACACACACACACACACACAAGAAGTATTTGTCAAGAAATCTCAAAAACTATTTCACCGTTTGCTGATATTCTCCTCGCAACTGAAAATGTCAGGTGGCTCTGGGTTATAAATGCTTCCAGTAGCACTGAACCTTCAGATTTTGGTATTTCTTCTCATGTTACCAGCTAATGTAAAGAACTATTGAAATTGTTATTTAGTACTATCATGTATCTGAATGCTACTTTTCTGACAGAAAATAATATGTATAAATCTCATAAAAACTATACTATCTATTTTAAGAACATTGCAGGTAGTAAGTAGATGCCTGCTATTAAGTATGTTTGATGGTCACTAAGCAGTCTTTAAATAGTTTTGAGCTTTGTTTCACATTTCATTGCCTCCCCCCTTCTCCCTTCTCTGAATCTAAATACGAGTTGCCCTCCCCTAGCTTAGATCCTGGGTATGCTCTTGGTCAGACTGAGTTACGCCCACGGTTTGATGGACTTGTGCCAAACATTTTATTTTTATTTATGTTTGCAATTCTGACTTTACTGTATGTTTGCACTTTCATGAGATTTTCCAGAGAAGTCAAATTATTGAAATCACTATTTCTCACTTCTTAATCTGTCTGTTAGGAGGTTGTACTATGCACAGTACCCTTTTAATAGCAGGTACTATTTGCAGTTTGAAAAGCATCCTCAACTTTTCAGCTGTTTTTTTTTTTTCTCTCAAGTGTATCTACTGCTCACATACAGGCCTTTACATCAGTTTTTTACCTCTGTGTGTAGGAACTGACGTGTTGTACTGCAACTGTCATCACGGAAATCTAGGCAGCTGAAGATCTTACATATCAGTTCATCCACCCTCACTCCATTTCATACATCACCATGTGATTTTGCAATACCTGAATATGGACAGGTGTTGACAAAATTCACTATTTCAGTGTAATTTATAGAACTTCATTGAGTGAAAGCATTCTACTTTATAATTCAGTATGAGTGATACCAAAGAGCAACAATCAGTGTCAAACACAGATGCTAGTCCAAGACATATTGGTGTACTCCCACACAGAATGGACACTTTGGAACAAAGTAGATAGATAATATCTAACGTCAAAGTGTTTTGCAATCTTGCTCATGATGAGGAAGCTAAGTAGATCATTAACTTTATCCAAGTTCAGAAGCATGTGAAGTCTCTGAGATAAGAGTGCAACACATTGGCAGCAACGTTAAGTTCTGCAGAAGGCTGAAGGTGTGGGTACTGTTTTACATCCACTACAGAAAGGATTTAAATGGGGAGTAGATGCACCAGTATGGAAGAGGTCTATGGAACTGTATTTGGGTAAAACAATAGAGGATATTTTCTCACAGCAGATACAACCTGTCCAGAACTAAATAACAAAACACAGTATGAGGATTCAAAAATGTCATTTTTTTATTAGCAAAGACACTTTTCAATTCAGGAAGTGCATCAATGGACAAAAATTTATGGTCCCCTCTTTTTGTTTTACTGGCTATGCATTTATTGGTATGACGGGCAAGATGCCTATGATTTATTTGGATGAAATTAAGGTTTAGCAAAATCATACAAATGTAAATGATAATTAATTTAAACCGCCAGCTGCCGACTGGTGTTGCTAACATACATCGATGGGAACAGCTGAAAATGTGAACACCGATCTGGAAATGAACCCAGGATCCCTGGCTTACATGGCAGATGCTCTATCCATCTGAACCACCGAGGACACAGATGAATAGCGTGACTGCAGGGACTTATCCCTTGCACGCTTCCCCTGGGACCCACATTCCCAACTGTCCACAATCTACATACATAATGTTCCTAATAGATACTTTGCCCACCCAATCTATTTGGCACTGCTATAACCTTGTACGTAATACTTGGATACGCACTGCGGCACCAGACCGCTGGCACGCTAAACTTAGAATATTCTGCCAATGGCATCTGTGGGGCCAGCCACCATAGGCTGCCTGTGATGTGCCACATGACTTGTGCATACGGCATGGCATTTGCCACACTGTCCACCAGAGCCCTCCTCTTTATAAGTGCAGGGCAGCAGGCACCCACTCTCAAACTGTGTTCATATTTATTGTCAGCAATTGCCCGTACTGGTAAATGGATTATTTCTATGTTTGTGTCTATGTTCTCAACTGCTGTTCGCTTGTGTGTGGAAGAAGAATAAACCTTGGTTCACTGTCCCCATGCTGTTTTTTGTCTCTTAGAGTACAATACAACTGGCAATGGGTGTGGTTTTCACTTCCGTGAGCTCGTCTATTTGGTTGTTCGTTCCACTCTTCTGGCCATGGAGGCAGCCTCCAATCTCTCCTTGAGTGGCAGCAGGCTCTTATCATGAACTTGTCATACCACAGGGACTATGCAGGCTTTTACGCCACTGGCATACCCACTTCCCTTATGACGATGTGGCCAAAGATGAAGGTGCTTATGAGAAGCTGCTTTGGCAACACTTCCTTGCTTTTGTGTCACTGATGCAAGTAAGTTTAAGGCTTTGTTCCTTTCTTGGATTTCTCCTCGGATCTACCAATTGCTGTGCCAGTTAGTTATGCTCCAGGTATCTGCATTGCTTTCATTTGACAAAATGTGGAAGTAGTCAAATTATCACTATAAACGCAAGGATGTCATTGCAGAATGTGCAAGCCATCAGGAAAAGCTTTGTGGCAGGCACTACTTGAGCCCACATGGCCTGTCATGCATGCACTCTCTTGCGAACTGTATTCCCAGACGGGACAATAGAATAATGATGTCACACCAGCAGTACTTTACGTCAACAAAACTTACACTGGACATTACATTAGTCTTAGGGGCTTCAGAGCATGCCCATCAAGATCATCCAACTTATCATCAATGAATTATTGTTTGCAAGTATTGTTAAAGATAAACAGGTACAGGAAAAAGTGCAAACAAAAAGGAATTGTTTATTTGCAGCAACTGTCATTATCAACACAGCATCCATGTATGTGACATGCAAAATAATCTACAGCTGGCAAGGACACTTTTTAATACAAACTGTGGAAGCAAGTTGACAATAAATGCGACACATAACATTTCATTAGTTTACTATCACCTGTACCACTGCCACATATGGCAACTTGAAACCATTGTATTCCAGGGAGCACTGAGAATGAATTGGACATGCTCAGTGTGTGACCATTTCCTAATGTGAAATCTAGTCATTTGTGATTTCATTTAATGCATAGAACAAATATTACTGTTTGCATACTTCTAAATATGAACACTATGAGCTGCAATCGGATAGTTAGCAAGAAAGCGAACTGTCAGCAGACATTTTCAATATTTATTCAGGATCTTTCTCCTAAGAGTCATCAGGTGCTTTGCCTCTGGTGTTTCAGCAGATACTTGAAATCATTGCTTTTGCAAAGTGTAGCTGGAGTCAGCCCCAACAAATGCTGTTCATCATGTCTTTCATGTGGCGCCCAGCGTCAATGGAAAGTGTCATTACAAAGAAAATGATACTTAAAGTGGAATTTTATGTACCGATTTGACAGAGGGGTCACAAATTAGTCTACCATTTTACTTATATGTGTTAACAGGGACAGAGAAACACAAGAAATAATGAGTACTCCATCAGAGACTGCACCGCAGCGGACTGCGCTGACTGCTCCCACCAAGCAGGAGCATGTTGCTCAGTCGTTGCTAGAGTACCTGTTATTCTTCGTGTTTTAATGTCCCTGTTAACAAGTGTCAGCAAAACAAGTATAGCAGTAGACTAATCTTATAGCATTCTATCAAATGAGCACATAAAATTCTGATTTCAAAATCATTTTGTTTGAAACTGGAAATAAACCAATGCATTCTGTCAATGCCAGGCATTGCATGAAATGTAATGAGCACTATTTGTTTGGGTTGGCACCAGCTACACGTTGCAAAACCAAAATTGCAAATATCTGCTGAAACATCAGAGAAAATGTGCCTGACAACTCTTAGGAGACACACCTGGTATAGTAACAGACAAGAACTAAGATCAAATCCCATGAAACTTCCTGGCAGATTAAAACTGTATGCCCGACCGAGACTCGAACTCGGGACCTTTGCCTTTCGCGGGCAAGTGCTCTACCATCTGAGCTACCGAAGCACGACTCACGCCCGGTACTCACAGCTTTACTTCTGCCAGTACCTCGTCTCCTACCTTCCAAACTTTACAGAAGCTCTCCTGCGAAACTTGCAGAACTAGCACTCCTGAAAGAAAGGATACTGTGGAGACATGGCTTAGCCACAGCCTGGGGGATGTTTCCAGAATGAGATTTTAACTCTGCAGCGGAGTTTGGAAGGTAGGAGATGAGGTACTGGCAGAAGTAAAGCTGTGAGTACCGGGCATGAGTCGTGCTTCGGTAGCTCAGATGGTAGAGCACTTGCCCGCGAAAGGCAAAGGTCCCGAGTTCGAGTCTCGGTCGGGCACACAGTTTTAATCTGCCAGGAAGTTTCATATCAGTTCACACTCCGCTGCAGAGTGAAAATCTCATTCATCAAATCCCATGTTTTTACAACTTAAGTTACTTCATTGGGAGTGAAAGTCAGAGAAGACTATAGGCAGCTCATGTTTCTCAATTTATAATTTGTTCATCTTCTCTTGTTTCCCAATCACAAACACCAATATTGATTTGTAGTTCAGAATGACTTATCCTTCACAGTATATCTGTGCCAGCTTACTACATCACTACTTATTTCCATGTTTCTTTTTCTTCTTTCTCATTTCCTGGAAACCCAGTGTTCCAAACTTTAAAAATACGTTTTTAATTTTTTTATTGCTATATGTTTTGCTCTAGTTGGTTCCCATAAGCAACTATTAGCTTCCCTCACTAAATAATTTTGCAAAACTATGATAATTGTGTATTACACATTTACTGTCTCAAAAATTTGTGTACCTAGAGAAAAAAGTTGACGACTGTAAATAACGATAAATAGATAAAACAATGAAAGGACACAACTACTTGCAATGGCGTGTTAACATGCAACATATGATGGAGCCAAAATCTATATTTATAAAGCAACCCACAGAGCATGTGATGTGACACTTATAACAACATCCAAATGTGATTCATGAGTGAGTGATTGTACATTACAACACTGGTAATTAATTCATTTGGAGCATCAAATAAACGAGTATTTACCTTGATGTGAATGATTCGTAAGTTTCAGGTTCTGAATCTGATGGAGCTTCTCCTTTTAATTTGTATTTTGCTTGGCGGATAGCAGTCAACCGACTCCATGCTTCCTCCAGTTGACGTTCAATTCGCAGAACTTCAGATCTTGCATTGATTTCCTGTGCTATACCACCAACCATTCTCTGGTTCAGTACAAGGCTGCGCTGCTTCTCCTGCTGTGTTGCCTGCTGGGCTGCACGTACTAAGTTATCTGTTGCTCGTTTCACTGCATTGCCGGCAGCCTAGAGTACAATGATATTTTTTAAATATTTTAGACTATCTGTGAAAATAATCTAAACAAATGGCTCATGACACTACAAGAAATCTCTCTCTCTCTCTCTCTCTCTCTCTCTCTCTCTCTCTCTCTCTCTCTCTGTGTGTGTGTGTGTGTGTGTGTGTGTGTGTGTGTGTGTGTGTGTGTGTGCGCGCGCGCGCGCGCGCACGCACGCACGGACATGCATTTTACCTTCCAAGAAACAGACAGTGATTGTAATCACATAGGATCTGGTGTTCTTTCAAGTGGAGCACTGTCACACACTAAATGCTGATTGATTATTAAACTTTAATTTGTACTTCTGACGCTGCTCCTCTCATATATGATGTGTGTTACAAAAGTATCAAGAATTTTGTAGTTGCTTGGGTTGTATTAGTTCAATTTGCACAATTTTTCATTGTTGTGTTGGTAAACATATCTGAAATGTATCTGTACACTGTTAGCCATATTGGATGTTTAGTCTGTCATCAGCTGTCAATAAGGTTACATGTGTTCCCTTACAAGTGACAATTACTGATTTGTTTTGAAAATGGATCACAGAATTTGCATTAAATTTTGCTATACAAATGGAATAAAATGTAACACAAAGTTTTAGCAATGTCGAATATTGCTTTTGGTGGGGCTGCTATGAGTAAAACAAGGGTTTACAAGTGGTTAAAGTGTTTCCAAGATGGCTGTGAGCAAGTTGATGGTAATGAATATTCTGGACACCTCAGCACATCAACAACTCATGAAAATGTGGAATAGGTGAAAGAAATGATTATGAACGATAGTCAGATCACAATGAGAGGAGTTGCTGATGATATTCAAATATCAGTTGGTTCATGCCATCTTTTTGGATGTTTTTGATATGAGACATGAGAGAGCAAAATTTGTGGCAAATGTGTTGAATTTTCAGCAATAATAGTGATGAATGGAAGTTGCTCAGGAGTCACTAAACTGAGTCAATAATGATGCAGGACCACTGAAATGTATCTTAACAGGTGATGAAACATAGACGTATAGGTATGACTTTGAAACAAAGACCCAATTGTTGCTGCGGAGGCATTCTGGATTGCCACAACCAAAAAAAAGCTCAGCAAGTGGGAGTGGGGGGGAACCAGGATCTGTGGTGAAACAATTCATGGTTTTTGCACAACAATAATGCACTCGCTCACACATGTGTTCATGAATTTTTGGTGAGAAACAATGCTGTAATGATGCCCCCAGCCATGCATTTACCAGATATGGCCCTGCGTCATTTTTTCTGTTGCCAAAAACAAAAAGAACCTTAAAGGGCCATTGTTTTACAAGCTTAGATGAGATTAAAAGTGCATTGCTGAAAGAGTTCAAGAAGCTCATCATTGTCATCAGTGTAACAGCCCTCTGTAACCCTTAGCCTTTTGTAGAAGATTATTCGATTCTTCCCCACTTCATGCCAAACTACTCCAATTTTGAATTCCAATTTTCTTTATGTCCTCTCTGACACCTTTCTCCCACCTTAGCCTGAGACTCCCTATTCTCTGGTTCCTTCAGGCACTGTATTGAATATCTTCTTAATCATTCTGTTGTTTGCTCTCAGTACATGTCCTGTCCATTTCAGCTTTTTAATCTTAATGTAGCTGGAAATGGCTGGTTCAGTATAGAGATTATATAACTCATAATTGAATCTTCTGCTCCAGACATCATTTTCTTCCACTGGTCCACAAAGTTGTCTCAAGATCTTTCTTTCAAATATGCCAAGTTGCTTTTCATCTAATTTTGTTAATGCCCATGTTTCAACATCATATGTTAGCAATGGCATTACTAAAACTTTATACATCATAACTTTAGTTTTCCTGAACAGCAACTTAGATTTCAGATATTTTCTGAGGCCATGGTAGCACTTTTGGGCGGACAACACTCGTTTTTGTATTTCAGAACTGACACTGTTCTTACAGTTTACTTCTCATCCAAGTGAAAGTACACATGTCAAACTTATGTTAACCAATTTCTATCTTCGGATGGAGGCTCATTTGGATAATCTTTCTTAGTTACTAGCATATATTTAGTTTTCCCTTCATTTATCTGTCGGTTCATCTTTCTAGCAACCTTTTCACAACCTGTAATGGCTTCTTTCATTGATCTTTACATTCTTGTGATTATGTCAATATCATTTGGATATACCAGCACCTGAACTTATTTATACAGGATAGTCCCTCTTGTACTGATGCCCGCATCTCTTATCACTTTTTTTCAAGGCTATGTTACACAGAAGGTAGGAAAATGAGCCTCCCTGTCTTACTCCATTTTATGCGATCACAGCACTTGCTAACATATTCTGTATTTTAATCTGATTCCAGCTGCCTACCATAGTAGTTTTCACTAAGGCAATTAATTTATTGGGAATATCTAACTCTTCCATTACTGTATAGAGCTCCCATCTGTCAATACTGCCATAGGCTGATCTGAAGACTATAATGAGGTTATGTGTATCAGTTCCAAATTCTTTCCTCATGCCCCAAGTGAAGCGAAGAGTGAAGAACAGAGGGATGCTTTTTACGATGAGTTACCTGAATACAGTGAAACCCCGCTTTTACAATTTTCAAGGGCCTTCAAAAAATGGTGTAAAATGCAGGAAAATTTAAAATGTGAGAAATAACATTTTAAGCTGTAAAAGTTATGTATAGCATCCCCCCCCCCCCCCCCCGCACTTCATGTATGTGCACATAATAGGCATCAAAATGGGAACTGCTAACTGGGAAGCAGAAATGTTTGACACAATTTCATACGTCATTTACGATGTTTTTTGGAATGCATGCTGCTGTCATTCATTATTTAAATAATAAAACATGGCATCAGTCATATTTTTTCATGTTTAGCACATTGTGTTTCGAAAATTTTTTCTCATTATCAAGTGCAAAAATTTACATAAGTATTTAGTGTGGTGTTTGCATGTGTGTTGTTCTGCATCTCTCGAACTGTAGTCGCCTTTTGTAGGTTATCCGGTACTGTGCTTCCTGAGTTATGTAGAAAACCACACACACGCGAACTATCGCTCACATTGTTTTTTGTGTAACATCACAAAAAATACGTACATACATATTGGACTTAAGAATGAGAATAAATCCTTGAAACACGTTTTCCTCAGCATGAGAATATATGTAATTCGAATTGTGTTTAAACCACAAACATCTGAGCAATGTAAACTTAATGAAGGTGTCAACCAGTGCTACTAAGAGCCTAAAGATGAAACACACTAAATATGGTTCGACAGAGTTGTGATGACAATTACAACAATCACAAAACTGAGCATGTGCTGTAGAGTCAGTCTGGAAATGGTTGCAATTGGTCATCATATGTTTATTCGTACAAACCTAATACCACACAGGTATAGTTTGGCAGCGGCAGGAGATACGGAACGAATTGTCCCAACTTTTACACATTTACCAGTTTAAATCTGCAAAGTAGAGCACCCTGGTGTCAATAAACTTAACCACATAATGTTTGTAAACACTACTTGACGGCTAACATCGTCCCAACATCATTTTATGTCAGGTCCCCCCCCCCCCCCCCAATAACATTTTTTCATAAAGCGTAAATTGCCGGAAAATTATAAATATGTTGATAGAAAATCAGGTGTGAATGAACATTGTGGACATAGAAAATTTGATGGCAGTGATAAAAAAATGTTGTGAACGGCGGGAAAATGTTATGCCAGGGACGTGAAAGTGGAGTTACACTGTATACACTGAACGTCTGAGAGGAGGCTGTACGCTAATTTTTGGAAAGATGGGTGCTAAAGTAGGAAAAGAAGATGAATATCAGTCTTTTATTGGAAAATACAGCCTACTTGATAGCTCAACTGATAATAGGATCAGACTCTTACAAGTGCTTCTTCAAGAAATATGGTAGTGAGCAGCACAACTTTTAATCACAAAGATATTCATAAAATAATGTCGAAACCTCCAGAGGAAATACTTTTAACCAGATTGACCATTTGCCAGTAAATGCAAGACTTCTGTCCAATTTAATGGATATTAGATATTATAGGGCTGCTAATGTTGATTCTGACCATTAACTTGTAATAGCAACAATCAGGAGTCGAATGTCTAAGGCAAGGAAAATTTCATATTGATAAACTCCAGGAGCCTGAGTCTACTTGAAGATTCTCCGACTTACTGAAGGAAGACCTGGTGCACTTCTCTGACAGTGATAGTATTGAGAAAATATGGAAGACCCTAGCTGCTGACAAAGGTCTAGGAAGAGTAGATTGGACCTTACACAATGGCTGCTTTGATGAATAGTGGCACTAGTAATAAGAATTAAAAATGAAGGCTACAGGAGAATGCAACAAGTAAACCATACCTGAAGATCTGTGAAAGATTATAGAAGAACAAGAAGAGAGGAAAAGAGACTGCACGAAAAGAAAGAGAGAGCATGAAAGGAAAGAACTCAAAGAAATGGAACAGGTTAGAGGGATGAATTAAGTGAGAGCTTTTTACCAGACGATAAATAAAAGCTGGAAGGATTTCCAGCCAAGGACTAATTTATATAGAAATACAGATGGTTCAATTTTGAGTAGTGATGAAGCAATATGTAGAAAACGGGCTCAACACTTTGATGAACTGTTGAATAATGGTACACTGAGAACCACGGAATCTTACCCTCTACAAATAGAAGGACCTCTGAAAAAGAGGAACCAGTACTGGAAAAAGAGGAACCAGTACTGGAAAAAGAGGAACCAGTACTGGAAAAAGAGGAACCAGTACCAACTGTTGACGAAATGGAAGCAGATATCAAGAAGCTGAAGAACAATAAGACCCCAGTATTGCATCTAATAATAGCAGAAATTATTAAAAATGCAAGAAAAGAGTTTGTAATTAAGATTTGATAGAAGAAAGTACCCCTGAAGACTGGAAAATAAGTGCCATATCCCAACACAAAAGAAAGGTGATACTATAATGTGCTGAAACTATAGGAGAATTTGTCTATTACCTACAGTATATGAAACATTCTCCAACAAGTGAACATCTACTATTGATCAGACCTCCGCAATATGGCAGATACTAGAAAGAGCTATGAGGATTGGATGAAGCACTGGCATAAGTGTACAATATCTAAAGCGGGCTACTTTATATTAGATGACATTAAATGTACATGAATAAATAAAATTATCTGCATGAATAATAAAACTATCTGCAAAAAAAGAAAATTCCCACAAGTTTCTGAACACCCCTTGTAGACAATATCTCGACCAGTATTTATTTGTAGTGTGATGTGTATGAACTCATATCATTTAAATAAACGATTAGTGATTTGAATTACTACAATATAATTTTTCATGAAGATTTAATTTATTTGCATCTATGTCTTTGTTTACACACAAACATTTCTTCTTGCACCTTTTAATCCCAAAAATAAGATAATTTTATTGACGTCTCTTCTCCAGCCTTGGAGTACAATTCTGTGTGGCTGAGAGATGAGATTCCTCTGCACTGTTCACAGTGTTGCAGAAACTTCTGCCAAATAGGACATTTGTCCATATCATCAATATAATAAATACGAATATCTCTTCTTTTGCTTTTATGCAATATGTAGTCAAATTGCACTACTCTCAGCACTGTGGCACTGCTCCTGGTTTTCACAATATCAATTTGCTCTTGCCTCCTCCTTGTAACCAATAAATTTAAGGACATTAACAATTTGTTATCCCAGTTGCCTGCAAAGACTTTTCCAAAACCACTTTCCATGCTTGTAGTGCCAGGTAACATAGCACACTATTCTGAACTGGAATGTCAGCACAGAGAATCACATGACCAAGTTAGTTTTCATTACAGCAACAACAGTTCGCTTTTTCTAATAATATATGAAACTACGAACAGCTGAAAGCAAGGGGAAACTACAGCCGTAATTTTTCCCAAGGGTATGCAGCTTTATGGTATGGTTAAATGATGATGGTGTCCTCTTTGGTAAAATATTCCGGAGGCAAAATAGTCCTCAATTTGTATCTCTGGGTGAGGACTACTCAGGAGGGCATCGTTATCAGGAGAAACAAAACTGGATCGGAGCATGGAATGTCAGATCCCTTAATCGAGCAGGCTGAGTAGAATATTTGAAAAGGGAAATGGATGGGTTAACCTTAGATACAGTGGGAATTAGTGAAGTTCGGTGGCAGGAGGAACAACACTTCTGGTCAGGTGAATACAGGGATATAAATACAAAATCAAATAACGATAATGCAGGAGTAGGTTTAATAATGGATAAAAAAAAATAGGAACGCAGATAAGCTACTACAAATAGAACAGTGAATGCCTCATTGTAGCCAAGATAGATATGAAGCCCATGCCTACCACTGTAGTACAAGTTTATATTCCAATTAGCTCCGCAGATGATGAAGAGATTGAAAAAATGTATGATGCGATAAAAGAAATTATTCAAATGATTAAGGGAGATGAAAATTTAATAGTCATGGGGGAATGGAATTTGATTGTAGGAAAAGGAAGAGAAGGGAAAATAGTAGGTGAATATGGACTGGGGTAAGGAATGAAAGAGGAAGTCGCGTGGTACAATTTTGCACAGAGCGTAAGTTAAATACAGCTAACACTTGGTTTAAAAATCATGAAAAAAGGTTGTATAGTAGAAGAGGCCTGGAGGCACTGGAAGGTTTCAGATGGGTTATATACCGTATTTACTCGAATCTAAGCCGCACTCTAATCTAAGCCGCACCTGAAAAATGAGACTCGAAATAAAGGAAAAAACTTTTCCCGAATCTAAGCCGCACCTGAAATTTGAGACCCGAAATTCAAGGGGAGAGTAAAGTTTTAGGCCGCACCTCCAAATCGAAACAAATTTGGTCCATTGTAATATGAGACACAATTTAGGTCGAATGAATGACGATACAGTACAGTAGTTTGGTTCGAGTCTTGAGCTTACCAGTTAAGCTTTACCAGGTAGCCATTGCTATGCGTCAGGCGCTCCGTCCGTATTTATACGGGTACCCTTCCTTTTTCACGTGCTTCGTCGGGTTTGAATAGATTGCTTATTTTTCTTTGATCTGATAAGTGCCGTTTTCTTTGTTATAGGTGTTTACGTCACTCTAAGCTGAAAATGCATTATTGTACTGTGTCATGCGTTGTCTGTCGCATTCTGATACTGTGTTACGAACTGTCGCCGCTCGCGGCATGGCTTGCTTTTGTGCGCGCCGCCGCTTACAATAAAAAAAGAGAGGAATTGTCTCATTAGCGAAACAATGGCAAGAGACTGCTATTTGTGGTTACTTACACTGCTGCTTTCTTTGATAATGATCAAGAACCAAATAATAGACTGCGAATTATAGATGTTCTGAATGACAGTTTAGCTAAAATTTTTCTCCATTTGAAAATCTTTTGTACATTACATTCTGCACAGAAATAAGAGTCACCTTAGATTTAAAAATTTAGTCATTTGCCGTGCTTCATTTCTGACTGTATCACTATTAAGCATAAGAATAATATGAATATAAACATGACATGATATGTATATTCTTCCGCGTTTGCTGTTGTCTCACACTAGTTTCGTAGTTTATTAGGCAGACAGGATTTAAATGAAATAGCAGCAAACACGAAAGAATACATGGCAAAATGTTTATATTTGTATTATTCTTTTGGTGAAGAGAATACTGCATGTGATTCACAGTTCATAAAAGTTCCTATTAACAACCGTCTCTTCTCACAGGTAGGAAAAAATTCAGAATGTAGAGTTGGCCATATTCACAAACATCCCAAACAGTCTTTCCAGTCGGATTATCGTAGTACATTGAAATGCTGCTACATTCGAAGATGAACAATACGGAATTTGTATTTACTTCGTTGGATAATGTATGAAAATGCAGTAGTCGAAACTCGATGCGGAGAAAAAAGCTCGTCGTCCACCTTTTTTTAAATTTATTTACTGACGCAGAGGTTTTGGCGCCAGTATTTATCTTCGTGCCTGCAAAGCATGCCTGTGTAGCGCTACGTATATTCGACGGCAGAGGTTAGTTATGGCGGCACCTACCACCATTTTTCAGAACTTCCCCTTACTTTGCACTCAATTCTAAGCCGCAGGCGGTTTTTTGGATTACAAAAACCGGAAAAAAAGTGCGGCTTAGATTCGAGTAAATACGGTAATGGTAACAGAGATTTATGAACCAGGTTTTAAATTGTAAGACATTTCCAGGGGCAGATGTGGACTCTGACCACAATTTATTGGTTATGAACTGTATATTAAAACTGAAGAAACTGCAAAAATGTAGGAATTTAAGGATATGGGACCTGGATAAGCTAAATGAACCAGAGGTTTCAGAGAGTTTCAGGGAAAGCATTAGGGAACAGTTGACACGAACAGGGGAAAGAAACACAGTAGAAAAAGAATGGGTAGCTTTGAGAGATGAAATAGTGAAGGCAGCAGAGGACCAAATAGGTAAAAAGACAAGGGTTAGTAGAAACCCTTGAGTAACAGAAGAGATATTGCATTTAATTGATGAAAGGAGAAGATATAAAAATGCAGTAAATGAAGCAAGCGAAAAGGACTATGAACGTCTCAAAAATGAGATCGACAGGATGTGCAAAACGGATAAGCAGGGCTGGCCAGAGGACAAATGTAATGATGTAGAAGCATGTATCATTAGGGGTAATATAGATACTGCCTGCAGAAAAATTAAAGAAACATTTTGGAGATGTACGAACATCAAGAGCTCAGATGGAAAACCAGTCCTAAGCAAACAAGGGAAAGCGGAAAGACTGAAGGAGTATATAGAGGGCCTATACAAGAGCAATGTACTTCAGGGCAATATTACGGAAATGGAAGTGGACATGGATGAAGATGAAATGGGAGATATGATATTGCGCAAAAAATTTGACGGAGCTCTGAAAGACCCACGACAAAACAAGGCCCCAGGAGTAGACAACATTCCATTAAAACATCTGATGGTGTTGGGAGAGACAGCCACAGGAAAACTCTTCCATCTGGTGAGCAAGATGTATGAGACAGACAAAATACCTTCAGACTTAAGAAGAATGTGATAATTCGAATCCCAAAGGAAGCAGGTGATGACAGGTGTGAAAATAATACACTCAATATGCTGGAAAAATTATACATTTAAAGTCAGTGGCAGGCATAAAACGTCATCCAAAATTGTACTGAATGCTTTCTCAGAAAATTATTTTGAACACTTAGTTCATGAGACCACTTGAAGTGTAAATGGTTGTGAAAGTATACTTGACCTATTAGCAACAGATAATGCAGGACAAATACTGACAAGGGAACCTGACAAGGGAACCTCCCCATCGCACCCCCCTCAGATTTAGTTATAAGTTGGCACAGTGGATAGGCCTTGAAACACTGAACACAGATCAATCGAGAAAACAGGAAGAAGTTGTGTGGAACTATGAAAAAAATTAGTAAAATATACGAACTGAGTAGTCCATGCGCAAGATAGGCAACATCAAGGAAAATGTGAGCTCAGGGACGCCGTGGTCCCGTGGTTAGTGAGTAGCTGCGGAACGAGTGGTCCTTGGTTCAAGTCTTCCCTCGACTGAAAATTTTACTTTCTTTATTTTCGCAAAGTTACGATCTGTCCGTTCGTTCATTGACGTCTCTGTTCACTGTAATAAGTTTAGTGTCTGTGTTTTGAGACAGACAAAATACCTTCAGACTTAAGAAGAATGTGATAATTCGAATCCCAAAGGAAGCAGGTGATGACAGGTGTGAAAATAATACACTCAATATGCCAAGCGATTAGTAAACGGAAGGACGTGCCTCTCCAATGGGAACCGGAAACATTTGATCGCAAGGTCATAGATCAACCGATTCCTACACAGGAAAACACATCTGATATATTCTATACGACACTGGTGACGGCATGTGCGTCACATGGCAGGAATATGTTGTCGACCCACGTAACTTGTACACTTAGCGAATGGGTAAAAAGATTCTTCTACCTTGCCCGATTTAGGTTTTCTTGTGGATGTGATAATCACTCCCAAAAAAGTGATGAAAACATAAGAGTTTGCCACATAAACTGAAAACAAAAAATTAAACTTTTCACTCGAGGGAAGCCTTGAACCTAGGACCTCTCGTTCCGTAGCTGCTCTCGCTAACCACGGGACCACGGCGTTCCTCGAGTCCCATTGTCCTTGATGTTGCCTATCTTCACATGGACTACTCAGTTTGTATATTTTACTAATTTTTTTCATAGTTCCACATGACTACTTCCTGTTTTCTCGACTGATCTGTGTTCAGTTTTTCAAGGCCTATCCACTGTGCCAACTTATAACTAAATCTGAGGGGGGTGCAATGGGGAGGTTCCCTTGTGAGTATCGTGACGAATACAGGAATTAGCAATTACAAGGCAGTTGCTGCTAGGCTGAATACCATAGCACCTAAAAAAAAAAAAGAGCAAAGAATATGTATTTAAAAAAGCTGATAAAAATGATCTTAACGCCTCTTTAAGAGACAATCTTCACTTCTTCTGATCTGATCATGTTGTGGAATGATTTCAAAGATATATACCACATAAATTAACAAGTGATGATACTGATCCCCCATGGTACACAAAATGGGTCAGATCACTGTTGCAGAAGCAACACATAAAGCATGCAAAATTTAAAAGAACGCAAAATCCCCAAGACTGGCAAAGTTTTGCAAAAGTTCAAAATATAGTGCGCACTTCAATGCAAGATGCGTTTAATATTTTCCACAACGAACTTCTGTCTAAAAATCTGGCAAAAAAACCAGAGAGATTCTGGTTGTATAAAGCACACCAGTGGCAAGACGCAATCAATACCTTTACTGCACTATAACAATGATTAAGTCACTGATGACAGTGCCATTAAAGCAGATTTCTTAAACACCGTTTTCCGAAACTCCTTCACCAAAGAAGACAAACTAAATATTCCTGAATTCCAATCAAGAACAACTGCCAAGATGAGAAACCTAGAAGTAGATATCCTTGGTGTAACAAAGCAGCTTAAATCACTTAATAAAGCCAAGGCCTCCAGTCCCAATTGTATACCAGCCAGGTTCCTCTCAGATTATGCTGATACAATAGCTCCATATGTAGCAATTATATACAAATGCTCACTCACAGAAAGATCCATACTTAAAGACCGGAAAATTGCTCAAGTCACACCAATACCCAAAAAGAGAAGTAGGAGTAATCCGATTAATTACAGGCCCATATCAAGTCGATTTTCAGTATGGTTTTGGAACATATACTGTATCCCAACATTATGAAGTACCTCAAAGAAAACAATTTATTGACACACAGTCAGCATGGATTCAGAAAATATCGTTCTTGCGAAACACAACTAGCTCTTTATACTCACGAAGTAATGAGTGCTAACGACAGAGGATGTCAAATTGATTCCATATTTTTAGATTTCCAGAAGACTTTCTAACCATTCCTCACAAGCGTCTTCTAACTACACTGCATGCCTATGGAATATCGCCTCAGTTCCTGTCATAAAGGTCACAGTTCATAGTAATACATGGAAAGTCATCGAGTAAAACAGAAGTAATATCCGGTGTTATCCAAGGAAGTGTTATAGGTCCTCTATTGTTCCGGATCCATATTAATGACGTAGGATACAATCTGAGTAGCCGTCTTAGATTGTTTGCAGATGATGCTGTCATTTACCGTCTTGGAAAGTCATCAGAAAACCAAAAAGAATTGCAAAATGATTTAGATACGATATCTGTATGCTGCAAAAAGTGACAACTGACCCTGAATAAAGAAAAGTGTGAAGTTATTCACATGAGAACTAAATGAAATCGGCTAAATTACGATTACGTGATAAGTCGCACAAATCTGAAGGCTGTAAATTCAACTACATACTTAGGAATTAAAATTACAAATAACCTAAATAGGAACGATCACATAGATAATGTTGTGGGTACAGCAAACCAAAGACTGCGATTCATTGGCAGAACAAGAACACTTAGAAAGTGCAACAGGTCTACTAAAGTGACTGCTTACACCATGTTTGTTCACCCTATTCCGGAGTATTGCTGTGCAGTGTGGGATCCGCATCAGGTGGGACTGACAGATGACATCGAAAAAGTACAAAGAAGGGCAGCTGGTTTTGTATTATCCCAAAATAGGGGAGATAGTGCCACTGATATGATATGTGAAATGGAGTGGCAATCATTAAAACGAAGGCATTTTTCGTTGCAACAGGATCTTCTCATGAAATTTCTATCACCACTTTTCTCCTCCGATTGTCAAAACATTCTCTTGGCACCCGCCTACATAGGAAGAAATGATCATTACAATAAAATAAGAGAAATCTGGGCTCCCACAGAAAAATTCAAGTGGTTGTTTTTCCTGCATGTCATTCGAGAGAGAAATGGTAGAGTGACAGCTTGAATGTGGTTCACTGAACCCTCTGCCAGCAGATTTCAGATAAACATGCGAACAGCTTAATGCTCATAGGAACTGGATGCAGGACAACAATTTGAAAAATAAAAGGATGCTCCTTATATCACAACAACAAACCAGTGGTTTTCCAATAAATATTATAATGACAACAGAATCAAGAATTCTTATCTTATTAAGAAAATATTTGTTGCGACTTTTCTTTAATTTTTTTTTATTTTTTACTGTGAACTACCGTATTTACTCGAATCTAAGCCGCACTCGAATCTAAGCCGCACCTAAAAAATTAGACTCGAAATAAAGGAAAAAAAAATTTCCCGAATCCAAGCCGCACCTGAAATTTGCGACTCGAAATTCAAGGGGAGAGAAAAGTTTTAGGCCGCACCTCCAAATCGAAATAAAAAGTTGGTCCATTGTAATATGAGACACAATTTACGTCGAATGAATGACGATACAGTGACAGTAGTTTGGTTCGAGTCTTAAGCTTGGCAGTTAAGCTTTACCAGGTAGCCATTGCTATGCGTCAGGCGCTCCGGCCGTATTTATACGAGTACCCTTCCTTTTTCACGTGCTCTGTCTGGTTTGAATCGATTGCTTATTTTGCTTTGATCTGATAAGTGCCGTTTTCTTTGTTATAGGTGTTCACGTCATCCTAAGCTGAAAATGCATTACTGTACTGTGTCATGCATTGTTTGTCGCATTCTGATAGTGCGTGTTTACAGTCTGTCGCCGCTCGCGGCACGGCTTGCTTTTGTGCGCGCTACCGCCGCTTACAACAAAAACTCATTAGCGAAACAATGGTAAGAGACTGCTATTTGTTGTTACTTACACTGCTGCTTTCTTTGATAATGATCAACAAGAACCAAATAATAGACTGCGTATGATAGAACATGTTCTGAACGTGAGTTCGCCGAAAATTTTTCTCTGTTTGAAAATCTTTGCATCCGCTTGTTTAGTACATCAATTTCTGCACAGAAATTAGAGTCATCTTAGATTTAAAAATCTAGTCAGTTGCCGTGCTTCATTTCTGACTGTATCACATTAGGCATAAGAATAATACGAATATAAACATGACACGATACGTATATTCTTCCGCGTTTGCTGTTGTCTCACTCTAGTTTCGTAGTTTATTAGGCAGACAGGATTTAAATGAGATAGCAGCAAACGCGAAAGAATACATGGCAAAATGTTTATATTCGATTATTCTTATGGTGAAGAGAATACTGCATGTGATTCACATTTCATCAGGTTCCTATTAGCAACCATCTCTTCTCACTGGTAGGAAAAAATTCAGAATGTAGAGTTGGCCATATTGAAAAACATCCTAAACAGTCTTGCCAGTCGGATTTTTGTAGTACATTGAAATTCTGCTACATTCGAAGATGAACAATACGGAATTTGTATTTATTTCGTTGGATAATGTATGAAAATGCAGTGGTCGAAACTCAGGGCGGAGAAAAAAAAAAAAGCTCGTCTTCCACCTTTCTTTTTTTTCTTTCTTTCTTTCTTTCTTTCTTTCTTTCTTTTAATTTATTTACTGACGCAGAGGTTTTGGCGAAAGTATTTATCTTTGTGCCTACACAGCATACCTGTGTAGCGCTACATATATTCGACAGCAGAAGTTATAGTTGTAGCGGCACCTACCAACATTTTTATGAACTTCGCTTGCTTTGCACTCGATTCTAAGCCGCAGGCGGTTTTTTGGATTACAAAAATCGGAAAAAAAGTGCGGCTTAGATTCGAGTAAATACGGTAACTCCCTGGTTCTGGCAGTAGACAAGCAGTTTACTGCTGCTGTGTTTAAGCACTTCACCAGAAAATGTACAACCAAAATAAATGTGACTAACGCATCAGCTCAAGATCAGAAGACCCCTCACACAATAACACACTATGACAAATAGCTCCTTAATATTGCTAACAAATATTTTTCTCTTATGTGGAAGTAGAAGATAGGCATAAATGTCACAAATTGTATTACGAAGAATTATCATGTAAAGATAGTAACAAAAATTTCTAATTGTGGTATTAACAAAGTAAGAAAATTGTTAATTTAGGAAATTTCTGTAGCAACAATTTGGTACTGCTGTAGATATTTTCAGTTTCAATTGAAGTATTATAAAGTGAGGAGTCTGGAATATTACGGAGACATGATATTTATAAGTAAAAGGACACTTCTTGAATATATTTCCCAGTTTTCC
The DNA here is from genome assembly GCF_021461385.2 of Schistocerca piceifrons. Classification (NCBI taxonomy): domain Eukaryota; kingdom Metazoa; phylum Arthropoda; class Insecta; order Orthoptera; family Acrididae; genus Schistocerca; species Schistocerca piceifrons. The sequence continues at coordinate 100,930,560 of NC_060149.1, forward strand.
ACAAGTTAAACCAGCAATGAATACATTAATCCACAAGGACGCGTTAAAAATTTGGGCGACAAATAAAATAACGATCATACTAACAGATACAGTGCACAATATACTCTTTCACTGCATGTGCTGGAACGCAGTTGATGGGAACAAGTGTAAACCTAATAAATAACAGCCTCCCAACTGAGGTTATATTGTGCTATTTGTTCGATATTTCTAGAGAAATTTACATACTGCCAGTGCAATGCTTCACATTAACAGAGAAATAGCAAAGAGGAGATGTGGGAGGGAGATTCACAAGCTTGAATAATCCCAATAAGGGTCAGAAAATTGATTAATCTTTAGATGACCATATCTGTGCACACTGGCTTTGAATATGTTATTCACATTCAAACCAAATGAGCTCTTAGTTTGAGATACATAATTACTAAACAAATCAGTGATTACTGAAAGTACATTTCAGTAAAAATGTACATTTTTTTATGAACAGGCTGTTGCTGCTATTGTGATCTTTCAGTCTGAAGAATGGTTTGCTGCACCTCTTCATGGTAGTCTACCATGCACAAGCTGCTTCATTTTTGAACAACTACTGCAACCTAAATACATGTGAACCTTCTTACTGTAGTTAAGCCTTGATCTCCTCCTAAAATTTTTACCGTGCACACTTCCCTCCACTATCAAATCGTCAATTTCTTAATGCCTCAGGACGTATCATTTTCTGGTACCGACCAACGCAGGTTTCGAATCCGCGCCAGGTTTTGAATTCGCGCCACACGACATGGACCTCGATTACCACTACTGTTCTGAGTGTCTTGCTCGGTTGTCAGTCACTGTTCATGTTCGTCCTTTCCCCTACATCCATTTTGTCTGTTTGCAGGCTGCTCCCGTTCGGTCCCGCCGCGCTTCTGTTCATGGCAACCCCGCGACCGGAACGGTCGCGGTTACAACATTTTGGCAACGAGGTAAATGGCTGTAGTTGTTAGCATGGAGGTGAAGTTTGTCTGTCTTCTGGATCAACAGCAGCAGCTCATGCAGCAGCAGCAGCAGCTCCAGTTAGACATCTTACAGCAGTCAATGCAGTTGCTAATGAACAAAGTTGATGCAAAGGGCGCACTACCACAACAGCTTCCGAGTCTTCAGGTGTCCGATGCTTTCCCATGTCCGCCGTCGTTCCCCCCTTTTAATGATGCTACAGAAGACTGGGAAACATGCTTACATCGGCTGGAACAACATTTCACGGCTTTTCAAGTCACGGATGACTCCTTGCAGTGGTCGTCGTTCTTGTCTTGGGCCTCCCCAAACATGTTCTTTCCTCTCCGCTCGCCTCTCGACTGGAGTTCCACCAGTACCATAAACAGCCTGGTCAATCTCATCGTTCCTGGGTCACGGACTTGCAGGGTCTCAGCCATTGATGCGTTTTTATGTGCACCAATCAGCAGTGTAGTAAGGTTTCATATGTGGACTCCCTGATCCGGAATGTGGTGGTTCAGCTGGCTCCCGATCTCGAGGTATGCAATGCGGCATTGAAACTCGATAACCCCTCCTTGGAAGAGATTCTCCACATTGCTCACTCATTTGAAATTGCTCAGGCGACTAACGAGCGTCTCATGGTGTGGCCGCAAGTGGGGTGATCGATGCGTCTCGGCGGGTTCCACCCTCACAATGTCGATGTGGCCCGGCCAACAGAGGCCAGCACCGTCGGGACTCCCCCTGTTCGACATGTCTATGGCATTGGCACCTCCGGTTGCCCCTCGTCGCCGGTTCTGCGGCCCACTTCCATCTTGCCCACAGTGCTTTACCACACATTCTCAAGCTGATTGTCCCCACTGCTGGATAACGTGCCCGCTGTGCGACAAGGAGGGCCACATCCAATCGGTTTGTCATAGTTGCTCGCCTCACTCCAGTCTGGCCCCTCCTGGGCCTCAGGATACTGTACATGCTCTGCAAATGGTCGTCCCACTGGATGAACCATCAGCGCTGAAGCTTTTCCTCACGCTCCGCCTTTTCACTGAGGATGTCCATTTTCAGGTCAACAATGGGGCCACCGTCTCCCTGATTAATATGGCGACATATACCAGCCTGGGCTATCCAGAGTTGTCACCTCCCTCTCGGCGTTTGGTCACCTGCAGAGACAGTTCCAGTCCCCTTCGTGGGCAGTTCGTCGTCCAGGTGACGTACAAATGTGTTCCCCACCTCCTTACTCTATTTGTCGTCGACCATATATCGGCTTCAAATATTTTTGGCCTTGATGCCTTTCAACTGTTTGGCTTTTCAATTTCCGATTATGTTAAGGTCGTTTCCACGGCTGTTCCTTTTCAGGACTTGGATGATATGTGCTCAGGTTTTGCATCCCCATTTGCAACTGATCTCGGATGTGCTTCAGATTTTCAGGCGCACATCACACTTCGGCCGGATGTGCAGCCTCGCTTTTTCCGGGCCTGATCCCTTCCAGTGGCTTACAGCCGGCAGTCAAGCAGGAACTTGATTGGCTCCAGGCTGCTGGTGTTCTGGAACCTGTGACATACAGTGCCTGGGTGGTACCATTGGTGGTCATACGGAAACCCAATGGGTCCCTTCAGCTGTGTGGCGACTTCGGCACTACTGTCAATGCTCAGTCCCTCGTAGACACTTACCCCATTCCCCAACAGGAAGACCTTCTTGCCAAGCTTGCCAGGGGAGAGTACTTTCCAGAGATCGACCTGGCTGAGGCATACCACCAGTTACCCTTGGATGCCAATTCCCAGAACATCTTGGTTACCAATACGCCTTTCGGATTGTACAAGTACCTTCCATTTGGTGTCTCTTCGGCGCCGGCCATTTTCCAGCGGTTCCTAGAGCAGCTTACGCAGCCTATCCCCACCTGCGTGAATTATCTGGATGACATCTTGGTCACCGGGCATTCCCCCTAGGAACATTTGCAAAACCACAGCGCCTTATTTCACGCTCTGCAATCAGCAGGTTTACACTATCGGCTGGACAAGTGTGAGGGCCCCATGGTGGAGCACGTGGTCCCAGTGGCCAATAGCAATGTACTCTATCATGTATTTAAGCGCCTGACCCTCACTCAGTGAGGCAGTCTGATATTCGCGTGAGTCTCTCGATATCTCGCCTACAGACAGCATGTTTACTTTGCTTATTTCCGTGTACGAGTGGACGTTGTTGATTTCTTGAGGTTTTCACTTGTGACCCCGTTGCTTCTTGAGTGGTGTTGTTCTGAGTGTCTTGCTTAGTTGTCAGTCGTCGTTTGTGTCTGTCCTTTTCCGTTTGTCCGTTTCGTTTGTTTGCGGGCCGCTCCCGTTCGGTCCCACTGCACTTTCGTTCACGGCAACCCCGCGACCGTTCCAGTCACGGTTACAACACATTTAATCTTCAGCAATCATCTGTAGCACCACATTTCAAAAGTTTATATTACTTTCTACAATCCTGGATTGTTTCCTTCTATCTAAACATTTCTCCAGAACCCAAACTGGTCTTTCCCAAGGGAGGTGGAGGGGGTGGCTTATAGCAGTTTTTCCATTCTCATGTATAAACTTCACATCTGTATTTTTCAACCACTATTTATTAAACTAATGATTGGGTAATATTTACACTTGATGGCACCTGCCTTGTTTGGAACTGGAATTATCACAGTCTTCTGCAAGTCTGAGGGTATTTCATCCGTTGCCAGGTATAATGGTTCTGTCATACATTCTCCTAAGGATCTCAATAATTCTGAGGGAATGTCATCTACTCCAGGTGCCTGGTTTCAATTTGGGTCTTTCAGGTCAAATTCTTCTCACTTAATCATCTAGTTCCTATTCCTTTTTCATAATACTGCCTTCAAATCATTACCATTACATAGTCCTCCTATGGAGTCCTTCCAACTTCCACTCTTCCCTTCTTTGCTTTGTACTGTTTTACCTCGTGACATTCATACAGCTGATTCTCTTTTCATCATAGTTTTCTTTAATTTTCCCATATGCATCATCTGTCTTTCATATACTCATGCATGCTTCTACAGCTTTGCATTTGCCCACTAGCCACTCCCACTTTGCCATTTTACACTTCTTATCAATCTCAGTTTTAGACGTCTATATTCCTTCTTGCATAATCTGCTGCATTTTTACACTTTCTGCTTTTGTCAATTAAATTCCATGTCTCTAATGTTACCTAAGGATTTCTACTGGGCCTTGTCTCTTTCCCTTATTTAATCCTCTGCTACCTTCACCGTTTCATCTCTCAAAGCTATTCATTTGTCTTCTACTGTTTTCCTTTCCCTTGTTTCAGTCACTCATTGCCTAATTCCCTTTAAAACTCTCAATAACCAGTGGTTCTTTCAAGTCATTCAGGTCCCATCTCCTTAATTTCCTACCTCTCTGTTATTATGTCAGTTTTATTCTGTAGTTCACAACCACTGAATTACGGTCAAAGTCCACAACTGCCCCCAAAAAAATTTTGCAGTTTAAAATCTGGTTTTGTGATCTTTGTCTTATCATTATATAATACAAGCGAAACCTTCTGGTGTCCCCAGGTGTCTTCCATATAGAACCTTCTTTCATGACCAAGTGTCAGTAGTGAATAAATTGTGCTGTGGGCAAATATTCTACTAAGTGGTTTCCCCATTCATCCTTTACCCAAGCTTTTTCTACTGTTTGTCCTTCTCTTCTTTTTCTTCATACCAAATTTTAGTCTCCCATCAGAATTAAATTCTTGTCTCACTTAATTATTTTTACCTCATCATATGGTCTTTCGATCTCTTCATTATCTGCAGCTCTAGTAAGCATACAAATTTGTACTGCTGTGGTGAGTAATGGCTTTGTGTCCATCTTGGTTATCATAATGCATTCACTATGCTGTACATAGTACATTTTTATTCATTATTAGACATACCCCTTCCTACATTAACCCTATTTGATTTTGTATCAATACCCCTGTACTCACCTGACAAGAAGTCCTGTTCTTCCTGGCATTGAAATTCACTAGTCCCACTGTGTCCACATTCGACCCATCCACTTCTCTTTTTAAATTCTGTAATCTACCTAACAGATTAAGTGAGCAAACATTCCACATTCCAACTTGTAGAAAGCCAGATTCGTTTTTCCCAATGACAACATCCTTCTGAGCAGTCTGCTCCAGGAACTGAACAGACTATGTAAGTAAGATGATTTTCTTTATATGAACTCATGACTTGAAGTTGGCAGTTCCAAATGGAGTTACATACAAGAGGAAGCTAAATGAGAAAGTAACTTGACAATGCATTAAGCTTATGCAACAATTCTCTTTTTCACTGCAGAAGTTTAAACTATGTAAAACTTTTCCTGGAAAAAATTCATATCTCTGTTGCTACTACGCAGTCTAAAGTTATTTACCAACATGCTCTTTTTCCTAGCCAGAACATCCATCCATCCATCCATCCATCCATCCATCCATCCAATTACCTTAATTACCATAAGATGAGGTTTTACCAAATTTTTAATTAGAGAAAAGAAGTGTCACCTTACATTTGCAGTAATGCTTTGGTTGCTAAGGTCAACATTTTTACATCGTGTAATAGCTTAATGTAAGTTCACAGATGAAGTTTTGATAGCTGAGATCAAATGCAGATATACTTTGATGATTTCAAAAAGATGTGAGAGTGTGTGGTGGCACTAATATGGCTGAATATGAGGGAAGTAGTGGGGAGTGGGCAGCAAATTTCATCGTGCAGCCAACCACACGAAATTGCATTTTATGAACATCTACCATGTTTAACCTGCTGTTTACCGGAATCTAAATATAGTCTGAACTGAACTAAAAATATAAATTTCTATAGGAGAGAAACTATTCTAACACAAATATGTTCACACGGAATACCCTAAATATGTCATAATAAATGAAACATGAGGTTCCAACACCACCACTAATGCAGCTACTATTTGACAGCACTGTTGATTTTCAAAATCCAACACCACCACTAATGCAGCTACTATTTGACAGCACTGTCGATTTTCAAAATGGCAATAAATGACAAAAAACACTGTTAGCCTGAAGTGATTCAGATTCTGTCGAATCAGTGCCAAGAGGCCGAGAGGATAACATACTGTTGTTATTCAATTTGCTTAATGATGTAAGAACAGTAAATTGTAATGATCAATAACGGATGTTAATCACAGCTGTGGCTCTGTTGAGAAATGTAGATCTACTAGGGGTTTATAGTTAATAATTTGTTCACACAGATAATACAAAACTAATTTTATGTTAATGGTTATTCATGACACACAGACCACAAACAACTGTGCAGCAGGAAGACAATTAGATATTACAGAAGCAAACGTTCATAGGTGGTGTCAGATGAATCATGAATTACTGTATATACACAAATAATCCATATATACTTTCTCCTGAATTTAAGGATGAAAAACTGAGGTGCACATATTAATTGTAATTATGCTCCAGTTCCTGTCATATTAATTGTAATTATGCTCCAGTTCCTGTCATATTACAGTGTTGTTGCAGCCTCAGTCTGTGGCGTGTAAGTAGTACATTAGAAGTTAAGTATTAACCACTTGTTAATTATGGCTAGAAGTTCTCATTATCATTCACACACAGCTAAAGAAAAACTGAAAATAGCTGAAGAAGCAGAGAACACTGGAAACTGAGCAGTGGGAAGAAACTCTGATGTTAGCAAGGATTGTATTCATGAATGGCGAAAAAACAAAATGCAGCTTCAAGAAACAAACAGAAATTGCCAGGCATTTCATGGCCACAAAGCGAAGCATCTGGACCATTAAAAAAAAAAAAAGCTTTGTGATAATGAAGTTGAGAAACAACAATATGGATGTACAGTGACTAGTGAAATGTGGCAACTCAAAGCACTGGATTGGCCAAACAACTAGGCATCACCAGTTTCAAAGCTAGTAGAGGCTAGCTATCAAGAATTTTCAATCGAAATGGATTAGGCTTCCAGAGGAAACTATAATCACTCAATGGCTTCCAGGCAATTATGAGGAAAAAGTAGTGGATTTTCATCGCTACATGATAAATTTGCACTGCAAACATTCCTATATACTATCGCAAATTAGTAACACAGATCAAACGCCAGTCTATTTTGAGATGTTGCTTGACAACACTTTGAAGAGGAAAGAGGACTCCAGCATCACGATACGAACTGGTGGCAATTAAAAGCAAAGGCATACAGTGAAGATGTGTGTAACTGGCGATGGACAAAAGCTATCACCGTATGTGATATTTAAAAGGGAAACTATTCCAAAAATGTCCGTAAAAGGCAATTGCTGAGAGCGAACCTGAATGGATGGATGGATGGACGGACAATGACCTTGTGGTTATCAAAATTTTGGCAACATTACCCTGGTGCATTACTGAATTTACGTAAGGTGTTGGTCCTAGACAGTTTCCGCAGACATAGAACTAGAGAAGTGAGAGACAAGTTACAAAAAGGGAAAACTCACTTGGCCATTATTCCTGCAAGCCTAACATCCATCCTGCAACCACTAGATGTGTGTATATATCGGCCATTTTAGGTTGCACTTAAATAGTGATACACACAATGTATGGCTGATGGAAACCACACGTTCACACCGAGTGGAAAAACCCAGCAGCCCAATCTGTCCCAGAACTGTGAGTGGGTGAAATATGCATGGGACTTCATTCAGTTACCACTGGTGGAAAAATCCTTCGAAAAAGGTTGTATCACAAATTCACTAGATGGAAATGAAGACAATGCTCTATGTGAAGATGGCAACGACAGCAATAATTCTCCTGCTACCCCCCCCCCCCCCCTCTTCTAATGAATCACGTATGATTTTTAAATAACTTCACTGTTAGCTTGTTTTGAAAATTTTTTTCTAAATTTAAACAAAAATGTTAGTTTCTTTCTTCTAAGAATGGTTCATCCATATGTATACCCAAAAATTAGCTGAAATCTCAAAAATGTTAAATACAACATTCAGCATCCACAATAGATATTCACATTCCACAGTTTAGACTATGAAGTCCAACTGTACAGAAGCTGGAACGTAGGAAAACAAGACTTCACCTCTCCTAGTCATGAATGTGACAAATTAACTGAGACTCAGAAGGAGTCCAACTACATAAATTTAAGATAATACTTGTTTCATGTCACTGTAACAACTGCACAATGTTTTTACCAGTTAATTACAAGCATCTAAGAAGCTAAGTTAACCTCTTGGACATAGTCAGTATTATGTCAACCAATAGTCATTTGAAACACAAGAATTCCACTTTTCTCATCTTGTATCAATATAATAATAATGATTTGACTTGAACATAAGATTAATACTCAGAGTTTGTATATGGATTTTCACAAAGAAGTAAATGTTACATATATGGCCCAATTACCTGCAGTCGCTTTGTGCTTTCACTGTCTGGATCAGCCTTCACTTTGCATGCAACAAGTAGCTGTGCTGTTGAAGATGCCACCTGTTTAGCACTCGATATAAGCTTCTCCTCACTTGACATACCCTGAACAAGTGAGTTGGCTGATTCTACTAGACTGTGTGTGGCTGCAGCAACCAGTCGAGCTGCTGAGATAAGGCCTTCTGACCACTGACCGTCGTCAGAGCTAGTCAGAGGTTGCCGACTTACCTGGAAAAAAACCCACAATTTATTTTTCAACAACTCTTGAACATAACTATTAGCAACCAGCCTGCACTGAACACAATGCGAAAGGGCTATTATACACTTTTTTGTGAGTAGCTGCTGCTTGAAAAGAATGTCTTCCACTGATGCTTTTATTTTATTTGTAGTTCATTTAAAGTATTTTTGTCTTTGCATATATTTAAAATGGTGAGGCCTACAACAATAAATGAGTGGGGGAAAAGTTAGGAATCACAGACACACAGCAATATGATAAAGAACACACAGCAATATGATAAAGAACACATAGATAGCAACAAATATTTTATTTACATCTAAGAACTTCATTGTATCTTAGCTGCACCACTCACTTTCAAAATTCAATACCTTGTACAATACTACGCCTAGAAGTTAAGAGTACCACAACAGGCAAAAGTGGGACATGACTGCAATATAGGTCTATCCTGAAGTATTTGTTAATATGGTGTTACAGCCTGAAATACATCATCTGTAAACATCTACATATTTTAAACAACTACTGTTCAATAGTATCTTTTTCTTTCATGACTCAACAAATAAAAAAACACCCACCGTAAAAAATCCTGAGTGTCGATCAATAAGCACTCAATGGCTATACACAGGGAGTGAAACGCGTTCAAACAGTGATGTAAAAATTAAAGCTAACAGATGTTTTACAGAAATTTCTTCAGGCCTCAATTTGATGTATTAGTATACAGACTCCCTTGTTTGTAAACAAATTTATAAGTACAACAGTCTTACATTATATATTTCAGGATAGAACATTTAACACTAATAGCTGCCCTCTCCCATCCGCATACATGCCCCCCCTACCCCACCCTTTTTTTTTTTTTTTTTTTTTTTTTACCAAATCTGCTATGACCTGGTAGATGTTTTCAGTTGCTTGAGTACAGTGCATGGAGGGTTTTCAATGAAATGTAAATACTTGATTGCCACCTGTCAATAGTTCTCTTCCAACTGCACATCTACATTTCATCTGTGGACTGTCTCGTCCTTAAATTACTGTCAAATCCAAAAAACTATTAATAGTGTTCTATAAACTTGCATACTAATGAGGATCCTCACTCTCTTTCATAAAAATATTCTAAGCATCTGTAACTTTATCCTGCCCTGTAGGATTTATTATTATTATTATTAACAATTCATCAATTTCTTTTGTTTCTTCAACATGTTTCTAGAACCTTTGTGCGTTAGTAGGTTGTTATCGAATGAAGATAGGGTTTAATGTCTCATCAACAACAAGGTCTTTAGAATGCGAGCACAAACTTGGACTGGGTGAGGATGGTATGAAATTGTAAACGTCCTTTTCAAAGAACTTGTTCGAGCATTTGTCATAAGTGCTTTAGGGAAACCACTCTCTCTCTCTCTCTCTCTCTCTCTCTCTCTGCTGCTTAACATGTATCCAGTAAGTATTGATTTACAGATATACTGACTGATATTTATATCCTGTATTGTATTACCATGTGGTTTATTTTATTATTGCTATTCTTCAATTTAAACAAACTGATGACTCTGTAAGATGAAATTACTGAAGAAGAAACTTAGGTTATGTTTTGAAAATACTAGACTCGGTAAATGCCATATTGAACCAAATATTCAAGGATTTGTTTGAAGTGATTTAGACAAATGAAAGTATCATAAATAGTCATATGTTATCATCACAATAATAAAAATATTGCAAACTAATTCCAGAACATTTCAGAGAAATGCTTAGAAAGCATTTTTGAATATGTATAAGTTCAATGATGGCACACAAAAATTTCCAGAGCTTATGATATACAGGTTGTTTCAAAATGTATATGAGTTTTAAGGGTTTTTAGTATTTATTACATTAAACTTACAATTATAAATAATACATCACATAAAAGAGCAACTCTTACAGTTTCTCTTAGACGTCTTCAGTGTGAGCACCATTTGTCACACAGAGTCGAAAGGCAAATTCTTCCCAAACTTTGCTCAGTGTATGTGCATGGAGCAATTTTTGCAAAAATGCTATTTCTTAAGTCTGGTAGATCAGATGGCAGCAAAAGCATATACCATGTTCAATTATGAAGCCCCAGAGATAAAAATATCATGGTGTCAGATCCTGTGTGAACCTGGAGGTCACGCAAAACAAGCTCTGTCACATGGCAGCTTGCGGCCAGTCCAGCGGTCGTATACAACGTTGGTTAACCAATTGCGTATTAGGTATGTCAGTGAGCCGGCACGCCAAATTGCTACCAAATAAAGTTCTGTTGTTCAGCTTCTTCCAATTGAGGAGAAAGGCATAGTTGTAGTGCATAAAGATAAGAAACACCAGTTACAGCTGCTTCACCGAAAAAGAAAGATCCATAAACCTTCAGCCGGGATATGGCACACAAAAATCGCTGATTTTAGGTGAGTCTCGTTGCAGCTGTACCACCTCGTGGGGATTTGTTGTCCCCCAGATGCACACATTATGTGTCTTCAAATTTCTGCTTAGGTTAAACATCGATTCATCACTGAAGACGACACAATACAGGAAATCTTCATCATCAAGCAGCAACATATGTTTTGCAAAGTTGACACATAAACCATATTCTGTAGACTTTAGAGCTTGTAACAACTGCAAACGATAAGACCATAGTTGTAAATGTCTCCTTAAAGGTCTCCACACAGACTTCGCAACTACCCTTACGAACTGATTTCTTAGGACTAAGCATGAAAGACACTCACTCGTGCAACACGTTTTTCATTCACTCTTTGTTGTTTCACATTTTTTCCTTTGCACACAGGTATATAGAAACAAAACTGTTTGAGTTACACTTTTATTTGATGTATTATTTATGATTGTAAGTTGAACATAAAAAATGCTACAAACCGTTAAAACCCGTATATTCATTTTGAAACACCCAGTATTTATGATGTCAAATATCACAGTACTTTGTCTTACTAAAGTCTTGTAAGTGTAACCATTTTCAACCAAACATTTGCCATGCATGTAAAGGGGAAGAAAACAGTCAGAGACTAGAGGAAGGACATGCATTAACAATAATATGTCATAGAGAACACTTTTATGAACTGGACTCAATCATTACAACATGAACTGATTCCTTCTAACAGTCCTCTTTCACTCAGCAGTTCATTTTCCTGAGCTTCGAGATTCACTACTCTTCATCATCTCTCCCTCTGAACCTCACCCATTCTGCTCCAAAAACTTTCTTTCAGTGCACCCTTGCTGCAGGCAGCCACCCCCCAAACACGTAGTTCTCATAAGTCTCCCAAATTACTTCACATACACATGTGTCTTGTGTATTGTGTGTGTATTGTCTGTTATTCTTCTACGTTCATGATTCCCCCATCCCACCCTTTCCCTCCCGACATATAAATCATTCAGCTTACTATCCAGAACTACTATGGACTGGAACTATTAAACCATGCCCTGTGTGAAGGCATTGATTACATTTTACTGTGCTCATATTCACCAAAATGCTTCCAAAAGTCATATCCATGCCACCACACTCTAGCCTCATGCACCATATCCTTGGGAAAGATCTGGATTCAATTACCACCCATTCATTCACCATCTGTCTATGGCTCATTTTGGTTGTTACCACCACACATTGATGAGCCAAAACATAATCACCATCTGCTCAACAGCATGTTGATCCTCTTTTGTAATGCAGTACAGAAACAACACTGCACAGTAAGAATTCAACAAATCATTGGTAGGTTTCCAGATGTATGTGGTAACGTGATGTGTATGCATTTAACACAATTTATGAATATTATGGGCTGGTAGTTCATGAGTGCGGAGCTGGAGCCCAATAGTGTTCCAGATGTGTTTCATCAGTTTCAGATCAGGCAAATTTGGTGGCCAAGATAACAGTATGAGTTCATCATCATGCTCCTCAAACCACTGCAGCATGATTCTGGCCTTGTGACATGGACAGTTATCCTTGAGTAAGGTGCCTACGCTATCTAGTCATGTACGAAGGTGGTTTGCAATAATTTTCACGTATTTCACAGCTGTCATGATGCCTTTGATTACTAGCATAGATCCCAACATAATACTGCCCTCACAGGCCTACACCGGTGACCCAGTGCAAGTATTGAGCAGCCATTTGTCTGGATGCCAGCATAACTTCACATGATCATCAACTTGGTGTGACAAGAAATGTAATTCATCAAACAAATGACACATTTCCGTTGATCCGTGGTTAGGGACAGGAAAAATTTGCTTGTTGTGATAAATGTGAATCCTGCCTCAAAATGTACTATTACCTAATAAATGCTATTTCATAGTAAATTGTATCCAGATGAACAATTCCATTGTTTTTGTTACTGGTGTTGCACATCATCCCGCGAAGCCCACTTTGGTAAGATCATGTGCATAAGAATGTGTCTGGAAACCAAAAAATGCAGAAGCACAACAATGTATCAGTGGACTTGATGCTCTGGTGCCATTCCAACTGTGAGCAGTTGAATGGGCTGTATGAGAAACACGCTGCGTAATGCAACATAGTAGTGGGACCTGGCATCTTAGAACAAAGAAACACGTACATTTGTTTGTTGGCTGATGTTCAAACATTCATGGTATGATGCATGGCAGTTTGAGGTAGCGAGTATTTCTAACTGTGGTTGCATCGAATATTGCTAGCAGTCGGGCCTGAGCTATCTTGTTAACAGTCTGCCAATCTTAACCAGCAATTGTGCGGTAGTTGTTCCCAAACATTGTGTGTTGTGCATTGCTCATGTTTTCTTTTTAATCTTATTTAGAAATGAGTGGAAAGACTAACCCTGGTCCATCACGAATTTCAATTAGGACCCTTACAACAGCAGAACAAGCTGGCAATTCCTACAACAATATGTTAATTCTGCTTTGACAGGACACAGTTGCAGACTACTGCACTGCGAGAGGGAGGCAGGGGCTTGTTTCTAGGCACCACTCCTCTCCCTTCTAGTGGTCAAAATTCCACTTTGTTTACACTCACAGCCGTCTGAATGTATATAGTGTCCGCACTCTGCACAGGTGACCTGAAAACAAACCCTGTCTCATATTTTAACTGCGTTGAAATTCTTCCCCTAATATTGGAAGTTATTTTCATTTCTATTTCTATGGTAAGTCCATTCTACCTGCAGTGCTGTCAAGTATGGGTTGCGTATCTCTGCATGACCATGAACGGTTGAAATTAATATTTGTCTGGATTTTGTAGTCATTGACTTGGTCAGGAAAAGTAAACCAATGTTGGGAAACACATTAAATCAGAGATTTATTCAGTTCGATGGCAGCAAATTTGACTGCTTCTCAATAGAACAGATGTCTGCTGAACACTTCAATACAGCCAAAGGAAAAAAACAAAGGCCATTCCAGAAAAAAAAACTAAGTTTTTGCAAATGCAAACATTCCAACCAAAAAGTTCACCTATCAGCACTTTTTTAACAGTCGATTTCGAAGCACTACATCTTTGTCTTGACTCGCCTAGTTGACAAATAGTAGTGAATTTTGCAAAAAATAGATGCTACATTTTCCAGACCATTTCCCTGGTCTAACCTGGATGATTCCATGCCCACTGCAATCTTAACTGATTATGTCGGGTCAACATGGGAACAAGTAGGCCTCATCTGCTGTGGAGCCCCATGTTCAACATCGTGCACTGAATGGTGTGCTTTGAGAGACATATGCATGCACTAGCACCATGCTCTGACATTAGAACTGAAGCAGATTGCCACCTATTCTGCTTTATAGAGTGGGCAAGCCTCAGATCTCCATGTTCTGTGATGGGGCACGAATGTCCAACAATTTGTTGTCTACTTGTGGTTTCACCATGCTTCAACCATTTTCCACAGAGATGCATGACAGTAGCACATCCTGGGGGCCAGGCCATAACAATCTGCCAGTTGTCAAAATCACTTATGTTAGTGGATTTCACCATCTTTGGCCTCTATCACTGCTAGAATTATTCCCCATTCACCCCTGCCCCACTTATGTAACTTCCTTATTGCACAACGTACCAATAGCACCAGGTGGCAGTCAATCTCAATGGTGGGAAGTGGGCATAATGTTTTGGCTCATCAGTGTACCCTATTCTGTAAAATGCATGGTCACTTGTAAAATCAGCCCTGTCCTATATCAACTTTGCTGCAACCACTGCACTCTTCCAAAGCCAAGGGCAATCTTGACTATAGAGGTGCAAAGACCAATACTCAACATGACATGTAAGTCTTCCCAACCTAAGCAATTTGTATCCTCTCTATTAAGCACCAGCTCTTATGCAACTTCCTGCCTTTCCTCCTGCTTCTATTCTCCTGCCCCCTTTATCAAGTAGCTTCAACATCTCTTTGCCCTTTATTTTAGTTTTCTCATTTACACTTGTTGCACCAAATTTCTCTATCATTATGTCCCTCTCTCATCATTCTTCCACAATACTATGTCACCCACCTCTTCAACATTTTTTCCTTGTGTATAGATTTGCCAGTTTCTTGCTCAAACTTGCAGAAACTTTTTCTTATGTATGGATTCACCAGTTTCTTGTGCACACTTGCAGAAACTGTCTCCGCCATTTTGTACCTATCTCTCTAGGTAACAACTAGCTCTTCTACTGACTCCCACTGACTACATATGTGATCACTACATGTCTAGTGAAACCATAACACCAGGAGAGAGAATATGTGTGTGTGTGTGTGTGTGTGTGTGTGTGTGTGTGTGTGTGTGTGTGTGTGTGTAAGGAACTGAAAAAGAGCTGTATTTTGATAGCTGAGCAACAACTGTAACTGCTTCATTGTGTCTTGTCTGCTGCTCATTTTTCCCCTGTACAGTGAGTGGAAATTTGTTGTCATGCCATATTTTCACCTCATAGCCCAAACTTTTCCTTACTGAAATTAAAGTACAAGCAATAACACAGAATATTAACTCTGCAACTGATAATATTGATATTAAGCAACACTGATTGCCAACAGTGCAAGCACTAAAAGTCCAAACAGTAACATTGTTTTAAACAGATTAGCTGTGTATTTGAGAGGGTGCAGGCTCCAATCTTCACCCAGACATCCTGATTTAGGTCTTCTGTGGTTTTTCAAAAATCACTTCAGGCAAATGCTGGGATGGTTCCTACTTTAAGGCCACGGAAGACTACCTGTCCCATTATTCTCAAACTAAGCCTGTAAGTATGTAAATGCCTGTATATGTGAACTGTGTTGTTTTTTATTTCTTAAATTACAATACTAAGACATTTCCAATACCTCAGTAAAAGTGATCTATGGATGAATAAAGCTGCTGCTTCAACAACTGTTCTAATATTGCGGAAATTTTCCCCGATTTACATAAAAATAAGAGTATTTTAGGCATTGGGATGAAAATTTTAAATAAATTACTGTAGTTATTCACTACATTCAAAAAGACCCATTCAATCAGCAAAATTTTAAAGGTGGAGCCAAATAAAGGCTTCAGGTTAACACAAAAAGTATAAGATAGCTTCCATCCTACATATACACAGCTGAAAAAAACTCACTTTTCCTGTTTCAATTAGTTCCCGCTGGGCAGCTGAAGCTGCTTTCACTAGAGCAGAGTTTGCAGCAGCAATTGACTTTGCTGCCTCCAGTATCATCTCATCAAAGTTCAAGCTCTCGTCAGCTTCCTGTAAAATATAACGTTCAGTTCCACAAACATATTAAATCTTACGTGGTACTTCCTATTCATCAAATACATTTTGCAGGCAAGGAAATTTAAATGAAACACATTGGCAAAGAAATGAAAATTCTATGCAAATATGAAATAATTTTGCATCACAACTTATGCTGATAGACATGTGACAAATAATTGGATATTTATTTTTGTAAATGAAATATACAATCAAACTCATATGAATGCATAATGAAAACCTAAACAACAGCAGGAAAAAATTGAACATTATTCTTAAAAACAGAAAGCCATATTGCACACACATTCAGACTACAACAAGCTTTTAAAACTATTTGTTGTGTAAGTAACTGCTAGCCTTCAACATGCAGCCTACCTAACAAAACCTAGTAGATATACAGTGCTGGTTTGTGTATTTGAATTATTTCAATACCTGTGGCTTGTATTAAAAACAGTATTACATTTGAAGCCAAAGTATGCAAGCAGGAAATACAAAACCCACTTTTAATGCTGACTACACAAATGTAAGTATGTACAGTGAAAAACATTGTCAATTTTGCAATCTAGCTTGTATAAAAATGCCACAACTAGCAAAAAATTTTAATGATATATCCACTGACAAATTATGTAACTGTGAAAGGAAAAGCCTCAAAGCAAACTGTTCTGAAATTGCACCGTAAAGCAATATATTGTAGGCAGCCACAAAATTAATGCTGAAATAGATACTAAATGAAAAAGAAAGTTGTTATGTGGAAGTGCTACAGCATCATGGTAAACAAGTAAATAAGAAACTCACATACAGTGGAGAGAAAAGAAAGGCATCAATTGGGCAACAAAAATGCAAAAACAGAGCACTGAAAATGTTGTATTTTTAAAATAAAGCTACAGTTTACACTGAAAACAATGAAAGAGCAGGTTAGTAATTAACTACATAAACAGTTTAATTTAAACTTACATTACATTTTGTCTTGAGCAGTCACTGACAGACAACTTTTGCGTGCAGAATGAATTATTTTCTACGCTTTAAATGGCTCTTTCACATGCATTATTAATATTTAAAAATAAAATATTCACATAGAATTCAGCAACAGCAGGGAAAAGGTTTCTACAATAGAAATCAAGCAAATGAGTCTCAAATGCTAAAACAAACCACCTTCAGTGAAATTTCCTGTTTCCTAAGTCATATTTCCACTTCAACCACTGAAAGCTATTCAGAAATTTATGAGATGAAACAGTATTAAAATGATTATTACTTGTGTGCAAATTGATAAGTAATCACAGATTTCCAGGATGCACAAAGCATTTGTTAGGAGAAAGTACAGTAGAGAGAACAGAAGCAATGACAGCCACGCTAAACTAAGTTTCAGAGGAGAAGCTAATCCCTTCCTTCACCGACTGGCAGCCAAGCAGAAAGGTTTTCTGTGCATGTGTCTGAAGATGCTGCTGGACCCCCCTCTGTAATAATATGTTTGATTCCTGGGTGATAATCTGATATTACAACCAAGAATATCAAACATATCTCACAGCGGTGGGGCTCATGGTGAAGTAGTCTCCGGCCCATCACGAAAAACAGCAAGTGAATGAGACAGTTATGTTAGCAGAAATTGTAGAAAGAAAATTCACCTTAACAGATTTCCTGGGTCTAAGACTAGCCAATTTTTTGGCAGCAGCATCAATTGAAGCTGCAGCACCTAGGAGTTCATTTTCAGCAATCACAGTTGGATCATCTGGATCCACCCACTCCGTACCTGAAACCATATGATATTTATTTTACAATATCCTAAATATCAAGACAGTAGTCTCATAATGTGTGTTTTAAATAGTAGTACAATTAATTGTTTTCACTGCTTCAATATCAGCACACTTGTAGCACTTTTTGCCCATTTTCATTATGTCTGCAGATGTCTGCTGCAGTTCACTAATGTCTTTTGCATGATCTTCTCAAGTTTCATAGTAAAAAGAAAAATTTTTCTAGTGTTCTTATTTCATAACTTTATGCCATTTGAGGTCACACACGTGTACAATTAATAATAATAATAATAATAACGATTATCCAGAAATTATGTTTTCCACACTGCAAAAGTGTGGTAGGGTATGTAATACGAATGTCAAGTGCACATGTGATATATTCAGGATGTTGTATGCATGCGACACTTGACACTTCCTGAAAACTCTTTGCATTGTTTAGAGAGTCAGATTTATTTTCTTGTCAACTTTGTAGTCTGATGTAAGAAAGTGTTCCAAAGGAAAGATTGTAGCAGTGATAATTTTACCATCAACTCAGTTTAATATATGGATCAGATGTTTTATAAGCAAGCAAATGGTGCATGGCCAGGGTAGGCAAATTTCTGAAGGTCACCAATAGTTCACGGTGAAGAGTGCAGTGAGCAGCATATTATAAATAAACATCAATTTTTAATTACAGAACTCTGCAGTAATTCCCTGCAGATACCTCGGTACATGTTGCACAAAGCTGTTATAAAGTACCTGCTATTACACAAGTTGTGTAATAGGTGCATGTCTGAGAACCTAATACTTAAAAATATAAAACAAAATGCAGGCAAGCATGATTCACATTTGTGGCCATATTGTAGTGATGTTGATAAAATCTTGGACATGATTGTCACAGACAATCAATTGTGCATTGCTGACTTCCTTCCAGAAATCAAGTCAACACCTGAACATCACAGTGATTCTTCATGCAATACCAAATTAAAACCCGAAGCCACAGAAGTTGATGTGAACTGGGTTTTGCTCACTGACTTCCTGCACTGAGGTGAAGAGATGAACTAGCCATCACTAAAAAAGACTGCAGTAACTGAAATCAACCATCTACAACCAGAGGCAAAGAATTTCAGTGCAGACAGCATGCTGTACGAATTTCACTGGAAGTAATTTGAACATCCAATCTGTAGTTATGCATAATGTCAGAGCTAAGTATATTTGAACATGGGCAAATTTTTGGTGCTTGTGTGTTGGGTGCTTCCATAATGAAGACAGCTAGCGTGTTTGGCATTTCAAGAGGCACTGTACCAAAGATTTATAGCACATATAGGGAAATTGAAAAAACATCATCTATTAAGTCACAATGCGGGTGAGTGAATATTGAGTGATCATGACCAACAGTCACAGAAGAGGATTGTATCGAAAAATAAAAGGACAACAGCAGCAAGAGCCCTGCAGAACTGAATGTCACACGCGCAAACCATGTCAGCGCCAAAATAACATGAAGGGAGCTCCATAAGCTGCGAACAGCAGGTCAAGCTGGGGTCCTCTTAGGAACACGGCTGACAAGGAGGGGAAGGAAGCCAGTGTGCACTCTGTGGGTGCGGGTGGGGGGTAATTCCGGATGTGTAAAGGGTGCTTCTGGATGTCATGAAAAGTACAGGGCGCAGTCAACTGCAGGAGTAAGTTAGGAGAAATGGTAAAGACCGTCAGTCTTGCTTGTGAGATTAAGGTGGAGCTCACCATCTGCAGCATTGTCGACAGAACTGACTGTGGTCCTTTGGAGCAGAGCCAAGTGGAGGGTCTGAATCAGAGGCTCAGGCGGTTCTGTGACCATGTAGGCTGAAGATTCCTTGACTTATGCCATAGGGTGGTGGGTTTCCAGGTTCTGCTTAATAGGTCAGGAGTCCACTACAAACAGGAAGTGGCTACACAGATAGCAGGGGCTGTGTGGAAGGGACTGGGCAGTTTTTTTTAGGTTAGGGGGTCTCAGGAAACCACAGAAAGGGTGTCCGTCTAGAAGGGGGCAGGTAAAACACAGTAAGGTAGTTGTAGAAACGATCGGTATTGTAGTTGTAAATTGTCGTAGCTGAGTTGAGTTGAGAAAGAACCTGAGCTCCAAGCCCTAATAGAAAGCACTGAAGCTCAAATAGTTATATGTACGGAAAACAGGCTATAGCCGGAAATAAGTTCAGCCGAAATTTTTTCAAATGGCCTAACAGTGTTCAGAAAGGATAGATTAAATACAGTTGGTGGTGGAGTATTTATTGCTGTCAGAAGTAGTTTACCCCCCTGACTAAGAAGATATAGTTTCTGAATATTTCAAAGAAAACTTGAGTCATTTCAAATATGTACCCCACTCATACAATTACAGACAGTGGTGACTTCACTCTACCTTCAATATGCTGAAAAAATTATACGATTAAAGCCGGCAGCAGACATAAAATGTCATCCCAAATTGTACTGAATGCTTTCTCAGAAAATTATTTTCAACAATTAGTTCATGAGCCCATTCGAAGCGTAAATGGTTGTGAAAGCATACTTGAACTCTTAGCAACAGATAATCATGGACAAATAGGGGGTATCATGACAAATACAGGGATTAAAGACCACTGGCCCTTACCACTAACACATATACAGAGTTTGAACATTATGAATTACCTCAAAGAAGACGATTTATTGACACACAGTCAGCATGGATTCAGAAAACATCGTTCTTGTGAAACACAACTAACTCTTTATACTCATAAAGTAATGAGTGTTAATGACAGGGAATGTCAAATTGATTCCATATTATTAGATTTACAGAAAATTTTTGACCTCTTTCACTACTGAAATCATTTTCCAAAATTTTGAGAATGTGATGTATTCTCAGATAGTATACCAGCTGGGCAACAAAAATATCCTCAGTAAATCACAGTTCGAATTTCCAAAAAGTCACTCTACAGAGAATGCCATTTACATGTTCATGCACCAAATTTTGCAAGCATTAAATAAGAAAACAGTGGCAGTTGGTATTTTCTTTGACCAGTGTAAGGCATTTGACTGTGTGAATTAATATTCTCTTACATAAAATGAAGTTTTATGGGCTTCAAAGTACAGCCAACCAATGGGTAATGTCATACCTCACCAAAAGAATGCAGAAAGCTGTACAATGACCTTCCCTCTAATATACAACATGTGGATTTTTTTTCCTCTCCAGATGGCACTACTATTGTAATCAGTCCAAACATACATAAGGAACAGAAGAAATGGTAAACAATTTTTTAAACATATCATTGACTACTTTTCTGTGAATGATTTAAAAAGACCACACAGGATACTCAATGTTACCAACCTCCTAGCAGTGGTAAATGCAGCACATGGTAAGGAAATATTAAATAGGGTGGAAACTTCATAATTCTTAGGTGCTGCCCATACAGATGAGGGTTTAAACTGAAATAACATTTTGGAACATCTAAGACAACTTAGTTCAACCACATTTGCCCTTACAATCATTGCAAGTCTTGGAGGGACACAAATCTGTAAGTTGACATAGGTTGCATATTTTCATTCATTCAATAATATCATATGGAATAATGTTCTGGGGTAACTAATGTTTAAGAAAGAAAGTTTTCATTACTCAGAAATGTGCTGTAAGGATTACATGTGGTGCTCACCTGCAATCTTCTTGCAGCTATCTGTTTAAGAAGTTAGGCATTCTGACTACTGCTTCACAGTATATTTACTCCCTCATAAAGTTTGTTGTAAATAACCCATTGCAGTTCAAAATGGTTCAAATGGCTCTGAGCACTATGGGACTCAACATCTTAGGTCATAAGTCCCCTTTTGCAGTTCAAAAGGAACAATGACGTACATAGTTACAATACCAGAAGAAAAAAATGACATCCATTGGGCCACATTAAGGTTGTCTTTAGCACTAAAAAGGTGATAATGCTGCAATTCAGTAGTATAAAATGTCTAACAAACAGCAAAATAAAATTTGGAAACAAATTGAAAAGTTACTCCCTGACAACTCTTTCTATTCTGTGGAAGAATTTCTATTATTGTAACAGGTAGTGGGTAGGAGTTACTAACTCATATCTGTACGTTTTATACTAAAAAAAGGCTTTTCAAGACCTGGCTATGTAGGGTGTGTGGGTGTGTGAAGAGAGAAGGGGGGAGAGGGACAGAGAAGAGAGAGGGGAAGGAGGGGTGGGTGGGTGGGTGGGTGGGTGGGTGGGTGGGTGGGTGGGAGGGAGGGAGGGAGAGAGAGAGAGAGAGAGAGAGAGAGAGCTAGCAGACTAAAACTTTGTGCTGGACTGAGACTCAGACCCAGTCTAACACACAGTTTCAATCTGTTACCAAGTTTATGTTGGGTTGTTTTGGGGGAGGAGACCAGATAGTGAGGTCATCGGTCTCATCGGATTAGGGAAGGAAGTCAACTGTGCCCTTTCAAAAGAACCATCCCGACATTTGCCTGGAGCGATTTAGGGAAATTACGGAAAACCTAAATCAGGATGGCCGGATTAAACAGTTGTCCTCCCTCATGCAAGTCCAGTGTGCTAGCCACTGAGCCACCTCACTCGGTGTTACCAAGTTTCACAGAGGGCACATTCTGCTGCAGGGCAAAATATTCTTTCTGGAAACTTCAATCATGTCACAATTTTTTAAATGGAACTAATGAAAAAGTTACTCATAATACTGAGAAGTTAAGAGTGAAAGTTCAGAAAGCTTACCAATACTTGGTGTTATTGAATTGAACTGAACTGTTTACAGAAAACTGAACAATGAAACAAGACCAAGTGTGTGAACATCAATAGATATTTATATGTTTGATCAAGTCATCATCCAGCAAAAGAGCAAGACATGCCAAATTGTGGGTATTTCAATTAATGACAAAAATAACCCAGAACTGGAGTCCAGCTGCTTGAAGAAAATTTTGCTCCTGCTGCTGTTATCCACAGTAGGAATCAAATTTTTTAGCATAAATTATAATTGATCTACATGGATCAAGCACCTTATTTTCACTTCTCTTGTACACAGTACAACTTACGTAAGAACAATAAAGGCAGACAATTCTAGAAGTGCTACAAGTGAGTGAAATATACAGTTTACTAAGTTAGCAGAGCCAACAAACCATCAAGAATGGAGATAAGGCAGCAGTTTTAATAATAAATGAAACAAGTACTGAAGCCAGGGGACTAAATGATGGCCTATTTATTAGTGATAAAAGTTACAATGATACTCTATTTATTAGTAACAAAAGTTACAATGATACTCTATTTATTAGTAATAAAAGTTAGAAAAAAATTTCACAGAAAATACAAAATTACAGTTAAGTGACAGTATGACATTAGATGGTTCCCTGATGCAGTATATTTTGTGTGAAATAGGAGGGTGTGATAATTTTATAGCCTGCAAAACATGTAAGAGATGAACTACTGAATACAACAGTGCAGCGTTTCATTTTAACCCTTTTCTTTTAAAGTTTATTGTGTCATTGCAAGAATGAGTGCGTGGGATCTGAACTTAGTCTCTACATATTACAAACACAGGTCATACATTTCCAGTTTCTTCTACACTTGTAAATAAAGGGAAAAGCAGAGGAGATGGCACTAACAACATCAACCAAAACATTATGTACATAAAGGACAGAAATAAAATGTGCTACAAAGACAGCAGAAAATGGAGATCTTTTCATGAGAGGGATTTCTTAAAACAGCACATTGGTTAGCAATGACTGTGACTGTATAACTAGTAATTAGCAATAAGTTAGTTCACAAAGGAAACAAGTAAACATAGTTTAAGGATTGTCCGCTCAGCCAACACAATACAAAGTCCCCCCCCCCCCTTCCAACTGGTTTACCACCACCACCATTCGTAAACATGTGAAATACTGCTTTCTAAACTGACCTTTCAGTAACTCAGCTGCAGCAACCAATTCAGCCACACACTGAGCTATCCTCCGAGAAATTGGCGGCAGACCTGTGCGTGCTGCCTCTTGTGCACCAGCTCCTGGTCGACTGGCAATATGTAGAATAGTCTGCAGCAACTCACGGTACTGGACTGCCACATCATGTCCAGCACGTATTGTGCGCGACCTGAGTTCGGCTGTTTCTGCTGCATTTGCTGTTGCCTAAATTAAATAAATAACGTATTACGTGACTTATTTCTACTGATAGTAATATAGCTGCATCATTAGACAACAAAGTACAACTGATTTAAAACTAAACTACAAAATATCTAGTCTGTATACCCATTTTTGTTAGACAGATGTACAATTAACATGACCAAATAAGCTTCATGAATTTGATTACAAATAATTTCACAAAAGTTAACACAGTCTAATGAACAAAAAGAACATTTTGCAGGTGAGAGATGAGATAGTTGGGGTTAAAGATCGAAAACAGCCTAGTTTTTTAAGTATCTGTTTGAGAAGAAAAACACCTGTTTCCAGGAAACATTTGGCATGTTAAGGGTCTGGCTGCACAACACAATCATATTTTGATTGTAATATTTTTAATTAGTACAAAGATATAATCTAAAAACTTGGAAATGTGTGAAGAAGGCATTGAACCACCTCATGGTCTGTCAAGATACCAGGCACTAACATTACACATCTGCATTCATATTTATATGCCACACACCTTGTGTTGTGTGCAGCAGAGGGCATCTTTACACTGTCTTTTAATTCTACTCACTGAGGGTGCATGGGAAAACAATTGCTTGTACAGTGCTTAACCACCTTTATTTTTACACTATGGACTCTGTGTGATGTAGCAAGCTATGATAAATTCTTAAGAAATTTCTATGAAAAAAAAAGTTCTCTAAAATTTAAGACCAGCATTTCATGTGCTGTGTGAACCTTTTCTAGCAGGGTAGAACACTGAAACTAGCTTTAATAAATTCAAGTTAATATGGATCCCCAGATAAGCATTCAATACTCAAGGATGGGTTGGTTGCATGTGTATCTAGTAAGCTACTGCTTTTGTGGGAGAAACAATCTTCTTAATAGTAATCTGTCTTGCTTTCAGCTTTAAAGGTTTCGCATCTCAGGAGTACTATTATGAATGAAAAAGTAATGAAACATGGACTGATTTTCAATCCTTTGTGACATTTGCAGATTTCTTTTGGATTCTCTGTTACAACTGGTGCAATGTTACAACAAAGATAACTGATTCTACCACTTCTAGTGGGTTTTAATTGGCTAATAAAAATTGAAAAATACTGTTGACAAATAAAGAGATTTTAGTATAACTCAAAAAGTAAGTTACAGCCATGGCAGTTAACTGATGTGAAAGTGCTTTGGTTCATAACATTATGAGTGAAGTCTGGAGCCATTACAAGATAGACATAAATTGATCCTCCACAGATATAGTGTTGAATAAAGCATATAGTTTAGAGGAAAATTTCTGTCTCAGATTTTAACATCAAACTCTCTGACTGTTCAAATGACTCTAAGCACTATGGGTCTTAACATCTGAGATCATCAGTCCCCTAGACTTAGAACTACTTAAACCTAACTAATCTAAGGACATCACACACATCCCTGCCCAAGGCAGGATTGGAACCTGCGACCGTAGCAGCAGCACAGTTCCAGACTAAAGCACCTGGAACTGCTCGCCACAGCGGCCGGCTCTCTGACTATTGATTTAAAATAGTAGTAGTAGTAGTAGTAGTAGTAGTAACAACAACAACAACAACAAAGTAACTGGAATACACACAAGCGAGAGGTGGGTAGATTAGCATTTCCATACCTTGCAGATTGTGAGCATATCTGAAATGGCTTTACGGCCAACATTAGCAGCTACAATGATGTCATCCTGCTTGCAGCTATTGCCAGCAGCTACAGCTTTTGCTGTGGCAACTGTAATCGATTTTGTACAACGGACTAAATCCTCTGGAGTTGCTGAAGTCTTTGGCTGGTCAGGAGAATTAAGAGCCTGTGCAAATAATGAGGATAACTTACAATGAAGCTCAGATGAGAAAGTAAACAGTTACAAATGTTGAGTTGGCAGAGTCATCACTACATTCATGTAATTATAAATGTATATTATATATTGTGTGCTACAAGGCAACTGTGGTGTTTGGCCAAGAAACAAAGTCTTTATACAAACTATAAAAAACGATGTGAAGCGTAATGCTGAAGAGTGAATGCTACATTGCAAGACATACTCTTATCTCTTGCGCTATGGCCTGTATAGTTGACTCCAAAGCTCGGGTGCCCCGTGTATGTTCATCTTCAACTGCTTTAACAGTCTTCAGTAAAGATGTCACATTCGTCACCATCACCTATAAAAGAAAAAGTGAGTCAGGTTAATACCCAAGACGTATAAACAAGAATAAATCTAAGCTTGGGTTACAAGAACAGAATGTTAAGTAACTCTGACACCTACAAATAAATACAGGCAACACTTATCAACACAACAGATTATATGTTACTTAACAGTTAATATTCTACAGCATACACAATACCACAAAGTCTTTGGTTAGCCATGCATTCCTTCTCCGTCAGGCTGGAGTAACACACAAAACACATCACCAAATTTCGTTAAAAATACAATGGCATGCTGCATGTTCAGTAATGAAGTAAATTGATTACCTACCATTTAAAAATTAAAAATTTTGATTTTTAAGTGTAACAAAACATCCACTGCATACCATTATTTCAGTTTTTTATGCTTGTAAATACCACAAACAAGTCATTATCTTTGTGCAAGTGACACTGTCCTCTTCACACTTCAATAGGAAACATCATATACCTCAAATTTATCAAGTACTTCTAGAAAAAAATAAACAAACAACAGTTTTGGAATTGCGAATTGAGAAAGTCTATATATTCTGACTGATCCATATATCACAATATGGAATATATCTCCTGTTGATTGCAAGCAACAACATAACATTAATTGAAGGCAGTACATTGTGAATAGTGCACAACAGTACAAAATTCAAGATATAACAGAATTTTAATAAAATTCTGACAATTATAATCACTCACAAATCACCTACTTTTACAAATTTGCTGCTATGTACAAAAGTCAGCACAAGTACTGTTATTTAATGTTTGGTATTGTGTATCATATTCCTCTAACAAAATGAGTAATGTCATCCCCACAGAGAGATTGATGTCACATAAATGCCTTTCACCAAATTAAAACAAACAAACAAACAAAAGATAATGATTACATATGTCATCTCGTCAACAAAACTGTTTAACTGGACAAAAAGCCCGTTCCTGCAAACTATTTTTTCATTAAAACACCATGTAAAACTCAATACCATGCACATTAATTTTGTTATTGAGCACTTGATTTTAATATATAAATCAAACTAAAAGAAAAACCGAACAAGCAAGCACCAGGCTTTAATCATTTTGGCACACCAGGTAAATTAATTTTATATAATGTTTAGCAGTGAAAGGTGACATGACAGCAACTCTAGTGGTCTACAAAATATTTTAAGTTCCTTTAATTTTCTCACTTAAGTATATGCAATCACACTAAATCTTGTGCCATGCATATCAGGTAATGGTCAGACTAATGATACAGCAATGGGGCATGTACAATTTCCACAGTGATTTCATTTATATAAAATATACATTTCCAACATAGGGGATATATCACTTGAAACAGCAAAATAACAACCAAGATAAATAAATTTCATACATAAATGGTCTGACATTTTTGTAGGAGATAATTTACTCCACAGAAAACTGAAGCATATATCACTGTGTGACAGTTCACATTAACCTATTACTAACATAAATTTAGCCCCAAGAGGACACATGAGGCCTATCTGTTTATATTTCTTCCTTTTTTTTCTTTTTTCTTGGTAATAAAACTGCATGGGCTTCAATCTGCAATAGTCTACGTGCTTCTAGATACATGTGCAGGTAAGGTTTGAATTTTGTACTTTCAGCTACTATGAGAGAGGAAAAAATTACACTATGAACCATTCTCATTGCCCTAATACTGGACAACAGGCACATGTACCACTTCAGATGAGAGTGTCAGTTTTCAAAGTTGGTTTTAATACACTACTCCAAGAGATCCCCGACAAGTCAGAGTGTAACATTGTTCATCTCTGCTGCAGTACTATGTGGTTCACAGAAGCACAAGTTTTAGCACATATGTTCTGTGGCTTTGGATGGTCACATTCTTAAATTGACAAAAAATTACATTCAGTGACTGACGAACTGTCACAGTAATTCACAATTCATTAAACTGCAAACACATCATCTAGTTTTATCAGTCATCATTGGGTAGAGATGCTGCAGGTTATTGTTTACCTTTGTTCATAAAGTACCTGTCTTACAAACATAATTAAGAAATTGACACTATTTGTCAGATATTTTACCATGGAAGTGAACAATATATTTATTGTAACAAATAACTGTTATCAGCAAAATTAACAAAATTTTAATCTCATATCTCTTAAAAATGTTACACATGAACAAAGTTCTTTCTTAAGAAGCGGGATGTGTATCAAAATCAACCATGAAAAAATAAAAATTGGGAAAAGAATACACAATAGACCGCATAACCAATCATGTCAACAATAGTAAAAATACATTTTTTTCATCTACAGCCACACACTGAATAGTGTCACACTTTCCCAAAAGGCAACAGATCATTTATGGCATTTTAGCAGACAACTCTGATATATTTTCTAGTAAAAATGTTCTGAAACTGGTAACTGTGTTTATTTTGATTTTCTAATATGACATTTATGAGACGTGGCTGCTATTTAAATCAAGTTTAAATAAGAAAAAATAAATATATTTGAAATATCAAAATGAACATTTAAGTCACAATGTGATTCTGGTCTCCAAGAAAATCTCTGCAACCAAAAGTTTTTAAGCAGCTACTAATTGTACTAAATCAGTAGTGGGGGTCTCTGACTGATGCA
Organism: Schistocerca piceifrons; assembly: GCF_021461385.2. Lineage (NCBI taxonomy): Eukaryota > Metazoa > Arthropoda > Insecta > Orthoptera > Acrididae > Schistocerca > Schistocerca piceifrons. Next base: position 100,959,379 of record NC_060149.1, read on the forward strand.
GATTCTCGACGCTAAGCAGGCGGATTAGTTCCTCTTCTTGATCAGACACGAGCCAATCCGTGTCCGAATCCACCTGCCGGATCAACAAAACATAAAATATGCATCCTCTTTTTTCTTTCTTTTTTTTTTTTTTTTTTTTTGCACAAAAGGTGTCCAAACTAACGTCTGTACTACTGAGAATTGCAAAAGGTTGAGAGAAAAGTATGGTGACATTCAAGTACTGTAATGCCAATTAATTTGCACACAATTGCTTCAAACGGGTGACAGAATGCAAGTGCTCCATCTACTTGTGATGTTCCTGATATAGCATGTGGTATATGAACACAAGTAAATATGAATTTAGGAAAACAAAGATATTTTTTGTGATAACTGTTAGCTAGCAGAAACATAATCAGCTAACTATTTACACATAGAGCAAAGGACAGTCTTTTGACAAAAACACATAGTTGCAAGTTCTTCCTCATAGACGAATTGGCAGCAATTAGAAAAGATCTGACAAAACCTCAATAGGTCACATTGGACAAGTTGCCACAGACCATTTACAAATCATGTCTATGGTGAACATCTGTGCTGCTCATACTACAGTAAAATACAATCCCTGAACACTCAGAGTAAAGCTGACTGTAATTCTGTTGTTTGGAAACAGAAAAATCACTGAGTGCAGTTTAAGTGAACATTTACCAAAAGAACATTGAGGCAGACACTCTACCTAAAGCACAAATCAATAATTTATAAAGAAGAACAAAAAATTCAAAGCCTTAATTTTCGACTGAGGGTATCAATCTATAATTGACAATGTTATAAGTCAGTCATTCTGTGCCAGAAGAACAGACAGTGATATTTAGACTAACTCCCAAAATAAAATGACTACAATTCAAACATGTGATGATTTTATCAAATTATTAAAGTTTTCCTATCAGTCACTTCAGGAAAGAAAATGTACAAATTCTTAATTTCCTGTCCTTCAGAAACCTATATTCTAATATAGGGTAGTTCTGTAAAAATAGTAAGTTTCAAAGATTATAACTTCTTTTATTTCACAGTTCATACCATACGATTTCTCACTGTTGCTCAGTACAGAATGCAATACAATATCATTACCACATTTCTTGCATTAATATTATATGCCTCTTAATGTGTTGTATGGCTCCCTTCACCTTTGGTTTCTACTATGCTATGTGTTTGCACCATTTCCTTGTATTAAACCCCTCATTCTATTCCTGCTGTCTACAGAAGAAGGAATTCACAGGTTTGAAACACTTGAGATTCTCAGTTTACATCAATGTGTATTCATTACGAAGACCATTACCCCACTTTCTTTCATGGGGGCAGCATTCCTCCAACCTCTCTTCATATTTATGTTTTTCATGATTTACAATTTTTGTTTTCTTATGAACAGAACAAACACACAGTATAAATGGCACACATTTTAACTGGATTTAATTCTGAATTTCTATTTGGGCATTTCTACAAAAAAGTGCTCTTTGTAACTATACCGGAAAATTAACTTCTAAATACTATCACACACACACACACACACACACACACACACACACACACACACACACACAGAGAGAGAGAGAGAGAGAGAGAGAGAGAGAGAGAGAGAGAGAGAGAGAGAAAATGGTTATGGTAGAGTGGTAGAGGCATTCTGCAACTGGCTGCTTACAAATGATGGAACTTCACTGCTGTCAGTATTAAAAAGGGCATTCTTTGAAGATGTAAAAGTTGTGTATTAGATTAGCTACACATTAAACATTTCTTACAATTTTTACTGATGTATATTCTCATGAAACATAACACAGACAACAGCATATCTGAACAGCTTAATAATACAGTTTCCCCTTTCTCAGTTTCATGAGAGAGTAGCTAGTTTTCAATAACATACCTTGGCTGATTCCTTCAGGTGATTCATGGATGGATCATTGATGCTCTTCCCTGATGCAGCCTTTGTAGCCTGTATCAGATCGCCAAGAGCTGATGCAACATCTTTTACAGCATTAATTAGCATTACCTACAGAAAAAAGTGGGATTACAAATAATAAACATGATGTGCACCACTAAATGTAAAATATTCTTTCTAAAAATTTTATCTGAAATAGTAGCTCTCTGAAAACTACCACAAACTTGCAATGTAAGTGATCTACTGTGATTTTTCAGTTAAATATTGCTACAAACTTTAAAATAATCTTTTCACCTGAGCTTCTGGGTTATTGGATCCAAGAGAGGCTGCACCGAGTTTCACAACTTCTGACAGCTGTACAATTGTTGCAACAGCGTTCTGAGCAGCAACAGCTAACTGCTCTTGAGAGGATGCTGCACCTAAAATGACAGAGTAACTACGTATTATTTAAAATGTGTAACTGATCAATTTGTATCCATTTAAACGTTAAAGAGACGTCGATGACTTGCCGTCCTGGTAGACCTGAGCTAGGACACACAATGTAACACAGCTAAAAATATTAAAAATGTTCAAAAACATGTGCAGATGTGTGTACTTTCCTGATATTTACAAACTATCCCCTTTGTTGCCAACTCAACATGACTAGTAATCAGCTCAATTTCTGAAAGTCATTTGCGACAGTTCTGCACTGTTGTTTAGCAAAAAAAATACAATCTTATCAAGAATTGGACCACATTTGTTATTGGTTTCAGGACTTCCTTGCAAATAGAACACAACACATTGCTTTTTAATGGAACAAAACTGACAAATGTAAAAAGTTCTAGGGGACTGATGACCTCAGATGTTACGTCCAATAGTGCTCAGAGCCATTTGAACAGATGTGAAGATAATTTTAGAAGTACCTTGAGGAGGTGTGCTACAACTGTTAATGCTTACAATACATTCCAATGAACTTGTGTACAATGTCAGAAGTTCCATGAGGCTGTTTGCAGATGATGAAGTTATCCATAAGAAGGCAGCAATGATAGAGGAGTCTACCTAGTGAATTGCAAAGAAGACCTGCAGAAATGTGACGATTCAGGCTATGTCTGGCATTTGGCCCAGAATATAAATGAATAATGTATTTGCACATAAATGAGGGAAGAAATTTGCTACTGTATGATTATAATATTGGCAACAAATCACTGGAAAAATTAACTACCATAAAATACCTAGGCATAATCATCCAGAGCAACTAAAGCAGAAGGACCACATAAAACAAATTATGGGAAAAGCAAATGCACAGCTGAGATTCATTGGAAGAATCTTCAGGAAACATTATTCATCCATGAAAAAAGTGGCTTACAAAACACTTGTTCGACCAATTCTTGACTACTGCTCATCAGCCTAGGACCCTTACCAGGAAGGATTAACATGGGAGCTAGACAAGATACAACAAAGAGTGGTACACTTCTTCACACGATCATTTAGTCATTGTCACAGCATTATGGGTACGCTCAACAAACTCTAGTTGCAGACACTACAATTGTGTCAGTACCACCATACTGTTAGATAAACTAAGGAAGCATGGGATGGGGGAACTAGACACTCTTAATTATTTAGTATACCACAGTACATGAACCTAACAAATGAATAATATTTCCAAACATATTATTTAAAATGTCCTCAGTTGCTCTATGTTTATTGGTATTGAATATACTGTAATTATTCTTTGCATATGAAAAAATAACTAATTCTCAATGTACATTAAGTGGAAAATCATTAGCATCATCATGAGAAACAACAGAAAACCCAACATTCAAACCTGTAGAACTCCAATCAATCATTCCCCCAACCCCTCGAAAAAATTTGGAAAAAAGTACCCTCCTACTACTGATGCATTTTGGAGAACAAGTGTCTGCATCATCATTATTATTATTATTATTATTATTATTATTATTATTATTATTATTATTATTAAGAATGACACAAGTGACCTATTAGCTACACCATTAAGGTCATAAAAGTCAAGTTTTGTATCAAAGTGTGGTTATTTACACAGCTGAATGCTTTGGATAGGTCACAGAAAACATCACTTGTTGCTGTTTTACAATTTCATCCTTGTAAAAGCTGATGCGTGAATGTACATTTGGCATTACTAATTGCAAAACCCATCTGAAATTAAAACTGTGATTTGCTAACATCATTATTGTTTGCAAGATGAGAAACTATTTCAGAGTACACATACATAACTTTCTCGAAAATTCTAGAAAATTATGTCAACATTAAGGTAACTTAGTAATTATTAACATCACTACTAACACCTTTGTATGTAGGGTATAACAAATGCATATTATAATTCCTCTGTAAAAGTGCCCTGACTTGTTGGTACTTACATATTTCAGAGAGGGTGATACTTGTAACTTGAAATATTTGTTTTTAGTTAAATGGTTTGTGGCAGACACAGTACTTGTATATCTGTGTGTGTGTGTGTGTGTGTGTGTGTGTGTGTGTTTGTTTGTTTGTTTGGGGGGGGGGGGGCACACAAAACACATATGCTTGACTTCATACTCTGCTCACATCATCCATTAAATTTTTACACTCTGAATCTATTTACTTATTTATTTTAATCTCACAAGTGCTGTCTTACAATTCATCAGCAATGCTTGATATGATAGCATTTTTCAAAGTTCACAAAAAAACAGCAAGTTATAACATGTTAGAGAATGTCACTCAATAACCAACCTGCAACAAGTGTTTTTGTGTCTTCAACCAGAGCTTTTGCGGTCTTGAGTATGTTCTCACGGTGGTCAGAGAATGATTCATCTTCATTGTCAGCATGCAATGTACCAGCAGTGGCAAACATAATAGTTGTATCAAGATCACCAATGATCCCAGAAACTGTGCTGGCAGCATTGATACAAGCCTGGGTGCCTCGAGAACCAGCTTGAAGTGCTGCCAGAACAGCAGACACCTGTAAAACACGCAAGTAATAATATGTACAATTTTCATGGTTCTAGCAATTTCTCCCTCCAAGAACTGTCTGCTTTTCACTGGTCTACAATTTTCATTATATGAAATGAAGCTATCTGGCCTTTGTAGTGGATTAGATTATGAAAGTCAGTGTCTTGGTCCCATTTTACTTTATTAAAAGCCATCAACAGATTTAAAACTGTGAAAATATAAACAAAAACAAACAAGAAGATGGACTTCTTAAATGTGTGAATAGTGAGAACAACTTATCTAATGATTACAAGTAGAAGAACAACAGCACAGAGTGCATATTAATGATAAAGTAAAAATTACAATGATGTACATGCATTGACTAAGTGCCTATGGGTCACTGCTGTAACATTTAGGTTACTTGTGCACTTTATTCACACACTGAATAAGCCTTCTGTCTTGTTCGGTAAATCTATTTACATTTTGTTGTTTATAGTTTATCATTTTTAGATCTGATGATGGTTGCACACTGACTTTTATAACCTAATTTCCATTGCATTTAACTGTAGTAACAGATAGCACCCATCCTCAGAAATCATATGAAAAGTTTGGAGCACATTCAAAATAATGCCTCATCTTTGGACAACAAGCTAAAAAGAGGAAGGTAAACTGCCTTCACTGAGGAATTCCTTGTACAGCACTTAACATTTCTTCAATAAGTTTCTTTTTACAAATGACTGGCATAGCAGAAACTGCAAGTGTGTATACACAATACTTTCAGACAAAATTACGTTCCAGAAGAAAAGTTTCAATACTAGCATAGAAAACACACCACCACGTCAATTGCAGTACACATTTTCAAAGATCACAAATGAAGAAATAAACAATACTTATTGACATTACATACAGTAATTTACAGTTCCCAGAATGCCAGAATAAGGTTTTCACTCTGCAGTGGAGTGTACACTGTTATGAAAATTCCTGGCAGATGCACCTATGTGCCTGACCGTGACTCGAATTCGGAACCTTAACCTTTTGTGGGCAAGTGCTCTACCATCTGAACTACCCAAGTATGACTTATGACCCATCCTCACAGCTTTACTTCCACCAGTAGCTCGTGTCCTACCATCCAGACTTCACAGAAAATATCTTGTGAAAGCTGCAAGACTAGCACTCCTGGAAGAAAGGATATTGCAGAGACACAGAGAGCCAGTCTTACAAGTTTTGCAACAAAGATTCTGTGAAGTTTGGATGGAAGGAGATGAGGTACTGGTTGAAGTAAAGCTGTGAGGACAGGTCATGAGTCATACTTGAGTAGCTCAGGCAATTGAGCACTTGCTTGCGAAAGACAAAGGTCCGAGTGTGAGTCTGGGTCCGGCATACAGTTTTAATCTGCCATGAAGCTTAATTTTCAAATAGTTGCAGGTAAGATATCTAGCTACAAATACTCTCTGTAAATCAGGAGGGTAATAAGAGGAAATGATAGAGAACAATGTCCTGTTGACATCCAGGTCACTAAGAGATGGAATGTTATTTTTGACTGGATGAGGATCAGAGAAGAAATCACAACAGCTTTGTAGAAGAGAGTATGTATTTCAGCCCTCAAAATGTTTCTACTAACATATTAACAATGCATATCATTTGTACACACTGCAAAGAGTCACAAAGATCAAAATCACATTATTTTTATATCTGCTTAAGAGAGCAAAAGTAGATAATTCCACTTGTAAAGACAAAGAAGAGAGTGGAGCAGCAGACTGTGTACATTGAAGGTTGAATTTATACCATCAGACTTGTGGAAGAAAATCTTCCACACAGTCCTGAAAATGTGATAACTATTTCATTGTCAGCTTAACAGCTAGTACATCAAAATTACTGACTAGAATAATATATACACAGAGGACAAAAGTCATGAGATATCTCCTAATATTGTGTTGGACCACATCGAGGTGCTCCATTACAACAGGCAATGGCGTAATGCAGCACCTCGATCTGGCATGGACTCAGCAAGTCATTTGAATTTGCCTGCAGAAATATTGGGGGTCCTGCTGCCTCTACAACCTCCCTTAATTGAGAAAGTGTTGCCAGTGCAGGAATTTGTACGCAAACTGACCTCTTGATTTTCTCTCATAAATTTCAATGGGATTCATGTTGGGTGATCTGGGTGGCCAAATCAGTTGCTCAAATTGTCCAGAATATTCTTCAAACCAATGGTGAACAGTTGTGGCCCAGTGATTTGGCGCATTGTCATCTATAAAAATTCCATCATTGTCTGGGATCATAAAGTCCATGAATGGCTGCAAATGGTTTCCAAGTAGCCGAAAATAACCATTTCCAGTCAATGATCAGTTCAGATGGACCCGAGGACCCAGTCCATTCCATGTAAATACAGCCCACACCATTATGGAGCCGTCATCAGCTTGCATAGTGCCTAGATGACAACTTGAGTCCAAGGCTTTGTGGGGTAAGTGCCACCTTCAAAACCTACCATCAGCTCTTACCAACTGAAACTGGGACTCATCTCACCAGGCCATAGTTTTCTAGACATCTAGGGTCCAACTGATAAAGTCAAAAGCCCAGAGAAGCACTGCAGGCGATGTTCATGCTGTTCACAAAGGCTCTCCTGTGAGTCATCTGCTGCCATAGCTCATTAAAGCCAAATGTTGATGCAGTGCCCTAATGGATATGTTTGTCATACATCCCAAATTGATTTTTGCAGTTATTTCTGTTAACACTGACAACTCTACACAAATGCCACTGCTATAGGTCACTAAGTGAAGGCCATTGGCCATTGCGCCGACATGAAATGCCCCTGGGCCTAGCTCCTGCTATTATTCGGAGTTTAAAGTTCATTAATTCCTGTCATGTGGCCATAATCATGTCAAAAACCTTTTCAGGTGAATCACCAGAGTACAAATGACAGCTCTGACAATGCACTGCCCTTTTATACCATGTGCATGTAATATTACCATCATCAATGTATGTGCACATTACTATCCCATGACCTTCATCACCTCAGTGTAGAGGAATGGAAGTGAAAGTCTGTTAGATGACAATTCCTTTGACCTTAGGAAACGCAAATGCACCAGAGAGGCAGCTCTGGCATTGCTCCTGCATGGAGACACGTCTTGAGATAGAGAATGACAACGTCAGTTGATTTATTCACCGACAGATTTCATTCAACAAAGTAAAATGTCGCAAGATGTTTGAAAGTCTCAGAAATATACATACAAGGTCTGTTCAGAAAGTAACCAACCATTTTGAATTACATACTGATGGAGGTATTTACCGATATGCAGTTGGCAGCACTCCCTTGCACACTAACTCCTTTGTAACCATGTGTTTAGAGTGTTGGTATCTTGTTTAGTTTTCATGAATGTGTAACTGGGGAAGACTTTTAAAAAAGCATTTCAGCATTTGAAACTAGCTCTTGGAGATGATGCTCTGGGCTGTTCACATTGTTTTCACAATTTATAAGTGCTCGTCACTCAACTGAAGGTGATCCAACAATTTGGTGGACACAAATTGCTGATTGACCATTGTGCAATAGTTACATGAAAAAAATCTGTAGAAAGAGTTCAGAGATGTGGCAAGACAACTCATGAGTCTTGCACCCCGACAATGTGCCTACACACTCAGCTTTGTCAGGTCCTCAGTTTCGTGTCAAAAATCAGATGATTGTTCTCCCACAGCCTCCTTACTCACCCGCCTGGCTCCTTGCATTTTCTTCTTATTTTCAACATTAAAGTCAGAGCTGAAGCACAATTCTCATAGTACTGATGACAAAGCAAATTCATCACAGAACATTAAGGCCATTCAAAGGAAGGACTGCTACGCAAAATTGAAACACTGCTGAGAAAAGTTTGTAAAGGGGGTAGTGGAGTACTCCGATGGGGACAATGACCAATAATCTGTGAAATTAACAATAAAGTTTACAAAACTAAATTTTGGTTATTTTCTGAGCAAAACTCATATAAGAGGTAAGGAAATATGGGTAATACATAACACATACACGAACCAACAGGGAACAATAAAAATGAAATACTAAGAGAGAAGTGGTCAAATTACAAAGGGTGTAATGTAAGGATGTAGTCTTCCTCCCCTACTGTTCAATTTTTACATTAAACAAACAATAAGACCTCAGGGTGAAGTATATCACTGATAAGATTTGCTGATGACATTACTATCCACAGGGTGGACGAGTAAGATTAAAGGACCTGCTGAATAGAATGAGCAGTCTAATGAGGAGAATATTGTCCAAGAGTAAATTAAAGGAAAATGAAAGTAATGGTAATTACTAAAATTGATATTGGTGATAAAATAAAAATTTGGGACCATGTGGTAGACAAAGTGAAGGAATTCTCCTATCTCAGAAGCAAAATAACGAATGATGTACAAAGTGGGGAGGACATAAGAAGCAAGTTAACACAGGAAAAGAAGTCTACTAGTACCATACATAAGCTTTAATTTGAGGAAAAATATCTGGAGACAGCATTATATAGAAATGCATCATGGACTATGGAAAAACTAGAAAGGAAGAGAACTGAAGTGTTTCAGATGTGATGTTACAGGAGGATGCTGAAAAAGAAGTGGACTGATGAAAAAAAGGAGGAGTAAGTTCTCAACAGAATTGGCAAGAACGTAATAGGTGGTAAACACTGACTACACAAGGGAACAGGATGATCTGTATTAAGACATCATGAAATAACTTTTGTGATCCCAGAGGGAGCTGCTGAGGACAAAAATTATATGGGAAGACATAGAACGGTCTATACACACACTGAGATTTGCAGACGACTGCACAATGAAAGAGATATTAATGACTCAAATGGAAAAAAATTCCTACTGTAAGTGCAGTTAGGAGCAACTCACCTTTTCGGAAACAAGCCTTGCTCCATCTGCAACATCCCTCTGTGCATACGTATCATGGGGACCAGCCAACTGACAACTGCCACCAGCCTGTACTAGGGTCTGACATGCACGGCCAAGCTCTTGTACACCACCTCTGATACGAGCAGATACTTCAGCATTACTCGTAGCAGCAGCCGCACCTATAGAATCCTGTGCCAACTGAGCATACCAACGTGCCAACTCGGCACCTAGTGCTCCTAGATGACTTGGCTCAGTGCCTGACTTAGCCACCTGAAACACATTTATGGAACATTGAAAGATTATTCTCTGCAGACAACACTGATGAAAATGTAAAACTGCTATTTCCACTGTAGAAATCTTTGAAATGATTTTCACGTAAACAACACAAAGAAAATTATGTCCATTCAAGACAGCAATTACTTTTATAATTACTAACTATCAAGACAATTTAAAGAACACTGCTGCATGCATTAAAAGATTAATGCATGCAAAATAAATAAATATATAAATGCTGAAAGCTGCAGAATTCAATACAAACCATGTCTTGTGACACACGTGCTATTTCTTTGGCTGCACGAACCATACGTGTCTGGTACTCGACAAAACCATGCTCCTCATCAACACCGACACTAGCTCGTGTATCCGAGATGCGTGACATGGCACGTGTTATCGTGTCAACAATGCCTGTTACAACTCCTGCCTGAGTCGACAGTTGCTCCAATGTACGGCTTAGATCTTGAAGAGCATCGCGCAAGGCATCAGCGGTCTCATCAATGTCTGAATGAATATTCACTGCCTGTAGAATACAAAGTGAAGAAAATGAAAAGAAACCTAAGACGACATGCTAATTATTAAGAAATGGAAGAAGAGGGGAAGGAGGAGGAATAGCAGCTGAGAGCACAGTCATAAAAAGGAGTTTGAGAAATAGGTGGGATAGAAGGTCAGTGGTAACAAGGTGCTAATGGGAGAGAGTGATTCTTGTTTTACAAGCATCTACTATTAAAGGAAAGGTTGTGAATACTGATTATTTTTAAAGTCAAAGTAAACAAATGCAGTAGCATCATCATAGATATCTAACTACCAAATGCGTTTTTAACATAATAGCTGACACGCTGTATCAGTTACTACACACACATATTTTTTTAAACATAATCCAAACATTAAATCAGCATACCTTTGGATTACCACCACCTTCCTTTGTTGCATAAACTAACTGTAAAGCACTCTCTGCTACAGTCTTTGTCTGATCCAGGAGTACCATCTGCTGCTTTGAGTGCACCATGTTGGATGCTGCTCCAACTGCTCCAGTTACCAAGGGATCAAAATAGAGCACCATTTGATTCACCTAGAAAATTGTTTACAAAAATATTTCATACTTTTCAATGGTCTATAACAAATACAAAGAGAATTTTCAACAAAAAATAACACTGAAATCATTTCTATAATAATTCTGATATTACAGGCACACTATCTTGTCCCTTGTTAGTAACTATGCACGAATAATAACATATATTACTACTATAAAAATATCTGTATTTGATTATGTGACACGGAAAGACTGCGATAAATATAGAGTAATGCTCTGCCTATCACATGGAAAATCGTTCTGCTAAATCTTACCACACTATTGTAACAGATGGTAACACTAACATACAGAATATCATAAATACAACTAGTTCAAAATATGTCAGTATACATGTTTGACAATAGTGTGAACTGTACTAAAAGGAAATTTCCATTCAACAATTTTTCATTTTACACAGAGATAGTTCAACTGACCTGTACTTATCTACTAGGTTTTACAACCACAGGTTTCTTCTTCAGGGTACAATAGGAAAAATTCTATTTGTCAAGCACTGCTTGATCGCTGAACATATTAGTTCTGAATTGAAAGAAGTTTATGTACTACAGATTTTAGTATATTTATCCTTAAAATACACAACTGCTTTCCAGAAGCTAAGAGGCAGGTGGACAGAATGTGAAATGAAGTTGAGTTTCCATCTGTGCTGCCCTTTGAAAGCCACAGTTTCAACACATCATTTGACTACTTTCACCTAATTCAAATAAACTTACGGTATTTGGAAAGTAAACGAATCCAAAGTAGCCAACCAGTTGCAACAAAAGGTGGTTTCATTGGATGTACACCCGTCTTCTGGATCCATCAAAACCATGACAAAATGTTGAATAAAACACCTTTTGTTGCAAATGATTGGCTGCTTTGGATTCATTTACTGATGATCTCTAACCATTGCTGAAGCACAGCTATGTTCAAAATATACTTATGATATTCTGTATATACTAACTCAGTTGGTGCCATTTACCATACCCATAAATGGTTTTCTTGCCCTTTCACCTAATCTGAATAAAATCAGTAACCATTAGCTTTACCGTTCTGCTACAATGGTTTGATCACTTTTGTATCTGGTAGGTGACTGACAGCCATAAGCTACAAATATCATACCTGAAGAGGATAAAGTGTACAAGATACTTAGAACCAACAGAGGAGCACCGTGACAAAACCAGGCCTCCAGGAGTATTGCATCCCAATCAATTTGGCAGGAGACACTAACTTATGTAAAAAGCAGAAATCAGCAGGGAGAAGCAGTGTTTAACCCTTTCTGAACCAGCTTGTCATTGTTCAGGCAGCTGGATAGTATGTGACCACTCAGTCTGTGTCAATCATAGCCATCGCCATAACTCTGCTGCCACCGGGTCGAGAACCAATGATTGCACCTGTCTGCCCAGCCCAGATGGCCAACACTCCACCAACTGCCTGCCCCTGCTCTTCAGTTGTCAGTCCACAGGTCAGCCCTGGACACCACCACTATTGTGCCACTGGGATGCCAGGGCCTGTCATAAAGACAGAAGACACTGATGACTGGCCTTGCTCCACACCAGAATCATATGAAGCTTTGGGTGGCATCCGTGCCACCGTCACTGAGTCAGCACTCCATGATGACACTACACTGAGTAAGTAGCCCGCTTCTCTGGACCAATGGCTGTTACTAAGCCTGTTGCTCAGTGTGGAATATTACGTGAAGAATGAAATACATCTCACAGACTGTACTAGCCGGATGGAATAAATAAACACATTTCTATGTTCAAGGAGGAGTGAAGTTGAATGATTAAATGAGGAACAGGGTATATGTCCACTGCTGGACTGTCTACTGCTTTCCCGCACATCTCCCCAACACTGTCACATGCACATGAAGACTTGAACTCATCCTAAGAAGAAAAATTGCTCATGTATAATTCTGGTTTCCCCACAGTTACAGCAGACCTGCTACATATAATTCAGATGCAGTTAACAGATTATCTGTGCGTTCCAGGCTGGGAATGCTATCAGAACACTCCCTCCCTGTCAAGACAAACTATGCAGGAGAACCTCAACAGAATTTGGAAGAGAGAAAATACACAGACACAAGCTCTAGATTGGCCCATTATGATGTCTAAAGTGGTACAGCAGTGCGTGTGAAAAGCAAATGTTGGAGTCCTAGTCTCATACACTATTTTAGTTTATCAGAAAGTTTCACAACAGTTCACATTTAGCTAAAGAGTGAAAATTTCATAACACACAGAGCTAGTATATTGTTAACTATGGGGAAATGAATGACACACAGCCTCTGTCACATCTCAAGCAAACTTACGGGGATTAATTTCATTAGCTGACTTACCGCATGACCAATATTTTCTGCTCCAAACTTGGCTGCTGTTCGAAGAGGTTCTAGCTTATCTGTGATTTCAGATGCTGACCGGGACATCTGGTCTGTGAAGCCTTGCAAACTATTGTCACGACGTGGAGCTAAGCTCTGTGACACAGCTGACAAGGAAGCCTGATCCAGTTCACGTATTTTACCACTCAGTGTCTCTACGGCATCATCACATTCCTTTTGTCCTGGAGCCTTATCTCTAAATTGAAACAGAATGACAATTATCAAATATTTCTAATCACATTGATATCACACTATTCCAACTGCATACATTCATACCTTATTGAAGACACAAGCTTCTTTATTGAGTCAGACACACTTTTGCTGTGGTTGGCAAGCAACTGCCATGTTGGCGGGTCACGAGGACTGACTGCCAGTGACTTTGCAGCACGAACCATGGCACATGATCCATCAATTATCGACCGGGCAGCAGAGGTAACTGGCTCCTGTGCACGACGTGCCACTGCTCCAATTTTGGCTGGTTGAGAAGCAAACTCTGGTGAGCTAGCAAAGGTGCAGAGACTGTCGACAGCCTCAAGGAGTGGACGTGTAGCTCTTGCACAGCAGTCACGGTTACTTTCACTGTAGTCCTGATCCAGAGCTGTGACAACAAAGGATTCACACATAAAAATTATGTCTACTACTATCACAATATAACTTCACGCCATCTTCCTATCATGATAAAAACAAAACTAAGCCGCTAATAAATATGATTACTTGGAAATAATTTGCAGTAGCATTAATGTCACCTTGAGGTGTTTACCATTAACACTATCTGATGTGGCATTATATAAAATTGACAAAATTACAAGTTCCAAAAGCTTTATAGAATGAAATTTTCACTCTACAGTGGAGTGTGTGCTGATACGAAATTTCCTGGCAGATTAAAACTGTGTACCGGACACAGACAAGAACTCGAGACCTTAGCCTTTCGCTGGCAAGTGCTCGCAGGAGAGCTTCTGTGAAGTTTGGAAGGTAGAAGAAGAGGTATTGGTGGAATTACAGCTGTGAGGACGGGGTGTGAGTCGTGCTTGGGTAGCTCAGTTGGTAGAGCACTTGCCCACGAAAGGCAAGGGTCCCGAGTTCGAGTTTCGGTCTGGCACACAGTTTTAATCTGCCAGGAAGTTCCATAAGCTTTATTTATACTCCCAGAAAAACCCGAAGTTTTGCAGTATGGAGTTGGGTGAAATGTAAAAGTGAAGCTGTTATTAAAAAGATAAAATTTTAGTGTTTTCTGAGTATTGCTGAAAACACTACTAAACTCGACAAAGACGTTTGATTGTGCTTCAAGAAAATTATTTGTATAAAAAAGAGGCTATACAAGACACTTAAGCCAAGTGATTTGGAGTCTTCATATCAATGCCAGAATCATTACAGAAAATGGAAAGTAGTTATCATCAGAGATAGATGTGAACCAGGGAGTTAAGACAGGGACATAATGCATCTCCAAAGCTATACCAAACTCTCGCTAATCCGACCCTCAGTAGTCCAGTCTCTCAGTAATCCGACCCACATCCAGTGTCTAGTTGGTCAAGCAGATATGATGCGCATAACAATGAATTATCATGTGCAACAATGTTGTCAGTCAGTTACAATATTAAACAATGCTATACATTCCAGGAAGAAGGGAAATTTATGAATAACATGTCACTAACTGGTTGAATGGGGAAAACTGAGAGATAGACCAACTTTTAACAGATGAAGGAATAATAAAAAGTATGCAGAAAAGTTATAATGAAAGGGATGAAGGAAAGGACATAGTAGGAGAGAGCATGAAGATTTCCCACACTGCTGATGCTGAAGCTGTATTCATCTTCCTGGAGTACATTATGCAACAATCAGACACATGCAATATTGATGTAATACTTATAACGCAGTTCCATGCCATCATCACATATCATCACTGTAACAACTAAAAGCTCAGGACATGTTGCATAGTGAGTGATACTACTGTATATGTATACACTCCAGAACGAAGTTTTCAATGAAAATCAACCTATCTTAGGATTTAATAAAGAGTCTTCCTTATGTGCTTAAAATAAATTTTGGACACATTCAATAACCTGGCACTTCTGTTAATCCGACATACATATGTGCAAGGAATGGCTGGATTATTGAGAATCTAGTGTATTTAACATCTACATAGATGACTTGATAAGGATGTGCAAAGACAACAATATTCCTTTGGGAATCAAATTGAGACGTCAGCAGTATGTAAACATCTAATTCTATGCTCCTGCTGCTGGTGCTGCTGCTGCTGCTGCTGCTGATGATGATGATGATGTAATTATTCAAAAATGTGATGACAAACCACAAAGTGCAAAACTAAGGTAATGATGTGTTCCTAAGAAAGGCACAATTAGGATAAAAAAAGTTGCATCTATGATAAAATATTGAAACAAGTGTCCCAGTTTCTGTATCTTGGCTGAGACTTAACCTATCAAGAAGATCATGATATAAAAATAAACCAATTTCCTATCTGAGAAATTGTAGGCCAACTGCAAGGGCTTACAAAGAGAAAGTGAATGAAGAGATTAAAAAATGGAATTTTGTAAAGTACTGGCATTTCCCACCTTGTTTTATGATGTAGAATGGTAGATTTTAATACAGAAAGACTATAGGCAACTGGAAACATTAAAAATAAAGCTGCTTAGACCTGTAAAAAATGTTAGAACTTCTACACAAGAGCAGAATGTAGTATGAAATTTGTAATATAGAAAGCAACAAAGAACAAGGATGAATGGAAGGAACATGTTTTGCTTATGTTAGAGACCAGAAAGCCACAACATGTCACACATTTTAGGCTTGAGATCAGTGAGCACACCAAAAATAAGGTGGTGAAACCTGATCATGCTTAATTTGGCTTAGAGCACTGCTGAATGAAACAAATGCATAACTGAAACAGCCTATAAATGAAAAAAGGAAAATATACTGTAAAGCAATGAAAGAGAATATGAGAACTGGACCATTGCTACATAAGGGTGCAGAAGAGAGACTACTGACATGCAAACTAATAATCAGTTGTGAAAATGGGAGACTGAAGTGATATACACAATAGGCAAAAAAAAAACCAAAGAGAGAGAGAGAGAGAGAGAGAGAGAGAGAGAGAGAGATGGTTTCAGCATCCTGTAAGCCCGATATAACACTGAAAGCAAGGAAATACGACACGCTAAGGTATAAACATAAGACAAGCTTGGAAGAAGGAAAAGGAGAACCTGAAACCAGGAAGCAGTGAATGAACATGAACATTACTAATCAGTTCAAACTAAATGCAAAAGACTGCAAAAAGATAGATGTTACTGACTGGTTTGTAGCTGCTACTGTGGGAAGAATAGCTGTAAATCACTTATGTTGATGTCTGATGCATTGCACATCACAGGTTCAGTACACAGCTTGAAAATGACGCTTCACACAATAAAGGCAGTTGGATTGTTAGCCTCTCACTATTACCGGTGGTTCACAGTCAAGTGAGGTGACAAAAACAAGGGAATTCCATAGAGCAGAACTAAACAACTATTTCCAAAACACATAGTAAACAGAAATGAGAAACTATTGATAGCTCTTAGTGCAACTGAGGCGGCATAACAAAATATTTAGATTGTTGGTAGCACCAATTACAGTTAGATTCACACACACACACACACACACACACACACACACACACACACACACACACATACATTACAATGTCCTTAGTTATTGGGAACTCCAGAACTGAACAGGTAATATATTCCTTTGAGGGAACATCCTGCAAGAAAAGGGCATTTCATATTTGCCAGGAGATCTTATGTGAAATACAGAAATCCTGTGCTAATGGCTGTTGAGGAGATAACCTACAATACATTTCAGATTATCAGCAGCAATTATATCTGCTGGCAAATTTAGAAAACAGTCTTTGGACTGTTTGAGCAAGTGGCAGAGATGGTCAAGTTATTTCAGTTTTAGTAAAAACTTACAAATGGCATGCTGAGTACAATATAAGAAGATTTTTGTCATTAAGACCCTCTGCAGTAAAAATCCAATATATCAAGAGCTCATCAACAGAGCCAAATACTGAAAATAGTCAAATACAGTATAAATCACAATAACATTGCTTGAAAATTAAACTACAGTATATCCCTAATTATTCGGGGTAACATGGGGGAGAAGATTAATGAATAATTGAAAAACATGAATTACTGAGATGTTTTCAAACAAGTTTATTCCAGTTCTGTGCACAGGTACCGTAGGCCTCTTTATTTCTTAAAATAATCTATGATGTTGATCTGCTTCTGGGCGGAGTTGACATTTTTTCATGCAGCATTTTGAAATTTTCTTGCAGCAATAACACCATTGTATTGAAACCCTTCCGGCCCATTATAATCTAGAGGCATATCAACACATTGCAATGAGATACAATAACTGACAAGCTTGCTGTACTCCTCCCTACTTTCGCATACACTGTCCTCTTCTTTATTTTGCTGTGAAGCAGTAGTCACAATTTCAGTGTCACTCGTGTTGGAAAGCCGGTTCATATGTGTTTATCTTCAGCCACTTGTTCAAGTTTTTTTTCAACAACAGCTTCAAAACCATTTAATTCCATTGCCAGATTCATTATTTGTGTAGTTATTTCTTCATCACTGAAATCTTGAAAATCACTTTCTTCTATACCCCGAAGAATTTTTCTCCATGATCAAACTAGTGTATGTGGCTTGACTTCTCGTCAGGTATCTACAATTGTCAACTTCTTCCAGAACACCACCAACCAGTATTCTCAGTTGACCAGCCCACTAGTGTCATTTCACCGAAACAATTATGCTGTTTTTTTTTTCATGTCCATCCTCGTGACTGAAGGTCTGAGGGGCTACAGCCATTCACTATTGTAAGAAAATGAAACACGTACAGCCATCCTTATTATGTCATTTATTGTATGGCTACCAGTTTCAGCACTTCACTGCACCATCTTCAGGCTGATGCTGAAGGGGTTAACACCATCTGTATACACAATGCATCAGTGGCCAACATAACTGGTTTACGCATACTATCTGTAACTATGATGCTGTCTCTCCAACCATCAACTGTTGTGTTGGAGAGACATCACAGTTACAGGTAGTCTGGGTAAACCAGTTATGTTGGCCACTGATGCATTGTGTATACAGATGGTGTTAACCCTTTCAGCATCAGCTAAGGACTGAAGATGGTGCACTGAAGTGCCGAAACAGGTAGCCATACAGTAAATGACATCATATCTTACAATTATGCTATGGTCCACTGGCTGTATAATGGCAGTCACATTAGGAGGTAAGAAGTTATTTAGGATGAGACCATTATCAGCTATGACTATCCTCTCATCGGGATGTGAAGGAGCATTATCAAGCAATAGAACAGCCTTCTGTGGCAAACCTTTTTCTTCTAGATATCGCTGAACTTAGGGCACAAAACGTGTGTGGAACCAGTTTTTGAAAATTTCACAATCCATCCCTGCTCCTTTCTCGTTGCAATAATGCACAAGAAGATCCTTAGCTGTGATACTCTTGAATGCACAGGTTTCTTCCAGTCACTAGTAGTTTCAATTTGTGGTTACCAAAAGGATTACCAGTGCTCAAAACTGCAATGCATTCTTTAGACGACACAGGAGCACAAACTTTGCTCTTAAAAGAAATGGTTGTGGTTGGCAGACTTTCCAACAACGATCGCTTTCACCTGCATTATAAATTTTTTCTAGTGTGAAATTCTCTTCTTCCACAAATTTCTTGAACTCTTCCCAGAAGGAATCAGCTGCTGCAATATTTGAACGATGCTGCTCTCCTTGCACAGTAAGTCTGTGAAGCTTGTGATTTTATTTATTTATTTATTTATTATTTATTTATTTATTTCTTGTTCCGTAGATCCAGTTAGTGAGTCAATCACAAGGATATGGAACGTGTCAAATTGTACAGGTTTCAATTTAAACTTACAATAAATACAAGGGCAATTCAATGGAAAATTGTACATAGTTTAAGTAAGACATACTATAAATAAAGTAACAGATACAATGTCAGCTAGATAACATAACTACCATTTGACAGAAAAAGGAGTTTCAAATAAAGGTTAAAGATAAGAGCACAAAGTTAAATCAGATATTAGACCTACAAGAGTAAATACATGTACAGCCAATCTGTTGTTACAAAAAGTGCGCTAATGCCCAAATGCACAATAAAATCAATTGAACTACTTCTAGACACAATAAGTTTAGTGATGGTATACATTTTCTTTCAGGTATTCATCCACAGTATAATAAGATTTCTCTGTCAGGTAATCTTTGAGAACTTGTTTAAATTTTGGCAGTTCTGTATGAACACATTTGATATGTAGTGGTAGAGCATTGAACAGCTTAATGTTGGAGTAGTAAACTCCTTTTTGTACCAGAGTGAGACGTTTCATTTCTAAATGTAGATTGTTTTTGTTTCTGGTATTATAACCATGGAATTTACTGTTGTCTTGGTAGATGGAATAATTTTTGCACACAAAGGTCAGCAAGGAAAAAATATACTGTGAGGCAGTTGTTAGGATACCTATCTTCCGAAACAAGTGCCTGCAAGAGTGTCTTTGATGGACCCCACACATTATTCTGATTGCTTTTTTTTGGATGGTGAAAACTTTTTTTGCAAGTGGTTGGTTCCCCCAGAATATGATAGCATATGACATCAATGAGTGGAAGTAGCCAAAGTAGGCAACCTTAATAGTGTCAACTTCAGCCACTGAAGAAATTACCCGTAATGCAAATGTTGCCGAGCTAAGTTTTTTACATAGATGAAGAATGTGAACCGACCAATTACATTTACTGTCTATGTAAGCACCCAGGAATTTTGTGTCTTCAACTTTCTGTATTGGTTGATCTCTACATTTTATGTTAATTTCATCAGGATTACTTTGTGATGTATGGAACCTCATATAATGAGTTTTATCTGCATTGAGCGAGAGACCATTTGAGGAGAACCAATTTAAGATGTCATTAAAAACAGTATTTGTAGTTTTTTCAAGATCATGATCAATCAAATCGTCAATTAGAATTGTGGTATCATCGGCAAACAGGGTAAATTTGCTGTTTGTCTCAGAAGAAAGAGGAAGATCATTAATAAAGATGAGGAAAAGCAGTGGGCCCAAAACGGAGCCTTGAGGCACACCACACGTTATCGTGCCCCATTCAGACGAGGCAGGTTCTCCAGAAGAGCCATTTAGCATTACAGTCTGCTTCCGATCCTGTAGATATGATTGTAGCCACAAGCCAACAGTACCACCTAAACCATAGTATTCTGCCTTTTTCCAAAGAATCTGGTGGTTTACACAGTCAAAGGCTTTCGTAAGATCACAAAAAATACCCACTGGAGACATTTTTTTGTTAATGGCTTCCAAAACTTGGTTGCTGAAAGAGAATATTGCCTGTTCAGTACAAAGACCGGCACGAAACCCAAACTGATTTTTGCTTAAGATACTGTGGATGTTGAGATGGTCTACAATTCTCCTGTGCATGAGTTTTTCTAGAATTTTCGAGAAGGTAGTTAATAGGGATATTGGGCGATAGTTTGTAACAATGCTTTTATCCCCTTTTTTAAAGATAGGAATCACTACAGCCAACTTAAGTCTGTCAGGGACAATCCCATCTTGTAGGGACGCATTGAATATGTTGCATAAGACGGGACTAACAAATTTATAACAGTGTTTCAGTATTTTACTAGAAATATTGTCCACACCAGCAGAATTTTTATTTTTTAATGATCTAATTACTCTTATGACTTCGCTTACAGTAACTGGAGGTAAAGATAACTGTGGGATTCTGTTGCTAATAGCTGTTGTTTGAATCTTGTTATCCATCCAGATGATGCATTAAATTCTCTGATCAACCCTAGAGCTTCATAAAAAAATTTAACTTTTTCAGCACATATTGTGCTATAATGACACTTGCTCATTTTTGGATAAACCATTGCTAAAGAGCAGCATCTAATTGATCAAATGTAGGCATCTTCATGCTTTTCATGCAGATGATCCAGAACTATAATCACATTTCCTGATAAAATCTTGTATTTTCTGCTTATTCCATTTAATGTACCAAACAGTTTGCATTCCAGGACTTAGTTTTGCAGCAGTTTCCACCTTCTCTAATCTTTCCATTAATACTAATTTTTGTTTTAATGTCAACACATGCTGCTTTCTTTTTTCAGTAATCTCTTTTACAAATTTCTTTTAACTTACTTTGATGACACTAATGCACCAACTAAAATCAGAAAACTGAGTTTCTTTTCGATTTACGTGGAACAGGCTGGCCAATAACAATGGAAACAGTACTTTGTTCTCATGCAGTGGGTTGTTTATTATTGTTTGTTACACAAAAATATTGCAAACCCCTCACACACACACACACACACACACACACACACACACACACGGGCATATAAGCTACACAAATAATTCACAAACTGGACAATCAGAAGTACACTGTATTTAGAAACTTGCAATATACAGAGCATAATAAGTTTCTTTCTTACCCTTGATTTCTTTTACCAAATTTGCTGTGGAATTAGCTACATCCTTCGCAGACTGCACAAAGTGACGTTTGGCTACAGGATTTGTTGTTTTGGATGATGCCAAACGACATGCATTACACAAGGCACTTGTATGCTTTGCTATTACAGTTGCAGCAGAAAGAACCTAAAATGACAAAATGAATGCTTAAGTATGTGCAATGATAGCAACACAAGTATGTACATAACATGCAAAAACTTTGTAACAAAGCCAATTTCATTTCATATAAAAGACATTAATAATAAATTTTGCTACAGTAAAAACTGCTGTGTCTTCTGAACAAGACACTGCCAGGGAAAAAGCACCAATGGTGCAAAGATGTGAGCTGGTTCCAGTCTCATAGAGATTCGTCACTTGCGCAAGTTCCACCAGTGCTATGGGTGGTGCTGAGGATGAAGATATCAACTTCGCCTCGGCCAATTGCCGGCCGAACACAATCTGCCAATGATCAGACAACAATGGACAGAAGCCTACTCGGAAGATAGAAGAGCAGCTCTCATGTACTTGGTTATAGATCATCGTCCAGGCCTGACTTAGGCGGGAAATGTCGTTTAATGAACTCTTAGAAGTGAAGAGGCAGTTGTGGTATACTGCATTTGCTACATATCGTGAAGCTTATCTATGATTGTTTGCAGTTAGCCATTGAGGCCTTTTTTGTGCTATACTACATGCAGTATTGCAGATTTCATTATTCAACTAGTCACAAAGATAAGTAAACCTTGTAACTCATTTGTGTGACTTTGTTACTAATTTGTTAGGGTGTTGTAGAACCTTCGTTCTCCTATCCTGTTACCTGACCCTGAGGCATAGCTGTGGAATAGGGGCAGTGAGAAATTGTCTTACCAGTGTACTGCACCATAGGCCATTTCACGAACTCACCAATTCGGCCTACTGTACCAACAGTGGCAACTTGGCCTCCACAGCAGTAGCAATGAGGCCTTTACAAAACTGGCGATGAGGCTTTTTTTTTTTTTTTTTTTTTTAATAATAAAAGAGAGAGAAAGAGAGAGAGAGAGAGAGAGAGAGAGAGACACTCATGCTCTCATACTGATAATAGCTTGTCCAGCAGACAAACTCCAGACTGTATATCAAATTTTTGTAGCTTCTAGTTTTTCATTGAGTGAGGATATGAGACAAGGAAAACAAAAGTGTGTCTACAGACTATGTAGAATAAATTACTTTTTTTTCATCAATGACCACAAAACTTTTGGTCTGTAGACTACAGGTTTCAGTCAGCAATGACCATCTTTGGATATGCAGCAAAACATGGGAAATGAAATACAACTAGTTGAAAGACTACATTTTAAAACAATAAAATATGCCATAACGAAATAGCATGAATTCTGGTATAACATACAGAACTTTTAATGGTAAACATCCTAATAACATCCATAAACAGAGCTCTGTTCATGCATGACATTAGTATGCTTGCATTTAATAGTCCTGTATTTTATACTGGAATTCATGGCATGCTCTACATATGAGACATGGCCATTATTTAAGTAATTCTAGATGTAATGTTGTGGCCTAAACTGTTTTAATCTTAACCTGTGAAGATGATTTGTGAGTGAAACTAGTTGATATTTGAGTTTTAAATAAAAAAGTAGCTGATGCTCAAACATGCATTTTATATATTAGTTGTATTTCGTTTCCTGTTTTACTGCAGATGACCGAATCTGGTGGTCTAAGGACCAAAAGTTTTGTGATCATTGATGGAAATAAAAGGAATGAATGGCTGTTTTAATCCACAACGTCATGACACAGCTTGTGAAGATATCTATGTGCTCGGGAGTAAAGGACACAAAGGAAGAGGGGTGGTGGTGGTGGTGGTGGTGGTGGTGGTGGTCCCATTAAGATAAAATAAAAATCCAGAACAGCAGGCAAGAAATGTTTCCAAAATCTGATGGCAGCAGAAAGAATCCAATGCTTCATCTAGGAGAGACACCTGCAAAAGTAAGTGTTATGCGAAGTTTACAGATGCAGAAAGGCATTTTTGCACTTCGTGTAGTAGGCATCAAAATACAGGTCATTGTGGAGCTTATTATCCAATAATAGTTTACTATCTCATAAAAACCACTTGTGTAACTGGAACTGGGAACTGCCTGGGAAATAGAAACCTTCCATCAGCCACCATGTCAAGCAGCAGTTGGCACCGGCAGGAGATACAGCATAAATAGTTCTGACTTTTACCCATTTACCGGTTCAGATCTGTTGTCAAGAAACTTAACCACTCAATGTTTGTAAACACTACTTGATGTCCAGCACCATTTTACATAAATTACATCAGTTCTTTTCTTCAATTTATTCATAAAGCATAAATCACAGGAAAATTATAAATATGTTAACGCAAAATTGGGTGTGAGTTAACATTGAGAACATAAGACATTTGATGGGTGCGATAAAAAATGTTGTAAATGGTGGGAAAATGTTGATTCCACAAACATAAACATGAGGGTTATACTGTAACTATGTATTTATTTATTTACTTTTTTTTTTCAAATTAGTGTGTTGGTGACAGATAGAAGTTGGTTTATTTTGGAACTTGCTAGTAGATAACTCATCATCTGGACCAATGCAACAAGCAGCTATCTCCTTTTTTTTCATAAAAAGAAACCAATTTTGAAAAGAAAAGTAGAACAAACCAGAAAGTACTGACCTTCTTGAACTAATTTAGCATATCAGATGTGAATTATTTCAAACAAGTGTACAGCGAAGCCTTAAACTGTGACAAATTTTCAGACATATTTTATTAACTAACAGCTATATTAATTTATCTAGTTGTAGTACTAAGATGGTGGTATGGTAACTTCGTTACTTGCATTAATACTTTGGCAACCAAGCCCAAGCATAGCTCATAGGTCACAACATTGTGTTCAAAGGATCGTGCCCGAGTATATCTAGGGCTGCAATTTTCACGATGCACGAGCCAATATCACTCAAAAACTGGACTGGTTTCATATGAGAACAATGTATGGACCTGCCCCTTGACAGGCGCTGTCTTCTGTTGCCAATTTCTAAAATTACTTCAAAAGAAGCAGTAGCAAATGTATGAGCTGCTGTTGCTACTGACTAAGTCATTATGTTCTCACATTTTCATTGAGTTTTGTGGATGCACACATCAGGTTTTGCAGTTTTCTGTAATACTGCTATAATCATGTCACATTTGTTGAGTAAGCAAGAAATTTTGGAAGCTCAAGAGGAGGAATTCAATGATTCTGGATCTGAGGAAGAAATATCTGAATCAGAACAGTCTGAAGAAAATTCATATTCAGGTAAGCTACAGTTTATCAGCACTAGTATTGTGGGTACACATACTGCTGCTGTAATTACAATTTAGTTCTATTTTATTTGTCTTAATTTTGTCTTTTCGTGTAGTTGAATCTCATGATGAAGCAGTATCCAAAACAGGTTTACAAGATTTGTTTGGAGGAGATGAAAGAATTTGTGGTATCAACTTTCGATACCACACTTGCTAAGGGTTGCAGTTATCGACCGTGGGCCATATTAGTATCGTTGGACCCGCAAGTCGTGACCAGTGCCGTTAGTGCTGCTCTGTGGCTTGTATCAAGTTTCCCGAGTTCTCATCCACTCTTGATCGAAACGTCAAGTAGTAAAGTAGTATAGCCTTCAGCTGATAGAAAGCAACCTCTAACAAGGCGCTTAGTAACATATGGCCTAAATGAGGCCTCAATAGCTATCTTTTTATAATTATATGTATGCAGCCAAGAAGAATCCTGTACAACCAGTTAAGTACAATATATATTATTTTTTACCAACAACTTCTAATTATTTTAGTCATTGCAGATCCAGACCATGCAGCCAGCACCTTATCAGCATTACAGACAAAACTGCTGTAATTTGTGTGTTTCTATTTAGCATTGGCCACAAGTCAACATTGGCGACAACTCGTTCATCGTTGTCATAACAGAACTTACTGCCGGAACTAGCAGGAAAGAAACAAGCTGGTATTGACCTGATTGCAATGCTAGAATAATTTAAACTTTTCTGCACAAAAGCCAGATATGTGTGAAACTTCTCAAGTACTCACCTCTCAGTTTTTTCTTGGAAGGCTAACCATCAAAGAACTAAAATAAATATGAAAAATAAATGCTGAAGCTTGATCTTTTCAGTCTGTATTACCATTTAAGACATATCAAACACAAATGTGATAGTAACATTTTAAATAATGGCATAAAGAGCTGGATTTCTGGGCCTGAAACATTTTAAAGTGGCTGGACCTCACAATGTCAACCATGTTTGTGAAGACAACTACTTGAGGGGAAATGGGAATAAGTTGCTAAAATCAGTGCAGTAAACCTCATATCAACAACATAAAGTTATGCGATCTGCTAGAGCTGCGGTGTTTTCTCGTCGACAGAATCTATCCTGTCTAGCCTTAAAGAGCAGTGAACATTCTACCATCCCAACTGACCAGTAACCTAAGAACTAATATTGCAAAATACAAAGCTGCTAGACACTGCACAGAGCAATGTGAAAGTATGGACTTACCTGCTGCTGGTTGGTAGCAGGGTTGGTGAGAGAAGCACATGCTGACTGTATAGCTTGTGCTGCTCGAGCAAATTGTGCCTGATCCACAAGACCAGGTCGCCCTGCCACACTTGATGGATCTGAGACTCCAACCAAATATGCTGCTTGTGCTGCTGCTTCTACCAGGCCACAAATCGAGCTTGACACACTCTTTACTGACTCACCAAATTGCTCGTGCTGAGACTCCTTTGCATGATTTGCTATTCCTGTCATTCCATCCCCTTCATGGAAAAAAGGTTCTCATTTAACATCAACAATATGTACATATATACAACAGAGATTGTATAGTTACACCAGTAAGATTCAGTCTATCTCTTCGAAAATTTTTAATCACGGACGGCCATTGGTAACGAAAAGAACACTAAAAGTTCATTAAAAAAGGTGTTAGCCATAGGTTTCAGGAAATAACCAAAAATGTACTAAAATTGATGTAATGCAGTTTTGGTTTAGGAGACTACTCAAGTCATTTATCTTAAGATTTCAAGAGAGTTTTCTCAACTGATAAATCTAAAAGGCATCCGTGAAGCCACAACAAAATTCAGTTCCACTATCTGCATCATATATCGCACTTATTCAAATCCCGAAAATTGCATGTCTGGATTAACTTCACATTGTCAGATCACTTGAGATAGGGCATAGATGAGATAAATAAAACCTGATGGCAGAAACTATCCTGATAGCCCCATAATGTGACTTAGAAAGAATTTATAAATATACAAAATCAAATGCATAAAACAAGATGACCATATCAGGATTTCGTCCTAATTACAGTTTCCACTTTGGGACTTAAGATAAATTAATTAGATCAGATGAGATGTACTTTTCGTTCCAACAGATTCATAGTGAGGGGATCCTCAAGAATGCCCAACACACCATAAAAACAAAAACGCACTATAAATACTTTCAAAGAAAAACAAATTTGCTAAATGAAATGGTCCTCACAGATGTAAAAAGAAAAATCTTACACATTTTTTTCATTCAAAACATTACAAATAAATTTTCATGAAAAAAGTGCCCCATCATTCAATATGAGGTTGTCATATAATTTTCAGGCTATTGTAGCTATGCATCATCAAACAGAACTATCATTTTACAACACTTATTTACAGTGACTGCATTACTGCACTGAATGTATACAGAAGTCAGGTTGTACTGATAATCGCATTATTTGATATTAATAGTAACATTTACACATCAGTTGTTTCTTCTAAGAAAGTCATCAGTAGCGTAGGAGGAGTTGGTACCTGAATAATGGGAATCTTTCTCGATTAAAGTAACCGATTTCAAATCTTTTCTGGTTTCTAGTATTGATTCCATGAACTGGGCTGTTGATGTGAAAAATAGGCATACTTTTAATGATGGATTTCATTAAGGAACAAATACATTGGGAAGCAGTCATTTCTATCCCTAGTTCCCTTAACAGACCTCTGCAGTTTGTTCTCGCGTTCACACCACACATAATTCTTATTACATATTTTTGGACCCAGAAAACTTTAGCTAGGCTTTTTGAGTTACCCCAAAAAATAATGCCATACAGTCAGATGGAATGAAAATAAGCATAGTATGAAGGTTTTTTTTTTTTTTTTCACGTCTGATAGCATTTGAATTCCAAATAGAGATTCGTTTAGGCCAGGGCTTCCCAACCTGTGGTCCGCAGACCCCTTAGGGGTCCGCCGGCTCTTTCTAGGGGGTCCGCGGCCACCTTTCACCAAATCGTGTAAAATAAAGAGTAAAATTATTGAATAAAAATGTGTTCATCAAATTCATCACCTTTTTTTCGTGTGAAAAACATGTACTTTTACTTCAGGTCGTATCCCCAAGCAGCCTTTGCGGTTCCTAAGTGGGAACGTATACACAGTTTAGTGCCGGAGAATGCAGCTCCTGTGATCAACTGTTAGCAACAATACGGGGGCCGTTTGTGCGCCGGCTCTCAGCGCTAGATGCACTGTAACGTTTTACGCATGCGCGGAGCGAGCTTTGTCGACCAATCACAGCGCTCGCTGGCACGTATGCGGCCCCAGGCATCATTAAATGTTAAACTTGCCTTGTCAGTGCAATGCCTATTTCATAAATCGATTTTTGACCAGTTTATTTCTTCTAACATGGATCGGTGGCTGAAGTCAGGATCATTGAAGAAGGGTACAGTTTCTCCATCACCTTCACAACAAGGGAAGTTTCCAGTTGAAATGAATGAGGAGGGAGGACGACCAAAGGAAGACTTTACATACATTTGAACATCTTTCTTCGGATTTCACGAAAAACCACACACACACACACACACACACACACACACACACACACACACACACACACACACACGACTGTTATGAAATATGGATGCTCCTTACACAACAGTAGCCAAATAGTGGAAGTGAACAGACCATAAGCGGCAGCTTGTCAACAGTGAACAGTTTGGACGTGACGATTGCTCTTGGAGGAAGACAGCTCCATCGTGTGAAATTTCAATTACCAAGTAACTTTAATCAGGCTATAGTGTGTTGAACAAAGTGAGTAAATCAACTAGTAAGTGTCAGGATACAGTGGGAATTCAAATTTGATCGTTAATTTCAAGTTGTTTTCATTCATCTCTAAACCAAAAACTATTGATACTTCGGCGGGGGGTGGGGGGGTCATTGGGAACATGGCACCTGCATTAAGAAGCTTTCAGTTCCCATGGGTTTCGCTCTGAAATTTGAAGTTATTGTGCTCTTGACTGACTAGGGGTCCGCCATGGATTTTCGACTGAAGAGGGGGTCTGCCAGCTGAAAAGGTTGGGAAGCCCTAGTTTAGGCACTTCACACTTCAGCAGTTCTGTGGTATGCTCCTCCCAACTGAATTTATTACCAAGCTGTAACCCCAAGAATTTCTTCTATCTGTCTGTCATTACATTTTAGGCATATTCTCAGTGGGAAACCTCTTGTAAATTCTAAACTGCATGCAGTGTGCTTTTACAAAGTTTTATGACAAAAAATTGGCTAGGAACCATTTCTTAATCTCCATCAAAATTTCATTAATCAATCTTTCTAAGATTATACTTGATTTGCTATTTGTGTCATCTGCATACAAAACAAACTTGGCATCGGGTAATGTTACAAACAAAAGGTCATTAGTACACACAAGAAAAAGTATGGGCCCTAAGATGGAACCTTGAGGGATACCACATACATGTTCCCCGTTGGATGATGCCTTATAGCGTAACATACATCTATTTCCTAATAACATCCTTTGTTTCCTGTCAGAGAACAAAATTTTGAACCATTTGGTGGTATTTACTGCTGCACCACAATATTCTAATTTCCTGCAACAATTTTGCAATCAATGTAACATGTATCATGTTACCGGCACTTAGTCACATTTTCCTTTAGTTAACATAATACAACAGTACCACATAATAATGTTAACTGTATAAATAATGGAAACTGAATAATCATAAATATACCTAGACTCTTTGATTTCTCCATCACAGTATCCAAGCACTCAAAGTAAGTAGAATCATTAACTGGTTCACTTGGGTTATCCAAAAGAGGACGCATCGACTGTATGTTTCGAATTGCATTATCACACTCCTTCTGCCCTGGTGCAGCTGATGTACAGACATCAATTAGGTAATTAATGCTGTCAGTCACTCCTCTGTAAACAGGTAAACAGATTTAATTTGCACAGTTCTGTTAAAATTAAGTAATATATTTATTTAGTTGCTGTGTTAGGAACACAACATTACTTGAAGCTAACAAGCAATGTGCAATAACGATACCATTGTTGCTCTGTGTGTGATAAGATGGTTAATAAAGCAACACTTTCAAAAACTCTTGATGCAGAAAATAATGACCTGGATTGCATCTGCTGCAGACATGCACGTATCTGGCAGCCAGTTTGTTACAAATGTTTTACTTTTTTTGAAGAATGTTAACAACTTTAATGGCACCTACTGAAATTTTATGATAGATAACATACAGTAGCAGAGAAATATACGCACTATTATCCACCTCATAGCTAATATCTAGAACAACAACCATGCGTGAAAAAAACACACACACACACACACACACACACACACACACACACACACACAGAGAGAGAGAGAGAGAGAGAGAGAGAGAGAGAGAGAGAGAGAATATCCTTTCATTTTTTCTCTACACCCATTTTTCGTCATCATTTCACCTTCACAGTACGCTGTTATCTACTTTATAGGCACATCACTCAATTTTGACATTTCAATGGGCCAAAACTAGTTCTGGATTTGTCAATGTATGAATGACATGAAGTAAGGGAACCACGAAGTGTAAAATTAAAAGATTAATCCATTCACACTCTTGGATTGCAAGAGCAATGAAAGAACCATCAAAGCGTATCATGTAGAGTTGTATACTATATACACTGACACCACATATCATGCAACTCCATGTCAGGCCAGCATGGTGATATCAAATGCATACTGCTGCTGCTGCTAATCATGAAGCTGCTTTACATGATCACTCAAATTTTTAAAGCTGAAAGGTGTTTTGATGGAAAAAAAACTTCTTGTCAAACATCATGTCCTTGTTTTTGCAACTTCACTGCAGGTGAGCCTCTTCATGAAATCAGATTCAGCTGTTGACAACTTGTGCCTAATAAGTAATATCAGTAGTTGGTTAAGGTCAATGAATAATTCCAGATGGTTGTACAGTAAAGGTATATATCATTCATGTTATGTTAATGTGAGTTTCCCTTTCACACTAGCAGGTGAACAGTGATTCTATGTCCACATTACTGAACTGGTAGCTTGTTTAATGTGTGTGGCTATCTGGCAGTAAGATAACTTAACTAATCCCACACCACAAAAATTCCACATTGGAGTTCACTGTAATGTAGTCTCTTAAGAAGAGCATTGTTTGACTTCAAGTGTACACTTGTTACCTTCAAGGAATTGACCTTCCGTGGATTGCTATTTACACTTAAGCTCAAGCAGTTCCTCAGAGATCACTCTTGCACAAATGTGCACGTAGAAATGGTCTATGTACTACCCTCAAAGCACCCCAGCATCATATATGTCATTCCTGTGTTTGACACTTAAAATATGACTCCCTCCAGATGGTGAAATTTTTACAAACAGCAGGTTACAATTTGAATGATTGTGCTGGATGGTGAGACACAGTTATTTAACTGATAAACCCACAACCAATTTCAATTAAATGTTGTTAATACTTTTGGATTAAAGGAGACCAAGTGTTTCACTCTAGCTTGTCAAAGGATAACTGTGAAAGCTAGCAAGTTTTCTTTATTTTGTGAGTGGCTATCGGTAACTCAATGCTTCTGCTTTTCGGTGTATGGTCTCTTTTAATCAAAAAGTATTTTCATTCTACAAGAACTTTCCTACAGCATCAATTAAATATTGCAAAGTAATGTCTTCAATGTTTTACAGGTACAGACAGAAAGGATACCATGTTTCACAGCAAAGTTATTTTAAAATAAACCAGAAGACTAACAATAAATAAAATAGTTGCTAGGCAGATTAATAGTTTTTTGTACATACCTCGCAGCTGCAGTCAACTGATTTTTAGCATTGGGTGCAGTTGGATCAGCTGCTACTGTTTTTGCTGTGACAAGGAGTTTTGAAGATGACATGGACACATTTTTCAGTGACACCACCATCTGACCTTGTACTTCCTTATCCTAAAAAGTAAGTAAAATATATTTTTCACCTCAAACCTAACCAGAGCATAGTTCAATGAAATATTTCTAACAATTCCAAAAGCTGTGATTCACTCTAAATTTGTCAAAGCATTTTCTCACATTTACAGGTAATCATTTCACAAAATTTTATTACACAAATGAAAATCAATACATAATCTTTTCATTTGCAATTTTATCAAATGCTTGAACCTAATGACATTCTCTGCAATTCAGGCCAAACAATTTTCCTTAATTATGTTTTAGTATTTAAATCTCTACCAGGCTATAAGCTTTCATTTTTACGACACTAACAGTATCACTATTGTTATTATGTGTTTCTATTTGTCTGATGGTGGCACTGTTGATTCAATACAAAGTAATTCTCATTTTACAAACTGGTAGTATAAAAAGCAAATGGATATTTGTTTCTATTTCTAAATTAGTGGTTGGTTTGCTATCAGTGGCAGTATCACTACAAATGAAGTAATAGCTCAGTCCATATAAGGAATGGTTCAACATTACAATACCCATGTTTGTCATGTTTTGTCATTAAAGACTGACAATACTGGAGGTACCACCCACTAAGCCAATGACACCCATTTTCTGAGATTCCAAAAGAGCCATAAGGATTGACTAATTGCCAAATGTTAGTACTATTCTTACCCCCACAGTTTGGCAATACTAATTGAAACCACATATTTTCACAGGATAAGTACCGTTTCATAGACATTGCACTCGCTTATTCTATCATTTTATCTATTTTTAAAACAGCACACTGACAGTCATACATCTTACTCCCCCCCCACACACACACACACATTTTTAAAGTCTAATACAATGGAATATTATCTTTTATGGGCAGTGAAATGTTGACAATGCCATCTTCATATCACAATGTAATTTTCAAGATTAAAATGTGTATGTTATGTAAAATAATGTCAATCAACATGAAAGATGAGGAAAGAGGCTAATTCTGTTACACTATCCACAATGCCCACCACAGTCCCCTAGTGTTTTAAAAATTCACTGAACATATTTCTTTTCAAATTAGTTTCGTCCCCTGGTGTTTTAAAAATTCACTGAATATATTTCTTTTCAAATTAGTTTCTTTCTTACCTTTGTTTGGCCAGCCATTTCCATGCTCACACCAATCAAGTCACCAAACGCTGACCCAAATTGCCGAGATGAAGCAGCAAGCTGTGCTGGACTATGAACTGACTGAACCACCTCTGCTGAAGCATCATTCAGATTTGCTGCTGCCGAATTTAGTTCTTGTTGCAGTTGCCTGTGTATCAAAGAAGTAATTCAATCAAGTGATGTGCATACCAAGATGAAACATGCGAAGAAACATAGTAATTTACTCACTTCAAAATCAAAGTTTATTTTCTAGTATAACAACTTCAATTGAATATACTTTAATAATATTAACTACAGACATTTATTTCGTCATCTATATAACTTTTAATGCAATAGGAATAATTATATACAGAATTTGTGAATTCCTAATAAAACCAACCAGCTCACCAACATTTATGCAAAAAGATCTTGTGTAACTGCAAGAGACTATGTACATAAAATATATTTAACCAATACTGTACGATTTTTACAAAATTCGAGAGAATGGAAGAAACATTAATTCATCCAAGTTAACGGGCAGTTTAGTTGTTGTTATTTCAATGATAGTCAGTCACTATTCCCCGAGGTTTATAACCATCCATGTTAATCGCTAATAGTCATTTTAACTAACACAGTCATTTAACATGACTAAAAAAGACCTATGTTTATAATAACCTTGTATGACCATTACAATATATATTTACATATTAAGCAATTTTTTTGATCACACAAAAAATGTGTATCAAGTTTTAAAGTCTATAACATTAAGTCTATAAACGTAACTGATTCCAGTAGTAGTTTTGGAATGTGTAAGAAATCAGTGCTTCAGTGAACCTGAAAGTGTTTTTGCTATGCATATAAAAGTGTAAAAAGAACCTAATAGTTACAAAACAGAAGTATGTGCACTGTACTATTAATAAATTGCAAATAAATAATTCGAGGAAAAGTGGTACCTAAATGACGCGTTATTGTGTACAGGGCAGTTGCAGTGTTAAAACTGTAGTCAATTAAAATATTATACTGACAAAGATTTAAATGTATTACACCAACTGAAGATGAATGAAAGCCCAAAACAAATCTTGACATAAACACAGATACACAAAAAGTAGCTGGTTGTTTGTTGTATTCCTTCATGTAAAAGAACAGAAGAAAAACCTGTACCTACTTATCAATGAGACCTGCATTTATACGCATTATAAATCAAGTTGTCCCACAACACTTTTCTGTCTGTCATTGAAGACTATTCTCAGTAACGACTGTAGGGAACTTGATATGGTTTTCACTAATAGACTGATTTATGAGGAAGGTTTGCCTATATAAGTATGACCGTTACACCAAACAAGTTGTCCTGCTGCAGATACTTAGTGCTACTTGTGTGAAACCAGGGCAGGTTGAGAGTATAGCATATTTTGATAGCTTTTACAATGTAATATTTAACATGTTTGAGAAACATAACAAATAGGAGAAGCAAAAAGAAATAATTCTAGTAGCTGCACACATAGGCAGTATTTATTTATTCTTACCCATAAGATTTATTTGTTACAGGAAACTCTCCTTTCTCCAGAATCATAGATGCATCTGTTATGGAATGGATGGCTTCGTCAACATCCTTTTGCCCAGGAAGACATCCAACACATTTACTCAACGACTGCAACAATTAAGAAATTGTATGTTTACATTGGGGAAAAGGTTATAATCAAAAGATTTTCTTGAATTTCATTATTATATAACTTTCTCTAAAACTCAGCACCTCTAGCAAGTTGTCACAGACAGACTGAATTGCAAGGTAGTCGAATGATACCTGAAGTGGTTACTTCAAATGGTGCCTGTGGAAGAACAAGTACCCCAATGCTCAAAAGTAAAGGAATGACTATTAAAGCTTAATGTTTGCTGACAATGGGGGTGATTGGAGATGGTACACAACCCTGAAATGGGGAAGAAAATAGCTTGTGAAAAAACCAATTTAGGGAACCTGTGGAAAATTGAAATCTGTATGACTGGACAGAAGTTTAAATCTTGATATTTTTGAGAGTATAGCACATTAACCACATGAGCAAAATTAGTAAGAGTCTATGGCAAATTTTTGGTATTCTGTTCTTGCAAAACTTTTAGTAAATTTTCTGTTGACTAAACTTTCTATACATTCAGAAGAACCTTGAAACATTATTTAAAATGGGCAGTAACTGAGCTGCTGATTTACCAACCAGAAAAAAGTTACTGCTGGACTATGCAGTTTAAGAAATTATTAAGAAGCTGCTTTTAATTATACTTTAAAACTTACAGATAAGATAGTTTTACCAATCACCAGTTCTATATAAATTACCAAAACAGGGAATATTATACTACAAATCAAACTGTCCCCCAATAAGTAAACACTTCACAATATACTTTAAGTTCGTCATTACAAATTATACACACAGTGTAATACCTGAGAAACTTCTTTGACAACTCTACTGAGCTTCTGTGTATTATCCGGTTGATCTAAATTCTTCAGCACATATCTTGCCTGTTCAATTAGTTCAAGTGAGTGATCCATTACTTCCTCGGCATTATCAATTATTCTGAAAATAAAAGTGATGTTAAAATTCTGAAAACTGTATCACATTATTCTCAAACATAACCTTCATTTGAATAAACTGTTACATGAGTAGTTACTCTGAAGTTGTGGCAACTACAAGACAAAGCATAAAGTGATGACAACATTACATAATTAGGAATTTCAAGTAATGAACTACAATGTATGCTTCAATTAATTTTAAGTTTATGCTTTAAACTACGCTAATATTTACATTTCTTAAACTAAGGTTGTTTAGTTAGCTGTTACAATACCAAATGCTGTAATGTCAGATGCATCAAATACTTATTTTCATTAGCAATATCAACCTATCTTCTTCTCAGTATTTCCTTTTGACAGATAAAAATGTGTGTTTTTAATGACATACAGGTGGCAATGTTGTTATTGTGATAGAAAAGAAGAAATGAGTTCCGTGAATAAATGCTGCTCTGAGTTCTTGTCACATCAAGATCCAATGATATTTCATGAAATTTTTACCCCTAACAACCCTCAATAGGAATAATATGCAAATAATAAAAAAAGAGCTAGTCATTCCCTTTATATCCTCAAGAACATAGTAGTGATGGCACATATAAGACCTCACTTTTTCTACAATACAGAAAACCCAAAGATAAATTTCCAGTTACTAGTTTGGATGGCATACAAAGTTGATCACTAAAAAGAGAGAATTCAGATCACTGTGAGATATGACTCAAGTCACAATGTCCCACTGATATGCCAATTTAGACATTTAACTCAGAAAAGTAATTACCTCTGTTCTTTACAAAAAACAGAATCCAGCACTAAAACACAAAGATGTGGCACAAAACAACAACCTAAACAAAAATGGCTAAACTGGGTTGTTGTAAACTGTAGCATCTGACTTGGGATTATGCTATTCACACTGATTACAATAAGTTCTGGTATTGACACAAATTATATAAAAATGTATATGATAAAGACATACTTTGCTTTGGTTTCTTTGTTTGAGGTAGTTGCAGCAACACCTCGCACAGCCACAGTAAGGTCTCTCAGAGAATTGGATGTGTTTCGGGCTGCTATACCAGTATAATTTTCATTGCCTTGCACGGCTGCAGTGACAAGCTGTGACATATTTGCTGCAACACTTTTTGATGTTGCACCCAGATGAAGGCTCGCAGATTCAGCCTATGAATAAATGGTGTATCTCAGTATCACGTATTGTAAAAACGACATTACTGTAAACTACAATACACAACTGTAACACATAAGTCATGTGCAGATTCACTGGTAACCTATAACAACAGCTAAGGGATCACAAACAGAAAGTATCACTATATCAGACTATGGAACAACAATCACTTCAGCATTTACATTAAATAAGTAGATACTTAATCTCCACCTTTTGACTAATCTTGTGGTACTGGAAAGGGGAGATAAAAAAGATGAGAAGATCACTTAGGAGGAGCGTAATGACCTATTTACAAGCAAGCTTAAAAAATATAATATTTTCAACTATTTTTAAAGTGGTTCTGGATGTGTTATCAGTACACTTTAATCAATTCTTGATACTACAGCCACAGATTGTACATAAATGCTTATGCACTTTCGTATACTGTACTTCACATGGGAAGCTCACCGTTTCTCCTGGTAAAGGGCGAAGTTCAGTTGCTCTCTGGAAAGCCTGAAGTTCCATTTTAAGGTTACGAATGACCTCTGCAGCTGATTCCAGTTCAAGAACTCCACAAGCCTCACGTGCACGACCTACAGCAGAGCGGAGATCAGCCAGTGCTGCACCAAGCTGATTAGATGCTGTTGATAACTGCCTTGCACTTGCTTGGTCTGTTACTGTTGGTAATACTGTTCTTGCACTCTGCACTGCACGTGCACCTGGCTGTGAAAACATAACATCTGTGTTGTAAGTTATTTTAATCCTAGTTTGTGTGTGTCCAGTTCTAAAGAAACTTATATGACACCAATTTTTAAGATACTCTTAAGGCAACTTAATTATCTTGTAACTAAGTTAATGTTACACATATCGCACAATTTCACACTAAACAGATAAAGTTACCATTGAACAGACACAAAAATTAAAGAGAGACTCTGCAGAACTATGAACATAAATGAGAACCATGATTGTACATTGTTAGCTCCAAATTGCTGGATTTCAACTAAAAATACAAATTACAAAAAATTTACACCAGTAATATTTTGTGCATGAAGTGAAATGGTGCTGCAAAACAGTTGGCAGTAATTTTACGTGGAGTTTTTATTATTCTGTTTCTTTGGGAATAATGTTCAAGCACCAAGAACTCATTGCTTGCAATTTTAATTTATAACTTTTGCATGTATCTCCTTCTTATTTGGTAATTGCTAGATAATGTGATCTTTTTGATGCCAATACTCCACAAACAATATGTACATTTTCCTCCCCGTGATTTTTATATTTCTGCACAAACCATGTTTTTCCTCTTTCTTCTTCTTATGATGCTGTCCTAACAAAATTTGTTCTATATAGTAATTTTAATAGCTTACTTGAAGAAACTGTTCTGATGCATCAATGAGGTTAAGTTGAGCAGTTGGATTATCAGGATTTGACAGGGTTCCCTTGACACCCTCAACAAGAGCTGGGATATGGTCAGCCATAGCCTTGCAATCCATCATAAGTTCCTCTTGAGCAGGCTTACTAGTGTTGTGGTAGGATGCTCCCTGAGCAGCAGCTATACATTGTGTTGCAGTACTTGCTGCTTGCTTTGCTGCTGCCTGTTAACATGGGAACATATTCTATATGTTAAATGCAAAAGAAAGAATATCTGAGACTCAAAACATATGGGATGGTGACACTGTTAGACAGAAATAACTGACAGTCATTTATATACTCTAAACAACAAATGCTGTGCTGCCGCTATCAAGACATCAATTATAATAAGCTTGACAATGTTCTTTGCTAATATTTACAAATACATGTCAGTAAATAAGACTGAAGAAAGGTTAGTCTTTAACATATGAAAATAGTAGAATTTCTGTGACATTTAAAAGTACCTGTTTACTACCTTGCAGCAACAGTTAAAGATAGCTAGGAGATTGGCACAGCTTGTAAGCACTAGTATAACATATTCTGATTTGTAAAAAATCACATATTGTTTAAACTGTGCATGATTTGATACAATGTCCAGTGTTCTAGATTAAGTTACAAACCCGAAATCTGTTCAAATATTATACTAGCCTTTCACCTACAGTTAATTATATTTTCTGAAACTTTTGTTGATTCATGAATTTTTGTTGTAATATATTTTGGTTGTTACATAAACTTAGCAGTCAGGAGAAAACACATGAAATGGAGCAGCAGAAAAAATTCTGGTGACTGCATGTAAGTGATCAAGTGTTTCAGTCATCTTTAGCTGAAGTACTTCAAACAGCAGTAGTTTGTGGAGTGCATATTTTAGAATCTCTAGCACAAATTTGATCTTTAAACTAATAAAATTCCAAATCTGAAAAAATAAGGAAACAATAATGTTCTCAGGGAACATAATTACCTACACTTGCTACTCATTCCCTCTGTGTGAATACTTTAACAAAAATAGTCAGTACTATGATATATTTCACATGAGCAGCATAATATTACTGCAACTGCTCTCAAGCCCAGTCTTGTGTAAAAGTATGCAGTCCTCAATTTCATTGAAATTCTCATGAATATCTACAAAGATACTTGTTTTGTGGTATGTAATATTTAGAAGAGGTGTTAATGAAGTAGGCAGGCCATTACTAACATGAAATGCTGACATACATAAAGAAAATGAGAGGAATGAAAAATAGTCTTTCAAGTTAACGTTATTCGGAGCACAGGAAGTCAAAAACATTATTTCAGGTCCATATAAAAGTTCTCATTGTCATAATAATTGCAGTTTATGTTATATATTTAACTCTTCACAACTGAATATGTCATTTCTTTTTCAAATGCTGTCAGGCAAAGACAACCCAAATTAAACAAAAATGTACATTAAAATACTATTTACAGCTTTCTCTGCTAAGGAGT
The DNA here is from genome assembly GCF_021461385.2 of Schistocerca piceifrons. Lineage (NCBI taxonomy): Eukaryota > Metazoa > Arthropoda > Insecta > Orthoptera > Acrididae > Schistocerca > Schistocerca piceifrons. The sequence goes on from NC_060149.1 coordinate 100,999,212, forward strand.
ACAGAGACAAGCACTTGAAACTATCGTCCATGACCCTCTGCTTCCTTTCCAATCCTCTGCCCCTACTTCTTAAACATCTCTTTCTTTCCTGCTCCTGTTAAAAAACTTCTTGTCGGTTTCAGATGTTCATGCCTTCTCCTTGTTTATTGTTTATTGCACCTTATACTCCATTGGCACCTCTTCCTTCACTGCACTTGGCATTTTGCACTCAGTTTATTTACTTTCTACCATTTGGTTACACCTATTTAAATGTGAGTGGTAGTCTGCCCTCTCTCAGACACTGTCCTTTTTCCACCCAACGTGGACTAATCATTAACAAATTTATAATATTTTGTAACTGTAACTGCCACTAACCTCTAGGCGAGATACAATTTTTCGACGCAATGCAGGTGTGGCAGCAGCTGCTGTAGCAGTACGCAATTCTTCTGCAGCTCTGCGTAATTCATCCTGAGCACCAGCATCTTGGGGACTGGATGCACACAGTCTGGCAGCTTCAACCATCCGTGCAGTTGCATCAGCTAATGTTTTTGCTGCAGCCAACAATCGTCTTTGTAGTTCTGAATCTGGCTGCTTTTCCGCCTCTCCCTAGAACAGACAGAGTAATAAAAATATTGCATACTCCAAACTGAGGAAAGTAATATTCAACAATCATCTACCTATCTTAAAAGGTAAGGATTTTTTCACTTACTGAGAAGAGACTACAAAGATTGTTTACTAAACACTCTCATCTACTTTGTCAATATTATCAGTTCCTTGGTCATTTGTGCTGAGAATAATGAAAAATATTATACTAGCCACAAAGCAATTTAAATTTACTGTCATACCTTTATTGCTTGTATAAGGTGAGCAGTTGCTTGCCCCAATATTCTAGCCTGTCTCACCATCTCTCCAGCATCTCCAGATGATGCAAATAATTTATCTGTTGCCACCAGGATTGTTTCAACCGCTCCTTCCTGTACACTTTCATGGGCCTTCTCCCGGCTGCTAAGCCTGTGTAACATCCAATCAAAATATTCAGCAATATTTATGGATATGAATGAAATAAAATTTACACAATACATAATTAATTACATGTCAAAAGTTTTATCTAATTGTTTGAGAGATTCCAATATTCTTACTAGATCTAAAACACTGTCGTTATTTCTAAACAAACAGCTGTCTTCATTTTCCCAAACAAGCTTCCTTCTCCAATTCAGTGCTTTCCTGTAGGCCCAACAAGGAAAGTTGGCAGACATGAAAAAGCATTAAATGGGAGAACAAAATCCAAGAACTAACTGGATGCTGAGCCCCAAAGCTTTGGGATTTTAGTCAGACACACAGAGAGAGAGAGAGAGAGAGAGAGAGAGAGAGAGAGAGAGAGAGAGAGAGAGAGACTCACTCATCAGACCTGATATGAAGATCATTTGAGCAGACAGATCTTGCAGTTATCTAGTTCTCACCAAGATTTTATGGAGGTTTCACCTGGCTGTGAAGTGAACACTAGAACTGTTCCCCAATTTTCCTCCAAATAAATTTGCAGTTGTGACTATAATGCCCCCCCTCTCCCCCATGCTATTAACAATAAAGATGTAAAACAGAAAAAAATCAAAACCAAATGATTGGATGGGAATTCCTGTTACACTCTCAAACATCCACACTCCTCCATAAAATGAGTAAATGAAACGAATGGGAATGAAGACTAAGTGCACCCGAAATAGACCATAATAAAGGAAACATGAGGTTCAACTACAGCAGCTACTGCTCGACAACATTGTTGAGTTGCAAAGTTGACAACGAATGATGAAGCGTACTGTTTCCCCAAGGTGATCCAGTTTTTGCCGATTCAGCATTAAGGAGCTGAGAGGATAACATACTGTTATTCAGTTTGCTTAATGCTGTAAGAAATGTAAATTATTGTGATTGATAATGGATGTCAATCACAGCTATGAGTCTGTTGAGAAATTTAAATTTAGGAGATCACAACTGGTTCAAGCAGGCAATACGAAACTAATTATAAGTTAATGGTTATTTACGACACAGAGGCCACAAACAATTATGCAGCAAGAAGATGATTTGACGCCACAGAACAAATGTTTGTAGGTGAACTAAGATGAAGAATAAATTATAAGTGCAACAATTCTACACACCAAGCTTTCAAGGGACCAAATCAAGATGAAACGGAGTTCAAGGATGTTCAGTACATGTGAGAAAAATGCAATTATGGTTTCCCAATTACTCAAGAAATTATCCAAATTATGCAATTTTTGATGCAAAATTACTTGTGTACCAGAGCATTCTACAGCACTGGCCCCATTTTTTAGTTTGCATTTATCAGAAATCTCTCAGCCTAGGACAAAGTACGAGTGATTGGAAAAAGGTGCACATGACAAGTGTTATGGAGATGCCCCATGAACTAAAATGGGAGTCCCTGGGGTGAAGATGACATTCTTTTTGAAAAACTATTGGAAAAATTTAGAGGACCGGCATTTGAAGCTAACTGCAGAATGATTCTACTGTCACCAACATACATTTCGCATAATGATTGTTACGACACAGTAAGAGAAATCTGGGCTTGTAGGGAGGCACACAGACAGTTATTTTACTGCTCACTCTATCTGTGAGTGGAACAGGAAAGTTACCCTCTGCCAGACACACTATATGGTGGCTTGTGGAGTACGTATGTAGATGTAGATATTATCTACCAAAGAAAATGCTACAACTGTTTAACAGATAGTGTTAACATTTTCAGACAGATCGTAGGATATTTTGTACCCATAAAATAGTACGTTAATCTGATTCAAGACTGTCTTATTACCAAACATACACACTGTTGTTACATGAGAAGGACTTTATGGTATCATCATCTAAGAAGTTCTTATTTAACACATGTGATATTGGTAACATCATTTGTATGAGGATACGTTTACCAGTTTCACAGGGAACGGACCAGCTTTTGAAGCCTCTAATGGTGTAGATAATAAATTCTTTTACTACTCCAGTTATGAATGTATATTAAGAAGTGACCAAATATTTAACAACTTTAACTAATGGCACATTTGGTGATTTAGTAGTATTATTTCCGAGATGGGTTGTATTCAGCACGTCAGACAATGTATGCATGATGGCGTGAATAAACTTTCGCATCTTCATTTCTGTGATTCAAAACACTTAATAATAAAAAACTCACCACATGTGGGGGCATTTTTGCTAAAATGAGAACGTTTCTGAAACTGCCAGATTCTAATAATTATTTGTTGCTTTCATTGATAACAGTATGAAATATTCAAATTTAGCTATATTTTTTTCACATATACATTACTTAAATATGGCTGTATCCTTTCTCAAAACACTCACATATATACATTTTTCTCCTTTGAATGTGTGTGGTTTAATAACATGCTGCTGTAGATGATGGTATTTCTTAAAAAAAGCTATACATAGTCCAAATTTTCTTGAAAATTCTAAAGAGCTCTACAATTTAATGTGAAGTCACATGGCAGTTTCCACCTGATAAATTGAGAAATGTGTGGTACTTCATGGTTGAAGGTCTGAAGAAACGTAAAATTCCTTGTTTCCAGATTGGGGTTTCAAAGAAACTGGCAGAGTACCTCACTTCTGACCTGAAGTGCTGCAACAGTGCCCTACAGATCCAACCCATGATTCACGGATTCCCAGACAGTCAAAGAGAGCACTTGGTTCATAGGTAACTTAGCCTAGCATTCAGGACATAAACAGGAAATGAATGCAAAGGCTTGCACACGTTTCTCTTCATCAGGTTACATGCTCACTATTCAAATTTGCCTTGCTACTGTACCTTTCAAAAACTGAACTTGGAGCACAACTAATTTCAGTATTTGTTTACGAGACAATTTCATATCTTATGTAGGCAAAATGTATAATATCATTGATACTGACTTGATGTGATGCAGAAGATCGTTCAGTGTGCGAGTAACTTCTGATGCAGCATGAGTCAATTCTCGTAACAAGTGTTCATCAGAACAGCTGTCATTACATACTGCAACAAGACCCTCTACAGCACGTGCCACCTCACGCACTGCAGCAACCAGCTGTTCCTGACACGCTGGACTGTGCAATGTTGGAGCCACAACCTTCAAGGAAGTAAAGAAATGATAACCACAAAATATACCATTTATTTCTTGAATATCATAATAACGACTATCTTTATTCATATAGACTAAAAAAAAAAAGGTTTTCGTCTTTTATATCATTTATGAAACGTAAATTTACAAATCACAGATCGCATCTCATTCATAACTGTGAGAAACTTGTCACCAATGAAAAAAAGTTTTTTAATGAGAAGTCACACTGTCATTAAAATTAACTAAGGCAACATATGACAGCAAATGTTCTCAATTTAATTTACCAATGACACACTTTGATTATAGAAAGGTACCCTTCGCCATGCACCATATGGTGGCTTGTGGAGTATCTATGCAGATGTAGATAGAAATTATCCAACTTAACACAGACTGCAAGAATTTCATTTAATTTCGCACCAATTTCAATGTTTTCTTTTAATATGCCTGTTAAATGGTAGGTAGTTAGTGTTTAATGTCCCGTCGACAACGAGGTCATTAGAGACGGAGCGCAAGCTCAGGTTAGGGAAGGATTGGGAAGGAAATCGTCCATGCCCTTTCAAAGGAACCATCCTGGCATTTGCCTGAAACGATTTAGGGAAATCATAGAAAACCTAAATCAGGATGGTTGGAGACGGGATTGAACCGTCGTCCTCCGGAATGCGAGTCCAGTGTGCTAACCACTGCGCCACCTCGCTCGGTAATATGCCTGTTAAATTACAATGGGGAGGTGGGGGGGAGATAACAGACATGTTGTCAAGAACATAAAGGAAATATGATTCCCTTTTGCCACACAGTTTCAAAGTGATTTTGTGTGTCTATTACATTGAATAAAAATGAATAAAAACAAAATTGAAGAGGTACTGCACAAAGATCAGTTTGATTTCTGGATAAGTAACGCTAAAAGAGAAGCAATTAGGATTTTATATTTAGTGACATACAGAGGGGGAAAAAATCGGGTATCTCCATAAAATTTGTGTGTCCAGAGCTAGCCTTCAGTGATATAAAATGGAATAAGAAGTTTTGAATCTAGGATTGTTTGGATAGTTACCTATTTAGTTTTATGTTCCATTCACTATTTACACGATTAATTGTAAAAATGTGGAACAAGTTATTTAACATTCAGATAAAAAATACGTAGATGATAAACTAAAACATCCACTGAAACCTAAAGAGAAATATTGTGGAAGACTATGGAAGATAAGTTTGTGTTGCGATGGATGTAAAAGCAAGATTGTAGTTTGCACCTTAATACTTGTTTGTGAAAGAAGCTATGTAGGAAAACAAAGGTAACAGGAAAAAAGGACAATTATGATTTAAAGTCATGTTGCCAATGAGGTTATCAGAAAAAGAGCACAAGTTCTGATCAATTGGACACAGATTTCAAACTCTCTCCTTTTGAATGTAAGATCATTGGTTTAGCCACTGAATCACCTAACTTGGTGGAAGAGGAAGAACATTTCACTGCTAACCAGGAATTTGGAATGTGGTGCTACACCAGAATGTTAAAACAATTATTAGTCAGATAAAATGTCGAATGATGAGGTTCCAGAAAGACTAGACAAGGAAAGAGGCATAAGGAATACGTTTACCAAAAGGGGCAGGTTGGTGAGGTAACTGTTACATCCAGCAAATGGGAAAAACTATATGAGCAGACAAGAACTATAATATGTTAAGAAAATTATCAAAATGTTGAGTATAACCATTATATAGAGACAAAAAGATTAGACAAGGTAAAAAGAGATTTTAATACACACTTTATAATATAAAATAAAAGACAAGGGAACCAAGAGGAAAAGTGCAGACAGGAGGGCAAGAAGAACATTTCTTAGCTTGGTACTTAAAAACTATTTTTTAGTCCCAATATGCAATCTTCTTTACTGTGTGCAGTGCACTTTGTCCAGTGTCTTTCCAGAGAGAAGATCAAATCTTGATGTGATATTCTGAAAGGTCTGGAAAATTTACATTTATGGCATCAATATCATCATCGCTGGACTAAAAACATTACCCAGTCAATAATTTCTTTAGACATGGGGCCTTGTGAAAGCCAGAGGGTGCCAAACAAGAAGAATGGAGTGAATCTCCCAACACTTTGTGCTTCAAATAAAATGGCCAAAGTCTTTTTGAAGGCAAGTGCATCAATTATCATGATGAACTTCTTTGTGAATTTTTTTATCAAGTTTTTTTTCAGAAAAATTGTCTAATATTGATTGGGTAGTGTTTCAGTCTCTGCAAGATAATACACAATCACTTTTGTATCCTAGAAAACACTGATCAATTTTTTTCTTTCTTTTTTTTTGTACATGAAATACATTTCATCATTTTTTTTATGTACAGTCATGTACTTCCAAGCCACTCTCTGCTTTGATTGTTGTCTCAATTTGAGAATGAAAGAGTGGACCCATGTATCATCTACAGTAAAATGACTAGCACTCAAAATCTTTTATGTTTCTGTCTTTTACCCTGCCATCACCAGCAAACTTGATAAATTTATTTTTGGTCAATATTCGACAAAAGTAGCACCCACTTCGCACAAACATTTTCTCATATATCATTCTTTGGGTAAAATGCAGAATATTTTTTCTTCTGCTGTGTCTATGATGTCAGCTGGTTAATACATACAACTGTAACTGACAACTGTTCAACACAGTATAGTGCACTTTCTTGGCGTTTTCACCTGTACTTTTAACTTTGGAATGTCCTTTCTGTGGATTGTTCAAATTAAAACTCTCATTTCTTTAATGTTGAAAATGAAGGAGCAGGCTCTTCAACAATTTTCAATGAATTTCTATCACTGATACACCATGCAAAACAAAGAATTTTATGATGGCACTAGTATTTTAGTATCCCTATTTGATACATATACAAAATGACTACTTTAAAAACAAGTATAAACAGAACTATTCCACAATTCAAGTTGAAATCTGAATTATGGTACTGCTAAACGTAATTAAAACAAAATTTCATTGAAATTAATGTCACATTTGTGCCACTATATGGTGAGTAGCAACTATTCTTTACATAACATTGTTACATTCCAAATCAACAGATGTTCTCTTTCTCTAATACATTAATGAACATGCAACACTCAGAAAACAAATCTATGGAAACTGAGAAGCAAAATGGAAAGAAGAAATAAATAGCTGCAGACATAAGAATAATAATTGTGATGATAATTACAGTAGTGATATGTATTCTTCAAACATTTAATAAGAAAATTAATTGTTTTTTCGTCGACAATTTCATCATGCAATGTTGAAACAGAAGTATTTCTTCTGACTTTTGTTCTCTGACTGAGGCTTGACTTATTACAGATAACTAACTGCATGTCATAAGTAATTACATGAATGTTGGTGGTAGTGCTGCCACACTTCACTGTACTGTCTAGTTGCAAAGCTTCCAAAACAGTTAACAAAAATCCAGTGTTGAAATGGTCATTTGATAAATGTTTCATGTACATTTACATAGAACAAGAAATTTGTAACTAGTATACATCTGTCAGCATTATCCTCCCATACTGTCAATCTTATTACAGACACCATATAATGAAGTAATCAACATATCATAAATTAAGCTGTGAAATTATTATAATCATAAAATTCTGTAAGCATAAACAACACATTTATGTAGTACTCACACACACAAATACACATTCCATTGCTGTGTATGAATGCCACACAACTGCCAACCTCAAAGATATTAAGTAACATGCTGTGGGTGTTAATTATCAGGCAGGGTCTAAGAGGCTGTGAAAGAATTGGTGGGGCTAACTGATAGCAACACACGACTACAGCTTTCTTTTTGTTTCCTAAGAACAAGCATGGCTAGGAATATTATTTTTATACTAGGGAAGCTTCCTTCTTATTTGCAAATCAGAAAACTTGGCTTTTGATAATAAGTAAACTCTCTAAATATATGGGTTTTAAAGAACTTCTGCCATGAACACATATAATGATAGACTGGTTTAGTGTCACCAACTGATTGTCTTATTATTATTATTATTATTATTATTTATTGAGGGGAAAATTCAGGAGTGGTGTAAGATTTATACTTGGATAGATCACTGCTCACAAACTAGAATAGGTCCTAAACAGTAGACAGATGTGCAGGAAAAAATGGTAAATTTACTTGCTGTGTGTGTGTGTGTGTGTGTGTGTGTGTGTGTGTGTGTGTGTGTGTGTTAACTCTGTAGAAGAAATTTGTCCAGAAGCTAAGCAGTTCATTGTCTTCTCTAAATGTTTGTCTGCTGGTTAGCATCTCCTATGTTTGGCAGTAGTCATCTACATTTATGTACATATTATTATTACAGTTATCAGTGCAGAAAGTCAAAACTACACTGTGAACAAGGATCTTTTTATGTGGAGCAAGAAAGTGCTGATATAAGGATTACAGATGAAAACTAAGTATGTGTATGTGGTATTTTGACATACCTTGGCACATGCAACAAGTTGGGAGGTAGCTAATGCACATTGTGTAGCAGCTCCTATGACACGATTCTGTGTCGCTTGTTCATCACACGTGGCTGCAATATTCTTTGCCTTCAGAACAAGTGCAGCTGTTGTATTAGCCACAGCTTTGGCTAGGCTCAAGAGTAGATCTTGAAGCTCTCGACTCTGTTCATCACCATCTCCCATAGTTGTCAGAACCTGGTGTGAAGCTTCGCCCACTCTACTTGCTGCATTCAACAAGTTCTGACGAGGCTGGGGAAAAAAAGAAAAATTTTCAGATTTTTGCCAAAACACCTCCAAAATCAAATGCAGCTACTGGTAGCACTAAGTAGTGGAACAATATGAGATCCTACCAAACTTTATTTTATGATAACAAAGAATGACCTCCATATCATTTTTTAAGGATCCATAGCTCAAAATTTGATGTTTGCAAGACACCTGCAGTTAGGTTGTGTAAACTGCAAACAAAGAATCAACCAAAAATAAACAAAGACATACTTCAATAATAACCTCTTTAGTTTCTGGTTCAGCAGCTTTAAGCAAGTCACTAAAAGCTGAACACAAACGCCTTGCTGCATCCAACAGTTTTTCTCCAGATGTGTCATCCTCCATCAGTGCTGCTATCATACGCACACCGCGTGTCATCTCTGGCAGGTTGCTTGTAATTGTTGTAATGGCTGCACCAACAGCAGTGTGATCCACATCTTCTGCAGGTCCTACATGAATAAACAAAATTCAATCTTAGTGCAAAGTGTGAGGATGATTCGCTAATTCTCAACAAAAAGGTAATACTGCACTACGCAAGACAAAGTTGCTGAAGGGTGAAAGAAAAATGCGGGGGTGGGTTTGGGGCACAGTGATAAATGAAATAATCAGTGCTCAAGTTTTATGAACCAGAATGCTGTGGACTGAGAAAGTAAATGAAAGTAATATTTCTGTCAACACTGTACATTTATGTTTGTTTGCAGGATACTATGACATTGGTCACGACTTTTCCACGTTGTTGTCGTTGTGGTCTTCAGTACTGAGACTGGCTTTATGCAGCTCTCCATGCTACTCTATCCTGTGCAAGCTTCTTCATCTCCCAGTACCTACTGCAACCTACATCCTTCTGAATCCCCATCTCTTGGTCTCCCTCTACGATTTTTACCCTCCACGCTGCCCTCCAATACTAGATTGGTGATCCCTTGATGGCTCAGAACATGTTCTACCAACCGATCCCTTCTTCTAGTCAAGTTGTGCCACAAACTCCTCTTCTCCCCAATTCTATTCAATACCTCCTCATTAGTTATGTGATCTACCCATATAATCTCAAGCATTCTTCTGTAGCACCACATTTGACTTTTCCACAGGGTAGGCAAAATGAAATTTGAAGATGCTGGAAATCACCACTCTTTAAGTCAATGCAGCATTGTGCTCGATTTATCAATCTGCACCATACACGTAGCAGCTCTGCCTGAGGGACAGCAGCCATAGCATTTTCAAGGCTCTGCTGATGCTCTTCCAGTAATTTTGACAATTTGAGTACACCTGACCCTTCAGTTTGCCCCATAGGTAAAAATTACAGGGAGAGAGCTCAGGCAATTGAGGTGCCCAGGAGACTACACTGCCTCTGACGACTTTCGTCCCTTCACTGAATGCATCACACAGCACTGACAAGGTTTTCAAGGCATTGATTGCTGCTGCTTGTCTAGCTGAAAGTATCCACACAGTCATTCATCTTCTGTGAGGTGATCCACATATGGATTAAACAGTTCCTAGATGTACAAGTTAGCATTAACAGTTTGGTGAAAGAACTGTATTTCACTGCAGACACCAGACGTCGTGCATCAAACAACGATCTTGACATTATGTCAATGCCCATCAAAGTCCTGATGGGGATTTTCTGATGGATAATGGTGCACATTATGTGAGTTTACCTAGCCTGACAGGATGAACCTGGCCTTATCTGAAGAAATGAAAAACTGAGGATTCAAAAGTCCTGATTCCACTTCATTCAGAAACTGCAGGACGAACTCGATATGCGAAAGTTCATCTGGATGCCTGAACTTGTGCACAACAGTAATTTTGTAAGGATACAGATCACAAGACATTTTAATTCCCAATTGCAGTAATAAACAGAGTTGAGATGCTGTTGGGTCTTGTTCCAGGTTTTTCTACACTCATGCAATGTTTTCTGGTTTTCTAAATCTTTTCAGATAGTAAGGAGGCTTGTTTGTTACAACGCCATTTCACACCATTCTGCCACTAAGTATTCCACCACTGACTTCTCTGGAGGTCCTGACAAAACACTTCCAGTCTAAAACTCTTGCACAAGCAGTTCCACACACGTCTTCCACGAACTGCACTTCACTGAAAACACCTGACAACTAGCACATGCTGTTTTATCATGAGTGCCATTTTGTGTTGCATTTAAGTTGTCACTCCTCACACATACACAAAATGTGATGACACAGCGCAGTACTTGGTACAGAGCATGCAGGAGATGCACATGCACAGGCATGTGACAGCATCCGATTGATGCATCAAAACCACAGTTTCTAGCATTTTCTGTGATGGGCAGCTCTCCTGTTCATTAACAAGTCTCAATTCTTCATTAGTTTCATAAATATTTTTATGCACATTTTATTTTGTCAACCCTATAAATGTTATAGGGTACCAGAAGCAGCAATAAAAATATAACAGTACACCGTTATTAATTTTTTTACTTTGGTACGTTTCATGTAGCCTATTCAAGATTAATGAAGTGAGTCAATTGTCACTTTGATGTTATGTTACATAGCTACTCCATTATAAAACTGCTTTGATAACTGCTACAAATCATTGCATACAAAATGACACAGGACATGGTATGATACCTCTACAGGCCCTAAAAGGTGGAATGAAAGGTTTACATTAATGAACATGTACATATAAATAATTAAAGATTTTGTCAGAACAGAACATAATACCAATGAAATAAAAGGCTGCATCATGCTCGTATTATCAGACAGCATAGGAATATCAAATTATATGTATGAACTTTAAGGTGGCAACTTTAGTAGAGATACGTAAAATCTATGACTTTCGAAGCATCAAAAGCTGGTGAAACTTGAATTTTGTTACATCAGTATGACAAGGAAGTATCAGAAAACCATTAACATAAATACATTCTTCTTTCTCTTGTGGCTTTGTCCATACTGACACAGGGTCATCATAGTTATTAATAGCTTTGACTTGGTTAGTTTTACAGATGGTTGTATGTCTTTCCTTTCACCGCTCCATTAAACCCGGAACGGAATATGTTTACCCCAACTGTCTGTGCGTAGTATTATTCCTGTGAAAGTGAGTGAAGTTTTCGAAATGTTTGCAAATATTGCAACTGAGGCAGAACTTTGGTACCAGCCTAGTATACACCCAGTGGGAAGTGGAAAACTGCCTAAAGACCACATCCAGGCTGGTAGACACACTGACCCTTATCGTTAACCCACTGAGCAGACTCGAGCCGGGGCCAGTGCACCTTCCCATCCTGGAAGCAGTGCTTTAACATGCATTGCTATCTGGATGGGTCCTGAACATAAATACAGTATAAAAAGATTAAAGGCTACGCCACTATGAAACAATACTACACACTTAAAGATAATTACACTTGTATCTACTACCAAAATAATGTAAGGACTGGACTTACCTGAAGTTAATGTAACAACTTGTGCTGTAGCAGCATTCATGGCCGCAATTTGTGAGCTTACACTTTGCTTGTTTGTATCCAGCGTAGATTCCTTCCATTTCAGCGAAGCCTATGGTAAGACATTTGCATATCAGTAGTAATTCGAAGCAAAATTCAATCATATTAAATTTGCTATAAATAATATATGTCAACAATATTTTACTGACACCAATAACTACCTCACCTAACAATACTAACCTTCATAATTTACTGTCTTAGACTTTATGGAGTCGTAGCTTGTTAAATGTGACAATACCTAAATCTATTACACAGCCCAGTCACAGTAATATGACCACCACCTACATCTGACATCAACGTGCAATAACCACTCACAGATGGAAGGTGGCAGAACTAGCAGTGGACAATCTATAAAGTGAGTCAGGGAGATGCGGAAAAAAGTGCAACCTTCTTGGTCAGAATCAAGTACAAAGTAAAGGACAACTACATAACAAACCATCACGTAACTGTCCTTTACTTTACATTTGATGATGACCAAGAATGTTGAAACCAGTTGTGCTCCAATGGGATAAAGGAGTTTTATGTTCACAGCCTATGGTAATTTCCCAGAATGCCTTTAATTAAATAATACATAGGACTTCATAAACTGTATGCAATTGACAATTTCAAATCATGACTGATGTAGAAACAGAAGATCTATGTAATATGGAGAAGTAGAGCTGTGCGGGCAGGTCATGAGTCATGGCTGGATATCTCAGTCAGTAACAGCATTACCTGTAAAAGGCAAGGTACTGGGTTCCAGCCCTGGTCTGGTGTGCAGTTTTAATGCACCCAGAAGTTTCATTATTTACAATATTTCCAGTCGCTAATCACTCTCACACAAGAGCAGATTAAAGAAGTACAGGTATTGTACAATAGCGATGAATGAAGCACTCATAACATGATGATACAGTAAACTTTTAAAATATATGTAGATATATAAAATGGTGGGCATTTACACAGAGTGCATGGAGAGAAAACTACCAATAGCAAACCAGATGGAGAAATGTGGCAGAGCATATCATCAGGAGTTCAAAATGGTTCACATGGCTCTGCGCACTATTATCATCAGGAGTTGCTCATGAAAATTAGTGCATATGGAAAAAAGAACATCAAAAACAAACAGTGGCCTGAATTGAATGACATTATTGCTTCAGATGGGGAAAAAAAAAAAACAACAACAACAACAACAACAACAACAACAACAAAATATCACAACTAAGGATGACAGAAAGTTGTTAATAGGTCGGCGACCATGATGAAGCACTTGTACTGAATTAACTGCCTGGATCACACTTAATATTATTTGAAATATTGGCTCACAAGCATCTCTGTCCTCATCTGCAACACTTTTCTTTTCATGTGTTCAGATTTCATTTATGGGAATTCACTTTGTTCTTCTGAATTGTATTGTATATATACTGATAACCTGTTTGCTATATCAAACAACCACTGATCACTTCTCCCATTTATTGTGTTTTCTCTTATCTTTAATTTTTGTTGTGCTATATAATATTAATCACACTGAAGGGAAGTGAGTGAATATTAATAATGAACACAAGGCTGCAAAAAATACCCTAGAATGGCAAAAGCGAAAATTATTTTTAAATATACAACACCGAAATCAAACTCACATTCCTTATTATATATTGGAGACAAACTGGCAAGGTCAATATGTGTATGAACACAAACATTAAATATTCTTTGGGGGTGTGTAACACAATTTTTTTACCTCCTTAGCAAAACAGTGTAGTATTCCACAAATAATAAAGAACTCACTTCTATCTTCTAGTTTTTCCTGGCTCTTTAATATTACCTGTATCACTACCAGTGCTCTGAGTGAATGAGAATGCCAAAATGTGCTGTTATTCAGAATCCACATTAAACTGCAAGTGTTCCAATAACTAGCTGGCTAACCCAGTTTCCAGTTCAGAGAAAGACAAGAATATACTACCTCCAATAAGATGATACCTAGCTTATCAACATAACAAGCCACCAAGTTTATTAAAACTTTAACCACATTAAGGCAGACATAAACAAAGATAAAAATTTATAAATTTGGTTTTTTTAATAAATATTGTTAACGGTGCATGAGCCATGCTTATAAGAGTTTGTGAAGACTGTGGTACATTCAACAAATAAATTCACAGATAAATCCTAAATTTTGAGCTTTTGAGGCTATAGGGGTGTTCTGCGCAAGCTGGAAGAAAAAAAGAATAATGGAGAGGTCACAGAGGTGGAGAAAACATGCCAGGTTGTGAAAGTTTACAATTACCTTACAAGCAAATCCACAATCTAATAGTAAGAAAAATTAATGAAAGATTTTTTGTTTCTAAAATCAATTATGGTACTTACAGGGTCTGATCCTAAGGGTGGAACCTCTGCTTTAGTCTGTAAATCACGTCCTGCAGAATCAATGATGTCGTGGCCAGCACTAATAGTTCCCAGCAGGGCACGTTGTGGTTCTGTCAATACACTTGTCACTTTTGTTGTCTGTACCTGTACAAAAACATATAAACATATCTCACCAAACTTAAGTATCTATTCCCTATGAAATGAAAATAATAGCCATGAGTTGTAAATTGAAGGAAGTCTGCACTTTCAACTTTCCACACATTGAATTATTTTAATAAAAGAATTTTAAAATGATACTATCAATCTCTACTGCTTTATGTTCCATTGTTGATGACTTTCTCACTGGACGGTTTGTGTGATTGTCTTAGCAGAAAGTTCTTATGATTCTTTGTGTGTTAATAATGTGCTATTGCAAGGTTGCTTCTAGGTAGCTGAAAGATTTCAAACATTGCTTTGCACATTTTGTGTCATTTTATATGTGATGGAATAACTAACTAAAAAGTATCAAGTGCCCATTCAAGTAACAGAAAGAATTTTGTAAGCAGATGTCCATACTACAGTTCCAGTCGAACTATGTAGTTGTAACAATGATATTGATGTTATAGTTTACAAGAACTTCAACATGTTGCATAACCATCCCAGTAAATCTACATATGAACATAGGGCATCTGCCTCTGACATAATATATTATTTCACTGAAGCTACCAAAGGTTTATAGCTGCTGAGACTGGTATTGTACAGTTAGATATGCAAGGATTTCAAAAATGAACATAATAATTTGCACGATTTCCTAAATTATTCCACCTTGTATATACCAGTATGAATAACAACATTAAATTATGGCCTAAAGAAGGCATCAAAAGCTGTACCAAAACTTTTACTCAGATAGCAATAAAGATGTAATACAAAAATTCAAAGTTCTGTTCAAGAGCATAATTGAAAGTATCATGTCTCTAACAGATAAGATTTACTTCTGTGTGGCACTGGACTTTTTAGAGATGTTACTACGAACTAGCAGCTAATGGCAATATTCTTGAATGCAAAATATCTTCTTAAACACAGGGAAGAATTTTCACGTTCCCACATATGAAATTCAGTTTCACTCACTCCGGAGTGAAAGTATAGGGTAATTTGATGACAGTTATTGTTTTCAGAGTATAAAACCAGACAAAAACAATGATTTAACCAGAGCAACCTCACAAAATGGCAAAATATAGAGAAAGAAATACTTTTTTCTTGATCATAATCTAAAATGGACATTTGCAAAAAGGGAGCATGTGGTAGTCAACCAGTTATTAATGATCTTATACACTCTAATGCACACCTGCAGCATTGTAGATGAAAGAACCTAGTCTTCAAACTATTTATATTCCTATACCTAACACTAATGATACTAGCAAAAAAGTGAATTTTATAGTAGACAGCTTCAACAATATAAATTAAATGTCTGTATTGAAGTGATACTTTTGATGATTTTTTGCACTTACTAGTGGCTATTTAACTATAAATTTAGTTATAAGTAGTAAAATACTTCGGAAATGTATACTGAACTGTATATTTTAAAATAGAACATATTGTTAAATAATTAGAATAAACTGTACTGCACAAACTACACTTGATAAAGTATGTTCACTCCTATATTTGTCTATGCGATGAGTATATAGAATATTCCTTAACTGTCATTTCTTCATGTCTTACATCGTTAAATAGCCACAGGGTAAAACACTTCATTTCCTTGTCCACTCCCCCCCCCCCTTTCATTTCTGATGTGACCAGTAATATAATTGAGACACTGAGGTACAAAATGCGGAATGGTATAATGAATATTTTTCCTTGTAAAAAAGATCTGATTTTCTCCAAGCCAAGTTAACAGCAACAACCCTCCCCTTTTTTTTCCCTCTTCACTACAGTAGAAGAATCTACAATGAATTCAAGACAGTTGACATTGGTCAAATTAGATATATGTGTCATTCTTGTTCGCAGTTTGTTTTGCAAGTCACTGTCTGGGATTACATTTTTATCATTTTTATGTAGATCTCATACTTTTCAATCAAATAATTATAAGCAGCATACTCGTGTTTGATGCAAAGTCGCCAACCAGCTAACTTTCGAATTGTTGCTCGTTTTCCAACCTCATGAACTGGATGTTCCCCAGTAACAGTTATCTGTAAGTAATGAATGAACTTCCATCCAATTTTGTTTCTAGAAATATCTTGAAAAGTGTCTTTTTGGTCCCTTTTCATATAAATGAACACACTTCCACTTGTGAAAATTGTAAAATGTGGAAGGAGCACAATTTGAAGCATGAAATAAAATAGGGCAGTTATATGACGCAGGCATCTACATCTGATTACGATGGTAAATCCCCTGCTTACTTAATTGTGAAGCACTAACCTGTTTACTGTATGAACTTAGGGAAACAACAAGAAGTGAGAGATGGGCTTTCAAACTGACAGAGTTGTTCTAGAATCACACCAAGCCTCGTCCTAGAGGGGCGGTGCATTACAAACAACTGACAGATCTTGAACATTGCAAAAATATTGGTGAGCAACTAGCAATTTTATTTCACTGCCAGATCACTACACACATGGGTCAAATTGCCAGTACAGCTCTATATTCAAGGTGTCACATGATCAAGTGAAAATCAAACAAAAAAAACATGTTGTGACCAAAAGGTGAAAACACAGACTTATGCTACATGCTTGTCACAGATATATCAGCAACATAAATTGTGCCATCACAGTAAAGGAATAATCACAGGTAGAATGATGAGTGTCGGCACAAAAAAGAGGAAGTTTTCATATATCAACAAAGTGAGACTGTTAGACAGCCAATAATGTTACAGCTACTAGTTATATGCTTCCATCTATTCAGCCATGTACATTCAATATTTTCTGGCAAAAGAATGGTTCCAATTCCATTCTGTGAACACTGATCACACCATCCAAGTCCATCTACAGATTCTAAATCTGAGAATAAAATTATATTGATTCTGAGAAAACAAGACAGCTAGCAGACTGCACTGGAAGAAGGAACTAAATTTTATTTCAACATAAAAATATTCTGGAAGTGGTGTATAACTAGTGAGTATCTGTTCAGAACAAGTGAATTCTTATCATATCATATATGTATCACGCAAAAACTTGAAACTACTAGTTTTGCCCCACATTGTAACTGGTTTGTCTGGGTGTTCTCTGGATAAAGATCAAGACAAACAAAATAATATTCACTCTTTCAATGTCTCTTAAAAAGTTACTTTCACATTTTTAAAACACTGAATAGCAATAATAAAATAGGATTAATTAAGTACAAAGTCTACTTGACATTAGGACAACTACTGCTCAAAGCTGGTGAGAATGTTTACAACAAAATAAAAAGGAAAGAAAGAACACCACCCAAAATAAAGAGAAACAGTCAGGTCACCACTAATCCACAATAAGAATCAGAAAGCAATAAACTGATTACACTGAGTAGAGTTGAGACTTCAGACTGTGTCAGTTCTATGTGCATGAAAACAGCTTAAGAGACGAGGCAAGTTTACAATGTCAAGAGTTAAAAATACTACACACTGGTGTTACACGAGGAATCAGAAAATTTGAAAGTCTGAGATAACAACTCTACCCAGTGAAACTGCTTGTCATTTCTTATTACAGTTCTCAACTGGAAACATGTCTTGTTCCCAGAAGTGGTTACATCAAATTACTGATTTTTCTTTTTTTTAATTATCCATTCATATGTACCTACTCTGCTCCCTGGCATCCAATCTATTGAAACGTGAGGCATGCAACAAAGAAGAAAAGAACTAAGTTTTTAACTTGAAGAGGAGTACATGAAAGTCAGTGGCTTGCAGCAGCTTGAGAAATTTACGTACACAAATCACTTTACATACACTCTGAGTAACTTCCATCAACACTTCAGCAATGTGAATGACATTCAAACCACCATTGCAGAACCAATGACCTACAAGGCCATACTGCCAAATGGCATACTACTCACAAAATATATAATAGAATATTGATTCCAAGTATGACTTCTGCAACTGCAGACGAGTTAAAAATTGTTATAAAACAGTGACAACAATTATTAATACAAACATGACATCAAAATTATAGTCTCATGGTCAAATTAAAGAAGAGCAAATTCCTGATTGAACTTTTTATATTACATTACCGATTAGTCACCAAAATCTACTCTGTGATAATGGAAACTTCTGCAGGAATACAGTCTCACATCACAGTCTCTCTCTCTCTCTCTCTCTCTCTCTCTCTCTCTCTCTCTCTCTGTGTGTGTGTGTGTGTGTGTGTGTGTGTGTGTGTGTGTGTGTGTGTGTGTGTGTGTGTGTGGAGGTGGTGGGAGGGGGGAAGGGTCAGGCAAATTGTGTACACGAATGACAAATGTGTGTATGTACTGTCAGTAGTCCTGTTTTTCTCACATATGTTCCAGTATATTTTGTCAAAATTCCATCCAAAATAAGGCATTAATCACTAACATGTTACTAATGGTAGCCAGGTTCTGCTCTGGAAGCTCTCTCTCATCATGAAGTACCAAATTTTGAATAGCACTGAGAATGTACATAGGTTTCTTTCAATACAAATGCATTTCACAACATTCACATGTAACAGAGTGTATGTAAAGTAACAGAGACACATCTTACCATTGGTGGCACGTGGGCCAGGTTGACCTGGCCGCTCACTGTCGTCAGCTGTGCACCAGCAATGTGGCCCGTGCCATAAGGACGTGCACCTGCACACCACACCACACACCCATTACAGCAACACTTGTCATCCCAGGTAACATGTGATTTGGGGAAATACCTCCCACAACAATTTTAAGCATCTAAAATGTCTCAAGACATGAAGAGTTACCAATTTATAACTGTCTTTCTAACAATAAAATAAACAATTTGTAACCTTCAAAAACCCATACAGTGTACATTAATGTCACTGTCTTTCAAAAACAACAACAAAAAAATTTGCAAATACAATGTAAAAGCAATCTGAATTAATTTAATATTTGTAATTAAAGAAATGGACAACATTTTCATTCCAATATGACTTAATATTACAATATTTCAAATCACAGATCAACACACAGTTAGTGGTTGTATCTAGAATTACCTAATAACAACAATGACAGAAAATATTTCATCTCTAAAATGAGCTGAAACACAGTACATAAAACTAGAATATGTGGTGTTGTTGCAGGGAGATTTGAGCAGCTGTAAGATGTAAGTAATTGAACTTCCTCCATCTAATAGTTCACACAAATCTACACTGAGGTGACAGAAGTCATCGTACAGTGACACAGACGGTGGTGGTATCATGTACGCAAGATATAAAAGGGCAGTGCATTGCCGGAGCTGCCATTTGATCTCAGGTGATTCATGTGAAAAGGTTTCTGACGTTATTATGGCTGCAAGACAGGAATTAACAGACTTTGAATGTGAAAGTAGTTGGAGCTAGATGCATGGGACATTCCATTTCAGAAATCTTTAGGGAATTCAATATTCTGTGATCCACAGTGTCAAGAGTGTGCTGAAAATACCAAATTTCAGGCATTGTCTCTCATCATGAAAAATGCAGCGGCTGACAGCCTTCACATAACAACAGAGAGCAGCAGTGTTCGCGTAGTCGCCAGTGCTCACAGACAAGCAATACTTCAGGAAATAACTGCAGAAATCAATGTGGGATATACGACAAACTTATCCATTGTGACAGTGCAGCGAAATTTGGTGTTAATGGGCTATGACAGCAGACGACCGATGTGGGTGACTTTGCAAACACCACATCACCTATGGTGCCTCTCCTGCGCTTGTGACCATATCGGTTGGACCGCAGACTGGAAAACTGTGGCCTGGTCAGATGAGTTCCAGTTCAGTTGGTAAAAGCTGATGGTAGAGTTTGAGTGTCGTACAGACGCCATGAAGTTATGGAAGCAAGCTGTCAACTAGGCACTCTGCAGACTGGTGGTGACTCCATAATGGTGTGGAATGTGTTTAAATGGAAAGGACTGGGTCCCCTGATCCAACAAAACCCATCATTTACTGGAAATGGTTATGTTCGGCTGTTTGGAGACCATTTGCGGCCAGTCACGGTTTTCTTGTTCCCAACAATGATGTCATGTCACCAGGTCACAATGGGTTGTGATTGGTTTGAAGAACATTCTGGACAAATCTAGTGAATGATTTGGCCACGCATCAAACATTTATGGGATGTAATTGAGAGGTCAGTTTGTGCACAAAATCCTGCAATGGTAAAACTTTCACAATTATGGATGGCTATAGAGGCAACATGGCTCAACATTTCTGCAGGGGACTTCCAATGACTTGCTGAAGCCATCCCATATTGAGTTGCTGCACTACACCAGACAAAAGAAGGCTTACAAAACATTAGAAGGTATCCCATGACTTTTGTCACCTTAGTGTAAACCTCGGTGTAAATGCATAAACGTTCTGGTTGTACAACAAACCTAAAAACTGGCCCGACTTATTTTTGACAAAAGATCTCTTGTAATTAAATATGAAAAGGGAAGATAAACATCTGAATGAGAACAGCTTACAAGACAAGTACAAATAATAACTTTTTTTTTTTTTGCAAAATTGTATCAACAATGGTATCCTTAAATACGCAAGTAAATTCTTGCTCTCAAATATCTAATATGGCAGACTGAATACCACAATTGCTTAATTCACTGTGAGTGCTTTACTGAAACCTGGAAGAACTGAAATCACAATAGGATGTCCAAAGTCTGAATTTTTATACATTCCATTTTCTCCAATAGCTCTTAATTCAATTTTATCATCATGACTAGTTTTACATCAAACATAGTACAACAGTGTAAGTTCCTTACTTTCCCATTCTAAAAACAAGTGACTATTAAGCTGAAAGAATTAATTCATAATCAGGAATTCTGATGTATAATGCCCACAAAAGCTTAATTACTATGTCCAAAGCAAGTTGAACATTTAAAAAATACCACCACCACCACCACCACCACCACCACCACCACCACCGCTTTTGGCTGTATCTGATGAAACCAGTGTTTTCATCCCTACTTACTGTTTATTGTTCACATATATTTTCTGTTTCTTGCCTGGATAACTATCCCTTTCTTCCAGCAATGTTATAATGTTATTCTGGCCCTATACTCTAAATATTCCAAACATTCAGCTACATGTTGTCTCACTTCAAGCAGCAGAACTCTCCTCTTGCATTCCTCAGACTCTGGCACAATTACCACACATTACCTGTCTTCTGTGTTCATCAAATATTTACCAATAATTTTTGCAGTAACCTTTTCTGTTATGAAGAGTATGTAGTTCTTCTCTAATCATTTTTGTATGTATTATCTGTAACATGGTTCATACGGAGTAAGTTGTGGAGGGAAATGAAAGCAGCAGTGGTATGCAGGTTTAATAATTTGAAGATCCCATTTTGGAGCTTATTCTGACCCTCAGAGAAAAAGTTATTCACAATCAAGTCTATATAAAAGAGTTTTGGAGCAGCTGGAAGTAATTAGCACATTGACAAGTATGGACAGTTGGAACATCTTCGGAAATAAGAAGCAACTTCTGAGGAAGAAGGAAATCTATAGGTTGGTTTGTAGTTGGTATTAGGGCACTCAATACAATCAGTACCTGTGCATATAATGAAGGTGAAAAATGTCTTTACTTGAAACCTGAGACAAGCAAACTTGAAGAACAGAATACTGGATGGTCTACCTGTCAGAGTATAAAGTCCTGTGTCACATGACTATAACTTATATGAAGATAGGTCTGAAGGAATTTGGCTTAACAATATGGCTAGGAGAAAGTGAAACACAGTTGCATCACTTGTTTCACTAACCACAATGTATTGTCCTTCACAGCCACAGATTGTCACTTCCACTAATGCATGATCAGCATGTTAGGGAAGTCTTGCATGTTCTGAAAAGTTTTTATCACCAATGTGTGCATTTTTTGACTGTTGAGGGAATCAGAGTGGGCAAGGAGCCTATGTCATGTTCACACCTCATCTGCCACAGAGCCTAATGAGTGTACGAAGATCAGCAGCAAAAAGAGAGTTTCTCAGAGGAGCAAAATCTGAATTTGTTGCAAAGGATCGTAACTGAGAAGTCAAGGGAACCAATGTTAAAGCATTAGTGCATACCAACATAAAATTATGATGCTCATCTGAAGTATAATTAAAGATGTACTGGCTCTTCATTCTATGATCCACTGTAACAATTTTTAAAATAATTCTAAGTATCTTTATGTGTCATGATGTAAATTAGCCAAACACTTTTTTAATGATTTTTCATCCACTCCTAACCCTGTGAGGTACTCTATTGCTCAGATTGTAAAAGACCTTGCTGATCTCAAGCATGAGAATCAATGCTAAAAACTGTGCTCAGAGAAGCCAGCCATATCTTTTAGTGGTAGCACGCTGTGATAATGAGCCACCAGATGGCAACTGGTGCCTCATACTATTCAGTGCATATGCTGATTAAGGGAATTGTTTGGTTGACTCCAGTGATGAGTCTAATGCTCTTGTGGAACACTGCAACCAAAATTTTCAAGTAAGAATGTCACGTCTATCTACATACAGTGAAGCCATGAGGCTTTATAGGAGTACATTAGGCATAATAGGTCCGAATACAAAATTCTGCAACCAGGCAATTTAAGTACACTGAGCACTTGGCTTGCTTTTGTTTTAAGATTCTTCAGAGTTTTTAGTCATGCGAGTTTTGATGTAACTATCTAAAATTAAGAACTATATTCCAGTCAGAGTTCACAAAAGAAAATGCAACAAATCCATTCAACTCAACAAACCACCTCATTCTTTCATTACCAGCAGCCACACTGGCAACTAGGGTAGAGAAATTTTCCTTGAAAACATGTGTCACTCAAAATAAAACAAAAGCAAATGATACTACAAACATGGCACACTAAAATCGAATGTCTAGAAAAATGGATAATAACTAATGAGGAATCCCTCTTGGCAATACAGATTAGTGGACAACCTAGGAGTCACCCAAGTGACACAGTTATTGCACCACAAGAAGGAACACAGACCAACAGAGACAGGGTTTCTGAGAGGAATGTATGTTTTGTGACTGTGGGATTTATCAGATTTTATCCCACTTACTTCAGTATCACTTATGCACAGCCTAGCATTTTATAGAAGATTTATCAAATACCATCTCTAGACGTTGGCAAATACTAGTCAGAAGTTGTATAACACCTGCTTCAGGCATAACACATAAATAAAATCAACACAAACTGCCCCTTCAATAAACTATTTAAAATTTGTATTATTCCTTCACTCTCACAATGTCATCTGTAGATGAAGGACTGTATTTAGGAGATTGGAAAATGAGCAGAAAATGGAAAGCTGATCCACAGTACTGGTCTGGACTCCTCACAATAGATGATACACTGCTGATTATCATGGAAGGCAAATTTCCTCTTAATACACCCCCTTGAAGAATGGCATTGTCCACTAACAATTGGCCAACCAGCAACACATCAACTCACTGTGTGTGTGTGTGTGTGTGTGTGTGTGTGTGTGTGTGTGTGTGGAGGGGGTTGCATGCACTCACATGTGTGCAGCTCATTGACAGTGGAGCACTGTTTCAAGTGCTCAGTAGTTTCTTTCAGTACAGCTCTACATCAGAAGATCTGTCATTTAAATTTTGTTACTTGGTAGACTAACAATGAGAAAATATCTTTCTTTACTAGTTGCTGGGTATGTTGTGAACTAAGTAGCATGTAGTTTCACTGCGGCAAATGTAGTGGGGAAATCTAGTGGAAAATCTTGTGAGGAAGTCTCCTGGTGCACAGGGCATGTAGAAGTAATAGACTAATACTGGAGCAGGAAGTGAGAATTTGTGCCCTTCAGGCACAGTTAGAGGAAGCTAGACAAGAAAATGAGAAGCTATGCAGGGAGAGAGGATGGAGAAGTGGGAACAGATAGTTGGCAGTCAGCCCAATAGGAAGATAACAGGCTGTGATAATTTCTTTTTTAATGTTGAGAATAGGTTTAGCCAGCTGTCACGACAGCCTAGAGGAGTTTCAGTAGTTTTAAGAGCAGGTAAGATGCGGAAGACATCCAACGTCGATAGGATGCTAATGTTAGATACAAATACAAAGAAAAAGAGGAACCTGCTGCTAGATGACAGTCATGGATGCAGTGTAGGCTTGCAGTTGCAGGAGGCATAAGGCAAGGAGTAATAAGTCAACAAGATCTTTAAATCGAGTGCCTGCCTCAGCAAGAAGACATGAATGAAGCTTAGGGCTTGGTTTAAGGACTTTGCTAGAGAGTATCAGGTAGTGATAATGGCAGGGGTTGGGAATAGTGTCCTAGTAGGGGCAGGGTTTACGATGCAGGTGGCGACTCAGGTAGGACTGCTACTCAAACTCAAACCACTAATGTTCACTTCATACAGCTTTTCCGGCATTACGACCAACTCCATCTTGACAGTGCTGTGTAGTAAGTTACTGTGGGGCTTCAGAGGGCACTGATCACTGCTCACAAGGCACACGCTTCATTGGTACCATTTAAGAGTATCTATACTAGATATGGCCTACACCTGAACAGGACTGGGAAAGGCTGGTTGGTGAAGCTTATATGTGACAGTGTAGCAAATGGATCTGGCATCAATCAAGGCCAAATTCCATCGCATTAGTAAAAGTGTAGAAGGGATACAGCATTTTTAGAATTAAGTCTGGTAGGAGGCAATCCTGCTTGAGGAATGTTCCTTTCACGTGGGAAGATAGTTCTATAAATGGGGAATGCTGATAATAAGTTGCAGTGAGTTTATTTCATCAAAATATTTGGGGAATTTGAGGTGAAGTACATGAACTGTTAATAGATCTTGACTCTTAAATTATTTGGGTGTCAGAGCATCATTTACATAGTGAATAAATGCTAAGGATTTCTTTGAAGGGGTTCATCTTACCGGATTTCTGAGCAAGGAGTTAGTTGCAGATGAATGAGAGTGGCCATTTACACCAAATTTAATATTCCATCCAAAAGAGTTGAAATATCAAAGACCAAATATTTGAAGATTGTCCATGAAAGTGAATTTTCAAGGAAAAAACATAAAATTATGTCTCCAGACCCTCTAGTTCAGACTACAGGGTTTTCCTCTTCAGACTTGACACTGACCTAAGCTCAGACCTTAAGAAAGGCATAGTGTTGGATTTACTTGAAACTTATGAGCGGTACAGACAGTATACCTTCCTAGTAGAGTTCATAGAAATGGCAGCACAATCACAGACAATATTTTTATAGAAAAAAACTTTCTGGAAGATTAAAGCTTTGTGCTGGACTGCAACTGAAACCTGGGACCTTTCCTAGGTTTGAGTTTCCCTCCGGCATACAGTTTTCATCTGCCAGGAAGTTTCAAAACAGTGAACACCCTGCTGAAGAGTGGAAATTCACTCTGGATATTCTGATATTTTTTCCTAGTTGACAGGTGCTGTGTGAGAAAAATTAGTAATGGCCTATCAGATCATGATGCACTCGTAGTAATACTGAAACATAAGAAAGCAGTAAACAAAAAATTTAAAATATGGGTCCACTTGCAAAGCAGACACTTAAAGCCAATCTCAGAGGGGAAACTGGGCAAGTCCTATAACACAGCAAAGTTGAATGACAAATACACTTCTAAGAACCTCGATCACTTCTTTTGACAGCTCTTTCCACAAATACAAATGTCAGTCAGAGACTCATTAAGAATTTTACTACAGAAGAATTGCAAAGTGCTGAAGAATATCACCAGACACAAAATGCAGTGAACAATGCATTACACCAAGAGAATACAAACCTCTGACAATAAAACCACAACTATATGGTCTATTTTGAATAAGGTGCCAGGGCAGAATACGGGGGATAAACATATTATTTCTCCCTTGTGTGAGAACAAAGCTGTTAGTGGACTACCAGAATTGTACAAAAATATTCAATACTCCCTTCCTGCCAATAATCTGAAAGTTACATCAAAATTTTACTGGTGCACATAAATACACACAACTCTTTAAAAGCTGATATTCAAAGACAATTACATCACATGAACCTACACAAAACAAGCAAAGATGAAACTAAATCAGTTACTAAGTCACTACAGAGTAAAGTTTTCAGGGTAACAGAGGTTGGTTGTGTGTGTGTGTGTGTGTGTGTGTGTGTGTGTGTGTGTGTGTGTGTTGTTGGGGGGGGGGGGGTGTTTGCTGCAGGGTTACATTTTGGGTCAGTTGCCAGTTGCTTTTGTTGATATATATCAATCATTTGCCATGTAACAGGACAGATGATTCAAAAATGCCATTAGCAGTTTTCCAGTGGATAACAATCCATCTGGCAAAGATGCACATACTGGAAAGAGATAACTAGAGTGATGATTCTCTAGGATGAAGAATGAAACAGAATATGCAATGGCAGGCAAGTAAAATTATGAGTCGGTGTTGGAGAAAGACTTTAGAGTAATATTCAATTTAGACCATGTTTCTGATTATATGTGGCTCTCAATGAGCTAGACCCTGGAACAGGTGAGACCGACATCCAAAACACATTAAGCAGTTTCTAGTCTCCAAGCAGTAATTGAGAGTCATAATTTTTTGTGAAAGCTTTTTATTCCATGTTCACATGCACATACACTGTGGAACAAACAGTTTGAAAGAAACTGCTTGTAGACGAGAATGAATCAAAGTGGAAAACATCCTAGAAACAACCCTTTGGCTGCAGCTCACCCATTTCCCTGTTACATCATTTCTCCTTGGAGTTATAGTTCACAAAGATATGCTGGGGAGCTTCTGAGAAAGAAGGAAGAAAGATGGCTTTAGCATACTGTCGATGACAAGTTTGTAAGAGGTAGAGCACAGAACAAATCGGGCAAAAACAGAAACTGGAAACTCAACAGAATCATTCCAAAACTCACTTTAAGCAGTTATAGGAAATAATGACAACCTGGATCACAGTGAGCTGACTTGATTTTGAATTTCCCAAATGCAAGTCCATTGTACTGGAAATTTTGGGTGCTTCTAAAAGCTTTCGAAAATGGGAGAGATGTAGCAGACTGCATCTGTAGGAGGTGTGCCTGAACAGTTCAGTCATTAGAAACGTTGCTCACAAAACACAGGCATCCAGTTCAGGATCCACTCTAGTATGCAAGAGTTTCATAACCATTTATAGACATGTCTTAATGTGGACAAGAGCAGTGGATTACATATTCATTTGTATAATACAAACACTGAGTCCTTTACACCAATTCATTAATGCTTCAATGGCTTAGGGAACTGGTTTTTTTTTTTTTTTTTTTAATGAGCTTTTAAGTGCATCACTCTTCATAAAGAGTCTTAAGTGGAGATAGACATACCAGAAAGAGTTGCTGATTCGTTATCACTACTGTCTAAAGTTGCAAGTAACTGGAGCTTCAATTCACTTCATTTACTTACTCCTGCACTTCAGCCCCCCCCCCCCCCCCCCCCCCATTTTCTCCTTAACGGGACAACAGTGAAACTCTTGGCAATGGAAGTGGTGTTCTTTTTCATATTGTTATTGTTGTTATTTTTATTGTGATTAATTGTGAGGCCACTCAAACTTCAGAAACACTGATGGATACATTTACTACATAGGTTTGGAGCTATTAGTTAGTGTAAAAGGTGTTACCTTATAGATTCACTTCTACACATTCACACAAGTATTAGGTTCTTCAACATACTGCTCACTTTGAGGTTTCCATCATCCTTATGACCCAAGCAAGTTAAATAACACCCACATTATCTGAATCATACGATGTTCCACTCTCACGTCCAATGGTGATTGTTAGAACATATTCTGAGCTTAGGTAAACAGAAGTATCACTACATGAAGTAGTGCCAAGCTTCGGATTCACAAGTTTGAAAAACCTAAACCCAACTGTAGCAAGCTAAGTTCCACAAGGTGCTCATAGTTTTGTACTACCCAGTTAAGGGCATACACAGTAGACCACTTTCAGTGTAAAAGACATTTTCACCATTCACAAACCATCATAGTAGGTACACACAAAATGAAGAATGGACAATAAAGGAAGAACAACTGCAACAGGAAATCATCTAGAAATCAGAAGAATGGTGTACTGAGAAACCACACAAGAAGAGTTTGCAACAGATGGTACCAGAAGAACCATGGAGGTTGACACACTGCAGGAACATAGCTGGGCACAAGCCAGCCACAATGCCTGTGAGAATCACGTCCCCTGGAGCAGTAGCGCCACCAGGCAGAGTGACGTGCACTAAGTCACTGTGCATGACTGGAAGTTGGGAGTTGCAAGTTGTACGTCAGTCTGAGTCTTGCTGGGGAGTTCCTGGAGAACATTTATCATGTCTTCAAGTCTTTGAGTGAGAGAGAACATCAGCGGATAGACAGACAGTGGTTAGCCTTCAACAGAAACAGAATAGTGAATACAGTTATCGTGTATGGACAGAGACCGCCTGCCTAGAGATTTAACTGAGTACTGATAGTTTGTAAATGCTTACTGAACAGTACACCATGGCAGAAGATTAGTTGTCTTCCATTTTTAGTTCAGAGAACATTATTTAGTTCTCTCTCTATGTCCATCTTTTCAGAGATGGTTGCGGACCCTCAGCTGTTCATATCAAATGTCAAATCAAACACCTTTCAACCATCTGATTTCCAAACCGTTATTTTTACTGGGCTACCGATTTCAGTGCCATCTTCAGGCCCCCAACCCGACATGTAGGAAGATT
This sequence comes from Schistocerca piceifrons, assembly GCF_021461385.2. NCBI lineage: Eukaryota > Metazoa > Arthropoda > Insecta > Orthoptera > Acrididae > Schistocerca > Schistocerca piceifrons. The sequence goes on from NC_060149.1 coordinate 101,028,516, forward strand.
CCAAACTTGGTTCTGGTCAAAATAGGAGCCAGCATTCAAAGACTGGTACCTGTAGATTTCTGTTCAATACAGCGATCACTTCAAACATAATCTGCTGACACATTTATTTACTTGTGTTCATGGAACTGTAGTCAACACAGAACAGATAGGCTACACCTGCAGTACACAATTGCTGTAACCAGTCTTACCAAAGTTGAGTAATATATTTTACTAATCATTATTCTGTGTTTCTTTCATTGTATGTGCGCTTCCCTAGAAACCATGCATCTGTCATACCATGAGACCTATATTAGTCTTTTTCAGCAGCAGTGAGACTTTAATCAAAGCAGATGGCCCCAGTCAACAACAAGAAGACATATCAGTTACTGCAAAACTAAGCTGAGACAAAAGCAGTAAACATGAATCCAAGGCTTTGTTGACACCGCAGTAATAACAGCAGTTCTAATAAATGTTAGCTATATTAGATCTGAAAATTATTAATTATAATGGCTCTACATGTATAAATGTATGGTATCACTCTACTTGAATAACAGACAATCATGTTCCCATTAATAGAATATTCTCACAACTATAAAGATAAATGTTAAGCTTGTCCTTAGATTCTGCCTGTTCTTAATACATTATGGACAGAGCCCAATTAGGACTTGTCAAGTGGCAGTTAGTCATGTGGATGTACCAGAGTCTTGCTCATCCAGGGTGTAAAAAGTCTTGCTCATCCAGGGTGTAAAAATTCATAGCTGCCATTGTGTTCCAAGCACTCTGTTGATAACCATGTAGACTGCATAAGGAAAGTGTCTCTGCATTGTGTAGGCCCTATATAGCAGAGACTGCTGCCAGTGTAGTAATTTAGAATTACAACTTGAAGTCCTCCTCCTGTCATCTGTAGTTACGTCTGTGATATTTCCTAATTTTGACTGTCTGGGTAACCCAAATATGGAATTTACAACCTAACTTCTCTCTGTGGTCAGCAGCTGCAATTGAAACACTGACCACTCAATCCAAGGTGATGACTTTTGATTGTTTGTTGCAAGGGTCATAATGAACTTAAAAACTAATAATATATATGATAAGTTCATAAGATAAAAGTCGGTTTCTCACAAACTTTTATTTTTCACTTATTTGCTGTTTATAGGAACACCTTCTGAGTTCATAGATTACTTAATGAAAAGACTAATCAAGTTCCACATGCTAGGAAGTGCTAAAAGCAAAATACTTTCACAATTTAGACTGCCACACTAAAAAAAGAAACACACTTACCATCTGCACCAGGTCGAATGACTGCAGGTTTAGCCAAGGATTCAGTGTTAACTTTAACAACACGGTTTGTCTCATGTTGTAGGATAGTAGCCCTGTAAAAAGACATAAGTAAGATTGTGTACAAAAAATTAAGATTAAAAGAGCTGCAACGATTATAAGGATAAACTTACTTCAGTGGAGAAACACTGTCTTCAACCATGGTTGAACCTTCATCACCCTCAATGCCAAAATGGTCTTTTGACTGCTTCTATAAAAATTGAAGAGACACTGGTGAGTTAACTATGAAAAACATATTGCATAGTACCAATTAAGAGCACACCATTTTTACAGCTACAAATATATTGTTACCCTTTTCCTTTTAGCCTGTTACCATATTATTGACAGAACACACAACAACTTCTGTCTTCAATATAAACTTCCAAAGTCATTTACAAATCAATGAACTTTTTTGGAGTTGGAACACATACACATAAAATTCCTTTAAATAAGCTACTTCCTGCATTAGGCTGTTAATTTTCTGCCTCCCAGCATCATGAAGCATGAAACACGGTACTTTCTGACAAATGGAACATGTAACACTTTTGTATAATGTTGCTTCATAATGTCAAAGTGGGCAAAGATATAGTTCCAGGGATAGTCCCTGAAATTCAAGATTTTATACTGTAATGTTATGGTATTAATAACGCAAAAAATTCTATCTATGAGTGCCTCCAAGCAAACATTTGTAGCGTTTTTATTTCTGCTTTCCAATTACATAGACATAACTTCAGATCAGCACTTAGATGCTGTAAAATTGAATAATAACCACAAGCATTTGGGTATCAGTCCCTGCTTGGCCTTAAACCTTTAGATACTTCAGTATCAGACAATACATATAGCTACATTTTAAAGGAAAGTGCCAAATTGGATCCTTTCATTAAATCTTATATAAATCTCAAAGACAATGGCATAATGAAAATCAGTCTGCAGCAAAAGAAGAACTAGTCACCTAAAATTTCTAAGCTTAATAATATTACTATGTTCCTTTTTCATACAATTTGTACCTTTTTGAGAATTATATCAATGTATCCTGAGATGAGCTGTAAAATCTGTTCAGCCTCAGTGGTTTGAACACAGTAGTACTGATCAGAGTAATCACCAAAATCAAGAGTGAAAGTATTTGGAGATGCACCCCAGCGCCTGACAGTAGTCAGTGGCCATGTCTTCAGAATCTCCTTAGTTTTTTCATCCAAGCGCAGTACAGAATCTTTTGTCACACCCAAAAGACGAGGCACCAATTTGTTCTTGCCTTTCATTTTCTCCTGTTAAGGAAGAAATAATGATGCAATGAAGAAACATTCTATATGAAAAAGGTATTTCTAAAATACCCTCCACAAAATACAACACTTACTGAACAGATCTGCATAGAAGATAATAAAAATTGAAATAATAATGAATTAAGTGCTGAAATGATATTTTATTTATGACATTAAAATGCTCCTGAAGATTTATGGACAAATAGAGAAGAGTGGAGAACAATAATTAGTGACTTACTGTAATCTAGAATAGGTGCTGGAAAAATGTACTCACATTGTAAATCCAGAATAATAAAATAATAAAATGCTCGCAATGGCTTTCAGTCTGATCCTTGTTAAACACATCAGTATACATTTGTTCGTCTGTATATGTGCCCTTTTTTCCTTTGTTATATTCTGACAAACCCCTGGATGAATTAATTTCTCTATTATACTAAACAGAAAACACCAGTCACTGCTGAGTAATATCTTATATTAATGGAGCAAAGGCCTAACAAAGAAACAGGTTCATGTGTTTCAAATGAGAAGGTCTCTGGACAGAATAAACACATTTCACCTGTGGAATGGAAAATAGTGATTATTCAAAGTGTTTTGGTATATAATACAGGTGTTTCCTGTACAATGCAAGTACTGTGTCTGGTACTGCATGGGAACCGATTATGGGGAGGCAGGCTCCGATCACCACATACACTGCGGCCAGTTGCTCAGACTCTGGCACAACTCATATCAATTTTAACCTAATTAGATGAGCTGATATTAGATTTAGAAGGAAGTCCAATGAAATTATTGCACTATTTATCGTTTCTGACAGGTGTGTGCCGGCCAATGTGGCAGAGAGGTTCTAGGCACTGGAACCGCGTGACCGCTACGGTCACTGGTTCAAATCCTGCCTCAGGCATGGATGTGCATGATGTCCTTAGGTTAGTTAGGCTTAAGTATTTCTAAGTTCTAGGGGACTGATGACCTCAGCTGTTAAGTCCCATAGTGCTCAGAGCCATTTGAACCATTTTGACAGGTGTGTCAGTAGGGTCTGCCTACATAGCTGCATACAACCATCAACTGATACCATATGAATTCATTTACTGTTGGTCAACATCAGTATAGCAGCTGGCTACTGTAGTCTGTGCATGAACCAGATATTTTTTTTAAATTTTTAGTATGGCTGCATTTGTTCGGATGTGTAAAATCAGGAAACAACAGTGGAGTTCTGAAAATCTTCATCAAGAACCTCTGCATGATGCGAAAGAATGAGTTCAGTGACGAACTGGTGCAAACATTAATTATTAAACTGATATTTTCCCACCAAACCATAACTTATGATACATACATGAACAATAGACTGCAATCTTTATTGCAGGCATAATAAATAACAACAAAAAGCTACAAACAATATTATGAAAAGGATAGATTGCTACTTACCCTAAAGATGACCCACTGAGTTACAGACAAGCACAACGAAAAGACTGTTACCCCTGAGATTTCAGTCAAAGCCTTCTTCAGAACAGGAAACAAACTACACACACATTCACACAACCCAGGCACATGGGCTGGAGATAGCAGTCTTGTGTGTGTGTGAGGTGTGCTTGCTTGTGTGAATGTGTGTGCACTTTCTTTTCTTTTCTGAGGAGGGCTTTGACCAAAATCTCATGTGTAACAGTCTGCACCTAAACGTGTCATCTTTACAGTGAGTAGTAAACTATCCTTTTCATAATATTGTTGATATTCCAACCTGGACTTTCTATTGTTTAATAAAAAGCTATGGTTATTTTGTGGCGAACAATTTAAGTGCACACATCAGCAATGCTACTATGACAGTACTACGAGATGTTTTTGATGACAGGAACTATTTTGTATGAACTGTTGAAATTCACAGAAATTCAACAGAATATAAAACTGAATGCAGATTTGTTCTTGACTTAGGCCAACCAACCATATTTACTTGCACATGGTAGGTCTTAGAACACTTACCTTTACAAGGAAGAATGTTACACCATAAGTGGGAAGAGAACGAGCTGTTTTAGTGTATAGCACTTTAGCATCAAGTTCAGATAATCCAATATGTTTCTTGTGTTCAGAGAAAACCTTCTTTTCAATACCTTTAACTTTAACATACGACTGTGGTAAAAATTCTTTCAAACTGTAAGTAAAAAAAAGAAATTAATGTCACAGAACACTTGCAATAAATAAACTTTAAAATAATTCTGTGTAATATAATTACTGCACAATTCTCTTAAACTACTAGTTAAAAATGTTGCAGTAAAGCAGTAATAACATAATTTCTTACAGTGTATACTCACTCAAGAAATCCTGGACGATGCCTATTCTCATTATGATCACCAAACTGTATTTGACACTGAATACCAGCAAACTCACATGCTTTATCTTGAGTCACAGGGTGTGTTCCGTCCAACATTGCATCTCTTGCTTGGACATATAAAAGGTTCAATTGTACTGGATCTCTCGAATCAATATTTTGATCTGAGAAAAAGAACTTACGTCGCAGGAGGACAGTTTCACCTTCGTCAATACCTTGTTCACGAAGTGTTTTAGAAGGATCAATCCAGTTCACTACAACATAATACCAAATCAAATTTTAGGGAAGGATATTAAATTAATACACACCAACATAACATAAAATATATGAAGTTAGCTAGCTCTATGTTGTAATGTAAAAATGACGACAATGAACAGAATAAAATATATTTCATCAAACTAGAACAGGGTGTCCATTGTCTCGCATTTCCTGAGACAGTTCCCCTTTTTCCTCAAAAATCCACAACCCGATAGCTTTTTGGGGGATGCTCAAATGTCCCACTTTTTTGTGATTTCACTTGACTACAGCATTTTACATTACTGTAAGTCTGATTTGTAATTTATTGTACATAATGCCACTTTTACAACTTTTGTTTATTTACTGTAAACGTTTTGCACTGTTGGTGTTACCATTACATGTTCATTGTTTCATCTCACGCCAAAAAGAAAATTAATTTAGCAGTAATATAAAAAAGTGAGTTTACTTTTATCATTGGAAGTGGAGAAACTGTAGAATGTAAGTTGTGTAAATCAAACTTTGGTACTGGACATTGTGGTAGATCTGACACTGGAAATGACATTAAGACAAAGAAACATTGCATGAATGTTCAAACAAAAATGCACTTCTTGATAAAATACATAAAGTGAACAGTAAGTTGAAAGTGCAGCAGAATAATTGAAAATGTCATTTGCAATCATCTGAGAGCACAATGCAAAGGAAAACTATGTCCACTAAATTTTCTCAATACAACTTGTGCCCCATTTTTTCCCCTTAACTGTCCCTTTTTTTCCAAGCTTTATCAAATGACCCATTTTTTTTAAATAAAAATTAAATGGACACCCTAAACTAGAAGAGAAGTTGATGTTACCATTTTACTGTAAAATCTCAGTTATTAATATCTGCAGAGACCTTCATCATCTGTTTTAAGCTTCTTCCTCAGTTGGTCCATTTTGGCATCGCGTTCCTTTTCCTCTTTCTTTCGTTTCAAAGTAAGGGTTCCAAAATTTGGTTTATTTTCTAGCTCTTCCTCCTGGTTCTCTCTAACAAGACTGTATTCATCATGATTGGTAATTCCTGAAATTACAATGATTCTTTTTTGAAGGGGTTTTAAGCAGTAAGTTGCGAACAAAGATTGTGTAGAGCTAAGTAATGTTATCTTGTAAAAACATCAATAGTTACCAATCTTTGTGCAAATAACAACCATTAAATTCACTACTGGTTGGCTGTCATCCACCAGTAATGTCTTCACTGTACCATCCAGCATCCTGACACGGAGAGTTCGTAACTTCTTTCGATATTCTAACAGATCCTGTAGAAATTAATATAGAAAGATTCATAAGAACAAATTGCATCACCAGACATTATGTTTCATACTATTAGTAACTAATAACTCTTAATTGTCATCAACTTACACCATTCCTCAAAATATAATACTCCAAGTTTCTTCCCGGTTCCAACCACACTCCTTTCTTAGCATCTTCATCTGCTAAGAATAGACCATAATCTTTTGCTGAAAAACGACAATATGCAGAATTACACATGTGGTGTAAATTACATTTTTATACTTCTTTTTCTGTTGAAATGTCAGCTGCCAATTTCTAGGCTGTAGTTACTTAGTTGACTATCATCACAAAACTTACTCGTATACATAAATGTTGTGTAACACTTACGCTGCCCTTGGTTGGCTTCAGATATTTTTTCCCTTATTATCCGGCAGGCATCATAAACTGTAGTTGTTGGGTCAAATTGCATAGTCTTCGTAACATTTTTGTCGACAATGCTGATTCGCAGTGATAGTGTGGCCATGGTCTCCTCACTCGAGTGTTCCCTCTGCAAAGAGTAATTGTGAATCAATTTATTTACACTTAAAACAACATTCATTAATTATGAAAATATCAGTGCAATTGACTATCACAGACTGTAAATTTATTTCATCACTAAATACCTTAGGCCTACTGCAATGGGATGTTTAATGACAGTTCGAGGTAAATACTTTGTAAGCACATATTGTCAACAGCAGCACAATTAAAATAGTCAACATTATATCACACTACTGTTTATTTTCATACATATAAATCAGTGAAACGATTCAGTACTCTTTGATTAAACCATCACTTAGTGATCACTGACATGACTGACCTTCAAGTATCTATTCAGGTTTCAATCCAGAGGAATTTCAAGTCATATGACCACACTATTCGAACTACAAGGAAGGCAGATGCCAGGTTAAGTTACATTGGAAAGACATCAATGGGAGAGGGGTAGGGGGTGAGGATTATGCATCACTATTATATTTCTATTGTTTCCTGAGGTTTTGTAAGACCACAGACGAGACAGCTACTCATTCATGTAACAAGTCACTACATAATGAGTGAGGAAATATGTTATTTATTCCCACAATGATCATAGCTGTAAAATGAAGGAAACTGAACGTAGGCACTATAGCAAAAGTGCTATTCACATAAACTTTAAACATTCATAACAAGAAGGTTTCCTTAAAGAGAAGATTGCTGACAACTTTTTCTACTGTAAATAAGCATTTATAATACACACTTAAGGACACTCAAATTTATATTCTTTTTCCCCCAACAACTATATGGGGAGGGGGGGGAGAGATAATGATGAAATTGCATATTTCTTTAACCTACAGCCCTTTGACTAAAGCTCTTAGGTGTCTGTTCCATTTATGTCATATTTCATTACGCTTTTCTCCAGAAACTTTGTATTCGGTCAACATACAACAATATTTTGTGTGACTGTACTCCAATAAACTAATTTCTTTACAGTGAGAAATTATCACTAGTGTCTGTCTGTTGCAGAATTCTAGAGCATATTCCAAGCTGAAACAGGGAGGGGGGGAAAAAACCTGGGAAACACAGCTTGCTTTCAATTAATAAAATGTTAGGGCTATTATCCTCTGGTTGAATGGATTTTACCTGAAAATCCAATATTTCATCCCCATCTGTGGAGGACATTTTCAAAGGGCATCACAGCTTCTTTGAATGTCTAATTCACACCATGGCTTGCTACTGTGTGAATGGGACATTCAAAGAAGCTACAACCCCCCTTGAAAGTGTCCTCCACAGATACGGACAAAACATTGGGTTTTAAGGTGAAATCCATTCGACAACGGCATAATAACCCAGAACATTTTATTAATTGTGACATTTCCAGTTGCAAAAGTTTACATTTTACACAGCTTGCTTTATTCATATACAATATCTAAAAGTCAGTAGATGCCAGTGAACAGGTACAACCCCATCTTTCTAGATATCTGAATGGCACTAGGCACTGTACCACACGGTTGTCTAGAGGAAAGTATCATAACAGGAAAGGAAAACGCATCGTAAAAGATGGTAGACTGACAAACTGTAGAACACTGTTCTAGCATTTGGAGTCCTTATTGAGTATGGCCTATATGAAAGTATTACACAGGTGCTTGGGCAAATTAAATGAGAATCTTTGGATGAGAAGTGACAGTGTTCGCATGAGAATCTGTCAGGTACATGTGGAGGACCAGTAGTCAAAGAAGATGGTATGACAATTCTTATTGCACAGTTCTGAATATGACGTAGGGAACTGAAAGCATTCAACATCAAGAATGATAGACTCAAATGACATGCCAAATGATCTGCTACTTAATGGTAAATTACTCATCCAAGAACCTATCAATTAGCACTGTGTTCACGTCTTACAATTATTACAGAGAAACTACAAAACCTACTAACTAGATACAAAGAAAGCCATGGTGAACAACAACAAAAACAACATATGATAAAACAATGTTTACCTGGAAAAGTATAAGCTGAACAAAACTCATTAGAGGCAGCATATACACATTTAAGGAGAAATACCCTCAGACTTCAAGAAGAATATAATAATTCCAATCCCAAGGAAAGCATGTGTTGACAGATGTGAAAATTACCGAGCTATCAGTTTAATAAGTCACAGCTGCAAAATACTAACGCGAATTCTTTACAGACGAATAGAAAAACCGGTAGAAGCCGACCTCGGGGAAGATCAGTTTGGATTCCATAGAAATGTTGGAACACGTGAGGCAATACTGACCCTACGACTTATCTTAGAAAATGGATTAAGGAAAGGTAAACCTACGTTTCTAGCATTTGTAGACTTAGAGAAAGCTTTTGACAATGTTGACTGGAATATTTTTTTGCAAATTCTGAAGGTGGCAGGGATAAAATACAGGGAGCAAAAGGCTATTTACAATTTGTACAGAAACCAGATGGCAGTTATAAGAGTCGAGGGGCATGAAAGGGTAGCAGCGGTTGGGAAGGGAGTGAGACAGGGTTGTAGCCTGTCCCCAATGTTATTCAATCTGTATATTGAGCAAGCAGTAAAGGAAACAAAAGAAAAATTTGGAGTAGGTATTAAAATCCATGGAGAAGAAGTAAAAGCTTTGAGGTTCGCCGATGACATTGTAATTCTGTCAGAGACAGCAAAGGACTTGGAAGAGCAGCTGAACGGAATGGACAGTGTCTTGAAAGGAGGATATAAGATGAACACCAACAAAAGCAAAACGAGGATAATGGAATGCAGTCGAATCAAGTCGGGTGATGCTGAGGGAATTAGATTAGGAAATGAGACACTTAAAGTAGTAAAGGAGTTTTGCTATTTGGGAAGCAAAATAACTGATGATGGTCGAAGTAGAGAGGATATAAGATGTAGACTGGCAATGGCAAGGAAAGCGTTTCTGAAGAAGAAAAATTTGTTACCATCGAGTATAGATTTAAGTGTCAGGAAGTCGTTTCTGAAAGTATTTGTATGGAGTGTAGCCATGTATGGAAGTGAAACATGGATGATAAATAGTTTAGACAAGAAGAGAATAGAAGCTTTCGAAATGTGGTGCTACAGAAGAATGCTGAAGATTAGATGGGTAGATCACATAACTAATGAGGAGGTATTGAATAGGATTGGGGAGAAGAGGAGTTTGTGGCACAACTTGACAAGAAGAAGGGACCGGTTTGTAGGACATGTTCTGAGGCATCAAGGGATCACAAATTTAGCATTGGAGGGCAGCGTGGAGCATAAAAATCGTAGAGGGCGACCAAGAGATGAATACACTAAGCAGATTCAGAAGGATGTAGGTTGCAGTAAATACTGGGAGATGAAGAGGCTTGCACGGGAGAGAGTAGCATGGAGAGCTGCTAGTCTCAGGACTGAAGACCACAACAACAACAACATACACATTTAAAAGATATCTGTAAATGCAGCTTCACAATAGTCACCGAGAAAAACATAATATCCAATAACTGTCAGATTTTATTATTTGGCATGCCTTATTTGTGTTGAGTACAATATTCTAACTGTCTAAGAATTTCATAAGATCTACAAATTGGATAGTACTTAGTTTTGCATGTAAATTACATACAGTATTTGAAAATGGATGGCTTTTACCAACGTAAATCAATTTATGGTGTAGTTCCAAATTTACTACCAAAAGTTCTCTGGCTAGTTAGTAGATTTGTCTATCTCAATAAACACTTAAACAACTTCAGCTACTACACAAAATATGTGATTCCAGGGATAATTAATTTTTAAAGTCTGTAGCTTTCATCACAGATCATCACAGTACTGATCTACCTTATACCAGGGGAAGCTTCCTGTATGCTTTCCCATGAATGTGAAATTAAATGAATAAGGCTAGCTGTGAAGACAGTTTAGATTCAGAATTGTTCTTCATTGGTGAAACAAACTTGAACAAAATTATAACAACTGTATTGCCATGTCAAACAACAGTGCAAAATCAACATTTCTGCTGCTATTACAATGAGTTTTTGACCAGAACAACAGTAATTTCTCCAGAGCTATTCTGCTACTTCTATGCGTCATTTATCATGTCACTTTTTTTGTGACAACGTGTTATGAAATATTCCTGGGACATATTTAAATTAGAATATATTTTCAATAGGTCCCCTTGTGGCACCAAGTCAAGTGGCAAAATGTGGACTTGAATAAAAGCAACCTGACAGGCAACAGCTCCAGAACACAATAAACATCTCCCATAACATGTAGAAGCTGTTATTGCAGGTGCTGAACATTTTATAAATTCAGGATTATGTGTAACATTATGGTCTTCTGTTGAATTTTCACATACACATATTGTGTTTTAGTAGTTGAGAATGGAACTGACTCAAATGTACCTCTATAAATAAATATACATGAACAAAATTCCCAAACTTATGTACATCTTGTGAGAATCACAAGCCTCTTCACGGGTGACTTTGTTTCTGTGCTGATTGCGATGTAAGTGACTTTTGTTCATGACAGGACATTTTATGACAACAATGAATTCCGGTACAATTCTCCAATCAGTAGCTGTAAGCAAAGGCCTTAAATAAATAAATTTGCACACCATCAGAAAGAATTTTCTTCTCTAGTAATAATATATCATTATCTACTGTGGTGACAATTCAACTCTAAATGATGTATAAAAAAAGGTGGGGGTGAGGGAGGGGGTTAGGGGGGGGGGGGGGGGAGAGAGAGAGAGAGAGAGAGAGAGAGAGAGAGAGAGAGAGAGAGAGAGAGAGAGTTTTTTGCGATCCATTTCCTTTGCTACACTTCATTTCTGTTTCACCTACTTCTGCCTACTAAATGCACAGTGTTGTGTTCCTAATGATTTCGAGTGAGATCCCAGCAACAATAATGGATCAACTGCAGAAGTATTTAACATTCAGATATCATTTCAAACACTAGTTAATTAACCAGTAAAACATGAAAAAAAATTATGGGCTGCACTGACTTTTGCTATGATAAAAAACTGCAGGATTTTGGTAAGATCTTACTGCAGTACTGATATTACAAAATAATGGCAGTGACATCGGTACCATTTTTATGTTTTGTTTTTTGTTACTGTTGTATTCCCAGTGATGAAATTTGAGAAATCACAGTCCCACTCATGTATAATGACACCCAGAAAAAAAATGGTTCCCCTTCATTAAAGGGCCACACCCCAAACATTTTAATTATCCTACTAAAATCACTGGAAACCTTGATTGCAAAGATGTTTTTGAGAAATTCTATGTTTGTCTTAACTGTGGTCTTTTTCATTAACTGTCAATATACGTTTCAACAAACAACTCCTTGTTTCCTACTGCTAAGAAATGCCAAAATGATTGTAAATATCATTTCTATTCACAGTTGCTTACATGTGAAATGGAGTGTTACCCCTAGTGTGAAATTATGTACATCATATCAGTTGATCGCTGCAGTTTTAAATACTTTGTAAGAATTGTGTAAGTTACGGAAAACAGAATCTAATCACTACCACGGCCCAATATTATATTCACAAGAACGAGTTTTCAGTGTGAATTACCGATACAAATATTTATTACATACTAAGCATCATAAAAATACTTGCCAACCTTACCAAAACTGCACTAAAATTATAATAAGACACTTTTGATAGACCCTAATTGTTGCATTAATCAATAATTGAATTTGCATAATTAGTCATGTAATAGGACATAACTTTGTACTTTTAGGAAATATCACACTCAGCAGAAGCATACCAGTAATACTGAATATATACCTACATTATTTATTCACATATCATCCTACCAATGACATAAACAGATCACATTTTTTGGCTGTGAAGAGAGTTTTTGGTACCTGAAGTGCAAAGCAATCATGTGAGGACCAACCTCAGACTCCAAAGTAAACTGCTGTACTATAATATTTTCCTTTCTTGCAATTATGAAAATCTAACATACATAATGCATTCTCTTGTAAACAATACAGCTTCGTATAATAAGATACCATACATACATGCTTTGCTTAAGAAAGATGCAAGGAACAGCATACTACACTTTCTGGCAAGTTAAACATCTTATCTTTAAGCAAAGCATTTTTCATCCCAACTGTCTACCTAATGAAGTGCTCCTCTCTATTCATTTTATTTTCCTTTGAAAGATAGAGGAGTTAAGTCACTCTTACTGAGTAACTGACAAGAGATCTTGTTATTTTTGTGTTATTTCTGCAAGTCCCACAAAAAATTTTAATCAAAGGCTTTTATTTCAAATGTTTTTATTCCTTACAACGACTATGCGGTTTTAATTTTTTGTTCTGGGTGTGGCTTGGTTTGGATTCCATATTAAACTGTGTGTCCCACTGTAACTGGCTGGACAGAGCAGAGGAAGGCAACAGCATACATCTAACAAAGTACAACATTGTGTGGTGTTCATATCACCCTTCGAGTTATGACGAATATGCAAACAAGCTGATCAGAGAAACTTACTTCCTCCCACATGCATAGATGTCCGAAAGCTATCAGAAGACCCAATACATTTCAACATTGCAGCAGTTTTCGTATTACTGTTCGTAGCGTAATAATAAAAAAAGAAACTTGCGTCGTACTTCCGACAGACTCACCATTTTTAACGCGAAACATTTTTGAACTGTCTGATAAAAATGTTTATTTTCAATTGCTGTTCATTTAAAAAACGAAAGCATCACAAGCCTGCAGTAGATATGTCAGCCTTCACAATTCCAGGCTATAATCTGACACGGAATGAAATGTAGACTCTACCTGCTGACGGCGAAATGTCCTAATAAAATTGCCAACTCTTAACAAGTTCGATATAGTGGACATTAATGAGGATCCCAACGAAACAAGACGCCAACTGTCACTGCAGAAGAATGAATCATATGGGATAGTCGTTCGAGGATCGACCAGAAGCATCGACAACATTTGTTCAAAATGATTGCGATCAACCACTGAAAATATCACTTTCATTTCATATTTAAAGTACAGTATAACTTTTTCGTTAATAATGTAGCCATGGAAGCTTAGCGATGAAAATTTTTGGAAAACGTCACTTTCAATATCGCGGAAATGTTCTCGTACCACTTCGACAACACTTCTTCCGTCACTGCGAGACATCACTAAGGCACAAAATTATTTTTCCGCAAAAAAAAAATTAAAAAAAATAAAATAAAAAATAAAATGTTAGACTTCGTAAATTAAGTCCCGTGTCGCATATGTTCACCATTGAAAGCGAGATGCTTCCTTAAATTTTAATATCACCACCGGCGGAAAAAACTGTTGCTAAGATGGCACTCCAGCTCTACAGGTGGCGAGTTTTTTTCTCTTAGAGCTGGTTACAGATGCGTTACTGCGACCACCATTGCAATAGCTCCGAGGTCTGGCTAACGAAATGCTGCAGAACCAATACGTGAATATACTGCAATTTATGCATCAAACTAAACCAGTGTGATGAAAGAAAATTATTCGATATGCTTCGGCTCGACAGTTATCGTTTTCGATTTGTTGCAATGCACTATCAAACGTACATTTTGTTTTAAAACTTGACGCAGCTTTTACAGCACTCCAGCGAGTTTCGTAACATGGATCTGCCGCTAACTCTGCTAATCATGTATTTATATGTGATGGTGTTTTTTGGGAGTTAATGAAACATGTTTGCGTGGGCAGAGTGACAAGTGACTCGGCGGCCGAGCGCTGGGCACAGAGCTTCTTTTTAATACGGGCAGCGCGCCCGTTCCATCAGCTCCGCTCTTTCCCAAGTCCTCAGAAGAGCACGGTGCCTCGTGCACTCCATCTACGGCAGAGGCAGAATAAGCTAACAATTAGCAGACGCCTTCAGAACGCGATCACAGGCGTTATCTACTTCTAACGTTCATCAACGATGTTATTTGAGACGGTAACGTCGGGAAGTAAGAGACTAGAGCATTCCAATACTGCCCCATAGGTTCGATCACCACTCTTATATCTAACATATTTTTGGCACGATGCGACTAGTAATTGAGTGTTCATAACAAAGTACTTCCTTTACGTACAAATGCCCAACGTGTTAATGTTTAAAGTTTATCTGAAGGCACCAGCATATTTTTCTCGTTAGGGGGTAGACCACAAGAATATTTAAATAATATTTTTTTTATTTGTTTTAATCCTCATTTACAATCAGACTGGCAGACAACCGCAACCGAGTGTCAATGTACAGTGCCTGTCAAGTTAGGAAACTACTCAAGCAGATGGTAAGCTGGTGTCAAGTGTAAAATGACTTAAGAGAGCGGCGTGCCGATATTAAATTAAGGTATACAAATGTGTGCGAAGCAATATGGCTGCAAGTACACTTACATAAATTTTCTGTTTTTAATAAGAATCTATCCTAAAATCGACAAAGGAGAAAATTTGTTAGCAGTACAGAGGACGTAACTGCAAAAACCTATTATTCTCGCATTCTCCTAGATACGTCTTAAATCACTTAACAGCTATGATTCCCGCCGAAGCGGTAGGATACAAATCGTGAATACGGGATTACAAAAACCGGAATCAGTCCGATCGAAATTTACCGAATACTTCAGTAGCTTCGCAGCTAATGAAAACACAGTATTATAGCATACCTAGTCGAGCATAGGTCTATAAATACTATCAAAGTCACTGCACAATCTGCATGTCGTACAAGCATCAAACTTTTTCAAGATCAGATGGTCAGGAAATGCTGACTTTCTTCATATTTCTGCATCTCCTAAACCATGATCAACTAAATGCAAAACAGGAAGACAAACTCAAAGAGGCGAATATTTCTCCGTCCGGGATCGCACATCGTCATCCTGGATAAAAATTAGACGCTCTTTTAAAAGCAAAATACCCTTAAGGCAACCTAAAAAGCAAAATAAATCTCTCTAGGTGATTATTAGTAGCAACCATGTATTCGCAATGCACAAACGTCACTGAAATGCAGAACCGTATCTGCGACGTAAAACCTGCTTCCGATCCCTCAGAACCTACCTGACCCTTAAAGCCAGCAAATCACAACTCAAAAATGCTACGAGCCGACAGAGTTCCATCCATTACTTTAAGAGTATACATTCATTAAACAGATCTAATACTGAACAGATACTTCCGTCCCAAACATTTCCCTCCCTTCAAGTAGCAGTTTGACGGAGGAAGCGAGATCTTTACTTGTAGATGCCACGCGCGAGGAAATTCGAGAAGGAGCAACGCTAGTCAGAAAGCATCGGAATGGGGAAGCGCGGGAGGAAGAGCCAGCTGCTAAGCGACGACGGCAGACTTACCATTGGTACCCGCCTCCCGGAGCGGAGCCTGTGGCGCGAACACCAGTGTAGCAGAAACGTGCAACAGCTCCAGTCATCCATTCCCCGCGCGGCACCCCTACCGTACCGTTTCTATTCTTTATCCACTTATAATTAACCCTGCTGATGAAACCTGAAAGTTCGGGAGTTGCCTCGATATCTCAGCTTAAATTTTCTCTTTTAGACCTATATACGGGCAGCTGTCTACGCACTACAGGCATTAGTATTCTACGAAGCAGTGCCGACACATGATATTTCAGTTATGTTGTTTGACTAGCCAACAGCGATGGAAACATTAACAAAAACGCAGTTCTTAATATACTGGAAGGTTTCTGCTATCTCGGTTTGTACATCGGCAGCCAATTAACGCAAACAAAATAAGATTTTAAATAACACCATCTTAAGGGAACTGTTACATGTACTATTGAATTTAGAGACGAAAATTAAATGACAACACTTATTTCACAATTGAAAACTATGCGACAACTCGCAGACTGATGTTCCCTGCGAGAGATTCGCCCGAAAACCTAAAGACTGTTTGCCATGCTGAGTAGCACCTACGAACATTAGAGTTTTTTCTAGGAACGCGTAAAGCACGATGAGTCCTGGAGACGCTAAGCCCGAGAGTGCTGACACCGAATAAACAAAAAGTGGGATGTGAATGACGTTACCTAGTATCACCGACTCATAGGAAAAATAAAATTCCCTCCGACGTAGTGTCCCGCTTTCGCTAAAGAACAGTGCGGCTTAGTGACTGACTCACGAAACCAACAAAACTGCTGCCTATCGACGAACAGGGAGCGCTACTGAGCTGGCGATACGACCGCAGGGGAGCGACACGGTAGGGTGGCCTTACACAAGTCCGCCCGGGAAAAAATAATTTATCCGCGGGATGTGTCGGAGCGCGCAGCGAGCCGGCGACTGGGCGCACTTACCTCGCCATGGCGACTGCGGCGGCCGGTCTGAGCGGATCGGAGCGGCGCGCCCCGCAATAAGGGGTTGTGCCGGCCAATAGGGGCGCAGGCGCCCGCGCGGCGGCCAATGGGCTTTCGCAACGGGGGATGGGGACGCTGGCGCCCTCCGCGCCGCGACGCTACCAGACGCGACCAGACGGCGCCCGCGCGCGACGTCCCGCCAAATGCTACGCCACCCCCGGAGTCCTACACCCATTTGCCTTCGCGTATTTATTTCTTCATTATCCATTGTCATTAATAAGTCAATCTGACTTCACGATACTTTTGCCGTTCCTCCGATCAAAAGACACAATTATCTACCTTTTTTCCTCGTGGGTAACATTTTTTCGACTAGTTAAGATGGAATGGGAGGAAGTGTGTGAATTCCTAAGTGACCAAACTGGTGAGGTCATCGGTCCCTATACGTACACACTACTGGAACTAACTTATGCTAAGGGCAAAACGCACACACACACACACACACACACACACACACACACACACACACACACACACACGCCCGAAGGAGGACTCGAACCTCCGGTGGAGGGGGGGGAGGGGCGGGGGGGAGGGGGCGGAGCGCAATTCGTGACATGGCGCTTATAGCCGCGCGGCAGGCGGAAGGGAGTGTAGTCTACATCGTCTAAAAGCAGCAACTGAAACTGCTTGGTTTGGGGAAGAATAAGAATCACGAACGTGATAAAAGTTGTAATTGGGACCTTCTATTCGTCACCAACTAATCTGCAGAAGTAATAGAGAACTTCACAAAAAAACCTGAAATTTTCATGCCGAGGCCGCTGTCCCTTGCATGTTGTATACAGAATTTGAGGTGAATTAGCTCCAATCTTGGATCATACATTACCAGTGAATCCTCGGTTCTTGTACGTCGCGGGGAAATGTGAAGGCGCATTAATGACTTTGCGCATGGTATTAGTTGTAATCACAGACTTTTCGCAGATGATGCGGAATTTTTGTCAACGTGCAAGCTGACAGTGCGTTCCTTGAGAGGTGTTGTTCGTATTGTGCAAATAATCACAGCAACTATCGTAGCTCATTACTTCCAAAAATTCTTATTTTTAAACATAGATCTCCGTATTACATAGTTTCCAGCTGCTGCTACTACTACTACTACCGCTGCTAGATGAAAAACTTCCTTTGCATTACTGATAGAGAAATTGTGGCGTGGAGGTGGTTTTTCTGTGTTTCAATCATATCAGGCACATCGCAAGATAGCATATGAGAGTTTAGGAGTTTCGCATGTACACTGCATGGAACTATGGAGATATAATTCCTTGCAATGTAATAGATGTCGTAAGATACAAACTCACTTCCCTTTACACCGTGTCGCTTTGACGTCAAAATCTGTTATATGACAAAATGATCCACAGAACCTTTGAGAATGATAATTGAAATATCGAAAACGGTGATTTGAATACAAAAATTCTAACAGTAACTATGAGAATAACATTCACTGTTTCCCTAAATTATATCAGCCATGCATTTTCAAAATCTTGAAATATAAGTATAGTGTCAAAATGAGCTTTTAATGCCTTAACTGTTAATGATGAGTGTATGACAATTCCATACGTCTAACAATAATATGGAAACTTCGCAAAACCGATCGCATCGAATGGTTTCGAGATGACATCGATTTTAGCTATATAACCCTGGCGTAAGACGTTCTTGCTGACCTGGATTATTTCAATGTACACTTATTTCATTACTTGACAAACTGCGTAAGCTAGTATTAACGGTTTCCACAGTTCTGCATTATTTCATTCGGTACAAGAAGAAAGAAAAATCAACCAAAAAAATCAAACAGGATTTTCTTTGTGGTATTTCGCAGCCACGAAGAACATGCAGTAGTCTTCTGAACCTTAAGAAAAATGGATGGAAACACAAATCACTGAAAGTGACGTGAAAGTTACCACGATATTTCTTGCCGAAAGAACAGAAAATTATGAACAGTAAACCTTAGAGGAAAATAAGGAAATGCAGGGAGTTCACTGGACGCTTGATTTGCTTTCAGTTCGTTCAGCAGTTGCAAAAATTATTAGTCAGCCGAAGGCTGTCGTCGCTCTGACGATTTGGTGTAACCTAAATAAATGATAGCTGTGACTTGATTTCCAGTTCTACAAAGCACACGTCACAATTTTTAGAGCTGTAAAACCCATGCACAATCATCACTAAAATGTCCACCAAAGGAACAATAGGAGGTTGGGGGAGAGTAACGCAATACGATGAGAACAGTGTGTTGAAGTATGAAAAACCAGCCTATCTGCACTACTCGCAACAACATTTCACTACAATAGAGCAAACACCATGTCAGGGCATTCCAGAAAGAATGCTGGTACTTGGCAAAGTGCAAACATCTCAGACATGAGGAAAGTGTATATTGATCCATTTTACAGACTAATTGCTATGGTAAGTTTATGTTTATTATTGTATGATGACAGCAGTACGCTGCATAAATCACGAATTGACGAAGAAATCGCATCACTATGTGATTATTGTTCTTATAATGTATCCTTTCCTACGCTTGGTTCTATTGCCACATCGTTAACCATCCCGTGTTTAGCCTCTGTGTAACTGTAGCCAACGACGCTACCCAACTATCAGTGGAGATATTCATGAAGAAGGGATTGATGAATGCAGCACACGGTACAACACAGTGTAACTACATTAAAGAAAGTTGTCATAAATGCCAAAGTCAGTTAGAATACTACAGTGCTTTTCTAGGCGTGGGACTACTGGAGTACAACTTTACTTTTTTGCATTAAAAACCACTATCAGAAACGAACAAAACTTTATAAAATCGTGGGGATCGAAGTAGGAGCCTTTGTATTTTTAACGAGACACTTATTCGCGCAGTCACCAAGCCACACTAGATTTACATCTTCGACACGAAAATCAGCGTTTGCGGGAAATGGTGGATGAGTTCCCTGGGAACCGCCAACCACAATGTTTCGACCTGAATCTTTGGTCACGAATACTAAACGTCGCCGTGCTACGCGGTGTAGGGCGACCATTACTGCCTCGAGTTAAAAGATTTAAATGTGGCGATACATGGAGAGTCCTGCTTGGGTAAAGGAAGGAAGACAAGAAGTCTAGTGTTTAACGTCCCCTCGACGGCCAGAACATCAGAGACGGAGCTCAAGTACGGATTACGAAAAGATTGGGAAGGAAATCGGTCGTGTCCTCTCAAAGGAACCATCGCGACAGTTACCTTCAGCGATTTAGGGAAACCGTCGAGTTTTTTAACATTGAATATAAATGTAAATGTTAGGAAGTATTTATTGAAGGTATTTGCCTGTAATTTAGCCTGGTACGGAAATGAAATGTGGACAATAAACAATTGAGATAAGAAAAGTAGAACCTTTTAACATGTGGTGCTACAGAATATTGCTGAAGACTATATGGGTAGATCTGTTAACTATTGAGGAGCAACAGAATCGAGTTGTAGAAACAAGAAATGTAAGGCACAGCTTGACCAAAAGAAGGGATCAGCAGACAGAGCAAATCTTGAGGGATCAAAGAATAATTAACTGGTAATGGAGGGGGACATAAATTGTACAGGGAGACCAAGGCTTGGTTAGAGTAAGCAGGTTCAAATGGATATAGGTTGCAGTAGTTACGCCGAGATGATGAGGTTTGCGCAGGACACACAAGCGTGGAAAACTGCATCACACCAGTCTTCGAACTGAAAACAACAACAACAACAACAACAACATAGAAAACTTAAATCTGGATGGCATATCCACAGGTCAAGAAGCGAAGAAGCAGCAACCGCTGTTTTCCGTTCAAAATATGGTTAATAACTGTTATTAAACGATTGAAACAGGAAGGTATCGAAAGAGTGCCTAGCTCTGGAGCTCCTGGAGGCAGCAGCAGGTGCTATTAATAATAATACAGACAAGTCATGATAGTTCGGAGGCTAGTGATATTTATAACAGGCTTGGTGCTACTCCAAGAGCATGTTGGATCGCAATGCCCGGTACCACCAAATCCGTTGCCGTGGTTATACTGTGTAGGCAAGAAGCGTTCCTGTTCACATTCATACGCCCATTATAGTTTGAGGAGTCGACTGTTCAGAGACAAGAGCATCCTCCAAAACACTTATATATAGCCCTCTGCGCAGCAGACACAACTAAATTACGAAATCCGGACATTCCATGCCTGTAGTACGGTTAGGCACTGTCATGCTCAAGTTGTCTCTCTTCCCGTAATGACGTGGTCCACTGAATTTTTTATACACCTAGTTCCCTCCATTCTGCTGTCTCAACAGACACACCAAAGTGAAGACATTATGGCCCGTAGGAACAGTAATTTTGAGCACTCCTCCTTATACGAGCTATTGAGTTGGTTTGGCATTTGGGAGAAACAGGGTTCAAATCATCCTCCAGCCAGATTTAGGTTTTCAATGTTTCCCCCAAACCGATCACGGCAAATGCCGGACTGGTGCCTTTGAAAAAGACGTGGTGAATTTACTGTCCCGTCCTTGTCCTAGCTGAGCATTTTCTCCGTCTCGGTACTGATGGGACGCTACACCCTTACCTACCTACCTACCTTCCTTCCTTCCTTCCTTCCTCCCTCCCTTCTTTCTTTCTTCTTTCTTTCTTTCTTTCTTTCTTTTAGTTTCTGTGACGGCGAAGGATAAGGATTAGATCCAAATATGGACTTATTGAAATTCTTAAGCTTATCTTGCGAATTTACAGTCAACATTATTCCAGTCTTAGTTTCTAAAACTCAGAATCATATGATTCTGATTTTTTTCCCCCCAAATCATACAAGCTGCACATAAGTTATGCAAACTAAATAATCCCTATCGATCCAGGCCGTAGTGATATGTTTATTAATATGGTCCGTGGACGATTTCCCTTCAAGCTAATGTTGGAAGTCTTATTTTACCTGCCACATAAAATGCACGTACTGAGCAAAATTAGCAAGAAACAAAAAATTGCTGAATACTTACATCTCTTCCATTTACAAGGTGTATTCATACATTATAGGACAACAGAAACAGATAACAACTACCAGGAACACAGACTATGGCTGCAACAATCAAGCGACATCTGCCACGCTGGCCAGTGTGCATATACGAGTACTGTGTGTCCGTCCTAAGAGTCGTCTGGTGCATTTTCCCTGGTGTTTCGACAGATATTTGCCATCTGGTTTTTGCAATATGTAGCTGGAGTCAGCCCACACAAATATTGCTCATCATGACCTTCAGGCGATGGAAAGGGTCGGTTTGTTTCCCGATACAAAGGAAATGGTTTTTAAAAGCGGAATTTTACGCCGACACAGCGCCGGTAAGTCGCTGCAGGAGTACCGTTTACTATTCGTATTTTATCGCCCCTGTTATTACTCATCGATAAAACTACTCTCGCACTAACTAACTTGGGATCGCTCTACTGAATGGGCACGTAAAATTTCGCTTTAAAAATCGACGCTGTGCGTTGCATGAAAGACGCGATGGGCAGTATCTCTTCGGGCCGACACCAGCGACACACTGAAAAATCTAAATTGCAGATTTGCCGGAATACCAGAGGAAATGCGCCTGAAGACTCTTAGAGTGTCACCCGGTATACTGGTCGAACTAAACAGAGGATTAGTCAAGATATCTTAACACATCCTAAGATTCTTAGCAGAATGTGGAAAGTTTGGAGTACAACAGCTCAGCACAAGGTACAGGAAAAGGAGGTCGTTCCGGTCGCCTATATACGAAACACGTCTACCATGTGGAGAACTGATCTACAAACTGCCGCTTCAAGAATCTTCCAAGCTTTGTGCTGTTGTGGACTTCGAAGCGAGTAAAGCAACACAGTAACGTAATTTAATGTCACCTGTAGCACGGCGAGCAATGGGTAGTACAGAATCTGGTCAGTCACTACGTGATGTAACTAACTAGCCTGTTGGTTTTTGTCTCGAAATCTTAGGTCGGCGTTTGATTTAAGATTTTTCTGACGTTTCACCAGCACGAGTGGCTGGCACTGTCCATTTCCGATACAAAAGCCAACAGGAAATGAGTCAGCAATTGACCATGGAGGTCTCAACATTTTTACTAAAACGGAAGTAAAAAAATCACAATTTTACGACAGTGGATTAGCTTCCTTACAACACGAGTCATTCGAACGAGATCATGATTAGGCGTTGGAGTAAGTGGCACAATGAAACTCATGAGCAGCAAAATTGAAAAAAAAGCAAGCTGCAGAATAAAAACCGAGATTATCAACAATCGTCTTCGTGATAAACGGCCTCTATTTGTAGAGCCACATGGTATGTGTCCCATCAACATCACGACACCGTAGTTTCCGAAGACAGTGGCCGAAGTAACATTGTGGTTGGGGACATGTTCGATGGAGCCGAGGTTTCTTAATTCAGTATCGAGACTGACAGTCGAAGCGTTTATATTTAGAGGGTAGTGGAACGCGAAACGCCACCGCATTTATGAGCGAAACGCCATGTACAGTGAGAACAGACAGTTTTTGTGGACAAAAATCAGCATTATCGGACTTAACAACTTTCATGTCATTCCGAACGGTTCACAGATGGGTATGGAGACGATATCCTCCGAATTTTTGTTCTGTAGTAAATGGGCGTTAAAGTCAGTAGACAATGCTCGTTCCCAGCATGCCACAGAGTGACGATAAAACTGGAAGGCCGTTGCCAGCGTGCTCCCAAATTTGAGCGCTAATAAATCTGTTAATTGGAAGATTAAGTGAGCAAGGAAAGCCTTTCTGAAGAAGAAAAATTAGTTAACATCGAGTATAGATTTAAGTGTCAGGAAGTCGTTTCTGAAAGTATTTGTATGGAGTGTAGCCATGTATGGAAGTGAAACATGGACGATAAATAGTTTAGACAAGAAGAGAATAGAAGCTTTCGAAATGTGGTGCTACAGAAGAATGCTGAAGATTAGATGGGTAGATCACATAACTAATGAGGAGGTATTGAATAGGATTGGGGAGAAGAGAAATTTGTGACACAATTTGACTAGAAGAAGGGATCGATTGATAGGACATGTTCTGAGGCATCAAGGGATCACCAATTTAGTATTGGAGGGCAGCGTGGAGGGTAAAAATCGTAGAGGGAGACCAAGAGATGAATACACTAAGCAGATTCAGAAGGATGTGAGTTGCAGTATGTACTGGAAGGTGAAGAAGCTTGCACAGGATAGAGCAGCATGGAGAGCTGTATCAAACCAGTCTCAGGACTGAAGACCACAACAACAACAAGTGAGCATGAACATGATTGTTCCAGATCTGAGATCCTTCTCGTTCTGATGTAGGAAAATGTCGTTCGTGATGCTGTTTTAGGTGACAGTAATTACGGTTGCCTCTCCTGTTTCTGAGTCATTAAAATAACTGAAAAAATGTCCACTCTTGTCTTCAGTCATATAAACAACAATTACATAACACCTTCGTCAGTAAATTTTTCAGCCTATCATACTGCATCTGAAGGCATATCCTTCTGTTTGATTTAAAAGTTTATCTTTTAATAATTTGTGATGTTCTGGGTGATCCTTTTTGGTTTTATCGACGTAGTTTTAATATAACTTTTCGTAAATATCTGGACGAGGTCCAAGTTTGTGATCCGTAAACACTTTAAATACGCATTCCTTTATCATCGCTGATGTGTACACTTAGCATAACTACTCGACACGAATATAAACTCAAATTAGTCCCACACAACATACGCGGCAGAATCTTTACAAGAAAATTTTTCTATGAGAACAAAAGACATTAAATAGCATCCATGATCCTCAAATCGAGCCACTCATTACTTGTTCTTTCAATAATTAGACTACCGTAATACGTAATATCTAGTCCCTCTACATCACACAAAAACATACCGTAGCCATTAGACAAATAGCATTAGCTCAAACTGGACGAAAATTTTAAGAAGGAATTCTGCCGTAGCCTGTTTGGAGGCATGATGGCATTACAGACGCTCGCACAAACTCGACTTGGGCCAAGAAAAATCAGCCGTGTCCTTTTCAGATAATCCATTCCGGAATTTGCCTTAAACGATTCAGGAAAACCACGGAGTACCTAAACCTGAATGACCGGAAGAGCATTCTAACCCCTGTATTCTCGAATGTGATTCCCACCCACTGCGCCACGTCGCTCGTTATACACTACTGGTCATTGAAATTGCTACACCAAGAAGAAATGCATATGAATAAGGGGTATTCATTGGACAAATATATTGTACCAGAACTGACATGTGATTACATTTTCACGCAATTTGGGTGCATAGGTCCTGAGAAATCAGTACCCAGAACAATCACCTCTGGCCGTTATAACGGCCTTGATACGCCTGGAAATTGAGTCAAACAGAGCTTGGATGGCGTGTACAGGTACAGCTGCCCATACAGCTTCAACACGATACCACAGTTCATCAAGAGTAGTGACTGGCGTATTGTGACGAGCCAGTTTCTCGGCCACCATTGACCAGACGTTTTCAATTAGTGACAGACCTGGAGAATGTGCTGGCCAGGGCAGCAGTCGAACATTTTCTGTATCCAGAAAGGCTCCGTACAGGACCTGCAATATGCGGTCGTGCATTATCCTGCTGAAATGTAGGGTTTCGCAGGGATCGAATGAAGGGTAGAGCCACGGGTCGTAACACATCTGAAATGTAACGTCCACTGGTCAAAGTGCCGTCAATGCGAACGAGAGGTGACCGAGACGTGTAACCAATGGCACCCCATACCATCACGCCGGGTGATACGCCAGTATGGCGATGACGAATGCACGCTTCCAATGTGCGTTCACCGCGATGTCGCCAAACGAGGATGCGACCATCATGATGCTGTAAACAGAACCTGGATTCATCCGAAAAAATGACGTTTTACTATTCGTGCACCCAGGTTCGTCGTTAAATACACCATCGCAGGCGCTCCTGTCTGTGATGCAGCGTCAAGGGTAACCGCAGCCATGGTCTCCGAGCTGGTAGTCCATGCTGCTGCAAACGTCGTCGAACTGTTCGCGCAGATGGTTGTTGTCTTGTAAACGTCCCCATCTGTTGACTCAGGGATCGAGACGTGGCTGCACGATCCGTTACAGCCATGCGGATAAGATGCCTGTCATCTCGACTGCTAGTGATACGAGGCCGTTGGGATCCAGCACGGCGTTCCGTATTACCCTCCTGAATCCACCGATTCCATATTTTGTTAACAGTCATTGTATCTCGACCGACGCGAGCAGCAATGTCGCGATACGATAAACCGCAATCACGATAGGCTACAATCCGACCCTTATCAAAGTCGGAAACGTGATGGTACGCATTTCTCCTCCTCACACGAGGCATCACAACAGTGTTTCAGGGGCAACGCCTGTCAACTGCTGTCTGTGTATGAGAAATCGGTTGGAAACCTTCCTCATATCAGCACGTTGTAGGTGTCGCCACTGGCGCCAACTTTGTGTGAATGCTCTGAAAAGCTAATCATTTGCATATCACAGCATTTTCTTCCTGTCGGTTAAATTTAATTTCGCGTCTGTAGCACGTCATCTTAGTGGTGTAGCAATTTTAATGGCCAGTAATGTAGTTTACTGAAACCGCACGAAGACAAGCACGAATGGCCGCAGTATACAGGGTTATTACAAATGATTGAAGCGATTTCACAGCTCTACAATAACTTT
The DNA here is from genome assembly GCF_021461385.2 of Schistocerca piceifrons. NCBI lineage: Eukaryota > Metazoa > Arthropoda > Insecta > Orthoptera > Acrididae > Schistocerca > Schistocerca piceifrons. The sequence goes on from NC_060149.1 coordinate 101,055,268, forward strand.
ATTATTTGAGATATTTTCACAATGCTTTGCACACACATACAAAAACTCAAAAAGTTTTTTTAGGCATTCACAAATGTTCGATATGTGCCCCTTTAGTGATTCGGCAGACATCAAGCCGATAATCAAGTTCCTCCCACACTCGGCGCAGCATGTCCCCATCAATGAGTTCGAAAGCATCGTTGATGCGAGCTCACACTTGTGGCACGTTTCTTGGTAGAGGAGGTTTAAACACTGAATCTTTCACATAACCACACAGAAAGAAATCGCATGGGGTTAAGTCGGGAGAGCGTGGAGGCCATGACATGAATTGCTGATCATGATCTCCACCACGACCGATCCATCGGTTTTCCAATCTCCTGTATAAGAAATGCCTAACATCATGATGGAAGTGCGGTGGAGCACCATCCTGTTGAAAGATGAAGTCGGCGCTGTCGGTCTCCAGTTGTGGCATGAGCCAATTTTCCAGTATGTCCAGATACACGTGTCCTGTAACGTTTATTTCGCAGAAGAAAAAGGGGCCGTAAACTTTAAACCGTGAGATTGCACAAAACACGTTAACTTTTGGTGAATTGCGAATTTGCTGCACAAATGCGTGAGGATTCTCTACCGCCCAGATTCGCACATTGTGTCTGTTCACTTCACCATTAAGAAAAAATGTTGCTTCATCACTGAAAACAAGTTTCGCACTGAACGCATCCTCTTCCATGAGCTGTTGCAACCGCGCCGAAAATTCAAAGCGTTTGTCTTTGTCATCGGGTGTCAGGGCTTGTAGCAATTGTAAACGGTAAGGCTTCTGCTTTAGCCTTTTCCGTAAGATTTTCCAAACCGTCGGCTGTGGTACGTTTAGCTCCCTGCTTGCTTTATTCGTCGACTTCCGCGGGCTACGAGTGAAACTTGCCCGCACGCATTCAACCGTTTCTTCGCTCACTGCAGGCCCCTTACAGAGGCATCCAGAAGCTTTAAACTGCGCATACCATCGCCGAATGGAGTTAGCAGTTGGTGGATCTTTGTTGAACTTCGTCCTGAAGTGTCGTTGCACTGTTATGACTGACTGGTGTGAGTGCATTTCAAGCACGACATACGCTTTCTCGGCTCCTGTCGCCATTTTGTCTCACTGCGCTCTCGAGCGCTCTGGCGGCAGAAACCTGAAGTGCGGCTTCAGCCGAACAAAACTTTATGAGTTTTTCTACGTATCTGTAGTGTGTCGTGACCATATGTCAATGAATGGAGCTACAGTGAATTTATGAAATCGCTTCAATCATTTGTAATAGCCCTGTAATTCCTTCAGCCGCCAGTGTTTTACGGCACAGTCATCTCGTTCACTACAGAATCATAATTCACATAAATGGTTTTATAGCCTACAACTGAATAAGAACATGTTTTCTGCAGCACCCATAAACAGCAAGTTCGCTCTATTCACATCTTTCACTGGTAACGTCCCTCCATTATTCTACCTCATATTCTTAGGCAAAATATTACATATCTGCCACTGAGTCCGACTGTGGCAAATAAACCACACTCAGATTGCTGAATTACATAAAAAAACCATGAGGTGAGTGTGGAAGAGAGGAGAAGATGACTGCTGCGTGGGCAAATCCGAATGCGCCGATTCTCAATGAGTAACATCTTTTGTAAGACTAACATAACTGGGTTCTCAGAGCCACAATAGCAAAAAAGTTTCGAAACTCAAGCTCAGGATGGTCCACGACGCTCAGTAAAATACTGTAACAGTCTTTTATTCTATGAAATATACGCAATTCAAAGCAGTACCTATAATTTTCAAGGGAGGCATATCTGATTATTGTATAGAGAATCACTGCCGAGAGCCGGCCGAAGTGGCCGTGCGGTTAAAGGCGCTGCAGTCTGGAACCGCAAGACCGCTACGGTCGCAGGTTCGAATCCTGCCTCGGGCATGGATGTTTGTGATGTCCTTAGGTTAGTTAGGTTTAACTAGTTCTCAGTTCTAGGGGACTAATGACCTCAGCAGTTGAGTCCCATAGAGCTCAGAGCCATCACTGCCGAGAACAAGGCAATACTGCTCTTGAAGGGCGTAATTATTTGTAAGCTGCACATTTTCAGAATACACCCCTGTGATCTTCTAGGTACTCTCCGTTACATGTTTCACTGTTGTTGGTCTTTCTACGTCTGTTAATGTAAGTAGACATATTAGCAAAAAGTTGGAACATAGCTTTTAACACGAATTAATGAAAACTAAAGCACAATTTATGGCAACATCAAGGGTGTGATACTGGCGAAATACATATAAATTATACTTTTATAAAGAGAAAATTGGTCTCCATTAAACCGTGAAAAACTAAATTGTGCAAACTACGTAGCTGATATTTTCTACAACGTATTCCAGCGGATAAAGGCATACAGTCATTAGCCTTGATAGCTCACCAACTTAAGCCACAATACCAAAGAAAGTGTAATGCCTATTGTCAATATTTTACACGTGTGTATTATGTATCACGAATAGTTTACGAAACTTGAACGTAACAAAATATACAATCGAAAATATTCATATCTTTATTTACAGAGTTACTGAAGCAACCAAAAAGCTGAGTGAAAGATATGAGAAAACATCTTTCTGATCGAGATTGTACAATGTGGGTGCGTATGACAGTGCATGCTAGTTTCATTGCTAGAACGCCACTGAAAGAGCGTCTAATAACATTAAAAAAATGTGCCCTCGCTTACGAACAAGAACTGAAAACATCGCCGATTTTAGCCTTCATTAGAAACATTTCGTTACGTACACGGTACGAAAGCAAATGTACTACGACATGTTGATACCCAGTCTGTGAATCATGTATCGCTACAGCTATATGCTTCCATACGAAAAACCTCATGCACGGAACAATGTGGGTGCATCAAGGATCTGTCGAGTAGTTAAAACGATACGAGGGAAGGGCGACGATTAGGATTTAACGTTCCTTCAACGAGGCCTTTAGGGACAGTATAAGCTCAAATGAGACGATGGAAATGCAAATAGGTCATGTCACTTTCAAAGGGACCATCTCGGCAACCGCGTTAATCAGCACAGGAATACAATGAACAACCCGTCTCTGAACTGCGATCTGAAGCCCGCTTCTCCCGAATGTGATTACAGTGTCTCAACCACTGCGACTTGTCGAGCCAATAGTTGTCGCCATAGTAACTTTCACTGGCAATATTATGAAGACACATTAGGAGTTATAAAAAAGGAATGATCATATAAAGTTGATCGTCGGTAAAGCAGATGCCAGACTGAGATTCATTGGAAGAATCCTAAGGAAATGCAATCCGAAAACAAAGGAAGTAGGTTACAGTACGCTTGTTCGCCCACTGCTTGAATACTGCTCAGTAGTGTGGGATCCGTACCAGACAGGGTTGACACAAGAGATAGAGAAGATCCAACGGAGAGCAGCTCGCTTCGTTACAGGATCATTTAGTAATCGCGAAAGCGTTACGGAGATGATAGATAAACTCCAGTGGAAGACTCTGCAGGGGAGACGCTCAGTAGCTCGGTACGGGCTTTTGTTAAAATTTCGAGAACATACCTTCACCGAAGAGTCAAGCAGTATATTGCTCCCTCCTACGTATATCTCGCGATGAGACCATGAGGATAAAATCAGAGAGTTTAGTGCCCACACAGAAGCATACTGACAATCCTTCTTTCCACGAACAATACGAGACTGGAATAGAAGGGAGAACCGATAGAGGTACTCAGGGTACCCTCCGCCACACATCGTCAGGTGGCTTGCGGAGTATGGATGTAGATGTACAGTTAACTAACTGATTGTATGCTATGACCTAAGAAACGACCTTTTTTTTCGTCATCTTGTAATCTCCGCCACGTCATGGCCATTACTACTGTTTCACTAACAAGTGGAGGTAGGTCACGACGTTGGGATCACAGGTTTACTTCGAACTTTGTACACTTCTAGTACGCGATTAAAACAACTTAATGTGCTAGTAGTAAGGTGCACTACTCTGACACTTCCTTGGAAACCGCATGAGAAGTTTTACGCGTCTGTTATGTAACTAATGTATCTGTGCATAAGGGGTGGAGGTGAGAGACCGTGGTGGTCAAGTGCTTAGCGTTCGAGCTACGTAATACGAATGTGTGTGAGGCGATGTTTCAACTCCCCCTCAAACTTAATTTTTAATCTATATTTTTTTAATCATTGGTCATATTACTTAATTTATATGGAATTTGATAACTTTTGCATGAAGTTTTAGTGAATTTCATGTTATCTAGCTACTTACTATTCATAATTAAATTTAATTATTAGAACAAACATATTAATAACTATCCACGAGTAAATGAAGAAACGCATCGAGTTTTCCTGAAAATGTATGCGTGTCGTGATTTTCGAAATCCGTTCTACATGCAATCTGGTAAGGTACCCGGAATTACTTTGCACATTGACGCTTCGAGCTGCAGACACAAGAGGCAGGCCCCATTTGGCAGTTGACCTGCGCAGCGGTGGGACGTTGCTAATGCAGCAAGAACGAATAGAGTAGCTGAAAATCTTACCAGTAACGTCCGGCACCTACTCACAGATACATCAGTTACACAATAACCGTGACGCGAATCGCAAATTAAATTTGGTATTTGAGAATTTTCCTCTGGACCATAGCCCATACCCAAAATACTTAGGAGTAATTTTAGGTCGGTTCCTTACTTTTAAGAACCACTTAAAGTAGTATACAGCAAAAAAGGAACAACAGAATTGATATCATTAGAAAACTAGCTAGGTCAGGATGGGGTGCACACAGCATATACTCTCTGTACTGCTACATTGACATTGGTTTTCTCTACGCCAGAGTAGTGTTCCAGTATGGAAAAGCAGCGAACATGCACGCAAAGTTGATGTTAAGTTAAATCAGGCACTTTTAGGGCTGCCCGTAATATTGCACCACCATCAATTAGACGAGAAGCTGCACTTGTAAGACAGTTCCATAAGTGTGCTACTCTCTTCTGAACAACCAGCTAAACAATACACCAGCTAGTAGACTTAAATCCAGAAAATACCCCTACCCAACGCAAGATGCGCCTCTTATAAACGACGTGTGTCAAAAATGAAGAGAGGTTTGTTAGACGTTTCCTTCATCGAATTCTCGCCTTATTACTGATGCTACAAAACGCGTAAATGGATTAGGTGTTACAAAGAAAAGCCCGCATCTCGTGGTCGTGCGGTAGCGTTCTCGCTTCCCACGCCCGGGTTCCCGGGTTCGATTCCCGGCGGGGTCAGGGATTTTCTCTGCCTCGTGATGGCTGGGTGTTGTGTGCTGTCCTTAGGTTAGTTAGGTTTAAGTAGTTCTAAGTTCTAGGGGACTTATGACCACAGCAGTTGAGTCCCATAGTGCTCAGAGCCATTTGAACCATTTTGTTACAAAGAAACTATGGAAAGCCCTGAATCGATTCCATACAGGACATGGAAGCTGTCTGTTTGGATGAATGAGGCTTCAAAGATGCCCCGATGCGCAAACGTGGGGCTGCTGTGCGAACTACACAGCACTTGACTGAAAGGTGTTTATAATGAAAATTTCCTGGTGGACTCAATGAACTTCATTTGGTGACTACTTTATACTATGTATTTTTATGTCCATTTAACCATTTACATAAGAATATAAAATGACCATGCAAACCATACAAATAATAATAATAATAATCGATCGGAGACCACATCTTACTCTATAGTGTCCCGCATGTGCGCACTAGGATTTAGGTCGGGATCTAAGGGGACACACAAGCACCCTCGTGTTCTTCAAACTATTCTGACGCAATTTGAAGGCGAGGCGCTGCTTTGTCTTCCTACGGATACAGACCGTATGAGAGGTGCTGTTGACAAACAAACAGATGCACATGATCAGACGAAAGGTGCTTCTATCATTTGTCGATTGGGTGCTTCTATCACTCGTCGGCTGGAGACCATGACAAGTTTCTGGGAGCACCTTTCATCCCATGTAGGTGTCCCCCACACGACAGTTTGAACAGCGACCGATTGCAAGCATAATACATCACCCCATGTACCATCATGTACTCGATACTCTGTGACGTGCAGTAAGCAGAGATATCCTACAGCGAGTTGGTGGTAAGAGGCTATGGCTGCTCACCAGTTCCTGCTGTCCAGCATTGAATTAGGATTGTGCTGCACTACGAACGTCAATCCTCAGTTAAAATCCGTGGTAGTCGAGCGACCCTTGTCGCTAATAAGTTGTTGCGCATGACAGCTGGCTTTGGCGATATTCCCCGAATTGCGGAATTCACGGTGGCACATGAAAAGCCACGTGCCTACACGGCGTCGCAGATGAAGTATCCCACGCGTCGAGTATCCATGACTACGCCCTAATATAATACATTTTGCACTAGACGCTAAAGCAAGGGCTTACGACAGCCCAATCATGTGACAGGCTGAACTATTCCATTTCCAGTGGTGGCAGGCGCACTATCTCCCAAACGCACCAACGATCTGTAATTGAACTGCTCAAGAGTATGTAGCATCATGTATTCCAGCGCAAGCGTTTACAATGTTAGAGGACTTTCGCGTGACTGTTCGTTTGTGGACACGTTTTCACCGTTAGTTCACATGCAAGTCTTCCATGAGTTTAGCTCTTTTAATACGCTGACTACAGACTAAAATCTTAAACAGCTAGCGTGGTAATTCACCTTGCTCTTCAGCTGAAATATCTGTAGCGGGATAGATTGTCTGACCAGTAGCAATCTGTTACTAGTTACCACGGAGACTAGTGTACATAGGCGCATTCTGCAATGCACACATAAAAACATAAGTCACATTTGAATTCAACGTAGAATTGTTAATCAACGGTAATTGTCAAGATCCTAACGAGCTGTTTGATTTTTTTCTCTCCAACACATCCCATAAGCGTAACAAAGCATTCTTTTACATGCTAGTGCTCGTACATCTCAACAGCGCATGAACTGAATCAAGTAGTTCTCACTGGTTCTCATTCCTTCTGCAAAAGAGCTAACAAGTCACTGTACCAGTGTTAGATGTCCTATGTTTGGAATTTAATTCAACAACGAAGCGGAGAATTTAGGTACATAGGAAACTATGACCATCGAGAAAAGAGACGAAAAGGGAAATACTATTATGAGACAAGATGGCGTGACAAACAAGAACTGTGTCAAGCAACCGAAAGAATTGCCATGCAGGCATACAATGCTGGTTCAAAACGAGTTGCCTCACAGTCCGAAGTGCAGCGTCTGACAGTGCTTACTTCAAGAGAAGACCATCGTCTACAGGACGGTCAAGTCATTTGGCGAGAGCATACTAACTTTTATTCCTACTAGTACTATATCTTGTTTAAATGTATTCAACGCATCACTGACACTACAGATGTAAATCTCATAAATGAACAGTAGGACGTACCACTAACAAATAGACTGCAGTTAGACCATAGTTAATTAGTTAGTTACGTATTCCATAGATTACTTGAATGATTCTTTTATCGAAATAATATGGAACGAGTCAGTTTACAAGATATGTATGCACGATTAGTGTTAACATTAACGAATGCATTATTTTCTTAACCCTACCCATTCAAATAACGGCTTTTTTTCGTTCCGCAACTAACTCCACTTCCACTTTTCGTGAGATTCAAGTTCAAAATGTCCAGAGGCCATAACTTCAGCCGATCACTGTTACAGTATACGGTTTTAGTACGTTATAGTATATGGTATAGTGTATGGTTTTTTTTTTCTTTTTGATCTTCAGCGTAACATCTGAGTTCGGTTTCATATATGTCCAAAGTATGTCTCCCCACTGAATTTGTGTCTCTATAAATATTCAATAACCACTGACTATTTTAAGTATGCCATTGACCTAGCAAGGGGACTCGTGCTCGACATAAATAACGTTCAAAAACTCCCGAATTGTCACTATTTAAGCTTTACGTGGTTTCCCTATATCACTTCAGGGGGAACAAGAACGTCCTATCCTTTCCTCTCCTTTGTCCAAATAAATGAAACGCTCAAACTCCAACGACCTAGATGTTGACGGAATGGGATGGTAAATTCAAACAAAACATAAAGTACAAACTACTTTTTTCTGGAACATAAAAATGGGAGTTTTGTTCAGTTAAGACATTTCTACACATCAACAGTTTAGAGTCCCGCTAAACAATCACAATCTGGCAGTCTTACAGTCCAGTGCCATAAGCCAGTTATCAAGAGACGGAAAACGTACGTCGTCACAACGGCAGTGCATGTCATATGTCATACGTGGAGAGAGGGAGATGTTTCTTCAACAACGAGCAGAATCCTAGATCGTTACCTTGTTTAAGGAACTGTCGTCGTGTACACATCAAGCTATACGGGGACACTATGGATGATCGAACGGCGTTGCACATTGTTCTCCTCACGATTATGGGCTAGTGCTTCATCGATACATCGTCGCGCCCTATGATACAACAATGGATGAACCGCAGCTCATTTATTTCTTCACTCCTAATATTCGGTCTGGAAACTCATCAGCCATCACTAGATCTTTTTTATTTTTTTGAGAGTTTTTCAATAGGCCTTAGATCTCTCAAATTCAAACATCATAAACTGTGGAACGGTGGCAAGATTCAGAATTGCAACACAGTGGGTTTCCTGCTCGCAAAGCATCCGAGATCAACTGCCCGTACTCATGCAAAGCCAATGAATGGCCTCTGTCGTCCTAAGATGTCAACAATGGGGCAAGCACCTCATATGCCCTTTCTAAAGCTCCGAAGAAATATACTTCACGCTTCGAAACTCTGCTCTTTCACTTTTCCAAATGCTGTTCCAAGTTTCAGGATTTCAACACGTAGAATACCTCTGATATTTGCACAGGAAGATCTCGCACGTAGGTGCCATCAACCAAAAAAGATGTAGCAGCGAGAAAGATAGGGTACGTAAAAGTGTTGATGCTGAGGGAGCAGAGCGGGGACGGGGCGTTTCCGGCGGTGTTTTCCAGCGGCTGGGCTGGGGCGGGGCGTTTTGTTTGCGGCGCGGCTCTGCGGACGGCGCCAGCGAGTCCGACGCCGACGGCGGCGGTCGTTGGCGCCGCGGCGCTCGGCGCTGGGCGAGGCGCCGGCAGCGTGCCCGCTGCGACGCCAGGAAGCCTGGAGCCGGCGCCTGGAGCCGCCGCGACGCCACCAGTCTTCACTACCATATCGATTGCTCCTCCCGGTCCAGCGGCGCGGCCAACCAGTAAACACCGACGCCGCAGTCATTGATGCCATCAATCAAAACTTCCGCAAAACGACGCAATCCTATACGCGTACTTCAACAGACAGGTTCTTCGGCAGCGTGAGATGAAATTCACTTTGAGGCATAAATGAAGAATCTAACAAAGATAGTGTCTCGATTGGAGGCTAGTCACACTTGGTGTTCTTCCAGGAGCCGTCACGAATGGTAGTTACCTTTCGGACAACATAAAAAGTACTCTACTCACATATCGCTTCTTTCAGCCGCGAGATCTGTGTCCCTCTATGTCTCAACGAGGCCTTACGGCCCGTTTCGCGAAGTATTACCGGCCACTGCGCGGCAAGCGTATTAAACCTAAACACGTTAATAATATACAAAATACAAAAATTAGAATTTATCGAAAAAAACCTACACGAACAGAATATAGAAAAACCACCGTAAGCTGATTCTCGGTGTGTCCGCACGGCAGTTTTAGTGCTCTTCCAGGAATGGCCATTTCCCCCACCAGGAGCAATACTTTTTCTTCAGTTTATAGATAGACTATACATGAGAAAAATGTCCAGTTGTAACACTTCACGAAGTCCAAGTTAACTGGCTGTCTCTGAGCACTATGGGACTTAACATCTGTGGTCATCAGTCCCCTAGAACTTAGAACTACTTAAACCCAACTAACCTAAGGACATCACACACATCCATGCCCGAGGCAGGATTCGAACCTGCGACCGTAGCAGTCGCGCGGTTCCGGACTGAGCGCCTTAACCGCGAGACCACCGCGGCCGGCCCAAGTTAACTGTAGATCCCTCAATAACTCGTAGGGTAAGCCAGTTCAAACGTCAGAGGAAGGTCTAGAACCTGCCACCTGACATCTCAAACAGGACCACGACTAGTATAGTCTGTCTGTAAATTGAAGAGGCAGCAGAACTTGCGGTGGCGGAAGTGACTTTTCCGGGAAGAACGCCGTATCAGCCGCACAGAATGAGGAAGAATTTTCTTTCCGTCTTTCAGTGATTTACGTGGATTCTATTCGTGCGCGTTTCAGGCGTTAGTTATAATAGTTACTAATTTACGTATTCTATACTGTGTTGACGTATTTAGTAGAAAGTGTTCACTCTTCAGGCGTGCCTGCGAACTGCGTCGCAGCTGATTTAAAAATCGTGCTGGGGAAAAGCCGCTATAACGTACTGAAAAAGGGTTCGAATTGAGGACAGTTTTTGTTTAAGCGTAAGAAAGGATTCTCTGTTTCAAATTCGAATAGGCATTCGATTTCACGATAACAAATACTGTTTCCATAGAACCATAATGTCTTACATTAAATGTATTCACAATAGCGAATATGGACAAACCATCAGTTGTAGAATGGAATGAGGACTACGAAAATCTTTGCCAGACCGGGACTCGAAGCCGGATTTCCCGCTTATCGCGAGCTGTCACCATTTGGCTATGCGTGCTCGACTCACGGCCAAGTCCAAACTTCGATATGTCGTCAACCACTCGTCTACAACCTGTATTCGTACATCCATTATGTGCGTTCCCGTACAGGTGAGGCATTTTACATGAGAGTCGCTTGCCCGGTGTCTGCAGATAAATACGATATTGCATATGAAAAGGAGCTTTGCATCGTATTCGGATTAACGCAGGCACTGCAATTCGTACATAATGTCTTAATCGTATTTACACTTTTGTTGTGAGTACGGCATAATTTCTTTATGAACTTTGCAACCCAGTCCCACAAACATCGAACGCTTGTAGCAGTTCAAACGCGTAGTGCAGTTTCAGAAGAGTTGAATTTCCCATCATGTGACATTTTTAAGCTTTGGCAACGGTTCCAACAAACGATATGTTCCCTGTAGGCCAGTACAAGGCTGACGTAGAGGAATCACCTTACAACATGATCCATATTTGGCCTCAGATGCACGATGAAATCTGCCGATGTCTGCATGATAACAGTCCGCAGAAACTATAACTGTATCAGGAATTCTAGTCTCGTAACTAATATACCACTTCGCTCAGAGGACTGGAACCATGCGTGTGTCGCAGGACTTACATGATTTGTTCATGTTCGTCATTTAGATGTTGTCATAGCTGGCGCCTAGTACTTAAAGGTTCAGTTTTCCCGAAGATTTAAGGTGGCACATAGCATTTTGCACAATTTATCGTTTACCTCATGAAGTGAGGACAGCCAGCAACGTCGTAGCGGCATTGTGAAGTTCAAAGAATATTATAACATGAAAATGGGATCTTTGGTTGGGCCGGGAGGTACCCTGAGTCAAAACTACATCAAGCTGCTCGAGCACTAAATTTTACAGTGCATTTATTTTAACAAGAAGCGTCACGGTACGAACCCTATATTCCAAGATAACAATCCTCGCGTCTTCGAAGCGAAAATTGTGAGTGGCATGAGAAACACTCACGAGTAGCTTACAAATCTGGACTGCCCGCGGATTTGCCTCTTACACTGCACGAAACATCAAGATCGACTGCTATTGCATCTGCCAGAAATCCACGAGTTGTTAGGATGAAAATTATTGTTTCTACCTCTAGTGCCTTGTCCAGTTTCTACCATGGGAACAGAAGCTGCTACTAGGTTATGGAGGTGTTACAAGCTATCAGGAAGTAAGTGGGCTTATGGTTTATACTATCGGCCTCCACTACTCCTATTGCAAGTTGGTTGGTTGGTTGTTGGGATGTTTAAGGGGGGACTAAACAGCTAAGGTCATCAGTCCCCCATTCCAAAAACAGGCGAGACAATAATGCACGAAGCAGGTAAAACCCCAAGGGGAAGGATACTCCCCCCCAGGCCCTAAAAGAACACAAATGCGGTAACGAATACGACAGACACGAAGAGTACAGATCAACACCAGACAAAAAGAAACAGAAGAAAAGAAGATGGCCGGAGACTGGTTGACTGACCACGACAACAAAAAAGGGAAAGAGTCAACCAACCGACTACACACTAAAATCTGCAACCGAAGACGAGAGACTCGAGGACAAGAGACACACAAAGGGAAAGGAGCAGGACCTCCCTAAATGGAACCATAAAAAGGACTACCACGGATAAAATTTAAAACGTCATCAGCCACGGAGGCATTGTCGCTTAAAACCAAAGGCAAAGTGCCCGGGAGATTAAAAGACTGCCGGAGAGTGCGCAGTCGAGGACACTCCAATAAAATGTGGGCGACCGTCAGCCGGGACCCACACTGACACAGGGGGGGATCCACCTGACGCAAAAGATGGCCGTGCGTCAGGTATGTATGGACGATGCGGAGCCGACACAGGGTAACAGAGTCCCTGCGAGAAGACCGCAGGGAGGAGCGCCACACATCGGTCGTCTCCTTGACAGCCCGCAGTTTATTAGGCGCTGTCATGCCTCGCCACTCAGCAGACCACACCCCAAGCACCTTACGGCGCAACACCAGCTGCTGATCGCGAGCTGTGAGGCCGATCTCCAAAGCTGGGGCGTCGATCGCCCCTTTGGCCAGCCTGTCAACACGTTCGTTCCCCGGGATGCCAACATGACCAGGCGTCCTAACCAAGACCACTGAACGACCAGAACGGGCAATGGCGGAAACAGACTCCTGAATAAAGGACACCAGAGGAGAAGAGGGATAGCAGCGGTCGATGGCCTGAAGGCTGCTCAGGGAGTCACTGCAGATGGCGATGGCCCTACCTGAGCAGAAACGCATATGCCCAAGAGCGCGCAATATGGCCACCAGCTCTGCAGTAAAAATACTGCAGCCAGCCGGCAAGGAGCGCTGCTCAACATGGGCAGCGTGACCAAAAGCGTAGGCAGTGTGACCATCAACCAGGGAACCATCAGTGTAGACAGGCTCACAGCCCGGAAATGAGGCGAGGAGCGCAAGAAAACGGCGACGGAGGGCCACAGGCGGAACCGAGTCCTTGGGTCCCTGTGCCAAGTCCAGACGGACGGACGGCTGGGGCAAACACCAGGGAGGCGTAGGTGCACGGACCCGGAAGGGAGGCAGAAGAGGGAATGACCCCAGTTCCGACAGCAGGGACTGGACGCGGATAGCTACGGAAAGCCCAGACCTAGGTCGCCGTTCGGGCAGATGGAGGACCATGGCAGGGAAAAGCAGGCGACGATTGGGATGGCCTGGCGAGCAATGCACGTGGACAGCATAGTCGGCGAGCAGTCGATGGCGGCGAATCCGCAGCGGGGGAACCCCGGCCTCCACCAGTAGACTATCCACGGGGCTGGTGCGAAAAGCGCCAGTTGCAAGCCGAACCCCACAGTGGTGTATGGGGTCTAACAACTTCAACACTGAGGGTGATGGAGACCCATAGGCCAGGCTCCCATAATCAAGCTGGGACTGCGCAAGGGCTCTGTACAATCGCAGCAGCGTGCAGCGATCTGCACCCCAAGACGTGTGGCTAAGGCAGCGGAGGGCGTTGAGGTGCCGCCAGCATTTTTGCTTCAGCTGAGTAATATGAGGAACCCATGTGAGCCGGGCATCAAACACGAGTCCCACGAAGCGGCAAGTGTCCACCACTTCAAGCAGGTGGCCGTCGAGGTAAAGTTCAGGATGAGGGTGGACCGTCCGACGCCTGCAGAAGTGCATAACTCGAGTCTTGGCTGCAGAGAACTGAAAACCATGAGTCAGAGCCCATGATGCTGCCTTGCGAACGGCTACTTGCAGCCTGCGTTCGGCGACTCCCATAGTTGTGGAGCTAAAGGAGATGCAGAAGTCGTCGACATACAAAGAAGGAGACACCGACGACCCCACGGCTGCAGCCAGACCATTAATGGCCACTAGAAATAAGGAGACGCTCAACACCGAGCCCTGCGGGACCCAAGTTTCCTGTATATAAGAGGAACTAGAGGCGGCACCCACTTGCACCCGGAAAGAGCGGCGCAATAAAAAGGTGTGAAGAAAAGCCGGGAGCTGACCACGAAGACCCCAGTCATGTAACGTAGCAAGGATGTGATGCCTCCAAGTGGTGTCATACGCCTTCCGCAGATCGAAAAATACAGCAACGAGATGCTGACGTCGGGCAAAGGCCGTACGGACAGCAGATTCCAGCCGCACCAAATTGTCCGTGGCAGACCGGCCCCGACGGAAGCCACCCTGGGATGGAGCGAGGAGACCGTGCGACTCAAGGACCCAACACAAACGCCGCCCCACCATACGTTCGAGCAATTTGCACAAAACGTTGGTGAGGGTAATGGGACGATAGCTGTCCACCGCCAGTGGGTCCGCACCAGGCTTCAAGATGGGGACAATAACACCCTCTCGCCATTGCGATGGGAACACGCCTTCGCTCCAAATGCGATTAAATATCGCGAGAATGTGTCTCTGGCAGTCCCTGGAGAGATGCTTCAGCATCTGTGCGTGGATGCAGTCTGGTCCTGGTGCTGTATCAGGGCAATCGGCGAGGGCAGCGAGGAATTCCCTCTCGCTGAAAGGAGCATTGTATTTTTCAGAACGACGCGTGTGGAATGAGAACGGCGTCTGCTCGGCTCGCTCCTTTAGAGAGCGAAAGGCGGGGGGGATAAGATGCAGTCACAGAGCTCTGAGCAAAGTGCGCGGCAAGCCGTTCAGCAATGGCGGCAGCGTCCGTGCAGACAGCGCCGTCCAAGGAGAGCCCAGGGACACCCATAGGGGTCTGGTATCCATAAATCCGCCGGATCCGGGACCACACGAGCGAGGGGGAGACATGGGAACCCAAGGATGAGACATACCTCTCCCAGCACTCCTGCTTACGCCGTGCAATAAGACGACGGGCCAAGGCACGGAGCCTCTTAAAGGCGATGAGGGTCTCTGGAGACGGGTGCCGCCTACGACGCTGGAGAGCCCGCCGACGGTCGCGAATAGCCTCAGCAATCTCCGACGACCACCAGGGTACAGCCTTCCTCCGAGGGAGGCCAGAAGAGCGGGGGATGGCAGCCTCGGCCGCCGAAATAATTGACGTGGTTAAGATGCGGACCACCTCATCAATGTCACCCTGTGGGGGAGACTCAATGGTTGCAGCGGAAGTAAAAGCCGCCCAGTCAGCCCTATGGAGAGCCCAGCGGGGCAGGCGCCCAGAAGAATGACACTGGGGCAGTGACAAATAGATTGGAAAATGGTCACTACCGCACAGGTCAGGGTCACCCTCCAGTGGAGGGATGGGACAAGTCCGGGGCTGCAAAGAGAGAGATCGATGGCCGAGAACGAGCCATGGGCCACACTGAAATGCGTGGGAGCACCGGTGTTCAAGAGGCTAAGGTCGAGCTGAGCCAACAAATGCTCCACGGCCCGACCGCGGTCATCAGAGACAGTCCCACCCCATAGAGGGTTGTGGGCATTGAAATCACCCAGAAGCAGCAATGGTGGCGGGAGTTGAGCCAGCAGCGCAGCCAAGACATGTCGGGGGAGCTCCCTATCCGGAGGAATGTAAACAGAGCAAACGGTAATAGCCGGCGAGAGCTCAACCCTGGCAGCAACTGCCTCTAAAGGCGTCTGAAGGGGTACTGGCGAACTACAGACAGAGTGGTGAACAAAGAGGCAAACCCCACCTGACGCTCGTTGACAGGCAGCACGGTTCTTATAGTATCCCCGATAACCGCGAAGGGCGGGGGTCCGCATGGCAGGAAACCAAGTTTCCTGCAGAGCAATGCAGAGAACAGGGGAAACACTCAGAAGCATCCGGAGCTCAGGCAGGTGGCGGAAATAACCGCCGCAGTTCCATTGGAGAATGGAAGCAGGAAGGGACTGGGAGGGCGTGAATGCGACTAAGAGGCAGACAGCGCCTCAGAGCCAACTGCCGCCACCGGGGGAGAGTCAGCTGAGTCCATAGGAGAGGCCCCCAAGGGTTCCATGAGGGCGAGATCCGCGGCAGAGGCGAGGATCTCCACCTCATCCCCGGAGCCAGGACTATGTACAGCAGGCGGTGCTGAAACCGCCGGAACGTCCTTCTTCTTGGACACATGCCGTTCCTTCTTCTCACGTCGGCCCTTAGGGTGAGAGGGCTGGGAGAGCTTCTCTGAAGGAGCGTCGGAGGCTGACGACGACGCAGAAGCCCTACGACCAGCAGGTGGCGGAACCTTCAGCCACTGGCTGACATCCGGCTGGGTAGGAGAAGAAACGGAGGAAGGGAGAGCCCCGAGGGACCCCTTCCGCGAGAGAGGAACCGGCTGAGGCAACGCCGGCGGAGAAGGAGGGGGAGGGATCGAGCTTCCCGGTTGTGGAGCAGATGTCACTCCCGAAGTAAGCGTGGGGGGAGCGACAGAAGAGGGTTTGCCCCCAACTGCTAAGGGGGCAACAGAGGAAGGCTTGCCCCCAGACTCGAGGGGGGCAGACAGAGATACACGGCCCCGAGGGCCCACTGAAGGCGGCACAGATGAGGCGACAACCGTCGCTCGCGGGGGCGACGATAACGTGGCTGCAGCATAAGATGTTCGAATGGAAGCAGGATAAAACCTTTCATATTTCAGTTTTGCCTCCCGATAAGTAAGCCGGTCCAGAGTCTTAAATTCCATGATCTTCCGCTCCTTATGAAGAACGGGGCAATCCGGCGAGCATGGAGAGTGGTGCTCCCCACAGTTGACACATACAGGCGGAGGCGCACATGGAGAATCGGGATGAGAGGGGCGTCCGCAATCTCGACATGTAGCGCTGGATGGGCAACGGGAGGACACATGCCCAAACTTCCAGCACTGGAAGCACCGCATCGGGGGAGGGACGTATGGCTTGACGTCGCAACGGTAAACCATCACCTTGACCTTCTCGGGCAAGACATCACCCTCGAAGGCCAAGATAAAGGCACCGGTGGCCACCCTGTTAGTCTTGAGTCCTCTATGTACACGACGGACAAAATGTACACCATGTCGTTCCAAGTCGGCTCTCAGCTCGTCATCGGATTGTAACAATAGGTCACGATGGTAAATAATCCCCTGGACCATATTTAAGCTACTGTGGGGAGTGACGGTAACAGGGACGTCACCCAGCTTATCACACAAGAGCAACGCTCGTGACTGGGCTGGGGAGGACGTCTTGAGGAGGATGGACCCATTCCTCATTTTAGACAACCCCGCCACTTCCCCAAACTTATCCTCCAGGTGTTCGACGAAAAACAGAGGCTTCGTCGTAAGAAAGGAGTCACCATCAGTCCTGCTGCAGACAAGGTATTGCAGTACGTAAGGCTCCCGCTTGGCACTAGATCGGCGTCCCTCCCATGGTGCAGCCAACGAGGGGAACGACTGAGGGTCATATTGCGCAGCATCAAAGTCTACTCTACCTCGCTTAGAGACGCTGGTGGCCGTGCGACCACTAGCTTGGTGTGATTTATTGCGCTTCACTGCGCCACATCCGCCCAGATGCCACCTACTCCGAACGAGGGCTCTCCCCAAGGGCGCCACCCAGCCAAAGCAACGGGTAACTGGCCGATATCCCGTTGCCCGGAGTCCCCGTGCCCCAGACAAGATGGGCACATACTCCTTGGCATGCATGGGGAGGAATCAGCTCTGGCATCTGTTGTGCGATCCCTGCGTGGTCAGGGGGCTACCACCAAGAGGGTACATGACGACCCCGCCACAACGGACTGGCTACCGCGCTGGATTTTAGGTGTTGAAAGGGTCCACAGTTGTCGTGGGCGCTAAGAAGAAGAGTGCGCACAAGGCGAGAAGGAGACAACCCAGAAGATGCGGGGCGTAGTCCCCCCCCCCCCCCCACGACAATAGGTAACATGCAAGATGGTGGAGCATGATGGACAAATAGAAAAACACCACGTAAGGTGTCCTTCCCCAAATGGCACGCACTAACAACGGAAATTTGGAAAAAAATAGGAGGTCAAACCCAAGAGGGGACCATCACAGAAGGCCGAAACGTTTGAGACTCCTTTTAGTCGCCTCTTACGACAGGCAGGAATACCGCGGGCCTAGTCTTACCCCCGAACCCGCAGGGGGAATTGCAAGTGTCTTTGCTTTTATCGATGACTTTACGACAGATAGATGTAGCAGCAGCTGCTGAAAGCATCTGTACATGTTAAAATGTTTAACCCACTTGAATAAAACACAGCTTCCCGCTTCAATATATGTAATGTTGATGCAAGACGCAATATCTTGGCTGCGGGGCGAATGCTGGAAGGATCTGTAGCCAAATTCCTGAACCCTCGCCTCTTGCATAAGGCTGGGTGTCATCATGAAGAGGAAAATATCATTCATCAGCATTATAGGCTGTTTCGTCGTAATTGCGACACTCCAATTGCTGATTTTGCCTTCGTAGCGTTGTACACAAAGTGGAGTGCAGTGTTCGATATATTCACGATAAAGTTAACTCGTTGCCAAACAAATAACGGCCAACTTCTCAGGAACATATACCAACCAGGAAAAGGAGATCTACACACTTGGTATCGGCAGCTTCATTTCACCTATACAGGGTGTTCCAAAATGTCGAATATTTCGAGAGATGGTAGTAAACATCAAAGTTCAATAAACAAAGGCTCTAAAATGCATACCTTAAGAGCTGTGAGCACTTATGCGTGTTCGATACCGTGGAACACATCGCTTCTGCTGCAAGCTCTTTGCTTTCCATATTTTGGGAGGACGTAGTATGGGAAAAAACAAGAAAAAATGTCCAGGACACATGGGCTCCAAAATACATACCTTACGAGCTATGAGCACTTGTTCAACTTCGTTACTGTAAACACACTCTTCTAATGAGCAAGTGCTCATAGCTGTTAAGGCGTGACCGGCCAAAGTGGCCGTGCAGTTCTAGGCGCTACAGTCTGGAACCGAGCGACCGCTACTCGCAGGTTCGAATCCTACCTCGGGCATGGATGTGTGTGATGTCCTTAGATTAGTTAGGTTTAATTAGTTCTAAGTTCTAGGCAACTGATGACCTCAGAAGTACAGTCGCATAGTGCTCAGAGCCATTTGTTAAGGCGTGCATTTTAGAGCGCATCTTTATTGCAATTTTTCTTGTGTGATAGTTACTATCACCTCTCAAAATATTCGACACTTTTATTAACATCTTGTATAACTAAACTGAACTACCCGATACCCTCCCATGATATCAGAAATCATTAAAACTTAAAAAAATTCCGTACCTTTCAGGAAACACAATCAAACAAAAAGATTCCTTGAAATAAATAAAGAAAGTACAACATGAGTCTGTCTCCAAATCAAACACACGAAATAAAAGCAACAAAATGTTGTGCTCGATAACCCCCGAGTCATGAGAACATTGTCACGAATACCTGCCCGAATAAAGGTGATAGATGAACTGAAACTTGACACAGATGCACGAGAGGCTACTATCACGTGCTTCTTACTGAGCGGGAAGCGCAGTGGTTAGCACACTGGACTCACATGCTGAAAAAAAAGAAAGGTCAACTTAACAATATCGCAGATGGTGTGCCTTGATTTTTTAAAACAAGTGGTCTGCGAATGTACCTCTATAAACACCGAACTTTTCGGTACCGCTGCAAATACGTTGCTGGTACGGGACGTGGCAGCTTTAACTATTTTCGTCATTTTCAAACAAACATATTAAAACCAATAATAACGAGCTGCAAATCATAAATAATAACATACCCACAACTTAACGGACGTCAAAAATTATCACAAGAGAACCCCACAACAAAGAAAACATACATTCAAACGCCCTCTTCTCGCTGTCAGCGAATCTAAATATTCGTATGAGGATGTGTTCAGGTCCATCTTCCTGAATTGAAGAGAGTAGACTGTCAGAGCGCGCTTACTTTGGAAATAGGTGCCGAAGACTTCACTGTGTTCGATATACAGCGAGTAACACTGTCCAAAATATTAACGGCATAACAGAATTGGTTGGTTTGTGGGATTAAAGGGACCAGACTGCAACGGTCATCAGTCCCTTGTTCCAAGACTTAAAAACTACTACACAGAGTAAAAAACGGATAATAGTGACAACAGACAACACATGACAAGAAAAACTCAGACAAAGAACAGACATAACAAATTAAAATCACACGAAGTGTGGCAGTGGTTGGCCGACCATAGAATAAAAAAAGGAAAAGCCAACCACCGAGAACATATTAAAAACTCAGTTTAAAACCATAGGCCAAAGGCCAGAATCAACACAAAACAATAAAATAAAACATAAACACTCACATTAAATGATAAAAAAACCCTGCCCGAATAAAACGTAAAACGTTAAAAAAGGTCAGGGAGCGTATCAGGCAGCGCAAATGTCCGCCTCACCACAGCTAAAAGGGGGCAGGCCAACAAAATGTGGGCCACTGTCAAACCCGCCCCGCAGCGACACAGAGGAGGGCCCTCCCGACGCAGTAAGTAACTGTGTGTCAGCCGGGAGTGGCCAATGCGGAGCCGACAAAGGACGACTGAGTCCCTGCGGTTGGCTCGCATGGATGACCGCCATACAGTCGTCGTCTCCTTAATGGCACGGAGTTTATTGGGCGTGATCCGATCGCGCCATTCAGCGTCCCAAAGAGCAAAAACTTTTCGGCAGAGGACCGCTCGCAAATCAGTCTCTGGGAGGCCAACATCCAGAGATGGTTGCCTGGTGGCCTCTTTCGCCAGGCGGTCAACATGTTCATTGCCCGGGATACCGAGATGACAGGGGGTCCACACAAAGACCACAGAGCGGCCGCAACGGGCAAGAGTATGCAGGGACTCCTGGATAGCCATCACCAGACGAGAAAGAGGGAAATACTGGTCGAGAGCTCGTAAACCGCTCAGGGAATCGCTGCAGATCACGAAGGACTCACCCGAGCAGGAGTGGATATACTCTAGGACTCGAAAGATGGCGACCAGCTCAGCAGTGTAAACGCTGCAGCCAGCCAGCAAGGAACGTTGTTCGGAACGGTCCCCTAGAGTTAGCGCATAACCGACACAACCAGCAACCATCGAACCGTCAGTGTAAACAACGTCAGAGCCCTGATACGTGGCCAGGATGGAATAAAAGCGGCGGCGGAAGGCCTCTGGAGGGACTGAGTCCTTCGGGCCCTGTGCCAAGTCGAGCCGAAGGCAAGGGCGAGGAACACACCATGGGGGTGTACGCAAAGTGGCCCGGAAAGGAGGTGAAACAGTGAAAACCCTAAGCCCGGAGAGAAGCTCTTTGACGCGGACCGCGATCGTACAACCTGACCGGGGCCGACGTTCTGGCAGATGGACGACCGATCGCGGGAACAGGAGACGATAGTTTGGATGCCCGGGCAAGCTAAAAACATGGGCAGCATAAGCGGCCAGTAAATTTCGGCGCCTGAACCGCAATGGAGGGACACCTGCCTCCGCAAGTATGCTGTCCACTGGGCTGGTCCGGAAAGCACAAGTGGCAAGGCGTATTCCGCTGTGTAGGATTGGGTCCAGTACCCGCAGCGCAGATGGGGATGCTTAGCCATAAGCCAGGCTCCCATAATCCAGACGAGATTGGATTAACGCCTGGTAGAGCCGTAACAGGGTAGATCGGTCGGCGCCCCAGCGGGTGTGGCTCGAGCATCTCAGAGGATTTAGATGCCGCCAACACGCCTGTTTAAGCTGCCGAATATGAGGCAGCCAAGTCAGCCGGGCATCAAAAACTACACCCAAAAACCTGTGGGTCTCCACCACAGCAAGGAGTTCGTCGGCAAGATAAAGCCGCGGCTCAGGATGGGCTGTTCGGCGGCGGCAGAAATGCATAACGCGGGTCTTGGCAGCCGAATACTGAAAACCATGCGCTACAGCCCAAGACTGCGCCTTGCGGATAGCGCCCTGTAGCTGACGTTCAACAGCTGCAATGCCAGTAGAGCGGTAGTAAAGGCAGAAGTCGTCAGCATACAGGGAAGCGGAGACAGAATTTCCCACCGCCGCAGAGAGCCCGTTTATTGCGATTAAAAACAGGCAGACACTGAGGACAGATCCCTGTGGTACCCCGTTCTCCTGGACTCTGGAGGAACTATGGGAGGCCGCGACTTGCACGCGGAAGGTACGATACGACAGAAAATTTCGGATAAAGATCGGCAGAGGGCCCCGAAGACCCCATCCATGAAGCGTAAAAAGTATGTGATTACGCCATGTCGTATCGTACGCCTTCCGCATGTCGAAAAAGACAGCGACCAGGTGCTGACGGCGGGCAAAGGCAGTACGGATGGCCGACTCCAGACTCACCAGATTGTGATTGTCGGTGGCGGAGCGGCCTTTACGGAACCCACCCTGAGACGGAGCCAGAAGGCCCTGAGACTCCAGTACCCAATTCAAGCGCCGGCTCACCATCCGTTCGAGAAGCTTGCAAAGAACGTTGGTGAGGCTAATGGGGCGGTAGCTGTCCACCTCCAAAGGGCTCTTGCCCGGTTTCAAAACGGGGATGACAATGCTTTCCCGCCATTGCGACGGAAACTCACCCTCGACCCAGAGACGGTTGTAAAGGTCGAGGAGGCGTCGCTTGCAGTCCACTGAAAGGTGTTTCAGCATCTGACAGTGGATGCGATCTGGCCCAGGAGCGGTATCAGGGCAAGCGGCAAGGGCACTGTGAAATTCCCACTCACTGAATGGAGCATTGTAGGATTCAGAATGGTGGGTGCGAAAAGAAAGGCTCCGACGTTCCATCCGCTCTTTAATGGAGCGGAAGGCCAGGGGGTAATTGGAAGAAGCGGAACTCAGAGCAAAATGCTCTGCCAAGCCGTTGGCAATTTCGTCGGAGTCTGTACAAACTGCTCCATTCAGTGAGAGCGCAGGGACGCTGACAGGGGTCCGATAGCCATAGAGGCGTCGGATCGTGGACCAGACCTGCGATGGAGAGACATGGAGGCCAATGGTGGACACATACCGTTCCCAGCACTCCTGCTTGCTTTGGCGGATAAGGCGGCGGGCCCGCGCACGCAGACGTTTGAAGGTAATGAGGTGTTCAATGCAGGGATGTCGCTTGTGACGTTGGAGCGCCCGCCGGCGATCTTTAATCGCTTCAGCGATCTCAGGCGACCACCAAGGCACAGTCCGCCGCCGAGAGGACCCAGAAGAATGGAAGATTCGGCGGCAGTAACGATGCCCGTGGTGACCGATTGAACCACCGCATCAATGCCGTCATTAGAGAGAGGCTCAATAGCGGCAATGGAGGAAAACAAGTCCCAGTCAGCCTTATTCATTGCCCACCTGCAAGGGCGCCCAGAAGACTGACGCTGTGGCAGTGACAGAAAGATCGGAGAGTGGTCACTACCACACAGGTCGTCATGCACTCTCCATTGGACAGATGGTAAGAGGCTAGGGCTGCAGATCGAAAGGTCAATGGCGGAGTACGTGCCATGCGCCACACTGAAGTGTGTGAAGGAACCATCATTTAACAGCGAAAGATAGAGCTGTGCCAATAAATGCTCAATGGTGGCGCCTCGACCTGTCGCCACTGACCCACCCCACAGAGGGTTATGGGCGTTGAAGTCGCCCAGTAAGAAGAAAGGTGGCGGCAATTGGGCTATCAGCGCAGCCAGGACATGCTGCGCGACATCACCATCCGGTGGAAGGTAAAGACTGCAGACGGTAACAGCCTGTGGCGTCCACACCCGAACAGCGACAGCCTCTAAAGCTGTTTTTAGAGGGATAGACTCGCTGTGAAGAGAGTTAAGGACATATATGCAGACGCCACCAGACACCCTTTCATAAGCTGCCCGGTTCTTATAATAACCCTGATAGCCACGGAGGGCGGTGGATCGCATTGCTGGAAACCAAGTTTCCTGAAGAGCAATGCAGAAGAAAGGGTGAAGGCTGATAAGTTGTCGGAGCTCAGCTAGATGGTGGAAGAAACCGCTGCAGTTCCACTGGAGGATGGAATTGTCCATGGCTGAGAAAGGCGTGACGGGACTGGGAAGGCAGATTACGTCTCTGGGTCACCTGCTGCCTCCGATGGAGCACCCGTGCAAGTGCTATCCATTGCGTCTGAGGGACCGGCGAGATCGAGGTCCTCAGCGGACGCAAGAATCTCCACCGCATCATCAGACGCAGAGCTTGTAGGTAGCAGTGGAGTAGATGCCACCGCAGGTGCCTTGGTCTTATGGGTCTTCAATGTCGTTTTCTCTCGCTGTTCCTTTGGTTGTCGTTGTTGAGAGGGCTTATTGGAGTCAGTCTCCGGGACCGAAGATGATCGCGAAGCTCGACGACCAGCAACCTGTGGCTTCTTCAGCCACTGGTTGGTGTCTCCTGTGCCGCTGGTAGGAACCTTGGAAGGGAGTGACCCAAGGGATCCCTTCCGAGCGAGAGAAGCCGAAGAAGACTTACGCTTCTCCGGCATAGAAATGGGGACTGGTGTCCCCGGTGGTTTGGTGGGTGCTGCTCCCGAGGTAGATGGTGTGGGAGCAACAGCGAGAGAAGGGGCCCCCATCGTCAAGGGGGCAGGTGAGGTCCTCTGACTCTGAGAGCTGACTGTTTGTGATGCAGCTAAAGGAGCTGGAGCAGGAGTGACAGTTGAGGCATAAGATGCCATCATGCGCACGGGATGTAGCCGTTCAAATTTCCGCTTAGCCTCAGTGTAAGCCAGTCGGTCCAGGGTCTCATATTCCATGATTTTGCGTTCTTTCTGTAAGATCCTGCAGTCTGGCGAGCAAGGTGAATGAGGCTCTCCACAGTTGACACAGATGGGAGGCGGAGCACATGGAGTATCGGGATGAGATGAGCGTCCACAATCTCGACTTGTGAGGCTTTAAGTGCAGCGGGAAGACATATGGCCGAACTTCCAGCACTTAAAGCATCGCATCGGGGGAGGGATATAGGGCTTGACGTCACAACGGTAGACCATCACCTTGACCTTCTCCGGTAATGTATCTCCCTCGAAGGCCAAGATGAAGGCACCGGTAGCAACCTGATTGTCCCTCGGACTACGATGAACGCGCCGGACAAAATGAACACCTCTACGCTCTAAGTTGGCGCGCAGCTCGTCATCAGACTGCAAAAGTAGGTCCCTGTGGAAAATAACATCCTGGACCATATTTAAACTCTTATGTGGTGTGATGGTAACGTTAACATCCCCCAACTTGTCACAAGCAAGTAACCTGCGTGACTGGGCGGAGGATGCCGTTTTTATCAAAACTGACCCAGAGCGCATTTTGGACAAGCCCTCCACCTCCCCAAACTTGTCCTCTAAATGCTCTACAAAGAACTGAGGCTCCACGGAGACAAAGGATTCCCCATCAGCTCTGGTACAGACGAGATACCGGGGCGAATACGTGTCACTGTCATTCATTGCCTTTCGTTCCTCCCATGGTGTGGACAGGGATGGGAACGATTTGGGGTCATAAACGTTACCTTTAAAATGAGCCCTCGAACGCTTAGAGACTGCTGGTGGCTGGCCACCAGCAAGAGATGATGTGCCACGCTTCATTGCGTGTCATCCACCCTGATGCCACCGACCAAGGGCCCTCCCCATGGGCGCCACCCAGCCACAGCAAGGGCCACCTGGCAGGATGGCCATTGCCGGGAGTCCCGATGCCCCAGGAAGATGGGCATCTACTCCTTGGCATACATGGAGAGTAAACGGCGCAGGCATCAGCAGAGCGATCCCTGTGTTGTCAGGGGGCTACAACCAACAGGGTACATGGCGGCCCCACCACAACGGATTGGCTACCGTGCTGGATCTTAGGTGCAAAAATGTATGAGGTCGTCGTCGCAGCGAAAAGCAACACTGCACAGTGCAGCGTGGAAATCGCACCCATGGACGTATCCTCGCCCAAGCGATAGAAAACGAGCTGGACACCATTGCAACGACAAGAAAGCCGGCTAAAGGTTTCAATGCACGACAGATACAGTGCACCATGTAAGGCACCCTTCCCCAATTGGCTCGCTCTTCGGAACAATTTAGAAAGATGGAGGTCAAACCCGAGAGGGGAC
The DNA here is from genome assembly GCF_021461385.2 of Schistocerca piceifrons. Classification (NCBI taxonomy): domain Eukaryota; kingdom Metazoa; phylum Arthropoda; class Insecta; order Orthoptera; family Acrididae; genus Schistocerca; species Schistocerca piceifrons. Next base: position 101,081,235 of record NC_060149.1, read on the forward strand.
CATCACATAAGGCCGAAACATTTGAGACTACTTTTAGTCGCCTCTTACGACAGGCAGGAATACCGCGGGCCTATTCTAACCCCCGAACCCGCAGGGGGGGGGGCATAACAGAATCAAGGGACGTGCATTATCTTCGGAGAAGGATAGTTGCGGACAGAAACCAGTCTCCTAGCTTACGAAATCGCAGAACATGAGGAGGACTGTCACACCGCGTAGGACGATGATAGCAGTTCGCACAACACAGAACTGCAATCTCGGTCCGATGCCAGCTGCATAACATAAATAGCCACATTAAACAGACGAGGATGTGCGCCCTTGGCAGGTATTTGTAATTTCACCAATATACTTTAAAACTTCACTGCCGAACAATGTCGTAGTTTTATGGTTTACTTTCTTACGAAGAGGATTTCGATTGATTTTGTTTCAATTGAAATATGGGACTTGGCTCTCGACAGGAATCAGAAAGGCTATTGATCAAGGGGTGGGGAGGGGGGGGGGGCGTTTCGCGCAGCAAGTGAGAGCACAGCGCTACACGTCAGCGTCGCTCGTGTGCTAGCGTGTCCTGGCGCAAGCGCCGAGACGCGGCGGAAACTCTCAGATTGCGGCAGATGTAACAAACGGTCAAGTGGCTCTGAGCACTATGGGTCTTAACATCTGAGGTCATCAGTCCCCTAGAACTTAGAACTACTTAAACCTACCTAACCTAAGGACATCGCACACATCCATGCCCGAGGCAGGATTCGAACCTGCGACCGTAGCGGTCGCGCGGTTCCAGACTGAAGCGCCTAGAACTGCTCGGCCACGCAGGCCTGCGCAGATGTAACACCGGAGTTAAGATGCAACCACTAGATAGTGTATGTTATATTACAAGCAACCAAAATGCAGTGTCAATCAAAGAAACAGACAAGTGGAGAATAGACGTAGTTTAAAAAGAAATGGGAGTATAAGTTTTTCTTTTATTTATTTATTTGCAGAATAATATAAATTCAGAATGTTTAACATGTGGCCGTACATTCGCTGGTCAGCGGAAACTTGGTATAAGACTACATAATAACATATTTCACAAGAATGAGTGTAGCTTCTTTTCGGATTATGAACGGATGGGAGAATTAAATGAGCTTCAGAAGAGCGGTCTGGCGACACCTGATGAATCTGACCTAAATGTCTTTCCCTAAGAGGGGTCTACAATTTTCCTTCGGCATGTCTCTCATCTAAGTGATGCAGTATTTTATGCAGCACTGTTTTCAATTTTTCAGGATGATGCGTGCCATGTTATGAGACTGCACATAACACAACAAGAACTGGAAAATCGTTTGCTAACGGTGAGTTCATAAAGGAGTGCATCAACAACGCTGCAGATCTATGGTGCACGCTGAATGTCAATCGGTGTCGAGCAAGCAATCAGCCTTTCTAGGTGTATTGTACCGGAAATTAATAAGCGCAGGACGTCACTGTATTTTCCATTGCACTTGAGTCCACAGACATTTCACGTACTGCGCAATTATTGTCCGAGGCATGGACGCTGATCTGGACATAACTAGAGATTCTTTGGACGTATCTTTAAATAGCAGTCGCGCCTGTGCGGACACCTTAAAAATCCGTTGAAGAAGCTGTCGATTCTGTCAGTTTGTACTGGAAACGTTTCGTGACAGTGACGAGAGACGGAACACCTGCAATGAAAGAGGAGCTAACTGGATTTGCTGGACTGCTAACAAAGAAGCTGCAGCTCACAAAAGAATCGCTGTACAGCATTCACTTCATTTTTCACCAAGAGGTACTCTGTGAAAAAGCAACAAAATTAGGGGACATACTTGAAAGCTGCAGCCGATGAACTGAACCAGTACTTCCCATAACCTACAAATGACTGTAGCCACTAAATATTCTGTCTAAAGCAAGTTACTTGCAATACCGTCAATAAAGCCAGCATGCGTATGCGTATTACAGAACCATTACTGCCCAATATAATAGATATCTTCAACCACAAGTGTTTTTACCGAGGCCTGGAAACAGGGACGAGTTAAGCTATTACCAAAAAGAACGCTGCCACAGCACCCTCTGATTACCGACCTATGTGCATTCTTCCTGCACTGTCCCAGGCCTTAGAAAATATATATATATATATATTCCACGACCAGCGAACGAATTGTCCTAGCTACAAACAACCTATTAGACGAATACCATCCTTAATACAGGTGTAGGTGACCTGAAGCTTGCCATAGATGCACAAGAGGCTACTGTCATATGCTTCTTACACAGCAGGGTAGCGCAGTGGTTAGCACACTAGACTTGCATTCGGAAGGACGACTGTTCAAACCTGCGTCTGACCATCCGGATTTAGATTTTTCGTTATTTCACGAAACCGCTTAAGGTAAATGCCGGGATGGTTCCTTTGAAAGGGCACGGTCGAATTCCTTCTCCATCATTCCCAAATCCCAACTTTTGGTCCGTCTCTAATGACCCGTTTGTCGACCGGACGTTAAACACTAATCATCTCCTCCTCCTCATGTGCTGCTTACGCTTAAGCAAAGCATTTGACACCGTCGTTTATGTCATTGTACTCGCCAAACTTAGCAGCCTAAATTTCTCGTCAAGTGCACAGTGCAACGGTTTCGCTCATACCTGACACCTCGCCTGCTACGCGTCATGTCCGGCACCATGAAGTCACAATGGAGGCAGGTAGTATTAGGTGCCACCCAGGGTTCGGTATTACGTCCTACACTCTCTTCATTGTACGTAAATAATGTGTCATCAGTCTTGTACTATTACAAATGCCACATGTATGCTGATGACTTTCAGCTTAAGTGCAAAACCTATAAACCCCAAGACAAGTATCGAGAATCTCAATACCGACCTGTGTTCGCTATAAAAATGGGCGCAGGGCATGGGATTAAAGCTCAATCCATCTAAAACCCAAGCGGTACTGGTTGATTATTTTAGGCCTATTAGCCCGAAATATATAGAATCTCTACCATCTTTAATCCTAAATGTGGCAAAATTCAACTTTAATAACAGATGAAAATCTAAATTGGACTGAGCATGTAATTGTAATGTGCAAGAAGGCATCAACATTTCGCCATGCCCTACAAAAATATAAAAAGCTTTCCCCTCTTGACCTGAAAAGAAAATAGTAAAAACACTTAACTTCCAATTATTCATTACAGCGATGTTATCTTGCGAAGCCTTTCTCAGGAAAGTTCACTGCACCTGTACGTGGTTATGAAAAACTGCGTGCGTTAGATCTGTCATGTCTGACTGTTTAATCACATTTGACCACCATATACACAGCTATCCTGGCTGCGCGCAGACAAGCACAGAGATTTCCAGACCCTCTGCCTTCTCTACTGTCTTAGCAATGAACACTGTCCATTATCTCTCTTCTCTTACTTAACGCTCTTGTATGGACAACACAGCACAAACACCCGTTCCCATCAGAGCACAAAATCCTTTTTGCCCCATTCCATCGTTCAGCCACCTTCTCGAAGTCCCTCTCAGTAGCTGGAACCCCACTCTGGAACAACCTCCCGCATTACATAGGAGAACTAATCATCATCTCCAGCTTCAGAAGACAAATCTACTAAAGCAAAACTAAAGGCTACCACTGCTCTTGTACCGCCCACATTTCAAGCTGACCTTCCTTATTTCCCGTTATTCTCAACCGATGTAGCGTCCTTAAATTTCCTTTTCCCAGACCTTGCTATATCAGAAAACAACTATTCTGTAGACACATAAATTCTTTTTATATCTGCCACTGTCATTATTATTACTACTGTGACATTATTATTATTATTATTATTATTATTATTATTAGTGGCTGCAGATGCAGTAGTACAAGTAATGCCAGTATTAACTTGGTCAGCCCATAGTCAGTATATGGTAATTTAATCACACCGCCATTTCAGGCACTCAAGTCATTGTAATAGTAATAGTTGTATTAAAATTTAGGTATTTTCTTGGGTAACTATGATTTAATAGATACTGTATGTATAAAACCCTAATCCGATGTAACGGGGGCGGGGGGGGGGGGGGGGGGGATGACCTAATCAGATCAGGTTAAATAAATAGAAGTAACGCAATTAGTTATTCGGATAGTGAATTCCTTGAGGTCGCATGGTTTGACACATCGACAAACAAACAAACACCGTCCGAACAGGCCTTGAAAGTTCAACGGTACCGACCGGCCGCCGTCTCATCCTCAGATCCTAGGCGTCAGAGGATGCGCATACGGAGGATCATATGGTCAACACACCGCTTCCCCGGCCATTGTCAGTTTTCGTGACCGGTGTCGCTACTTCTCAGTCAAATAGCTCCTCAATTGGCGTCACAAGGGCTGAGTGCACCCGGCTTGCCAACAGTACTCGGCAGACACGGTCGATGAACCATCCAAGTGCTAGCCAAGCCCGACAGTGTTTAACGTCGGAAGTTTGAAGGGAACCAGTGTTACCACTGCGGCAAGGCTGTTGGCTTGACAGATCGACAGTTCTAAAAATAATTAGTTGAAGACAGAGAAGAGTACGGTGACATATCATAGCACTATGTGGTCCTCTGGCTTAGCAGCAGTAACATACTGAAAAGATTTTATTTTTAAGTGAGAATGCCAATAAATAAGATTTTAAAGCACAAAAGAAGATAAGACCCAAAACTAGGAGATCCTGCATTTTTAGTGGATATTGCGGGACATATGAATGCTTTCAACATTAGCATGCAAGGCGAAAATCAGTGACTGAAAAAATGCAAGCTTTCACGAGAAAGCTGTGTCGTCTCTGTCCATGAAACAATTACAAGGAGTGCATTTTTTTACTCAGTACGGTAACAGAAGAATTTCTCAAGCGATATGAGGATGTATTAAATCTACACCAAGCTCGCGAATTATTGCAGTCTACTGTCGCTCAGTGGCTACGTTATCATTGCTTTCGAATTATTTTCGAGATCATTTGATACGTCTGTAGATTATACTCCTCACAGTTTGCATGCGAATTAACAAATCTAGAGTGTAATTCCTGTCTGAGAGGCAAGTTCTTCCGGCAAGAAGATTACTACAATTTTATCAAATCTTCCACAGCAAGGGTTTCCTGGGCTTCATCGTGTAGACACGAAAATAATTTCAATGTTTGGCTCGACATACATTTGTGAAATTTCTATTCTGTTATGAATATTAATAAACCATGGTTAAGAGCAAACATAAGCGACGAACATTCATGTAATTGTAAACATGAAATGTAGGAAATGGAGAGAAAGAGAAAGCATAGGTTGGAAATCGTGACGGCTAGCCGCACTGGCACTGTGATGATAAACTGGCGAAAGTTGAAACTCTGTGCCCGAACGGGACTCGAACCCGGATTTAAAGCTTATCCTGATCCGTTGCTTTAACCTCTTCGACCATCCGGTAACGGACTGGCCGAGTCAAATTACCATCATTTCCCTTTCCTGTATTTCATGTTTGCATGTACGCACCAGCTGCATCATCACGAGTGATATCTGTCCTGCCGGACATGTCCAACAGAACAGACACCATTCAGGTATATACATTTCTGAAAACGTCACGATTTCCCATTATCCTTTCCATCCGTTCCCTACATTTACATGTATGGATCAGCCGCGTAATCGTGAGAGATCTGTTCTGTCGGAAGTGTCGACAGAACACACATAATATTATATATGTGTGAATTCGTAAGGGACCAAAATACTGAGGTCATATTACATATATAATTGTTTTTTGTGTCTGTCTGCATGCAGAAATTTTGAACCAGACATTAACCTCATTTAAATTCGGCTTGTAATAATTAAATGAAATGGCTTTTAAGTAATACTATCGGAAACCATGATTTATTTTCAGCTGTCGTGTTAAGCCCTGCTTCCTCATTAAATAATGCAAGCTAAGAAATAACAAATTTAACGAATTACAGATGAAGAAAGCGCGGTGATGTTGGGGGAAGCGTGTGGAGGGAGTGGAGAAAAGCAGACGGCTGGCCTGCCCTGCGTGCATGCCGCTCACAGTTGCCTACTACCGTGCAAGTGCGCTTCACACGAGCAGCATTCCTGCTGGCTCCTGTTCTACACCAACATGTTTCCTTATTTGTCAGTCCAAATTACCACACACTGACATTAACATGTAAAACAGCTCTATTTACAGCATCGACATTCACAAGTCGGTTAAAAATTCCATCTAAATGACGCACTAAATAATATAAAGGCTTCTTGTAGATTGTACATACGACAAGCTAATCATCTCTGTTAGTACACGAATGCAAAGATACGTTACATCGTTTCTTGACTACACTGTGCTCGGATCGTTATAATTAATATTTGTTTAATGTCCTGAGAACGATGTGGACTTTAGAGATGGAACTTGCTTTGAAGGGCATAAATGGAAGAAGAAATCAGATGTGACAGTATTGTAGGGAACAGCCTGCCAGTCACCGTAAATGGTGCAGGAAAACCACATAAAACCTAAATGAAGAGGGTCAGTCAGGGATTTGAATCTCTCCCCTCTCGAATAAAAATCCAGTATCTTAACCACTGAGCACTGCTCATAGCCTGCAACGATGAAGTTCCTTTGACACAGCACGGCCGACTTTCTTCCCCATCCTTCCCTAATCCGATGAGACCGATGACCTCGCCGTTTGGTCTCTTCCTCCCAAATCAACCCAACCCAACATTTCGAGGCTGGGAGAAATTCCATTGCAGTGCCAAACATGAATGAGACAGATTCACGGTATGTGTGTGATCAGATAGTGGGAATGAAATCCCCACTCGACTTGACAAATTAAATACAGCTGAGATTTTGTGACGTATTTAATGGGACTGCAGGATGACGTAACAGCTAGGCCTCGGTCAACTGTTTACTTCGTCTGACAAAGATACTGCTTCGTCTCTAACGATCTCAATGCTGATGGTACGCTAAATTGTAATTTTTCTTACCAACCGAGTGGGAGCATCTGCTAAGATGGACGTACTGAGACCTAATCTCCAGTCCAACTTCCTGACTCGACTCCTTTTTGATTTTCTTCGATCACTTATGAGTGATGAGATGATACATTCGTAAATAGTACGAATGTCATTCCCATTCTTATCCAGCCGAGACAGAACACCGTCTCTGAGTTATCAATTATACGGAAAAACCCATTCTCTAATTTTCCTCCACCTTCGCTGCATGTAAGTACAAAAGAAGACGGGGACAGAAACTCAATTCCATTTAAATTTCTTAACCATGTGATTAGGAAAAAAATGAGCTTGCTTAAATGTGGTCGCACGATTTCACCGTATTTTTTTTTTTTCTTTCTTTCTTTTGAGGTATGACTGTATTTCTGAGAGCGAAGTCTTTACAGCTTCCCTTACTACTTAAACTAAATACACTGACGGAAAAAAACAGCAACACCAAGGAGTAGTTCTGCAACAGGTACAAAGTTGGTAGGCGTGTTTCTGCATCTGAAAGATGATGTCTATTCACATTTCGCGCCAGTTGCATAAGAGTGACGCTAGCTGCGCCACTATGAGCATGCAAATCACGTTTGCTTTAAAAACACGCTGTAATGGTCGAGAGCGTTAGTTACCTTTGAGATTGGACGTGGTTAGTTGATGTTAGCTAAGAATGCCTTTAAGGCGACAAAGACGTCATTGTTAACACCTCACCGAGTTTGAACGAGGTCTTGAAATAAGGCTATGAGAAGGTGGATATTCATTTTGCGATATTGCAAAAAGTCTTGGCAGGAATGTAGCCACTGTACATGACTGCTGGCAGAAATTGTCACGAGAAAGTACGGTCGCAAGAAGACCGGCTTCTGTATGACCACGTTGGACTATCGAGTGGGAAGACCATTACGTTTGGCTCAGGCGCATCGTACTGCATCCGCAACAGCAAACTGAGCAGCAGTTTGCACCACAATGATACAACGAACTGTTACCAATCGATTACTTCAAGGACATCTTCGAGACAGAAGCCCTGTAGCGTGCATTCCACTGACCACAAACCACCGCCATTTTGCGACTTCAGTAGAGTCAAGCGAGATCTCATTGTTGTTATTTTCTGATGAAAGCTGTTTCTGAAACTAAGGAGAAATTTGGGAAAGTTCATGAAGAAGAAATAAAAACTTTTGAGATCTGCCAATAACACTGTAATCCTGTCAGAGACGGCAAAGAACTCAGAAGAGCAATTGAATGGAATGCATAGTGTCCTGAAAAGAGGCTGTAATATGAACGGCAACAAAAGTAAAACAAGGGTAATGAAAGGTAAATGTCCGGAAGTCTTCACTGAGGGTATTTTTCTGGGATGTGTCCTTGAACTGAAGTGAAACATAGACGTTAAACACTTTACACGAAGAGGATGTAAACTACTCAAATGTGGTGCAACAGGAGAATGCTGAATAATGTATGGGTAGATTTGATAACTAATGGAGAGGCACCGAATCGAATTGGGAAAGAATGAAATTTGTGGCACAACTTGACTAAAAGAAAGGAGAAATCTCAAAGCATGAAATTAACGAACGTCAATTGGGTAACGGAAGGATGTGTGGCAGATAAAAATTGTAGAGGGATACTTGACTACAGCAAGCAGGTTCAAATTGATGTAGGCTGCAATAGTTAGACAGAGATGACGGGGCTTGTACAGGACGTACTACCTTAGGGAGCGGCATCAAATAGTCTTCGGACAGAAGACCGCAACATCAACACGTTCTTTCGTTCCAAACAGTTTCTGTTACACAAGATCGCGTACAAGCAAAACGTAAGTGCTCTCCGATATTGAAAAAAGGCAGATTATTTTGTGTATCTAGTTGTAGCATTCATGAGTCATATAATCATTGCAGCTGACGTATCTATGTTACCCGTTTCTGAGATTACCACAACGTACACGGTTCTAGAAAAGTTATCGTCCGTTAATAACATTCTAGAACGGAAATAAGCCCGTAAGTGAGAGAGATTTATGTTACGGTGACCGATCGCGCGTCACCATTCAAGCGACTGTGGCCACCACAAACCTGTCAACGAACCGTACCGCTGTGAACAAGAAGTTGAGACCGAGGTACAGCGCTCTGCGAGTCTGGACGTATAACAAGGGGACTCACCCCAGCAAACAGATACGCGGCCGATCTTTCGAACGGTTCAGTCCGTCGGAAGTGTGCGCCTGTAGTTCGCAGTAAAAGCGATAGCAAGGATCAATAAGCGTTTGCAAAGCCCTATTTTCAGAGGCAACTACACACTTCCAGCTTTTATATCTTCCATTACAGATGACAATCGTATAGCGACAAAAGACGCAATGATCGTATGAATCTGCGATGACAAAGGAAAGGTTCAAATGGCTCTGAGCACTATGGGACTTAACATCTGTGGTCATCAGTCCCCTAGAACTTAGAACTACTTAAACCTAACTAACCTAAGGACATCACACACATCCATGCCCGAGGCAGGATTCGAACCTGCGACCGTAGCTGTCGTACGGTTCCGGACTGAGCGCCTGAACCGCTAGACCACCGCGGCCGGCACAAAGGAAAGGAAGAAGATAACGTGGTATGCTGGATAATTTCGATCATTCTCACAACCAGGATAAGTTTGTAAACAGAGCATTACCACTGTTTTCTTTGTTTTTACTAGCACTTTAACATTGTCAAAAAACTGTCGTCATCACCTGTATATTAGCTTCATCTTCAAAACTGTAAGAATTTCGGTCAGAAAAAGGAAAACACAAATCTAAATAAACAAAACGGAATTCAGAGTTGTAGTTACTAATAAAAAAAGAAATCCAGTGAGTGAGCCTTTGAGACTCAACTTGCCTGCTAATATGCAGGGACCAGCGTGGCTCCTAACATATTGGCATCATGTGCTTAATGGATCTGCTGTTCGGTGGACACCCACGACCGTTAACAGCATTCAACCAGCAAGAATCGTCTATCGTCAAATACTCGAACATATATCTAATAAATACAAAGTGTCGCAGACCCTTAGGTTCAAAACTATGCATATGAATTAGTGAAAACAGTTAGCCTCACACGTGGAGCAGAAACTGAGTTGCAGCTTCGTTTCCAGAACCGATCGTTTCCTCTGGTTTGGAGCAAAGGGGAGGGCTTAAACGGAGGATCAGACGATTCTGTAAAGTTCTTGGATCCGGATTTCTCGACCTCTGCAATCAGTTAGATGTACATGAACTGTACATAGATGGGAGCAAAACCAAAAGATCATTCATTTTTGCTACCTGGGAAACGAGTGGTAGTAATTGCAGGAAAGTAATGCGAATCTCAGTCCTATCTCACGGAGCAGGAATAGGATAAATAGAGCTAAAGTAATCATATACAAGTCGACATCAGAGTATTGTCTTGTATGAAGCAGAGACCTGGACAATTAATCAGAAACATATTAATTAAGCTGAAAGTATTAGAGATGGGCTTCTGGAGAAGATTAGCAAGAATTCCAAGAAAAGAAAAAGTAACACACAATGAAGTGTTAAAAAAAAAGAGGAAGACCCCCAACGACCTGACTCCACCCAACGACCTGACTTCAAAATGCAAAGCTGATAATGAGAAGACTTGGTGCAAAATCGAGGGATGTACAAGGCATTGTCGTTCGGAGAAAGGAAACGTTAACGCAGTGACCTGTGAGTTAACTGCAAGTACGTCATCCGAAAGCTTCCAGAAATAGCCTCGCTTATAATCCTTGCATAGTACTAGGATCAGAAAGCTGGCTGAAGCCAGGAGTGAATAGCAACGAAACTTTAAATTCCAATTGGAATGTACATCACAAAGATATGCTTCACACCCGGGGTGTGAATACGATAATAGCTAGTGAGACTAATACCTAATCTGAATGCGAAATAATTTGGACTGAGATAACTGTTAAATGAATGCGTGGTGTTCACCACATGGAATCCGCAGCTGTGGTACATATTACGCATATTTCAGGTGGAGAGGGAGAAAGGAAAGGGGGGGAATTGATGTCAGATGCATCGGGACCTTATACAGAATCAGCGACGACAAGTGAAAATGTGTGCCGGTTCGGGATCCGACCCGGGATCTCCTATTTACTAGGCAGTCGCGTTAACCACTGCGTCATCCGGACACAGCGTTTATCGCAATTGCGCCGACTATCTCGGTACGCCTCTTGGCCGACCTACACTCCCACCTATCTGCATTCCCTCTCCATGTCCTGCATGCTCGCTACTTTGAGATTCTCACAGGAAGTCGAACGTAAATGTGGTTCCGCACTGAAGGTGGAGGATTCACATTCTACAGAGGTGAATCTACATCGATATTCCGCAAATAGCACCTAACTGCCTGGCAGAGGCTCCATCGAACCACTTTCACAGTAATTTTCTGTCATTCCAATCTCGAACAGCGCACGGAAAAAACGAACACATATATCTTTCCGTGTGAGATCTGATTTCCCTTATTTTGTTATGATGATCGTGTGTCCCTATGTAGGTCGGTGTCAATATAATATTTTCGCATTCGGAGAAGAAAGTTGGTGATTGAAATTTCGTGAAACGATTCCGCCGCAATGAAAAATGCGTTTCTTTTAACGATGTCCACCCCAAATCCTGTATCATTTCAGTGACACACTCTCCCCTATTTCACGGTAATACAAAACGTGCTGCTTTCTCGAAATAGTCCTTTAATCCTATCTGGTAAGGATCCCAAACCATGCAGCAGACGGACGGACAATCGTAGTGTAGGCAATCTTTTTAGTAGATCTATAACGTTTTCTAGCCGTTCTCCCAATAAAACGCAGCCTTCGGTTTGCATTCCGCACGACATTCTCTGTGTGTTCTTTCTAATTTAAGTTGTTCGAAATTGTGATTACTAGGTCTTTAGTTGAATTTACGGCCTTTAGATTTGACTAATTTATCGTGTAACCGAAGTTTAACGGATTCCTTTTAGCAATGATGTGGATGACCTCACACTTTTCATTCTTTAAGGTCAATTGCCAATTTTAGCACCATACAGATATCTTTCCTAAATCGTTTTGCAATTTGTTTTAATCTTCTGATGACTTTACAAGGCGATAAACGACAGCGTCATCTGCAAACAACCGAAGAAGGCTGCTCAGATTGTCTCCTAAATCGCTTATATAGATAAGGAACAGCAAAGGTCCTGTAACACTGCCTTGGGGAAAGCCTGGTATATATATATATATTATATATATATATATACTTACTTTGTATAAATGACGTAGGGGATAAAATTGGAATCTCCAAGTAGCTGTTCGCAGATGTTGGTGTTACAGGTAGTGGCAGCTACAGAAAATTAGAGTGAAATGCGGGAAGACTTGCAAAGTAACAGCACTTGGTGCGGAGGAACTGCATCTGACCCTTAAACAAATGTAACGTATTGCTCATAAACAGGCCGGAAGACCCATTTTTGTTTGACTGCCGGAAAGTCACACGCATGAAATAGCTTCCAAATTGTCACGTCACGTTATGCAGTGGAAAAAACATTGTACAGTAAAATAGCATGGATATTCTATACGCCAGACAATGGCGTGACGTGGAAGCAGACATTGGTACAACTTCAGCTGTTTTCTAACTGTCATTGTGCCATCACTACAGATGGAACTCTACGCTCTTTTCTTGGCAAGTGAAAGTCATGTTTACAATCAGCTATTTCTTTGCGTGTCGCCCCACACCCCCTTGTCCAGTCTCTCATGCACATAAACAAGGTGGGGTGGTATTACCCTCGAAAGGGGTTGCTATTTTATGCTACGACAAGCCAGATTCACCAAGGACGACCATTCGTCTTCCTTCGAACAATATAACGGGAGGGTGACGCTCTTTAGGGTAAAATGATCTCCCATACAATGTCTATTGCCGAGAGAGAATGTTGCAGAACACTACTCAACAACCGCATCACGGCAGCTGATAACCACAAATAAATACGAAGTGACTGAAGATATTGTAATATGGTTTTCGACAAGTGACTGTTCGCAAAAGCTCGAGTATTATGTTGTTCGTGAAAGATCGTTGCCAGTTTTATCGACCGGTGTCCGTAAGAGATGGAGTCCTTCAATCTACGTAATGAACCGTACTGGCAGCCCGAAACAAAAGACTGCATTCTACAAGGCGATGACTGCCATAACAACAACTCAATCACCGAAAGAAACTTAGGGGAAAAATTTGTTTAGTTAAAAATTTTTGTATAGCGGTAGGAGGGAGTGTCGTGAACAAAATACTAAAAATTCTCAGCCGTGGGGTGTAAGGGTGGGAGTTAGGGTGGAGCGTTTAAAGGTCACTTTTTATGTCTTTCTTGTCCGCGTTGCATGGGATGGAAAAATTGCACGTTATTAAATATACAGTTTTAATAGTATAAAATTAATGTTCACTGTAAAATGAAATCGATTAAGAATAAATATTAAATGTGTGTACCACTTCTAAATACAGTACAGCTTTATTAAGGGCAAACTGTGTTCTACGGGTGTAACAGGGTGTAGTGTGCAGCGGTGGAGGGTACAAGCGCGAGGGTAGATAGGTCGCCGGATTGTGTTCATGCATTTCCCTCCTTCACAGGACTGCAAACTGAAGAACGAGCAGATGATTCCCCACTCTATATACCCCACTACGTCACAAGAACTAACTACAGGGATTCCAGAATGAAATTTTCAGTCTGCAGCGGAGACTGCGCTGATATAAGGTTGATGAAATGTTCAAATGTGTGTGAAATCTTATGGGACTTAACTGCTAAGGTCATCAGTCCCTAAGCTTACACCCTACTTAACCTAAAATATCCTAAGGACAAACACACACACCCATGCCCGCGGGAGGACTCGAACCTCCGCCGGGACCAGCCGCACAGTCCATGACTGCAGCGCCTTAGAACGAAAGTTGATGAAATTTGGAAGGTAGGAGACGACGTAATGGCAAAAGTAAAAGCTTTGACGACGGGCCGAGTCGTGCTTGGGTAGCTAGGTAGAGTAATGGCCCGCGAAAGGCAAAGGTCCCTTGTTCGAGTCTCAGTCTGGCACACAGTTTTAACCTGCCAGCACGTTTTAACTACAGGGTGCTTCACAAAGTTATACCGACCCTCCACACTGTATATGATTAATCACTGGCGACGCAGTGCGCATACATGATCCGGCGGGGAAAGGGGGTATGAGGGTGGGGTTGGGGGGGGGGGTCGAGGCGGGGTGTTCATTTACCGAAAAGTGCATTAACACTACATGAAATACAAATTTGAGTTTTTACTGATACTAACGCAAGATCCCACGCAGAAGAATGCGCCTCGACCTATATCTCTGCACGAACTCCAGCTGGTAGAGTGGACACGCAGCGTTTAGTCCGTCGCGCTCTCCAGACCACAACTTTACAAAGGTATAAAAATATTTGTGTATTTACGATACACACTGAGATACACGGAAGTCTTGGAATAGCGATACGCACGTATACAAATGACGGTAGCATCGCATACACAAGGTATAAAAGGGCGGTGCATTGGCGGAGCCGTCATTTGTACTCAGGTGATCCACGTGAAAAGGTTTACAACATAATTATGGGTGCACAATGGGAACTAACAGGCTATGAACGCGTAATGGTAGTTGGAGCTAGACGCATGTTAGGTTCCATTTTGCAAATCTTTAGGGAATTCAATATTCCGAAATCCACAGTGTCAAGAGTGTGCCGAGAATACTAAATTTCAGGCATTGCCTGACACCACAGACAACGCAGAATCCGACGGCCTTCAGTTAACGACCGAGAGCAGCGACGTTTGCACAAAGTTGGCATTGATAACAGACAAGCAACACTGCTTGAAATCGTCATTTTTATCTGTTTTCCGTCTTTCCCTTAGTTGCTCTAAATTTGTAGAGGTATGTATCGCCTATGCAACTAAATAAAGGCAATTTGTTTATTGCCATACGTTACTTTTATTTGGAAAGTATCATCAGTGGCCTGAACACATGTTTCTTTTTATACATACAACAAACGTATTATGTGACAGATATTATATGCTGCTATATTACATTCTGACGTGTTTTCCTCTTGCTTTTTAGGTTAGATTCAACTTCTGTAGCACAAGTTCCGATACATCCACAATATAGAGGCAGCATGGCTCAATATTTCTGTAGAGGTCCTCCAATGACTAGTTGAGTCACTGCCACGTCGAGCTCCTGCACTACGCCGGGCAAAAAGGGATCAGGCACAACATCAGGAGGTATCCCATGAATTCCGCCACCTCAGAGTAAATTGCTCTGGCCATAAAAACAGGGGTATGAGATCGGAATGGTGGCTAGAAATTACCATAGGGAGTGTGTTTCAATGGAATTGGAAGAAAGAAAAACAGATTATTTGTATAAAACTCGAAAAGCTACTTTTTACTTCACGCATATCTACAAGCAAGTTCGACTTCATCTTCCAGTTAGAACAACAACCTAAGATTCACTCTTACAGTAGCTTTGTCAAGGCACTGACCCATGACTAGAAGAAGAATAGACTGGAAAGTGGTCTCAGACAAATTTTCTACTTGTGCTGTCTCTAGTTCCGCGTGCAAATATACTTGTTATAGACGTTTCAAAGTGACCTCAAAGTTTTAATTGCAAACATCCTCACAAAATAGTTAAGTACACAACACGTAATCATATAATGTCAAAAAATTCGACACACATGCTTACTGGCCGCTGCATTCCTTGCTAAAAAGCGAAATGCACAGTCAACAGAACGTCTAGCTCTTGATAAAATACGTCTACCTAAACACTCCACAAGCCATCTGGCGGTGAGTGGCGGAGGGTACTTCTGGCACTACTGATCTCCCCTGCACCGTTCCATTCGCGAATGGCGCGTGGGAAGAATGACGGCGGTAACCTCTATATTTGCTCTAATTTCTCGAATTTTCTCGTTGTGGTCATTTCGCGAGACGTATGTGGGAGGACGTAATATGCTGTCTGACTCTTCCCGTAATGTACTATTTCGGAATTTCACTTGTAAACTTCTCCACGATGCACACCAACTATCTCGTAGCGTCAACCACTGGAGTTTGTTGAGCATCTTCGTATCTCAGTAAGGCTATCTATCCGGTAACGAAACGCGCTGCTCTTCGTTTGATCTTGTCTATCTCTTCTATTCATTCAATCCGGTGCAGGTCCCACACAGATGAACAATACTCAAGAACACATCGAACAAGTGTTTGATAAGCCACTTCTTTCGTGCATGAATTAAAGTTTCTCACGATTCTCCTCCTACGTATGCGCAATATGTACATTTATTTATGTTTAGGGTCAACTGCGAGTCCCTGCACATTTCATCAATGCTTTGCCCGTCTTCCTACAAATCGCTGCAGTCTTCTGGCGTTACAACATCCTTATACAAAACCGCATCATCTACTAACAGCCTTATGGAGCTTCCGACCGTATCTACTAGATCATTAATACAGAGTGATTCAGAAATCCTATCACACAGTTAGGTGTTAAAGAGAGGTCTCAAGACTGCGATAACTGGTAATAAACCCAAGTTCGGAAATGTGCCGTTTGGAAGATAAATGACTGAAAGAACAACAAAAGATACGTTGCACGTCCATCAACCCACTCGTACCAGCGCGAACTACAACATATCCTCGAAATCGCGACCACAAGTTTCGTTGCACAAAGTGAACCAGCGAACAATGTTCGTTTACACACACACACACACACACACACACACACACACACACACACGATTCAGAAGTCCTCGAATATCCTGACTGACCTCCGCAGCAGCCATTACACGGGCAAAAAGATCGACCTATGACTCCACAGGAGTCTCGTAAACAATACTCTCCGTGTAGCCCCACAGCAAAAAAATCCAGAGGTGTTAAATCGGAAAATCGTGGTGGCCAAAGAATCGGTGCATCGCTACTTATCCATCCGTCCCCGAATGTGTGGTGAAGGGGCTGACGGAACGTGGCGCAAAATCAGCTGGACCCAATGTCTGCATCCTCCGCAAGTGATACGTATGAAGTTGCTGTTCATGGAGAGCTCGCCAGACGCTTCTCTGGGATACATCTACGCAACCTTCGACGTTGTGGGTAATTGTCGACAGATTCTGGTCGACCACTTGGAGGACCTACCCTTCCACGTCAGCGGTGTGGCGCGTCCAGCCACGACCACAATCGGCTCTAATAGCCTTGAAGGTGCCGGTTTGCCGCAGCCGTTGTTTCATCTTGCATAAATGGCATGTGATGGACGGGCACGACCCAGAAATCGTTTGTGAAACAGGCGTTGTGATAATCGACCATTTCGTCCACTTTCACTGCAGATGAGCAACATGTCGATCTACTTTAAAAACGTATACTTTACCATTTCGTAATGCACCGTCTTTCTCGATTACTCAGTGGCAACTGATGCACATGCGCTTCAGTTCATTAGGTTGTTCTCTGATGACACGCGACATGGCGTCACACAAGACATCACGTGACACGAGACACCGACCTCTCACAATGTGTATTGCCTCCCATCGTTAAAAGTCGTTTATCTTCCAAACGGCGCATTTCCAGACATAGGTTTATTAACAACTATTGCTGTTCTGAATCCCGTCTACAACATCCATAACTGTGTAATAGGAATTCTAAATCACACTGTATGTATCTCACTTCCTTGCGCTACTCCTGAAATTAAATCTGTCGATTTTGTTCCGTTAAGATGAAATTAAATCTGTCGAATTTGTTCCGTTAAGTGTGACGTGTTGACTTCTATCTCCAACAAAAGTCTTGAAACCAGTCGCAAATCTGGTCTAATGCTCGGTAAGCTCGCATGTTTGTTTATGTAAATGGCAGTTCAGTTAAGTGCCTTCCTGAAGTGAACGAAAACGCTATTAACCTGAAAGCCCATGTCTTCAGCGCTCTCGATATCATGAAGGAACAGAGCGAGCTGAGTTTCACAAGTTCTCTGTCTGCGGAATCCATGCCGATTTTTATAAAGAAGACTTTCTTTCTCGAAAAAGTCATCCTATGTGATCATAAAATACACGTCAGTGATATAGTACTATAATTGTGTGCACCTGTCCTACAACCCTTCTTGAAAACAGGAGTGGCCTGAGTTTTTCCCAGTAGCAAGATATCCCTCGTTGTTCCAGCGGACTACGATACACTGCTGCTAGAAGAGGAGCAAGTTCTTTGCATAATTTCTGTTGAATCTTACGGGTATCTCATCTGATCCAGGTGCCTTTCCGCTACTAAGCGATTGTAGTTGCTTTTCTAGACCGCGATCTCTTATTTCAATATCTGCCATTTCGATGTTCGCACGATGACTGAAAGGAGAGACTGTATTAGGATCTTTTGCGGTGAAACAATGTCGGAAGACTCAATTCAGTATTTCGGCCTTATCTCAGTCATTTCTCGTTTCCGTGCAAGTATGGTCAGTGAGTGACTGAATTGACGGTTTCGTGCTGTTTACTGATTTTACCTAAGACCAAACACTCTTACGATCTTTAGCCAGATCTGCTGTCAAAATTTTACTTTCGATGTATTAACACTTCTTCCATTGCTCTATTTGCGCTCATTTTCGCTTAGTTCAGCTTTTGTTTGTCAGCTGTGTTTTAACTTCTCTTAAATCTTGATGAAGCTAATTTTGTTTACGTAGCAGTTCTCTACCACGACTATTAAATCCTTTCAAGGAACATACTTGTCTAAGGTGGACTGAAAGATGGTTTTGAATTTTATCCATTTTTGAGCCACGTACTCATGCGAAACACTGAATATTTGATGATGAATACTCAGATACTCTGCAATTTGTATGTCGTCACTGTTGTTAAACAAAACTATCTTCCAACCTTTCTAAACAGGTCTTGTAACATCCTAAGTAATTGCTGCTATCACAGCCTTATGATCATTGAATCCCTCCTCTACGTTAACTGATTCGAAGTTAATGGTTTCTTTTAGCTGGCCATGTCGTCTTGGACCACAATATCACCGTTAGGGAACAAACACTGTAGCATGGAATGGGCCTGATCAGCCAAAAGGGTCACATATTCCTTGGGAATAATTTTCCTGTTAAGCTGTACGAATCTTTTACATGGTGAATCTTGAAACACCAGACACTTCGGCTACCTGGACTACGGTAGCGCCGGCCGCGGTGACCGAGCGGTTCTAGGCGTTTTAGTCCGGAACCGCGCGACTACTACGGTCGCAGGTTCGAATCCTGCCTCGGGCATGGATGTATGTGATGTCCTTAGGTTAGTTAGGTTTAAGTAGTTCTAAGTTCTAGGGGACTGATGACCTCAGATGTTAAGTCCCATAGTGCTCAGAGCCATTTGAACCATTTTGAACTACGGTAGCACCCACCATACGAGCACAATAATTTGCCCACGTGCGCATTCGCATAGGTCCGACATAATGCACTTAACTACACATAACACTGTTTTGACCAAGACTGACGCTTGCAACGTACTGAGGGCATTGCACAGGTACCGTTCGTGGTCAATCCAACAGCGCAACTTGCACTCTTGGCCAGCATCTGCATTTATGTTCTAGCATGCATTTCTCGCGGTATTTCCATATTTCTATCCATCCCTATTTACAATTTGTACAGAAACCAGACGGCAGTTATAAAGAGTCGAGGGGCATGAAAGGGAAGCAGTGGTTGGAAAGGGAGTGAGAAAAGGTTGTAGCCTATCCCCGATGTTATTCAATCTGTATACTGAGCAAGCAGTAAAGGAAACAAGAGAAAAATTCGGAGTAGGAATTAAAAACCATGGAGAAGAAATTAAAACTTTGAGGTTCGCTGGTGACATTGTAATTCTGTCAGAGACAGCAAAGGACCTGGAAGAGCAGCTGAACGGAATGGACAGTGTCTTGAAAGGAAGATATAAGATGAACATCAACAAAAGCAAAACGAGGATAATGGAATGTAGTCGAATTAAATCGGGTGATGCTGCAGGAATTAGATTAGGAAATGAGACGCGTAAAGTAGTAAATGAGTTTTGCTATTTGGGGAGCAAAATAACTGATGATGGTCGAAGTAGAGAGGATATAAAATGTAGACTGGCAATGGCAAGGAAAGCATTCCTGAAGAAGAGAAATTTGTTAGCATCGAGTATAGATTTAAATGTCAGGAAGTCGTTTCTGAAAGTATTTGTATGGAGTGTAGCCATGTATGGAAGTGAAACGTGGACGATAAATAGTTTGGACAAGAAGAAAATAGAAGCTTTCGAAATGTGGTGCTACAGAAGAATGCTGAAGATTAGATGGGTAGATCACATAACTAATGAGGAGGTGTTGAATAGAATTGAGGAGAAGGGATCGGTTGGTAGGACGTAATCTGAGGCATCAAGGGATCACCAATTTAGTTCAAAATGGCTCTGAGCACTATGGGACTTTACATCTATGGTCATCAGTCCCCTAGAACTTAGAGCTACTTAAACCTAACTAATCTAAGGACATCACACACATCCATGCCCGAGGCAGGATTCGAACCTGCGACCGTAGCAGTCGCGCGGCTCCGGACTGAGCGCCTAGAACCGCTAGACCACCGCGGCCGGCTCACCAATTTAGTATTGGAGGGCAGTGCGGAGGGTAAAAATCGTAGAGGGAGACCAAGAGATGAATACACTAAACAGATTTAGAAGGGTGTAGGTTGCAGTAGGTACTGGGAGATGAAGAAGCTTGCACAGGATAGAGTAGCATGGAGAGCTGCATCAAACCAGTCTCTGGACTGAAGACCACAACAACAACATCCATCCCTGTAGTTGCTTAGTCCACCCGTCGTGTCATTACAGTATTCTGATGTGTATTTCCTGTACAGTGACGATACGTTGGTTATGCAATCACATAGACGCGATGATCAAATGTTATCGACAGTAGTCACACCGTAAAAAACGGAAAAATGGAAGACAGATTTCTTTAAATATCTACACAGTTGCTGAATTATCTCGCGAGGGATATTTCAGTAATAGTGGCAACTGGAAGAAGTGTACGGATATAGGGCAGTTTGCAACAGGTTTAGACTGAGGCAAATTTAGGGACTGTGCACATTTTTTTTTTTCTTTCTCGATCAGATACTTCGAACAAATTTGAATGTCCATAGCCTCCCATATCACTGTATCTGAAAACAATAATTGTTATCTCTTCAGCTACCTACTAGAATAATCGAAAAGAGTAATACCTGACTAATGCATCTGTTTTAGAAATGTCAGTTTTTACAATAGACAACAGTTTTTGACTGAATTCACTGACATTCGATAACACTCAAAAAATACATCGAGATATTACTTCGGTTCGTAATGTAGAAAGAACTTTCCTTTGCTCACTTGTCACTTGTGATAGGATGGATTCAGCATTTCCTGTGTTGTCTTTGACTTGAGGACGAGCAAGTAATAAAAGGTAAACATAGGGTGAAAACAGAATTGCTTCCCAACGAAATACGGTCCACTGCTGTTCTCGAGAGGTTGCTTATCCGGAATGCAATACAAGTGCCTTAACGACGATCTTTTTCAAGGGGTGTCTGTTAGGCTCGTAAGTCACTGATTTACGATTCTGAACTAGGCAGTATGTGCTTCACATCCGCTGAGTCATGAAATATTTGCTGCTTTTTCCGTGGCACATTAACGATATGAATGAGACTGAGGTTTCCGTTGAGCAGCTGCTTTTTGTATGAGGTGCTGCATAGGATTATCTAGCAGAATAAAGGCATACCACAAGGAGGTCACGCATCTTGCGCCCCGCAAAAACAGGTCGCTTCTTTATAATCGATGAATACCGCACATTATCAGGATTCTCGTAAATACGTTTGCAGATGGTTATTTTAGCATGAACAGCTAGCTCGCCAATGGCAAATGGAAACGTGTGACGTACGAGCGAAGAAATATGACTTCACATTGTCCCAACCTTTAGTAGGAGACTTACAACGTAGCTTGGTTCTAGAAATCTGCAATTTTTTTGCGAAAGGAACATCTGGTAGACATTCCAAAACACAAGGCACAGAGTTAAGTTAGTCGTAACACTTCCTAAGTCAAAAAACTGAACATTAAAAAAAAAAAAGACTGTCTCATTTACTTAACCTCCTCACTCCTCAATCATTCAGCGCTGCCTACGGCAATATTTTCCTCCCCTGTCACAGGTTTGAAATAGAACGGTGGTGTCATTGTTCGCGACAATCATTTTGAAATTATGTAACTCATACGCTACCAAACTTTCAGTTTAAGGCAATCCATTATACATTACCGTCAATTCCAATCTGTATTTTATTTTCATCGATAACCACTGACCGGGTTACGCAAAGCCAAATCGTCCTGAACCACATTTTCTGTGTTTCTAAGATTTTTACCCCTGAGTAGTACAAGAGGCAAAAGAAATGTAGTATATTTCATATATCATGAGATTAACAGAACTAGGACACCTAAAAACTTCATTAAAATCTGGATAAATAGAAAAAAAAACAGTTTTAGACATCTGAGAATACACAAACGGAAGCGTATTAAAACTGTGAGATCCACAGGTTTCTACAAGGAACTTTTGTTTCTGGCGAGATACCGAGATAATTATACTAATTTTAAATACAACACTGTCCTCTTTTCAAAAGAATTCGAGCGGCCTTGAATATAGAATACGATAATACAAAATGATGTCTACAATGGACAACTTTTTTTTGGAAGACTTGTCTGGAGATGTGTTGAATGTAAGTACTTACTTCGATTATCAGGGCAGAAGAGTGTCGTCACATCAGCTACTCGTACGTTCTGAAACAAACATATGACAGCTGTTGTAATTTCGCTAACTGTATCAGTATGTGAACAATACCAACTAAAAGCCTCCTACCTAGAAACGCATTCTATAACTCTGCACTTATTACACAAGCAACCTCAAAATAAATTACTTTCAAGATAAATTGAGAAATAAATAAAAAAAAGATTAGAGACATAACACAGTTCACATGAGCGCTCCTATTATAAAATCAGGAGACACATTCCATATTTTTCTCTCTCTCCCAAATGGTGTCCTGATGGTTACGGATAAACAAAGAAATTTTTTCGACAATAGCAGAACGTATGAGAAGAGCGATTCCAGCACTTCCTGAGCTTATGATTCTAGTGCTGCATCATTTTCTCTACGTAGCCTAATACTATTAGCCCATCAAATAGTTGGTCTGTAATACTGGCAAATATCTTCAGTAGCTAGAGAGGTAGCGCAGTGGTAACACATTGGACTTGTATTTCGGAAGATGGCGGTTTAAGTCGCCGTTCGGCCATTCACATGTAGGTTTTCCATGATCTCCCCAAAACAAAGTAAATACCAGGATGGATTCTATGAAAGGACACGGCCGATTTACTTCTTCAGCCCGAACTTGTGCTCCGTCTACAACGAGACCTCGTCTTCGACGGGACGTTAAGTCATAATCTTTTAGTCCAGGCACTAACAGCACGAGTTAAGTCGCACAAACGAACTGGTACTAACCCTGCAGGTTAACAAAATTGACCATATTCTACGTCACCGAGCAAGAAGGCGCAGTAATAAGACCCTGGATTCGTATTTGTAAAGACAGCCCTTCAAAATCCCGTCCAGCCACAAAGATTGTTTCCATGGGTTGCCCAAATGACTAATTGCAAGTGTCGGGATGGTTTCACTGAAAAAGAAACGGCCGATTTCTTTTCACACACTAAGTTTCAGCTCAATCTCTAAAGACCTAATGGCGGAAAGTGTATCATCCTCCCTCCTTCCTATTCAAGTTAAGATCATCCCTCAAACAATGAGTATTCAACCTCAGCGAGCATCTGTTGCCCGTGGGGAATGATGTGGTCAATCGCCAATGCGGCTTGGTCCACAGATTCCCTGTGCGTCTAAGAGTTTAAGTTGGATGACTGCTTCCCAACACAGGAAATATATACCAGTGTCCTCAGAATAAAAGGTTACAACATGTACACTAACTAATCAAAAGCATCCGGACTCCTGTTAGAGGATATTACTATGAAGTGTGTGTACCTTTCACCCATATGACGGCTTGAACTCTACTGGAGATACTTTCAATGGCGTGTCTGAGCGTCTGTGGAGTGACGGCAGCCCATTTTTTCTCAAGAGCCTAAACCAGAGAAGACAGTGATTTTTGACATTGACGTCTGGAGCAAAGTCGACATTCTAATTCAAAGGTGTTCCACTGGGTTACGTCGGGACTCTGAGCAGGCCAGTCCATTTCAGGAATGTTGCTGTCCACAAATCATCAGCTCACAGCTGTTGCTTTATGAAAGGGTGCATTTTCGTGTTGACACAAAGAATCATCATCTCCCAACTGTCATTCTACTGTACAAAGCACACAATGCTCAAAGATGTGTTCACGTCCCTCCAAATTTAGCGTTTTCTTGTGCGAAATAAGGAGATCACAAAAAACACGCCCATGCCGTAACACAACCTCCTCCGTTGTTCACTGTTCTACATCTGCATCTACATGAATACTCTGCAAATCACATTTAAGTGCCTGGCAGAGGGTTCATCGAACCACCTTCACAATTCTCTATTATTCCAACCTCGTATAGCGCGCGGAAAGAACGAACACCTGTATCTTTCCGTACGAGCTCTGATTTTCCTTATTTTATCGTGGTGATCGTTTCTCCCTATGTAGGTCGGTGTCAACAAAATATTTTCGAATTCGGAGGAGAAAGTTGGTGATTGGAATTTCGTGAGAAGATTCCGAAGCAATGAAAAACGCCTATCTTTTAATGGTCTCCAGCCCAAATCCTGTTTCATTTCTGTGACAATCTCTCCCATATTTCGCGAGAATACAAAACGTGCTGCCCTTCTTTGAACTTTTTCGATGTACTCCGTCAGTCCTATCTGGTAAGGAACCCACACCGCGCATCAGTATTCTAAAAGGGGACGGACAAGCGTAATGTAGGCAGTCTCCTTAGTAGATCTGTCACATTTTCTAAGTGTCCTGCCAATGTGTGTTGGCACTACTCATGATGAGAGATAACGCTGTCCATGTAATCGCCAATCTTAAGTCCTTCCATAAGATGACCACAGATTCATCACTCCAAATACCTCGTTCCCATCATCCACTGTCCAATAGCGTCGCCCGTTAGTCCACATCACGTGTCGCTTAGCACGGACTACAGCAATGTGTAGCTTAAGAGGAGCTACTCGACCACTATACCATATTCTTTTTAACTAAAGTGCCGCAATCATTTTAGATAACGAGGAACAACCAGTCTTGATGGGCAACTGCGCCCCGCTTAATATGTTGCCTACAGACTGTAATGCATTTTAAACATATTCATAGTGTGTCTGTTTAAATCATCCTGACTTCTGAAGACCTTTATAACACCACCATACCACCTCCCATTTCGAAAAAAAAAAAGATTTAAGAATGGACTAAATGAACTAATTTTACATCTACTTTTGCAAACATATGTACGGCAGCCGATACGTTCTTCAGGGCCAAAATTCATAGTTTTGATGAGAAGGAAACGATGAATCTGCTGCAACCACTTTATCTTCGTTGCTAACTCCAGTCGTCTGGTAAGTGTCCAACCAACGGCTGCGTAAGCGTAGCGAAATATCAAGGAGTGGACAGCAAGAGTTCTGGAGTTCTGCGATATGTCGATCAGAGTGGCCAGCTCGCTGTCTGCGCGGTGTGGCTACCATCATCAGAGAGCCTGCAACAAACGCTTATTACGCTGAGGTGGTCGCATTGGGAATTATATTCCTGCAAGAACTGTCGCGTCGTTTCAGAGGTTTAATGGTGTGCTTCTCACAATCTCACCAATTACCGAACCAGAGTAGCGCTTTTACTGTTGATGAGGAAAGGAAGGTTTGAGTTCGATGTCCCATCTACACTGACATCATTACGGACGGAATACATGTCCGATTTAATGCGGTTGGGATTGATATCGGATAAGGGAGAAGCGAAGGTATTATGAACAGTATAGAAAAACGAGGGTCGAGACATAGGAAAAAAGAGAGTTTGGGGCTTAATGTCCAATGAACGTTTACTTCACCAGTTTACATTTCCAACTTGTATCGATGAGATGCAACGAGTCAGTAAAATCTGTCAGCTCCGTTATGAAACTAAAACGGTTTGCACATACATCTGCAGATCAAGTGTAACATTTTTTTCAACATTTGCATACGTGTGCGAATAACACCGATTATAAAGCTGTAATTAAACTAGAGTCATCCAACAATAATATTATTTGCATCATAAAAACTTATGTTAGAACGTTATTATCTATGAAGACTGTATAGACGTATCTGCGACTATTAGCTGCATTACAGACGTTCTGTTGCCGATTCTGTCCAACAGTGCAGTTATTTCTTTGTAAGTTGTACAAAAAAAGTCCCTCCTGAATAGGTAACAGTCAAGGGAAGATATTATTGCGTGTATACTTAAAAATGTTGTACAATATGCCAATTAATACGAAAATAATGTTATTTCAACTAAAGACTAAGGAAAATTTCAAATTATTTCGATACAAAATAGTACTGCTGCACTCAATTCAAACAACACAAAGACGTAAATTTACCCACACGAACCAAACGAAGAGCCAACCCAAAAATACTATTGTCTCAAAAGCATACTGAGTTTTTCGAATCTTTTCTGAAGAGATGGTTCCAAATGGACATCAGTATGCCTATCATAGGTACAAAAACAGTGCACTGATGAATGCACCTTACTGCTTATTACAGGAAATGAATAAGTGTGCAGTGAGTGTACTAGCGCATGACATCAGTCCAGGAATCGATTAACATGTATTGTACATCATCTTGCTGCGTCAGGTGCTTTAACACAGTGCCTGTTCCTACGTAACGGCAGAGCTACCGTAAGAGACGGCACATTTGCAGGTTTTTCTCGCTTTTTTATTGGCTCCTTTCGTCGGCAGCTTGCGAGGTCTAAAAATAGTCACGGCGGCCAGCATGGTCGCTCGCGTCTGCTCTTCTTAGCGTCAACAGTAGACGAACAGGAAAGAGAGCCATAATGACCGGATCTGCGTATTCGGTGCGTGAGAGATAATTTAGTACTATTTGCTTGTGTGTTCAGTTTCAATATTTATTCGCTATCATTAAAGAACTGCTGATTAGTCAGTAATGTTAAAAACCTTCTTTATTCGTTGTGGCCAATAAGGCAGCATCTAAAATGCTTTTATTCGAATTATGTAGAACTTCTTTTCCTTCCAAAACCCCTTCGCCCGTTCGTTGTTTCTTCTTCTATTCTTTAGTCTATCCTGTAGCTTGTAGAGATGGCTTCTCAGCATGCTTGCGGTTATGAATTATGGCTGGAAATTTTATTCTATCTTGAAATATTTCCTATGTACGTCAATTTCCTTTAGGTTGTCTTCATGCATTTCTATTAACCAACTGTTTCAGTTATTCATCGATAAAGCTAATTTCAATATTTTTGTGAAAAAGTTGTTATTCATTCTACGTACGCGATCATAAAATTATAATCTCTATTTCCCAATTGTATCTGTTATTTTTTTCAGTGGCGTGATAGACTTCGTTTGAGTTGTTCTAAATTCCATTTGCACATTTTGGTCCTACGATTTTCGTCATATTTTTCTTTTTTCCTTTTTGCCGAAAGAAGTGGCACACTGACAAGACATTGCATTCCTATTCGGGAGGACGACGGTTCAAATCACTGTTCGATAACTGAGATTTAGATACTCCGTAACTAGTTTACGGCGAATCCCGGGATGGTTCCTTTGAAAGTGACGGCCAATTTCCTTCCTTGATCATTTGTGATCCGTCTCTAATGACCTCGCTGTCAACGGGACGTTAGACTCTCATCTCCCTTCTACCTTGTTTTTCGATGTTTCTTTCAAATTTGAGAGTTGGCACCTATTATCACGGAAATAATAATAATAATAATAATAATAATAATAATAATAATAATAATAATAGGAGGAAGAGGAAGAAGAAGAAGAAGAAGAACAACAACAACAACAACAAGAATGTGTTCTTGGTGCGTAGGTGTTATGTATCACTCTTGTTGGAATATGGCTAGTTTTACTGTTTTAATTGAGTCGTCAAGGCCTTCCTTCGCACTATTAATAATACCCAAACGTTGTGTAACACTTCAGTCCATTGTGTCTTTTTTACACAAGCTCCTAATCCTCAAATCAAGCTACAAAAGGATTAACTAACAAAAATACACTTCCAAATCGGGGGTCGGTGGCATTCCATGAATTGTCGCCGCCACGATCTGCCGACGCCGTTCATAGTTGTGTGTGTCAACAATAAAACACCACGGGCATTTCTTCAATACATTTATTCACATTCGAAGATTTCATAAATAGCCGGGCGAATGGAAAATGAAGGAAGACATCAGATCAATGACCGCAGCGTCAAAGCCACTGAATGCGGAGTACGCTATCGGATTGGACAAAGCTGGGGTATTAAATAGGCCGTCTCCTTATTTAAAGCCACATCTTCGCTTTAGCAAGATGTGATTTAGAGTAAGCAGTGATTATAAATACAGTTTCATACCTCTAGTTCACTTATCGCGCTTCTGAACCGTCGAACACTTCAGGTGTGATGAATTCACCAACGGAGTTCAACAACTATAGTCGAACTTCACTTACGCCTGCAGAGGTCCTCTGTTTGACAATCTATAGGGTACCGATGTCAACATTTGGACAAAGAGCAGGGGGCACAACCCCTACTACGATAATGCCTTCTACGGTGTATACTAAGTTGCTTCCAGAGTGCGGCATAATCAACTCTATTCAGAACAGAAATAAGGAAAGTGGCATTTCAGGGAGGATTATTTTCTCTCCCACACATTGCCAGAAAATTATTTATCTCCTTGTTAGAGTGTTAATTTACAAATGTAAAAATATTCTACTAAATCAACTACGTTCAGTTAGAAATGTCCAGCACGCTTCAGGCGTAAGCAGCATCACAAACAAATAACTTGCAATTTACAGTTAATAAACTGGACACAACTGAGAAAACAATGTAAAATTCCACTTGCGAGCTATGAAGAAAATGTGTGATTCTGTTCAAGATTATCGTTGACTCTTTTTCAGTTGCCTATTTCCAACATGTGATGATTTGTAAAGCATGTAACTGCATCGCACAAAACCAAAAAAATTAGGCTGGTACGCATATTCCCACATGATCGGCACACTCCCAACGACAGTGTGTTATGGGTTTGTCTATCATACACTACAGGGGAGTTTGAAAAGTATTCAATACAGCTGACATTCAGTCTCTAAATCGGGAACTGCCACCAGAATCGTAAACTACCTCTTCGTATCAAGCTACGTGAGTTGGCGCTTCTTAACGACTTTGGCCAAAGAGGGAGGATTTACCACTGTGAAACATTTTTGCGAAAATGCAACAGAGATTGAACTGGCGTGAATCCTGAATTTTGTCAGGTTTTTAGCCACGG
The DNA here is from genome assembly GCF_021461385.2 of Schistocerca piceifrons. Taxonomy (NCBI): domain Eukaryota; kingdom Metazoa; phylum Arthropoda; class Insecta; order Orthoptera; family Acrididae; genus Schistocerca; species Schistocerca piceifrons. The sequence goes on from NC_060149.1 coordinate 101,110,488, forward strand.
CCTCTAGCCCTCAACGTTTTCGTCGGGTGGTTCGCTACCTCCCTACCGATTCCAGCGGCGAGCGGCGCCACTTCCTGCGCAACACACCCATCATTTTGCACGACAATGCGCGGGCGCGTACAGCGCAAGCTGTGGCTGCTCTGTTCGGTCATTGTACTGGGAAGTACTGTACCATCCACCATTCTCCCGGGACTTAAGTCCTTGTGACTTTGATTTGATTCCGAAGATGAAGGAATCACTTCGTGGCATTCGCTTCAGAACTGTTCCAGAGATTCGACAGGCAGCAGACCGCTCCATTCGCACCATCAACAGAGCAGACTCTGCTAACGGTATACTACGCCTTCCACATCACTGGCAACGGGTTCTACACAACGCTGGTGACGACTTTGAAGACAGTAACAGGTGCGAACATGTAACTTTTGTATCGGTAGTGAATAAATAGTTGCCACTATTTAAGTTCCAACCATCGTACATTCGGTGGTACTACTACTACTACTACTACTACTACTATAAGTAGCAGTAGTGGTGGTAGTAATACCACAGAACACTAGTAGTAGTAGTAGTAGTAGTAGTAGTAGTAGTAGTAGTAGTAGTAGCAATACCACCACCGAATGTACGAGGGTTGGAGCTTAAATAGTGGCAACTATTTATTCACCACTATTAGTAGTGGTGGTGGTGGTGGTGGTGGTGGTAGTAACACCAGAGAACACTAGTAGTAGTAGTAGTAGTAGTAGTAGTAGTAGTAGTAGTAATCTCTTTCGCCACGCACGAGTTTCGCGACATGATTTCTCGTAATTTTCAATGTGTCGAATACAAATAACAGAAACACAGAAAAAGAAGTTACATGAACTTATCTCGTTTAAGAAATTGGGTACTGGTTATGTTAGCGATACTGTATCGTGTTTCGGAGTAGAACAGTTGTAGGTGCTTCTGTATTTAGGATAAATGGAATAGCAGACAAAATCTTTTACAGTTCTCCATTATTACAACATTGGTAACGATCTGCAACTGTAGTAATGTTACGTAATTTTACCGCAATGGTGAATATTTTTGACATTTGACATCATACCTATTGGCAACACACAAAAATTTAGGCCTCAAAAGTACAGGATGTGACATATATCAGTACGAAGTGCGGTTCACCAAACACTGTGGAGCAGCTTACGGAGTCGTTTAACGTCTCATCGACACCGAGGGCATCAGAGATGGAAACCACTTCAAATAGACAAGTATGAGGTACGAAATCTGAATCAACAGTGCGGTACTCTAAAATGATCTAGGAAAATCGCGGGAAACCTTAAGCTGGATACTCGAACAGAGATTCGAGATCCGCTCCATCAGACTGCGAGTTCAAACTCGTCACGACGAACTAAATCACTGATCTGAAGAAATCTTGACCGGTCAATCTGGTTTTCTCACCCCATGTCAGTCGTCGTCTTAAATGAAGCTACACATGGACTTGGCTTTGTTTGGTGCACTGATTTATTCTCGAGCTAACCAAACAAACCAGTGACGAAGCGTGCAGTATGCGCCTCCCCTCTCTCTCTCTCTCTCTCTCTCTCTCTCTCTCTCTCTGGTTAGCCCAATCGCTGGGGAACCCACAAGCCGACAAATAATGTTCAACGATTGGTTCAACAATGTATTTGCAAGCCCTCTTCTTTATGGGTAAACTGCGTTTCCTTAGGATTCCTCCAACTAATCTTAAATCTGGTATCTGCCTTCCTCGTGGCTAGATTTTTATCGTTTGTTATCCAATGGTTTTTCATTACCGCCGGTCGTATTTCCAGGTGTTGATTCGTGTAGTTATTTCAAACCGGTTATTCTCGGTTTACTGCTGCTCGAATGTTGCACATTTTACGAACTCAACTTCTATACATGAACCAACATTTAAATTTTACCATTGTTACCAGACTAACTTTCCATGGAATATTAAAGGGCTCTTAACGTACCCTTCAGTGAAATGTGCTCCACTTGCAAAAGGCACGGCGAATGTTTGAGTATCAAGACTGAGTATGTGCAGTATTATTAACACTAAAATATTACAACGTAGTCACTCACAAACATCACATCTTCATATAATTAAAAAAAAATTAACATCGCTGCTACATGAAAAACAGTCTCTCCCAGCACTGAGGCAAAATTTAAATATCTCGTAATTCGGAGAGACAAGATTTCCTTTTTGTCTTGCTTCCGATCACCGTGTAACATCTCCTATATCTTCTATTTCGTTACAAAACACAGAAGCGCCATTATAGCAAAGTAAAGCGAGTCAGATGTCGCATTCGTGTAGCATAGTGGAGAGAGAATACCCCGAACGACGCGGAAAGAGGACGACTGCTCACCGAGTAGCAAAACACTTGTTGCACTGCGTTGCGCGTGTCACGCCGCCTGGTCGACTTTTCCCACAGTTCAGGATGGCGATCGTTGTTCTTCACTTTCAACAGGTCTCGGTTCAGCAATAATGACACCCGAAACTGGTCACTTCAACGACAAAGAATAAGCATGCGTACGAGACGGTCATTCGGCGCGGCGCGCAATCTGAACGAAACTGAGGCCTGCGCACGAGCGGCCAGGCGCGGCTTCCTCTGGGATACTGCCAACTGCAAACCACGAACTTCCCCTGCTGACGAAACGAGGCGCGCGCAAGGAGCTTACACACTGCATTCGGCAACCGTTCATTTTAAGTTTTTACAAACTGATTAATGCTAACTGAATAACAAATCGCAGGAATTCTGTTGTTTCCTCCTTTGTCTCTGTCGCTGGGGTGCAACAAATGAAGCTATTCTTCCCTATTTCCGGTATGGACGATTTGCACCGCAAAAAACACAATGCTATATCAACTGATGAGACTCGTAGTTACACGCATTAATGTGGCTTAACAGTTCTTGACACACTGGATTGGTCAGGAAACGGTCGATACTACGGAAAATTCTTTCTATTTTTTTCGAATATTCAGCTTTCACAAATAAATAAACAGGGACAGCTCCAACATAGTGCAGACAGTTAAAGAAGGTTGTCAACCTCCGAGTCTAGTGTATTCCGATATATTTACCAACACATTGAGTATAGTGCATTATCATGCTTTTACTTCAATGCACTTCCTGTCGGGCAACGTCACGTAATGTATACGAGACTCTTATCTCTGAAAGCTTCAGAATAAAGTTTTTTTTCGTGAAAAACAGTATAAATTCCAATAAATTTAAGTCTGCGTCAGATCAATCCACTGAGCTTCAACGCAGCATACATGACGACGAAATGAGTCAAAGTATACGCCACGGCGAAGGAACACAATACGCCACTTGTTAACATGAAGTCGTGACTCCCTTTATAGTAAATGCCTCATAAAGAAAGGAAACGAGGGAAGTTCATAACAGTATATTCACCTCCGATTTTAATACTTAGTGGGAACGCACTACAAAGAAGACACAAAATCAAAATCAGGATTTGTCTTTGAGGGTAGCAACATATACAAACTAATTCAATTCAGTTCAGCGGCAGAGGAGCGGGATGGAACAGGACGGGGGGAGGGGCACACCCACTTCGACCTTCACAAAAACTGATACATAGGCAGGCAGGCAGGCAGGCGAGCGAGCGAGCGAGCGAGCGAGCATACGCACGCATCCACGCACGCACGTCTTCAATGGAAGTTGGCAATATGAATCAGCTAAATCCGGCATTCAAGCTGGGATGTAAGGAAACTTCGCAAACGCAACGGGAAATGCCTCACGTAATGCAACCGATGCTACTATGCAGAGAACACCAAATTTCCAGCATGAATACAAATTATATTTTGAATGATAAAAGTTTAAATTTACTGATACCATCAACATTTGTTAAAATGTGACAATAACTACTTGTCTACGTCTGCTGAACTAACAAAAGCACACTCAGATCTTCGTAATATCTCGACCGGATGTAAACTATTACTGTTCGATGCAGAATGATTCAATTGAACAGTTGTATGCAAGGAACTAACGTAAGTGATGCGTTTCCAGTCTTGTATCTTGGCTAGAACGGAAGACATGCACCGCTTATGGTACGCTGTTTAATGCCTAAAAAGTTGTACTATGTTTTTCCGATTTTAAACTTACTGCTACATGAACCTCTTACGCAGCTCTACCTCTTCTTCCGCATAGATTCTACCACAAACTGTCATCATCTACCAGATAGAGCACCGCAGACGTTGATCGAAGTTTTTATTACAAGAAAATTGAAAGACATGGAGATTTTTCTTTTCCATAACAATTTAAGGACACAAACGCCCTATGACTAATAGCATATCTTGTGTTGCTTTACAATTCAAAATTTTGATAAGGACTGGGTTCATATTCTTGGTAAAGTTACTGAAAGTTGTCATTTCTCTAGGCTGTGCCAAATATCTTTATTGTTTATGCATCGAAATAATGATTTTTGGTACAACCGAGAGGAATGACAACTTATATCTTTACAATTCATCTGCGCGAAAACAAACTCGTGTTATCTCATGCGGTTCCGGAAGCACTTGAGGTTAACAGGTTACGTAACTCACCCTGTGTACGATTTTGTACTGGAACCACGCGCGAACGTTAAGAAAGAGCTAAGCTGTGTTGGTAGTAAGGAAGGGCTGGCAGCAGGACAGGAAAGAGGTTAGTCACTGATGGTGAGTAGTGTTTACTTGCATAGCTCTGTGTCATACAGACCATTTCGCAGAAGCGCAGCACGTAGGGTGTAGTCCAGCTTCAGCACACTAGACTATCGTCGATTACACCGCAGCTTTAGCGGTAACTCTAAACACCGGATTTCTAAAAATACGCGCAGCGGCAGTCGATGAAGATAATTGCCATTGGCTGCCGTTGGGTGGGTGGGTGGGAGCTCCAATACACGAGACTCAAGCAGCAGTACAGCACTTTCATTCGTTGTCTCTCTCATGTAACTGAGAACCACTTTCACAAAGTAGGTATTCATGTTCCCAAATCACTTCACGTTCCTGTATCAACTTTCGAAACAAAAAGTGTTCTGGAATCCACAACAACATTAGTATAGCTATGTTCATCTCATTTTCTCAAATGATTCCCACTATACTCCGTGCACTTCATTACCATTTGAAAACATTTATCAGGCCACTTTCCGCAAGTATCTGATGGCAGTTGGCCATAGTCATCACCCACCGTAAATCGACATCCTTTTAGTCGACTTTTAACTCAACGCGCAAAGGGGCTTTTTCAAGCTTACTACACCTAATTACTCAGTACACTATAAAGCAACCTGTCACAATGATGTACACACAGCGAGGTGCGCTGATTCCGAATGTTTGGAACCTTTCTTTGCACGCACCAGTTACGTCATATGAACTGTCATTTCATACGTACGGTTCTACAGACAATCGCAGATACAGAAAGGAGCAACCGTCAGCCTGATCGTAAGGCAGACAGAGCGGCACTGCTACCAAAGTGTCCGTAACGCATTCTCGTTTTCTTTAGTGAGCGATAAAGGAGATCGATGACTCTAACCAATACGATTTTACATTGCCTGTGTTAATTGTAATTATGATGTAATGCTTCTTTGGACTTCCATGCATGAACAGGCACTGCGGCGACTACAGCCGTTACGAAATACATGAAATGTATTCACAATTACGAGTATGGACAACCTTTAGTTGTGTAATGTAATAACGACGGTGAAAATTTGTGCCGGATCAGGGCTCGAACTCGGATTTTCCGCTTATCGCGAGAGGTCGCCTCACCTGAGCAAGACTCTCAGCCAGACCACCGACAGCTGACAGGTGTAGACACTTGGTTGACGACATACAGAAGTTTGGGTCTGGCCGTGAGTCGTGCTCGAATAGCCTATAACGTAAGGCGACCGCTCGCTATAAGCGTGAAATATGGGTTCGAGTCCCGGTCCAGCGCAAATTTTCACTGTCGCCATTCCATTATACAGGTGATGGTTGTACATATTCGCAATTGCGAACACGTTTCATTTATTTCACACTTAGCTATGATCTTGAGCCTAGATTTACAAATACGAAACCCTCAGAATCTTCACAGTAGTGTAGGTGGTGAACAGTCAACTGACAAGACTGGCAACATTCCGCACTTGAAATGATTCAATGTCAATCCTCATGAAACTTGTACTGCAAACTGCTCATGACTCGTCTTCCTTCTATTGCGATATCTTTCGATATTAACTTATCAACAAGTACAGCAAATAAGCCGACCGAGGTGGCCGAGCGGTTCTAGGCGCTTCAGTCTGGAACTGCGCGACCGCTACGGTCGCAGGTTCGAATCCTGCCTCGGGCATGGATGTGTGTGATGTCCTTAGGTTAGTTAGGTTTACGTAGTTCTAAGTTCTAGGGGACGGATGACCCCAGATATTAAGTCCCATAGTGCTCAGAACCATTTGAACAGCAAATAAAACAGGAACAACTCGAGCGCTTGTCTACACAGAAATTATAGTCAGGTTTAACCATGCACAATAGCAGGTTGTGCCGCACATCAAGTACGTGGCAGTCACAAATGTATCAGCTATCTTTGCTTTCCGAAACCGCGGAAGAAGTGGACATAATTTAACAAGTTCAGCGGAGACAGTCCTCCTCCGGTATTTGTATTATACCGCCTCGTATGATACATGGAATTTCTTCGTACCGCCTCCTAGCACAAACCGGGCGAAATGGCACAATGGTTGGAACACTGGACTCGCATTCGGGAGGACGACGATTCAAATCGCCGTCCGGCCAACAAGATCTAGGTTTGCCGTGATTTCCATAAATAGCTACAGGCAAATGTCGAGACGGTTCCTTTGAAAAAGGCACGACCGATTTCCTTCCCTATCCTTTCGTAATCGGAGCGTATGTTCCCACTCTAAGGACCATGCTGTTGACGGGCGTTAGACTCTAACCTTTCTTCCTTCCTTCATCCGAAGCACAAAGTACTCTAGTGTAAAAAATTAAAGCGACAAATGGAAATTTTACAATGTTGTGTTTAATTTGCCCCAGAACAGTGTAAACAGGTGATAGTGAAGTAGAAACAATGTAAATAACACAGAACGTGAACAACTGCAACACGGATAACAGTAGACAAAAACGTTCTTCGTTTTTTCCAACTTAACGGATTTACACAGCATTCCGACAACTGGTTAATGTGCTCAGCGTGGGGTGTTACCACCTCTGGCAGCAATACAGGCCTGCCAAAGACAGGGCATGCTATGAGTGATATCATCAGTCTTATGTTGACGCAATAACGCCCATTCTTCCTGCAGAGCTGCTCGCAAGTCTTTGAGACTGGTTGGCGGATACTGACGTGATGCAACCTGTCTCCCTAGCGCATCTCAAACATGCTCTATGGAATTTAAATCGGGAGAGGTCACGGCATGCATGCAGTATCTGCCGTTTCCAAGAAAACGTCAACCACCCGTGCTCTATGAGGTCGACTATTATCGTCCATCAGTACGAATTCTGGGCCACACAACCTCGCAACAACCGCATATGAGGACCCAAAATCTCGTCGCGATAGCTGACAGCAGTTAAACCCTGCCGATTCACCCGCACAATGTCACGAAGAAGTGTTCGAGTGGTCAACATAATCCCTGCCCACACCATTACGGATCCACAATGTTTGGATTCCGAAATCGTGTTCCACATTCCTTCCAGATGCGAATGCATCGTGAAACTATCTCCAGTCCAAATCGGGACTCATCGGCGAAAAGAACATTGCCTCACTGTGGGTCTCCAAAAATAAAGACCAGTCCACCGAAGCCCTCTGTACACCGTTTGCCTCGCTACATGTCCAGTGGATGCTACGAGGTCAGATGTCAGTTGCCGTGCAGTACTAAGGCGGTACCGTCGTGCCCTTACAGCCAAATAACGGTCCTCTCTTTTTGGCATAACACGTGGTCGGCCCTGCTCTTGTCTTCGGGATACTGTTTCGGTCTCTATAAATTGTCGCCACATCCGAGAAACAACAGAACGATTCACATATTCACATTAAGCCTTCGGGTCACATCAGTTTGCGACTGTCCTGCTTCCATTCTTATCATGCCCCTCCACCACAAAGAATCTGGTGTCTTGTTTGTGCCATATTGCACCGTCTGTGACTATGTACAGAGCGACTGTTGATGTGCGACTAGCCGAAAAACATTACCCCGTTTGATAGGTGGCCTGACGCCAGCGTTGACGGATTGTCCATTGACCGAAACGCTATCTTTTGTGCAGAATACGACTGTACGGACATCTGTTGACATTTTTTATGATTATACAATGTGAATTAAACACAACACGAGGAAATACCAGTTTGCTGCTTTAACTTTGGACACCAGTGTAAATAGCTGACGTTTCTACAGAATACAGTTCTTACACGTTACGTTCGAAACACTGAGCTTTCGAATGCAATGTATACTATAGTGCAGTCTTAGGAGGAGAAAGGGTAAAAAACAGAAACAACAGTCACTCCAGTTATTCAGCTGTGCTCTTTAAAGCCAACTAATATCCCGAATCAATGCAGATATTGCAAATACTTACAAAATACATACCTTTCCTGGCATCGATTTTACTGATTACCCCCTCCACAGGCGTTATCGCGAGAGGTAGCGCAATGGTTTACACACTGAACTCGTATTCGGAAGGGGCGGAGTTGTAAACTCTGTACAGCCATACAGATTTAAGTATTCTGTGGTTTTTCTTAAATCACTTCTAGCAAATGCCAGGACTGTTCCATCTACGATGCAAATACCTATTTTCTGCCCCATCATTGTCCAACTGACCTCCGCCTAAGATGACCTCAACGTCGACGACACGCCAAACTTCAATCTTCTTTTCTCTCTCCTTGTTACATACCACAAAATCGTACTAAAGGCTCTGAACTACTCTATACGACGCTCGATAAATGCCACAACTGATTCCGGTGCTAAAATACAGCCCCCAGATCTAGACAAGGTGCACATTCGCTCCTTTCGCAATCCGTAACTTTAACTCTGTTTATGTAGCTCTTAATGCTAAAAAGGAAGGTAGAAATGTACAAAGGACGTGTAAATCATTATCGTTATGTTGCTGCAGAATCATTATTTTCTGCAACATCTCCCAAGAAATGAGGCAGCGCCAGCAAGCGGGAAAGCGTAGAGCTAAAAAGGGGCGTGACGCCTGGAGGAGGTGGCGAGATATAAATAGTCGGCGGCAGGTACCGCGCGGCCGCTTCCTCGGCACACACGGCCGCGATGCGTGAGTGGTCCGTCTGCACGCCCCGAAAAGGCAGCTACAAAGACTTGTCTGTATTCTCCGTCTGCGACCCACTGGTACGCCGTCATGAAACACGAGACGGCGAGATAACACGCGTGCACATTCCGACGCGCCGCTCGCCGTGCTCTGCTACGCGTTAACTCTCTGGCGGCGATAAGGTAACTGCCCGTTTCCCTCGCAGCTGCACCCATTATGCAGTCAACTTGCAATGCTCAATGTATACACAAGTTACAGACCCCACCGTAGCGCCAGGAACAGACGGAGACCACACGGCGGATACAGAGGTTACGTTTGCACAGTGAATATGGCGCTGACGCCACTGGTTGTTAGCGTCTGCCACAGTATGTTGTATACAATGGCGATACTTACATGAATAATTACACACAATTTCAAAAGAACATAATGAATGACTTGATTTCGCTCAATGGCATACAAACCATTTAAATAATGTAACGGGCATCTAAAAGGAAGTGTGACGATTACTGTACTGTTAAACACGACGACGACGTACATTATTTATGTATCTGTACAATATTTACAGTGTCAGGGCAAAATCTGACAATGTTATTGCCATTCGTACTATCCTTCAAGTCGCAAGACAAAATTCCCTATGATGTAGTACCTAACTCAAAACAGCTTGCCCCTTCAATGAAGTGACAGCGTCGTCATGAAGGCTTCCTAAACGAAATGAACTGCAAGGTTCGAGCGAGGTTCGCAGACGAAGAACTTACGGTTTCTGGGCTTTATTTTTTGGTCTTTACAAGCATCTTCTGTAATTAAAAGACCCGTTTTTTATGTCTGTGTGGCTTTCGCAATGTTGGTGTGTGCGGAACAGTCCATGTTGCATAGTTGTTCGGTTTCCACGTCAAACTGTGGTTTCCCGTACATATTGTTATTCAACTCACAAATCGTAGGAAAGGAAAGGCAAGCCACCTCCGATAGGACCACGTATAGCAAAAACCCTGCCGAGTTCAAACGCAAAATCTTCTCGTTTAACCAGTAAGAGAACATCACACAGATTCCACGTGCTGCCAAGCGTTACCGGTAATGAGAGACAACGATCTTATTGATAGTAACATTCAGAGACAATATTCCCTCAATCCTCCTAACACCGCAATTATTAGTATGACCAAACGTTTCGAGCTAGATTCCGGCTGAAGGTGCTTAAAGTTCCCTATTGACACACTTCTCTTTTTTGCTTTCTCTTCATTGGCAATGAAACACTGAATTAAGAAACTGACCGGACCCACTTGAAATGTGATGAATGAACTTTTAATATCAACATGAAATTACTTTTAATAACAACCACGAAAAATGTCACGCTCGTCAATTCTCTACGTTGCTCACTAAAAATGTCTTCGGATGTATTCTATTCGGTGTCACGTTGGCATGCAGACATAAATAACGCCAACTGTACTTGAGGGAAATATTGTGTAACTAAATGTCCAAGTAGACGGTCCTGAAATCTATCTAAAGGAGTTTGCGAGTCCATACGAGACTAAATACAGGTGACTCAGTCTCGAATACCCTGTTCCCGTAGAAGGCACAAGTGTCCGACTCCTGTGATTCACTTCCGGAGTGAAACACACACTGTTGCAGGAGACACGACGCAACCGAACTTTCTCGGAAGTAGAGGTGTCGTTAACTTTCGTCGTGGCAAGAAAGTCTCAGAATTCGATCAGCGCGTGTGTTCCGAGATGTTCAGAGATTCGCTATTAATTCGTATAATAAATAACCCCCAAAAACTTGATCTGAGGACGAAACAAACCAGTTAACTGAATTATACTGAGCACAAAGAATGTTGTGTAACGTGAAATGTCTTTATTAGCTTGGAAGAACCACGTAAACTAAAGTTCTGAAGGCAGTCCGAGAAAACATTTCGTGTTCTGAACAGGAAAACCGAAAGAAAACTGCACGATTTAAGAAATCTGGAAACGAAATTGTCACTAAAGTTTAAGTACTACGGTAAGTACTACAATAACATGTATATAATATTTTATTAAGTTAAATGTATCGTGGTTTTGAAGTCGAGAAAGCTGAAACGGGGCAGAAGAAAGTACACAATTAAATGGTTATATGTCAGTACATTGAACTTCTACTGCATTAGATTGTCTTCCAGTACAATACGGAGTAATTTACGATTTTTTTCTTACGACCAAATCATTTCGTCTTCAGTCATTAAGCAGTTGAATTTCGTGCACAATGTCCTTTTGTGAAACTTTGGATTTATTTCTTTTTGGCGGTTTCAGCGGAAGTACTGAACTTTCCTGAGTCTCCTCCATCGCGATACTGACCGGATACCGAATCTCGCATTACATCTTTGGAATTAGTCATATCATTATTCGAACATGTGGACTCATTAATTTTTAAAAACATTGAGGATGTGCATTGTCATAATTACGATCGACACAATAAGCAAACTAAAGACAAATTGTTGAGGAGTATTCTGAATTTTTTAGCTAAGATACCAAAGCTGCTTTCAACCGATTTTTGAGTTCTAGGCAGGTGAAAACTGTATATAAATTTGGGCTTTGTCGCATCCCCAAAAGTCACCACCATTAGGGTGTTAAACCAAAACAATCAACTATGAAGTGATACATCTGATACGGGAACACACTTCTGATCCATCCTGTAGCACAAAATTTCGTGTGAGAAGACACGCTCATAAAAAATTCGAACACTGCACTTAATATCAATGAAACATGACTTAATACATAGCATCTCCGGCTAACTGTAGAACTATTATGTGTAACCCTTTGTGGTTATGAAAACATACTCCCACTATTTTTAGGAGCTTGTACGATCACTTCATTCCCTTAAGGGAGCTGTAAAATATCCAGTGTTCCTTGTTTCACTATTCTGCCAATAGTGCCATACAGGAATGCGAAACAGATACTGATCCTTGCTTTATGAGTTAAATGAAAAATCATTAGCTGATTATGAAGGTTTTTTACGAAGTACAAAACAATTCTAAATAAACCTTTAAAAGCACTCTTCTGCATTTTAAAGAAGTAAGTAAATAGTGATGCACCTTTGGCTGTAGATAGATTCAATTTCAAGACTGTTGACAGCTTGGGCATTTAGGGAGTGTTATTTTTATTTTATTTACACGTCAAGTTCTGTAGAACCAAATTGAGGAGCATATCTTCAAGGTCATGGAACGTATCAGTACAAGAAATTAAAACATAAAAGTAATAACAGATAAAAATAAAATGTTTATGAACTCAAAAAAAGTCAAGCCCTAAGTTTAAGTAAACGAAGTCAACAATACAACAGGAACCAGCTTAATTTTTCAAGGAACTCCTCGACAGAATAGAAGGAGTGACTCTTCAGTTTCTATTTGAAATCGCGTGGATTACTGCTAAGATTTTTGAATTCTAGTGGCAGCTTATTGAAAATGGATGCAGCAGTATACTGCACACCTTCCTGCACAAGAGTTAAGGAAGTCCGATCCAAATGCAGGTTTGATTTCTGCCGAGTATTAACTGAGTGAAAGGTGCTTATTCTTGGGAATAAGCTGATACTGTTAACAAGGAGTGACAGTGAAAGGCCAATGTCAAAATATCCAGACTGGTGAACAGGGGTCGACAAGACGTTCGTGAACTTACACCACTTATTGCCCGAACCACCCGTTTCTGAGCCAAAAATATCCTTTTAGAATGGGAAGAGTTACCCCAAAATATAATACCATACGACATAAGCGAATGAAAATAAGACTTATTTTCGTATCAATCGATTACTTACTTCAGACACCGTTCGAATAGTAAATATGGCAGCATTAAGTCTTTGGGCAAGATCCCGAACGTGGTCTTTCCACGACATCTTACTATCTATCTGAACACACAGAAATTTGAATTGTTCAGTTTTACTAATCATATGTGCATTCTGTGAAATTAAAACGTCGGGTCTTGTTGAATTTTCTGTTAGAAACTGTCACAACTGAGTCTTACTGTGATTTAACGTTGGTTTATTTTCCACAAGCCATGAACTTACGTCATGAACTGCACTATTTGAAACAGAGTCAATATTACACACAACATCCTTTCCTACCAAGCTAACGTCCTCAGCAAACAGAAATATTTTAGAATTACCCGTAATACTAGAGAGCATATCATTTATATAAATAAGGAACAGGAGTGGCCCCAACACTGATCCTGGGACAACCCCCATTTGCCTGTACCCTACTCAAGACCCCACGTCACAGCCATTCTCAACACTGTGAAAAATGACCTTTTGCTGTCTGTTGCTAATGTAAGAGGTGAACCAGTTGTGAGCTACTCCCCATATTCCGTAATGGTCCAACTTCTGGAGCAATATTTTGTGAATAATACAGTCAAATCAACATAAATCAAAAAATATGCCTAGCGTTCGAAATCTTTTGTTTAACCCATCCAGTACCTCACAGAGAAAAGAGAATATAGCATTTTCAGTTGTTAAACGACTTCTAAAGCCGAATTGTGCATTTGACAGCAAATCGTGTGATATAAAATGATCAATTATCCTTACATACACAGCCTTTGCAATAACTTTAGCACACTGATGTCATAGAAATAAGTCTAAAATTGTCGACACTATCCCTTTCTCCATTTTTATAAAGCGGCTTTACTAATTAGTACTTTAATCGTTCAGGAAACTGACCATTCCTAAAGGAAATATTGCAAATATGTCTAAGTACAGGGCTAACACGTTCAGCACGATACTTTAATATTCTACTAGGCACTCTATCAAATCCATGAGAGTCCTTAGTCTTCAGTGATTTAATTACTGGCTCCATCTCCCCCTTGTCAGTATCACATAAGAGTATTTCAGACATCAGTCTCGAAAAGGCATTTTCCAAGAGAGTTATGATTCCCTGTAGAACTAAATTTTTATTTAATTCTCCAGTAATGCTCAGAAAAGATTGTTAAATACTGTACATATATCTGATTTATCAGTAACAGAAATATTTTTACTACGAACTGACTTTATATCATCGACCCTGTGCTGCTGACCAGACACTTCCTTTACAACTGGTCATATGATTTTAATTTTATCCTGTGAATTAGCTACTCTACTTGCATACCACATACTCTTTGCCTTCCTAATCACATTTTAAGCACTTTACAGTACTGTTTGTAGTGGGCTACTGTAGCTTGATTGTGACTACTTCGCCGGCCTGTGTGGCCGAGCGGTTCCAGGCGCTTCAGTCTGGAAACGCGCAACCGCTACATCGCAGGTTCGAATCCTGCCACGGGCATAGATGTGTGTGATGTCGTTAGGTTAGTTAGGTTTAAGTAGTTCTAAGTTCTAGGGGACTGATGACCTCAGATGTTAAGTCCCATAGTGCTCAGAGCCATTTGAACCTTTTTTTGTGGCTACTTCTAAAACTAAAAACAACAGACTGGATATAGAAATATATGCCCGTCTAGGAACAGCGAATAAAACACGTTTTAGTTTCATCAAAATTCTAAAGAAATAAATCACTTAGTATTAACTTCAAAATCCTGCTTTTATCAATCGACTATTATACCGGTAACATTATACGGATGCGAAGCTCTAATATTTACGGAAAAAGATGCAAAAGAACTTAATATTGAAAAGCAAAATATTAAGGAAAATTATTGGACCTATATATGATGAAAATAGCATGGAATAGAGGATAAGAAAAAAATGTAGAATAAAGAGCATTATACCAACATCTTAACATCGTCAAGTGCTAAAGAAGAGAAGGTTGAACTTGGCACGTCATATAGTAAGAATAAAGGAGAGTAGACTACCTAGAACAGCATTCTGCAAAACATTAAATGGAACGAGAGGAAGAGGATGACCCAGAATTAGGTGGCGAGATCACATCTGGGAGGACACAGGATGAACGTCAATACCAAACGGACTCACAGTGCTCTCGACAGAAAGAAATGGAAGAGGTTCTTAGAACAGGCGGCATATGGACGATAAGGCCCTTGGCCCATATAAAGTGAAAAGTAAATCATTTTACGCAAACAAGTTTTTTGTGGTATCTCGATTTTTCAAAAGAAGGTACTAAAGATACGATACAGTAATGGAACTGTACCGTGTACTGTCAGGCAGCAGATAGTCTCTCGAAACTGTCCGTCTTCAAACTACAGGTGCTATACAATGATGTAAGAAAAATCATGGGACAGCAATACACACAATACAGATGGCTGTAGTATCACGTTAACACGGTATGAAAGGGCAGTGCATTGGCGAAGTTATCATTCGTACTCAGATGATACATGTGACAAGGTTTCCAACGTGATTATGGCTGCACAACGGGAATTAATGACTTTGAATATGCAATGGTAGTTTGAGATAGACGCATGGGACATTGCATTTCGGAAATTGTTGGAGAATTCTACATTCCGAGATCCACAGTTTCAAGAGTGTGCCGACAACACAAAATTTTAGGCATTACCTCTCACCACGGACAACGCAGTGACTGGCGGCCTTCACTAGACCGAGAGCAGCGGCGTTTGCGCAGCGTTGTCAGTGCTGACAGACATGCAACACTGCGTGAGATAACCACAGAAATTAATGTGGGATGTACGACGAAGGCATCTGTTAGGACAGTGCAGTGAAATTTCGCGTGAATGGGCTATGGCAGCAGATGACCTACGCGAGTGCCTTAGCTAACAGCACATGGCCTTCAGCGTCTCTCTTGGGCTTGTGACCATATCGGTTGGAGTAAAGACGACTGGATAACCATGGCCAGGTAAGAAGAGTCCCGATTTCAGTTGGTAAGAGCTGATGGTAGGTTTCGAGTGTGGCACAGACTCCACAAAGACATGGACCTAAGTTGTCAACAAGGAAACCTGGTTGTGGCTCCATAATGGTGTGAGCTGTGTTTACATGGAATGGAATAGCTCCTATGGTCCAACTGAACCGGTGATTGATTAGAAATGGTTATATTCGGCTACCTGCAGACCATTTGCTGCCATTCATGGTCTTTATGTCTCCAAACAACGATGGACTTTTTATGGATGACAATGCACCATGTCATCGGTCCAATACTACTTGCGATTGGTTTGAAGAACATTCTGGACAGTTCGAGCGAATGATTTGGCCACTCATCGAACATTTATGGGACAAGTCGAGAGGTCAGTTCGAGCACAAAGTCCTGCAACGGCAATACTTTCGCAATTATGGACGGCAATAGAGGCAGCACGGCTCAATATTTCTGCACGGGACTTCCAACGACTTGTTGAGTCCATTCCATGTCGAGTTGCTGCATCATGCCGGGAAAAATGAGGTCCGACACAATATTAGAAGGTATCCCTTGACTCTGTCACCTCAGTGTACTTTGTTCCCTCATTGACGTATGCAAAGCTTTTAATTCACCCTTATGAACTAGTCATATTTTAATTTAGAGGATTTTTCCCTCGTCAGTTTTCTTTTCGAATAAATAGCATCAATCACTATAGCGGCTGGAAATTTTGTGTCATGTGAATTCGCCTCGAGAGTTTTCAGCTGGCAACTGTAAACAGTACCCAGAGCACACTGCCTGGTGGACCCTCCTGTGAGAAGACAGTGCAGAGAGTTCGCCGCGTAGTTTCGAGATAAATCTCGCCAACCTATACTCTCAAGTAGAAGGAATTTTCATACTAGTTTTCAAAATCTAGTAACGAGAGTGATTTCACATGAACACGCACCGTAAGAGGTCCGTCATCGATATTACTGAGCGGTAGGCCGGTAAAAGCCTTGATGCAGCCCAGAACTCGTGTAGTACACTGCTTCTAGGCAAATGGGCTGTCACTGAAATTTTATTAAACGCAACATATTCAATTCTGCAAAAGCCCTGACCGGCCCCCAAAACAGCAACGACGAAAAACCGATATATAACGTGGAGTTTGCAAAACTGGCGGTTGTGTGTACTGATACGAAATTGCTCTGACTATCACAAACTGCAGATGTCTTCGAACGTCTAAGTATAGCAACTTTTGCATGACGGATATGAGCAGTATTTGGTCACCTTGGCTATTTTATTCAGTAACATCTTATGTCTAATACTTTGACGTAACTCCTCACTGAGAAACAAGGTAATCAATGCTTGGAAACGTTTGACAAGGGTAATACCTTATTTTCATTGTGGGAACTCTGAAGCAGTTTACCATCCTGACTACAGCCTCTCAATGTATTTCTTATTTTATAAAGTTTGTTCAAATGGCTCTAAGCACTATAGGACTTAACATCTGAGGCCATTGGTCACCTAGACTTACAACTACTTAAACCTAACTAACCTAAGGACATCACACACAACCATGCCCGAGGCAGGATTCGAACCTGCGGCCGTAGCAGCAGCGCGGTTCCGGACTGAAGCGCCTAGAACCGCTCGGCCACAACGGCCGGCATAAAGTTTGTTGTCAACAATCAGTTTCAGTTAAAAAGTATTCGTGTTTTTCATAGCCAAAACAACAGAAGGATAATGACAAGATTTCCGTCACTCAGCCTTAGAAGGGCAAAGCAACGCGTTAAGTAAGCGGTAATAAAAATCTATAATCACTGACCACTAACCCAATAACTGAAAATTGCAGCATATGAAAGTAATTTAGAAAACAAAATAAGAATCATTTCTGCTCGGCAACTCATCCGATTACGAAGAATAAAATCTTACTCTCATGATATCATGTTGAATTATGTCCGACTCACCGTAATAAAAAGATACACAAGCTTCAGCGCTACTATGTAAATGGGCAGTATCTAATATGAAAGCAGCTTAAGACATATCTAGCATACTGTAACACACTGATACACGTTCCTCCTCATACATACGCGACAATACGAAACATGGGGACAACAATAAAGTAAACTGTTTGTACCGAGCGACGCGGCGTACTAGCAAAGACAACTGATTTGCTTTCGAGAGGAATAGGATTCTAATTCCCATCTGGATATTATGATTTGGATTTCCTCAGTTTACGTAATATACAGGTGAATGTGAGTTCGGTCCACTCTAAAACGTCGCGACCGTCTCCTTTCCCCATCACTGTCCTATCCGAGTTAACATTTCATCTCTAATGACTTCACTGTCACTGGATTGTTAAATCCTATCCTTCCTAACCTGGTCATAGGCTCCAAAGGCCATTTTTTTTTACAACTACGTATGAACGGTTTGTGAAATCTCTGCACTTGTCTGGACACCAAAGATGTACCAAAACACTATACGATTGGTAGTCGTAACTTCTTGACCGGTCGGTGTAAATCAGATGTTAAATAACGACAGCTCAGTAAGTCCTCGTCCAGCACAGCTTTGGTGCGGTGCTGCGAGTGTATTTCCCTGTGGCAGCAGCTGTAGGCGTGCCCGTGGGCTGAGCGCAACGTCAGCCAGGATTCAGACCCACGCAATGGCTCGCCCTGCGCCGACGTAAATTGACACAATTACACTGGCCAGCACCAACCGCCTTCCGCTTTTAGTCTTTTCTTTGCCACAACAGCGTACGTAACCTTTGGGTCTTTCTCGTCTCCAACAACATAGCACGACAACTAAAATACGACCACTTGGCAACTCGAAACTTGCACACTACTAACATGCACCAGCTCTGATAGGTTAATGCTGAGAAAGGAAAATGGTCGTCATTTTGTTTAAATAACCGCGCCAGCATTTGCCTTAAATCAGTGGATCCAAATAATGTATCCAGCCGCGCTTGATCATACCGAAACAGTAACTGAGGATGACCGAAAGTCCGAAAAATTGAATTCTGGTGTCGATTTTTTTTTTTTCGTCAAAGACTGTTCTCCAATTCTAAAATATTGGTAGCTCGATATGTAGATAATTAGCTGACAAACCTGATACTGTGCGGGTATTTATTGTGGCAAATTTCCATTAAAAACGAAAACAAAAAATAAACTGTGTTAGCAGCGAAGTACTGAAAAAATTTCATTTCCATGTAATCGAGAAAACACGTTTGAAATTACGAAACAGTCGTATAAAGAAACATGCGTAACGTAAAAATGTATAAGTACAGTATCCAAATTAAGAAACATGATCCCGGGCAGTTTCTGTACGCTGGTCGCACCTGCTACGTGGGTCTACAATGTGCTTTTGTTTCTCTATGGCAACACCTCTTCCATAGCTCTATAGACAGCTGCTGTTTTCGCCTACAGTCGTTTGCACTTCGCAATCGAAAGATGTCAAAAGCACTGACAGATGTCAGGGATTTCCTTAATTTGACTCGACTGTACGAGTGTCTTAGTAGCAGAGAATGAATGTATAGAAACTACGTGCATGATGCGAGAATTTTTCAAGCAGCTCAGTGTTTATAACGTCGTATCTCTTGCTTTATGTACCGTACAACGATATGTTTATGTAGGCACATTCAGCGGTATACGTGGATACTGTGTGCGAAATATGTTGTGAATAAAGTAACAAAGGAGTAATAGTTTAAACGTCAAGCATGATGTGGCAATTTTTCTGCATCTCAGTGTTTATGACGTCCTATCTACTAAATGGTTCAAATGGCTCTGAGCACTATGGGACTCAACATCTTAGGTCATAAGTCCCCTAGAACTTAGAACTACTTAAACCTAACTAACCTAAGGACATCACACACACCCATGCCCGAGGCAGGATTCGAACCTGCGACCGTAGCAGTCCCGCGGTTCCGGACTGCAGCGCCAGAACCGCACGGCCACCGCGGCCGGCTCCTATCTACTGATCCATTTGTCATACAATGATATAATTTATTAGCAACATTCAGAGGCATATGCGGATACTGTCTGCAACATCTACTGAGAATGGAGTTAGTAGAAAAGACGTAATATATGTAAATGTCATGCATGACGCGGCTGTCTTTCAAACATGCCATTGTTTATGACGTCATACATTCTCAACTATGTTCGGTAAATGGTTCTTATCCCCACAAGAACTGTTACCTGATAGTGAAGAATATGAAGGATATGTGTACCGAGTTTGGTTGAAATCGCTGCAGTGGTTTAGGAGAAAATATGGAAAACACACATACGCATCCATTTTTTATAATATTTATGGATCTAGTGTTGAATCGAAATCAAATATCACTCGAAATAATAGGAAAACCAACATACCAGATGGAATACCTGCCCGATTCTACGAAGATTACACTTAAAAATTTACTGCCCTGGTCGCTGGAGCAGCGCAGCCTTCCAAGCCATTGGAATAACGGTGCAAGTCAGTCTTGTTTTCGTTAACTATCATCAAACGGATACTCTTAATAACAGACTGGCGTCGACTTACTGCTGAGTTATGGAATGTGTTAGATATTCACTGTTTATGACCATATATTTGCAATACAGCTCATAGTTCTACAATTTACTACGTGGAATGAAGCTACAGTTTTTATTTATATTGAAGGCAGCCGATAATTACGGTTTTTACGTATCCATACATATTACAAAAATGCGTGTATGTGTTTCGCAACGACCAGTCTCCGACAGATACTCAACGCTGTGCAGAAGCGCAGCTAAGCACAGATGAATATCTGCTAGAGACTGGTCGTTGCGAGGTATCTACAACTACATCATACTCCGCAAGGCACCTAATGGCGTGTGGCGCAAGGTACACTTTGTACTACTAACTGAGCCCTACAATCCTTTTCCACATGCGAATAGCGTGTGGGAAGAATGATCGTAGGTTAGTCTCTGAGTATTAGCTCTAATTTATCGAATTTTCCCCTCGTGATCATTACGCGACACGTATGTAGGAGAAAGTAATATGTTGTCCGACTCTTCCCGGGAAGCGCTCTCTCGGAATTTCAATAGCATCCTCTTGTAACCATTCCCAGTACTCGAACGTTTTGGGAAAACAGGGGAAAATGTAAACTGCCATGGCCTAAGAGCAAGCCAAGCCCAATAAGGCACATAGACCATACGTCAGACAGTGTAAAATGTAAGCTCATGCAATTTTAGACTACTTACAGTGATACTACGCTCCGGAACGTCGTTCGTTTGATGTTTACTCATGGAAGAAAGATCGCTTTGCTGCTACACGATTGATGGCATTAATATTTATGGACAACCTTTCGCTCAGCGAACAGGCTCGCGTTATTGGACAAGAGTGCAAGTTCACTGTACTTATAAAAAGGGTAAAAGAACGAATTCACTGAGTTACAGACTAATATTGCTAACGCCCGTCTTTCGAAAGATCCTGGAGCACATTTTGAACTGCAATATTAAGACATTCCTGTAGGTACAGTAGCTCGTCCTAAACCGTCATCAAGAGTTCGGAGGAAAAAAAATCCAGTGAAACATAGCTAGCTTTCCAAAAGGCTCCGGACAGTACACGGCATTGCCAAGTAATAACTAAGTTACGGTCTTACTGAGTGTTGTCTTAGAGAAAAATAACCCAGTAAAATTTACTAGATAGCCAACGCTCAACATAAATGACAGTAACTTCGGTGTACCCCACGGAAGTGAATACTACCGCTAATGTACTCAATATTCTTAAGCAATTTGTAAACTAGAGTCTGCTGTACTGTCAGACTGTAGCTGACGGTGGTGATGTCATTGGACTGATGCAAGGAAATGCAGACAACTTACAGCATTTTCACATAGAGTAATGAATTACAGCTTTCTTTAAATGTGGATAAATGGAAGAAAATGACTATTTCAGAGAAAAAGAACCCCCTACCATCCCGTTACAAGATTAGCGGTCACGTCATTTAAACAATGGAGGGTAGCACTACGAAGTAATACAAAATTTCATGAATTCAGAAGGTGAGTCCTCGCTCTGTTCGAGGAGGAGTAGAAACTGATTTTAATTGTCCATTCACACGTACGTCATCCATTTGAACGGAAAACGTCCCCATTTGGAGAGGAGTTACATCAGAAATCATATATTCACCAGCAGTGTTTTAAGAAAACCACAGGAAGCTTAAATATGAATAAACAGATGGGGACTCCGGCCCGATCCTGCGGAATGCGGGTCCAGTGTGTTATTCATGGCATGTACTCCGTCCAATATCACCATTCTAGGCCGTGTACGTCTAGCTTTCTGAAACTTTCCCCACTACACAACATTTGGAATAGTCCGGAAGTTCCCCTTAAATCGTGTTAAAATGTTGGCAGGAAGGCCGGAAATGCAAGTTACAGGCTGCTTAAATGAATATTTTTCTATTTTTCTTGGGGCATATTGGTATATTTCTTATTTAGTGTAGACGGGTATGGTGATTATGTCTTATTATTGATACGAAATAAAGCAACACGAAATCCACAACGGCTAAGGAACGACTGAAAAATTTCATGATATTAGTACAAAATTAAGAATATAGTCTGATTTAATGGGAAGCAAAACTTAATACGATCTGTAATAAATATCTAAATACAATAGACAAAAACAGAAACTGTAAAATTTACAGGTGAAATCGATAACACTAGCTCCTCAGAACAGAGAATTACTACAACTAGGCGAAATTTCTATTGAGCAAAATATTTTCCATGTAACAGAGAACTAAAGCAATGTTAAACATCACTCTAATTGTTGGAAGCAATTCTATAACATGTCTACTGGAATTATGGGAGATAAGCAGTAATTCAAAGAAGTAAGACAGGCTGTGGAATGGAATGTTACCGAAGAACCCTGGTGTTTGAAGTCTGCTCTTCCCTAATAAAATCCAGTTTGTTGATCAGGCTGGCACTTAGATTGGTTGTTATGAAAGATCCGCTAAGCCAATAAGAGGCAGACATGACACGAGCACCACATGTGACCATAACCACGACTGTGGTTTACTCAAGGAAACTTGTAATTGAAGTCTATTAACTCTGCGTCCAAGAACAGATCCTATATTTAAAAAATTCTCAGATAAATAATTTCTTCCCTAATAGAGTAGAATACTGTGATGTGCAAACGTAAATCCTATGCCTCTTAGCCAGCAAACTTTTTGTGTCGACTTATAATGATGTTTATGCAACTTCCCGGTAGCAAAATCCTCTTCCTGGGTGGTCAGATGTGTACAACCAAATCGAAACGTGCAGCAACACACGTTACAGAGGATTCGTTATCAACAGAGTTTCGTAACCTCTTTAAGTTCTCTGTGCAGGAAAACGTTCCTCCATAACGTACAAACTCTTTCAACCTCGTCGAAGCAATTGCGGACTAGAATATAATTTCTTCGGGTTCATTTTCCATTACGACAGTATAACTGTGCGATATTATGCTGCTTTGCGAAGTGAGTCAACAGACTGTATGATTTAAATCGTTTACTGAAAAGTATTTACACCAGCGAGCATGGCTGTAATGCAAGAAATGTCGCTTTGTTATTGATCAACTTCTCACGTGCTGGACTTCTTATGAGTTCTTACTATACGCAGTGACACTGTGATGGCTGTCAACGCGGATGGTAGCTCGAAACCGATCTTTCCACTATTCCTCTACATTTCAGTAAAACTATGAGTAACTTAAGTCAGCTAGTAGCTACGATTCGTAACTAGAATGCAACCTAAGTTTGTGTGGTATAAGCTTTTCTGCACAGAAAGAAAACATCTGCAGAATCCAAGCTCTGTGGTTTTAGCTGATATACGTTACGAACCATTTGGTACGTGTCATACGCGAAATTGAGTTAATCGTAGAAAACCTCAGTTACTTCACAAATAGTGGCACTGAAATAATAAAATTTAATATCGCACACATTTAAAGAGAGCCAGACAGGAGTTGTCTTCCTTATTTTCCGTTATAGAAGAATAAAGAACTGATGAATTAGAACACTATATAAGCAATAACAGTTTCACCGTGAACCGAAGTACAGTTCTTTAAACGCTGCGTCATTTCTTTCAGTAATCGCATATGTAAGACTCCTACAAAGACACTAATTTAGTTAGTTTGTTTACAACTGTTTTTCCACGTTGTCGAGTTGATACCCTCTCCTCATCACCGATGATTACCTACGCACAACGAATACATCCAAATTTACACTTTCCCATTGAATTATTGTATTTTGTTCACAACTTTCCATTAATGGTCTCTCTGTCCCCTGAATCCTATATGATTATTTTAACGCCATACTTACTGATGCTTACCTAGCCTCCTTAACTGTTTTATAAAAACATTTGCCTGTATTTAACTGATCTATGACCTGTACTGATGAATGACAGCTGCTTCAATCGTGAACCTAGGGATAAACAACCTGTGATAATATGCAGCCAAAGACATGGACTGGCCGTGTACTTCTTTAAGATATAGATAAGGAGCTGACTAGCTTCAGAAAAACTGTACAGATACCTGCGGAATGATCCCAAAAGAGCCAGCAGCAGTGAGCGATTCAACAACGAAATCTATCAATACCACGTTACAAGTAATCCACAAACTTGAAAGGGTCCACAGCCTATAGAAAGAATATCTTACGCTACAGTCTTCACAGATATACATTTTCACAGTACGCCCTCATTTCATTATTACACTGCTGTTGCTGTAATTATCTCACAGAATCAGTGGAAATTTCCGCAGACCAAACGTTCACGACACTGATGGTGTCATCTTCACCACCTAACGGTACAGCAGGAGTTTCGCGTGCCGAGTGGTGTGCGCTTAATATGCGATTATTCAAATTTAGATGGAAGTAGCATAGAAATATCTGTGAATAGCTGGAAAATACAGAGTCCCTCTGTTGCTGTCTCGATGACAATTTTCTCAAAGTGCAGTAGAGGTATTAATAATCACATTACTGTCTATTGCAGATAGCGGTCAAGACAGCCGGGTTCATTAAACTTTTTGCCGAAAGAACTTCTCTCTCACACAAGAATTACACTTTATAATTCAATCTGCAAATTGAGAGGAGTATAATCTACGAAGTATTAAATGGTTTCCAAAACAGTTAGAAATCTTGGGATGGATTAAATACATTCTCAAATCGCTTGAGAAATTCCTCTTTTATTGTATTAGTTAGAGAAACGTACTTCTTGTAATTCTTTTCACGGACTGAATACAGGGTACGGAAATGCGCTACATTCTTTGATGAAAGTTGTTTTCCCACAGCGCAACCTTTCTCGTGAAAAGTTTGTACTTTTTCAGCAATTTCATAAATTAACTGATTTTTACCTTCAAACCTACTGTTCCAAGTATTCACGTATCCCGTAATATCCACTAAAAATGTGAGGTCGGCGACCCATTCTGGGTCTTCTAATATGGGGTCATGCCTTCTTTTGTGCTTGATGGTGATGAGTCCCATACTTCTTTACAAAGCGGAGGGGAGCGACGCGGGAGACCCGCGCCGCCTTACTAGGCAAGGTCCTAGTGGAGGTGGCTTAACAACTGATTTATTAACATTCTCAGTTCAAAAGATCTTTTCAGTGCAAGACTGAGTCTCAGCTAGCGAACTTCATTGTGGTATGGTACGTCACCGTACTCTTCTCCAATGTCAACCAAAAAGTTGTGGAACTGTCGATGTTTCAAAACATGGGCTATCAAATAATTGACTGTCCGAATATCTACTTGCATGATGTTCCCTAATTTTGCTGCTTCTGCACAGAGTATGTCTTGGTACAAAATGCCGTGAAGGTTGTACAATGATTCTTCTGTGCGCCGCAGCTTCTGTCTTAGCAATCCAACAAATCCCATTTGCTCACCTTTCATTGCAGGTGCTCCGTCTTCTTGATACCAAACGCTCCCAGCGTAAATCAACAGAGTAAACAGCTTCTCTGCCAGCTTTCAGGTTGTCCGCGAAAGTGGTAGTGCTCTTTAAAGATATGACAACAGCTAAAAAATTGTTCAGTTATGAGTAGATCAGCGCCCACGCCTTGGACATAAATCACTCAACCTGGGACTTACGCGGCGCCCTACAATCCACCTAGAAAGGATGATTGCTCGAAACAGATTTACATTCATTGGGCACCAAAGATCTGCAGCATCACTGATGCACTCTTTTAGGAACTCACCGTCATCGAAGGGTTTTCCAGCTCTCGCTATGTTAAGTGCAATCTTATAACTTGCACGTACCGCTGGGCTGTCACTGCTGTTGTCTTGAACAACTGAAAACAGTGCTGCATAAAATAAAGCATCACTTAGATGAGAGATATGCCGAAAGAAAATTGTAGATCTCTCGTGTCAAAAGCAACTTAGGCGAGACATATTAGGTGTCGTCAGACCGCTCTTTTTAAACTGTTAATTTTATCATCCCTACAGAAGAAAATCAGCTGTACTCATTCCTGTGAAATACATGTATGTTACAATGGCTTTCTTATACCAGCGAGTATACGGCCACATATTGGGCATTTTTAATTTAGATCAAAATAAATGTGCTGGATGCGAATAGCTTGGCGTCACAGATGCGCCCAACTGTAGGCGTATATATAACTGATGTAAATCGGTTGTCAAAGTGGGCAGTGCGTTTCATGCTCGGGTTTTATGACCTATCTGGAGATCGAAAATCTCCTCTGCAGGAATCAGTAAGGATTCCGCAAACAGTGATCTTCCAAAACTCAAGTAGCTCAACATCCGGTGGATAATGTCGGAAGCTCCACGGTGCTGTTCGCATATGTTACTGCTGTATAGAGTAACTACACCGTAGCAAACTGCAAAAAGGCTAGCAGAGGATTGACGACTATCGCAGGGCTGCCAACTGATCCTCCATATAAATAAATGTAACGTAAGGTTTGCAAAATAGATCGAGACAAAATTTACAGTTAAGATTAAGCAGTTGGTGATTAGTCACTGGAAACACTTGTGAAACGCCTTAGAATGTGCATCCGGAACGTCCGTAGTGGAACAACCACGTAAAACTAGCTGTAGAAAAGGCACATGCCACACTGAGATCCACTGCAAGAATCTTACAGAAACGTAATTCTCCCACGAAAGAAGTAGCTTACAAAACGCTCGTATGAATTCCGGAATATTTCTCGCAAGACAAGGATCCTTCCAAGATAGGTTCAAAAGGTCTCTAATAGATCGTACAAAGAGCTGCACGTTCGCTTACGACTTCGTTTCGTGAACGCGAGAGCACCACGGAGATGCTCATGGAACTCCAGTGATAGACCCTGGAAGAGAGAGATTTTGCATCAGGGAGAGGAATATCGTTACGATTCCGAGAGCGTACGTTAGGTAACATACTTTCTGCGAAACAAATCTCGCGAAATGAAGAAGACGTCGCAAACAGAAAAAGTTGTGGGCAGGGATATCCGTCACAAGCCGTAAGGAATACAGATGCACATTATAAGTTTAATACTAAACACTTTGTTTTTTGTAAACACGACACCGGTTACGAGCTGCGTTGGTATAAGGCGTATTAAGTGTCATTATTCCAGTTGGATCAGCATTATTTTGTATCGTACAGTTAGTATCCATCAAGCACTCATATGCTCCACGAAGTTCATGTACAGAATGTACGATAAAACTTTACACCAGGTGTTTCCCATACTGGAATAACGACAAGCAATAACACGTTTGGTCATGACTAACTCTAGCTGAAACTCGTAACGCACATATCGTTGTTCAGGTATTTCATTAAATATGGATTGGTATTCTTGCACTGATCAAGATACCCGTCCAGTCCATGCGCCCACGTACTCTTCACACCAGTTGGTTTCCTGATCAGGGATCTAAGCGCATCATTGTGACCACTATTTCCATCGTGGTATTTAAAAGGATGAAAGGTTCGGTTTTGACGTCCCGTCGAAGACGATGTCATTAGGGACGGAGCACAAGCACAGATTAGAGAAGAATGGGGAAGGAAAGCGGCCGTATCCTTTTCAAAAGACGGTGGGGAGTCAATGGAAACAGATTCGGACACAGTGCAATCACAGTGAAAGGGCTCTGGGGATGGGAGGGGGTGGGGGGCGACGCACAACTTTTCCTCCAGTAACAATAGCTTTTAGCTTTCTTCAGTCGTGAGATATTGTAAAGGTTGCAGTTTTCGTCACTCTCACTCTCACTGGACTCGTGCGGTGGTTACATGCCGTTCCACTTCAAATAAATTGTCGCACTTCTACGATCATATCCAGTCGACGCAGTGCAGCTGTCTTTCAACAGGATTATTTACTAACTATAGCGACAGTCACCCTGAACTCTGACTGCACAATATTTTCTTTGGTAAGTGAGCACTAGTGACGCTGCTGGACATATCCCTGGGAACAATCTCTTCTTACTGTCTCGTATCAGTAACTTGATGAACACAAGAAACTGATGAATAGAGGGCAGTGGATTTCCAGAAAGATTGTCTGTATTTAGTTAGGAAGAACTTGGGAATCTAATTATGTGGGTCAGATCTGGGTCCTGTCCTTGTTACTTTTCCCCACAGAGAAAAGTAATGTGGAGTATTTTAAACGAAAGGCATTGTGTTCTTCATAAACATGCCGCTGGAAAAGAACTTCACTTGTGAAAGACAAAGCTTGCTTCAATGAGCAGCCACGCGGTTTCTCAGTAAAATGAGAGGCGGCAGAGGCGAGAAGCCACAGGTTGCCAGAGCGGCACTTATTGAGGTTAAGCGGGGAAGGGCGCGCCGGGCCAGGGTAACGCAGCTGCGCCACAGTACCGATGAGCAAACACCATGTTCTGCTGGCCTCCCTGCTAGCGTCGCCAAGTCAAGGCTTCTCGTCCCGCCTAGGGCATGGGTGTTACAGGTTATTATCGTCACTAGTCGACCGCGCACTACAAAACATTTTCATTAATGAGTCTATGAATTATGATGTCAAGGATGGTGGGCTGGGGAAGCTTTACATGCAATTATATTCTCCGTGTGTTAACTTGAGACGCACTGAGTTCAAGCTCCTAATTACATCCCAATCAAGCATGTTATTCGAATATCACATCCCTCCTACCTCTCGTCACTTATAAGAAATACTTTTCAAAAGACGGACATCACACGTAAGAAATACTAAAACTAATATTGCACAGAAAAACGTGCAGTGTACCAATACCGTTAACTTTGGATACTATTACAGTCTCCAGAATAAATTTCCACTCCGCAGCGAAGTGTGCCCTGACACGAAACTTCCTGGCAGATTAAAACTGTTTGCCGGAGCAGGGCGTGAACCCTACTACAGCTGTTTCTTGTGTCTACTAAGGAGTGAGGGCAACTCACAACAGCTTTATTACACAGGAAAACGAGCCTGAGTACAATACTCTAAAGGAACTGCAACATTTTCGAAAGAAGGTATTGGAAGGATACTTATACGTTCCCTATTACTTTTTTTATCTCAAAATTACGTTTACCACTATTACAAAAATTTAATATGGAAGACGAGACTGGATTACTGTTTGCAACTTGGAAGAATGCTGGAAGTGGTAAAATTTGAACAACAATGTTTAATGCTGTCATTCCAGCGACAACTGTTGTAAACGAACGCACTACTGTTACTACTGCAATACAAACTGCAAAGGGCCCATTGGTTAATTGGTTATCGCAAGCAGTACTGAACCTCATGGAACCATCGAACAGGAGCCTAAACTACCTGTGCGTTCGGGTTTCTTATCCCACCCACATACGCAAACCGAAGAATAATTTTTCCTTTCTGGTTCAAACAGGTACTTTACAAGAACAGAGAATAACAAAACATATCGCATTTCAATGTATCATAGACAGACACTACCTTCTGCCTATAAAAATAAGGACAAGTTGCGTAGTAAATGGAAAAGTCAAACGTAAACGAACGTCAGGCGCTGGGAAAAAAACAACTGCTGTGACTGATCTAGTAATGCAGAGCATCCCCCACAAACTAAGAATCGTATGAACAGTACGACGTTCTTCGTTAGGTGGTGACTGGCGAAATGAGACTCCTCACTGACTTATTATGTAAAGCTGCAGCGAAGCTGCTTTACTGCACACGTCAAGACTGAACATTCTACCCGACATGTATCCATACGCTACGCAGACACCTACAATAACAAGGAATCTGATGGAAGAACAATTCTCAAAACAGGGAAACCTTTACTTGGGTGAATGTCACCTGTTTCTGGCTCTTGCGAGAACGAGTTTAAAGAAGACTGCCAAAAAACTGTAAACAGTCAAGGAGCCAGTTACGGAGAGGGAAAGATCTGTTTATGTTCAGCTGCATCAGGAGGGTTTTTCAGTGAGCACCGAATGTTGGATTCAAATTATTTGCAATGCAAAAAACTGAGCAGTTTATCCACCCTTAAAAAGCGATCATTGTAATATATAACAAACTTGAGCCTGCGCGAAAAACAGAGATAGTGGGGGAAGTCCATCAATGTTTTACTTAAGAAACTAATTCCGCCGGCCGGTGTGGCCGAGCGGTTCTAGGCGCTACAGTTTGGAACCGCGCGACCGCTTCGGTCGCAGGTTCGAATCCTGCCTCGGGCATGGGTGTATGTGATGTCCTTAGGTTAGTTAGGTTTAAGTAGTTCTAAGTTCTAGGGGACTGATGACCTCAGAAGTTAAGTCCCATAGTTCTCAGAGCCATTTGAACCATTTGAAACTAATTCCATTATTGAAACTAAGAACGTTCAAAAAGTGAAGAATCTTCAGAATTGAATAAGTGGGATTTTTATAAGATAAGTGATGAACTGCCTTTTCGGCTGAGAAATCCACATGTTACAAACGAAATCAATAAAATCTCACGGCTAAATCAGACGTTTTACGTAAAACACACACACACACACACACACACACACACACACACACACACACACACACTGATGAGCATCTCGGAAACGGAGGGTATTGAGCGTCCACGCCTCATCACAAAACGTGGACGTCGGAGGCTTGCCGGCTCTGTACAGCAGGACAGATGGGGCGATCTGCGGCAGATTGGACGAAGTAGTACAAAGCTAGTACAGGCACAAGTGTTTCGGGGCACACTGCTCCGTGAACATTATTGAACATAGGGCTCCACAGCAGACGACTGACGATCCCTGTGTGTTCCTATGTTGAGGCAACCACGTCGTCAATTACGATTACAGTGGGCACGGGATCAGCGAAATCGGACTGTGGCTCAATGGAAACGTGACGCCTACTCAGATGAATCACGTTTCTTGTTACACCAGGTCTGTGGTCGTGTGCGGATACGCAGTCATCCAGGCAAACTTGCAGCTCGAAACATAAGCCGTGCCACGGACGTAGGCAGGTTGGAGCAGTATTATGCTATGGGCGACATTCACCTGGGCTTTCATGGAGCCTGTGATAGTAATCGAAGGCATCACGGCAGTTATGAATTAAGTCAATATCCGGAAATCTACCAAGGGCATGTCGAATCCATGCCACGCAGATTCGCTGCAACTGCGTTCCAAAGATGGGCCAACGCACTATCAAGCTGGTGGTCAATTTTTTGGGCTCATCTGTCTATATTACTTTCACTGCATAATTTTCTTTCGTTGTAATGTTTCCAAACATTGATCGAGCTATATTTAATGCAGGTGAGATACGACCATTTGCAACGTTATTTTCAACCACGTTGAGCCGTAATAATCTCTAAATAATCTTTTATTGCCAGTCAGAACTTTAAAGGACGTGAGCAAGAATTTCCAACATCACACGTCAGTGCCATTGGAGGCTGTTGCAACGGTTACAAGAGGTCACGGATATCTCCGTTGTGTTTGATGGGGACAGGCTCGTTGGCATTATGCCTGACTCATTAATAATATCAAGGTCGAAATTAAGGTGAACACTGCACTAAGTATCCTTACTTCTGAATGACCCAACAGTTCACAACAAATGCGTCACTTTTCATCTTCACAGGACAACACTAGCCTTATCAGTGAAGATCTGAGCTGCAGAATGAAACCCAGGCTAAATGTCGTCACAAACAAAATCTGAAAGTTACCAAGAGAACTGACGAGAACCCACTGTCAAGGGTAGTAAGTACTTTACAATTCAAAGCCATGTTGAATCGCCAGCCGGGGTGGCCGAGCGGTTCTAGGCGCTACAGTCTGGAACCGCGCGACCGCTACGGTCGCAGGTTAGAAGCCTGCCTCGGGCATGGGTGTGTGTTATGACCTTAGGTTAGTTAGGTTTAAGTAGTTCTAAGTTCTAGGGGACTGATGACCTCCCATAGTGCTCAGAGCCATTTGAACCATGTTGAATCTTAATCAACCGTGACTGTTTCAAAAATGTGTAAACATTTTTCAGAGGCCGTTACAAATCACATAGTTTGTTTACTACCTAAATTTTGTTTAATGCAGCAACAAGTTCGGGGTGTAAACCTCATCTTCAGGCCACAATGCCAATACAAAACGGATAACAAACGACATGTAGACAAAGTTATTTGTAGAGCCTTGGCATGTGTTGTGGTCATGTACATGTACTTTTGTAGCCTAAAGATGAGGTTTATACCTCGAACATGTTGCTTCATTAAATAATTTCATTAGCCGACAAATTTTGTGACTGGTATCAATCTCTGAAAAACCTTTTCGTACTAGTAAATACGATTTTTAAAAATTTTATATAAGTAATTTTCAGCATTCCGTATCTAGATGCAAAGATAAAGTCTACAGGGTTTATCGAAATATAAAGTTGCGTCCACTATTTTATTACTCTGATAACGCGGGTACTACTTCAAAAAACCAGCAACTATTGAGACCTACAAAAAATTTCCATTATTAGCAAATTACACAACTTTTGTACGAACTCTGCAGCCACGGGTAGCTTACGAAGCATCTTTTTTCTTCTTCTCAGGATAAATGTCTCAGTTTACGAACTGATATACCACACTTGTGCATTTAAATTTCACTTAATTTTGATGCGACACTGACACGTGAAATGAGGGTTTGCCTTTGCGCGAGACGGTCTAGCTGTCCAGCCTAGTACATAGCCCGAAGCCTCAACTGTCCGATACGGGAATTGGTATGTCACTTAGAGAGAAGTCAGAAAGCGGCAAAAATGCAGAGGAGACGGGCGGGAGATGCGGCTTCCGGCGGCTGTGGCGGCTTCCTGTGGCGAAGCGCTTCCTGCGTCACACGCGCCGCGCCCCGACAAGCCTCACCATTTCCGAAGTTCTTCGCTTTTCTGCACCAAACCTAGAGCTACAGTAGCATCTAGACAACAGCACAGAGCTTAAAAAATGGCAGTTTTAAAGACATCAACATCACGCGAGAGTTTATTTAAGTGTGTGTTCGTGATGTTTTTTCCGGAAGCTATGAATTACAATTAATAATTACCCTTCCTTCTTGATTCTCTATTTGTTTTAAATTTAGTCTCGGGAATTTTTCAGCAATAAAAAAGACGACTTTCTTCCATTGCATCTCATGTTGCTTAAAAATCCTAAGTTCTATGACTACATCCACACTCCGCAAGTCGCCTCATTTACGCTAAATAAATAAATCAATCTGGAACTCCACAGCACTTATACGTCTCGCTGCATTACTATCATAACCTTGCACAGAATTTTATCACGTTGTTCCAGGAATCGGCCAGTGGCTTCTGAGAACATATAACGGACGGAAGACTTAGCTCTTAGTCATTTTTGTATTCAATTTACTACACCAATATTTTAAAAATGGATACAGCGACAACAAATTAAGAATAATCAAAACTCCCATCACATCAGTATCAATTTACAGAGGAGTATACGCAGAATATAAAAGTCTGTGGAAATCACAACACGATCTAATGACTTTCCTGATCTCTCTTGCAAACTGTGAAAAACCCCTGTATATTCTTAAGAATGCGGCTAAAAAACCGTCTACTATACCTAACTGCAAGATAAAATAACAGCTTTCTTGTTAGAAACGAGTTTCTGCTGGGAGGGTATTCTTTCGACCGTTTTAAAAGTAATAAAAATAACGGTGCACAAAGAATACAGATAAAACACCCTCGAGATTTCATTATTTTACCTTCTGTCAAACCAACCACGAAACATGTTTATGCAATTTCTGCGATAAACAATTCAATCAGCCGCAAGGTGTCATCGTTAAACTGGACATTGAAAATCTTGGTAGAATCACGGTTAAAAATCAATACTTTTCATCGTGTTGACGAACCTGACTGAGAAAACTGTAAATATACATGCATGTACTATACGGCAAAATCTTAAATAAGCACATGTGTGGAAGCGATATTGTAACTAGAACTGAACGCAACACAATAAACGATTAAGTGTCTGAAATAGTCCCGTAACTTGTGCGTACGTCCTTTTCTAGTTGTCTTGCTTCCACAAATATAGATTCGACTAAAAAAAACGCGATGAAAATGTGCACTTAGAGTAGTTTAAATTATTGGCTGGTTCAAATGGCTCTGAGCACTATGGGACTTAACTGCTGAGGTCATCAGTCCCCTAGAACTTAGAACTACTTAAACCTAACTAACCTAAGGACATCACACACATCCATGCCCGAGGCAGGATTCGAACCTGCGACCGTAGAGATCGCGCGGTTCCACACTGTAGCGCCTAGAACCGCTCGGCCATTTTGGCCGGCGTTTAAATTATTATTTAAAATCAAAACAAAGAGATCTGTAATGCACTCCTTTTATTATACCCACTGTACGTGCAGAAATCGGTTGTTTGGGTAGGCCTTTGCAACAGTGCGCCAAAACTCTAAACTAGCATATAGGGACAAACTGACAAATTCTAACCGACTTTGTCTATTTCACAGCACAGTATCAATACAACTCATCCTGCCGCATGCTGGCGAGAACAAACACAATTCAAAAATGCAATACTTGAAAAAACTCGACTTAAATAATTAGTTATATAAAACTTACACTGAAAATAGTATAATCTTCTTTTACATTTCAAGTAAATATTGTTGGCAGTAAATTCCATTATATTTTTCGTGCACGTTCACGTCTCTGCTACACACAATACCAAGCACAGTCATAGAAGGTTGTGAAAAATAAGACACTTGCAGAGTGAATACATTTAGTATCAAAAACTGTGCCCTACTGCAAATTCTCTTTCGTGATTCTCGGAAATTGTCTGTGGGCCGTTAGGTTTTGAAACATGCGACACACGAGGCAACATAGCACATTTCTCATTTCTCAGAACAGCAGATTTGTTGAGAACCCGAACAAATAAAGGTGTTTCCTTTTCTGTTAACATTACACTGTACAGCTTTATTCAGCAAACAGAAGTCAACATTTTAATTGCTCGGTAGAACAACAGTGTATTAAAAAGTGTCTGTCTAGCGTACCGCTACAACCACAGGTGTACGTTGGAAACAGGTTGGACGGGTTCCACGTTTCAACACTTGATTCGTTCGCCTACGTAATTCCTTGACTCAGCCCAGTAGAACCCGTGAAGAGACTAAGTAGCGAATGATATTATATTTAGATTTTTAAATTTTTATTTAGATGAGTGTTGACTACCGACACTAGCCGTGTATAATGACCACACAAACATGAACAAAAGCTAACGTGTTGGGTATTTCAGCGAATCTCACTCTGCAGAAGGCAGAGAGATACTAACAAACAGCAAAAGTATTCCACACACACTTTCCCCATTTCGAAAAAATATGTCGCAATACGTTTCAGTCAAATACGAAAACTAAACAACGGCTCTAGTGGCCAATCACATTACATTACCATAGTTTTATCTATCTTGCGGTGCCACAGCCACGTTGACTTGATGCTGGAAATACTTGATTGGCTCCATCTGAGCTGTCAAAAACTTATCTATTGTTAATTTACGTACAATCGGTTTCAAGCTTCATGTCCAGTCTCCAGCACAATACTGGAATAGGAAATGCGAACCAGGCGTACTAGATAAAT
This sequence comes from Schistocerca piceifrons, assembly GCF_021461385.2. Taxonomy (NCBI): domain Eukaryota; kingdom Metazoa; phylum Arthropoda; class Insecta; order Orthoptera; family Acrididae; genus Schistocerca; species Schistocerca piceifrons. Next base: position 101,146,251 of record NC_060149.1, read on the forward strand.
TTAATTCTCTTTATGACGTTCATTTACCAAACGGGAAATATACATGTATTCCGAACTCAAACTTTTATGGTCAAAATTACACAAATGAAAACGAGTTAAATAGCGTATCTTGAGATGGTGAACTAATGGTCAAAAACTAATATTTAGCCATTTACTCAGATAAAGAACTTTCATAGCAACTGTTCACGGTTACGACGAAGAGAGTCTATGCATTACAACAAGCCATTGACACAACTCTGGGTTCAAAATAATTTGGGTTCATTGCTTGCACACAACGCTCATGATGTGAAAGCTGTTCCGTCAGTACTGTCCCCACTATTATTCGATGTGTGCATTTCACAGCAAGCTGACTGATGCTTATTGATGATATTTTTCCACACAAATCTCAGATTTTACTGTGCGAACAACTCAGTTTCTTATTAGTTGCTATTTAAGGTCATAAATTTCTTCCAATTAGTCTGTTGCCAAACTTTAGTCTATAGTACGAAATTTAGACGCATTTTCGTGAATCCCGACTGATGTCCGCTGCTTGTGAGAGCAGAAAATTTGTGCCACACCGGCACTCGAACCTGGATTTTCCGCTTAACGCAAATGGTCGCCTTAACCACTTCGGCTATCCGAGTACACCTACAGAACCGACTCATACTTCCATATCACAGAGTCCACAATCCTTACGCTCGCACATTTCGTGATTCCCGCACAGAGAGAAATATTTTATCGTCATTTTCGCCTGTCGAGGCCTGCATATATCATTCATTGTTACAATGTGTTTATACAGTGTGTGAATCTTCACATTAAAATGTCCTTTAGACACGCATGCATGCATGCATATATGCAGTGAACACATTTCTCTGATAATAATGTGTTTACAAAAAGTAGAGGTGTTAAAGTCTTCTTCGCTCAACGCAAGCGTTTATTTGAATACACGAGATCTGGACGTACGTACAGACAGTGAATAAATGACGGTGTTCACGGAATCAAATTGTAAAATTAAAATTACTCGAAGAGTGGGGTCAAGCTTGCATGCCATTGGTGCTCTGAGGCCCTCCGCGTTTCCGTAAAAAACGCATAACGCCACTAGCTACGGGGGTGGGGGAGCGGGATAAATTCTGGGAGTAATGCAACTGCCCGATTGCTGGATGTTGGCGTCAACGACTCCGGGAAAAAATCTGGATCTTTGGGCTCATACTGGCAATGCCTCTCTACTCATGTCTCCAAGATCCAGAAACGCGTATGCTCCTTATCTTTGATAAACAGGCATGAATTGTGAACTGAGCTAAACACTTCACCGTAGACATATCACAGACGATTTTGTATTCGCCTCCCCCCCTCCCCCCTCAGTTGCACCACTAATATCAAAGTTGCAGTCACCTGTTTGTTAAGAAAAACAAGCAGTAAGCAAATACATGTCCACGTATTCTTCACTCGACGTCTCGTACCACCTGAAATACTCATTTCCAACCCTAGAGGTTTGTGATGCCCTGTATTTGACTTGATCAGTACGTCTCGTAATTACGCATACAATATTTAGTGTATCATTACATTGTGCACTCTGCAACTATGTTCGACAGGAAACAATGACACGCGTCACAAATAGATACACCAAGAAAAAATGATAAATTATGGAACCTGGCAACGAATAATGAAACCAACACACCTGTAACTTGATACTCCTTAGAAATGTACTTTCTATAAGCATTATAACAGATGGTATCAACTTTGCCAACAGTAATTTCATTACGAATGGAAAATATGGCGCACTAATTACGACCAAGGTATCAACAGATGACCTCGATGTATAATAATATTTAATAATGGTAATATTTCGTAACACTAATAATGATCGGAGAGCCCCTTGCGCGACTTTCATATCTTGAGCAGAACACACGAAGGGACGAAACTGGTTCTTTTCTAGTGTGCCAGGAAGAATGTGCCCCACTTAGAATTACTTTAAGATATTTATTATTCTGGTAAATATTTTATTGGTTTCTTTTCGAGAAACTTTTTGAGCTGTGCGACCCTTGTGTGAGATCTAAGACACACCTAGTAGTGCAAATCCGCAGTTCCTCTCAGAGCACGGCCTTACAACTTGAGAATTCGTTCACGGTAACTGTAATTGATTGAAAATTACGACAATTGGAATTCATGCACAAAGTTCGCAAGAGAAGATTAGAAACTCTAATAGACTAAACCGTCACGAACAACCACGTATTGGAAATTTCGCTAGCCGGTCGGAGTGGCCGTGCGGTTCTAGGAGCTACAGTCTGGAACCGAGCGACCGCTCCGGTCGCAGGTTCGAATCCTGCCTCGGGCATGGATGTGTGTGCTGTCCTTAGGTTAGTTAGGTTTAATTACTTCTAAGTTCTAGGCGACTGATGACCTCAGAAGTTAAGTCGCATAGTGCTCAGAGCCATTTCGAAATTTCGCTAGTAACTATCCTTGGGTCTTCCACACCAAAATCCTACTCGTCAAAAGAGCATGCTCAATTTTCAATTGAGAGGGAAGACAAGTTGTGATAAAATGAAATAGGAAAAAAAAAATTTTTTTTTTAATTGAAGTTATGACTTTTCGGCAACTATGCTTACCTTCCGACGGTTACAATTAACGTGTTTCACATTAGACTCTACAGTGCATGTTGTTACCATCATGTCATCTGCTGCCGGGCACTTACGCCGTCTTTAATTACATAATGTTTCGCTAAAACACGCGCTGCGCCATATGTGGAGCACAATTAATAATCCCACACACAATACTTCAACATTTCGCAAGAGAATATATAATTACTCACTCGTTCGTTTTTGCACTGTTTGACATGTGCTTCGCGTCGTTTACAAAAGAAAATGTTTTAATTTATAGCCAAATAGCATATATGAAGCTGAAATCAGTGTGAGAGAATAAAAAAAATGGCTCTGAGCATCATGGGACTTAACATCTGTGGTCATCAGTCCCCTAGAACTTAGAACTACTTAAACCTAACTAACCTAAGGACATCACACACATCCATGCCCGAGGCAGGATTCGAACCTGCGACCGTAGCGGTCACGCGGTTCCAGACTGAAGCGCCTAGAACCGCAGGGCCACTATGGCCGGCTGTGAGAGAATAATTAAGTATTTTGCGAGATGTGAAAGTAGAGCTCAAAGAAGCAACGACTGTGCAATATGATTTAGTCTTGCATATGTTGAAAATAAAAGTCGCAGCGAGAAACCGTAAGTAAGAACTATAAAATAGTGGCTTTTGCCGCTTCAATTCATCACCTTATATCATTAAAATGATCACGACGCAGCGAATAAGAAAGTATGTAATTACAAGGGGCAGTCAAATGGAAACGAGACATATGGAAACGAGACATATGGAAAAAATTATTGTACTTTTTATTATTTCAAAAGTAATCGCCTTAACTGTTAACACATCTATCCCATTGCGAGACAAGACGGCCAATACCTTCATGGAGAAATATTTGCGGTTGCCTACGGAACCATGACTGTACAATGGCGTGCTGCTCTTCGACCGAAGCAAACCGACGGCCACGAATGTCCTTCAGGATTCCAAAAATATGAAAATCGCATGGGGAGAGAGAGGTGCTGTATGGAGAATGTGTAGGGTCTCCGCAGTAAAACTTCTGCAGCGTAGGTGGAACAACCTTGGAACATATGGGCCCAACCACTGTGGGATAAATGTTATGGCGATTACTTTTGAAATAATACACTGTTTACTTACTTTTTCCCATCTGCCTCGTTTTCATTTGATTGCCCCTTATAACGTATATTTGTACAAGGGTCATCGCAGATAACAAAACATTAAGTCACGAACATACATCTTATTTTTCTGCACTTCTATGACACGAAGTGAGGAGGCAGCTGAATTTCACAGAACTACATGGAAGAAGGAGCGTCCGAGCGCTGCCTTGTTCCAGCACGAGCAACAAGGGGGGTGAGTCGCATATCGTTCATCGCTTTATTCTAGCACCCACTGTCGCTATTTTGTGCATAAGCGTACAAACCGCGTGTTTCACACTCTGCACAAGTAAGGAAGGATCAGTAATTTTTGACACATGTGGAGCCATCAATGGCAAAGAAGTATCGGTCAAGCAAACTATGTGATACGACATCGTCTGCTCGTCAAAAAACAGCTATGTTCAGCTCTCGCAACATCCAAGACTTCCTGTGCACACAATTTAGGAAAGAAACCCCCTGTTGACAAAGATGTCACAAGCACGTGGGTGCTGGCTGAATATGAAATGGAAAGGGCATCGGCCGTGGTCTTGCTGATATTAGGGATCGGGTCTCAAACCTCGAGGTGGGTTTATGTTAATTTTGTAACATTAAGATTTATAAGTTCAATTGGTATTCATAACACTAACATTAAAGCCTAACCTAAAATGTTCGTATTTAAATAGAAGAGTCACGCTAATAATTCCGGTTATAGTAAAAAAGTTGGAACTTTTGTCAGAACATTAAATCAACTTATTTTTGCTTCAGTACTGGAGGTAAATAGGAGAGTGATATGTGATACATTGGAAGTTACTAGTAAATTTTCTTTTGAATTTCTGCCCTTTTTCTTCAAAACGTGACCGGACATTTTAGACGTGCTGTAGCTGTAAGAGCTTCATGTTTATTTGAAAGACGTTCTCTAGCGCGGGTATAGCATAAAATCAACGTACCTCCAAAAAATGGTTCAAATGGCTCTGAGCACTATGGGACTTAACTTCTGCGGTCATCAGTCCCCTAGAACTTAGAACTACTTAAACCTAACTAACCTAAGGACATCACACACACCCACGCTCGAGGCAGGATTCGAACCTGCGACCGTAGCGGTCGCGCGGTTCCAGACTGTAGCGCCTAGAACCGCTCGGCCACCCAACCAGCCAACGTACCTCCTGTGAGTAGACATAACATCTGTGTACGTTACTTATACTTTATCAAGATCGCGAGAAGTATCTGAACGTCTGTACTTGGATCTGAGAGAATTAGTGTGTCTGCACTGATGACTGTTCTACTGGCGTTGGTAGAACACTTCACATTTCAGTAACAACTATCGTCACGAATGATGTCACATCTATATTTCGGTCTTTATGAAATAAGCGCTTAAGTCTTCTTACGGGTACTCATTGTGGCATTCCTCGCAAATTCCTACGGGTCCTCTTATCTTAGCAAGCTAAGAAAGTAACAAGAAACAGAATTCAAGAACGGCGCAAGAGTAGGATTCTCCCTAGCTTCAGCTTTGCGAGCTTTAGCTTTGAGTCTCTCGCAGGCGCGGTCGGTTACAGGTATGGTGACGTAGAGAAGGAAAGAAGGCAATACTGGTGCACCGTCTAGACCCCAGAACCGGTTCGGCGCGTCCTCCTGCTGCGTATACAACGCCGCTTCTCGTAAAAAGATGGCACATCGTCAAACGATTAAGTAACGCGCTGGCAGGAAACTGGTTGCATATCGTGTGGCGGCAACAGGAAGTACGCTTGTCCTAAGGCTGGCCGACATTTCTCTCATGTTTCACAACTGTCACGAAACTGGTCAACCATCATAACTGCGCAAGGTCGGATTAAACTCCAGACAACACTTACTAAAACACTAAGGTTTTAAAAATACAAATATTTTCAAATATGTCTATCGAAATATAAGAATCAAGTAGCCTAATATGTGATACTCTATCGTTGAACAGTATACGGATTTTTTCTGACAATTACGAGGAGAAAACGGCAAGTGCCATAACACAATTTCCAATAAACTTCGCCCAGTGAAAAAGGAGACAAAATAAGCGAACACGTGTCTTGGATTATCCGGTACGCGATCGTTTCAGAGAAAGCGTCAGTCTGGCCCCGGCGGAGGTTCGAGTCCTCCCTCGGGCATGGGTGTGTGTGTTTGTCCTTAGGATAATTTAGGTTAAGTAGTGTGTAAGCTTAGGGACTGATGACCTTAGCAGTTAAGTCCCATAAGATTTCACACACATATGAACAACGTCAAAGTTTTCGAGATACTGCATGTGTCTTTTAGCGCATAATAAGTTCGACCGAAGCGGTGGCACAGTTGCTAGCTTCGCAGATTCACAATTTTGCACCCTGTGGTCGAAACCCGTTTACTGTTTTTATCTACCCATGTCCGTGGAAGATTAATACACGAATATTTTCCAATGTATGTCGAAATAAAGTCGTCCTTATTCGTCTATTAAATGTCTGTATATTGAATGAATTTAAAAAAGAGTAACAGAATGAGAAAATTATTTTAAATCGTTTTCGGTGAAATTCCTGTAGCGTATCTTCATTCACAATCAACTGCAAGCGCCAGTTTAAAAAAAAAGTTATCTATTATGCATGGTTTTCCGTGAAATTATTGCCAATGCGTGAAATCTTCAGCAGTGTTAACGTTTCTTTTCTAAGAGAGATTCATACGAAGAAATGTCACTACTACTATTACTACTACTACGCGCGCGCGCCCACACACGTGTACGTGTGTGTGTGTGTGTGTGTGTGTGTGTGTGTGTGTGTGTGTGTGTGTGTTAGGGCGAAAATTTTGAACGCCAGTTTCTTAGAAACGGTCGAGTATCTACGGATACGCTGAGCACATTTTCGTTTATTTTGACCCCTCTTCCACCGAGCGAAGTTACTGAGAAATTGGGTGATGGCACTTGCCGTGTTTTCCTCGTTAACCTTGAAAATGTCAAGTAACAGCACGGTTTCCAAATTCCTGTTGACTTGTATCACTGAAATAACTACGAAGGTGAGCTGGTTCACAGATTTACATTTCTCGTGGTTTATCTACATTACTTCAGGCATATGCAGGGGAAACGTAGGCCTTTGATGACGTAAATATAAATCATTCTTAAACTGTAATACCACGACAGGTTCCAACCCCTCTTCCTTAAATTGACCCACGAACGGATAAAAAGTACTAGTACTACTACTACATCGGAGAAAGACAAGACCATGATTAAAAAGTAAAGCACAGTGAAATTCAACTCAATCTGATGGCCAATGACTATTTCACTGGTCTGTTGGATGTATCACCCGCGCACTTGTTTAGGAAATCATCCCGTAATTTATTTAGTGTTCTTTACAGAAGCCACGGAAAACCAAACTGAGGAATCCAATGGCTCCTGACCAGTTGTCTCCCGGGTTATACTGACTGATTACAACGCATAAAACCCATACTTAGGCTGGCTGGAGGATCACACCAGTTGCCGTTAACTCGGCGCGAGCAATGGATCCCTGTCTGGCTCAAATTCCAGTCTCGCAAGCTAGCTCTGCGCGTTAAGCTACACGGAAAGGTTCCCTGCGATCTTACATATACCATAGTGTCGCGTCCTCAAAGAAGCCTAACCAACAGAGACCATCCAAATCTTTAAGTGTACTGTAGTTTTCAATCAACTGATATACATATATTACACCTTCTGGTTGCTGTCTGATGTGGTTTTCAAAGACGTCCTGTTGTACAGTATGGCAGTGATCACATGAAACGATAGAGTGTTGTCACAGTTGTACGCAACGGTGATTTGGCTATGGTGCAGCGAACAAAGGTTTTATGCAGTGATGAACCATGGCACACGATGTGAGGATAAATCCACCTGGTGATGGGCGATTGTATCTGATTATAAGGTTATTAGTAAACTTATCATGTCCGTCACATATGGGTAACACTATAACCCGAAATGAAATGTAACTAACACGTAGTCAGTAGTAAGGAAAGTGAGTGAACAATAAAGATTTGTTGGAAGGTTCAGGGAAAGTACAGCGCATCTGCAAAAGAAATCGCAAACAAGATGCTAGCGCCAGCAATTCTAGAGTACTGCTTCACCGTTTCGATTTCTTATAAGTAGACCTGACAGCAGACACAGAACGAATTCAGAAATCCTCTTGCTACGTACCGTGAGGTGACTTGCGTACCCCATTCGAAAGTGTTAACAGAAATGCTCAGGGAACTTAAACGTGAATCTATGGTGGAAACACATGGTTGTTCCCACGAAACCCAGTTGGGTAAATGTAGAGAACTGGTATTCCAGGAAGGTTGTGGAAACTCTGCTGCACCATCGTATCATATGTAGCGAACACGAAAAAAAGGTAAGAAAGGTTAGAGAGCGTAGGTGAGCATATCGGGAGTAATTTTTCTTAGGCCCTACAGATGAATAATAACTAAGAAAATCGCTAAGCTGGGTTGAGAAATAAGTCTTACGAAAAAAATTCGATAAGTTTCGCCGTTTCAGAGTTAAATAGCGTTGAAGTTAACCAACCAAGCCGTTGCGCGCGCAAATTCAAGTGGCCAGCCAGATACAATGTTAGGGTCAGTTGTTCTCATAGCGTACCTGATAGCGCACGAGACTGCTCAACCCTGGCTCCGGTTCTATCCTTACTATCGACCCATGCAAAATTTTTGTATCGCTCTCTTGTTCGGTTTTAGGAAACCAAATGACACGTTTGAGGACACCGTCTCTAACAGGCCGCTTGAATTTTCGCACGCAACGGCCTGATTGGCTAACTTCAACGCTAATTAACTCAGAAACGGCGCAACGTATCGAATTTTTTTCTTTGCAATTATTTCTCACCACAGCCTACCCTGCAATACCCTTGCATGCTTTCCATACTGTTTCTGACCACCCTGCATATATACAACAGATGTAGAAACTGTAAATGACGGGCGATGTTTAGCTGAGTGGTTACGTCTGTGTTCTGATGACCTAGTGCTGTTTTTCTTTGGTTAGTCTCGGATTACTGGTTGCGATCGGTGGTAAAATGAAATCTTCAAATATTTATGAAAAAATTTATACAGAAGCATGCTTCCCACACCACAAAAACGGATTGGAACAGAAATTTTCCCGAATGAGCATGACAATGCAGCCATCGCGTAGCATGGACGACTGCATGGAGGTTCAATTAATATCACGTGTTTTTGCAAGGCTGCCGCACTCAAAGCTCTGACCTGGAACCAATACATATTTTTGGCGAACTGTAGCAAGTCCCGGTTGCGTGCCAGAGGAATTCAACCAAAAACACAGCATCAACTATTCACCATGCTTCAGAAGAAATGGAAATAAACTGTCCCTTAAATTATAATAATTTAAGAGGAAAACCGTTTCTGAAGATGGAACGATATAAGAATAACCAAGAATGAGTTAGGACAAGCCTTAGCCTAATGCGAGTGTCCTCGCTCTGTCCCTCTCAAATCTAAGAAAACTAATCTTCATAGATGATTCAAAAATACATCACCCTCTGCAATAAGGACATCGCGAAGTGACCATAATTACAAAATTTAAGGTATCAGGGTATAGTGAACCGCACGGTCAGTATCAGCTGCTCAGCATCCGTGAATATCGGGGTGGGAGCGGTGAGGGAGAGGGGAGGGACAACACATGAAGTCCACTACGTCACACATTGTGCTCTTGCTAGTAGAGTATACGATACTGTACAGTATATGTGTAGCAGCCTAGAGAAGCTAATGGGCTACGCACATTCAGTGAGTACAGGTGTGCTGTAATAGGTCAGAGCTGGCATGATAATGGCATGAATTTAAAAACCGACCAACAGAAATGATTCCAGAAGGGGAAATATTAAAAAAGCTAAATATAAACGCTGTGTATGGGAGGCAAGGGGTGGGTATAGCCGAATAGTGCAATGTAATGATCACCTCTCCAATTAAAAATACTAATGCATTTAACTACTGGAGACGTCAGGCATACAACTTTGCATGTGGCTGGCAGTGTCACGAATCAAACAACAAAGCGGCAAATTTTGGAGCGACATGAGAAGCCACTCCAATCACGCTCCAAAAGTGTGCGCAGTGGGTGCCATGTTTACGCAACGTCATCTGTTATTCCACATGGGAATAGAAAGCTAAGAGTGTGCTACTCTAGCCAAGTGGTAAGTTCGTTCGCCAAGACGGCGCTGCAGCTCGACTTCTCGTGCCTGATTCAAACAGCTTGACTTCAGCCTGATAAATCACTTCAGTTGTAACAGTGGCTACGTGCACTAGCAAACCGAAGAAATGTAATGATTTCGGTACGTTTTCCCAGGGCTGTACGTAAAATATAAATGTATCGCCCTTACAATGGGTCTTGTGTGAAGTCCTCGTTCACCCATCTTGGCCAAGATTTTCCGTCGTTTCCCTTGAACGGTGGAAAAACGGATATTATCATCTACAGTCTTGGCGGTCCCTTATTGAACAGAAAAAATGATAAAGTCTGTGTTTTTACTCCATTAAGAACTGTTTCCTACCATCATAAATTCATGGAACGAGAAAAAATTTTGACGGCAAACATGATTTTATTCGAGACTGCGAAATCATGCAGCCCTCATTACAATGACATTGAACAGACGGAGAGTGAGTGTACCCATGTCACGCATTTAATTAAAAATTTGTTAAAAAGGAGAGGTATAAGACTAATTAGAGCGGAAGGTTAAGTGAGGGTACACGGATGATCTTTCTGGAAGGACGAGGGGATGTACCTGAACGTTTTTAACTTACTATTCTGAATATCGGTGAGTGAATATTTAGCAACACTGCTACCGTCCGCCGGCCGGAGTGGCCGTGCGGTTCTAGGCGCTACAGTCTGGAACCGAGCGACCGCTACGGTCGCAGGTTCGAATCCTGCCTCGGGCATGGATGTATGTGATGTCCTTAGGTTAGTTAGGTTTAATTAGTTCTAAGTTCTAGGCGACTGATGACCTCAGAAGTTAAGTCGCATAGTGCTCAGAGCCATTTGAACCATTTTTTGCTACCGTCCAGTTGTTTTCCATTTGCATCGGTTTTGGAAGCACGTTCTGATAGTCGAAAGATTAGCTGGTGTCACAGACTGAAATGTCAATGAAAATCATCTTTCAGAATCTTGTCAGTGAATTTCTGGGAAACGAGCAGTTAATCTTTCCCAGTCCTGTGTTCTAAAGTGTTCGGAATTTCGGTCAAGATTCAATGTTGATTAAAGGGGAGGTAATACAATGAAAATCGGAAAAAACTAAAATGATGCAGCCCATAACTACATGCTTCTCTTATCTTCAAATTTTAAGTTACATGTGGAAGGTTAATTTAGATCTAAAATTAATTTGGAAGCTCAACTGAAAAAGAGACACTTCTATCTTTGATACAAATTACGGTCACTCGTCCGGTATTCATTTCTTCGCTTCCTAAAACTGTAAACAACGGGTAATATGAGAACGTGCATAAAGAAAATGTAACGCAGAAAACATTTCTGCACGGTAGAGGCTCGAAAATAACTACTTCCACATGGACAAGACACCAAGAGCCTCCAGTACCTCTTAACAATTCCCTGTGTTGAACTACACGCACTGACGAGTACAAGAAAACAGAAGGCTTAGTGTCAAAAATTATCTGTGTCTCAAGTGCTTGATTTTCTACTCGCTTGGAATGCTTACATTAGATATTATTTAGCATTATTCGAACAGCAAAAAACAGCAATTCTCTGGAACAGGGTCTATGAGTTAATTTTAAAACTTGTTACTGCTAAATACTTCGAAACATCTATTTAATCACCCATACATGTCTGTCGCGGTGTTTCATTATGGACGAAGTATTAGTAGTTTGAAAAGGACACATTTCAAAATAACAGTATTTTGACTTTTAACATGTACTACATTACTTTCTTCTCTTCCTTCATCAAAATTTAGAACAGTAACATGAAACAAGAATGGAACCTTTCTGTAAGGGGAAGTTAAGTGAAAACAAGACAGAGGGAAAAAAGTAAGTAAACTTTATTATTTCAAAAGTAATAGCCGCAACTTAGTATATTTATCCTGCTGTGAGACAAGATGATCAGTGCCTTCATGGAAAAATGTTTGCGGTTGCGTACGGAACCATGATTGTACCTAGGTATACACTTCTTAGGCCGAAGCAAATCGACGGCCACGAATGTCTTTCTTCACGGCTCCAAAAATTGAGGAAATCACATGGGAAGAGTTCGGGGCTGTACGGAAGATGTGTACTGGCTTCCCAGAGAAACTTCCGCAGCGTAGTCGAAACCATCTATCAACAAAATGGCCGCCCACGTGTTGCCAAGGTTCTTCGACTACACTGTAGATGTTTCGCTGGGAAGCCCTTACAAATTCTCCACACAGTCCCTATCTCTCCCCATGCGATTTCCCATTTTTGAAGACCTAAGGAGATATATTCGCGGCCGTCGATTTACTTCAGACGAAGAGGTGCACGCCTGGGTACCATCATGGTTTCGTAGGCAACCGCAAACATTTTTCCTTGAAGACCATTACTGTCTTGCCCTACAGTGGGATAAATGTATTACGTCATGGCAACTACTTTTGAAATAATAAAACAGTGCACTTTTTTCAGTCTATGTCTTCATTTTATTGCCCGTTATAGTTTCATATCAACTACGGAATACAGCGCTCGCGGTCGCAGAGAAAGGTCAAAGAAAGCCTGTTACAACAGAGGTCACGGGATGGAGAAAAAGGGAAGATTCGATTTTAATGACCCGTCGACGAGGTCATTAGACACAAGGCACAAGCTCGGGTTACGAATGTGTGTGGAAGAAACTCGGCCATGCTCTTTTCAAAGGATCCAGTCCGGCATTTGCCTGGTGCAGTTCAGGAAAATTTCGGAACACCTAACTCTGGATGGCCGGACGGGGATTTGAACCGACGTCCAGATACGAGTTCAGTGTGCTAACCACTGTGCACCTCGCTCGGTTACGGGTCCGAGTTCCATCTCGGGCTTGATACAGGTTTGCAATATGCCGTTACTGATGCGCGCGCGCGCGCGTGTGTGTGTGTGTGTGTGTGTGTGTGTGTGTGTGTGTAACTGCCACTGCGAAACACTTTTACGTGACGGATTCAGTTAGTGGATGCCTATGGGTCTGAATACAATGATTCCTTTCGGCATTTTTTCCTTGATATACTAAGCTGTGGAATTTGATGATTATCTAAGATGGCGTTAGTCGACACAGAAAACGTAAACCGTTGTTTCACCACCCACGTACAGCTCTCTCGCACCAGAGTTCGAAGAATAGGCATCAAAGACGATGTTATACTAAGTTCCCTTACTCATTACAGGATTTCATAGCAAAGCACAAACAGAATATTTCGCTGAGCCAGTCTTGGAAACATGAAACGATCAGGTGGCAACAGTTCTGAGTTCTGGTCATAATTATAACAACTATACGCTAATTAATTTGCACGGGAGGGCCGAAGGCCGTTCTCTTTGGTGGATGTAAGGACTGAAATACAAGAAGCAGTTGGGCGGGCAGAGAGAGAGAGAGAGAGAGAGAGAGAGAGAGAGAGACTTCTTTGATACTGCCTCCCCCTCTGGTGGCGCCGGCAGCAGGAGGCTGACTGCAGGGTAATGACTCACAAGGTTCACACTGGAAATCAATAACAGTGGCGTGCCGTTACTTCAGCACGCTTGTATCCAGCCCCAGCTCCGCTGCACGACACCCAACACTCCCATTTCGCATCAATACTAGATATAAATAGAATGTCGTTACAAAAATCAAGGCCCACATCAGCGTCAGCCTTTAAGTCAAGCAGCACTTGCTGGAAAACAAGTATTATCTACAAGAAAGCTTTACATGGGTGCTTCTTCCATGGACAGCGAATCATGTCGTAACCACTCGAGGTTCAATATTTCAGATATCTCTCACATGCGAATGGACCACTGTCAGGACAGTCGCTAACTTCATGTTAAACTACTCCGTTCACATACAAAATAATAAATCTATACCACTAAACTTAACCCTTTCCAAGACGCGGATACATTTAATGTGGATGGGTTAAATCATTCCGCCTCTAATATTTCACGGAGGCAAAACGGAAAATTCCGAGTACCAAATCGCAACGTCCGCTGCGTTTGTTTCTTTATTCGATTAATAACCATCGTTCGTTTGACGAGGATCTGATTTTAAAATCAGCGCTTCTCTTTAAGGTTCGATAAAAACTGGGGACCGAAAGGAGGGTAGGGGGAGTTTAAAGTGTGTTGCGCAACATCCAGTTACGTGAAACGTGTTACGTAAAGAAATAATAAACGATGAAAGAAAACACCATTCGTACAATACTTTTCTCCGCTAACTCCTACGCTTTACCGCTGCGTCAGTACTCCCAAAGAGATGCTCCTCCCTCTGATAATACATAACGGAAATACCAAGGCCATGCGGAAAGTGATTAACGCTTTGACATACGATTTTTGTTTACAATACTGCACGAAATCAACACACACCATTTCCAACATCAACAGTTTTTCAACGTAGCTCCCTAAACACTTATGTCTTCGTTGTGTCTGTATAAGACAGCATCCTGAAAGACATCAATTTAGCATTTATCAGTTTTTTTTTTTAATTTTCTGTAACGTTATGGAAGAGCGGCAATGTCCAGTCTTTCAGAATAATCGTGCTCCCATCTCTCATGCGTAATCAACGCAAGTTCGCCCATCCTAAAGCGTTAGAAAGTAATGCTTAATAATGGCCGCAGTAGGAACGCCTTCCGTAATTCTGAAATGTCACGGAACTGACATCAGACAGCAAAAGTTGATCACGTCTTGCACTTCATATTGTGCAGGGCTTGCAAACATCGTGTCCGTCATTACTGCTTCTTAAACTCAACACTATACTAGAAACACAGCAAATGATCGGTATCGTGGCTTTCAAGCTTAAATGTTCATTATTCTCCGGCTGATTTACGCACATAATCACGCGGATTGTTCTGCTACGTTACATTAGGTTACAACCATGCTTCCTAATATAATCCTGCAACGTCTAACTGCAAAGCTTCTCTGACAACTTGAGGACGTAATTATTTTAACGCAGGTATTATCAGAGGAACAGAAACTATGTGGAAGATTCCAGCAGTCGCAAAAACTAGTGTGGGGCTATCCGGATGTATGTTATTACACATGGCATCATTATCACTCTGCGAAAGTGGCTGGGTGGGATGTCACCGAAGCTTATTCATGAAGAACGAGTTCTTTAAATGGGGAACACAGTGAAGCGAACACTGCGTCGCCACATGATGACAGCTTACTCCTGATTTAAATTTTTTCGCTCTGTTCTGGATTAATTGTTGGATACGTTCCCGACGTCACTCAACACATTTTACTGACTGAAATACCTGCTCCCGTAGCCAAGGTTGCTAACGCACACCTTTGCAGTGGCGTTCCGCTACGAGATAATCAGGACCGAATCCTCGTGGTGGCGTTACGTTCTACGTCACCAAACTTTGTGCAAATATCTTCGATTAAATTCAAAACCTCTCCGCAGTGTCTCGTGGGATGAAGTCGCATGACACTACTGATAGTGATGGGGACGGTAAGCTAGGCGGCCGCATTGGTGAATCGACAGGAATAACCTATGCGCCTTCTCCCTTTTCTCTCTCATTTGTCATCTAAAACAAAAGCACGGCATTAATACTCCAAAAGCATTTGTCATAAGCAGCTATAGTCAGCAGATACAATTAAGACCCAACACACAGTTCAGGAAAGACTGGTGTGCTCGTGGACGAAGGAAATAAATCTTTCTAATCACTCGGCCGAAACTATCCCTCGATACCACACAACCAACTATGCCATACGTCTCCCTATAATTGGAGGGATGAGCAGATTCTCATATCTTAGCAAGGAAAGAGTATACCTTCTCCGATATGACCACACTTAGTTAAGCACTATGGCGTGATAATCGGACTTCGTATCACTGCCGGACTTTGTCGCCGATTACCCTGTCTTTTC
The DNA here is from genome assembly GCF_021461385.2 of Schistocerca piceifrons. NCBI lineage: Eukaryota > Metazoa > Arthropoda > Insecta > Orthoptera > Acrididae > Schistocerca > Schistocerca piceifrons. The sequence goes on from NC_060149.1 coordinate 101,161,911, forward strand.
TCATCAGCGCGTACCACGATTTCATAACCGAAACATTTACGTTATACAAGGTAATTATGTCTTTCACGAGTGTGACATTTGGGCACTGTGTCACGTCAATAAAAAGCCAATGTCATCACCGCCAGTGTATTCTTTTTTAGCAGACTGACGCTAGCAACTGCAGCGAGCGCTGATCTTCGGCCATCTTCCAAGACAGATTGGCTCATAGCGCAATGGACTCTAGTTTAGGAAGACCATCGTTCGAAGCACTCCAAGCAAGCCTTAGTATTAGGAAGGAGAGGCACACAAAAGTCAGTCGCAATCCCATTGGCTTTTATTATTCTTACAAATTTAGATTTAGGTTATAAATAGCCATTTTCAGTGCATTTTCGTTATATTTCAACAAGACTCGCGGCAGTTCATGTCACCATATCTACATCCATACTCCGCAAGCCACCTGACGGTGTGTGGCGGAGGGTATCTTGAGTACCTCTATCGGTTCTCCCTTCTATTCCAGTCTCCTACTGTTCGTGGAAAGAAGGATTGTAGGTATGCTTCTGTGTGGGCTCTAATCTCTCTGATTTTATCCTCATGCTCTCTTCTCGAGATATACGTAGAAGGGAGCAATATACTGCTTGACTCTTCGGTGAAGGTATGTTCTCGAAACTTCAACAAAAGCCCGTACCGAGCTACTCAGCGTCTCTCCTGCAGTCTTCCACTGGAGTTTATCATCTCCGTAACGCTTTTGCGATTACTAAATGATCCTGTAACGAAGCGCGCTGCTCTCCGTTGGACCTTCTCTATCTCTTCTATCAACCCTATCTGGTACGGATCCCACACTGCGGAGCAGTATTCAAGCAGTGGGCGAACACGCGTACTGTAATCTACTTCCTTTGTTTTCGGATTGCATTTCCTTAGGATTCTTCAATGAATCTCAGTCTGGCATCTGCTTTACCAACGATCAACTTTATATGATCATTCCATTTTAAATCACTCCTAATGCGTACTCCCAGGTAATTTATGGAATTAACTGCTTCCAGTTGCTGACCTGCTATTTTGTAGCTAAATGATATGGGATCTATCTTTCTATGTGTTCGCAGCACATTACACTTGTCTACATTGAGATTCAATTGCCATTCCCTGCACCATGCGTCAATTCGCTGCAGATCCTCCTGCATTTCAGTACAATTTTCCATTGTTACAACCTCTCGATATACCACAGCATCATCCGCAAAAAGCCTCAGTGAACTTCCGATGTCATCCACAAGGTCATTTATGTATATTGTGAATAGCAACGGTCCTACGACACTCCCCTGCGGCACACCTGAAATCACTCTTACTTCGGAAGACTTCTCTCCATTGAGAATGACACGCTGCGTTCTGTTATCTAGGAACTCTTCAATCCAATCACACAATTGGTCTGATAGTCCATACGCTCTTACTTTGTTCATTAAACGACTGTGAGGAACTGCATCGAACGCCTTGCGGAAGTCAAGAAACACGGCATCTACCTGTGAACCCGTGTCTATGGCCCTCTGTGTCTCGTGGACGAATAGAGCGAGCTGGGTTTCACACGACCGTCTTTTTCGAAACCCATGCTGATTCCTACAGAATAGATTTCTAGTCTCCAGAAGTGTCATTATGCTCGAACATAATACGTGTTCCAAAATTCTACAACTGATCGACGTTAGAGATATAGGTCTATAGTTCTGCACATCTGTTCGACGACCCTTCTTGAAAACGGGGATGACCTGTGCCCTTTACCAATCCTTTGGAACGCTACGCTCTTCTAGAGACCTACGGTACACCGCTACAAGAAGGGGGGCAAGCTCCTTCGCGTACTCTGTGTAAAATCGAACTGGTATCCCATCAGGTCCAGCGGCCTTTCCTCTTTTGAGCGATTTTAATTGTTTCTCTATCCCTCTGTCGTCTATTTCGATATCTACCATTTTGTCATCTGTGTGACAATCTAGAGAAGGAAGTACAGTGCAGTCTTCCTCTGTGAAACAGCTTTGGAAAAAGACATTTAGTATTTCGGCCTTTAGTCTGTCATCCTCTGTGTCAGTACCATTTTGGTCACAGAGTGTCCGGACATTTTATTTTGATCCACCTACCGCTTTGACATAAGACCAAAATTTCTTAGGATTTTCTGCCAAGTCAGTACACAGAACTTTACTTTCGAATTCATTGAACGCCTCTCGCATAGCCCTCCTCACACTACATTTCGCTTCGCGTAATTTTTGTTTGTCTGCAAGGCTTTGGCTATGTTTATGTTTGCTGTGAAGTTCTTACAGGTGCATACACATAAGGACACTGAATGCCTGGATTTGCAAGAATAATAAAAGCTAACAGGATTGCGACTGACTACTGTCTCCCTCGCCTTCCTTATTGTCTACGGTCGCTGTGCACCACAGTTCCTGATGAAATCAAAGCTGATGAAGCCTTACTATTCTGTTCCATAGACGACAATGGCGTTCCTTGTTTATAAAAACTGGCAGGCTCGTGCTCTTCCTTTGGAGCTTGTGCGTCAGTTTTTTATTTCATGGCTTAGCTTATAGGACCATGGTAACATCAAAAAGAAAAGAGGCTGAGAAGAAAGGGGGAGGGGGAAAAGGCAGTTGTTATGGAAGTTGCATCATAGTTTTTACACACAAAGAGTTCGGTCAAACCCACGTAAGAAAATAAAAACCTGGTCCACTGACCGAATATCCGCTGTTAGGCTTTACAAATCAGCACAGTGAAACAGTACTACAGGTTGACCTGTTTTTTGTATTCTTACACTGGTGATCTCTTCTTTTCTTTCAACATGGTGGCCACGTAGCGTGAGGCACAAATGATTGGTGGCAGCATCCAGGGCGCCAGAGAAATGCATGTACACCGACAGAAAAGAGCAACACCCTCAAGGACTGTGTTCAGTGGCACAAGGGTATAATATGTGCATACTGAGGGGTTGTAGTGTTAGTAATTCATCTGTCACGGTCAACCGAGAATAGAGGGCACTAAGGAGGTCTGTCTGTGCGCCCTCTATTTCGACTCTCCAGACAGCAACTGTGCGGAGTTTAGAGGTGAACAGTGTTTGCAACGTTAATTATACGGTACAATCAAGCCCTGCCGACGAGTATGTACGCATGCTGAACAGTTTCAGCCATTTGAAAGAGGTCGCATTGTGAGCATGTGGGAAGCTGGATGGGCATGCCGACGTTGCATCGGTGGTGTATCGCTACTTTCATCAGTGGTCTGTGGAACATTCCCACACCCGTAGACCAGGTTCTGGACCGCTACATTGCACAAGTTGTTATCCCCATGCTACTGCCATTTCTTCGAAAGGAAGGAGATGGCCTTTTAGGGAGGGCAATCCACATCCACACAGGGCTGCTGCGACTTAACGTGCTCTTCTGCCCAACAAGGTCAATTGAACAAGTATGGGATACGATGAAGCGGGCACTTACCTGTTCTCCAGAGCCAGCAAAATTGCCCAGTTGTAACAAGAGGTGGAAGATGCTTGCGACAGTTTATCGCATGATGCTATTCGGCACCTTTATGACCAGTAGTGAAGCTACTGTTTGAACACCCTTTACTGTGGCAGGTGTGCTTAATTTGGTCTGAATTTATCTTATACCAATACAATGATGAACTACCAGTCGCAACACTTGTCAATAAAATGCCCTTGTCCTTGATCGTGTTGCATTTTTCCGGCAGTGTACATACAGAATTTACTACACAATCACCATCGAAGAATTTAACGCAATTTAAACGGCATAATAAGGGTCCTTTTTTGGTGCCTGGAAACACGATGTCGACGACGTGGAACAATAAAGAACCGATACGTTAAGATTTCACGTGATATGAAGGCATAGTCACTACTGCACGACGTACATGCTGGACTTGACTGAAACGAGGACACCACCGCCCTGGCAGGAATTCGAGGTCAGAATAGAAGTAGCAAAAAGCTCTTCATTTGTTACCATATTCCACTGTGGTAACAATTTTAATGCTCTGTCAATTAAACGCAAATGATTCTACGATTATTGTCAACAGCAGGCATCTCTTACATCCATCTCTACGAGCTTCGCTGGAGGATTTGTCAGCTACGGAAGTATCGAAAGGGACCCAAACAAAAAGGAATATGTGTTTTCTACGAAACAATACATTAAGCTTGGCCTTGTAACTTGGAAAAGACAACACAGACTCGAGTCCTGCACCTATCTTTTATGTATCACGTTATTTCAGTACAGTATTTCTGATAATACTGGAAACGGCTACATCTTCAACGTAACTGAAGAAATCAAGCGCGAAAATACTGAAATATAGAAGAGAACATATTCTTCTTCTGTGTTCGAAGATTCCGGTACTTCCCAGGCAGCTATAAAGCCGATGTGTCACTACAGGAAGTAATACAAATAATAGTCTTCTTGTAAAACTAATAAACAGCCAATCACCTGCTAATGGGAGGTTTATTAAAACTCCTTTACTATGGTTTCAACGTTTATAAAAACGTCTTCTTCAGAAGGAAATACTGACAACTGGATTGAATGTTATGGCAGAGGTGCGATTGCTGCTTAAGCCACGTAAAAAAATAAAGAAAGAAATGCTAGTCTTCTTGAGATTAATTGTTTACTTACTTTTTCGTATTTCTAGGAAACATTTATGTAATTGTCTAGTCACGTCCCTACCTATCACAGAACGTTCAGGACGGAGGTTCGGCCACTCTGTGAAACAGGACAGGTGGAATCTATGGAAGCTCTAACAACAGAGCGCAATGCTCGTGCTGGCCCAAGTGTTTCAGAGCAAATCATTCCGCGCAAATTGTTGAACATTGCGCTCCGCAGCAGACGATCCCTAACGTGTTTCCATGCTGACACAGTCTTATCGTCAGTTACAGTTAAAGTGGGCAAGGAATCATCGAGAATGGACTGTGGCTCAATGGAAACGTGACGCCTAGTTAGATGAATCACGTTCCTTGTTACACCATGTCGGTGGTCGCTTCCGGATACGTAGTCAACCGGGCAAACTGCTGCTCGAAAAATTCACCGCGCCTCGGACGCAAGCAGGTGGGGACAGTGGTCTGTTATGGGGAACATTTACCTGGGCTTCCATGGGATCTGTGGTAGCAATCGAAGGCGCCATGACAGCGGTGGTCTGCGTGAACTCTATAGTGAACCACCTGTTCCCTGCATGTTTTATAAGCTCCCCGACAGTGATGGCATATTTCAGCAGGATAAATGCCCATCCTACAAGGCCAGATTTGTGCTATAGGTGTTTGAGGGGCCCGATAGTAAACTCACTCTGATGTCTTGGCCACTAAATCTACCTGATCTGAACCCAATGGGACACATCTGGGACGCTACCCGGCGCCAGTTCCAGGTCCACACATCACCAGCCCGTAATTTACGTCAACTGCGTGATATGTGGGAAGAGATCTGGTGCCGCATACCTCCGGAAACCTATCAAGGACTTGCTGAAAATATGACATGCAGAACCGTTGCTATATTGCGTTCAAAAGCTGTGCCAGCACGCTTATAAGCAATCTCATTCTTCTCAGTGATAGATGCCCGTCTGCGAAGAAAAAGAATTACGTGGATGTAGCTTACGGTACGTTATATAAAGTTCGAACTCCCAAGGCTTTTCTTTCCGCCGTGGGGACACGGTGTTCCCTGCTTATATTAGCTGCTAGCAGAAAAATGTTAATTTCATGAATTGATGGTATCCTATAGCTTCAACAAACGGCAAATGGATTCGTGACAGCCGCTTCCTTGGCATGTGCACCGACGTTGCTGTGGTTAATGACAATTAATTTGGACTTAATACAGTGGGTAATCTGGACTTCATACAGTGAGTAATTTGGACTTCACACACTGAGTCAGCGTGGTAAAAATATTTCCAGCAGGCTGTCGGCTCAATAGCAGCCGATAATGCAACAAACGTCATTGCCTACTTGGTTTGCTAGTTGGGGTTAAGGGCCGTAACAGCAAGGTCATCAGTTCCTCGGTCCAGAGGTAGTTCATCTGAAGTCAGTGGCTTCCGCCAGATATTTGATCGGATTATAGGAGCGCTAAAATCGAAGCACTGAAGGCAATATTGATGGGAGACCTGAAAAATAACTTAAGGTGAAGTATATATGTCAGGCCAGTACGTAGGTCAAAGCAGACGAATGGTCTCTCAGGGCTCATCTGTAGCAAAAGAAACTCCACTCAATCCAGATTCACTGCCAAACAGCTTAAGGGCGAGGGCAGCAACAGAGTGAAAAACTAATGAACGTCGTCTAGGAGCGAGATTCGTAATACCATAAGTGATGAGGCTAAACGCGTAATGGACTTCAGTTGGACCGACAACAGTGAAACAAAGTGAAAGAAATAAAGTCAGCAGATGAATGAATGGAGGTCAAGCGAGTGCTCACGAGGGCTCTGCATGCGACGGGGACTGTCCATCTCACAACTGTCCCACCCTGATCCGTTACAGCAAAGCGTTGAAGAGGGGAACAGCAGCCATTATTCATCGGAGTACTAGCCCTAAAATGGAAAACAGGATGTGGCACAAAAAATTGATTAAGCGTACCTAAAAGCAATACTAACAGGTAAAAGGGGATGACCGAGTCAGTTGACGTAGGAGTCACAGTCGAGGGTCCCCCAGACACAGCATGCGGCGAGACACACCCCAACCATTCTGCCCCCGAAAGCAGTTTGAAACGTTTCACCAGAGAATAAAAACTTTCTCGAAGAAAACAAAATAGAAGTTCAACTGTCCATGTGTCGTCCGCCAATATTAAGGCAGACAATCAGGGAGACCATGCTTAACATGGGGAGCCAAAGGAGGGGGCAATGCACCAGTAAGGGACCTACTGCCTTTAAGGCTTCACAACGTCGGGGGAGGCTCTTTATATAACATAAAAATATGGTAGGTCTGATAGCAAAGCGACATAGGAGGAATGGAAGAAGGAGCGCCATGCAGTAGTAGTCTCATTGATAGTGAGAAGTTTAACAGTTCCGTCAGTAGCCCATCACAGGTTCCATCTCCAAGTGAGGAGAGATCTTACACTCCTGGAAATTGAAATAAGAACACCGTGAATTCATTGTCCCAGGAAGGGGAAACTTTATTGACACATTCCTGGGGTCAGATACATCACATGATCACACTGACAGAACCACAGGCACATAGACACAGGCAACAGAGCATGCACAATTTCGGTACTAGTACAGTGTATATCCACCTTTCGCAGCAATGCAGGCTGCTATTCTCCCATGGAGACGATCGTAGAGATGCTGGATGTAGTCCTGTGGAACGGCTTGCCATGCCATTTCCACCTGGCGCCTCAGTTGGACCAGCGTTCGTGCTGGACGTGCAGACCGCGTGAGACGACGCTTCATCCAGTCCCAAACATGCTCAATGGGGGACAGATCCGGAGATCTTGCTGGCCAGGGTAGTTGACTTACACCTTCCAGAGCACGTTGGGTGGCACGGGATACATGCGGACGTGCATTGTCCTGTTGGAACAGCAAGTTACCTTGCCGGTCTAGGAATGGTAGAACGATGGGTTCGATGACGGTTTGGATGTACCGTGCACTATTCAGTGTCCCCTCGACGATCACCAGTGGTGTACGGCCAGTGTAGGAGATCGCTCCCCACACCCTGATGCCGGGTGTTGGCCCTGTGTGCCTCGGTCGCATGCAGTCCTGATTGTGGCGCTCACCTGCACGGCGCCAAACACGCATACGACCATCATTGGCACCAAGGCAGAAGCGACTCTCATCGCTGAAGACGACACGTCTCCATTCGTCCCTCCATTCACGCCTGTCGCGACACCACTGGAGGCGGGCTGCACGATGTTGGGGCGTGAGCGGAAGACGGCCTAACGGTGTGCGGGACCGTAGCCCAGCTTCATGGAGACGGTTGCGAATGGTCCTCGCCGATACCCCAGGAGCAACAGTGTCCCTAATTTGCTGGGAAGTGGCGGTGCGGTCCCCTACGGCACTGCGTAGGATCCTACGGTCTTGGCGTGCGTCCGTGCGTCGCTGCGGTCCGGTCCCAGGTCGACGGGCACGTGCACCTTCCGCCGACCACTGGCGACAACATCGATGTACTGTGGAGACCTCAGGCCCCACGTGTTGAGCAATTCGGCGGTACGTCCGCCCGGCCTCCCGCATGCCCACTATACGCCCTCGCTTAAAGTCCGTCAACTGCACATACGGTTCACGTCCACGCTGTCGCGGCATGCTACCAGTGTTAAAGACTGCGATGGAGCTCCGTATGCCACGGCAAACTGGCTGACACTGACGGCAGCGGTGCACAAATGCTGCGCAGCTAGCGCCATTCGACGGCCAACACCGCGGTTCCTGGTGTGTCCGCTGTGCCGTGCGTGTGATCGTTGCTTGTACAGCCCTCTCGCAGTGTCCGGAGCAAGTATGGTGGGTCTGACACACCGGTGTCAATGTGTTCTTTTTTCCATTTCCAGGAGTGTATTTGCACTTGCAAATCTGCACCTGGGACCCTCAAAGCGAACGTTTGGCGGGTAATGGCTTCTCTAGCAAAACAGTCGGCCACTTCATTCGCTGGGATACACACGCGACTTGGGACTCAGAGAAAGACTAAGGTCAGAGAGATCATGGACAGCAGATATCACAGGGTAACAAGAGTAAGAAATCGATTAATAGCCTGGGGACTGTACAATGAGTCACAACAAATTAAAATTCGGTAGAGGACGTGCTGTACAATAAAACGTTGGGCGTTGTTAATGGCTATCATCTTTGCCGTAAAAACACCACACGTTCCCAGTAACAAATGATAATGCTGATTGGCAGGAGATATACAAGCACATCCTGTCTTATATATGATTTTAGTGCAGTCAGAGTAAGTGACAGTAGCACCCTGAAACTCCTTCGAACTGAAAGGAACAGACACTGAAAGGTCATGGGGGCGAGTGAAACTTTAGATTCTTGAAACAAATAGGTCCTAATTCGTGGTCTGGTAACTAAACAAAGAGGGGTGTGCAGGACAACACAGGGAGCACATTCTTAAGAAGTAACACATAGGTCTTAACAGAGGGTTCATGGCGTATTCCAACTAGTAATCCCACCTAAGGATAGGTGTCAGGCAGTCTATTTCCTTCGTATGGAAAAAGAATTTGATAAACTGGATGATTAAGAAATTGTCGGACGGTGATTGCATAAGTGAGCAAAAGTTGGTACCATTCCAACTGAAGAGGGGCGATTCTCGCTATGAGACGGAGACTTTTTATGGGCCTAGTCCAGAAGGCACCACTGGCCATTCTTACACCATTATGGTGGACTGGGTCCCGCAATTTCAAAGCTAAAGGTGGTGCTGAGCCATAAATCTGGTAAGTGTAGTCTAATCGGAACGAGACCAGGGCCGTGTAAATATGGTGGAGAGTAGCATGATTCACACGCAAAGAGATATGGCAAGGAATCAGGGAGGTTTAAGCTTTCGCATGCAGATATTCTTTAGCTGATGAATATGGGCAGTCGTATCAGGTTTTTGTCAAAGAGATGTCCCAAAAATTGGGTCTGTGCAACAATGTCAAAGTGCTGGGTACCTAGTTAAGAGTTCTGAGTAGGATGGGCTGTAGTATGATGACTGAAATGTAAGTATCGCATTTTAATAAGAAAGAATTGGTAGCCATGGGAAAGGGTCCACGTGGAGGCCTGTTGGATGGCACCTTGGAACTTGCGTTCAACCAACACTACAGAATTGGTGCAATACCAAATTCAAAAGTCATCGACATTCAGCATTGGGTGACCAAAGATCCAAAGGAGGTCACTAGCCCATTGATGGTGATGAGGAAGAGTGTAACATTCAGCACAAGACCCTAGTGGCCACTACTCTCTTGGACCTATGAGGAAACTGACATATCAACTCTAACAATTCGTGGGATAAAAACTGGCGATCAAAAATCGGTTGGTAGTCTCGAAAGCACCAGTCATGGTGGGTAAGTAAAATGCGATGGTACCATGTGGTGTTGCAGGCCTTACGTAGCTCAAAATAGACTGCATTGAGGTACTGGCTTTCAGAAAAAGCATGCTGAATTGCTGTGACCAACTTAACCAGATGGTCGGTTGTGGATCATCCCTCTCACAAATCACACTAGCAGAAGACCAAGAGGGCTTCGAGAAGCCAGCATAATTCTCGGGCTATCACATATTGAAGGTGTTTGCATAGCACGTGGGTAACGCTAAATGGTCACTAGCTATCGATGGACGGTGTATTTTTCCTGGTTTAAGGATTAGGAAAATGACATTATTTCACCACTGTGAAGGGTAAAAGACTTTCTAGCCAAAGACGGTTGAAGACGCTGAGTAGACAGAGTCTTTGAGTAACATTCAAATAGGAAGCTCCTTATATAATAAGGCGTGGAAGGGGAGGGGGTGGGGGAGGGGGAAGAGGGAGTTAAGGATAGGGAGATGTCTTCAGCATGAAGTTAATGCATTTGAAAGGTTGCTGTGTAAGAAGAGGACGCCAACTGGCATGGCTTACTATGTCATATCAGAGGCGTTTCACACAACGTTGTCGATGCAATCTGACAGGGAGTGAAGGTGACAGCAGAGGTAAAGAACTGCCCGTTGGCACTTCAAAGGGCCGAATGTGATAACTGGTCTGACAGATGGTAACAACGAAGGGCAGGATCACCAGAATGTAGTCACTGTCACGAAGATCGTAGTGCAGCGCACAGTGAAGCAATGTCAAGAGGTTGGGGGAAGACAGTGTAATATCTACTGACGAAAAGGTGCAATGGGCAGCATGAAAGTTGGTAGGAGTACCGTCATTGAGGAGAGAGAGGATTATGATCAGAAAGAAGCTGGTCAATCAGAATGTCTCTACTATATGAAGTGGTACATCTCTATAGGATATCATGCACAACGAAATCCCAAACAGGAGAAAAGGGAGGAGGATGAGATGTTGGATTAAGGTTATCGTCACACAGCAAATAAGTGCCCTGCTGGAAGGTAAATAAATGTTACAAATGGTGATCGGTGGGGTCGTTTGCACTCACACTGCTATTGCTTCCAACATGGTATGGAGGCGAGTCCATTCACTGACGACATCTGTATGAAACAGTCCCCACAGATGCTCTCTTGGCGCTAATCTGGTGCCGACAGAATACATAATAGCCTCAAAGAGTTGGGGCATAGTCATCAGTGAAGTGCGGTTTCTAGAGAGCAATACAAATTGTAGAATAGAAAGAAAGGTGACAGCAATATCCATTGCAGTTTGATTGGATCAACATGTTGAGGGTTTCCCGGTTATGCGTGAAGGGACCAGGACAGGTCACGCCCCAGGATCACTGCCAGTCAACTGTGGGGCTGTAACAACATAAACGAACATCTGTTCAGAGTCGGATCTTGCGCCTCCAATGGGTCACTAAAGTAGCCTTCTCTAGAGTTTTCTTCTTTTTCACAACTTTTGGCGGTTGAGATTCCTCCTTATCTGCTGCATGTACAGGAAGAGAAGAGGTGGACATCCCTGAGACCCTCCGCCAGTGCCTCCTTCAGTCCTGACAGGTGTCAGGCCTTTGATCTGTGGATTTCCATGGAGAGGATTCCTGAGATGGGGACCTGTCATCGGTAGACGCCAGAGAGACACTGCGGAGAGGATACAAACTCATATTTTTTTTCCGAGCATCAAAATACATTCAATTCCTGGATTTTACGTTCCTTGCGTAGGTTAGCACAACTTCAGGGATCGAGGAAAGAATTTGTTACCCCCTCAAAAGTGAGGATGACTGCACCAATACCTACCTTGTTCTCTGGAGAGCCTTGACGTACGCCACATACGAAGTA